>NC_057820.1:12707857-14059285 GCF_910594005.1 Cervus elaphus
CAGTACCTCATTTTATTGCAACAACAAATATATAAAGTAATGACCCCCAAACTAAAAATAGCCAATGAGGGGCATTTGGACATTCAAGGTGCACTGTGAACACTTTCCATGTATTAACTCAATTAATTAGGTTTTAGGTCTTATTTCCCCCATTTTGCAAAAACCCAACACTTAGAAAGGTGAGATGAAAGAAAAATAAGAATGAGACACACAAAGCAAGCTGCAGATTCCCAGACACCAAAGACCTTGAAAAGGCCCAATTTCCTCTGAACAGAGGCAATTACACATACACACTCTCACACACATCTGTGTGCAGCTGTGCACAGAAACTCCATCGCCGATGATGGTTCTGTGGGCTGATAACAGTGATCTTCTCTGTTTAAGCCCCCACTTCTGATGGGCTTTGTCATAGTCGTGCTAGGAAGTTAATACCACACGTTGAAATAACTTGCTTATTGTCACAGGCCCATTTGTGGCAGAGTCTGGACTTGAACCCAGATCAGTTTACTCCAAGATCAATTTTGGGTGAAGACTTGATGATTTCCCCGCTCTGTACATATTTCTTACCAGTTCCTCCATTTCCCTTTTAGAATAAGAGTTGTTCTTCTGTCTACTCAATCTTCTATCTACTGCTTCTCTACACAGAGTCGATTAGACCCAGAGAAAAGGGGATCCTGAAGAAGAATGGTGACAGGATGCATTAAATCAAATGGAAATCACATCTGTTTATCATTTTATGAAGATTAAATTTTTATTGTAGAAACCATAAACCTACATTGACACAATCTGCCAGTAATGAAACTTAGCTCCATGACGAAAGCTTGAGTGCTGCATTGGACCAATCGTATCTGCCTTAACTCCTTTGCATGTAAACCAAGGAATTCCAATGGACACATGAGAGGGCAATCAATGGTACAGTCAGGCCTGAAGACGGTCTCCAAACCACGATAGGTCAGAATGTGGATGGTGGTTCAGGATGTAGATGATGGAAAAAGACCATTCAGTTTGAATCCCACCTTCTCTGGTGTAACCTCAGGCACTGTGTTCCATCTCTCTGTCAATTTTTCATATTAAGCATAGGGGCCAAAATATTATCTATTTCTTATATTTTATTATTTTCCCTGTGTGGATTAAGTGAGGTGGGTTGCATATGCACTATGCTTAGAAGAATGTCTGGCTTACTCTAAGCTCTCTATCAGTGGAGATTATTGATAGAATATAGGGCTTCTCCAGTGGTTCAAGCAATAAAGAATCCACGTGCAATGCAGGAGACACGGGTTCAATTGCTGGGTTGGGAAGATAACCTGAAGAAGGAAATGGAAACCCACTCCAGTATCCTTGCCTGGAAAATCCTGTGGACAGAGGACACTCCAGGGGGTTGCAGAAGAGTTGGACATGACTTAGTGACTAAACAACAACAGTGATAGAATATTAATTATAGTAGCAATATTCTACTACTACTATATCCTATGTTACAATACTAATTATAATGATATTATAATGTTAATAATGCAAATATTAATTATGATATTGATAATTGAAATAATATTTTAAAATATAATATTAACTGTTGATGTAACAGTAGTATTTTTGCTCCTGCTATTACTGGTAAGCCCTCTGTTGATATCGTTGGTTATCATTTTGGTGTTCTTATTAGTGGTTTTATCAATGACTGCTGAATGTCTCAACAGGTCAAAAGAGGAAGCAGGGAATATTATAATTTTAAAATCACTTCTTATTCCATCAAACAGTGTGTATGTGTGTCTGTCCATGTTAGACGGACATGCAAAGAGTCGTGTCCATCTCTTTGTGACCCCATGGACTGTAACCCACCAGGTTCCTCTGTCCATGGAATCCTCCAGGCAACAGTACTGGTATGGATAATGCCCTCCTCCAGGGGATCTTCCCAACCCAGGGATCAAACCCAGGTCTCCTGCACTGCAGGTAGATTTTTTACCATTTGAACCACCGGGGAAGCCCATCAAACAGATACACTTCAAATATTTGACTTTGTATTTTGCTTCCAATCACCATTCATATGAGAATATAGACATTTGCATGACTATACCGCTTTCCCTGTGATCACAAGCTGTGGTTCATTTCCCAACTGCCTGAGTGCCTGCTTGGTTCCTCGCATGTGTGTGATAACCTCCTCAACTTCACTGAAGTTCTGTGAGTCAGGCAGTCATGCAGTTCATGTCACAGATCAGGAAAAGACTCCAAGGCTCATCTAGTGCCCAGCCTTGGTGCCAAGCAGAGCCCAGGGCCTGACTCAGCTCGCTCTGGCTCCGAAGCCCTCCTTAGGAGTTATCGTTGTAGGACTAGTCCCAGGAGGAGATGATTTCTCATCATCTTCTTTCAACCTCTGAGGTTCTTTCTGGAGCACTGAGGACACAGTAATTCCTCAAAAACCCAATGTCTGTATTGAATTAATGAGAAAAGAAAGCAGGGGTACCCACTGTGGCTTGGAATGCTGAAACTTCAGCATCTTCATGCTTTTAATTACTTAATCCAAGTGAAGCTGTGGTAGAGTCTGCATTCAGATTGAGCAATGTGATTCTGCATCTCTGCTGCAGGTGGGTGACCTGGATGGACCTCACCATGGAAGGCTGGAGAGGGGACTTGGTTGGGGGTAAAAGTTACAGCTTGGCTTCCGTTCAAGTCCTCATTGTGAAGGAGAACAAGGCACCCACATCTTTCTGTTTCCCCAGGAGGTTTTCTGTGGTTGTCATTTGTTCCTGGGACTAATGGCTCTATTTTTCCAGGAATAGTTTGGAGATGTGACCACCTCCAGAAGCTGGGAGTACAGAAATACCTTGAATCCCTCAAGGTCACCTGCTAGGGAGTAGGGGGATGAGATATAATGCTCATCAGTGCCTCAGAGCAACCAGAAACAAATGCATGTCTCAGGGGAAAAATGAGAGGCTCTAAAAGTATACTGGCTGTAAAACCATCATGGAAGCCATGCAGTGCTTATAAAGAATGAGAATTGCTAGTAATGGGAAATGATGGCATGGGCTAAGAGTTATAGAGGAAGATATAAAGAGTAAATTTAAGGGATTTAATAACAATGGTAAAGTAACAGCAATTAGGGAGACCAGCTTGTCTTGGGTTTCCTTGAACCGAGTTCATCTTTTGTTTTTGATTTTTCTTCTGTCCTGGTTTTAAAACTGAAAGGCCAGTGTCCCAGAAAGCCCCTCAGTGGGGGTCACCCCAGTAATGAGCATCTCAGGCAACATTTGTTGTTTTGTTTAGTGGCTAAGTCCTGTTGGACTCTTTACCAACCTCCTCTGTCCATGGATTTCCCAGGCAAGAATACTGGAGTGGGTTGTCCTTTCCCTCTCCATCTCAGATAACATGAATTCATTTGGATGAATTAAAAAGGTTCCCTTTGCAACACTTTATGAACAATGGCTGAAACATGCATTCTGTTTTTTTTGTTTGTTTGTTTGTTCTTTTTTTTTATTTTTTTTTATTTTTTATTAGTTGGAGGCTAATTACTTCACAACATTTCAGTGGGTCTTGTAATACATTGATATGAATCAGCCATAGAGTTACACGTATTCCCCATCCTGATCCCCCCTCCCACCTCCCTCTCCACCCGATTCCTCTGGGTCTTCCCAGTGCACCAGGCCTGAGCACTTGTCTCATGCATCCCACCTGGGCTGGTGACCTGTTTCACCATAGATAATATACATGCTGTTCTTTTGAAACATCCCACCCTCGCCTTCTCCCACAGAGTTCAAAAGTCTGTTCTGTACTTCTGTGTCTCTTTTTCTGTTTTGCATATAGGGTTATCATTACCATCTTTCTAAATTCCATATATATGTGTTAGTATGCTGTAATGTTCTTTATCTTTCTGGCTTACTTCACTCTGTATAATGGGCTCCAGTTTCATCCATCTCATTAGAACTGATTCAAATGAATTCTTTTTAACGGCTGAGTAATATTCCATGGTGTATATGTACCACAGCCTCCTTATCCATTCATCTGCTGATGGGCATCTAGGTTGCTTCCATGTCCTGACTATTATAAACAGTGCTGCAATGAACATTGGGGTGCACGTGTCTCTTTCAGATCTGGTTTCCTCAGTGTGTATGCCCAGAAGTGGTATTGCTGGGTCATATGGCAGTTCTATTTCCAGTTTTTTAAGAAATCTCCACACTGTTTTCCATAGAGGCTGTACTAGTTTGCATTCCCACCAACAGTGTAAGAGGGTTCCCTTTTCTCCACACCCTCTCCAGGATTTATTGCTTGTAGACTTTTGGATAGCAGCCATCCTGACTGGTGTGTAATGGTACCTCATTGTGGTTTTGATTTGCATTTCTCTGATAATGAGTGATGTTGAGCATCTTTTCATGTGTTTGTTAGCCATCTGTATGTCTTCTTTGGAGAAATGTCTGTTTAGTTCTTTGGCCCACTTTTTGATTGGGTCATTTATTTTTCTGGAATTGAGCTGCAGGAGTTGCTTGTATATTTTTGAGATTAATCCTTTGTTTCTTCATTTGCTATTATTTTCTCCCAATCTGAGGGCTGTCTTTTCACCTTACTTATAGTTTCTTTTGTAGTGCAAAAGCTTTTAAGTTTCATTAGGTCCCATTTGTTTAGTTTTGCTTTTATTTCCAATATTCTGGGAGGTGGGTCATAGAGGATCCTGCTGTGATTTATGTCGGAGAGTGTTTTGCCTATGTTCTCCTCTAGGAGTTTTATAGTTTCTGGTCTTACATTTAGATCTTTAATCCATTTTGAGTTTATTTTTGTGTATGGTGTTAGAAAGTGTTCTAGTTTCATTCTTTTACAAGTGGTTGACCAGTTATCCCAGCACCACTTGTTAAAGAGGTTGTCTTTTTTCCATTGTATATCCTTGCCTCCTTTGTCAAAGATAAGGTGTCCATAGGTCCGTGGATTTATCTCTGGGCTTTCTATTCTGTTCCATTGATCTATATTTCTGTCTTTGTGCCAGTACCATACTGTCTTGATGACTGTGGCTTTGTAGTAGAGTCTGAAGTCAGGCAGGTTGATTCCTCCAGTTCCATTCTTCTTTCTCAAGACTGCTTTGGCTATTGGAGGTTTTTTGTATTTCCATACAAATTGTGAAATTATTTGTTCTAGTTCTGTGAAAAATACTGTTGGTAGCTTGATAGGGATTGCATTGAATCTATAGATTGCTTTGGGTAGAATAGCCATTTTGACAATATTGATTCTTCCAATCCATGAACACGGTATGTTTCTCCATCTGTTTGTGTCCTCTTTGATTTCTTTCATCAGTGTTTTATGAAACATGCATTCTGAATTGTTTTGGGGAGGGACTCTTTGCTATCCTTGGTTGATGGCACCACTGTGACACGTGGAAAGCCTCAGTTGATTTCAGCCTTGGCTCTCCATCAGAGCCAGCTGCCTCAGGGGCCCATCCCCTGAGACCTCAGGACTCACCAGAAACCCTGGCCTCCCCATCGCAGCCCCTTGCAGTCTGCAAAGTGATTTTTCACCTACTGTTTCATTTCAGTCTCTAGGAAGCCTAGGGGCGTGGAGATAGTTCTTGTTCGTTGTTCACTCACTAAGTCGTGCCCGACTTCTTGTGACTCCATGGACTGCAGCACTCCAGGCTTCTCTGTCCCTCACCATCTCCTGGAGTTTACTCAAACTCATGTCCATGGAGTCGATGATACCATCCAACCATCTCATCCTCTGTCATCCCCTTCTACTGCCCTCAATCTTTCCCAGCATCAGTCTTTACCAATAAGTTGGCTCTTCACATCAGGTGGCCAAAGTACTGAAGCTTCAGCTTCAGTATCAGTCTTTCTAATGAATATTCAGGGTTGATCTTCTTTAGGATTGACTAGTTTGATCTCCTTGCAGTCCAAAGGATTCTCAAGAGTCTTCTCCAGCACCATAATTTGAAGGCATCAATTCTTTGGCATTTAGTCTTCTATATGGTCCTGTTCTCACATCCGTACGTGACTACTGGAAAAACTATAGCTTTGACTATACGGACCTTTGTCAGCAAAGCAATTTCTCTGCTTTTTAATATGCTGTCCAGGTTTGTCCTAACTTTTCTTTTTTTTTCTTCTGTTTTTTGATGAAGCAGTGAAAACTTATTAAATCTCAGCCCTTGAGTGTGTGTCTTTCAAATAGAGTGTACACATTAAGCACTACTTCTGCATACCAAAATATAATGATTGTCTATAGGAAAAGCCATTGTTTGAGTTGCAAGCAGAACAACATTCTAACTTTTCTTCCAAGGAGCAAACGTCTTTTAATTTCATGACTGCAGTCACAGTCTGTAGTGATTTTGGAGCCCAAGAAGATAAAATCTGCCAGTGGTTCCACTTTTTCCAATCTGTTTGGCATGAAGTGATGAGACCAGATGCCATGATCTTAGTGGTTTGAATGCTGAGTTATAAGCCAGTTTTTTTTCACTCTTCTCTTTCACCCTCATCAAGAGAATCTTAAGTTCCTCTTCACTTTTGGCCATAAGGGTGGTATCATCTGCCTATCTGAGGTTATTGATATTTCTCCTGAAAATCTTGATTCGATTGTGCTTCATCCAGCCCAGAATTTCACATGATTTCTCTGCATAGAAATTAAGTAAGCAGGTGACAATATACAGGCTTGACATACTCCTTTCCCAATCTGGAACCAGTCTGTTGTTTCACTTCCGGTTCTGTTGCTTCTTGACCTGCATACAGATTTCTCAGAACGCAGGTCAGGTGGTCTGGTATTCCCATCTCATTAAGAATTGTCCCCAGTTTGTTGTGATCCACACAGTCAAAGGCTTTGGCATAGTCAATGAAGCAGAAGTAGATGTTTTTCTGGAATTTCCTTGTTTTTCCTATGATCCAGTGGATGTTGGCAGAGATTTGATCTCTGGTTCCTCTGCCTTTTCTAAATACAGCTTGTACATCTCAAAGCTCTTGGTTCCCATACTGCTGAAGCCTAGCTTTGAGAATTTTGAGCATTACCTTGCTAGAATGTGAAATGAGTACAATTGTGTGGCAGTTTGAACATTGTTTGGCATTGTCTTTCTTTGGGATTGTAATGAAAACTGACTTTTCCAGTACTGTGGCCACTGCTGTGCTATCCAAATTTGCTGGCATATTGAGTACAGCACTCTAATAGCATCATCTTTTAGGATTTAAAATACTTCAGCTGGAATTCCATCACCTCCACTAGCTTTGTTTGCAATAATACTTCCTAAGGCCCGCCTGACTTCATAGTCCAGAATGTCTGGCTCTAGGTGAGTGACCACACCATCATGGTTATCTGGGTCATGAAGATCTTTTTTTGTATAGTTCTTCTGTGTATTCTTGCCACCTCTTCTTAATCTCTTCTGCTTCTATTAGATCCTTGCCATCTCTGTCCTTAATTGTGCCCATCTTTGCATGAAATATTCCCTTGGTATCTCCAATTTTCTGGAAGAGCTCTCTAGTCTTTCTCATTCTATTGTTTTCCTCTATTTCTTTGCATTATTCACTTAATTAAGGCTTTCTTAGGTCTCTTTGCCATTCTCTGCAACTTTGCATTCAGTTGGATATATCTTTCCCTTTCTCCTTTGCTTTTCATTTCTTTTCTTTTCTCAACTATTTGTAAGGCCTCCTCAGACAACCTTTTTGCCTTTTTGCATTTCTTTTTCTTTGGGATGGTTTTGGTCACTGCCTCCTGTAAAATGTTACTAACCTCCATCCATAGTTCTTCAAGCACTCTGTCTACTAGATCTAATTTCTCGAATCTATCCAATACCTCTACTGTATAATCATAAGGGATTTGATTTAGGTCATACCTGAATGGTCTAGTGGTTTTCCCTACTTTCTTCAAATTAAGCCTGAATTTTGCCATAAAAAACTCATGATCTGAGACATAGTCAGCTTCAGGTCTTGTTTTTGCTGACTGTATACAGTGTCTCCATCTTTGGCTTCAAGGAATATAATCAGTCTGATTTTGGTGTTGACCATCTGGTGATGTCCATGTGTAGGGTCATCTCTTACGTTGTTGGAAGAGGGTATTTGCTATGAACAGCGTGTTGTTTCGGCAAAACTCTTAGTCTTTGCCGTGCTTTATTTTGTACTCCAGGGCCAAACTTGACTGTGTCTCATATCTATTGACTTTCTACGTTTTTATTCCAATCCCCTATGTTGAAAAGGATGTCTTTTCATGGTGTTAGTTCCAGAAACTCTTGTAGGTCTTCATAGAGCCATTCAACGTCAGCTTCTTTGATTTTAGTGGCTGGGGCATAGACTTGGATTACTGTGATTTGCCTTGGAAACTAACCAAGATCATTCTGTCATTTTTGAGATGGCACTCAAGTGCTGCATTTTAGACTCTTGTTGACTATGAGAGCTACTACATTTCTTCTAAAGGATTCTTGCCCACAGTAGTAGATATAATGGTCATCTGAATTAAATTTGCCCATTCCCATCCATTTTAGTTCACTGATTCCTGAAATGTCAGTATTCACTCTTGCCATCTCCTGCTTGACCACATCCAGTTTGCCTTGATTCATGGAACTATATCCCAGGTAGATATGATTAATCCATTTTTCAGTTTAGCAAATTGAGATTCAGAGAGGCGAAGCCACTTGCCCTAGGTCACACAGCTGGTGGATGATCCAGTCAGGGCTGATGGCCAGGTCTGTCTGACCCTAAAGTCTGTGGTCTTTTACAAATACTGTATATTTCTAAATATATGAATGATATAAGAATGATATCACTTATACGTGGAATCTAAAAAATACAACAAATGAGTGAATATAACAAAAAGTAAGCAGACTCAGAGAACACTAGAGAACAAACTAGTGGTTACCAGTGGTGGGGTAGGGGGAGAGAGGGACAATACCTGGTTTGGGGAGGGGGAGATACAAACTATTGGGTGTAAGATAGGCCCAAGGATATACTGTATAGCACAGGTAATATAACCAATACTTTGTAATAACTGCAAATGGAATGTAATCTTCACATTTTACATAAATTTTTTGGGGATTTCCCTGGCAGTCCAGTTGTTAAGACTTCACCTTAATGCGGTGGTTGCAGGTTCAATCCCTGGTCGGGAGCTAAGATCTCACATGTCTTGAGGCCAAAAACCCAAAATATAAAATAGAAACAATATTGTAACAAATTCAATAAAGAATTTAGAAATGAACCACTTCAAAAAAAAAACCTTTAAAAATAAATAAAATTTATATAAATTGTTAATTAAAAAACATAATCAATTAAAAAAAAGTGAAGTCTGTGATCCTCTCACAGTATCTACCATTTGTCTGAGTTATTCTCTCACATGAAAAACCAAGGTCTCAGCATTTCAGAAGCCAAAGCCAAGACTCCACTCCAGGAAGTCCCCAGAACACCGGGCTGAGCTGAACCCCTGTACATCCGTGCCAGGCCATGGGGACAATGGCATGGCTCCCAGAACCTCATCCTCCTGGGTAGTCGTGAATGCTTCATGACACTGCCTAGTGTGCAGGGGAGTGGGACTGGGTGCATGAGAGGACGAGTGACTTTCACAGTGAAGTAGGGCACCATTGAAGAGAACTAACGTATAGCAGAATGACTATAATTAGTTACACTGTGCCCAGTATGGGAAACTGGCTAAGGGTGTAGGGTTCAAGTGCTCCCATCACACCCATAAAGAAGAAGATATGTTCATGAGTTTAACCAGCTTAATATGTTAATGAGCTGGACTGTGGTTATCACTTTGTCTACATACAGCAGATCACCCTGTCACACAGCTTCAATAAACACAAGTTTTACTTAAAATTTTAAGATAAGTGCTCTGTGATGACCTAGAGGGGTGGGAGGAGGGGGCCAGGAGGGAGACTAATGAGGAGGGGATATATGTGTACTTATGGCTGATTCATGTTGATGTATGGCAGAAACCAACACATTGTAAAGCAAAACGTCCTCCAGCTAAAAATAAAACTAACAAATAATTTTAAAATAAACTTACCTCCATCTTTTACTCACTATGACCCTTGACTTCCTCATCTGTAAAATGGAATTATGAGTGCCTTGCAAAGTGATAGTGAGCAGGAATGGGGTGAAATGTTTATAGAATGTGGTACACACAGGATACTGGGAGGTACGGTTCATAGAGCCGGATGTGGCTTCTATGCACTTTGATGGATGAAGTTTTTTAATCCTGAGCACCTTTTCAGGGGACAGGTAGGCTGGTCCATGGATCAGATATAGCTCAGCACACAGCAGGCTGGGGTGGACTCTGGCAGGATCAGGGGCTGAGCAAGGTGGCCAGATAAAATTTATAATTTGAGTATGTCCATGCAATACTTGGGCTGTATTGAGAGTAGGTAATTTGATTTGTTGCTTATCTGAAATTCACATGTAATTGATTGTTTCATATTTAACCAATTGTCTGACTAAATCTGGTGCCTATAGGTCTGGGTCACTGCCTCCAATAAAACCAGTGTGGGTGACTCACCTGGAACACTTCTCAGGCAATAGCGGGTGGAATGTGGGTTGGAAGTTTATATGAACCTAGGCAGGACACCCCTCCCTGTAAAGGTAAATGCACATGCACCAGGCTCCAGGGTCCCCTTTGGGTCTCCTGGGAGCTTGGTTCCTTTGCGTCTATCCCAAAGGGATCACCAGCGAAAGAGACAGGAATTCAGCTGTAGTTACTGTTTCTTCTGCTTTCTGATGCCAGTCAAGTGATCTATCTAGCCTCCCATGTTTTTCTGCTAGGCATTGCCTACACCCTGCAATTATTTTGAGTATGAATAAGGGGAGGAAATCTTCTCTTTCATTATCTTAGAAGAGATGTTTTAGAGTGGTGGTTCTGGAAGTGTGGTCTTAGGACCACCAGCAGCAGTAGCATCACCAAAGAACTTATTAGAAATGCAAATGAATCAGAAACTCCAAGGCTGGGCAGGAAAAAAAAAACACTGTTTCCACAAGCCTCCAGGGCATGTTGATGCCTTCTCAAGTTTGAGAACCCCTGGTTCAGGGCATCCGCTTTGAATTAAGAAGCAGGAGAGCTTAGATCCCAGCTCTCTGCCTCCCTGACTGGGTGACCTTATGCAAATCACGTGTTCTCTTAGACTGTTTCCTTCTGTTGAGGGCAATGGTGGAAACAAGGACCCCAGGTCTCTGTCCAGCTCTGCTGTGCGTTCTGTCTGCTGCCGTCGATGAAGGCAGCAAGCTGGGGGGTCCCTGGGCATCGTGCCACAGGGGTGGGAGCAGTCTTCTAGGTCCCTGCTCCCTGCCACCCAGCCTGCGGGTCCCCAGCCAAGAACAAAACGACACGCGCTGCCACTTGGCCTGGCAAGGGAGGTGGCCCAGCGCCAGCCCCTGCTAATTGCTAATTTGCACTGAATCAGCAGACAAAGCTCCTCATGTGAATGCCTTGGTTATTTGCTTCTCCCCCAGCCTCTTTTAGCCACCACCCAGGGGGCTGCCTCCCTCCCCTTCCAACTCTGGAGTCATTCACCCCAGGATTGCAAGAGGCCACATGGCCAGAGGCGCACATCCAGCACCCCCAAAAGCCAGCCTCTCTCGGCAGCTAATTGGAAGGGGGGAGGCTTTGCTGTTGCTCTGTCGTTTTTCTCTCCCTTGTTCCTGCCTCACCATGAGGAAAAGAATACAGTGATTTCTCTCTCAGGGGCACAGAGCTTCAGAGAGAAAGCAAGAACATCAAATTGTAACCTTGAGACCCTGCCAAATCTTTCAGTTCAGCGAGGCTCACTTCCCCGCCTGTAACTCGGGCAGCCTTCGGCGCCTCCCCAGTGCTTGAGATCCAGGTAGGATTCCCTTGAATCCCATCCACTGCCTCCCCAGGCCACCCCAAGCCTCCCCAGGGAGCCTGTTAAGCCCTGGTTTTACATTCTCAGGACCCAGCCCCTGCCTCCTTATCCTCTCTTATTCTCCCACCACTCCCCGATGCCCACAGCTCAGCTCCACCACCACGTACCGCAAGCAGAGAGAAACCCACAGGTTCCAGACAGTCCACAGCTTAGCGGCGCTGACAGAGAACCGGCGGAGGGTGGAGGGGGTGATGGGGTGAAGTTAAGTGATGCCTCCCACCTTCTGGCTACCCACCCCTGCCCCCCACTACATCACATGCTTCCCCCGGGTCTCAGAAGCCATGGGGCTCCTCAGGATCTCCCTCCCCTGTGACCCATCACACCAGTCTCCCAGCCAGGAGCTTAGTTCCAAGAGCAGAAATTCTTCTTCACCCCGTTATAACTCATCAGTGACAATGGACCAAGTCCCTGCCCTCTGGGAGCTTATATTTCAGTAGGAGGAAAAGGGGAAAAAGCAACAAACAGGTAACTACAGACTGGGTCAGGTGGTGAGGAGACAATATATGTGGATTTGGGGTGATTCCCTCAATTCATGCCCCCCTCCCACCACCCAGTGCCTCCATAGGGATGGGACTTCCCAGGCGGCTCAGTGGCAAAGAATCTGCCAATGCAGGAGACATAGGAGATGCAGGTTTGATCCCTGGATCTGGAAGATCCCCTGGAGGAGGAAATAGCAACCCACTCCAGTATTCTTGCCTGGGAAATTCTTATGGATGGAGGAGTCTGGCAGGCTATACTGTCCCCGGGGTCACAAAGGGTCAGACACCACTGAGTGACTGAGCAACAGGTGTAGAATATAAGCTCCATAATATGAAAGTTTTTGTAAACAGCTTTACCGAGTATAATTGACACAATATAAACCACTTGTAGAGTGCACACTTTGAGAAGTTCGGACAGATGGACACAGGCGTGAAACCACCATCGTGATCCAGATAGTGAACAGGTCCATCACCCCCAGGTCCCCTCGTGACCTTTGGCAACTCTTCTGCTCCGTTCATCTGTTCCCATCCCCCCTGATGGTGGGCAACCACTGATCTATTCTCTATTACTACAGATTACTTTGCATTTCTTAGAGTTTTATAGAAATGAAATCCTACCGCAGGTATTCCTTTCTGTCTGACTTCTTCCACTCACCAAAATTATTTTGGGATTCATCACAGTTGTTTTAATCAAGAGTCCATTCCTTTTTATTGCTAAGTAAATCCCATTGCATGGGTAGACCACAATTTTGTTGTGCTTTCACCTGCTAATGGACATCTGAATGGCCGCAGCTTTTTGACTGTTGGAAATAAAGCTACTCTAAACATTTATACAGACCACAGGAAGATCAAACCAGTCAATCCTCATTGGAAGGACTGATGCTGAAACTGAAGCTGCAATACTTGGGCTACCTGATGCGAAGAACTGACTCATCGGAAAAGACCCTGATGCTGGGCAAGATTGAAGGCAGGAGGAGAAGAGGGTGACAGAGGATGAGACGGTTGGATGGCATCACCGACTTGATGGACCTGAGTTTGAGCAAGCTCTGGGAGTTGGTGAAGGACAGGAAAGCCTGGCATGTTGCAGCCCATGGGGTCACAAAGAGTCGGACATGACTGAGTAACTGAACTGAACTGAGACATTTATATATCTCTTGGAATAGTTGTATGCTTCCACTTAGGCTGCATAAATACCTAAAAGTAGAGTGACTGGTTCATATGGCAGATTTATGTTTAACTTAAAAAAAACCCTGCTAAACGGACTTCCAAAATAATTGCACCATTTTGCACCCTCACTAGTAAAGTATGAGTGTTATAGGTCCTAGACAAAAGTTGGTATTACCAATCTTTAAAATTTCAGATGCTTTGATAGATGTGTCATAGTATGGTTACTGAAATTGGAGTTCAGCTGCTCACTGTCTAAAGCCAACACTTGAGAGGTGAGGTTGGTGGAAAAGAAAGTTTGCTTTATTTTGGAGGCCAGCAACCAGAGGGCAGACTCGTGTCCAAAAGCAATCTGTGGGCAAGCGCTTTTAAAGGGGGAGTTTCAAGGGTGTCTAGGTAGAGGGAGGGGCTACATGCAGAAACAGCA
This sequence comes from Cervus elaphus, assembly GCF_910594005.1. NCBI lineage: Eukaryota > Metazoa > Chordata > Mammalia > Artiodactyla > Cervidae > Cervus > Cervus elaphus. The sequence continues at coordinate 12,721,737 of NC_057820.1, forward strand.
CAGTCAGCTCTGACAGTCATCTGGAAATTGGTCACGCTGTGATCTGATCAGTGTCATCTTGATTGTTTTGAGTACAGTTAATCTTCAGTTCCAGGGCTGGTTGTTTTCCCATTTCTGTGAGGCCAGTTCTGAGAACTGTGGCAGCTTGATGTTATGGCAAGGGTTTGGTCCTTGTGTTAACTTCTTCCACCTGCTGGGAGTGAGTTTCAGGCTCTGTAAGAGCTCAAAGGATATGACTTGGAATATTATCTATAGCCCTTGAGGAGGAACTAGAAGTCCTTGACTTTGTTTAGTGACTAACCTATTATTGTTTGGTCTTGATTGTTTCCCTTGGCTTCTGCATTTTCTCGATTCTCTGATTAAACTTACTCTTTCACTTAAGTTTTTCTCCTGACAAAAGCCAGGCAGAGGACACGGGGATGGCCGATTCAGTATCTGAATGTGATTTAACTTGCGTGAAAGTATTGAGCACCTTTTAATGTATTTATTTGCCTTCCAAATATCTTCCTGAATGAAGTACATGTTCGATATCTTGCCCATTTAAAAAACTGAGTGTTTTGTTTTCTCATCATTGAGTCTTAAGGGTTCTTTATATGTTTTGGGTGAAAGTCCTGTATTAGACACACTCTTTGCAAAGATATTTTTTTCCTGTCTGTGGTTTGCCTTTTTATTCCCAGCACGTCATTTGAGGAGCATAAGCTTTAAATTTTGACAAACTCCAGTGTAGCCTTTTTTTTTTTTTCCCTGTTATGGACTGCACTTTCTGTGTCACATCTAAAACATAACCTAACCAAAAAACTCTTAAAAATTTTCTTCAGTGTTTTCTTTTAGATGCTTTATGGCTTTAGGTATTACATTCAGGCCTATGCTTTATTTTGGTTAATTATTGTATGTGGTACAATGTAGAGATCAAAGTTCATTTTGTTGCATAAGGTTATCCTATTGTTCTAGCACTCAGGTTAGAAAGACTCTCTCTGTCTCACTTAAATCACTTTGTGCCTTTGTTGAAAATCATCTGACCAATATATGTATGTCTCTGTATGTGAAGTGAAAGTCACTCAGTCGTGTCTGACTCGTGACCCCATGGACGGTATAGTCCGTGGAATTCTCTAGGCTAGAATGCTGGAGTGGGTAGCCTTTCCCTTCTCTAGGGGATGTCATGATTAGTGTAGACATGTAATGTCTTGAGGTCAGGTAGTATAAGTCCTCCAACTTTGTGCTAAGTCACTTCAGTCGTGTCCGACTCTTTGTGGCCTCAAGGACTATAGCCCACCAGGCTCCGCTGCCCATGGGTTTCCCCAGGAAGAACACTGGAGTGGACCGCCACCTCCTTCTCCTGGCACCTTCTCCAACTTCGTTCTTTTTCAAACTTACTTTGCTTATTTTAGGCCTTTTGAATATGAATTTCAAAATTGGTTGGTCAGTTTCTACAGAAGAACTTGCTGAGAATAAATTTGGAAAGAGTTGACCCTATCGATCAGTTTGGGGAGAACTAACATCAAACAAATAGTCCTCTGATCCATGAAGACAGTCTATTGATCTGTGAACATGGTTTACCTATTTATTGAGACTTTCTTTAATTTCTCTCAGCAATGTTTGTAGTTTTCAATATATATTCTCGCACACTTTTGACAGACCATCCTGAATTATTATTTATATTTTGGATGCTCTTCTAAATGGCATTTTAATTTAAATTTCTGATTACTAATATTTAGAGACAATACAGAGTTTTGTATATTGATTTTTTTTTAATTGATCTTATATCCTGCAAATTTGATAAGCTCACTTATTAGGTCCACTAGCTTTAAAATTGTTTTCTAAATTTTTTAGATTCCATGAGATTTTCTGCAGAGAGAATTGTATAATCTGTGAATCAAGACAGTTTGCTTCTTCCTTTCTCATCTGGGTATCTTTCGTTTTTTCTTTTTTTTTTTTTGCTGTCATCAACATTTGATATTTTTATTTATTTGTTTAACTTTTTATATTTTAACCAGAGTATAGACAATTAACAATGTTATGATAGTTTCAGGTGAATAGCAAAGGGACTCAGCCATACACATTCATGGATCCATTCTTCCCCAAACTCCCCTCCCATCCAGGCTGCCACATAACAATAAGCAGAGTTTATCTGGATATCTTGTGTTTTCTTTACTTGCCTTATTGTACTGGTTACAATAAAATATTGACTTGTAAGGATGAAACCAAACATCCTTGTCTTGTTCCAAATCTCAGGGGAAAAGCATTGGATCTTTCCCTATTAATTATGATATTAGTTGCAGGTTTTTCATAGATGCCCTTTATAAGGTTGAGAAAGTTCTATTTTGAGTTTAAGATTTTTAAAAATCAGAAGTGGATGTTGGATTTTATAAAATATGTTTTCTGTATTTTTGATAATGTCGTGTGGCTTTTTAAAAGCCTGTTAATGTGAGTTAAATTAAATGTTAAACTAACCTTGTATTCCTGAAATACCCTACCAGTCATGATGCTTATCATTTTTATAAATTTCTGGAGCCTAAAAATTAACAAGTTTCTTTGCAGCTATGTTTATGAGGAATTTAGTCTTTGGTTTTCTTTTCTTGGGATGTCTTTGTCTAGTTTTGGTATCAAGGTAATGCTGGCTGTAGAGAATGAACTGGGCAATATTACCTCCTGTTCAGTTTTCTGAAAGTTTGTATAAAATTAGGATTGTTTATTTCTTACATGTTTGGTAGAATTCACCAGTGAAGTTCCCTGGGCATGGAATTTCTTTGTAGGAAGATTTTAATCTACAAATTCAAGTTCTCTAAAAGACATAGAACTATTTAGATTATCTATTTATTCTTGAGAGAGTTTTGGCCATCTATTTCTTCCAAGGAATTTGTTCCTTTTATCTAAGTTATTGAATTCATTGGCATAAAGTTGTTGATAATATCCTCATAATACCTTTTTAATATCTGTAGTATCTGTAGTGATGTTACCTCTCTCATGTTAGTATTTTATATGTTTATCTCTTATTGTCCTGATCAGTCTGATTAAAAATTTATCTATTTATTTATTTAGGCTGTGCTGGGTCTTTGTTGCTGCCCAGGCTTTTCTCCAGTTGTGGCTAGTGGGGGCTGCTCTCTAACTGTGGTGCACAGGCTCCTGTAGTTGTGACTCCCAGCTGAACACAGGCTCAATGGTTGTGGTACATGGGCATAATTGCTCCATGGCATGTGGGATCTTCCCAAATCAGGGATCAAACTCATGCCTCCTGTATTAGCAGGTGGAATCCTTAACTGAGCAACCAGATGAGCCCCAGTTTATCAGTTTTTAGCATGGAACTTCTCAGAGAATCACCTTTAGGTTCCATCTTTTTATTTTATTTTCTTTTTGCTTTTGTTTTTCTCTTTTTATTTTACTGATGTCACTCTAATCTTTATTTCTTTTTTTCTGTTTGATTTCATTTGTTCTTTTATCCCCCCTAGCTTATGAAGGTGGAAGAACATTGATTTGAGACCTTACTGCTTTTAAATACAGGCATTTTGCGCTAAGCATATCCCTCTAAGTACTATTTAAATTGCATCTCAAAACTTTTGATGTGTTATTTTCATTTTCATTCAATTCAAAATATTTCAAAAATTTTTTAATTAATTATTTTTTTAATTGGAGGCTAACTACTTTACAATATTGCAGTGGCTTTCAACATACATTAACATGAATCAGCCTCAGGTGTACACATGTCCCCCATCCTGAATCCCCCTCCCACTTCCCTCCCCATCCCATCCCTCAGGGTCGTCCCAGTACACTGGCCCTGAGCACTCTGTCTCAGGCATCAGATGTGGACTGGCGATTTATTTCGCATATGGTAATATACATGTTTCAATGTTATTCTTCAAAAAAATTTTTTTATTTCTTCTTTTACCCATGGGTTTCTTAGCAGTACATTAATTAGTTTGCAGGTACTTGAGGGTTTTCCAGATATTGACTCTTATGAGAGAACATACCATGTGTGATTTGAATGCTCTTAAGCTTGCTGAAACTTAGTTATAATGAAGAATATGGACTATCTTTGCAGATGTTTTATATGCACTTGAAAGTAATGTGTTATTCTGCTGTTGTCCAGTAGAGTATTCTCAAAAAGTCAGTTAGTTCAAGTTGATTAATAGTGTTGTTCAAATAATTGATATCCTTATTAATTTTCTGTTTACTTCTATTAATATTGAGGGATATTGAAATCTCCAACTATAATTGTGGACTTCTCTATTTGTTCTTTCAGTTCTGTTAGTTTTTGCTTAATGAGTTTTGGAACTCTGTTATTAGAGGAGAACACATGTTTAAAATTATTGTCTTTTTTGTAAATTTATCTTCATAAAATTGCTCTCTGTCCCTGATAAGATTCTTTGATCTGAAATCTTTTTTTTTTTTTATTAATTTTTTTTATTAGTTGGAGGCTAATTACTTCACAACATTTCAGTGGGTTTTGTCATACATTGATATGAATCAGCCATAGATTTACACTTATTCCCCATCCCGATCCCCCCTCCCATCTCCCTCTCCACCCGATTCCTCTGGGTCTTCCCAGTGCACCAGGCCGGAGCACTTGTCTCATGCATCCCACCTGGGCTGGTGATCTGTTTCACCATAGATAGTATACATGCTGTTCTTTTGAAACATCCCACCCTCACCTTCTCCCACAGAGTTCAAAAGTCTGTTCTGTATTTCTGTGTCTCTTTTTCTGTTTTGCATATAGGGTTATCGTTACCATCTTTCTAAATTCCATATATATGTGTTAGTATGCTGTAATGTTCTTTATCTTTTTTTTTTTTTAATTTTTTTATTAGTTGGAGGCTAATTGCTTCACAACATTTCAGTGGGTTTTGTCATACATTGATATGAATCAGCCATAGATTTACACTTATTCCCCATCCCGATCCCCCCTCCCATCTCCCTCTCCACCCGATTCCTCTGGGTCTTCCCAGTGCACCAGGCTGGAGCACTTGTCTCGTGCATCCCACCTGGGCTGGTGATCTGTTTCACCATAGATAGTATACATGCTGTTCTTTTGAAACATCCCACCCTCACCTTCTCCCACAGAGTTCAAAAGTCTGTTCTGTATTTCTGTGTCTCTTTTTCTGTTTTGCATATAGGGTTATCGTTACCATCTTTCTAAATTCCATATATATGTGTTAGTATGCTGTAATGTTCTTTATCTTTTTTTTTTTTTAATTTTTTTATTAGTTGGAGGCTAATTGCTTCACAACATTTCAGTGGGTTTTGTCATACATTGATATGAATCAGCCATAGATTTACACTTATTCCCCATCCCGATCCCCCCTCCCATCTCCCTCTCCACCCGATTCCTCTGGGTCTTCCCAGTGCACCAGGCTGGAGCACTTGTCTCGTGCATCCCACCTGGGCTGGTGATCTGTTTCACCATAGATAGTATACATGCTGTTCTTTTGAAACATCCCACCCTCACCTTCTCCCACAGAGTTCAAAAGTCTGTTCTGTATTTCTGTGTCTCTTTTTCTGTTTTGCATATAGGGTTATCGTTACCATCTTTCTAAATTCCATATATATGTGTTAGTATGCTGTAATGTTCTTTATCTTTCTGGCTTACTTCACTCTGTATAAGGGGCTCCAGTTTCATCCATCTCATTAGGACTGATTCAAATGAATTCTTTTTGACGGCTGAGTAAAATTCCATGGTGTATATGTACCACAGCTTCCTTATCCATTCATCTGCTGATGGGCATCTAGGTTGCTTCCATGTCCTGGCTATTATAAACAGTGCTGCGATGAACATTGGGGTGCACGTGTCTCTTTCAGATCTGGTTTCCTCAGTGTGTATGCCCAGAAGTGGTATTCCTGGGTCATATGGCAGTTCTATTTCCAGTTTTTTAAGGAATCTCCACACTGTTTTCCATAGCGGCTGTACTAGTTTGCATTCCCACCAACAGTGTAAGAGGGTTCCCTTTTCTCCACACCCTCTCCAGGATTTATTGCTTGTAGACTTTTGGATAGCAGCCATCCTGACTGGCGTGTAATGGTACCTCATTGTGGTTTTGATTTGCATTTCTCTGATAATGAGTGATGTTGAGCACCTTTTCATGTGTTTGTTAGCCATCTGTATGTCTTCTTTGGAGAAATGTCTGTTTAGTTCTTTGGCCCACTTTTTGATTGGGTCATTTATTTTTCTGGAATTGAGCTGCAGGAGTTGCTTGTATATTTTTGAGATTAATCCTTTGTCTGTTTCTTCATTTGCTATTATTTTCTCCCAATCTGAGGGCTGTCTTTTCACCTTACTTATAGTTTCTTTTGTAGTGCAAAAGCTTTTTGAAATCTTTTGATTAGTGATAGCATAGGTATCTTTTCTCATCTTTTACTTTTAACTCTATTTGCATTTTTATTACTAAGTTTTTCTTTCAGAGGAGATGTTGTTTTTGTTTTGGTGGCAGCATATTATTAAATGTTTCCAGTTTGGTAAGCTTTGTCTTTTAACTGGTATAATTAACATTTAATTTGTTTGTTAATATTATTGATCTTAATTTACTATTTATTTTCTATTTACCTCATCTGTTCATAATTAAATTGATTAAATAACTACTTGTACTGATTTATTAGGTAGGACCAGAGCATCCTTTAGTCTAAAGCAAGTTTCTATCCACTACTGAAGCAAAAGTTTTCTTAATTCTCCACTTGATTGTCCATGAATTATAAGGTTTCCCTTTCTGGCTGGTGTGAAGAGGAACTTTTGCTGAACTTATGTGAGTTCCAGGGATTGTTTTCCCCCCTCTAATCATTTCTGGTAATTCTTTCCCTATCCTCAGATAGCTTTCCTACATGCAGATGCAGATCAACATTTAAGTAAAAATGGTAGGAATTGGACTTTTAGCAGAGATTTCTAATCAGAAAGTTAATGCTCTAATCTGATTTCTTTTTGTGGCTTAGAGTAGAATGTGAAAAAAAAGAGGTAAATTAAGGGACAATTATTAAAAGAGAAACAGGACTTTATAGTCCAGAAAATTCCCAGCCTCTCCAGGTTGTAGAAGACACTAAAACTGAGATATTCACTGTCAAGAAAGTATGCTTTAACAATCTTTTGCTAATACCACAGAAAGATGAAAAGGTCAGAATACTCAGTTACACAAAGGGCTCTTTTGAGGAGGTTAAAGATGTGACTCTCAGATCTCAGCCATTTCAAAGAAGCCAAAAATAGGTATGAGATTATCGAAGAAGAATCTGTGGAGAATCTTCTTGTCTCATGGGAAGACTCCCTAAGACAGACATGGGAGACCTATGAGGTTTTTGAGAATTTTATATCAGTAGAAACACTGTCACTGTTTCCAGTTTGAGCTATTATAAATAAAGTTGCTATAAACATTTATGAATATATATTTTTATTCTTATTATTTTATCTTAAACTTAGGGCATTGATTGGGGGAAAGTGGGGCCTCAAAAATTAGGTTGCGGATGTATGGGTCGATTCCAGTGATGACCTTGAACCCTTAAACTCTGCCAAGTCTCTTTTACCAGTAGAAGCAATCCTTCCTCTCCTATCTCAGGAGGTTAACCTTCTATTGCCTGAAACTCCAGTGAGATTTCCTGCAGCAGCTGCCAATCAGGGACCACTTGTCCTTCTTGAGACCTCCTCCAACTACTCCTCATTGTTTCTAAGTCAATAAACACACTCAAATTCTGGCATTACCCAGTGGGCAAGATGTAAAGCATTCCCAGGAGAGGATACTGTACATAATAAATGAACTGTAGGATTCTGTCAATTTATATAATTAGAACACAGAAATCCCTGGCATTCCTATACACTAACAATGAGAAAACAGAAAGAGAAATTAAGGAAACAATACCATTCACCATTGCAACAAAAAGAATAAAATATTTAGGAGTATATCTACCTAAAGAAATGAAAGACCTATATATAGAAAACTATAAAACACTGATGAAAGAAATCAAAGAGGACACAAATAGATGGAGAAATATACCGTGTTCACGGATTGGAAGAATCAATATTGTGAAAATGACTATACTACCCAAAGCAATCTATAGATTCAATGCAATCCCTATCAAGCTACCAACAGTATTTTTCACAGAACTAAAACAAATAATTTCACAATTTGTATGGAAATACAAAAAACCTCAAATAGCCAAAGTAATCTTGAGAAAGAAGAATGGAACTGGAGGAATCAACCTGCCTGACTTCAGACTCTACTACAAAGCCACAGTCATCAAGACAGTATGGTACTGGCACAAAGACAGAAATATAGATCAATGGAACAGAATAGAAAGTCCAGAGATAAATCCACGTACCTATGGACACCTTATCTTTGACAAAGGAGGCAAGGATATACAATGGAAAAAAGACAACTTCTTTAACAAGTGGTTCTGGGAAAACTGGTCAACCACTTGTAAAAGAATGAAACTAGAACACTGTCTAACACCATACACAAAAATAAACTCAAAATGGATTAAAGATCTAAATGTAAGACCAGAAACTATAAAACTCCTAGAGGAGAACATAGGCAAAACACTCTCCAACATGAATCACAGCAGGATCCTCTATGACCCACCTCCCAGAATATTGGAAATATAAGCAAAAATAAACAAATAGGACCTAATGAAAAGCTTTTGCACAACAAAGGAAACTATAAGTAAGGTGAAAAGACAGCCCTCAGATTGGGAGAAAATAATAGCAAACGAAGCAACAGACAAAGGATTACTCTCAAAAATATACAAGCAACTCCTGCAGCTCAATTCCAGAAAAATAAATGACCCAATCAAAAAATGGGCCAAAGAACTAAACAGACATTTCTCCAAAGAAGACATACAGATGGCTAACAAACACATGAAAAGGTGCTCAACATCACTCATTATCAGAGAAATGCAAATCAAAACCACAATGAGGTACCATTACACACCAGTCAGGATGGCTGCTATCCAAAAGTCTACAAGCAATAGATGCTGGAGAGGGTGTGGAGAAAAGGGAACCCTCTGACACCGTTGGTGGGAATGCAAACTAGTACAGCCGCTATGGAGAACAGTGTGGAGATTCCTTTAAAAACTGGAAATAGAACTGCCACATGACCCAGCAATCCCACTCCTGGGCATACACACCGAGGAAACTAGATCTGAAAGAGACACATGCACCCCAATGTTCATCGCAGCACTGTTTACAATTGCCAGGACATGGAAGCAACCTAGATGCCCATCAGCAGACAAATGGATAAGAAACCTATGGTACATATACACAATGGAATATTACTCAGCCATTAAAAAGAATTCATTTGAATCAGTTCTAATGAGATGGATGAAACTGGAGCCCATTATACAGAATGAAGTAAGCCAGAAAGATAAAAAACCAATACAGTATACTAACGCATATATATGGAATTTTAAAAGATGATAACAATGACCCTATATGCAAAACGGAAAAAAGACACAGATGTACAGAACAGACCTTGGGACTCTGTGGGAGAAGGCGAGGGTGGGATGAGCTGAGAGAATAGCATTGAAACAAGTATACTATCAAGGGTGAAACAGATCACCAGCCCAGGCTGGATGCATGAGACAAGTGCTCAGGGCTGGTGCACTGGGAAAACCCAGAGGGATGGGATGGGGAGGGAGGCAGGAGTGGGGATCGAGAAGGGGAACACATGTAAATCCATGGTTGATTCATGTCAATGTATGGCAAAAACCACTACAATACTGTAAAGTAATTAGCCTCCAACTAATAAAAATAAATGAAAAAAAAATTTCCATACACACCTCAAAAAAAAAAAATCCACACCCACCAAATTTTTTTCATACTAAGTATTCTATAAATTTGGTATTAAGAGAATTTAGTCTTTTAGAGGGACAGTCTTTTAGTTCCACTCACATGTGCAGTTGAATAATTGATTTATACTTGTGATTTTAGTGGAAATCTTATAAGATACACATGTGTATGCACATAAAATTATTAAATCACTTTTTTTATAAGTTTATTTTGATTTATAAGAATTATTTCAGTATTGGGAGAGTTTGCCAGACCATTGAAACACTTAAAAGCAAATCAAGGATAAATAATTTATAAATGTAATTCAATTTTTTTAAGATGTTTAATTATTTCATTTCATTAATAGGATCAAGTATTTATTTTGGACCTCTTGTGGGTGATTGTTTAATTTTGCTAGGCATAAAAAGGCCTTGTAAACTCTGGTAGAAAGCACTAGGGGCTTAATTAAGACCTGCTTCTCTTCTTCCTTGGTGGATGTCACAGTTAGTTGTGGCCAAACGACTGAGTTCTAGGCAAATGGAACTGAGGAAAGTGAGGTGAGCTCTTTCCAGTCTGGGGCTATGAAAACCTCTCGTGGCCTTCATTTCTCCCCACATCCATGGCTGGAATGGAGATGACAAAGGCAACTTTGCAAGTCACTAGTTGGAGAGTCAAAGCCTTGGTCAGCCTGGGTCCCTGAATGATCTTGCAGATTATGGGGCATTCCATTCTCCCACTCCTCACTTTTCCTGCCCCAGCACTGCGGTGGCCTGTTCAGTTCAGTTCAGTGCAGTTGCTCAGTCGTGTCCGACTCTTTGCGGCCCCATGAACTGCAGCACGCCAGGCTTCCCTGTCCATCACCAACTCCTGGAGTCCACCCAAACCCATGTCCATTGAGTCAGTGATGCCATCCAACCATCTCATGCTCTGTCGTCCTCTTCTGCTCCTGCCCTCAAGCTTTCCCAGCATCAGGGTCTTTTCAAACGAGTCAGCTCTTCACATCAGGTGGCCAAAGTATTGGAGTTTCAGCTTCAGCATCAGTCCTTCCAATGAACACTCAGGACTGGTCTCCTTTAGGATGGACTGGGTGGATCTCCTTGCAGTCCAAGTGACTCTCAAGAGTCTTCTCCAACACCATAGTTCAAAAGCATCAATTCTTCAGTGCTCAGCTTTCTTTATAGTCCAACTCTCACATCCATATATGACCACTGGAAAAACCATAGCCTTGACTAGATGGACCTTTGTTGACAAAGTAATGTCTCTGCTTTTTAATATGCTGTCTCGATTGGTCATAACATTCCTTCCAAGAAGTAAGTGTCTTTTAATTTCATGTCTGCAATCACCATCTGCAGTGATTTTGGAGCCCAGAAAAATAAAGTCAGCCACTGTGTCCACTGTCTCCCCATCCATTTGCCATAAAGTGATGGGACCGGATGCCATGATCTTAGTTTTCTGAATGTTGAGCTTTAAGCCAACTTTTTCACTCTCCTCTTTGACTTTCATCAAGAGGCTCTTTGGTTCTTCACTTTCTGCCATGAGGGTGGGGTCATCTGCATATATGTTACATAAGCAGAAAAACACTTCTACCGTGTTGGGCCCCTCCATGTTGCGACTAATTGTTACCTAGCCTTCTCTAACTAATACATTTGCAGAATATTAAAGAAAAGATTAGATGTTCAGCTATTTAACTTTAACAAATTGAAAATAAACTTTGTAAAAAGCAAAGCAAACTTCTGAATAGACTTTCTTGACATAGGAATCTTTCTTTACAAAGTTTCACAGTAACAATTTTCAGTTGAGGGCTTTTAAGTAACAGATCTATTGGAGAATGCCACGTTTTTCCTCCTTTCACATTCTGAGCTAACCATTTCCTCCCATGATGGGTCTAAACCCTGCTACAAGGAAGTCCTCAGAAAAATAATAATGTAGAGTAGAAAAATAAAAGAAAACTTTTTGATTCTTGAAAGTAATACACGGTCAAAAATTTTGGAAAATATAGAAAAGGGAGAGAATGTCACAGAAGGAAAATCACTGCTTATCATTCCAGCACTTGTTTTTTCAAGCTTATGCTTAATTTTACATAGTTGGTATCATGTTACATATATATATTTAATATATATTAAAAATACATATATATAATGTGTCATGGTATATTCTTATGTTAGGGCTGAAGGAGCTTATGTTTGAAAACTTGAGCTTGAAAATACACTCAGAATTCAGACAGGTCTTGCCAAATTGTTGATGGGAGAATTTTAGCTTGACTCAACGGCTTTAACCAGGCTTGTTAAAGCCTGCTGAAAATGTCACCTGCGGCTCACTCACCTATCCCCTTTGAGTCTTCAGAAGTGAGTGAGAAGAGGAAGCCACAGGAACAGTAGCTTTTAACATGTTGGTACACCCATTTGAGGAAAGAGGGAAATCTAGGTCAGATTCTCCCTGAAGTGAGGAAGGAAGTAGATTCCATGTTTTTGATTTGTGACTGCTGACAGCTTTAAAGCCTCACACCTCGCTCTTCTCCTTCTCTGGGCAAGCTGATGAGAACATCTGGGTGCCCTCTGCTTTGGCACTGGTAGGAGATTCAAACCATTCAAGCCCTTCCCCACCCATGGTGTGTGGGAATCCTCGCTCCAGCCCCACTTCTACCCACAAAACCAGAGCCAGGCTCCTCTCCCTGCTCTCTCAAGCCATTTTGGACAAGTTTGAGAGGCTGCCCTGATCTCCCCAGAGACATCAATTATGAAAGTAATACATCTTTTTATGCTCCTTTAACGAGTGTGTGATGTCATCTGTGGGGACATTTTGGGTGGGATCCAACTGCCTCTGTAGACGGTCATAACACACCACCTCACCAATCAGAGGAAACATTTCTACGCCAGTATGTTATGTGTGTGCACCTATGTCATATGTGTGTTTGTGTATATATGTATGTTACATATGTTCAAGTGTGTCTGCATCACGGAATGTATGTGTTGCTTGTACTCTGCCTGGTTGCATGGCATGTATGTCTGCTTATGTATGTGTGCCTTACACCTGTACCTGTGTGCTTAGTCATGTCCGACTCTTTGTGACCCTATGATCTGGAGCCTGCCAGGTTCCTCTGTCCATGGAATTTTCCAGGCAAAAGTACTGGAGTGGGTTGCCCTTTCCTTCAGAGGATCTTCTTGACCCAGGGATCAAACCCACATCTCTTGCATTTCCTGCATCTCCTGCATGGGCAGGCTGGTTCTTTACCAGCTGAACCACTGGGGAAGCCCATATGCCTTACATATGTGTATATTATTCCTGTGTGTACACATATGCTATGCATATTGTGTTTGTATGTTGTGTGTATTATGATTACGTACTTATCTGTACCTATATGTATTTATGTTATGTATATCTGTATATTACTCCTGTGTACACATGTTATCATGTGTTTTATATGCATGTTCCATGTGTGTCTGTATGTGTTTATACATGTTTTGTGTGTATGTATGTGTATTATACATGTACACATGCATATATGTTTATGTATATGTGTATACTTATTTTTCCAACACTGCTATTGACAATACTGCCCATAAAGACTTCCCTGGACTTGGCCATATTCCATTATAATAATTTGTTGGAAGGGGAGTTTCTAGAGGAAAGGGTAAAATTGTTTAAAGACTCCTCATATACATTGCTGGATAGCTTTTCAAAATGTTGAGACAATTTGCTACAGGGTAATTAGACAGTGTGGAGACTATAGGAATGTACAGCCCCAGGTATCATGCATGCTCTGAGGTTCATCACCGTGTCTGGGGCAAGTCGTACTTTTTCGACACCTGACTTTGGCTTGAAGATTCCCCAAAGATCTCGTGGAAGCTTCTTGAGACAGCATAGAGTTTTCATCTAGGAAGCTCCCTCCCACCCTCCTTCGCTTTCCCCTTTGCTGGGGCAGACTGCATTGCTTTCAGGCAGCTGTCCCAGCCTCACTGGCTCCTCTCATGGGTGGTTCCCCTAAAATATATTTGTACATTTAATCCCATCTTGGCATCTGCCTCTTGGAGGACCTAGTCTGACACAGATGAGTGGACAGAGCGGTAGCTCTGAGATCCTGAGTCCTGGTCCCAGCTCTGCCCCTCATTTGCTGTGTGGATTTGAGCAGGTGACTTTCCATCTCTGGGGCTCAATTTCTGCATCTGAAGAGTGAAGATGTATGGCATGCACTCTACAATGCTACTGTGCAAACTTAAGTGAAACCTTGTTTATGAAATACACAGATGGCCACCTTGTCTCCTTTCCTAGCTAAGAGAAAGTTTAGCATATTTAAACATATGCAAAAGTATACACAATGACACAGGGGCACCCGGGAGCCCAGGACCCCGTTGTAGCCTGAGCTGCCCCTTGTGGGTACTTCTTGATGGAAAACTTTGGAACGCTGCCCTCCAGTATCCGCCTTGGGCCAAGCTTAATGATTCACCGGAGCTCAAGCCAGACCCTGCCCACTGAGCCTGTGCTGCATGAGTCAGGGAACATAACCTCAGCGCGTGGCCTTTGTCTCTGAGCTCATCACCTGACCTCGGGTGGGGATCTAGGAGAGCTTGTTTGGAAGAAAAATCTACGCAGCTTTAGGTTTGAGCAAGTTCCGAAAACCTAAACAAGCAAAACAAGGTAAACAGAATCTGTATGCAGCTAGGACAAGGAACGGTCCAGAAGCCTGATACTTAACTCCTCTCAATTGCGTGCGTGTGACCTTTAGCAAGTCACTCTCTGAGCCTCAGTTATTAAATCTGTGTCATGACAAGCATTAGTCACTGCTTATTCTCTGCTGGTCATCTCCTTGTTTTTAAGAAGTTCTGGAGTTTTATCTCTAATTGGAGAGAAAGGTCATGGACAAAGAAAACGTTTACTAGGCTTGATTTTCCTCTTCATAGCTGGTAAATGTCTGGGGTAAGTGTACATGCTAATGAGCAGAAGGCACCAATGTTGACCAAGTGGTCGCAGTGTGCTGGGAGCTGCAGAGCTCAGTCCGTGTACTCTTCACGACAATCCTGTGAGACTGATGTTCATATCACCCCCATTGTATGGAAGAGAAAACTGAGGCTTTGAGAGGGAAAGGAAACAGGCTTGCTATGGATTCAATGTTTGTATCCCCACAAATTCATGTGTTGAAGCCCCAACCCAGAGGTGACGGTATTAGGAGATGGGGCCTTTGGGAGATGTGTTGGGATGTGTGTGATGGCATCAGTGCCTTTATAAGAAGGGACTCCTCCTTGGAAGGAAAGCTATGACAAATCTCAATAGCGTATTAAAAAGCAGAGACATCACTTTGCCAACAAAGTTCATGTAGTCAAAGCCACAATTTTTCCAGTAGTCATGTACGGATGTGAGAGTTGGTCCATAAAGAAGATTGAGTGCCGAAGAATTGATGCTTTCAGATTGTGGTGCTGGAGAAGACTCTTGAGAGTCCTTTGAACTGCAAGGAGATCAAACCAGTCAATCCTAAGGAAATCAACCCTGAATATTCACTGGAAGGACTGACGCTGAAACTGAAGCTTCAATACTTTGGCCACCTGAAGTGAAGGGCCAGCTCATTGGAAAAGACCTTGATGCTGGGAAAGACTGAAGGCAAAAGCAGAAGAGGGCAGCAGAGGATGAGATGTGTAGATGGCATCACCGACCGAATGCTCTTGAATTTGAGGAAACTTCAGGAGGCGGTGAAGGAGAGAGGAGCCTGGCATGCTGCAGTTCATGGTGTCGAAAAGAGTCAGACCTGACTTAGAAACTGAACAACAACAAGAGGAGACAGAGAATTTGCTTCTCTCTCATCTGTTTGAGGATTCACTGAGAGGGTGGCTGTCTGTTAACCAGTAAGAGAGCCCTGCAGAAACTGATAATGTCAGCACTCTGATCTCAGACTTCTAGTCTCCCAGATGATGAGAAATAAAGGCTGTCCTTCAAGCCCAGCAGTCTATGGTATTCTGTTACAGCAGCCTGAGCTGAGCAAGAGAAGTCCCAAGTTCATGGTCCTTCTTGGTTTTCTTTAGTGGGGCTTCAGGCTTCACGGAGGGTCTCAGAGGGGCTGCAACCCAGCCATTAGATGTCTGTGTGGACACTGCTACAGAGTTCTTTACATATTTTCAGAACCAATCCTTTGTCAGTTATGCATGTTAAAACTATCTTCTTTAAGCTGTGTGCACTTTCAATTTTAGTAAATATTGGTACATTGTTCTTGAGTAACTGCATCAGCTTTCTCTCCCGTTGTTGTGTGGAAGTTCCCATCTGCCCACATCCCATCCGTGTTGGTATTATCAGATTTCAACATTGTTTGCCTGTTGAGAAACAGCAGTATGACATTATTATTGTTTGTGCATTTTTATGATTGCCAGTGAGAATGAGCAACTCCTAAGATGTTAATAGACTATTTGGATTTTCTGTTCTGTGAATGCTTTCCCATGTATTTTGTCCATGTATTTCCTGTCTCAATGTTTGTTTTCTCATAACCATTTTGAAAAACTCTATTCAAGTCCTTTGCATGTTTTAAAAACTGGTCTGTGTCTTGTGGAGTTGTAGGATTTCTTTCTATATTCTGGAAAGCAATCCTTTGTAAGATATATGATTTGCAAGTATTTTCTCCCATTCCATGGATTTCTTTTTCATTCCGTTGATAGGGGTCTTTGCTGCACAAAAGTTTTTCAGTTTGATGAAACTCATTTCATCTATTTTTTTCTCTTGCAGCTTGTGCCTTCAGTGTCATATCCAAGAAATTATCGCCAAATCTAATCATGAGGATTTTTTATTGTTTTATGTGTTTTAAGATATCCTTACCTATATTAAATTTATAATATTTTCTTTACAGTATTTGTTTTATCTTTTATATTGTAGTCTTTTGTCCAGAAATCAGGTGTTTTTATGAATAGAATGAGAAAGAGATTTAATTGTATTTGTTTTTTATTGTTACAAAGCCATTTTTTACAAAAAATGTAAAAAAAATTTCATGGTTACAAAACTATTTCTTGAATGATAATCTCTTTCTCCAGTGATCTGTAATGCTAGCTTTGTACCGGGGCATCTACTTCTGGCATTTTCTCTATTGTCTCCATTAATGTATTTCTTCTCTGTGGGCCAACATTACATTACTTTTATTACTATAGTGTTATAATAAGGTTTATGTCTGGCAGAGTCAGTTACCTTTGTACATGTGTGCGTGCAAAGTCGCTCCAGTCATGTCCGCCTCCCTGTGACCCCATGGATTGCAGCCCTCCAGGCTCTTCCGTTTGTGGGATTCTCCAGGCAAGAACACTGGACTGGATTACCGTTTCCTTCTCCACTCCCTCTGTACAGAAAAGAGTTAATGCAGCAGGCTTGAGACTGATATCCTAGGCTTGTTTGCAAGGCTGGCCCTGGGTTGGCATCTGGGAACTTGGACTTCAGAAGGTTTCCACTATCTTCACAACTGATAAGAGTGTCTCACCATGTGGAAACCATTTGTACAAACAGTACTGTTTATATTGACCACCTGCTTTTCTTCTGAGAATCTGGAGTCTTGGTATGTGCCAGGCAGAGAATGCCTACGTGACTAGCTCCCCCCAAAAAACTTGGATGTTGTTGTTATCTAGTTGCTAAATTGTGTCAGACTCTCTGTGACCCCATGGACTGTAACATGCCAGGTTTCCCTGTCCTTCACTAGCTCCTGGAGTTTGCTCAAATTCATGTCCATTGAGTTAATGATGCTATTAGTCTCAAATGGTCTTTCCTGGTGGTGAAAGTGAAAGTCCATCAGTCGTGTCCAACTCTTTGCGACCCCATGGACCGTCCACGGAATCCTCCAGGCCAGAATACTGGAGTGGGTAACCTTTCTCTTCTCCAGAGGATCTTCCCAACCCAGGGATTGAACCCAGATCTCCCACATTGCAGGCATATTCTTTACCAAGTGAGCTATCAGGGAAGCCCTTTCCTGGTGGTAACACTTTCTATGTGCTGTCACAACCTGCTGCTGGAGAAATTAAATGCATCCTGCCTGACTCCACTGGAAGAGGAGCTCCTGGTTTCCCCTGGACTCTGCCCTTCTGCCTTTTCCCTTTGCTGATTTTGCTCTGGATCCTTCCATTTTGATAAACAGCTGGGAGGATGACCATATGTCAAGTCCTGTGACCCTCCTCGTGGAGGTGGTCATGGGAACCCCAATACACCCTTCCTCCTCCCCCTGTTCCTTGACTTCATCCTTTTTCTTCCATCCTATCTTGATTATCCTTGGATCATTATTCAGCTTTATGAATCTTATAATTCTTGAGGATTTAATTGGCATTCCCTTGCATTCACAGTTAAATCTGGGGGCAGGGATTGACATCTAGGACCGTGCCAATTAGTGTGTTCATTCCCAGTACCAGGCTAGCCATTCCAGGCTCCTCCTTATATACCCAGCATCATGAAGCCTGCAAACTACATTTCCTAGACTCCCTTGCCCTCAATTAGGGTCCACCTATGAGTAGCATGCTTCTACCAGCATGTAGCTGGAAGAAGGAAGGGTAGGAGTGTTTAATCTCTAGCTCAGGAGGATGTTACACAGACAGGGTTTTGACTGCAGCTGTGAGCATCCTCCTGAAGGTCCCTCACATCAAAGCCACAGGCAAATTCCTTGTGATCTCTGAACCTGCAGAATGCTCAAAAATGCACTTCCTGAGCTTGGCTCGCACATCTTTCCAAAGACGAGGGAAATCTCCAATTTCTGCATCACACTTCTGCTTGCTTAAAGTACCTGGATCAGAGAACTTCCCTGGTGGTCCAGTGGCAGAGACTCTGCACTCCCAGTGCAGGGAGCCCAGCTTCGATCCCTGGTCCGGGAACAAGATCTCACATGCTGCAACTGACGACCCCTCACACCACAGTTAAAAATCCAGTATGCCTCAACTGAAAGAGCCCACCCACGTGCTGCAACTAAGACCCAGTACAGCCAAATAAATAGACAAAAATATTTTAAAAGTACCCAGAGTGGTTTCTGTTGCCCCAATCAATCCGCAACTGATTATAAGACAGCACTGAGTTTTCCCAGGAATTTACATGCTCTCACTCTTCACTTATATAATCCTTTTCAATATTCTTCTGTGAAGCTTTTTAATATTTTCCATGAAGTCTACTGATGGAACCGGACTCCTGTTGGCCACCATAGCACCTACGACAGACTCTTGCTGTAGTTTCTCTTCCTTCCGTGTCTCACATTCCTTGTTTCCTCATTCCTGCTTCCCGGTATCATCTTCCAAATAAAGGACGTCTGCCTGTCTTTGTCTCTGCTTAGGGACACCCCAACTAGAATGTGCTTCTACTCAGACATCCTCATAACAAGAGCTGCCATTTCTTTGGCACTTACCATCGGCCAGACACTGAAGTTAGTTCGAACAGACACTCTCTCAGTTAATTCTCCCAGAATTCCCATTATACAGTGCAGCTATCATTTATTTTACAAGCAAACAAACCAAATCGCAGAGTTGATATGACTTACTTGAGGTCACAAAATGAGGACTTGTGTGAACCCAGGACTCTCCAACGCCAAATCCTTGAGACAGTCTCCTTCACCATGATGACAAAGGCCAACTCTTTCCATGAACTTGTTGTATGACCTTGATCAAGGCATTGAAAACCTCTGAAATTTCCAGATGGAACCAGATGACCTCAAAACCTATTTCCAGCATTGCAGGCTACAGCCCAGAGACCCCAGGGGGCAAACACTCTTCCAAGCGCCCCTTCCCCAGTGGGCCTGCTTGGAGCCGAGGAGATGGTTCCGCTTGGGCTTCCACAGACCTTGCAGATCACCTGCACCTTGGCTGTTTGCCCTGCAAAGGCTGGAGCCTGAGCCTGGAGAGCCTCAAGCCAAGCAGAAAGATGGAACGAGCTTGGGAAGAGAGTATGAGCGCCTTGAGTCGGGCCCAGCAGCACCAGAAGCCTCTGAACGTTCCAGCTCCCACTCGGGATGGCTTTCACGCTTTTTGCAGCGAGGCAGACGCGCACTGCACATAAACTCAGCCTAGTTCAGTATTTATTGCCGCGCAAGGCTTGGGGGTGCTGTTTTATATGTCTCTGTTTGCACAACTCTAGCATCATAGGGGCTAAAATTAATTCCACGAGACGGGCTGCTCACAGGCAGAGCCAAGAATTTCCTGGGAAGGGTTTCGGTCTGACTTTGGCAGCCGCTGTGCTAGGTGATAAAGCCCTTTCAGACCATCTCATACGGCCAGGGGCATCCAAGGGTATTGTATTCTTTGGCCCCAGAGGTCTATTTCTCCCTTTGCCAGAAAACTGAGTGTGGGGCGTGGGCTTGGAGTCAAGATGGATCACAGATAAGAAACGAACCCTGGCATCCTCCCTGGTCCTTCTGGATGATTTGATCGATAAGGCTAGTGAGGTCCAAACAGGTCAGCTAGCGTGCCTGCCCCAGGGCACTGGAGTCCTTGGACCTGACCCCTTGGCCACTTCCCCTGTCCAGACAGCAGACCACGTACTGCTCATGAGGTGGGTTGTGTTGGTCCTTTGATTTGCGAAGAACCTCCTTAGGCATCATCTTACCTGAACCTCCCCAGAGCCCTGGGAATTAGTCAATGGGGTGTTATTACACTTCCTCCTGAACACAGTCATAGTCGTGATGACCAAACTCACTGAGCATCGACTCTATCGGAGCTCCTGTTGGAAGCACTTGACACCCAGGAACTATTGTTCTGTATACAGGTCCCAAGAGAATGGAATGCCATAAGGTAGAGACAGTTCCCGAGCATCTAGTTCATGCCAGCCCCCTCTTCCCCAGAAATTCCAAAATCCAGCAATACTGCAGGGCTGAGGTTTGCCATACATATTGTGCTCATTCCCAAGGCCTTGTGCAACCGCTTCTGTTTGTCAGGTGCTCCCTGGGAAATGCCTATTCATCCCTCAAAACACAGATCAGGAGAGGCTTCCTCCAACACGATTCCTTGGATCACGCTGAACTGATTACACTGATCCATTCACTGTCCATGAGCTCAGTTTAATGTCCACTGACCATGGCCCACTTCTCCCTGTTGTGGGCCCAGGAGGCTGACTATATAGACTGGTCCCCTCACCCTCTGCCCTTCTGATGGGTTTGATCAGTGGGCAACATCAGTGGGAGATGCCAGGGCAAGGGGAGAGTGAGGGGTGGACATCTGTTTCCTTGACTGTTTCTCTGTGAAGTGTACTAACCATGTCTTCTATTTTCTCTACTCAGATGCTTCACTCACCTGGAGGACTGGGCTAGCCCATTCCTAGAGATAAAAAGCAACTCACTCACAAGTGCAGTTTCTGATGCAAACCTAGCAACCCAGAACCCACACCCTCCAACCACCTCCTTTATGGCTTCCACACACTCTGGACCACCTGTCCTAATCCCCAGGTATCAGACAACGGGGGACAACCTCTCGCCAGAGCCTGATGTAATCATTCAGAGTAGCCCATCCCAAGGTGCCTTACCCTGCACCACCTGTTCCTTCCCATAGAGACCACAAGAAGGACTCCTGCCCAGGTTCCCTACTCCCTCTGCCTCCTGACTGACCCTGGTGCTTCCCCACGTGGCCCGCCATGCTGTGCCTTCCCTGTTTTGGGATCTGTGAGTATAGCAAAAGATCTGTTCTCTCCTGATCTGTTGGCCTTACTGTACCTCCATAATAATAAACTGTATAAGGACTGATGCTGAAGCTGAAACTCCAATACTTTGGCCACCTGATGTGAAGAACTGATTCATTGGAAA
Source organism: Cervus elaphus (assembly GCF_910594005.1). NCBI lineage: Eukaryota > Metazoa > Chordata > Mammalia > Artiodactyla > Cervidae > Cervus > Cervus elaphus. The sequence goes on from NC_057820.1 coordinate 12,743,180, forward strand.
AGACCCTGATGCTGGGAAAGATTGAAGGCAGGAGGAGAAGGGGACGACAGAAGATGAGATGGCTGGATGGCATCACCGACTCGATGGACATGAGTTTGAGTAAGCTCCAGGAGTTGGTGATGGACAGGGAAGCCTGGCGTGCTGCAGTTCACGGGGTCTCAGAGAGTTGGACATGACTGAGTGACTGAACTGAACTGAACTGAAAATATAGTTCTGGGCCTCGCTGGTAGCTCAGTGGTAAAGAATCCGCCTGCCAATGCCAGAGATACGGGTTCAACCCCTGATCTAGGAAGATCCCACATGCCGCAGAGCAACTAAGCCCGTGTGCCACAATGCCCGACACTGTGCTCCCGAGCCTGGGAGCCGAGACTGCTGAAGCCCACACACCCTCGGGCCCGTGGTCTGCAACAACAACCACCATGAGAAGCCCGCACACCGCAGCTGGAGAGGAGTCCCTGCTCGCTGCAACTTGAGAAAAGCCCGTGCAGCAATGAAGAGCCAAAAACAGATAAATAAACAAGATACTTAAAAAAACATAGTTGCCGTGGACTAGCTGCTTCCCTCTGCTGCAACACCACCACCCCACATCCCGTGCATGTCCTGCCTCATCAGGTCCAGTGACCATGCCTCCCCCACCTTCTGAGTAAGAAGCGGCAGCAGCTCCCCCCGCTACCAGTCCCCAGGTTTTGCACTGTCCACACCTTTATGAGTAGTCTTTGTATCCACATCCTCCCAGTTACAAGGTTTGAAAGGGTTCTCTCCTGCCGGGACTCCGCCTGGTACCTGGGGGACAAACCTGGGAGCAGACAAGGTGAACGCTGTCTTCTTAGCCAACCCAACCATCCTGAGATGTATCTTAGGGTCCTTCCTGCTGCCCAGCGCCTGGACTCGCCTGTCTCCAAATCGTGATCTCCCTGAGCTGGGTATCTGCTCTGGGCATCTCCCCCCTCCACCATGGTAGGCACCATCCTGTGGGGAGCGGGGACAAGAACACCAAGGACAGAGTCCAGGTCAGGAAGGTGAAGACTTATGGCTGGTTGAAGGAGATGTTTTCCTCTATTTCTTTGCACTGATCACTGAGGAAGGCTTTCTTATCTCATTTGAAAAGACCCTGATGCTGGGAAAGATGGAGGGCAGGAGGAGAAGGGGTCGACAGAAGATGAGATGGTTGGATGGCGTCACTGACTCAATGGACATGAGTTTGGGTGGACTCCAAGAGTTGGTGATGGACAGGGAGGCCTGGCGTGCTGCGGTCCATGGGGTTGCAGAGTCGGACAAGACTGAGTGACTGAACTGAACTGAACTGAAGGAGATGAGGCAGATGACAGCAGGTTTCTAATGTCACCAGAGGCGTCTCCAGGCAGAGCGGTGGGCTTGGGGGAGGGGGAGGTTATCATATGGGTGTATTGCACTGGAGGGGTCCCTGGTGTCCACAAGGCCAGTGGATCAAGGGACAGGGAAGCCATGGTGTGGAGAGCCCCCCAGGGACTGTGTGGAGCAAGACGAGTGAGCCCAGGGGAGTCAGGCTACCTTTGGAATAGGAGTGAGAAGCCATCCCTGGGGGAACGGGAGGGGGGCTGAGAGGGCCACAGGGGGGCACCACCAGAGGGGTGCAAGGGGTGGGCTCCATCAGGGACAAGGACCCAGAGGGCCTTTGGATCGGCCGGCTGCAGTGTCCCCTGGGCTTGCGGCTTTGTGGAGAGCGGGCCAGAGGGACGCCTGCAGGGGTTAGGGTGGCCGGACGGTGCCGAGCCTGGCCTCATCGCAGCCCGAGGGCAGGATGGTGTGAGGGAGGAGCTCGGGGAGGGATGTCGAGGTGGGTGTCAGGCAAGAGGGGCGCGCGGGAGCAGAGAGCCGAAGCACGAGGCAGAGCGCAGTGGAGTCACCACAGGGGACAGCATTCCAGGCAGAGGGAGCAGCACGGCCAGAGCTGGACACGGAGGGTGTGCGGCGCGTTTATGTGGCTGAAGGGCCAGACGTGCTTTAGGTGTGAGAGGCTGTGAGTGTGTGTTTGAGAGGGCGTGTGTGTGAGTGCATGTGTAAGAGAGAGTATAAATGTGTGTGAGTGTGCGTGAGAGAGGGTATGAGGGTGTGTGTGTGAGTGCATGTGTAAGAGAGAGTATAAATGTGTGTGTGTGTGTGAGAGAGAGGGTATGAGGGTGTGTGTGTGCGTGTGTGTGAGTGCATGTGTAAGAGAGAGTATAAATGTGTGTGTGTGTGTGAGAGAGAGAGGGTATGAGGGTGTGTGTGTGCGTGTGTGTGAGTGCATGTGTAAGAGAAAGTATAAATGTGTGTGTGTGTGAGAGAGAGGGTATGAGGGTATGTGTGTGTGTATGTGAGTGCATGTGTGAGAAAGAGTATAAATGTATGTGTGTGTGTGTGTGTGAGAGAGAGAGGGTATGAGGGTATGTGTGTGAGTGTGAGAGGGCATGTGTGTGTCAGTGTTTAGCATTCTCTCCTTTTTCTTTCTTGATGGCCCTCAGGTGCAGGGGTCCAGGCGGTCAGGTGCTCACTGCCTGACCTGTGATCTCATCTGGTTGGGAAAGCCCTTCTTTGCATCGACTGGTTCTCTCCTATCTCACTTGCACGCCTTCTGTGTGTACATATGTGAGTGTGTGTGTGTCTTATTTGGATGCTCTTATATATGCACTGCAATTTGTAATGGATATAGTGTTAATCTTTTTTTAACATGTATTGGCTCATAGGTCACGTGTTTCTTTTTCTTCCCTTCTTTCTTTTTCTTTTCCTTTCTGCCTCCCCCTCCCTCTCCCCCTCCCCATCTCTCCCCTCCCCCCCACCACTGTCTCCCTTCCTCTCCCTCCCTCCCTCCCCTCTATCCTTCTCTCCCACTCTCAGCCCTGGGTCTTACTGAGTAGTCATCACAGTGGCGGGTTCATCCCGTTAGGCCGCTATGTTATGCTCCAGGGGTGCCCACCTTGCCTTTCCCCTCTGTTCCCCCAGGGGTGGGCCCCAGGTTGCCTTCATCTCCCTGTCCCAGGGGCTGATTTGTAGAGAGTCTGATGAAGATGGGCAGGAGACAGGAGGCCAGAAGCCTGGGATGGTGGCAACGAGATGGGAGAAGGAGGAGCTATGGAAGCTCTATGTCTGCATGACGCTCCCCGCAGAGAGCAAGAAGGGTGGGTCTGCCAGGTTGGAACCGGCCAAGCCCCCCGGGGTGATGGGGAAGGAGCAGATGCCAGAGTCTCCCAGACACCTTCCCATTTCCCCCCCAGAGAGTCTGTAAGCCAGAAGGGCCTAAATGATTCTAAATGGCTGACCAGGCATTTGCTGGATGCTTATTTGATGGGGAGGGGGGACTTATTTTCTGCTAATAAAAGTTGCCTGCCCCCCTATGTTCAAAATAAGAGATTTATATATGTATTTATTATAGTCATTTTCCAAGCCAGACAACATCTTGGGAGGCATATTTAAAGAGTTTAAAATGCAGATAATAAAAGAAAGCCCTCGTTTGGGGGAAGCAGCCCTGCAGAATATCTCATTCTGTTTCTGGATCTCGGATGGCTGAGATTTGCACCCTCACAGTCTCTCCTGTTGGCTGGAGCGAGTTGATGGAGCTCACAGAGGCTGGTGCAGAAGTAGCCAGCAGGGGTGGGATATCCCCTAAGGAAGGCATGGGCTTATTTCCACTCCAGGCTGCAACCAGCTTAGCAGGACCAGGGCTTAAGTTCCCATTCTGCTGGCTCTGCATGGACTCCTGTGTGGAGACCTTCGCTAGCTGGCAGTGCTTGCTGACGGAAGAAGGTGATGTTTTCAGGCTCTTACTGATCCGTGCCCGAAGCAGATGCCTGGCTGGCCCCACTTAATCTGCCACTGGAAGCAGCTACTGCAAGACTCATTTTCTGGCCAAGGGATGATGCTAAGTAACAGGCTAACAGGTCACACAACTCGTAAGAGATGGTGCTAGGGTTTACATTCAGCGGATTCCAGAGCCCCGTTTTCCACTGTATCCCATGGTGTGTTCACCATGTCTTCTCTGATTTCTGATGCTTCTACTTCTCGGGTCTCTCTGACCCTGAAAGGACTGCCCCTCCCAGAACTAGCCAATTCCTATAGATAATAATTCACTCACAAGTGTACTTTCTAAATTCAAACCAAACCAGAGCCCACACCCCACCCCCTCCTCCATCCAGTTCTCACATTCGGGGCCATTAGCCTCCACATGTCTCCTCATCCCCCCAGGGTACCAAAGAGCTGGGGACAGACCTGTGCCTTAGGCCTTGCTGATATTATTCAGACCAGCTTGTTCACTATGCCTCCCGGTTCCTTCCCACGAGAACCTCAGTAAACGCTTTTGGCCCCCAATTTTCGCTGTGTCCTGACCCACCCTGGTGTTCCTTCAAGTGGCCCTGCATGGCGTGGGATGTCTCATACCTCCAACACAAAAACTTCTTCCCTCATAAGAGCCATTTCTGCATCTGTGTGTCTTACCACACCCATTGAAACAATTACTGGATGCCCTTGAAAGTGAAAGAGAAAAAGTCGCTCAGTCGTGTCTGACTGTGACCCCATGGACTATACAGTCCATGGAATCCTCCAGGCCAGAATACTGGAGTGGGTAGCCTTTCCCTTCTCCAGGGGATTTTCCCAACCCAGGGATGGAACCCAGGTCTCCTGCATTGCAGGTGGATTCTTTACTGGCTGAGCCACAAGGGAAGCCCAAGAATACTGGAGTGGGTAGCCGTTCCCTTCTCCAGGGGATCTTCCCAACCCAGGAATTGAACCGGGGTCTCCTGTATTGCAGGCAGATTCTTTACCAACTGAGCTATTAGGGAAGCCCCTTAACCTACACAGATTCCCTAGCAATCATAGCCTGGAGCTCAGATTTTGGCTTTCACTTTACCTTTTCTGTTTTATCCAAAGCATAATTACATTCAGTAAAAAGCGCATATGTGTTATCCTCATCAGTTCCTGCCGCCTCTTCATCCTGCCCATTTTACCCACAAGAGGACTGAATTGCAGACAGAGAGGTGAGGAAACTCAAGAATAAATCAGCAGCCAAGTAGGGAAGTGAGTTCAGGTCCTGACCACTGCATACCCTTGCATCTGGCTGGTGCTCCTGATTGAAAGTGAAAGTGAAAGGTCACTCAGTCGTGTCAGACTTTACAACCCCATGGACTATAGAGTCCATGGAATTCTCCAGGTCAGAATACTGGAGTAAGTAGCCTTTCCCTTCTCCAGGGGATTTTCCCAACCCAGGGATCAAACCCAGGTCTCCCGCGTTGCGGGTGGATTCTTTACCAGCTGAGCCACCAGGCAAGCCCAACAATACTGGAGTGGGTAGCCTATCCCTTCTCCAGGGGGTCTTCCCGACCCAGGGATTGAGCTGGGGTCTTCTGCATTGCAGGTGGATCCTTTACCAACTGAGGTATCAGGGAAGCCCTTTATTGAAGCCTCTATATTCCATCCCAAACACTCGCTCATTCCTTCATCCTGGCCCCTGACTCTAAGCCAAGCAGGGCATGGGGACGCAGGAGATAGAGAGATGACTGGAATGTGGTCCTCATCGGCAAGACCCTCCAGGCCAGGCAGGTTTGAGTGGGATGCGACGGGAAATGGGCACACGGACTGGGGGCCTCCTGACTCCTGAGACGGAGGGGCCTGCAGCTGGCAAGCCCCTTGCTGGGCTCCCTTGTGCCTCTGTGGTCAGAGTCTCCATCCCCTCTCCCCCTCTCACACATGGAGCATTCAGCATGTCCTTTGACCTGGAGGCAAGACATCGGCAGCTCTGTCCTTCATGCTTCCCTCTCACCCAGCACCCCTCAGTCTTCCTTATCTGATCCTGAACCTCCCTTGCTATTGTCCTTCTCCTCCACCTTCTGTCTCTCTGCCCTGAGGTCTGCTGGTGGGGGGTGGAGTCTGGCTGTCACGTTTTCTCCAGGGAGATCTGTAAAGAGACCCCGAGGTGTGCAGCTATTGAGTTTAGTTCTCACACAGCCGGGCAAAGGAGTGTAATTAACACGTCCACTTCACCGGCAAGGAAACCGAGACTCAACCACACGGCAGGTGGCTGAGCAGGGTTCAAGGCCCCGGCATCCTGGCTTTGCTCCACACTGAGAGGCGGCAATGGGTTCTGATTTCTTGGCAGTTGAGGCCCTTCTGGGCTCCCCGCCATGCCGCCTGTGTAGTTAAAGGGCTCTTGCCAACAAGGACGTGTACCTTAGTTGTGAGGCTGTCCAACTGTGTTCCAAACCATCGAAAAAAACCACAAACAACCTAAGTGTCCGGCTGAAGGGGAGTGGGTAGCAAAAGGCTTGCTGTAACCGTACAATGCAGCACTCTGCTGCAGTTAAGAGATGCCGCCCGGAATATTAACTTGTCCGTCGTGATTGCTGAGTTAAAAAGAACTTACAAAGTGTCATATGTACGATGATCCATTTTATATAAATATCTGGAAATGTATGCAGCTATGTCTTTGGCTTGAGATTCAGGTGCTTTTAATTTTCCCCGAGTTCATCTGTGGTATTATCTGTCTCAACAAGAAGAGGTGTTGTCTAAAACAATACTTTCATTAGAAACAGCCTCTCTTTAACATCTGCAGAGTCTATCTTCTCAGGCATATAGATGGCCCTAGAAGAAGAGAGGGCTTCCCTGGTGGCTCAGCTAGTAAAGAATCCATCTGCCAAGGTGGGAGACACAAGAGACACAGGTTTGATCCCTGGGGAGGGAAGATCCCCTGGAGGAGGATATGGCAACCCACTCCAGTATTCTGGCCTGGAGAATCCCCATGGACAGAGGAGCCTGGTGGGCTACGGTCCATGGGGTCACAAAGAGTCAGACATGACTGAGAGCACATGCACACACACATCCAGGAGCCGGGGGATCTGATTGTCCACCCTGTTCCCTAGCCTGGGCCGGGAACCCTGAAATAGCCTCCTTCTTGGTGTGGGAGATGCCCACGCATGGCCTCTGCAGAAGAGGTTAATCTGTAAAATAGATGCCATAGTCTCCACTGTCCTGGTATGAGTTATGAACACAGATATACACGTGAGGATGAGATGATTCGATGGCATCACCGACACGATGGAAATGAGTTTGAGCAAGCTCTGGGAGCTGGTGATGGACAGGGAGGCCTGGCGTGCTGCAGTCCATGGGGTCGCAAAGAGTTGGACACGACTGAGCGACTGAACTGAACTGATACACATGAAGCGCCCAGTCTGGTGCAGGGTAAGGACCACAGTGAGGAACATGTTTATTCTATTGGGCTTCCTCTCCCAACTGTCCTGCGCCTCTCCACTTGTCTGTCTCATCTTCCATCACCCTGCCTCTGCTCACCTCTCCCGTGTTATCCTTCCTCCCATAACCCCTCCCTCATTGCGCTCTGGGACAGGAAGGGACCCCATGTGTCAGGGCTTCTCCCAACCTCTTCCCAGAGCTGTTTTTCACCAACATGAGCACATCGAAGCCTCAGAAACTCCAGGGAAACAGCCTCATCCTGCCTATTTTATAGAATGTTGCTGGGACACAACGTGATGAGCTGGATGGGGGAGGATCACTGTGATAGGGAAGACGGCTGCCTCAGTGTAGACGGCGTGACTGGACCTAAACACCGATGACCAGGTTCAGATGGGGCTCCCTGCCTCCTGCCACTGGTTAACTTCTCCAAAGCAGCTTTTTCCCTCTGCAAACCGGGGATACCAGTAGCCCCATGCCCCATGGGCTGTTGGGTTGGTTAAAAGTGAAAATCTCTGAAGCGTGCTTCACAGGAGAGCTGGTCTGGCAGGAGGGGGGCTCTGGACTTCGAGGCTGGGGCTGGGGGTGGGGTCGTGTGACTGCGGGCAGCAGAGGGTTGGGGTGCGGAGCCACACCTGGGGCCACGAGCCTCCCTGCAGCCCTTCCAGCTTGATGCTGTAGGGGAGGGAAGTGCGTGGGGTTGAGGGCTTTGCAGCAAGTTCATTTCCAGTCCATCTCCCAGACCATTCGCTGCCCCCTCTCTCTCACCAGGACCCATGAAAACCCCGCCACATTTTTCCTTTGCTTCTGATGAACCAATAACCTTGAAAATTTGAAAATAAAATGTCTATGGCCGCACAGCCAACTAAGGCTGCGTGGCTTTGCAGACACTATAAAACATCAAATTAGATGGAAAATTGCCCAGGGTCCCCGTAAACGAAAATTACTCTTTTTATAGGAGGAAAAATGACCCTTATAATAGCAACAAACAATTTCGGGCTCTTCCTTTTATTAGCTGGCTCACATGGAGAACAGGCTTTGTTCATTCCACTGCCCTGGCCCCGGCCAATGTTTTTACAACACTTTGCTTTGCACATTTTCACAGCATTATAACAGGAAAATGAGGTTCTGCCTGTGACTATCCTGTTGGGAGCGGACCTTTTCCGTCCCCCAAAGAAGACCTTTAGCCTCTTGACTGGTGCTGGCTGAATCCGGGCTTGCTGTGGGGCACTGGAAAGAGCCCTGGTAGGCGGATGAGACAAGAAAATCTGCTGTGTGACTTCAGGCTGATTGCTTACCCTCTCTGGGCCACACTTCCTTCCTCCATGAAAGGACAGGGTTGGATTGGCTCAGGGACACTCAGTGCTTACAGGAGTCAGCATGGTGATGGCCAAGCAGGAGGCATCACCCCAGGGGCCTGGCCAGGGCCTGTGCCCATCCATTAATGTGCATATTATAACATTAATATCTTTTTTTCTTGCTACAGGGCCCCACAAGAATATTTTGGGACCAAGGTACAGTGGGAAGATGCTGCTGGTCCTAGCTTAGTGGTTCTCAACCAGAGGATGGTTTTTGCCTCCATCATAAGGCATGTGATGGGTTCCCCTGATAACTCAGCTGGTAAAGAATCCACCCATGATGCAGGAGACTCTGATTTGATTCCTGGGTCAGGAAGATCTGCTGGAGAAGGGATAGGTTACCCACTCCAGTATTCTTGGGCTTCCCTGGTTGCTCAGCCAGTAAAAAATCTGCCTGCAATGCAGGAGACCTGGGTTCAATCCCTGGGTTGGGAAGACCCCCTGGAGAAGGGAAAGGCTACCCACTCCAGTATTCTGGCCTGGAGACTACCATGGACTTTATTGTCCTGGGGGTCACAAAGAGTTGGACACAACTTTCACTTTCAGTCATGTGACCATTTCTGAGATGTTTCTGATCCTCACAAGTGGGTGGCCATCGAGTGATGCTCCTGGCATTAGTGGGTGGAAGCAAGGATGCTGCTAAACATCCCACGATGCAAGGACGGTCACCCGTGACAAAGGATTAACCAGGCCCAGATGACCACGTGCCAAGGCTGAGGCAGGCACTCTGCACAGAGGACTTGAACGGGGATTCGAGACTGGCTGGCCAGGGACTGGTCCCCATTGCTGCGACATGACTCTCCATGGTGCCAAAGGGTGCCTGCTGGACCCTGCAGGACTGGCTGTCAACCCCACAAGTCACCACGCCCCACAAGGTGCCTGCGGCCTGAGCTCTGTCGGGGGTGAGAGAGCTGCCACCGGCCACCATGCCCAAATGGAAACCTGGAGAACCGGGAGGGTCAGGTGTCGAGGATGGAAGGCCAAAGCCCCGGGGGCAAAGGAGGCACGTGGGCGCCACAAGCTGCTTTTGATGAATTCCAGCCTTCTCTCCTCCCAGGTTCCCACACAGGGTCAGGGGCGGGGGGTGATTTCAGAGGAAGCACCACTCTCATTCACCCTCTCGCATCCGTTTCTTTCTTGCGCATGAGAGGAAATAAACTGACCTTTTAAAACCTCCAAAGTGGAGTCTAAGAAGGTCTACTGAGAGGAGGCCTGGGCATCAGGGACCTAGGCTCCAGCTCAGACAGGAATGATCATGGACATCCATTCTACTCTCTGATCTGTTTTCCAGTCTGTAAAATGGGCGGGTGGACACAGACTCCCAAGTCCTATAGCTCGAAAGGTGTGGGTGTTTCCTGATGCAGAGTGCAAATCCAGGCTGGGGGCTGGCATATCTAGTGGGTCCCAGGGACCACTCTGGTCTGCTTACCTTGGGTCAGCTAAGTCATGGCTTGTGGACCTGGAGTTTGGGAAGTAAGGATTGTCTTGTCCTCCAACAAGGACCTACCGTACAGCACATGGAACTATATTCAGCATCTTGTAATGAGCTATAATGGGAAAGAATCTGAAAATATATATATACACATATATATGTTTTCCCAGGTGGTGTTAGTGGTAAAGAACCCGCCCACCAATGCAGAGACATTAGAGACGTGGGTTCGATTCTTGGGTCAGGAAGATCCTCTGGAGGAGGGCATGGCAACCCACTCTAGTATTCTTGCCTGGGAAATCCTATGGACAGAGGAACCTGCTGAGCTACAGTCCATGGGGTCACAAAGAGCCAGACATGACTGAAGAGACTTAGCTTACATATATGCATATATTTGTGTGTGCACACTAAATCTCTCTATATATAACTATATATAGGTATATTATATGACTATATACAACTATATATATAGCTATATATATATATAACTGAAACACCGCTATACACTTGAAACTAACACTTCAATTAAAAAAAAAAAGAAAGAAAGAAACATGAGGATGACCTACTAAAGGAGGAGGCACAATCCACCTACAGTGTCCAAACTCCTACTCTGGGGAAGTGAAAACCCTCAGAATCATTCTGATCGAAGGTGCAGTTTCAATACACTGCACCTTCAATAGTACGTGAACCGTGAACTTCTAGATGTTCAAGCTGGATTTAGAAAAGGCAGAGGAACCAGAGATCAAATTGCCAACATTCACTGGATTATAGAAAAAGAAAGAGAATTCCAGAAAAACATCTACTTCTGCTTCACTGACTACGCCAAAACTTTTGACTGTGTGGATCACAACAAACTGGAAAATTCTTAAAGAGATGCGAATACCAGACCACCTTACCTGCTTCCTGAGAAACCTGTATGCAGGTCAAGAAGCAACAGTTAGAATTGGACATAGAACAACAGACTAGTTCCAAATTGGGAAAGGGGTACGTCAAGGCTGTATATTGTCACCCTGCTTATTTAACTTATATGCAGAGTACATCATGAGAAATGCTGGGCTGAATGAAATACAAGCTGGAATCAAGATTGCCAGGAGAAATATCAATAAACCCAGATATGCAGATGACACCACCCTTATGGCAGAAAGTGAAGAAGAACTAAAGAACTTCTTGATGAAAGTGAAAGAGGAGAGTGAAAAAGCTGGCTTAAAACTCAACATTCAAAAAACAAAGATTATGGCATCTGGTCCCATCACTTCACGGCAAATAGGTGGGGAAACAATGGAAACAGTGAGAGACTTTATTTTGGGGGGCTCCAAAATCACTGCAGATGGTGACTGCAGCCATGAAATTAAAAGACACTTGCTCCTTGGAAGAAAAGCTATGACCAACTTAGCATATTAAAAAGCAGAGACATTACTTTGCTGACCAAGGACCATCTAGTCAAAGCTATGGTTTTTCCAGTACTCATTTATGAATGTGAGAGCTGGACCATAAAGAAGGCTGAGAGCCGAAGGATTGATGCTTTTGAACTGTGGTGTTGGAGAAGACTCTTGAGAGTCCCTTGGACTGCAAGGAGATCAAACTAGTCAATCCTAAGGGAAATCAGTCCTGAATATTTATAGGAAGGACTGATGCTGAAGCTGAAGCTCCAATAGTTTGGCCACCTGATTCGAAGACCTGACTCATTGGAAAAGACCCTGATGCTGGGAAAGATTGAAGGTGGGAGGAGAAGGGGATGACAGAGGATAAGATGGTTAGATGGCATCACCAACTCGATGGACATGAGTTTGAACAAGCTCCAGGAATTAGTGATGGACAGGGAAACCTGGCATGCTGCAGTCTACGGGGTTGCAAAGAGTCAGACACAACTGAGGGACTGAACTGATACTGATATTGATTACCTCAAACTAATGAGGTTTTTCCACGGACTTCAGCATGCTAGGCTTCCCTGCCCATCATCAACTCCCGGAGCTTGCTCAAACTCATGTGCATTGAGCTGGTGATGCCATCCAACCATCTTATCCTCTCTCATCCCCTTCTCCTTCTGCCTTCAGTCTTTCTCAGCATTAGAATCTTTGGGGCTCATGTGTTTATTTTTACTTTTGTTTCCCTTGCCTGAGATGTTTCTAGAAAGATATTGCAAAGACTGTTTTCCAAGAGTGTGCTGCCCATGTTTTCTTCTAGGAGTTTTATGGTTTCAGGTCTTACAGTCAAGTCTTTAATCCATTTCAACTAATGTTTGTGTATGGTGTGAGACAGCAGCTCAGTTTCATTTTTAAGACCTGAAAAGTACAAGAAATTGTTGATAGAAATTGAAGAACACACGAATAACTGGAAAGATATTCTGTGCTCATGGATTGTAAGAATGAACATTGTCAAAATGTCCTTATTACCTAAAGCAATCTACATGTTCAGTGCAATCCTATCAAAATCCCAAGGACGTTTTCTGAAGAAGAGAACAAAAAAATTCATATAGAACTATAGAAGATCCTGAATAGTCAAAGCAATCCTGAGAATAAAGCTAGAGATATCATAGTCCATGATTTCAAATTATACTACAAAGCCACAGTAATTAAAGCTGCATAATACTGGCAGAAAAACAGATACATGAATCAGTGGAACAAAACTGAGAGCCCAGAAATAAAACCACATATATATGGACAATTGATTTACAACAGAGGAACAAAGAGCATACAATGGGAGAAGAATAGTCTCTTCAATGGTGTTGAGAAAACTGGATAGCCACATGCCAAAAAAAGAGAGAGAGAAAGAGAGAGAGACTAAATGGTTATTGTAAAAGATGCCCCAGGAAAAGAAAGCGGGAAATTGTGGCAGGAATCCTAAGCTCAAGTCCTTATTTCCATGTCCAAATTCTGGGTGTGAGATGGTTGTTTTACTGTAAAATGTCCAGGCAGCATCTCAAAGTGCCTGTTTTCACATCACAGCTCCCCTGGCTTGCTATGTGTGGAGGGGGCTGGGCAGCCAGGGAGAGATGCTGGTGGCTTGGTCCAGGGTGGGAGCAGTGGGTGTGATGAGAAGGGTTTGGGTTAGGGCTGCAGGTAGGTAGTTATGATGACTAACTGCAGCTAGGAGGACATTTGATTTATAGCCCAATTTTCATGAAATGGAAACCAGAAAAAAAAAAAAAAGTAGGGGATTAAGAAATGGGCTCAAGGTCACGGAGCTAAAGGCTGTGTATGAATCCATAGTGTGCACCCGTCGGTGCCCCTGAGGCATGCGTTTCCTGGGGTGGGACATGTCTGACCCACCACGGTGCCCACCCTGCGCACACTGGGTTCTGGCTCGCTGTGGGGTCTCCGTGCCCTTAAAGGAATTTGGTTGCAGCCCGCAGGGAGCCCTCTGGGCGCCGGCGTAGTTCATTCTGGCCAGTGACCACTAGAGGGCAGCAGTGCTTTTCCCGCCGCACAAAGTCTCAGGACACGGGCTTCACTTGAGTCAACGCCCATCTCGTCCCAGGTCATCCAGGGCTTCGGACACTTTGAGAGGGAAGGGCCCCTTTGATGACCATCCATCCACCAAACCCAGCTCTCTGCCCAAGCCAGAAGGAAAGAACACGCTTGGGGACCCTGGCGGGAGACCGAACAGGGGCGATCAAGACCTGAATAACTCACTACTCCTCTCCTTGGTCCCCGTCTCACATCCCAGAAAGGGAAGCCAAGAAGGAGAAGGGATTGCCCAGGTCACACGGGGACTGGGTGCCGTGTGGTCACCCTGCTCTCTAAGGCCTCCTGCAGCCCTTCTCTCTGTGACCCCTGGGGGGCCTCCTTTAGTTCAGCTGATACTAGAAGGCTGTTTGGAGTGGGTACAGAGGCACAGAGTCAAATCAGTGTCCTAAAGAGAGAGAGAAAGGGCTGGAGGGCCCGTCAGGGAAGAGACCCGCTCTGACAGCCTGCTGATCCCACCCTGGTCTCTCTTTTCAGGCCACAGAATGGAAGGCAGTACCACCTGTGAAAGGCAAGCGTCATTAAAGTTCTCAACTTCAGTTATCCTGGCATCAGCCAAGTGTGGATTGATTTTTTTAAGCATCCACACAGCACTGCAACTTGGCCTTTGAGAATCCTCTATCGCTTCAGAAAGGCACACAGAAAGGTCACAGGGATTGTTTCCCAAATCCCCACATAAATATTTGCTCGGTTGGCTGAGAACCGCGTTCGCATGTGTAAATCTATTTATAATTAACTGCATTTGGCAGGGCTTCCCGTCCTCAGCTCAAGGCCAGCTTTGGATGCTCTGGCTTTTCCTGTTGACGGTCAGCGCATCCAGACAAAGCTTTCGGCTTCTCCCAGCAGCGCCCCTTCCCCCTGACTCATATCCACAGGGGGTGCCTATGAAGGCCCCACACGTGCTCCTAGGCCAGGCCCCGCTCTATAGCCTATAACCTATAGCCCCATCTCCCGCTCCCTGGATGTCTCCTAGTAATGGCAGTTGTTCACGTCTATAGATGAACCACTGGTATGCCAACCTCTTCCGAATACTTCCATGCCATCACTCATCCACACAACCCATGGCACAGCCCTCTTCAGTAGGTGTTATCATTAACCCCATTTTACAGATGTGGAGGCGGAGGCCAAGAGCTAGGTGTAAAGGACAGAGTTCAGATTGGAGCCAGGTGTGAGGCTGGAGAGTGTATCTCCTTCACCTGTGCGTGGTACCCTGTCTGATGCTGAACCATCTAACAGTGCCCGGGATGCTCTGGGGTGGGTCACCATGCCACACCTCTGCCAGCGCAGTTCTCTCCTGACTCCCCCCGCCCCCCACCTGGCTTCAGCTGGCAACTCCGACTGCTCTTCCACATTTCTCCTTAGACCCTCTATTCCAGAAGCCTTCCTAAGGTCAAAGCTTCCCTGGTAGCTCAGCTGATAAAGAATCTGCCTGTAATGCAGGAGACCCCAGTTTAATTCTTGGGTCGGGAAGGTCAGCTGGAGAAGAGATAGGCTACCCACTCCAGTATTCTTGGGCTTCCCTGGTGGCTCAGACGGTAAAGAATCCATCTGCAATGTGGGAGACCTGGGCTCGATCCCTGGGTTGGGAAGAGCCACTGGAGAAGGGAACGGCTACCTATTCCAGTATTCTGGCCTAGAGAATTTCATGGACAGAGGAGCCTGGCAGTCTAAAGTCCATGGGGTCGCAAAGAGTTGGGCAGGACTGAGCAACTTTCACTTTCACTTTTCCTAAGTAACTGTGGGGGAATTATCTGTTTACACCCAGGGTTCATCCACCAATGGAGGAATACTGCTTCTCACCATTGCTTTAGGCCGATCGTCTGTATTCCTTTGCTTCTGTCTTCCCAAGGTCACCCCAACCCTCTGCGTGAGGCTGGGGACAGTTCATGGCAGTGGTCCTCAATCTTTCTGGCATCAGGGACAGGTTTAGTAGAAGACAATTTTTCACAGACCAGGAGGGTGGGGATGGTTTCAAGATGATTCACGCACATTGCATTTGTTGTGCATTCTATTTCTGTTATTATTACATCAGCTCCACCTCAGATCATCAGGCATTAGACCTCAGAGGTTGGGGGCCCCAGGTCTATCGGTTTATCCTGTTTGCCTATTCTGGTGGGAGAATCATCAGAGGTGGGGTGATTTCAAAATCAAAACAAACCGCACTTTGTGAGCAGCCAGGACATTTCCTGTGGGGCCCCATCAGAGTGTCTCCGCCCCCACCCCTCCCCCCCACCCACAGCCCCGGATGGGTAACATCTGACCATTTCATTCCCCAAACAGGAGTCCCAAAAGAACGTTGCCAAATAAGATGTAAAAACATGCAACCATGCAACCACGAGGAAGGAGGATTATTCTACAGCCGAGAGTCTGAGGTTTGGGCGAGAAGCTGGTCTTATGATCCTGGGGGGGGAGGGAGGGTGGAGGAGCTGGTCCAAGACTATTTCTGCCTGACTCCCTGCCTTTTCAGGTAAATTACCTCATCTCTGAAGACTCCCCCTTGTCATCTTAAGGATGGAAGAAATTGCTTTGCTCTAAATGCATCTCACGTTTTTTTTGGAAACACAACGTGTAACACGGGTCACTGTGTCCTGCAGGCTTTGTGAACTTAAGCATCACAGAGAATAGAGGGGTCATGAGAATGGGGGTGACCCCCGGTTGGAGGTGGGACGGGGAGAGTCGAGCTCTCTCTGAGGTTGGATCCCTCCGCCGTATCCACGCTCTGAAGGGAGCGCTTACTCCAGGGCCCAGTGTCCTCGGAGGAAGCACAACCTGTGGCCGGAGATAAGTAGGGGCTGTAAATCCATTTGATGAAGCCTGGAATCACTGTCCATTCAGGCGGCATCCAGGCGGCAGCGAGGGAGGCTTATCAGCGCTTTCAGGAGGCCTGTGACACCGATAAGGCCGAAAGCAGCTCTGTGCGCTGCCTGGGACGCCAGCAACGCCTGTGCCGGGTGCTTGGGAGCCAGGACTCAGCAGGGCCAAAGGCTGTCAAGAGCATCGTTTTAGGGGGGCTGTGGTCCTCCGTCCCATCCTCTGCGGATGCCTCTCAGATTGGGGTTTTCAGTTCATCAGCGTGTGACTGTGGGTCCACATACATTTTCCAGCATCAAAAACTGTGCATCTGAATTAATTATTCTCTTTTTGTTCTTTATGTGTCGTAACCGTGGACCTTCCAGAAAAAGAGGATTTGGCTAATTTTCCAGCAATGATTCCTTCACCATCTCTTCCCTTAAATTAAAACGACACCATTCTTTGTTTTATAAATATGTTGCTCCAGGGAGTGAACTTGCTGAATCATTCCATTAATTCCATGGAGAGGCAAGGGGTTTGGGAGGGATGAGGAGTGAGGTGTTGGTGGTTTGGGGCGTCTAAGAGGCAGGAGACCCCACGGGGACACCGTATGGGGCTCAGATGAGCTGGTAGAGGATTGTGGATTCAGGGATGGGGGCGGGGTGGGAAGAGGAAGGGGGAGGTTGGCTGATCAGCTTGATGGGAACAGTCTATCGAGTCTGTGGGCTGGAGCAGAGAAGTCTATGATGATGCCAACAAGAAGGCGTCCCAGGTGACACTGGTAAAGAACCCACCTGCCATTGCAGGAGACTTAAGAGACACAATTTCGATCCCAGGGTTGGGAAGATCCCCTGGAGGAGGGCATGGCAACCCACTCCAGTATTCTTGCCTGGAGATTCCCATGGGCAGGGGAGACTGGCAGGCGACAGTCCGTGGGGTCGCAAAAAATCAGACACAAATGAAGGGGCTTAGCATGCATGCATGAACGCCAACAAGATGGGAACACACAGAATAAAAAATAAAAGAAGAGAAAGCACAAACTGCCAGAGTGACATTTGAAAGGATGTCAAAATGGGCAAAGATGCCAGGGACATCGTTTCTGGGTCTGGGACCTTTCTACCTTTATTTTTTCCCTTTCCTCAGAGAGCAGATAGGATAACCAGGTGAAGAAGTCATGAGGATGTCAGATAATGTTCATCCATCGGGAGGCCAGGAGATGGGCATCCCACACAGATGTCCTCTGTACCTGGAATAGATCAGTGTATGGTTCCTGCTGGGGTTCAGTGGTGAGTGGGGGAACCAGACCTCCTCCAGGCCCTGGCCAGTAGCTGAGGTGTGAGGTGTGTGGCTGCCCGGCTCTGGACCAGCCCAGAGCACCCAGCTAGGAGCGGAGCATGTAGACCGTGGAGGGGAGTATTCAGGCTTTGGAGGTTCTGCAGTGGAGAGCTGTGCGTCACCAGCCAGTCTCTTTCCCTCTCTGAAACGTTTGAGCGAATGTCTCAGCTCCCACTCTGCCCTTTGAGCTCCCTGAAGTCCTAAAATGTCCCCCAATAGAGTCCTCTCGGCTAATTCCTCCATCGGTAGAAACAGCAGTGGGCTCAGAGTCTGGAACCTTCGGTGTGAGTACAAATCCTGCCACTTGTTGGCTGGGTTACCTTTGGCAATTTATTAACCCTCCCTGAGTATACCTTTCTCCCCAAAGACCTCTCTGGTGCTGTGTTAAAGAACAAAGTTCAGCTATACTCTTCACAGGAAGAAGTGGCTAGAAAATAGGGGAGGGGGACGCGGAGTGGGTAGGAAAGCAATAAATGAATAATTTGGGAGGTGATTTCGGTTATAATTCTGGAATAGTGGAAACATACTGGAAAAAAAAAGATGGAGAATTATAAATAAACACCGCAACTCAGATCCAGTAGGTGTTAGCACTTTGTCATGCATACTCAAGCTTAAAAAAAAAAATAAAAACAAAAACAAACATTACTGGGACTTCCCTGATAGTGGTACTTCCCCTGATAGTGGTAAAGACTATGCCTGCCAGTGCAGGAGACCCAGGTTTGATCCCTGATCTGGGAAGATCCCACATGCTGCGGAGCAAGTAAGCCCGGGTACCACAACCACTGAGCCTGTGTTCTAGAACCTGGGAGCTGCAACTACTGAAGCCCAAACGCCTAGAGCCTGTGCTCCATGATAGAGAAGCCGCTGCAGTGAGAAGCCCAGGCACCAGAACGAACAGGATCACCCGCTCGCTGCAGCAAGGGAAAAGCACGCACAGCGACCAAGACCCAGCTCAGCCGGAAGTAAACAAATAAAATTATTAAAAAATCAAACCTTACTGGTAAAATGGAAATTCTGTTTCCATCCCTGTGCTGTGTCCACTTCCCTATTCCCAGAAGCAACCAGTCACGTGAATGCAATGCATTTCCAGTCCATTCTCTTATGCATCTAAAACGTTTTTAAGAGTCTTAAATATGTACAATTATCCTAAGGGAAAGTCGCTCAGCTGTGTCCAACTCTTTGCGACCCCATGGACTATACAATCTATGGAATTCTCCAGGCCAGAATACTGGAATGGGTGGCCTTTCCCTTCTCCAGGGGATCTTCCCAACCCAGGGACTGAACCCAGGTCTTCCGCCTTGCAGGTGGATTGTTAACCAGCTGAGCCATAAGGGAAGCCCTTCTAGGGGACACACACTCCTTATTAGATAATAGTGATTGAGGTCAGTGCTCCTTGAATCAGGGGTAGCTGATTCATTCATGTTAACTGCTGTGTAATATTTCATGGAATGAATGTATCAGAATGTATTCATTTTTCTGTAGGACTTTTAGGTTCTTTTTCCTTGTTCCCTTATAGCCAATAATGAGGTGGTAATAAACATTCTCATTTATGTCTGCTCGTGACAGTTTGCCTGATATATACACCCAGAAAGAAAATAGCTTTACCAAATATTTGGAAATTGCTCTTTTTAAAAAATATACAATTGTATTTATTTACTTTTGGCTGTGCTGGGCTTTCTCTAGTTGCAGCGAGCAGGGGCTTCTCTCTAGTTGCAGTGCCTTCTCTTGTTGCAGAGCAAGGGCACTAGGGCACGGGGGCGTCAGCAGTTGCGGCTTCCAGGCTCTTCAGCACAAATTACGGCACATGGGCTCCGTTATTCCCAGACATGTGGAATCTTCCTGGATCAGGGATCGAACCCGTGTCTCCTGCCTTGGCAGGTGGATTCCTCACCACTGAGCCACCAGGGAAGCCCCATAAAAAATCTTGCGCTATATTTATTCATGTTTTCTTATTGGATGCATTCTTTGGATCTTGTTTAAGAATTGTTTCCTTATACTAAAAATACAAAGATATCCTGCCATGTTTTCTTTTAAATATTTTAAAATACTGTTTTACTTACTAAGTCTGTCATCCGTCTCAAATCTATTTTTGTGTGTAAGGAAGAGATCACACTTCCATTTTTTTCCTAAGCAGATATCCCGTTATCCCAGCAGCGCTTACTGTGTTGTCTATTATTTTTCCATTGATTTGTCATGGTTTCTCAGCAATTTACCAAATTTTATTTGTTCTGCTTCACTGGCTATTTTTTTTATCCCTGCATCAATACTCTAGCATATTAGTTTTATAGCAGCTTGATATTTTAGGGAAATTCTCCTTCCTCTCTTCTTCTTTTGCAAAATTTAATTAATTTTTTACATTTTTCTGTAAATTTTAGGCTCAGAATATCAAGATCTATCCTGTCGGGGTGTTCATTGAATACACTGAATTTCAGTTAAGTTGAGATTCATAAATTATGGCTTATCTCTTTACTCATATAGGACCTTCTTTTATGTCCTTTAATAAAGTTTTAAAATTTTCTCCTTAAAGTCTGCCCACGTATTTACTTTTACTTATTTTCAGGTATCTTTTGGTGTTTGCTGCTATTGTATATGGAATTGGTTTTTACATTGCATTTTCCAATTAGTTTTTAATGTGACTGCTATTCCTTTTTATTTTTTACTTGTAAAATATTGAATAAATAATAATTGATTTTCCTAAAAGACCTATCTTCTGTCCTGAATCTTATTTTGAGCACTTTCATGAACTTCTTTAAAGCTTTATCCCATATATTTCTAGCCTCAAAATATATTTTATGCTTTGCCTGTTTTCATTTTTTACATAAATAAAATCATTTTGCATGCCCTCTTCTGTAACTTGTATTTCCTCCTAACTGTAGGTACCTGAGATTCAGCTGTGTTATTATGTACCATTGTAATATATTCATCATTATTATCATTAATGATAATTATTATCATTACGTGAATCTACAATTTGTTTTTCCATTGATGACATTTTGACTTCTTTCCAGATTTGCTATTGTACACAGTCTGTTGTGAACATCCTTAGACATATTTGCAGGAAACTTGGACTAGAATTTCCCTAGGGTATATTCTCGAGTTAAAATCGCTGGATCAGTGGGCACACACATCTTCAGATTTACTGCTGCTGCTGGTCAGTCGCTTCAGTCACGTCCAACTTTTTGTGACGCCATGGACTGTACCTGCCAGGCTCCTCTGTCCATGGGATTCTCCAGGCAAGAATAGTGGAGTGGGTTGTCATGCCCTCCTCTAGGGGATCTTCCTGACCCAGGGGCTGAATCTGGGTCTCCTGCATCGCAGGCGAATTCTTTACCACTGAGCCACTGTGGAAGCCCTACACCAGATCATTTTCCAAGAATCCATCCATGAGCAATGTGTCAGTTGCCTTATGTCCTCACCAACACTTGATATTGTCATATTTTAAAATTTTAAGCACGTTTGTAGAAACAAAGGCCTATAATTGAAGATTTGCTTTAAAGGTATAGTTGGAAATCTTCTTTCCTGATCCACCCATCCTCATCGCTGGGGAAAGAACTAAAGTTAACAAAGGGGGAAATAGACATGAAAACATTTTGTAAATTTCAAAAGGCTCAGTGGTAAAGAATCTGCCTGCAGTGGAGGAGATACAGGAGATGTGTGTTTGATTCCTGATTTGGGAAGATCCTTTGGAGAAGGAAATGGCACCCCACTCCAGTATTTTGACTGAGTACACACAAAGGTAGTTTTTTAGGGCTTCCCAGGTGGCTCAGATGTTAAACAATCTGCCTGCAATGCAGGAGACGTGGCTTTGATCCCTGGGTTGGGAAGATCCCCTGGAGAGGGAAATGGCAACCCACTCCAATATTCTTGCCTGGAGAATCCCATGGACAGAGGAGCCTGGTGGGCTACAGTCCACGGAGTCAGACGTGACTGAGTAACAAACACTTTCACTTTACTTCCACATAAGACGTTATCATCATCAATCCGTTGAGACTATCTCAGAGAATCAATAGACAGTGTTACAGCATAACTCCAGATTCTTCCCCTCTCAAGCTGAAGGACTCACAGGCTCAGAATGTCTGCAGAACTGTAGGCCAGTGGAAGGGTGCCTATTACGGTGACAGTGACAGGGATCTGAGCTCATCTTCTAAATAAGGAACATCTTCCAATCTTATAGCATCTTCAGATGGGTTGATTCTGGAGCCTTGGGATCAAACTGTGTGTGCTAAGTCGCTTCAGTTGTGTACGACTCCTTGCGATCCTATGAACCATAGCCCGCCAGACTCCTCTGTCAATGGGATTCTCCAGGCAAGAATACTAGAGTCGCAGCTATTAGGAAGAAGGCATTTGAGTCCGTTCTAATGAGGTGGATGAAACTGGAGCCTATTATACAGAGTGAACTAAGTCAGAAAGAAAAATACCAATACAATATATTAACGCTTATATATGAACTTTAGAAAGATGGTAACGATGCCCCTATATGTGAGACAGCAAAAGAGACACAGATATAAAGAACAGACTTTCGGACTCTGTGGGAGAAGGCAAGGGTGGGATGATTTGAGAGAATGGCATTGAAACATGCATATCACCAAATGTGAAAGAGATGATCAGTCCAAGTTCAATGCATGAAACAGGGCACCCAAAGCCGGTGCACTGGGAAAACCCAGGGGGATGGGATGGGGAGGGAGGGAGGAGGGGGGTTCGGGACAGGGGACACATGTACACTTGTGGTTGACTCTTGTCGATGTATGACAAAAACCACCACAATGCTGTAAAGTAATTAGCCTCCGATTAAAAAAAATAAATTAATAAAAAAAAAAAAGAATACTGGAGTGGGCTGTCGTGCCCTCCTCCAGGGGATTTTCTGACCCAGGGATTGAACCCACATCTCCTGAGGCTTCTGCACTGCAGACAGATTCTTTCACCACTCAGCCACAGGAGATCAAGGTGAAGTAAATTAAAAAGCAACAACCTGAGCACGTTTCCTTGTCTTTGGGTGGCTGCCAGGAAACCCTTGAATAATAAGCAGTGCTGCGTTTTAAGAACTTGATTACAAAAGTTTCTGAAATGTATATCCAAGGCCCAAATAATTCCTGGGATGCTTTCACTCTGAAGGAATGTAAACCTCAGTTATCACTGCTGACTGATGGCCATTTTCTACATATTGTGCTCTTTTTTCCTACTCTTTCTTCTCCTCCAACAGTTAATTAATTTCAAGGGCAGTTTGCTACTCTCTCTTGCAAGTTCTTTTTTTTATTTTATTTTATCCAAGTATAATTGTGTTAATTTCTGCTATATAGACAAAGTGATTCACTTATACAGACATATATATAGACATATATTTTTATTTTCTGTTCCACTACGGTTTATTACAAGACATTGAGTATAGTTCCCTATGCTATTCAGTAGGACCTTGTTGTTTATCCATCCTATATGTAATAGTTTGCATCTGCTGATTCCAAACTCCCAATCCTTCCCTCCGCCTTGGCAATCACAAGTCTCTTCTCTATGTCTGTGAGTTTGTTTCATAGATAAGTTCTTTGGTGTCATATTTTAGATTCCTCGTACAAGTGATATCATATTATCCTGGCAGCTCTTGATTTGATTATGTAACAGATCTGAATATTGTGCAAATGCAGAAAATGATTTCACGTTATTAGCACTTTTGGAAATCAACGAGGCTTAAACTGTGAGGAATTTTACCTAATAGTCCTCGGTTGCCCGATATCGCCCCTGGGTGTGAAGGTGCAATGCTGATGTCAGCAGATTGCTCCGAGAGAGACAAGACTGATGACTTAGATTTTAGATGACTCGGAAGGAAAGATAAGGGTTCTGTTTGGATTTCTGCTGCTGTCTCCAGTCCAGACAGTCATGTTTTATGGAAGAGCTCACTCAGAGCTCCATGAGAATGAGTGCCCAGCAAGAGGTATGTCTGTATGTGTGTGTGGGGGGGTGCGGTGGGGAGGTGTATGTGCATGTGAGACAGAGAGAAACAGAGACACAGTTACAAGAGAGAGTTACTGAGGTTTTGAAGGTGACCAAACAGTAAGAATCACCAAAAAAATGGGAATCAGGCTTTCAAGGCTGTGAATATGAAGGTTTGAATAGTATTTATTTTATGAAGAGTGGGCATGGACCAACTGGAATTGTTGACTTTTCTTAGTCTTTCCAGTAAGCAGTATCCAGTCTCTGTAAACATCCAAGATATGTTTACCGTGTACGTGTGCTAAGTTGCTTCAGTCATGTCCAACTCTTTGCAACCCCATGGACTATAGAGCCCAGCAGACTCCTCTGTCCATGGGATTCTCCAGGCAAGAATACTGGAGTGGCTTGCCATGCCCTCCTCCTGGGGATCGTCCCAACCCAGGGATAGAACTTGAATGGGTTCTTTATCCCTAGTGCCTCCTGGGAAGCCCATGTACCTGCTAAGTATCAGGCATGGTGCTGGGTGGGGAGATGAAATGATGAAGCAAAGTGACACAGTCCCTGCTTTCCTGGAGTGTACAGTCCAGAGGGAAAGACAAAGAATAAGCAAATAAGTAAACAAATGGACATATGACCAGGTACTATACTGTCATAGAATGCTTTGCAGAGACTGAAGGTGTGATGGTCAATAACAGCTTTGGAGACCAAAATGAGAACTTCAAATTTCATTCAAAGTGGGAAGCTGTAGAAAGTTTTTCAACAAGAGAAGGACAAGATAGAATTGATGTTTTACAACAGATTATTCTGACTACTGAGTAGAAATTGGATAGGAGAGGGCCAGAGTGAAAGCTGGGAGGCAACCGCAGTCCCGGCTGCAGGTCAAGGTCATGATAACATTGACGAAGACATTGGTAACAGGTATGGAGAAAAGAGCACAAGTTCAGTGTATTAACCAGGAGTCTCTAGAATCCTGGGTATATTTATATATTTACAGATATAACATTGGAAGGACTGATGGTGAAGCTGAAGCTCCACTACTTTGGCTACCTGATGTGAATAGCTGACTCATTGATAAAGACCCTGATACTGGGATAGACTGAGGGTAGGAGGAAAAGAGGGTGGCAGAGGATGAGATGGTTGGATGGCATCACCGATTCAATGGACATGAACTTGGGCAAACTCCAGGAGACGGTGAGGGAAGCCTGGCGTGCTGCAGTTTATGAGGTCACGAAGTCAGATATGAGTTGGCAACTGAACATCAACAACAAAAAATATATAACATATTTATTTAAAAAAGGATTTATTGTAAGGAATTGGCTGACACAATTATGGAGTCCAAGAAGTCCCAGGATGTGTCAATTATGGACTGGAGACCCAGGAAAGTTGATGGTATATTTCTAGTCTGAGTACAGAAGTCTGAGAACTGGAAATTCAACAGTAGAAATTCTGGTATGAGTCTAAAGGTCTGAGGATTAACAGCACCGATGTTGTAAGCTCCTGTCCCAGGACAGCAGAACACGGATGTCTCAGCTTGGCAGTCAGGCAGAGAGAACAAACGCTCTCTCACTCAACCTTTTGTTCTATTCAAGCCTCTGTGGATTGACTGAGGCCCACCAGCATTGTGGAGGGCAATCTCTTTAATTCCATCCACCAAGTCAAATGTTAATCTCTCTGGAAACACCCTCACAAACACACCTAGAATAATGTTTAACATGATATCCAGCCCACTCTCTGGCCCAGTTAAGGTGACATGTAAAATGCTTAGGAAGCAGAAAGTACTGAACTTGCTGATTAATTGCAAAGGTAGGAGAAAGGCGAGGGGGAAAAATGAGCGGACCCAAGCCCATGTTTTTGGAAGAAGCAGATACTGAACGATGGGGCAACTTTACTGAGACAGGAAAGACCAATGGGCGAGAAAGGCAAGACTTACCTTCAGAGAAGTCAATTTTGTGATACTTGCAGTGACTCTAAGAGAATATATGGGTCTTCCCTGGTGGCCTAGATGGTAAAGAATCTGCCCCAGTGCAGGAGACCCAGTTTGATCCCTGGGTTGGGAAGACCCCCTGAAGAAGGGAATGGCCACCCACTCCAGTATTCTTGCCTGGAAAATTCAATGGATAGAGGAGCCTGGTGGGCTATTGTCCATGGGGTCGCAAAGAGTCAGACACACACACGAGAATATAGAGCAACAAGGTACTTGAAAAATTAGCCTAAGCCTCTTGGGAAAGTCTGAATGGGAGTTGTGAATTTGGGGGTTATTTCTCTAGGTGGGTTAAATCAGGTGAAAAAAGAACCTAGGCTCTAGCAATTAACAAGCATATGAGGGAAAAAAAAAAAACCCTTCTGATGGGGGAAGTCTCGGGAAGGAAGGACCAGTGGTTGCCAGAATCACACTTTGGACAAAAATTGCTAATGGTGGGCGGTAAGGATCAGGGGACCAAGTTCTCACCTTGATCTCCGAAGCCCTTATTTAGCATCAGCAGCATTAGTCTCTGCAAAGCATCCTATAACTTTACAGTTGCCAATCATTAGCTCCATCCTCCATGAGAGGGGCAAAGGTTGGATGCCATGTTCTGAGAAGGTTCTGAACTAGTATTGAGACGGTAAAATTGGAGAAGTCAACAGATGCAGAGAAGATGGGATTGACCTGTTGGCTCTAGAGAAACAAGGGCTTCTTTGGTGGCTCAGACAGGAAAGAATCCAACTGCAATGCAGGAGACCCCGGTTTGATCGCAGGGCCAGGAAGATCCTCCGGAGGAGGGAATGGCTACCCACTCCAGTATTCTTGCCTTGAAAACTCCATGGACAGAGGAGACTGGTGGGCTACAGTCCATGTCGGGTCACCAAGAGTTGGACATGACTGAGTGACTAACACACACAATAGAGAAAGAAGGAGAAAGAGCCCAGGCTGGTACCCAAACATCTTGGCTTGGCAATGGGCTGGTTCCCAGTGGAGGAGTCATGTCCCCATTTTGTTAGTTTTGAAATTCAAAGCCAAGGGACTCCTTCAGAAATTGATAACTTCCAATCGTTCGATCCCAATCTTTCTGCCCAGAAAAGGATTCTCCTTTATGTGACCCTGATTATTCCACAACTAGGGTGATGACGGACATGCTCTGCCTGCGTGTCCCTGGCAGCCTCCCGTGACCCACACCATTCTGACCCTACTACATTCTCAATTTCACTTCCCGATTTCCAACTATGCCACCATTTACTTCAGAGTCTCCATGCCTTTGGCGCCGCTCTATCTTCTGCCTCCCTTTCATCTCATCAAGTTCCCAGTTATGTTTAAAGACCCTGTTCCAATTCTGAATCCTCTAAGAAACCTTTCTGCCTCATCTCAGGGAGCATTATTTGTCATCTCCTTGGTTTTGCATATGTCCTCTCTGCTAACCTAAGAGGAAGAAATCTTTACTTTGCATCTCAGTATTTGCTGAGTTCATAGTAAGCACTCAGTCAGTATGGAAGAAATGAGCAAACAAACAAATGCCTGGGATGTGTAAATTAGTCCTTTTCTTCACTGGTTTACTGTGCTACCTAGAATTAGCTAAGACTTAGCAGAGCTGTGGGCTTCCCGGGTGGCTCAGCTGGTAAAGAATCTGCCTGCAGTGTGGGAAACCTGGGTTCTATCCCTGGCTTGGGAAGATCTCCTGGAGAAGGGAATGGCAACCCACTCCAGTATTCTGGCCTGGAGAATTCCATGGGGTCGCAACGAGTCAGACACGACTGAGTGACTTTCACTCACTAGCAGAGCTGTGAAATAAACACTTCTAGTGCCTGTCTATTTATCTGGAATCTCTTTGCCACTCTTTGTCAGCTGTCTGGGAAAATCACTTAACCTCTGACCCCAAGTGCATTTCTTACCTTGTAAATTGGGTCTGAGAACTCCCGACCTGCAGCAGCATCATTGTGAAGGTTCAGTGGGCTAGTGTTTAAACAGGCACCCACGTTTAGCCTCTGGCAGGAAGTGGTAGATGGTGATAACAAAGGGTTAGTTTGCAGCATAATTTTCCTTTGTGACAACATTATCACCTGACAGACTGACTGTTGTAGGTTGAATTTTGTCTCCCCCAAAGATACCCTTACATCCTAACCCCTCAGATCTGTGAATGAGAATTTATTTGGAAATAGCATCTTTGTAGATGTAATAGCATCTTTGTAGATGTTATCAAATTAAAATGAGGTCACACTTCATCCTAAACCAATAATTGGTATTCTTGTAAGAAGAGGAAATTTTTGTTTCTTTTGTTTCATTTTTTTTCCAGCTTTTTTGGGGTATGATTTTCCAGTAATACTGTATATATTTAAAATCTACAGAGTGATGATTTGATGGAAGTTATACTTTGTGAAATAACTCCTACAATCTAGTTAATTATCACATCTATCATTTCCCACAGTTACTTATTTTACCCGTGTATGGTGAGAAATGCTTAGAATTACCAAATCTGCTACCAAATTTCAAGTGCACAACACAATTATTAACTACAGTCACCATGCTGTACATGACATTCTCAGAGATTATTAATCTTATAACTGAAGTTTTCTATCCTTTGACCAGTATCTCACCATCTTCCCCACTTTCCAGTGCCTGGTAACTACCATTCCACTCTGTTTTTATGAGTTCTTTTTTTTTTCAGTTTCCATATATAAGTAAGATCCTACAATATTTATCTCTGGCTAATTTCACTTAGCCTAATGTCCTCTTGGTTCATTCATATTGTTGCAAATGGCAGGATTTCCTTCTTTCTCATGGTTGAATAATAATTCATTATAGATAGTCATAAAATTCTTTATCTGTTCATCCATCAATGAGCAGTTAGATTGTTTCCGTATCTTGGCTTTTGTGAGTAATATTTCAGTGAAGGTGGGTGTGCAGATATCTCTTTGAGTTCCTAATTTTCTTTCTTTCAGAGATATCCTCAGAAGTAGGATTGCCGGATCATACAGTAGTTCTATTTTTAGTTTTTTGAAGACCCTCCATACTGTTTTCCATAATGACTATACCAATCTACACTCCTGCCAACTGTGTTCAAGGATTCTCTTTTCTCTGCATCCTTGCAAAGCTTGTTATCTGTTGTCTTTTTAATAAAACCCACCCTAACAGATATGAGGTGGTGCTTCATCGTGGTTTTGATTTGCATTTCTCTCATGATTCATGATGTTGAGCAGCTACTCCTGAACCTGTTGTCCATTTGTATGTCTTCTTTGGTAAAATGTCTATTCAGATCCTTTGCCTCTTTAGAAATCAGATTAAAAGTGAAAGTGAAAGTGAAGGTCGCTCAGTTGTGTCTGACTCTTTGCCACCCCATGTACTATAGTCCATGGAATTCTCCAGGCCAGAATACTGGAGTGGGCAGCCTTTCCCTTCTCCAGGGGATCTTCCCAATCTGCGATCAAACCCAGGTCTCCCTCATTGCAGGCGGATTCTTTACCAGCTGAGCCATTACTTGGAATTTTTTGCTATGAGTTGAAAAATTTCTTATATACTCTGGGTATTAACTCCTTATCAAATATATGGTTTGCAAGAATTTTCTCTCATTCCATAAGTTTCCCTTTCATTTTGTTGCTGGCTTCCTTTGTTGTGCAGAAGCTTCTAAGTTTGATGTAACATCACTTGTCTACTTTTGCTCTTGTTGCATGCATGCTAGATTGCTTCAGTTGTGTTCAACTCTGTGTGACCCTATGCTGTAGCCCTCCAGACTCCTCTGTCCATAGGATTCTCTAGACAAGAATACTGGAGTGGGTTGCCGTGCCCTCCTCCAGGGGATCTTCCTGACCCAGGGATCGAACCCAGGTCTGCTGCATTGCAGGCAGATTTGTTACCATCTGAGCCACCAGGGAAGCCCATACCTGTGCTTTAAGTGTGATAACCAAAAAATCATTGCTGAGACCAATGTTAGGGAGCTTTTCCCCTGTGTTTTCTTCCAGTCGTTGTATGATTTCAGGTCTTACACTTCAGTTTTTGGTCCATTTTCGTGTGTAGTGTAAGATAGGGGTCTAGTCTCATCCTTTCCTTGTGCATACCAATTTTCCCAGCACTATTTATTGAAGAGACTCTCTTTCCCCATAATGTGTTCTTGGTGGCCCTGGCAAAGTTATGCACGGGTGTATATCTATGCTTTCCATTCTCTTCCACTGTTCTCTGTGTTCTGATCCATGCGCCTGTACCATACTGTTTTGACTGTAGCTTTTAGTACAATTTGAAATTAGGATGGGTGATGCTTTGAGCTTTGTTCTTTCTCAAGATTGTTTTGGCTTGAGAAAACAAGCCAAACTGCATATGGCTTGTAGCTCCATATTACTTTTATTATAGTGTTGCCTTTTCTGTTTCTGTGAAAAATGCCAGTGGAATTTTGATAGGGATTGTCTTGAATCTGCAGATCACTTTGGGTGTATGGACAAGATTTTTATTTTAATGGTATTAATTCTTCCAATCCATGAAAATGGTATAACGTTTCATTTATTAGTGTCTTCCTCCATTTCCTTCATCAATTCTTATTGTTTTCAGTGTATAAGTCTTTTACCTTCTTGGTTAAAATAATTCATATGCATTATTTTTTGATGCTATTGTAAATGGGATTTTTAAAAATTTCCCTTTCTGAAAGATTGTTGTTAGTGTATAGAAACGCAACTGATTTTCATATATTGATTTTCTCTCCTGTAACTTCACTGAATTCATTTATTAATTCTAACAGGTTTTCTTTGATGAGGTGTTTAGCATTTTCTGTATTTATGATCATGTCATCTGCAAACAGAAAAAATTTACTTCAGGAAGAGGGGATTTTGGACACAGAGACACAGACGCAGGATACATACCACATGTTGACGGGGACGGAGATTGAATTGATGTGCCTACAGGCCAAGGAATGCCAAGGATTGCCAGAAAACACCAGAAGATAGGAAGAGACAAGGAAGGACCCTCTATCGTAAAGCCTTCAGGGAGAGGAGGACCCTGCCAACACTAGATTTAGGAACCTCTAGCCTCCAGGACTATGAGACAATACATTTCTCCTATTTAAGCCCCAGTTTGTGGTACCCTGTTACGGCAGCCTTGGGACACCAGCTCAGCGATGCTCTGCGCTTGTGCTTCTAAATAGAAAAGCATAGCCTGCTAAATCATTCTCATAGATCACCTAAGTCAGAGACATGAAAGATCAGGGAAGAAAAGTATGGCCCACGTGTACAAGAGGAAGGAAGGAAAACAAAAAGACCCCTGGTGTGGCATGTGAGCTTTTAAAAAAATCAATATGTGGAAACCTTTTCAACAATCCAGTTACTTAACTGAGATGATACTGTCGATTTCATGAATTTATTAAGCAAACATCCTTGACCTGCAGAAAAGCAGCCTGGGGCACTGGGGAGAGTGTGGGCTTTGGAGCCCCTGAGTTCAATCCAGGCTCCCCACTTACCAGCTGGTGACCTTGGGCAAGTTACCTAACGGACCCGAGCCTCAGCCTCCTATGATGCCCATGTCCAGGTTTGTGATGAGCCCTCATTGAACCGATGTTTGTGATATGTCATGGATATGATGCAGGATACAGTCTTCCCCAAACATAAACTGGAACATCTTCTGATGCTTTGAAAACAGATTTACACAAGTGGCTTGAAACAGACCCAGAAATACCTATGCTCTGTGGAAAGAGGGAGAAAGACGTATCTTGCTAAAAGCAGCGACTTGCAGAAAGAGCATGAATTAATCACCCTGACACCCACCTTGGACGGAACACAGCAGGACACGTGTTTCTCACCGTCGTGATAGTCTTTATTTGATTTTCATCACCTTTCAATGATAGAGTGGTTCCCGTCAGCACTATGTCATTACAAACCTTACAAATACATCTTACAGGCAGTGAAATTTCTTTTTAAAAATGAAAGCTAACTGTAAGGAACATTTGTAGTTGAAGAAGGTATAAAATAGAAGCATGGTTAAATGTAAGCAGGTTTCTATCAAGAGAGAAAAATGGCACCACCACGCCGTTAAAGTAGTGCTACAAGCATACTGTTTTGCTTGGTCTCAAGCTGACTGTTCAAACGAGAGAAGCTGGTTTGCCCTTTTCTTCTCAGTGATCAAATCAACATGCTTGTGTATCTAACCATCCTGGCAAGAAAGGAACAAGGGGGGGATGAGAAGCAAAGCTTCTAATTATGTTCAGAATTGATTCCAAGGTAGGAGCACAAGCTGTGGTTTCCAGAAGGCGGAGAGAAACTCGTGACAGTTTCAAGCAGAGCTGTGGGGGCCACGGCTTTAGCCTGTTGTGTCTGGGCAGCTGACATAACTTCATTCCCCCAGGTTCTGTCTCTGGTCTGAGCTGCCTTAGCTCTGATGATCCGGGAGGACCGTGGTCACTACGATTGGGTATTCTAACGCATTGCAGTCATCCGACAGGAACACCAAATCCTGAAAAAGATGTGCAATGAGCAGGAACATCACTGAAGGGGACCATGGAGCCCATGCACAACAATAGTCTTATCCTCAAAGGCTGTTCAGTTGTTCCCCTTTGTGTGAAAACTTCACCCATTGAATCTCATATTCCTTTGTTATTGAATTCATGTGTGTGTGTGTGTCTGTGTGTATGTGTTGGTTGACCAGATGGATGGATAGATGGGTAAAGCGCAACAACTCTGGGCCAGGCATTGGGGATACCAGGAGTAACAGCACTAGGTCTCACCCTCAAACACTTCAGAGTAAATAGCAGCATTCTCAGGTTGCATTACAATTACGTTTTCTTCCTCTCTCCCCAGCCCCACCAAGCAGAGAGGGGAATGAAGAGGGAAGTGGATGTAGTAGGAAATGCACGTCTCATCCCTGATGCAAAGTAACAAATAAATCTTTTTAAAATATGTATTTATTTTTATTTTTTTGGCCATGCCAGGTCTTCTTTGCGGCATGTGGGATCTACTTCCCTGACCAGGGATCAAACCCAAATAAAGCTTGATAAATTTTAAAGCTAGAAATCTTAATAGCTGAGTATTAAAGTTTCCTGGGTCAGGCCTGGTGCTTGGCATTCTATGTTTAAGTTACCTTCTTTCTATGTTTAATCACCTTGCTAGAGATCTTAGGACCAAGGAGTTACTGCAGTGCCCAGCACAGGCACGGTCAGGGTGTAGGTATTATTATCCTCCCAATGATCTCAGGAGTGGGTATTCTACATGAATGAGGAAGCTGCGGCTCAGAGAGGGAGAGGGTGCGAGCCTCCGGGAAGCAAGATGGGGATGAAGACAGGGGCTCAGGTCTGCCTGATGCTGAGGTCTCTGCCCCAGGACCACACGACCCAACTTTCTACATCTAACCAGTGCTATTCTCTGCTCTTCCTGTCTCCTTCCCTCTGATGCGGAGTCCTCCCATCACAGAGCACACCCAAAGCCCCTCCCCCAGAAAGTCTCCTCTAACCCGGTCTCCAGGGCTCGGGAGTTCTCAGAATTCCACAGTTCTCATTCCACCCCATTTGACTCCCGGCAGAATCTGTTCTATATGATTTTCATGTGGTCCTGGCTGCTGCAGGTGGAGCTGGTGGAGGTGAGGGGCCTTGCCCCGGGTGCCCAGCACTCAGCAAGAGCAACAGGGTT
The DNA here is from genome assembly GCF_910594005.1 of Cervus elaphus. Lineage (NCBI taxonomy): Eukaryota > Metazoa > Chordata > Mammalia > Artiodactyla > Cervidae > Cervus > Cervus elaphus. Next base: position 12,776,236 of record NC_057820.1, read on the forward strand.
GAGCAAGGGCTTTGTGAACTGGAAGCACCCCATAACCTTTTCTCTTCCTCCTCCCGGTCCCCCTGTTCCCCTAAACCCCCTCTTAATTTATTGACCCATAACAAGTGGGAAAAGAATGTTCAACGAGTCACTCACTCTCCTGCAGAACGAGTTCATGATGGTGTACAGTTTCCGCGCTTTGTCCTTCAAGGCGTCCACCTGGGCCACCTTCCAGCACTGGGATGATGCCACAAAGTCCCGCAGCTTGGCCAACACGCAGTAATTCTGCGAGTGGATAACAGGGAGGGGTCTCGTGTGAGAAGTCAGTAGTCAGAGGGACAGGAGCCGGGGGGTGGCTGGTCCTTCTTCACCGGATGCCTCCCTACCCCCCCATCCTGCCCCCCCACCCTCCGCCCCGGGCAGGCAGACCACTCTTACGTGTATATCCAGATACAGCCTGGGCAGGTATCTCACACATGCCTCCTGTGGGAAGGGAAATGGCTTTCTGGGATGCCCATAGGGACACACCTCGGTCACAGAAGTCTCTCTGCCAGCCCCCAGACAGCCGGCCCAGCCCCAGATCCCCAGGGACTTCCCTGATACCGACATGCACTTACATTCTTGTACCGTCTGCCACATTCCCCCAGGGTCAACTGCTCTTCTAGAATTTGACTTTTAGGATGCCACCTTTATGTCATATACTATGAGTTAGGGAACTGTTTCATACATGTGTGTGCAGAGAGAGAGACATATGTAAGTGTGTATGTGACTATATATGTATATATATTTAAACCGTTCTATCATTATAGTCTGGGGGCTTTCCAGGTGGCTCAGTGCTAAAGAACCACCTTGCCAATGCAGGAGAGGCAGGAGATGCAGGTTTGATCCCTGGGTTGGGAAGATTCCCTGGAGAAGGAAACGGCAACCCACTCCAGTATTCTTGCCTGGAGAATCTCATGGACAAAGGAGCCTGGCAGGCTACAGTCCACGGGGTAGCGAAAGAATCAGACATGGCTTAGTGACTGGGCACGCATCCACACACAACTGTAATCTAGACATAGTGGTACCTGTAACATACACTATAGGAATAGAAAGCTGTATATATAGGTATACTTTTATATCACTCTGTTTCACTTTTGCTTCTGTGCTGGCCTGAAGCCCGAGAACCCAGATTCTGGTCCTTTCCAACCAGTAATTCCCTGTTGCTGGGGATAGATCTCCTTCTTTTTTGTGACTCAGTTTCCCAGTTGTGAGCCTAGAGAGTTAGAACACGTAATCTCTCCACTTCTTCCAGCTCTGAGCCTATGCATTTTAAGTTTTAAAATCATGGGTTTTTTTTTTTTTAAAGATAATTGCTCTACATATTTGGGTTTCCCAGGCGGCACTAGTGGTAAAGAACCCGCCTGCCAATGCAGGAGATGTAAGAGACGATGGCTCGATCCTGGGGTCAAGAAAATCCCCGGAGGAGGGCATGGCAACCCACTCCAGTATTCTTGCCTGGAGAATCCCCATGGACAGAGGGGCCTGGCAGGTTATAGTCCATGGGGTCGCAAAGAGTCGGACACAACTGAACAGACTTAGCACGCACACACGCTCTACACACCCACGCTCCACATGTCTAATAGCAAGGAATCTGTGGATAAATTAGGGTGCAACAATACAACCTGTTTCAAAGGAATATTAATTTGACGACTTGTTAGAAAGTAAACTGCAGAATCGCTGTGCTGTTTGTTTCGATTTGTCTATACACACACACTTGGATTGGATATCTATGCACAGATCAAGAACTGAAATCCTATTCTCTGAATGTGATGGCAGCAGGTCACCTCTAGGTGGTAGGATTGCAGTAATATTTATTTTCTTCTTTGTCTTTCGTGCCTTTTCCAACTGTTTTCGAGGTATATGAGCTTCATAACTTAAGAAAAAAATACACATTATTTAACTTTCAAAAAGAAAACACAAAGGAGGTGTTAAGGTATCACAAGCCCCACATCTGAGAATAGTGCATCTTATGTGAAGGGTTCACAAGCGGTAAAGGGACACTTCTAAATTTTGCCAGAGTTTTGGAGTTTGATTTAGCTTGTGTCTACTCTGGAAGAGCGGTCAGGAGGCTGGATTCTAGCTCTGGGTGGCCCCTTGGGGACTCTGGGTTCCAAGCCCCTGCGTCTTCCGCTGAACAGAGCGGTGTGAAGGGTGGCTGAAGTCCAGGGTTGTTTCCACCGGGCGGACTGGGTCTGCATTCCAGTTTGCTGCCCTCCAGCTGCCCGCAGTGGGTGTGGGGGCTCGGCCCTCACAGCTCAGGACGCTGGGATTCTCTGATTCTGCTGGATAATTTGCTCAGGTCCTCTAGCAGGTAAGAGGTGGGGCTGGTTCAGGAGTCACCCCCATTAGCTCCTGCTGGCTCGTGGGGAGACTAGACAAGCTGAACTCTTTGGTCCTCCTTAAGTTGGAGTTCTACACTCTAGGGGAGCTTTACTCCTTTCTCTCTCTCCGTCTCTCTCTTTACATTTTAAAACAGATCCTCTGATTATGGCTAGCTTGTTGCTCCCCAGCCGCTGAGTCACCCCCGACTCTTTGGGACCCCATGAATTGCAGCACGCCAGGCTTCCCTGTCCTTCACCATCTCCCTGAGTTTGCTCACACTCATGTCCATTGAGTCAGCTAGTTACAAACAAAAGTTATGATGTCTTGGATTGCATTTTCTTTGTGGTAAAGAGGAAGCACAAACAGTCGACATTTAATAGGATGGGAATAAAGCACAGATACCCTGGAAATTAACACTGACTGGAAAAGAAAAATAACATTTCCTCCCCGACCGGTCCCCCTCCAGCCCCCAGTCCAAAGGCGAATTTTTGAGAACTGAGTCTGCATGGACCTCCTGTCCTCATCCAGGTGGGGGCCGAGGGCACTCACCAAGGGCTCCGTGGCCTGCAGGCTCTGGAAGTCAGAGGTGATCTCCCGGCTGAGGGCCAGCATCCGAGAGTAGCAGGTCGGAGGAGCCGGCCGTGCGGCGGGGAGCCCGGCCAGGAGCAGCAGCAGCAGGGGGAGCAGCTGGGGTGTCATGGTGCAAAGGCGGCCTGACTGCAGCCCAGGCCAGCCGCCCCTTTAAGCAGAGGTCCGGGGGTGGTCCTCCGCTCTCCTCTGTTTCCTGTGGGGCCCAGCCAAGGCCAAGACCACGCCCACCTGGCTGGGGGACACTGGAGCCTTTCAGACCTGAAGCCCCCACCACCCCTGTTGAGAGGAGGGGCTGTCTGGGCTGGGGTGCGGGGCACTTGGAAGGGAAGCGGGGTCTTCCTCTCACACAACGTGCAATAGAATTTTCTCTCTTGGCAGGAGCCCTTTCTGAAGTGGCAGGACTGGTAGAAGAGGGGAGGACAAGAGAGAGACAGGATGGATGAGTGGGTGGTCCAACGATGGGGCAGTCAGCCCTTTCAGTCAGAGTGGGGACTGTTTTGTTTTTTAAACTGACTGAGCTCTTGGAGCAGGACTGGATGGGATGGGGGTAAGGGACCAGAAGGGATGGATCGAGCACCAGCGATCCAGAACTTGGGATCAGGCAGCTGGGTATCACTATCCACCCGCCACTGACTGGCCAGCTGCCCTCTGAGCAGTTGCATCTCTGCACCTGGAAGATGGGCTCATGCTGGTACCTGAGGTGGGTGTGTGGGAACATCCCCCAGGCTGGTCCACTTCAGGCTCCCGGCACAAGCCCTGGGTACAGAGCAGACCCTCGGAAAGAGTGGGTTCTCCAAATGTCTCTCTCTGCTTTTTATTTACTTGACTGCACCAGGTCTTAGCTGTGGCATGCAAGATTTAGTTCCCTGACCAGTGATCGAACCTGGGCCCCCTGCATTGGGAGCACAGAGTCTTAGCCACTGTACCAGTAGGGAAGTCCCCTAAATGTGTCTCTTTTAGCAATGATACTCTGCAGGCTGCTCTCCTGTAAACGGAGGAGCGTGGGGACCAGTTAAAGGAGTAAGCACCGCCCTTAGGTGCTCAGCGGATTGAGTGGTCACCAGCTTCTTCGATGATCTTGGGCAAGTTTCTTAACTCTTCTCTCTCCTTAACTAGGGATGATAAGAGCATGGTGAGGCATAAAAGATGCTGAGCTATTATCCCAGTCGGAGCTAATGTCACTGTCTCCTTTCCTACAAGTGTCCCTGGGAGGCAAGGACAGGAAACAGTCCCATTTTCCAGGTGGGAAAATCGAGGCTTACAGAGTTCCAGCAATTTGCCCAAGGTCGTAAAGCTAGAGGCAAATAGATCCCATGAGGTTCTGTGCTTTACCTGTTTCCCGTTCTCCCACCCCACAGTGTGGAACTGGGGAGGAGCAGGATTCTTGTAGTCAGGGACTGAGCTCTTGGGCTGCCCAAGACCAAGGAACAAGCTGGGAGAAGGAGCTGTCAAAAGAGAAGGTTCTTCCTTAACACCGAGCATTGAATATCCACCAGCATGAGGCATCAGCCTCATTTATACAACTACACAGATGTTGTCGCAAATGTCATGAACCTTGCAGAAAGCCAGTAAAGTGGGTGGGGTTATTCCCATTTCCCAGATGGAAAAACTGAGGGTCTCAGGGGCAATGAAACTGTCTGGGGTCACAAGGTCAATAAGGAGAGACAGAGCTGTGGACCTGTGTCTGCCTGTCTCCAAAGCCTCTCTCCCTGCAGGGAGGGCAAAAGAGGGGCCTGTCGGGCACACATTCCCAGAAGAAAACCAAAGGGGAGGACCAGAGGAGTAAGGGGAAGGAGCATGGTGTCCTGGAGGTGGGGCGGCATCGAGGATCAGCAGCAGGGATGAAAGTCCAGCTCCAGGCCCTCCTTGTCTGTCTGCCCTGAAAAATCACTTCCTGACCCTGGTGCCCATCCTCTGTCCGTAAACAGAGCAGCACCCCCTGGGCAGTTGGAGGTCCTTTCCCACCCTGACGTTCTATTTTGCTACTTTTCTGTGTTCAAGCCTCCGGCAGGGATCACAGCTTTGCCTGCCTGTTTGGTTTGGAGCCTGTTCTCTAAACACTTTAAGTCAGAGGGCCTGGGGACCGCCTCCTGGGTGCCCTCTCAGACTGGGCAGAACTGCGTGTGTTTGGAGGTGCAAGCGACAAACACAGATATGTTTTCCTTCTGAATGAAGGGATCTCCTCACTCCCTCCGCGGTGGTGCCTAGGGGTGTGGGCCTCCCTGGCAGACAAATCAGCCCCAGACGGGAATTCCAGTCTGCTTTGAAACACCCCAGGGCTTCTGGACGTGCTCCTTGAAGAAGCTTTAAACTCAGGACAGGGAAGAAAAACAAACCCAGGCAGCAAAATAAGTCCTTGGACCGTCCAATCGAGGCGACGTCGCTGTGCTGGAAAACAGGCTTTTCTGCACACTTGATGCTGAGATAAATGTATCGCGGGGAGACTCAGCCTGGTTCCAGCCTGGACACGTGTGTAGTTGTTGATGGGGCTCCTTGGGCCAATCAGAAACACCCCCTGCACCCCAAGCACCAGACATCCTGCTCAGCGGATCCTGTCTGTCTTCCCACGCACCATGTGCACCTTCTGCGTCTTGGCTTGTCAGCACCCAGCACCCAGCTGGGCAGAGCGGATGCTCAGGAAAGCTTTGCTGAATTAACCTGGTGGCTGTTAATCTTGTTACTCCGAGCGAGGCATAAGTTCATTAAGAAACGCGGAGAGCACAGCCTGACTCAGCTCCCCTCCGCAGACAGGCAAGACCCTGCCCTGGATGCCGCGGTTCCTGGGTTCTCATGTGTGTGTCTGCTCACAAAGGTCTCCTGTGACATGGCCCTTCCTCCTGTAGCCAGCCCCCTTCCCCGGTCCCTTCCCTAGCCCCTTCAGCATCAGGTTATTCCATCTGGAATGTGAACGTTAAAAATCCAGGCTGGAATTTCCCCATAGACTAAAGCCTTTGTCTTCTTCCAAAGGTTTCTCCCAACCTCCTTGATGCAAGAGAGAAACAATAGGTCCCATCACAGGGACTTCATTATGCCAGGAGAGCTGAATGACCACAGCTAATGAGGGGATGAATGTTTCTCAGCTAGAATGGTATCTTCAGGCCATTTTCTTTAAAGGGATTCTTCATTCTCTGGACTCTTCTTTATTTATTGAGAATCTAGTGTGTGCAGGCCTGAGATGGACATTAGGATGAAAGAGTGGATGACAGGAATGCTGTCCTCAGCAAGGAGGAGAAAGACCAATTCACTCACTGAACACACAAGTGAACTGGTGTGAAAATCCTGGTGTCCCGGGAACCACTCCCTGGCAATGGCTCCATCTGTGAGCAGTGTTGTGGGGATGCGGGACAGGCATGGGGGTGTGGGATAGGAGAGTGTGAGAAAGTGAGGGAGAGAGGGGAATTGGAATATGCTATGCTGCAGGCTTCGAAGACAGAGGAAGAGGCCACAAGCCAAGGAATGCAGGAAGTCACTAGAAGCTGAAAAGGGGAAAGAAAAAAAAAAAGATTGTTCCCTAGAGCCTTCAGAAAGGAACAAAGCCTGCCAAGACCCTGATTTTAGTCTAGAGGGACGCAAGGTGAACTTCTGCCCTCCAGAATTGTGAGATAGTCAATTTCTGTTGTTTTAAGTCATTCCGTTTATAGTGATTTTGTTATAGCAGCAACAGAAAACTAGCGTACCATCTCTCTGGGGTTCTGTAGGAGAACAGAGATCAAGGCTGCAAGGAACTTGGAAATGATCAGCCTCAACCCACCTGGAGCTTGTGCTTCTTTTATAGCTTCCTTGTCAAGCATTTATCCAGAGTCTGCTTATATACCTCCTTGGATGGGGAGCTCATTACTCTTTAAGCTTCCCTTCCATGATCTAAAACTCCAGTACCTTCTATTACAGAACAGCCCTGGGTGGTTCTCAGCCCTCCATCGGTCTATCACCGCTTGTCCCTGTCTCTCAGCATCAACTCTTTTTCTGAGCAAGCAATTTCATAAACATTTTCCCATGGGCAGTGATCCTTTTCCACAATTGCATCTCTATTACCATCTCTCTGCCCAGAGTCCTTTCTCCTTCCAGTAGCCTTTCATAAAGCAGAAATCCATGCTGGCCAGCCTCTGTTTCATATTTTCCCCTGGTTCCTTGAGGCCTGGAAGATAGTCTGAGATCTGTGGTCTGGTCCAGGCCAAGCTCTCTAGCCATCTCTGCCAGTCTTTCCCACACTTTTTATCAGGTATTGACAATGATGATGATGGCAGTAATGATGGTGATGATAAACTAATCCTGGAATGCTGCCTTCCTCCAAGTCCTGTACAAGGATTAATGCATGTGGTCTAGTCTCATCATTCAAGGGCACTGATGCACAGAAAGGTAAAGTTACCTGAATCACACAGCATCCGCAATCCCTAGGGTTTGTGGTTACCACACGCAAGTGACTTTTGGCCTTCATATGTGCCATTCTCTCTTCTTGGAATGTCTTTCCCCAACCTTGCTTGTTCCTGGTTTGTTTCTTCTTACCTGCCAGACCAAGCTGAAATGTCACTTTCTCCAGGAAGCCTGCCTTGCTGGATTAGGTTCCTTCCACTTGCCTGCACAGGCTCCCATGGCCCCTTTACTCTCCTTGGCTTTGACATGGCATTGTCCACTTGTTCGTCTATCCCCCAGGGGCAGAGCAAGTGTCCTCTTTGTCTTTTTGCCCACAGCAAGGAGGCCAGTAAACATCTCCCCACTAAATGGTAATGACTGTTCCTTTATCCATCCTGGTGTGTATCAGTGTGTCTCCCATTAGCTGGTACCCAGATTGGAACCCAGCCCTCTTTGAGAGGTCTGGTCAGAACTGTTACCTCCTTTGTTTGGGCCCCTCTTGTGTCAGTTAGGACTAAAAGTTGTGAGTTACAGAAAGCAGAGCTTGAGATACCCATGGTCAGATTTTTTGAAATGTTCAATTGGAACATACCGGTAGTAGTATGGAGCTCAGGAATGGTTTGATCTAGGAACTCAAAGAACTCAAAGAAGTCTTATTCTGTGTCCCTATTCCATCGATGATGGTCTTTTGATGTGTCATCTCTTCCAGACTAAAATCCCTGGTTATTCAACCAAATGCTACTCCGGGTGTGAAGGTATTTGTAGACGTGATCAAAGTCTACAAGCAGTTGAATGTAAGGAAGGGAGATTATTCTAGATGTTCTAGGTGGGTTTGATTCAATCAGTTGAAAAATGTTAAGAGTAGAGCTGAAGAAGAACTTCCCTGAAGGAGAAGAAATTCTGCTTGTGGAATAGATTCAGTCCATCCCTGTGAGTTCTAGCTAGCCCTTCCTCACAACCTGCCCTGATGCTTTGGACTTTCATGGCCCACCACAACCATGTCAGCCGATTCTTCAGGGTAAAATAACCTCTTATAATGTCTCTGCTTCTGGTTCTGTTTCAGGTTGAACCTGAACTGACACATATGTGACTGACTCCATCCAGGTGTCTGTGTGGTCACAAAGTGGCTGCCAGTAGAGTCTATCACATGTGCTATCCCATCCCTGTCCAGAGAGGACACATGCCATCTCATCCCCTGACCACTGAAGGAAATCCTGAGCTTTGTGCTGCTAGTAGATTCTGCTGTGTCTGTTTTGTGACCTTGTATTTTCATAGTCTGGGACTCCTTTTTAGCACTTCTGGGTAAAGAGCTCTCAACTTTTTCCTCCTGGCTATTCAGACTGGCATATTCCATAAGTGATACAGGTAATGAGGGAAAGACTTGTATTCTCAGCCCTAGGGAGTTGTGGGAAATTCCTGAACAGACCAGAAGAAATAGGAGCTCTTTGTTAGTTGGTTCAGACACAGAATCACACCTCTCCAAGTATTCTCTGTGTTCTTGCCCTGTACCTGTTTACAATGGCAGTCAAGGTTGAAATGGCCATGGCCAATCTCATCTCTTCTGTTGCCCAAATTCCAGCCAGTAGCTGTTTTTGCCAGCCATCGGAAGAGCCCGGGGGCAGTTTCCATCCTGTGAAAAATATTACTCTAGACGCACAAGGAGTCTGAGATGCTGACATCGGGGGCTGGTGCTGGAGGCCACTTCTCTAGCAAAGAGACCACCTCTGGGTCCCTCCTTCCTGCCTGCATTCTGAGGTTAGAAACCAGGGGCCAGTGATGCCTGTGCTGTCCTAACCCAGCAGTGAGAGCTAGGAGGTATTTGAGGGAGGGGTGTAGCTTGAACAACTGCCTGAATGTTGTCTCCAGGGTTCCTGTTGACAGCAGTGTTCCATTGGTTAAAAGCCTCACATATCTCCCTGTTTATGTGCTGTATTTTGAGCTTGTTCCTTGCGCTCTTGGCAAAGCCCAGTGGAAAGTTGGCCCACATGGTCCTGAGTGAAGGAATGAAGACAAACACCGAGGCCGGGTTTTGCTTTGGGGCAGTAATTCCGAAAATAATCCCACATTTTAGAATAGAGACCCCTCTATAAGCCTCAAAACATGGGTTCAAATTTTAATAGGAAACAGTGTGCAAGACAAATTCTCCCAAACGTTTTCTTTGGGTCTGTTTTTGCAGAAGAGACTCAGAAAAAGTCCTTCAAGAAAAATCCCAGTTTGGCTTTGCAGAAACAGTGCAGACATTGGAGGGATACAGACTTTAGTTAAAATCTCACTTCTGTTATGTAACTGTGCAAATCTTGTCAGCCTTTGGTTTCCTCTGAAGAGTGGGGTTTGTAACATTTATTGCCCAGAGTTCCTGTGAAGATGGAATAAACATGAAATAGCTGGAGTGACTGCGGGGGCTGTGGTTTTCATTTTCTTTATTTTCACTTTTCTGCCCCCCGGTTGTGGACCTTGGTCATTAACTCCATCTTAGGCTACTTCTTCCCTCCCCACCATGGTAATGGTGATAGCCCATGCATGCTAAGTCACTTCAGTCCTGTCTGGGTCTTTGTGATCCCATGGACTGTAGCCCACCAGGCTCCTCTGTCCATGAGATTTTCCCAAACAAGAATACTGGAATGGGTTGCTACGACTTTCTCCAGGGGATCTTCCTGACCCAGGGATAGAACCCATGTCTCTTACTTCTCCTGCATTGACAGGCAGGTTCTTTACCCCTAGCTCCACTTGGATGGACCAGTTAGCATCCTTCCCTGGGATGAACTGATGGGTGAAGGAAGGAAATCATTCTCATTCCACCAGTGTCCCTACGTGGTTGCCAGTCATTATGTCTCCTGCCCTGGAGCGGCCGCTCTGCTGGAGGAGCTGTCAAGACCAGAAGCAGAGTTGGGAGTTGGATGGAGAAATGGGAACCTCAGTCATACAGTCATAAGGAGCTGGGTCTGTCAGTAACCTGAATGAGTTTGGAATCTGAATGAGTCTGGATGGAACTACCTCCCTGATTCTAGTCCCAGGGACCCAGTCCTGGAATTCCTCTTTGGACTCTGTAAGCCATCCTGGGGTCTTTTCTAGCTACAGACCTAGGGTTTCCTTTTGGCTAGAGCTGGTTTCAGTGAGGTTTTTTTCTCTGTCTCGCAAAGAAAAAGGTCCTGAATGATATAGTAACCAGCAGAGTGCCCACCGGAGAACTGATGCTCACAGCCCTTGCCTTCTCTTTGATGACTCACTATTTGTGGCAATCATTGGTGCTCGTCATCAGATACATCCGGTCTCCTCTTTCCTGAGCCCAAGCCAGGATTGAGCTTCCCTGGCCCCTTGAAATTATGTGAGGCCATCTGAGTTATTTTGTGCAATGATACATAAGAGGACATGATGGGTTTTGCTTCCAGGCAGAAATTTTCAGAGCCTGTGCATGCTTTGCTACTTTCCCTTTCTCTCTGCTGTGCGACCACAGAGTCAGAGATGGTGGCTGAGATGAGGACCTGAAGTGGTACCCCAGCCCACCTGTGGTGTGGACTAGGCTTTGTTTGTTATGACAGCAGAACCTAGCCCAGCCTGACTGTGGTAGACAGAATTTGACCCTGCCCTCCAGACCCCTGCAGAACCCCATCCCCGTGAGTGTGGGTGGAGCCCTTATAGGATAGAACATCACTTCAGTGGTTTGGTTAGTTATATGGCTAAAGGGATCTTGTGGATGTCCTGGAGATTACTAATCAGTTGACTTTGAGTTACTTGAAAGGGAGATTACCCAGGGGAGCCAATCCAATCACACCAACCCTTTAAAGGCAGGGGCTTTTCCCAGGTTGGTGGAAGGAAGGGAAGTCAGAGAGGCTCCACATGTGGAAAGGATTTGACTTGCACTGCTGGTTTGAAGGTGGAGAGGGCCACACAAGAAGGAACGGGGGAGCCTCTGGGAGTAGGGAGTGGCCTTGGCTGGCCTCCAGTCCAGAAATGGGAACCTCAGTCATACAGTCATAAGGAACTGGGTCTGTCAGTAACCTGGATGAGTTCAGGAGCAGATCCTTCCCCAGAGTCTCCAGACAGGAGACAAAGGACAATGCAACCCGTGGCAAGGAGCCCAGCTGACTCCACCCAGACATCAGCCCTCCAGGACCAATAGCTTATAAATGGGTGCTATTTTAAGCCTTCAGGTTTGTGGTAATTTGTTACACAGCAATAGAAAACAAATACAACAAGCAATACATTGTTCCTGGAAGATTATTCCTTGAAGATTATAATTTCTTGATTTAATAACACACGTGTAATACTCCCCAGGCTGCCCTTCAGTGGTTTATTTGCCAGTGTCCGTATTAGACTCAGGATTTCCTGATGGAGGAGCTGAGCTGATCATCTCTGTGTCCCCAGGCCGAACAGAGACCCTGGACGGGTGTTATAAGATGAAGTAAAGGTGACAAAAGTCGTCACATCCCACCACGCCTGATCTGAGGACCTGGAAACTGATAGCAGCTGATATGGGTACAGAACTTGCTGAGCATCTGATGCTGTTGTTAGGGCACTGTGCACGCGAACCACGGCAACGCTCAGAAAACCCCAACCAGGTGACTGCTGGTACCATCACATCCCCACTTCACAGGTGAGGCACTAGCAAGGCAAGAATTTGAATAACTTGCTTAAGGTCACACAATTCATTAAAGTGAAGCCCAGGTTCAAACCAGACAGGCTGGCTCGAATCTGTGTGGCTAATACCCCACTACCCTGCCAACTAAGAGAAAGAACTCAATAAAAATTGTTAAGGGACAGAGTGAATGGACATGAGTTTGAGCAACCTCTGGGAGTTGGTGATGGACAGGGAAGCCTGGAGTGCTGCAGTCCATGGGGTCACAGAGTCGGACACGACTGAGCGACTGAACTGAACTGAAGGACCATAGTGAAGGCAAGAGGGAGGAAAATAATTTCTTTCTATGCTAACAAGCTACCCTATCTCTGAACCTTAATTTCCTTAGAAAATGACCGGTAACTATTATTTAAGGTGATGTTTTGGATTTTTCTCCATGCTCTATGTGGTGATTCATTGCTTTTAAGGCAGGGGTTCCCAACCTCTGAGATCTAATGCCTGATGATCTGAGGTGGAGCTGGTGTAATAATAATAGAAATAGAGTGCATAGTCAATGTAATGTTGTTTGAATCACCCTGAAACTAACATCCCTACTCCAGTCCATGAAAAATAGACTTCCATGAAAACACTTCCTGGTGCCCAAAAGGTTGGGGACTGCTGTTTTAAGGCATCCGTCATGGACACAGAGAGTCCTCTGCCCTGGGCAGGACCCATCTGCCAGTCACACAGCCTGAGTGTTGGCTCGTGGGCACACTGGGCTCTGAGCCACACCTTTGCAGTTGCTTTGATCCTACGGATTTCGGTGCCCTGAGGGCCCTCACAGGGAGGTGGGTGTGAGGGCTGAAGTCGGGTACCCGGTTCAGGAAGAATGGGGGATGCTCACTCAAGAGTAATCTCCCTTCCCAGACCCTGGCTCCAGGGCACCTGGAAAATTCCCTGCTTGTTAGCAGATATATGTTGTGTTAGAGATAGTATTCAAACATACATTTCCCCTTTGTTTTGTTTACAGGATGTTAAATGATTCACTTCACTGATTCCTTTCAATAAATTAACAGAATTGGTTTAACTGAATAAACATGCTTGTTGCATTAGAGTCACGCATACACAACCAGAGTTCCTTTCAGTTTAGGACCTGAGACTGGGAGCCAGTTTTGGCTTCTGATCTATGGAAAATCTGTACCACTGTTTCCCTCTTTAATTATTTCTTTTATAATGAAAGATGATCCATTTCTCCTGCAATTTCTGAGTATTTCTAGAGCTATGCTGTATTCCCTTGCATGTTTATGAAACATTTATGAAGAAAGGTTTATTGTGGTGAAATATAGATAAAGTATTTTTTAAATGTTTAATCTGTTTTTGAGTGTTGAGTTCAGTGGTTTAAGTACATTCTCAATGTCATGCAACCGTCACCAGGATCATCTCTAGGCTCTTTTCATCTCCCCCAACTGAAACTCTGTACCCCTTAAACATTAACCCCCCACTTCCTCTCCCCCAGCTCCTGGCCCCTACCATTGTGCTTTCTTGTGGAGGGCTAACTTGATTTAGAGGTTTCAACTCGAACCAGAGATCTAAGTCACTTTCTTGCTGGGTGAGTTCTCTATCTCCTTACTTGTAAAATGGAGACAAGGCTGGTGATCACCCTTCTCACGCTCAGGGCTGAGGGAGGAAGAAATGGTTGAGACATGCAAAGTCCTTAGACCAGCCAGTGCCTGGGGTAGGGAGAGCACCGTGGGCTTGCCGTTGTCATTATTTATGTGATTTCCAGGGACTTCCCTGATGGTCCAGTGATTGAGACTTCCCCTTCCAATGCAGGGGATACAGGTTCTATGCCTGGTCTGCGAACTAGGATCCCACATGCCTTGAGGCCAGAAAACCAGAAAATAAGCAATAGAAGCAATATTGTAACAAATCCAATAAAGACTTTAAAAATGGTCCACATCAAAAATATCTTTAAAAAAGAACCCGTGTGTGTGTGTGTGTGTGTGTGTGTGTGTGTGTGTGTGTGTGATTTCCAGCCCCCAAAATACAGTTCGCATCCCAGCTCCTCCAGACACTGGACCCTGAGCGGCTGGACACTGGGACACATCATCTTCATCCCTAGGAGCTGGCCGAGGGCTTGGACCTGGTAGAAGGACTGAGAATGTGAGTGGAAGGAATGAATCAACAAGGCCCTTGTCCCTTTTCCTCCCATAGCATGAAGTCCTGGGAGGCCAGCGTCCCAGCACCGCCACCATAAACAAGGGCCTCTGAAACCTCCGTTCATCTTCCTGGCCCTGCGGATTCCAGCCTCTGCGAGGTTAAGGCTTCCTCCCTCGGGAAGCACTTTGAGTGTTTTGGCCTCCGTCCTTTCAGGAAGCCTCGAAGCCAACACACACCCAGGGCAGGAAGTGGGCAAGAAGGACTTAAACCTCAGGTGGAAAACATTTCACCTCTTCAGGAACCATTTCAGAAACTGGCTCCGCGTCCACGTTGCTGGCACGAGGATTTGTGTTAAGTGTGACCTACTATGTTTTTTTTTTTTTTTTTCTTTTTTTCTGTGAATAGTTCCTTTTTTCCTTCATGAAAAGGCCATAGTTTCTGAGAGGGCGGCTAGCTTAAGGCACAGAATCAGGAAGGTAAGGAGGGCAGAAATGGGTTCGGAGCACTTATAGCTGTACCTCTCAATACTTTCTGAGCAAACATCCCGAGAGTTGGGTATAAATCCTCATTTTACTCTTGAGGCTCTTAGGTTCAAAGGAGTCACGTGTCTTGCCAAAAATATGCTGCTGGTCAGGGGCTGGAGGGCTTCTCTGCTGGCTCAGACAGTAAAGAATCTGCCTGTGGCGTGGTAATAAAGCCTAGATCTTCTGGGTCCCAGAGCTGATGCTCCTCACCGTTTGCTCCTCATCTTCATTGACTGGGGCTATCCAAATATGCCTAATACATGCACATAGACTGTATTTACTCACCACAGACTTTCAGATTATTTTTCACACTGGGCTGAATTCACTGATGCACAGGAGACGTAGGACCCTAAAGATATTACAAAATTATGGAGGAATATCGCATACATTTCCAGGCAGGTCATGCCGATTTCACCCTGTTACTTTTAGGTCTTCCTAATTCTGTTTCAACTAAAGCACTGCATTCTATTACTTGCTTATTCATCTGTTCAGCAGAGATTTTAACAGCAGCTGGGCCTCCTACATCTACAGAATTAATCTTGAGAAATGAACCAGAAGATATACAGAAATTAATCAAGCCTTTCTCAACTACTACACTATAACAATAACCTCTTATGCATGGGCATCACATGTTTGTAAAACATGTGCCCCTTAAAAACGAACTTATATACTAAACAGAAATAGGCACATAGACATAGAAAACAAATTTATGGTCACCATAGAGGAGAGGAGAGGGATAAATTAAGAGTTTGGGATTAACATATACAAAACTACTATATATAAATTACATAACCAACAAGGACATACTGAATAGCACAGGAAATTATGCTCGATATTTTGTAACAACCTATAAGGGAAAAAGTATATGTATATGTATATATATATATATACATACATATGTATGTATGTATAAGCTTCTCCAGTGGCTCAGTCAATTCAGTTCAGTTCAGTTCAGTTGCTTAGTCATGTCCGACTCTTCACGACCCCATGGACTGCAGCACGCCAGGCTTCCCTGTCCATCACCAACTCCCAGAGCTTGCTCAAACTCATGTCCATCAAGTCAGTGATTCCATGCAACCGTCTCATCCTCTGCCACCCTCTTCTTCTTTTGCCTTCAATCTTTCCCAGCCTCAGGGTCTTTTCCAATGAGTCAGCTCTTGGCATCTGATGGCCAAAGTTTTGGAGTTTCAGCTTCAGCATCAGAATATTCAGGACTGATTTCCTTTAAGATTGATTGGTTGGATCTCCTTGCAGTCTAAGGGTCTCTCAAGAGTTTTCTTCAACACCACAGTTCAAAAGCATCAATCTTCAGCGCTCAGCTTTCTTTATAGTCCAACTCTCACATCCGTACATGACTACTGGAAAAATGAGAGTTTTGACTAGATGGACCTCTAATAATGTCTCTGCTTTTTAATATGCTGTCTAGGTTAGTCATAACTTTTCTTCCAAGGAGCAAGCATCTTTTAATTTTATGGCTGCAGCCACCATCTGCAGTGATTTTGGAGCCTAAGAAAAGAAAATCTGTCACTGTTTCCATTGTTTCCACATCTATTTGCCCTGAAGTGATGGAACCAGATGACATGATCTTCGTTTTTTGAATGCTGAGTTTTAAACCAACTTTTCCACTCTCCTCTTTCACTTTCATCGAGAGGCTCTTTAGTCCTTCTTTGCTTTCTGTCATAAGGATGGTGTCATCTGTATATCTGAGGTTATTGATATTTCTCCCTGCAATCTTGATTCCAGCTGTGTTTCATCCAGCCTGGCATTTCTCATGATGCACTCTGCATATAAGTTAAATAAGCAGGGTGACAATATACAGTCTTGATGTCCTCCTTTCCCAATTTGGAACCAGTCTGTTGTTCCATGTCCAGTTCTAACTGTGCTTCTTGACCTGCATACAGATTTCTTAGGAAGCAGATAAGGTGGTCTGGTATTCCCATCTCTTGATGAATTTTCCACAGTTCGTTGTGATGCAGTGGCTCAGTGGTAAAGAATCTGCCAGCAATGCAGGAGACACAGGAGATACAGGTTCGATCCCTGGGTCGAGAAGGTTCCCTGGAGGAGGAAATGCCAACCCACTCCAGTATTCTTGCCTGGGAAATCCCATGGACAGAGGAGCCTGGTGGGCTGCAGTCCATGGGGTCACAAAGAGTTGGACATGATTGAGTGACTGAACACACACCCAGAGACACACACACACATATAAGCATATGTATAACTGGCTCATTGCAATATACCTGAAACTAACACAACATTGTCAATCAACTACACTCCAGTAAAAATGTGCCACAAATGTGTCATTTTCTCCATGATGTCTGGGCTTCTGAGCACGCTGTTCCCCTGCCTGAAACACTATTCCCTGCTCCCAACCCTAAAGCAATGAGGCCCAGACTTCTGGTGACTGGACTGTCTGTTCCCTGACAAACCATTTTCTGATTCCAGGTGAGAGGAACCACTTGCTGTGTTCTCTCCCCTAGCTTCTCATGCTTCCCTGTCTGTTTCCTATTCTTTCCTGTATATCTTCTGTATTACTCCGCGCTGAATCCTGAGCACCCAGCACAGCAATTGACTCCAGAAATATTGCTGCTATTCTCCCTTGTATTTCATGAATGAATGACATATCGAACACATTTTATCAATAGCTTTTGTAAATACCAAACGCCTGCAGTGTGTCCTGTGACAGATTTCTTATCATTGCTATCGCCGTCACAGTGACAGTTTTGTCCCATGTTTTGCAAAAAAAAAAATCAATCTGGTCACTTAAAAAAACTTTACCTGTTGTGTACATGTCAGGTGTTTTTCAGAATAATCTTCACGTTTTCCTGCTTGAACTATTGTTCAAAAATAAGCAAAATATCAAGCAGAGCTCCCTGTGTAGGACCTTGTTGTTTATCCATTTTAAATATAGCAGTGTGTCCATGTCCATTCCAAACTCTCATGTTATGTGGCAGCCAGGATAGGAGGGGAGTTTGGACACATGTATTTGTATGGCTGAGTCCTTTTGTTGTCCATCTGAAACTATCACAACATTGTTAATCGGCTAAACTCCAAAAAGCTTTATAGCATCCTTCATACTCATTCAGCTGATTCCTAAGTTGGTCTCAGCCCTTGAGTAAATTTGTCAGGTGGCTTGAGGAGCATCTTGGGCTCTTTTCAGGCTCCATCATCAGACAAGGGTTGCAGATGCATTTTTGTGGCAGTCTTGCTACAGAAGTCCTGCAAGAGTCAGGGGCAAGAGTTTTCATGGAATTCTCCGTTGATGGCTGATGTCTGCTTTCCCTCCCTGGCCAACAGTGACTTCCTTTGAATGATAATAAAAATGCATTTTTGTGGTTAAATGTAAATTTGGTTCCAGAGTCCCACAGATGTTTGGAAAATTCTGTTTCTATTTGCAGACTCAACTGGGGGTGGGAGTGGATTTTAGTACATGGCTGAACACTCGGAGATTAAAGCCTGACCGCCTCTGCTGGATATGCTGGGCTCAATCACTCACCAGTGACATCATTTCAGAACCATGCAACTTCATATCACCATTAAATTGTCTGCAATGCACTTCCTTCTTTCATTGCACTTTTAGCACCCAATAGCAACCATTTCATAGGAGTCTTGATAAGTTTCATCAAAGAAATGAATAGATGAATCTGTCTCTGAGTCTTTACTGTTCAGATATTAAAAAGAAAAATAATGTTATAGGATGATTAAAATAAGTGAATGTTTGTAACATGCTTATTATACTAATTAGCACATAGTAATTGCTCAATAAATGGGTAAATGATGACTGAAACATTCTTAGTCCTTGTGGGGGCTGGAGGAGGGATTGGCATATCATGCAGAGAGGAGGAGGGGGCTATGAAAAGAAGGACAATTCATTGAACAATGCTTCCTTCCCCAATATTTCAGGCAAAGCCTTCCCACGTATGTCCTGCCTGAACAGGGGATGCCCTAACTGCCACAGGAGGGTAGAGGAGGAACTCTTCACTTTGTCAGGGTTGGGCAATAAGTGGGTTTGGGGCTGGGGGCTGGGAAGGGTGGGGGGGCAGTCAGGTGTTATTTGCACATAAGGAGATGACTGAGCTGGACCCTAGAGGGTTGTCAGGGCCCCCTCCTCCCACCCAGGGAATAAGAGCCAGGCATCCCCAGCAAAAACTTGGACTTATACTCAGAGAGCTAAAGGATCTTTGAGAACATTTATATTCAAAGTCAGTAAACTTAGAATGTGTTTGCCTCAGAAATACAAATTAAAGTAATTATAAAATTTTTAAAAAGTTAGTCTACGGCCATACCACCCTGACCGTGCCCCCTCTCATCTGATCTCGGAAGCTAAGCAGAGTCGGGCCTGGTTAATACTTGGATGGGAGACCTCCTGGGAATACTGGGTGCTATAGGCTAAAAAAAAAAAATTATTCTTCATGGATGTTTTCAAAAACATTTTTCTTCTATCATATTCAAAATTGTGTTTTAAACATAAAGGCAGAATATAAATTATCACAGAATATAAAATATAATTTAAAAATTGCTCATGTGTGTTTTTAAAAATATTTTTCTTCTAGAATATTCAAAATTATTAAACTGAAAGTCAATATAACTTATCACCGAATATAAATTATTATAATTACTAATTATGCATTATAATAAAAGATAAATTAAAATGAAAATACTTTAAACCAATGAAAAATGATTTATTACTTTGCAAATGTGAGGAAATGTCATGGACTATTCTTATGAAATACTGTAAAATTTTCAATTCCAGTGTTCAATGTTGACCCAGTTGCTAATATAAAGAATCTGTAGGACTTCCCTATTGGTCCAGTGGTTAAGATGCAGAGCTTTCCCTGAAAAAGGTGTGGGTTCAATCCCTGGTCAGGGAAGTTTTGCATGCCATGTGGGATAGCAACAAAAAAAAGGAATCTATATCATACTGTAAAAAAATTCTATCTAGACTTACACATACCCAAATAAGCACAAGATGAATATTTTTGTGGTCTTTGTTCAGTTGCTCAGTCGTGTCCGACTCTTTGTGACCCGGTGGACTGCAGCGTGCCAGGCTTCCCTGTCCCTCATCATCTCCCAGAGCTTGCTCAAACTCATGTCCATCGAGTCAGTGATGCCATCCAACCATCTCATCCTCTCTCGTCCCCTTCTCCTCTTGCCTTTAATCTTTCCCAGCATCAGGGTCTTTTCTAATGAGTCAGCTCTTCGCATCAGGTGGCCAAAACACTGGAGCTTCAGCTTCAGCATCAGTCCTTCCAATGAATATTCAGGATTGATTTCCTGTAGGAATGACTGGTTGATCTCCTTGCAGTCCAAGGGACTCTCAAGTCTTCTCCAACAAAGAATATTTAGTAATGCAAAATGTTCCTCAGCCACCCCATGCATTCTTGCCAACACTGCCCACTCTTGAGTGCCTCTGGATCTGCCTACCAGAACCAAAAGAAAGCTAGAAATGGATCCTCAGGCCAGCAGGGAAACCGTACTCTGTTATGCAGGAATCTGATGGTTCAGGAACTCCAGAGCAGGGGTGCCATGTGTTAAATCATTTGTCTTTTCTTATAAATAAATCCTTTGGCTGTTCCAATCCTCTTTACTCTTGGAAGCAGTGTCTGTGTCTAGTATCAGCAGTGAATCAACTTACAAATCTTGGAAGCACTGGCATGCAGCCACATTTTGTTTTTAGAAGATAATGCCTGAGATGCCGGGAGGTGTTCCTGGGTTTCTCAGCCGTCTTTAGGATTATGGGATGTTGTGTGCTAGCTCCCTTGGGGCGGAGGTCCCAGGAGTTCTAACAAGTTGCAGGTGTGTTGATGATTTACTTTTGAAAATCATATCACCATCTAAAATCGGGGCCAGCTAAAATCAGGGGTGAGGAGGGCAGTGCAGAGGAAGCCCCTCATGCTTTGCTCTAAGAAGGACACACACTTTTCTATCAGATTCTGATTGAGGGTAGTTACTGCATCCTAGATCAGTTTATTTCCGTTTGAGTTTAAGGGCAAATTTTAATTCTTTAGAGCACTGATCACTGTCTGAAATATTTTGTTTAAAAATTTTTAAAAAACTTACTTTCGTGTCTTGATTTTTGGAATGTAAACTCTGCAAAGGGAGATTATTTTTTCTCTTCTCTGCCCTGCCTTGAGCAGCACGTAGTAAGATCTTAAAGAATAGATAGTGAATGACTGCAAAACTGATAAAGATAGCTTGATGGCCCACCACGTGCCAAGGTGGAGGGGCCACTTAGAAGCTTGCAGAGAGCCTGGCATAGCAGAGGATAACTAATTCTAAAACAGATTCAGACCTGCTTTGCCTGCCTTTCAATCGTTGGCTCACTCACTCAGTCCAGACTGACCCTGAGGCCCTAAGTAGTTTGCTTGGATCAGGAGATAGCAAGCCCTGTGGAGTCCCCTCTCCTGTGTGGGGGCTATACTTTTCACTTCCCAAGACTAGAACCACTTCTTTTTTTCAAAACTATGTATTCCATCCTCACAATGTGTCTCATATCTTTTTGTTGTTATTGTTGTGTTAGTTTCTGGTGTGTAACGAAGAGATTATGTTAAATATATATGTATATTCTTTTTCATATTCTTTTCCATTATAGTTCATTGCAGATATTGAATGTAGTTCCTTGTGCTGTATGTACAGTAGTTTGTTTCTGCAAATCCCAAACTCCTAAATTATCCCTCTCCCACATGTTCCCCTTTTGCAACTAAGTTTGTTTTCTATGTCTGTGAGTCTGTTTCTGCTTTATAAATAAGTTCATTTGTACTATTTTTTAATTCCACATTTAAGTGATACCATTTGATATTTGTCTTTTCCTCTCTGACTTACTTAGTATGATAATCTCTAGATCTATCCATGTTGCTGCAAATGGAAGCAACATTTATTTCATTCTTTCTTATGGCTGAGTATCTCAGTGGTAAAGAATCTGCCTGCAATACAGGAGACACAGGAGATAGAATTTCAATCCCTGGTTTGAGAAGATCTCCTGGAGGAAGAAATGGCAACCCACTCCAGTATTCTTGCCTAGAAAATTCCATGGACAGAGGAGCCTGCAGGGCTGTGGTCCCTGGGGTCACAAAGAGTCAGACACCACTGAAGTGACAGAGCGGTACTCCATTGTATGTATATGGGTACCACATCTTTATCCATTCATCTGTTGTTGGACCATTAGGTTGCATCCACGTCTTGGTTGTTGTAAATAGTGCTGCTATGAACACTGGGGTGCATGTATCTTTTCGAATTATAGTTTTGTCTGGATATATGCCCTAGCGTGAGATTGCTGGATCACATGGCAACTCTGTTTTTAGTTTTTAGAGGAACAACCATACTGTTTTCTCCATAGCGATTACATTCCTACCAATAGTGTAGGAGGATTCCTTCTTCACGCCAGAGGGACTCCTACTTCCAATAAATGACTCCGAGGTGCTAGGCTGGCATTCCCACACAAGTGTAAGAGCTGGCACTGAAATCCAAGTTGGTGCCAAAAAGGTTAAATTATCTATCCGTTTGAAAAGTTTTCATTTTGGCTCTCCTGTATAAAAGGAGAGCAATAGGGGCAAGGTCCCTCCACTGGGCAGTAGACTTGAATATTACCTTTGTGAAAGACATGGTTCTACCCATCAAGGTAGTTGCCTAACCTCTCTGGATCCACTGTCCTATTTGGTTAAACAGGGATGAAAATAAGGCCAAGAGGAATAAATACTAACACATGTGTGTCAAATTCTCAGTCTAGACCCTGGCTACATCTTCTCACTTAGTAAATGGTGACTGGGATTATTGGTGAGTGGCAGGGATGAACCAGAGAGGCCAGAACCCTGGGTCTACCAGATGACCTCAGATATTTCTAAGTCTTGGCAATAAATGAGCTTTTACAGAGGTGGAGGTACAGGTGCTGTCACTTGCATATGTGACTCAGAGAAATGTCACCAACAACAAAGAGAAACTTGGGGTTTCCCCAATTTTAATTGAGAAATGGGGCCCAAAAGAGAAGACCTGGAGCTCCACACTTGATCTTAGCCAAAAGGCTGAGAAGCGATAGACCTGGAGCTCATTCACATATATTCCCAGAGGAATAACCAGGGTTCTCTTGGAGAAGAAAAAACATGGAATATAGATCAGAGAGGTCAGGGTTTGACTCTCCATCCTTCATTTACTGGCTACATGCACTTGGACTGGTAACATCCCTGAACTCTGGTGTCTTCCCTTCCTAGCTCCTCTCTCCCACGCCTGTGATATTCTTGTCATTAATCTCATTATCCACATATGATAATCACCCAATACATTGTTACTCTTATTACTTTAAACAACATTATTTTCCAGAACAATGAAAAATAAGAAGGAAAAAAATTGTATTTTATCTGTATTTGTTCTTTTTCTCACCACTGATTTAAAGAACATGAGTTTGAGTAAACTCCGGGAGTTGGTGATGGACAGGGAGGCCTGGCGTGCTGCAGGCCAGGTGGTTGCAAAGAGTCAGACGTGACTGAGTGACTGAACTGAACTGAACTGAACTGTTCCTTCTCTAATCATCTCCCTTCCTTTATATCCATCCGAGTTTCTGACCTACAACATTTTCCTTCTCCCCGAAGATCGTCTTTCACCATATTTTTGCCGGGCAGGTCTGAATTCCCTCAGTATTTGTTCGAGAAAGTCATATGTCTTCTTCATTTGAAAGGATAATTTCACAGATATAGAATACTAGGTTGGTGGGGGTGGGAATACCATCCGAGTTTCTGACCTACAACATTTTCCTTCTCCCCGAAGATCGTCTTTCACCATATTTTTGCTGGGCAGGTCTGAATTCCCTCAGTATTTGTTCGAGAAAGTCATATGTCTTCTTCATTTGAAAGGATAATTTCACAGATATAGAATACTAGGTTGGTGGGGGTGGGAATACACAAAGGCAAATACAAGTTGGAGGCCATTACTGCAATAATCTACCTACTTAACCCACTTAATCCACTAATGGTCTCTGCCTAGCTTATCACAGGATTTGGGGCTCTGTATCGTGGTTGTTCTGCGATTGGGCATATGTCATTATGGTGGCTGCCCATTATCTTTTTTAAAAAGAATTTATTCATTTAGTTTTTGCTGTGCTGAGTCTTTGTTGCTGCATAGGCTTTTCTCCAGCTATGGAGAGGGGGAGCTAACCTCCAGTTGCTCTGTGTGGTTTCTCATTGTGGTAGCTGGTCTTGGTGTGGAGCACTGGCTCTAGGGAGTGTGTGTCCGATAGCTGTGACTCCCAACTTCTAGAGCACAGACTAAATAGTTGTGGCATATGGGCTTAGTTGCTCTGTGGCATGTGAGATCTTCCCAAATCAGGGATTGAACCTATGTCTCTTGCACTGTCAGGTGGATTCTTTAACACTGATCCACCAGGGCAGTCCTGCCCTTTATCTTTTGAATGAGCCTTTAATTTTAGGGAAGGAAATTTCCACTTTGTGAACCCTGCATACCTCTGCCGTGCAGAACCAGAATTCAGTTTTCCCAGCTTCCCTTGCAGCTAGGACAAAGGACGTCACCTAGATCCCACCAGTGAGAAGCAACTAAAGCAGATTTGGCTTCAGAAGAGAGATTGATGGTCACGGTGCACCTTCCATTCAGCATTCCAATGCCGGTGCCAAGAATCAGTGGGATTGGGCCTGCAGCCTGCTCAGCGGGGAGCTATGATCTTGGTTACTGGCTGCATCATGCCCTATTCGATTCTCTGGCCATCCCAGGGCTTGTGTAAGCTAATGAAAATCCTTTAATACTATCCCTTTATGTGTATGTGACTTAGGACTCATTTAGCTGTTTGCAACTTAGAATCCTAATTATGCACTTGTCTGTAAGTGTAACTTTCTCACCTCTAGCCACTACCATTCCTGTGTATTTCAAAGATTTGTGTAAATACAATAATACACGCTAAAGCCATCTGAAAGCAGCTAGGTGCAGTTAGCATGGAGGCTGTGTTTATTTTATTTCCCACTCAATGCCCAGCACTTAGCATTTAGCTTATTTCCCATGAAGGCCCAGCACTTAGCATTTACTGGTTGGAATATAGTAAGTGCTCAATGAATGTTGGCTGGAAAAAAACGCTCAAATCATCACAACTTACAGGGGTAATCACCATCATCAACATCCCACTCCTTCTCCACACAGCAGGCCCCTTATGGTTCTGATTATGAGGATTGCGTGCCTCTGAAGTCAGAAAATAAACTCCAGAATTGCCTACCAGACTAGAAGACGAGGCTGTTTCCTGATGACTAATCAAGTGGACCTGAACAAGTTGGATCAGGTTCTGCCAGCAGCAATTCATATATGGATAGAAGGAACTCAAGCTTGTGCTGCTGCTATTTTGAGACAAAGTTTCCAAAATTCCAGCTGACAGTCATAGAAATATTGTTTTATAATTATATATTAAATACCAATGCAAGACGGCATTGTAAATTGCATGCTATAGGTCTCTAGCAAGAGTTTGAATGTATCTCGTTGAAGTTGGTATTTTGATGGACTAGAGCACAGTCTCCCAGCACTGACACTGTTGACATTTGAGAGGGATATTTTTTTTCCTTGGGGGCTGTCCTGTGCATTGTAGAATGTTTAGCAGCATCCCTGGTTCCTACCCATTTGGTGCCCATAGCACTGCTTTTCCCCTACTCCAGTCATGAACATCAAAAATGTCTCCAGACATTGCCAAATTTCCCCTGGGTGGGAATCACCCTGATTGAGAACTCCTGGGCTAGAGCAATATTTCTCAAGCTAAAATCAGCATCTATGCACCTGTATGGAGCCCTTGGTAGACAACAGGCCCTCTGTTGGGTACTCTGCTTTGAATTTCACAATAACACTATGAAAGTGAGAGTCATTCGGTCATGTCCGACTCTTTGCTATCCCATGGACAGTAGCCTGCCAGTCTCCTCTATCCATGGAGTTCTCCAGGCCAGAATACTGGAGTGGGTAGCCATTCCCTTCTCCAGGGGATCTCCCTGACCCAGGAATTGAACCGGGGTCTCCTGCATTGCAGGTGGAATCTTACCAGCTGAGCTACCAGGGAAGCCCTTGGTAGCTTCCATTCTAACACTAAGACAGGAAAAATTATCCCCATTTCACCAATGAGGAAATTGAAAGGAAACCTGTTTGAGCATAATGACTGGATGTATAAACGAGTGGTCCAACAGCCACAGTGGGTTCTAATCACAATCAGCTCTTGTTGCTCACGGGCTGGAACTTTGACCCCTCCAGAACTCCAGGTTCATTGCTAATCAATCTCAATTACCCTGCAGACAAAGGAAGTGTACCTACAGTGAGGATGCCTTGAGCACTCTGAGAACTGGCTCTGACAGATGATGTTCCCCAAAGCAAATCAGGAACTCCTGATGGTGCTGAAGTCGGTGGAGAAAAAGGTAGTTCTTTTTTTAGAGATTAGCTCTGGAGATACTCAAAGATTAAAATGTCACCATGTTTCAGCCTGTTTCAGCTTCCATGGCTCTGCTTTTCTTTACCCTTTTCGCCCTTTATCCTATACCCATTGCCCCCTTTCCTGCATTGACTTCTGAGGGTTGGTATGTGGACTTGTTCATTTCTGTACCCACTGGTGCCTGGCATGTAAGAAGTACATGTTTGTTGGGTGAATGAGTGAATAACTGAAAGGGGGCAGAACAGAGTTAAGGGGGTGAGTGTGTGTTATATCTCCTTGATCCCTCTTAGAATCTCCCTTCCCTATCCTTTATTTGGAAGGCACTCGGTTAAGATGATGCCAGTCACTTCCATGTTCCCAAATGAGCCTCAGTTCTGAGAAGCATTAGGATGGAATTTTAGTATTGGAAGAATACTTAGACATGATCTCATCCACAGCCAGTCTGGTTCATGAATTATCTCGATCACATTCCTGATATGCCCATTAAGCCCATTCATTTGTTCATTCATTCTCTCACTTGCTGGCCCTCTGTTATGTGTCCATTTGCTCTGGATGTAAGGGAAGATGATGATCTTGGCATTTATCCAATCTGTAATAGTTAAATACTGGGCTAAACTGCTGCACCAAAGATACAATGATAACTATGGTGGTTAACTATGATAGTATGTTATGGAAATCAACCCTGAATATTCATTGGAAGGACTGATGCTAAAACTGAAGCTCCAATACTTTGGCCACCTGATGCAAAGAGTCAACTCATTGGAAAAGACCCTGATGCTGGGAAAGACTGAAAGCACAAGGAGAAAGGGGCGGTAGAGGATGAAATGTTTAGACAGCATCACCGATTCAATGGATACGAATTTGAGCAAACTCCAGATCAAACCAGTCAATCCTAAAGGTAATCAACTCTGAATATTCACTAGAAGGACTGATGCTGAAGCTGAAACTCCAATACTTTGGTCACCTGATGCGAAGAGCTGACTCATTGGAAAAGACCCTGATGCTGGGAAAGATTGAGGGCAGGAGGAGAAGGGGATGGCAGAAGTGTTTAGATGGCATCACTGACTCAATGGATGTGAATTTGAGCAAACTCCAACAGATGATGAAGGACAGGGAAGCCGGGCATGCTGCAGTCCATGGGGTTGCAAAGAGTTGGACACAACTGAGCGACTGAACAATAGCCAGGAGATAATGAAGGACAGAGGAGCCTGGTGTGCTGTAGTCCATGGGGTTGCAAAGAGTCAGACACGACTTAGCGATTTAGCAACAAAATCCTCTCTTAACGGTCCAGAGGTCAGAAGGGTGTTAGGGCAGGAAGTCCAAGGTCAGAAGGGTGTTCTGTCTGAGGTTATCCAGGCTCCTTCCCTCTGGTTAGTCTGTTCCTTCCTAGGGCGTGGTCCTCTCCTGCAGTGTGGAAGCAGCCCGTCCACCCTTATGTCCCTATCACAGCCTACACAGGAGTGAACAGTCACTATACACATCATTTCTCACATCCCATTTGCTGGAATTTAGTCACGTGGCCACTTCTACTTCCAAAGGAAGCTGGGATATACAGTCTCTAGCCAGGTAGTCATGTGCTCAGCTAAAATTAGATTCTGCGCATATTCTGTTTTTAAAAGGAAAGAAGGGACAAATCAATAACAAAGATCAGGTGGTAGTCTTTGCCACACAGCCCAACTCCTTTATTCTTTTAGTTTTACAGATAAGGAAACTGAGGCCCAGAGAGGAGAAGTAGCTTATCTGAGGTCTCATAATGAGGTAGTGACAATAGAATTTTTAAAATCTGTCTCCTGCCCCCTAAGTCATACTTAGGGCATACACCTTCCATCTCAATACATGGTGCCTTTTATTATTAGTACTACTTCATGTGGCTTCTTATGTAGACTAAAAAAACCCATGCAACCTAAAAGTTGACGGTTATGTTTTATTCGGTGGAGAAAACTGAGGACTTGAGCCTGGAGCACAGCATTTCAGATAGCTCTGAGTGACTGATCCAAAGAGGCAAGTGGGGAGCCCGGGTTTATACGAGTTTTTACATAAAAGACAAGATAGTCAAAAAATCAAAAGATTACTATTAGCTAGAGAAAACAAGGTATCTCAAGGTAAGGAATTTAGCGTTTTTATATATATGGGAAGATACAAGATCCTGGGTTCATTGAAATCTTTCTTTTGAAATATTACTCAGCCATAGAAAGGAATGAAATTGTGCCATTTGCAGAGACATGGATGAACCTAGAGACTGTCATACAATGTGAAGTAAGTCAGAAAGAGAAAAACAAGTATAGTATAGTATAATATCACTTATATGTGCAATCTAGAAAAATGGTACAGATGAAATTATTTGCAAAGCAGAAATAGAGACAGAGACATAGAGAACAAATTCATGGATACCAAAGGGAGAAGAGAGGGACAGGATGAACTGGGAGATTCAGTTCAGTTCAGTTGCTCAGTCATTTCTGACTCTTTGTGACCCCATGGACTGCAGAATGCCAGGCTTCTCTGTCCACCATCAACTCCCAGAGCTTGCTCAAACTCATGTCCATTGAGTCAGTGATGTCATCCAACCATCATCCTCTGTCGTCCCCTTCTCCTCCTTCAATCTTTTCCAGCATCAGGATATTTTTTCCAGTGAGTCAGTTCTTCACATCTGGTGGCCAAAATATTGGGGTTTCAGCTTCAACCATCAGCCAGTCCAGTGAATATTCAGGACTGATTTCCTTTAGGATGGACTGGTTAGATTTCCTTGCAGTCCAAGGGACTCTCAAGAGTCTTCTCCAACACCACAGTGCAAAAGCATCAATTCTTTGGTGCACAGCTTTCTATATAGTCCAACTCTCACATCCATATATGACTACTGGAAAAACCAGAGCTTTGATTAGATGGACCTTTGTTGGCAAAGTAATGTCTCTGCTTTTTAATATGCTGTCTAGTTGGTCATAGTTTTTCTTCCAAGGAGCAAGCGTCTTTCAATTTCATGGCTGCAGTCACCATCTGCAGTGATTTTGGAGCCCCCAAAAATAAAGTCTGCCACTATTTCCACTGTTTCCCCTTCTATTTGCCATTAAGTGATGGGACCAGATGCCATGATCTTAGTTTTCTGAATGTTGAGTTTTAAGCCAATTCTTCCACTCTCCTCTTTCACTTTCATGAAGAGGCTCTTTAGTTCTTCTTCACTTTCTGCCATAAGGGTGGTATCATCTGCGTTATCTGAAGTTATTGATATTTCTCCTGGCAAACTTGATTCCAGTTTGTGCTTCATCCTGCCTGGCATTTCACATGATGTACTCTGCATATAAGTTAAATAAGCAGGGTAACAATATACAGCCTTGATGTACTCCTTTCCCTATTTGGAACTAGTCTTTTGTTCCATGTCCATTTCTAACTGTTGCTTCTTGACCTGCATACAGATTTCTCAGGAGGCAGATAAGATGGTCTTGAATTCCCATCTCTTCAAGAAGCAGAAGATATTAAAATATTAAGAAGAGGTGGCAAGAATGCACAGAAGAACTATACAAAAAAGATCTTCATAACCAGATAACCACGATGATGTGATCGCTCACCTAGAGCCAGACATCCTGGAATTTGAAGTCAAGTGGGTCTTAGGAAGCATCACTAAAAACAAAGCTAGTAGAGGTGATGGAATTCCAGTTGCACTACTGCAAATCCTAAAAGATGATGCTGTGAAAGTGCTGCAGTTAATATGCCAGGCAATTTGGGAAACTCAACAGTGGCCACAGGACTAGATAAGGTCAGTTTTCATTCCAATCCCAAAGAAAGGCAATGCCAAAGAATGTTCAAACTACCGCACAATTGCACTCATCTCACACGCTAGCAAAGTAATGCTCAAAATTCTCCAACTGAGGCTTCACCAGTACGTGAACTGTGAACTTCCAGGTGTTCAAGCTGGATTTACAAAAGGCAGAGGAACCAGAGATCAAATTGTCAACAACTGTTGGATCATCGAATTGGGAGATTGGGATTGAGATATATACACTATATATAGTATGTATAACAGAGATAATTAATGAGCACCTACTGTGTATAGCACAGGGAGCCCTACTCAGTGCTCTGTGGGGACCTCAATGGGAAGGAAATCTAAAAAAGAGGGGTTATATGTATATGCATGGCTGATTCACTTTGCTGTACAGTAGAAACGAACACAACTTTGTAAAGAAACTATACTCCAATAAAAATGAATAAAAAACAAAGCAGAACATAAAAAGAAAGTATTCCTTTGATATGCACCTCAGCTATCTGGGGTCAGTATCCTGTGTTTTTTCATCCTGAGTTTCCTCAGGGTACTCAGGCTGGGAGGAGGGCACTACAATTGGATGATTCAGGGGGATGGCAAATATCACGTTTCCATCCTGAGTTCCCTAAGAGCTCACCAACAACATCCAGAGTGGCTGTA
The DNA here is from genome assembly GCF_910594005.1 of Cervus elaphus. NCBI lineage: Eukaryota > Metazoa > Chordata > Mammalia > Artiodactyla > Cervidae > Cervus > Cervus elaphus. The sequence goes on from NC_057820.1 coordinate 12,806,559, forward strand.
GTGGCTGATGGCTGCAACATCACTGATGTTGTTTACTGATATGGCAGGCGACATTTTTAGTTCACAACTATTCTACAGATCAGTGATTCTCTGTCCTTTTTTTCAGAAGAGGAAGACTTGGGGAACTTTTTAAGGAACAATGAAAGACTTTTATTCTTTCCCCACTAAAATACTGAAACATGCTTTCATGGGCATGCACACACATACATAAGTCCACGCAAGTTCAAGTGCAGTTTACGGTATTCATTCCTTTAAGCCCCTAAGAACCCTTGTCAATCCAGGGGGGAACACTGTGTTACACATTCCGTGGATGGTGCTTTTGGCAGCTACTAAACCTTCCTCCTGACCCAGCCTGGTTCACGTTACAGCTAGAATTTCCCTCCAACACTTAATTAATTTGAGGTCAGCATGGAGCTACTATGCAAGTTGTTTTAATAAAAGAATGAGGAGCTCAGAATTGCTGGGCTACCAAGTTGCAAACTAGGGAAGTTTTATCATGCCAGGGAAAGCAGTTACACCGCCACAGTAGCTAGTGACAGACCCTTATTTTAAGTAAGCTATTGTGCACAGACACACTCACCCACAAAGGCTCTTAACAATAAAAGGTTAGTCTTTGAAGTTACCATTTAAAAAAAATTTTTAGGGAGGTTTTGCTACCCGAGTGAAATGATTTTCAACAACGAATTGGCTGTACAAACCATTCCTTATCTTGGCATGCCACAAAACAGCCTTTCTTACTTTTTTTTCTTTATAATGTACAATGCTGCCAAACAGAACATATTGAAAAAGAATGCAAGCAGACGGTATTTACTCTAAGTGAACCAGAATCAAGTTTTAAATAAAATAGGCTTAACAGAAACGATAACAAAATCTGATCTAGCAGATTCAAAAAAAACCAAAAAAATGGCTTGGCACAGAAGATATCCTACCCCAGAGAATTACATGAGCCTCCTCAGCATGATCGTGCTACATAAAATTACAGGTTAAAACTGCTGGAGTTTATAGCTTTAAATGCAAGTCTGGTGAATGCTTAATCATTCTCTCTGTGATAGGAGCAGCAGCCCCGAGAATCTACTCATGAAAATTGAAGTCAGAAAAAGCATCCCAGTTCTTATTTTCTGTGCCTCTATTTGGGATTCGAGACGCAACACAGAATCATCTACTCAATCCCTTGTCAGATTCATAGGAGCAGCTCTAGACTATAACTTCCCTGGTCCATCCACAGTTAACCTTCTGTGGACAGAAGACAGATCCACTCAGGGCAGAGAAGCAGACGGCTTTTAGTTTATTGATTTATTTTGCAGAGAGTCAAAAGATCACACAAAGCCTTACCAGCACGTGAGCCAGGCAAGAGGGCCAGACCTGTAAGCAGGCTTTGTCTCAAACACAGCTAACATCAAGTAGCTCAGCCACTCTCATTCAGGAGGCTGGGTGACACCCCACATTATTCAGGAGAAAGAAGAGTGAGGTGTAATACTTCCTTCAGAATAATTCAGCTGGCGGGACCTGACTGATTCCTGCAGCCACGAAGAGTCATGATGAGAGTTTCTGGAGGCTTCCCAGCCTCAGCTCTCTGCTAGGGAGAGCAGAGTGGTAGACAAGAGCGCACCACCTTGTCATCCACACCCCATTTCCACATCTGGAGATCCTCCTGGTTGGAAATGAGTCTTGGTGGGGAAGCTGGGATGGTCAGATTAAATGCCTGACTCTGTCTCCTTGACAAAAGACCTCACCCAGACCCGGTAGGAGAATGGAGTTCTCATCTGTCTTCTTTTGGCAGAGGGCTTCTGACCAGGACCCTGTCCTTCAGTGGACAAGGGTCCACTGAAATTTCCTCTATCTCAGTCTTTCCTAAAAGCACCTGAAAAATCATTTTTGGTAAAGAATATTTTATGGAGCTGTAAGTAGGAAGAATTAAGAGCTGAGCCTTCTATGTGGAATGAAAACATAAACTTCTACTTAGCTTTGAAGCATATATACTATGTATTAGCCTTAGTTATGCATGTGGATTCACTTATATCTCTCATAAATCTAGAGTTGTGTAGCTCACATAATCCTTGGGACAAATGATAATTTTATAGATGATGAGACACAGAGAAGAACCACAAATCCTCTGCTGTGCCTCCAGGACACCCTGGACAGCCTTTTTTCATGGGAGGTGGCAGGAAGCATTTTTTACTTGCTGGTCTCCTGAATGCTCTAGCCCAGCATCTAATACAAAAGACAAGCTCAGGGCATGCGAATTAAAGGACTAAATGACAAGAGGGAAGAAGTCTTTTGCCAGAAGCTGTTTGGACATCACCTCTAACCAAGGTTTTATTAGGTATACTTCATGTGTTGAGGGATTCCCAGGTGGCTCAGTGGTAAAGAATCCATCTGCCAGTGTAGGAGATGGGGGTTTGATCACTAAGTTAGGAAGATTCCCTGGAGGAGGAAATGGCAACCCACTCCAGTATTCTTGCTTGGAAAATTTAATGGACAGAGGAGCCTGGAGGGGTACAGTCTGTGGGGTTGCAAAGAATCGGACATGACTGAGCGACTAAGCATAGCAACAAAAGACAGAGGAGAAGGTGACATAAGGAGACAGAAGGCTGCGTGTAGATGGCAGCAAGGCTGGGGTCCTACAGCCTTGAGGCAAGGAGGCAGTCCCTGGAACCATCAGAAGCAGGAAGAAGTCTGTAACCAAGCCCCACCTCAGAGACTCCAGAGGGAATCCACTGTGCAGACAACTTCATTTCATATTTCTGAACTCCAGGACAGTGAGGAAATATACGTCTGCTGCTTTAAGACACCAAGTTCATGATAACTTTTTACCATAGCCGTCGGTGGCAACGGTGGCATTCAGGGCAAGCTATTTGACCCTCTGAGCTTCTTTTTATCCAAAATAAAGGACTTTGGATCCCCTGCAAAATGGGGATTTCCTAGCACCGCCTCTTGACACATAGTAACTTAGTGATGAACCATGAAACATGCCTTACAAAATCAGGTGTGGATTAGTGTCCACAAGTTTTTTTCAAAGTGAAAATATTTCTCATTGTTTTTGCTGATTATTAAAATATTAGTCATACATAAAATATATAAAACTACTTTAAAAAGAAGGTTAAAATGATCTGAATTTCACAACCACTATTCCCTACACCGTTTCTTTAAGATCTGATACCTATGTTTGAACTGTGGATTGAAACCTTCACCACTTTGCAACCATTCGGACTCGCCTTTAATCTCTATGCTTCTGTGCCTGTCAGTACAGGGGTGATGGTCAAGCCCACCGGCCAGGTTTGCTGTGAGGATTAAAAGGGGTGATCCATGAAAAGCACTGGAAGTGACAGGCCTGGAATAATATCTATAAATGGGAGAGGATCCAGGGAAGAGTTTGCTTGGAGGGCCACGATTCCTGCAAACGGCTGGCATGGGGCTGGCACCCAGAAAGCGCTCCATACGATGCGTCACAGATGTCATCCTGAACACCCCTGTGCTCCGACACTGCTCCAGCCTCCTGGAACAGCCGAAATCCTCCTTACTAGGCTTCAGTAATTTGCCCAGCCACCCCCTTTCCCTCCCACATGGCTGATTCCTTCTTGTCCTTCTGGTCTCAGCTCACACGCCATCTCCTTCCAGTTGGCTTCTCTGAATGTGGATAAGGAAGAGCAAATCTGACTCCATCTTGGATCTGTTTCCTTTACTTTAACCTTTGTGTTCTATTGCTTTTGCTACCAGTTAAGAATGTTGAGACTTCCCTGTGGTTAAGAATCTATGCCTGCACTGCAGGGGGTGCGGGTTCAATCCCTGGTCAGGGAATTAAGATCCCACATGCCACACCGCCGTAGGCAAAAATATATATATAATATTGCCTCTAGCATGAGATATACAGAATAGCCCCTTCTCAAGGCCCTGATCTTTCGAGGTATAACACTTTTCTGTTTATACAGAGATAAAAAGTTGCAGAACAAGGACTAACATTTGCCATGTTGGAGGTTTACAGAAACACTGTGGCCTGACCTAGTGGGTAACTGCAAGAACAAAGGATTCTGACACCAGGCACTTTGGAACAACCAACCACACCCCTTCCCCTTTTAGTAAAAGAGAAGCCTGAATTGTAACTTGGGAAAGATGAAGGTTCTTTTTAGACAACAGTCCACTATCATCTTGGTCTGCTGGCTTTCCAAATAAAGTCCCTACTCCTTTCCCCAACAATTTGTCTCCTGATTTATCGGCCTGTCTCGTGGCGAGCAGCACAAACTTGGACTCGATGACCGATGAGGGGCCTCCCTGTGGGTGTTGCCCTTGTCCTGCACCAGCCTTCTAAACTTCAACTTCACAGATCCTGTGTTACTCATCACAGGGTCTGTCTTTAGCACCCACCACAGGACCTGGCCCACAGTAAGTGTTCAGAAAACGCTTGTTCAACAAAGGAGGAAGTTCGGTCAGTTCAGTTGCTCAGTGGTATCTGATTCTTTGTGACCCCATGAACTGCAGCACGCCAGGCATCCCTGTTCATCACCAACTCCTGGAGCTTGCTCAAACTCATGTCCATGGAGTCGGTGATGCCATCCAAACATCTCGTTCTCTGTCGTCCCCTTCTTGAACAAGTGCTCATGACTTCTTTCCGCAGGACCCTGCACCTGCCCAGACTCTCAGAACTGGGACAGCTGCTTCCTGTGTTCCCACAGCCTCCCAGGCTTCCTTCCACACCGCACAGGCTGCAGTTACAGCCTTTGCATGCATGACTGTTAATTGAATATCCGTATTCATCAGCTTTTTCCGTGATAATGCTGTGGAACAATGCTTCCCCCCAATCTCAGTGGTTTACAAGAGCACTTATTTTTCTTGCTTGTGAGCTTGTAGCTGTTGAAGCAGTCAACATGGGTTGGAAAAGAATTTCCAGACACAGAGCATTTCAGAAGGGAGCGAGTTTATTAAGAACAAAGAGCAGAGATAAAGTGGGCACTGTGAGCGCAGTGGGCTGGCCTCTTGACAGACCACGGAGAGTTGATAGCCTTTCTGGGTTAGTAGGCAATTTTAATAGCCTTGGGACAAAGAAAATCCCTGCTGGAAAGCTGGCATTAGGTGACTGCTTACGGTGCTATAGGGTGACCACAGAGGTGGGCATTTTTGCCTAATATTGGGTGAAAAAGCCTGCTGGTGCTGATCAGGGGGGCTCCTGGCAATGGCTACAAAGGGGTTCAGTCAGCTTTGGAGGTGACCGTGGTTCTGGACTCGATGCAAACCACACCTCACACCTGTGGCCCTGGGGCAGGACCCAGCAGTAGCTCTGCTTCAGGACACATGTGGGGTTCAGCGTGCCCCTTGGGGTTCAGAGGCTACCCAAGGCCCGCTCTTCTCATGGTGGATGGCAGAAGGACAAGAGAGCTGAAACATGTGACATCTTAGACTGTCACTCAGAACCCGTACACCCTCACTTCCTCCCAGAGACCAGTGGCCAAACTAAGTTCAGTGGCATGCTCCATGTCAGTGGTCAGAAAGTAAGAAATGGCCCCTTATCCCAGTGAACCACGTCAAGGACAGGGAGAGAAGGGAGAACCGTGAGACCAGAGTACAATTTACACCATAGCTCCTTATGGAGGATAGTAACTAACACCTGTGTTGTATTTATTGTGTTCCAGGTAGCGACATCATTTATTCTGCATAACAACCCTAGGAAGGGTGAAAATACTGTTATTATCATACCCATTTTATGGGTGAACAAACTGAGGCCAGCAGAGGTTAAGTAATTTACCCAAGTTAGCCTGCTAGAGAGTGTCAAAGTGGGGTGAAATCTGGGAGGAACAGGACCCAGGGCTCATGCCTGTCACCACCCCTCCTCCTGCCTTGATCTGGGGGCTGTACCTGCTTTATCTTGGTTCATTATATTGCTCGCTATAGCCTGGTCACTCAGCCAATGCTTGTCAGCAAAATGCTGCTGCTGTGGCTGCTAAGTCGCTCCAGTCGTGTCCAACCCTGTGTGACCCCATAGACAGCAGCCCACCAGGTTCCACTGGTCCTGGGATTCTCCAGGCAAGAACACTGGAGTGGGTTGCCATTTCCTTCTCCAATACATGAAAGTGAAAAGTGAAAGTGAGGTCGCTCAGCGATCCTATGGACTGCAGCCTACCAGGCTCCTCCGTCCACGGGATTTTCCAGGCAAGAGTACTGGAGTGGGTTACCATTGCCTTCTCCGTCAGCAGAATGAAAAGCAAGAAATATTTATTCATCGTTGTTATGTGCCTGGGCCCTGTTACCCACTTTTATAAATATGATGTGATAGAATCCTCATAGCAACGCTGGGGAGTTAATACCAACCTCCCCATTTTACGGATGAGAACTCGAAGTTGGAACGCACAGAGGCTGTAAGTGGTGGAAGCAGGTCTGTGAATGAGGCTTGTCTGACCCATGAGGCCTAGTGGTTTGGGCCAGTCCTGAAACTTTGGCTGGATGGGGCTGGCTCCCAGGGTTCACTCACCTCCCATCGTCTCCGGGAGGTTTCTTCTGATGTTAGAGAACCATCTCAGCCATCCATAGTCTCCTTCTCCCCCTCGTCTCCCAGAGAGAGAGAGAGAGAGAGAAACAGGCAAAACTTGGGGGTTGGGAGAAAGGATGGGGAAGTAAAAGAACCGCTGCTTTCTATTAATACGAAGCACAGATGGTGGCTGAAGACGCCCAGTAGATGGCAGGATGTGGCCAACGATCCTGGCTGCCTGGCGCGCTGGGCCGGCCGGACTGCACCGCGCGGGGGACCTGCGGGTCCCTCTGAGAGTCCGCGCTCGCCCCAGGAGAGCCTTGAAGCTCACGCATCGCACCCCCGTCCCTTTTGCTAACCTGCTTTAGTTCCGTTTCAGGGGACTCCCGAGGCCCACGCGCAGCCAGCCCTAGGGAGAATGATTTGGGGGCAAACTCCACCCCCTTTGGGACTCAGTTTCCCCCGTAGAATGCAGGGGAGAAACGGTCCGAGAGGGTCCAGACTACGTTCACTCATTAAACATTTATAAAACACCAAGAGGAAACGCGTCTGCGGCAGAACTGCCCGGGACTCTGCTCAAGTGGGCAAATAAGGTCAAAGGGGCGTCCGAGGGGCTCCCTCCGCAGCCAGCGCCGACTAACCGAAGAGCTCCTTTATCCCTAAACCTCAGTCTACCCGACTCTAAAATGGGTAACACTGGTTTTTGGAGGTGACAGAGGATTGCGCTTCTAAAGCGTTTGGTTGGGGCCGGGCGCACACTAGATGGCTCACGACTTGCTTAACGCCGGGAGGTGAGCGCCCGACTCCTCCGGGCGGACCCGGCGCTCAGCTCCGGTGCCCGCGTCTACTCCCAGAGCCGTTCGCCCGCAGCGCCCGCCGCGCCCCCTCCTCCAGGCCGCCCTCGGGGTTGCGCTCGCGCGCCTCCTCTGCGCAGCCCGCGCCCATCGCCTCCTTCCCCTCCTGCTCCTCCTCCTCTTCCCGCCCCGGCTCCGGTCTCCAGCGAGGAGCGCGGCTCCGTTTGGCCCGGCACAGGGAGCTCCCTCGTTCCCGGGTGGGTGCGGGCGCCTGGAACCCGGCCCGGAGGACACGCTAGCGTGGCCCGGGCGCGGCGCGAACGCCGGGAGAGCGCCGCCGGGGGCGGGGGGACGCCCCGGAGGAGGGGGCGCGGTTCCCGCCCCTGCGCGGCGCTCTGCCCCCTCCGGCTCGGCGCGCGGCGGCAGCCGGGACTGGACGCTCGCGGCTCATCCGCACCCCGCGCGGCGCGCCCCGCATCCCGGCGGCCGGGCATGTAGCAGCGGCAGCCGCCGCGGCGGAATATGGGCGGGAACCACTCCCACAAGCCCCCGGTGTTTGACGAGAATGAGGAAGGTAAGAGGGCTTCGGTCGGGCAGCCCTCCTTCCCCCGTTACCCTCGGCTGAGCGCGGGCTGCGCGCCCGACCCGTGCCGGGCGCGGGGCTTTCCTCCGAGGCAACAACTCCTCTCTGTCGGCGCCCCTTAGCGGGGCCCGGGAGACGGCGCCCAGCGCGGGCCGGGCGCGGATTCCTAGGGAAAGGAGAGCGCCGAGGCTTCACTTGGGGAGGCAGCAGGGGGGAGCGGACTATGGGGGCGAGCCCGGATGTTACCCGGGCTCCGGGGAAGCCGAGGTCCCCCTTCAGAAGACGGCGGCTGCAGGAGGCGGCGTGTGTGTGCGCGCGCGTGTGTGAGCGCGCGCGCGTGTGTGTACTATGCATTTGGTCTGGTGCACGGGCAGGTTCCATGCCGCCCTCCTCATTCGCCCAGGACAATCTGGGGAAACTTTTCCCGGTTAAACTCTTGAGGCCGGGCGGAAAGCGTCCCGCTGTTGGCCGCCTCCCAGGTGAAAGAGTGTTGTAGGCGGTCCAACCTCGTCGAAACTCCAGACCTGGGTTCCTGCGGCTCAGGTCGGTAGAGCTTGGTGTTTGGACCAGCAGAACCCCTTTCCCAGCGCTGTGTGTCTGTGGGGCAACTTCCTTAACCTCTCTGAAACCTTCCTTTCTTCATCTAGGAGATGAGACTTATGATAACCGCCCTCTACCTTAGGGGACTGTTTGAAGCTTAACCACTGGTAATGCACGTTTGAAGTGCCTTGTAAATAGAATCAGTACCGAGCTCTGCACAGGGTGCTGTTTATCTGGTAACTCTGCCTGTGAAAGCTCTGTTTCCTATTGCACCGGTTTCTCCAGCCTCAGGTGCCCTCTGTAAGAGCCAGAACTCCTGAGCACATTTCATGTACCAGACACTGTTCTAGGCTTTATATGTCCTCACTCAGGTCTCACGGCAGCTCTAGGAGGTGGGTACCTTTGTTGTTCCATTTTAGAGGTGAAGGGATGTGTCACAGCTGGCTTGGAGGCTGGACACTCTTGCCCTGGAGACAGTAGGCTTTTGGGCACTGGTCATGGTCTCTAGATCTTCCAAGGTTGTACATGCATGCATGCTCAGTTGTGTCCGACTCTTTGCAACCCTATGGACTGTAGCCTGCCAGGCTCCTCTGTCCATGGAATATTCCAGGCAAGAATACTGGAGTGGGTTGCTATGCCCTCCTCCAGGGAATCTTCCTGACCCAGGAATCGAACCCATTTCCCTTGCATCTCCTGCATTGGCAGATGGATTTTTTACCATAGTGCTGCCTGGGAAGTCCGAGATTGTGGATGGGAGTCAAATGCTCACCCCACAGTTCCTCTGAGAAGAATACCTGAGTTTGGTCAGTGTAATTGAATCAGGCCCATCTGGCCTTTTCTTACAGGAGTTCCCAGTCTGGTGGCACTGAAGACCGTCCGTGGTGCTAAGGGCTGTAAGTGGGGCCAGTGTAGGATTTGGGGGCCCAGGAAGGATTGATCCCTTCCTGTTTGTTATTCTGGAGCACAGGAAGGTGGGAAGCCAGGAGTGGACAGAGAACAGGTAGACAGGTGGGTGGGGGAGGCTCTCCTGTGTTCCGGGAAGCATTTGGACACCGTGTAGCTGAACTCTCCCCAACCAAGCTCACAATAACCCTCCACTGCTCTATGGAAGGCAAAGTGATCTCGACACGGTATATAAATGTGTGCTCTGCTAGGAACATCCTGCTTGGGGTGGATGTGGGGTAGGCCTGTTCCTCTGGGAGCCTTTTTGTCCTGTGAGGTTACATTCAGAGCTGCTCAGACCCTGTGAGAAGATACAAACTCATTGACAGATGGAGAGGATGAACTTGGGTCAAAACCTTTCTCTTTTCAACAAGTCAAAGGTTTCCTGTCTATTTTGGGGAAGGGACCAATACTGGTCTGCTCAGGCTGCTATTAATATAACAAGATACCCCAGATGCTTAAACATTAGAATCTGCTGCTGGTGGTGGCTTAAACAACAGAAATTTATTTTCTCACTGTTTTGGAGGCTGGAAGTCCAAGACCAGGGTGCCTTCGGGGTGGGTTTCTGGCGAGGGCTCTCTTCCTGGCTGGTAGACAGCCTCCTCCTTGGGTCCTCACATGGCCTTCCTCTGTGCGCTCGGGAGACAGAGATCTCTGGTTGCTCTTCCTCCTCTTATGAGAACGCCAATCCCACAGGATTAGGGCCCCACCCTTACAACATCACTGACTGTTAATTATCTCCTTAGAAGTCCTCTCCAAATATAGTCATATTGAAGGCTGGAGCTTCAGCATCTGAAGTTTGGTGGGGACACAGTTTAGCCTATAGCAGGATACTTGGATAAAGGCCATGGACTCCTTTCCAGAGAATAGCACACACTTTTATCACTCCTGATTTTAGAGGTTCATGGTACTAGCCTGGGTCAAAGGTAATTCAGATAATTTTCTTCATGTCTTTCTCTTTTATTTACAGAGGAAATTTGCCTCCCTTATGTTGACAACTGTCATTTTTCTTTATCCCGGAAACTTTGCTTTAAAATATTTATTGGCAAAATAGTTATATCTAGCAGAGCCACCTTTTGATTTTCCTGCTATTCCTCATTCCAAAAGTGGTCAGGCTCAAGGTCAACTGGTTAAAACGCAAGGTTAGGCCTGTCATTTTGCCAGTTTCAAGTTCAGTGAAACATTAACTTGCTTGGTTTTTTGCCAGTCTATTTCTCAACACCTGTGCAAGTAACACACTGTTATTTGCTGCCAATTGATTCATTTATTTCATAGGCATTTACTGATCATCTTTTCTGCACTCACCCCTGTGCTGGGCAACAGGACTACGAGGAAGGTGGAGGCAAGGTTCTAACCCTCAGGGAGCTTGCAGGGCAGATAGATAGCCAGGATGATGCAAGGAGCTCAAGGGACTTTGGTATCCTGCAAGAGGGACCCTAACCCTGGGAAAAGGAAGAGGGGTCAGAGAGGACTTCGTCTTAGGCTAAGCCTTGCAGAAATGGTAGGAGTTCCCAGGAAGGAGAGGTTGGTAGAGAGAGGAAGGGTATTTCAGAGGGATGGAACAGAATATGCAAAGGCAGATGGTAAAGAGTAAACATGGCTCGCTGGGGAGATCGTAGGAACTTTAGTATTCCTGCAGTGTGGCGTGTGAGGAGGGAAGCCTCAGGCATTTGAGTGCTGGGCTGACCTTAAAGGACCCAGTGGCCCTGTGTTTGGAATTGACCTTCCGGGCACCTGTGGTCATGTAAGAATTTTAAACAGGGCAGTGACGTGGTCCTGCCAAAGAACATGCTCTCCCAAACTAGAGTTGTTGGGTGGTTGAAGATGCAGACACCTCCTCAACCAGAACAAACCTGGTTTGTAAGTAATTTAAAGCTAAACTCTAACTGGAAATTTGCCATTGCATCATTGTACCGTAACCGTCTTGTATCCAGGTAATATTAACAACTCTAGCTTAGTGATGCACTGTGTGGACTGCTTTTCATACCTAATTGGGAATCATTATCACAGCTCAGCCAGGGAGGTCTCAGCACCGGCATTTTACTAGAGGGGTTACACAGCCCTCCGGAAAACTCCCTAGGGTCCCATGGCCTGTGTGGGAATGGACTCACCCCCAGGCCTGTTTACTCCAGCGTCTGGGACCTGACATTGTTCCCTGTGCCACCTCTGGAGGCTTACAGGGAAATTCACCTCTCATGGATATGCAGGGCCGATGCAGAATGAGACTAGCACCTGGATCACAACATGATAGGGGTCTCTTTATGCAAATGTCTATAGGAAGATAGTAGCAATACACCTTGAATGCACTTGATCATTTACAGTAATCAGCTACCATCTTCCAAAAACATTTTGTTGAGCAGTCATATCATAATACACATTCTGGGAATGAAAGCAAAATCATCTCCCTTTCTAGATTTGTGGCAAAATTGTTTTTAGGTTTTATTTTATTTTTTTCCTTTACTCTCCTTATCTCTGTCTAGAAGTTTTTACATAAGGGTACACTTGTCACAATAAAATGACTTCTGCTTTTTCTCTTGGCATCACATTTTAAATAGTTTATGTTGTTATAATGTCTTCAAAGTTAATATTTTAATGGGCTGTAATACTCTATCTGATGGAATTGTCATAATTTACATAAATCTTTTCTTGTTAGACATGCAGGCTGTTGTCAGTTTTTCACCTTTATAAGTAAGTTGATTGAAAATTTTCTACATAAAGCATTTCTCTCTTTTTAAGCGACTTCCTTAAAATTAGATGCAAGGAGTGAGATTATTAGATCAAAAGAATTGGATGCTTTCTAGGATTTCAGAAACATGTTCTTAAATTATATTTCCAAAGGGTTTTTAAAAAATCAATGTTGTATCAACTTATGGCCTGCACCTACGTTTGAAGGTATTGATTTTATAACCTTGTAACCAGCTTTGGGTATTCTCATTTTAGATTTTCAGGAGTTAAAGGGACATTTAAAAGGAAATGTTGTTTCTGTATAATTATTGGGCCAGGTAACTTTGCATGCAGCCTAGAACATGAAAATATCTTCTTTGTTTAAATACATATACGACAAAAGTTGTTTTTCTCTGTGCATGTTCAGATGATAAAGGCAATTAAAAAAATCACTCCCTGGAGATGCAATCATGCTTCACTGAGACAGTCTTTTTAACCCGGGGTGTCCTTGTCATTGTGATTCACAAAGTGACTGAGATCTCTAGTGCTGCAGGATTCACTTCCAACTTTGTCTTCAGTCTTATCGCACTGGAGCAAGCTCACTTACGTTATACATTGCTTTCCGTCCTTGTATTAATACCAGTTATGGCTTGTGCAAAAGGTGGAAGTGAAAAATGTTCTGAGAAGCCTCAGAATTGCTCTGAATGAGCTTTGCTCTCATAATGTGGGGAGATGCCGTGTAAGGGATGTGGGCTTTTGGGCTTGGCGTCCCTATGTGTACCGGGCATGTGTGTGTCTAACCCGGGAGTCTAAGGTGTGAAAATTACATTTGAAGATCTATGCGTCATTTAAAAATTCATTTTGATTCCTCTTGTACTTGGGGGATTAAGAAAATGGCCATAAATCAATCTGAGAGGTTAAGTAGAAGTGAATTGTAGGATGCATTTATACCTTTCAGCCCTCCTAGAAAGTAAGTATGGATTTCATAAGGATAAACCACGTTTCAATCATCTCTATAAAATCAGACAAATGTGTACATACAATTGGATTTCATTGACTCTAAGGCACACATTTCCCCATGTTTTAATATTTCTGAAATTGGGATGTGCTTTATGATGACTGCTGATCATGGTGGTACTTGTGATATGGTTTTATTATTTGCATCTGTTGTTCATAATTGTTCCTACTAACATACATAAAAGGTCTAAAGGAGCTCTTTCAAGGGATGTGAAAGAATCATACCATCGGCTAACTGGCAGCATTTCTTCTTTCTTGGTGGCATGTAAAATGAGTGTATTTAATGTGTATGGAATCTGAAAGCAGATGGAATAGGGCGTGCCAGCCTCCATCAGCTACAAGTGACCGAAAAGCAGCGTGAGTTCCTTTGAAAGCAGTTAATTGGCTCTGGTTCCCTCTCAATGCTACTATTCTGGTCCAAGCCAGGGTCACCTCTCTTGCTTAGGTTATAACAATCACCTCCTTACTGTTCCCCTTCCTCCTTTCAGTGGCACCTTCATGTAGCAACTCGAGTGATGCTGTTAATATGGGCATCATTTTTTCATGCATTTGTCTCCTAAGGAGTTATAAAGAGTTGCAAAGAGTCAGATACGACAACAGCCACCACAACAAGGAGTTAAAATCTCCTTAAAGTTGGGATGTGGTGTGATTGACTCGCGGTTGTGTTCCCAAGGCTCAGAAGAGCATCTGGCACATAATAGATGCCGAATACACTTTTAATGGATGGATGAGTGAATAAATGAATGGAGGTGAAAATCTCATCAGTTATGGCTGGACCAGGTTCCTGAATAATATCATCAGAAATCTTCCTTCTTGAATTCTCTCCTCTGTGAGGCTCCAAGTGGGCTTTCTCCCCATGGTGGGGGGGACCCTTTCCACCCCCAAGCTCAGAGCCTGACAGCTCCAAGTGCAGGAAAGGGAGTATCTTTTTCACCATCATTGCAGAAAACACCCTAGGGTTAGTTCTGATGGATTCTGATGAGGTCCTAGGTCAAGACTGTGAACAGGGAGGATCTAACTGGTTGAGCTAGATCATGTATCCACCCTTGGATTCAGGGGGTGGCATTGGTTCTCTTTGAGACATTTGGATTAAGAAGACTAAAAAAAAAAACTCTTTCTTTTGTATTAGATTATAGCCAATTAACAATGTTGTGATGATTTCAAGTGGACAGCAAAAGGACTCAGCCATACATATATATGTATCCATTGTCCCTCAAATCGGCCCCCCCCCCGCCCCAATCCAGGCTGCCGCATAACATTGAGCAGAGTTCCCTGCTACCAGTAAATCCTTGTTGGATATCCATTTTAAATATACCATGTCTGCATGTCCATCCCAAACTCTCCAACTATCCCTTCCCCACATCCTTCCCCCCAACCCCAGCCACCATAAGTTCATTCTCTGAGTCTGTGAATCTCTCTCTGTTTCGTAAGTATATTCATTTCTATCATTTTCTTTTAGATTCCACATGTAAGGTAGGTCATACGATATTTTTCCTTCTCTGTCTGATTTACTTCACTCAGTATGACACTCTCTAGTTCCATCCACGTTGTTGCAAGTAGCATTATTTCATTCTTTTTAATGGCTGAGTAATACTCCATTGTTTATATGTACCACATCTTCTTTTGGATTAAGATTTATGAAGACTATTCTCAATGGATATTGGAGTATCAACAGAAGAAGAGAAGTGGGTCCTGGGGCAGGCAGGTAAATACAAACAGAAGCATCTACACCTATTTAGTGCCTATTTAGTGCCTATTATTTTTCTGTTCCGTGAAATATGGTTTGGAAGTCTTTGGCTTGTCATATTTCGTTGCTTGTTTGGTTGCATGTCGACTTCTGCACTAGACTTCCTAAAGAGCAGCAATTCTTTCCTTTTCAACTTTGTGTTTGCAAGGCCTCAAAAGGGGCCAGTGAAGGCCCTTGGCCACTCTTTGTTGATTGAGAGATGAGAGTAAGCACTTACTGGGGGCCAATTTCTTACATTCTTCTGGGTCCAGAAGCTATTGGGAAACAAATGGGTAAATTCCAGACCTATTATTAATGAAGTTAGTTTGGAAAACTGACTTGGATTGGAGTCTAGAAAGGTCTTTCTATTCTTGTCCCTTAATTTCAACCTTGACACTTTCTTGGGCAGAGAACTGTCTGTAAAGTTTGCTCTGGGACTGTAATTCTCAATTTCAAAGAACTGCCATGAAATTTCTAAAAAAATGGCAACCTGTAGTGATCAATGGATATCAGACTCTTGTATAAGGTGATTTGGGCTATCATTTTTCTTCCCTTTGAGTCAGAATGCAGAGTTTTCCCCTACTGCTTTCTGGGTGAGACAAACTTCCTGCTTTATGGGACATAAAAGGATGGGTTGAGTGGAGATGGCTCTCAGGATATGACCTGGAGTGAATAGGGTGTTAAGATGGTGACAGGATGGATTTGTGTTGAGTCTTGAGAGAAGCATTTGAATGCCTTGAGAGAAAAAGGATCAGTATTTTAGGAGGATCAAACAGCCTAAGCTAGCACTGAGCTAAGGCATTTTCCTGAGAGAATTGGAAGGAACAAAATATTCTTAGCAATAGTCAGTTGTCCAAAATCTGGACTCTGAGCAATTGCAGACAGAGACAGAGAAATTGTCCTACAGGGAACAGTGAGGGTCTTGATCATCAAAAAAGTAAGAGAGTTCCAGAAAAACATCTATTTCTGCTTTAATGATTATGTCAAAGACTTTGACTGTGTGGATCACAATAAACTGTGGAAAATTCCTAAAGAGATGGGAATACCAGATCACCTGACTTGCCTCTTGAGAAATCTGTATGCAGGTCAGGAAGCAGCAGTTAGAACTGGACTTGGAACAACAGACTGGTTCCAAATAGGAAAAGGAGTACGTCAAAGCTGTATATTGTCACCCTACTTATTTAACTTACATGCAGAGTACATCATGAGAAATGCTGGGCTGGAGGAAGCACAAGCTGGAATCAAGATTGCCGGGAGAAATACCAATAACCTCAGATATGCAGATGACACCACCCTTATGGCAGAAAGTGAAGAACTAAAGAGCCTCTTGATGAAAGTGAAAGAGGAGAGTGAAAAAGTTGGCTTAAAGCTCAACATTCGGAAAACTAAGATCATGGCATCCGATCCCATAACTTCATGGCAAATAGATGGGGAAACAGTGGGAACTGTGGCTGACTTTATTTTTCTGGGCTCCAAAATCACTGCAGATGGTGATTTCAGCCATGAAATTAAAAGACGCTTATTCCTTGGAAGGAAAGTTATGACCAACCTAGACAGCATATTAAAAAGCAGAGACATTATTTTGCCAACAAAGGTCCATCTAGTTAAGGCTATGGTTTTTCCAGTAGTCATGTATGGATGTGAGAGTTGGAGGATAAAGAAAGCTGAGCACTGAAGAATTGATGCTTTTGAACTGTGGTGTTGGAGAAGACTCTTGAGAGTCCCTTGGACTGCAAGGAGATCCAACCAGTCCATCCTAAAGGAGATCAGTCCTGGGTGTTCATTGGAAGGACTGATATTGAAGCTGAAACTCCAATAGTTTGGCCACCTGATGCAAAGAGCTGACTCATTGGAAAAGACCCTGATGCTGGGAAAGATTGAGGGCAGGAGGAGAAGGGGATGACAGAGGATGAGATGGTTGGATGGCATCACCGACTCAACGGACATGGGTTTGGGTGGACTCCAGGAGTTAGTGATGGACAGGGAGGCCTGGCATGCTGCAGTCCATGGGGTTGCAAAGAGTTGGACACGACTGAGCAACTGAACTGAACTGAACTGACGCCCTAAAGGGATATTCTCCTGCAAGCAATAACGGGACAACCAGTTCAGGGTACCAGAACTACCCAAGAAGAGAAAACCAGGCTCCTTCTCCAGAGGTCATTCTCTTAGCCAGAGCCAACCAAGGAAAAGGTGGAGAGCGATGTTGTTACCGATTCTGGAAGCTGACTCTTTTCAGCACTTGGTTTTTATGACCTCCTCTGAGTATCCTTATTCCTTGAGGATTCTAGCCTCTGGACATCTCTCCATCTGTGAAGTCAGGAATATAAAGGCCCCAATACTCTGGATGTGGGGCTTTAGCACTGTTCACCCATATTCTATCCCTCTTTATTTCCTTGCAGACAAAGAGTTACCCTTCCCTGTCCCCTTGAAGTTATGTGGTACCATGTGGCTCGCTTGGGTCACTGTGAGCAGAGGTGATGCGTGTCAGTCACATCTTGGGTAAAGTGTTGATGAACTGGATGTCACTTCGTATGTCCCTAGCTCTGGGCAATCATGATGTTCTGGGTGGTGGAACTTACTTCAGCTTGGCTCCCAGAGTGAGTGCAACTTGAGACGGAGGCCATACCAGTCACCAACTCACCTGACCTGGGATATGGCATCATTGAGACAGGAACTTCAGCTTTTTGAAGTCACTGAAATTCGGGGCTGCTTGTTACTGCAGCGTCACTGAGGCTTTTCTCCCTTTGTTGAGATAATATGTGGATTTTCTCCTGTTTCTTTTTTTGGCCATGCCATGCGGCTTGTAGAACATTCATTCCCCAATGTGATGTGTTCAGTAGTGTCCGACTCTTTGCAGCCCCATGGACTGTAGCCTGCCAGGCTCCTGTGTCCATGGAATTTTCCAGGCAAGAATGCTGGAGCAGGTACCCCAATCAGGGATCAAACCTGTTCCCCCAGCAATGGAAGCCTGGAGTCCTAACCACTGGACTACCAGGGAATTCCCTCCTTTTTCTGAC
This sequence comes from Cervus elaphus, assembly GCF_910594005.1. Taxonomy (NCBI): domain Eukaryota; kingdom Metazoa; phylum Chordata; class Mammalia; order Artiodactyla; family Cervidae; genus Cervus; species Cervus elaphus. The sequence continues at coordinate 12,824,299 of NC_057820.1, forward strand.
TAGGTAAAGAATCAAAATTTTAGAGTATTTTTAAATAGTAAACCCACCTTTCATTCTTGGCTTAAAACCTACTCTCTCATGATGTGGTGTATTATTAGGCTTGATTTGCTAATGTTTTGTTTATAAGTTTTTCATGGGAAGATATTATGAACATTATGCCAATATATTTGGAACTTGGATAAAATAACTACTATGAAAAACACAACCTAACCAAAAATAATACAAGGAGAATTTAAATATTAGAATAATTTTCTGTCTATTAAGGAAGCAAACCTACAATAGAAGCTTTCTTGTAAAGGAAAGTTTCTAGGTCTAGATGTGTTCATAGGTGAATTCTTCCAAATGTTAGACATAATAGCAATAATAACCCTCCATAAACCCTAGTAGAGAAGAGTAAAAAAGAACGCACTTTTAATGTCACTTAAAAAAAAAGTTATTGAAGTATAGTTGATTTAAAAGGCAGTGTTAATTTCTGCTGTGCATCAGAGTGATTCAGTTATGTATGTGTATCTTCGTATTCTTTTCCATTATGGTTTATTACAGGATATTGATTATAGTTCCCTGTGCTATATAGTAGGACCTTGTTGTTTACCCATCTTACACATAATAGTTTGCATCTCCGAATCCCAAACTCCCAGTGCTTTCCTCCCCCACTCCTTTAGTGTCTTTGTTAGTTTTTTTTTTCACCAAGGTTATAGTGGCCTCATTAAAAGAATTTGGAAGCATACCATTTCTTGCTGTTCTCAGTATGAGTTAGTGTAGGACTGTTATTTCTAAGTTTCAAATGTATTGGCACAATATTCATAAGATCCTCTTAATCTTTTCGGTGTTTGTGGGCCCTGTGATGTTATGATGTGATGATCTCTTTTTTAATTGTAATTTTGGTGATTTGTGTTTTCTTACTCTTTTATTTACTTTTTGGTTGGTCTTGATTGAGTTCATTCAGTTTTTTTTTTTTTAATTTAAAAATAGCCTTGGCTATCTTATTATTTTGCTAACAATAAATTGATTTATGTTCTCATTTTAATTTTCTTCTATGTACTTTTTGGACTTCCCTGTGGCTCAGATGGTAGAGAATCTGCCTGCAATGCAGGAGACCTGGGTTCGATCCCTGGGTCTGGAAGATTCCCTGGAGAAGGAAGTGGCAACTCACTCCAGTATTCTTGCCTGGAGAATTCCATGGACAGAGGGGCCTGGTGGGCTACAGTCTACGGGGTTGCAAAGAGGCGGACATGATTGAGCGACTAACACATATACATGTACTTTTTGGTTTAATTTACTGTTCTTTTTCTAGATTTTTGAGATAGGATCTTAGATCATTGATTATATTTACTCACATATTTCACTCATTATTTCTTCCTTCACTTGGAAGTTTCATTGTAATTATCTTCATTTTGCCTGAGGTATTTTCTTTAGCATTCTCTTTAGTGTGTGCCTTCTGGTGACAAATCTCACTTTCTATTTGTCTGAAAATGTCTTTATTTAAACTTTATGGGCTTCCCACGTGGCAGTAGTGGTAAAGTACCTGCCTGCTAGTGCAGGAGATGCAAGAGATGTAGGTTTGATCCCTGGGTCAGGAAGATCCCCTGGAGGAGGGCATGGCGACCCACTCCAGTACTCTCGCCTAGAGAATCCCGTGGACAGAGGAGCCTGGCAGGTTATGGTTCGTAGGATTGCAAAGAGTCAGGCATGACTGGAGCGACTTAGTATGCACGCATGCAAACTTTTGAGTGATTATTTTTCTGGATTTCAAATTCTATGTTGGCAGCTCTTTCTTTCAGCATTTTGAATATATGATTCAGTTGTATAGTGGTTTTTGTTTCTGCTTTAAAAGACAATCATTGGTAATACTTTTTTGCTCCTTTTCAGCTGCTGTGTTTTGTCTTGCTGCTTTTGAGAATTGTATATAAAATCTAAATCAGAAATTAAATTAGAAATTTAATTACAGTGTCCATAGGTCTGGTGTCCTGGCCATTATGTGCTGGGGCTTCTGCTTCTGGTATCTGTGCTTGAATGGTACTGTTATTTTGCAGGATTCTTATTTTGTCTTCTAGTATCACTTCGGACATTTTCTCTTTCTCCTCACATTATCAAACTCAAATCACACAGATATTAGGCCTTATCACTATGGCCCATGTGGCTCTGATGATATTTATGTACTTTTAAAAATTCTTTCGTTTTTCTTTGTTTTTAGTCTGAATAATTTCTTCTAGCCTGTTTCTTCTGTAATCACTTCTGGTCGGTCTCTCAGCTGTGAAGTATAACTTTCAAGTTCTTAATATTCATCGTCGCACCTTTTGGTTCTATCATCACTGTTTGGTTCTCTTTTATGACTTTCACCTTGGCTGAAATTCTCGAAACCTGCTTTTTAATTACTTATGGGGTCACGAAGAGTTGGACACAACTTAGTGACTGAACAACAATACGTATCAGTCATGCTTACTTAGAAGACTGTTTGGCAACTCTATTATTTGGTAACCTTCTATTTCTATTGCCAGTTGTTTCTGTTTAGACATCTTGTTTTCTCATTTCCTTTTTTTGTTGTTGTTGCATGCTAGGCATTATTTAGGAAACAGTAGAGAGATAATGTGAGGCTTGGGATGATGTTATGTTTCCTCAGAAAAGTATTCTGTCTGCTCTTTGGAGGCAGCTAAGTTGGAGTCATGAGAAATCTGTATGCAGGTCAAGAAGCAACAGTTAAAACTGGACATCGAACTACAGACTGGTTCAAAATTGGGAAAAGAGCATGTCAAGGCTGTATATTGTCACCCTGCTTATTTAACTTATTGCAGAGTACATGATGAAAAATGCTGGGCTGGATGAAGCACAAGCTGGAATCAAGATTGCTGGAGAAATATCAATAACATTGGATATACAGATGACACCACCCTTATGGCAGAAAGCAAAGAGAAACTAAAGAGGCTCTTGATGAAAGTGAAAGAGGAGAGTGAAAAAGCTGGCTTAAAACTCAGCATTCAAAAAACAAAGATCATGGCATCTGGTCCTATCACTTTATGGCAAATAGATGGGGAAACAATGGAAACAGTAAGCAACTTTATTTTTTGGGGCTCCAAAATCTCTGCAGATGGTGACTGCAGCCATGAAATTAAAAGAGGCTTGCTCCCTGGAAGAAAAGCAATGACCAACCTAGACAGCATTTTAAAAAGCAGAGACATTACTTTGCCAGCAAAGGTCTGTTTAGTCAAAGCTGTGGTTTTTCCACAGTAGTCATATATGGATGTGAGAGTGGGATCATAAAGAAAGTTGAGCGCCGAAGAACTGATGCTTTTGAACTGTGGTGTTGGAGAAGACTCTTGAAAGTCCCTTGGACTGCAAGAAGATCAAGCCAGTCAATCCTAAAGAAAATCAGTCCTGAATGTTCATTGGAAGGACTGAAGCTGAAGCTGAATCTCCAGTACTTTGGCCACCTGATGCGAAGAACTGAGTCCTTGGAAAAGACTCTGATGCTGGGAAAGATTGAAGGCAGGAGGAGAAGGGGATGACAGAGGATGAGATGGTTGGATGGCATCACTGACTCGATGGACATGAGTTTGAGTAAGCTCTGGGAGTTGGTGATGGACAGGGAAGCCTGGCGTGCTGCAGTCCGTGGGGTTGCAAAGAGTTGGACACGACTGGGCAACTAAACTGAAGCTGAAGTGCCAGGAACTGCTTTAGAGCTCAATCTTCATGGAGATGGAGATGATGAGATGTCCTGTGAGGACCGTTCTCATCCATTTCACACTCACTCCTGAAACAAAGCCCGTGCGCTTCCTTATGGGATGTGCAGGGTTTACCAGGCCTCTTCCTTCTTGGAAGAGTTTGATTTTTAGCATGTGTGCTATCCTTAAAGCCTGTCAGGGCTTCCAGACCCACAAGCCTGTTTGGCTTCTTAGCCTCCTGAAAGCTGCTTTCAAATGTGGCAGATGCTTCTTGAGAAAGAGTGACCCCAGTGCTGGTCCCATCTTTTTGGGCTCCTTTTTAATACTCAACTTGCATCTCCTCACTCCTTTGATAGCTCTATGAATGCCTCAAATAGATTTTTTTTTCAAATAGATTTTTAAAAATATATTTTGTATAGTTATTCTAGTTCTTATTAGCAGGAACCTTTACATGAGTCAACCAGAAGCCAAAGTCTTCTCCTCAGTGTTTGTCTGTGCGTGAAAGTGAAAGCGTTAGTCGCTCAGTCATGTCCTACTCTTTGCCATGATGGACTCTAGCCCACCAGGCTCCTCTGTCCATGGGATTTCCTAGAGAAGAATACTGGACTAGGTAGCCATTTCCTTCTCCTTGGCATCTGCCCAGCCCAGGGATTGAACTCATGTCTCTCGCATCGCAACCAGATTCTTTACCTTAGAGCCACTAAGAAAGCCATATCTGTGCATGATTTCTATTTTAAAAATAATAGCTCTCCCTGGTACCCATGTCACCTTCGGCCTACCACCCCACATGCCTCACTTTTACAACCATACTTCCCACCAAAATAACCTTCACTTGGTGTCCTGACTTTCTTGTGATAACTCATTCCTCCACTCACTATGTTTGGCTGTATCATTTTAGCAAAATAACTCTGACTAGGGTCCCTATGATCATTTGATTCTTAAAACTAGCATATGATTGTAAGTCTTTTCTTTCTTGGAAATGAGAAAATGAGCTCACCCATAAACTCATGATCCAAGTGAGGGAACAGAGCCTGTCCTGTTCTTTTGAAGCTCCCTGGGCACGTTTTCCCAACTCCATCCCCTTTCCTACGCTTTCTCGTTCCTAACTATACAGTTAGATGTTATTGCTTTGTGAAATTTATGAAAATGGTACCACGTTTTATGTATTCTAGTGTACTTTGCTGTTCTTGCTCAAGACTGAGTTTCTAAGATTCGTCTATGCTGGGTATAGCTGCACTGTCTTCATTTTCATTATAGCATAATGTTCCATCATGTGACTGTACCATGAATTCTATCCTTCCTACTGACAGTGAACATTTGTACTCTTTCTGGTTTTTGACTGTTATGAACAATGCTGCCATGAACAATTTTGTGTATATCTCTTGGTGCGTTTGGGGCTTTCCAAGTGGTGCTAGTGACTGGTAAAGAACCCTGCCAATGCAGGCGACATAAGAGATGTGGGTTCAGTCCCTGGGTTGGGTAGATCCCCTGGAGGAGGGCATGACAACCCTCTCCAGTATTCTCACCTGGAGAATCCTATGGACAGAGGATCCTGGCAAGCTATGGTCCTTAGGATCGCAAAGAGTTGGACACAACTTAGCACTTGGTGTACATATGCAGGAGTTTCTCTAGAATATACGCCATTAAGAGAATGGCTGGGTCATGGAACAGGCATTTGTTCAACTTTGTAAAATGATAGCAAATTGTTTTCCAAAGTGGTTGCTTAATTTATACTCTGGTAACCCATATATAGCTACTTGCTTTGCTCTACATCAGATTAAATCTAACCAATTATGATGAAGTCCACAAATGCAAGCCACATTTGTAATTTTAAGATTTCTTCTCATAACATTATGAACATAAAAAGAATTAGGTGAACTTAATAAATATAACTAAATATTATAATTTCAATGTCAAAATTATTTAGATATTTTACATCCTTTTATTCATACTGAGTCTTTAAAATTAGGTATATATTTAACACTTACAGCATGTCTTAATTTGGACTGGTTGTGAGCTACATTTAAAGTGCTCAGAATCCACATGTGGGTCACGGCTACCCTAGAGGACAGCACACTTTTACTTCTTTGCCATTATTTGCTGTTATGGGCATTTTCGTATTTGCCAGTTGAATGAGCATAAAATGGCATCTTGCTTTTGTAAATTTCATTTCCTCATTAACACAACTGAGGTTTCTTCATATATTTAGATTCCACTTTTGTGAAGTGTCTGTTTATAACTTTGTTAATTTTTCTACGAGATGTATGTCTATACATCTTATTCAAGATGTGGATTGATTTGTGGTTCTTTACGTGTTCTTTGTCAGTTATATGTGTTGTTAATATTGTCTGCGGTTTGGTGGTTGCCCTTTTTAAGTCCTTTATGATGTTTATTGGCTCTTCCTTCTCCACCTTTTTTTGCACGATCAGCCTCCCCCTGCTTGCAGTAAATCTTGGAATTCCTCAAGTCAGAGCCCTCAGATCTCTTTCTTCCTTAACCATCTGGACTGTCTCCCCAGGTGATCTTGTCAACCCCTCTATGTTCAGTCACGTACAGTCTGACAGCAGTCAAGAGACCAAAGTAATGTCAAAAAGGGAAATTGGGACAAAGAACAGTTGAGAGTTAGATCATAAAGAAGGCTGAGTGTGAAGAATTGATGCTTTTGAACTGTGGTGTTGGAGAAGACTCTTGAGAGTCCCTTGGGCAGCAAGGAGATCAAACTAGTCAATTCTAAAGGAAACCAACCCTGATGGACTGATGCTGAAGCTGAAGCTCCAGTACTTTGGCCACCTGATGCAAAGAGTGGATTCATTGGAAAAGACCTTGATGCTGGGAAAGATTGAGGGCAGGAGGAGAAGGGAGCCACAGAGGACGAGATGGTTGGATGGCATCACTGACTCCATGGACATGAATTTGAGCAAACTCTGGGAGACAGTGAAGGACAAAGAAGCCTGGTATGCTGCAGTTGATGGAGTTGCAAAGAGTCGGACACGACTTAACAACTGAACAACAACAGGAGTGCAAAGAACTGTCATCTAGTCAAAAGGTTTAGCTGAAAAGGAGTCAGGTCTCTAGGAGGTCCAGAAGTAGCAACTCCAGTAAAACAGCTGCTCCTGCTTGGGTTGAGGGTGAGTGAACAAGGAAAGGACTCAGAAATACCTAGAAGACGGTCCCCTTCTCCATCCAGGCTGTGTTTCAGATCTCTTTGTTGAGGGCCTGGCCTGGTCCTCAGAGGAACAGGCATCCTACTGGGTGGTATAGAAACTAGCCAGAAGATGCTGCCTGCGGCTTGTTGACGAGGACCACTGAGATGAGGGCTGCCAGGCCCCATGCACGCTGACCTACTGCTGCACGTGGAAAGCAGCCCCCGCCCTGGAAGAAAAAGGGACATCCCTTCCACTCTGCACTGGCTCTTCCAATCACTGCAAATGGTCTGGCAGCATCGCTCTTGCGCCCTCTGTTGGCCATGCCCAACATGAAACCAGCTGGGAACTGTCTGCAGGGTCCTCTCCAGTGTCACAAAGCAGTGGATCTGGAGCTGAGAGGTGGTACGTGAATAACTGGTGCCTATTCCTGTAGACATCATTAGAAGAAGACCCTGAAGATCCAGCTCACCAGACAAGACCCTGATGCTGAGAAAGATTGAAGGCAGGAGAAGAAGGGGACGACAGAGAATGAGATAGTTGGATGGCATCACTGACTCAATGGACATGAGTTTGAGCGAACTCTGAGAGAAGGTAAAGGACAGGGAAGCCTGGCGTGCTGACGTCCCTGGGGTTTCAAAGAGTCGGACACAACTGAGCGACTGAACAACAATTCCTCTACAACAGTGACTCAGTCATTTATTTCTTTAATTCATGTTTTCCCTCTGGTCTCCCCATCTGTGTGGCTGTGTATATATTTCCACTTAGATGTTGCATGTTGCAGAAGAATTAACACCTCAGATTCAAAATGACCTCAATCAACCTCATGTTCTTTCAGAGTTTCCCAGCTTAGTGCATAGAACCATCATCTACCTGGTTATAGAATCCAAAATCTCTGAGGTTTTCCTTCATCCTTCCACCTCCCTAACCCCCTGTAAATCCAGTGAGGCACCTGGCTATGCTGATTTTAACTCCCTAGTATCTCCCCAATCTACCTCTTCTTTTCAGCCACACCACCACTATCTCCATTCAGCACCCCCTCATGGGATCCCCAAGCTGCCGCCTCCCTTTCTCCTTTTGAGTACGGCCCCCATCTGATCGCTGGAATCACAGCTTTGAATCACGAATACGACCATGTTGGTCCTGCTTATTGGTTTCGTCATTCTCAGGATGAATAGTGGGAATGTAATATGGCAAGGGGATCCAACCAGTACATCCTAAAGGAGATCAGTCCTGAGTGTTCATTGGAAGGACTGATGTTGAAGCTGAAACTCCAATACTTCAGCCACCTGATGCAAAGAACTGACTCACTAGAAAAGACCCTGATGCTGGGAAAAGATTGAAGGCAGGAGAAGGGGATGAGATGGTTGGATGGCATCACCGACCCAATGGACATGAGTTTGAGTAAGCTCTGGGAATTGGTGATGGACAGGGAGGCCTGGCGTGCTGCGGTCCGTGGGGTCGCAAAGAGTCGGACACGACTGAGCGACCAAACTGAACTGAACTGAATATGGCCTCCAAGGTTGTATGGTCTGGAATCTGCCCACCTCTCCCATCTCATTTCATCTTGCATGAGTTCAATTCCCTGCGTGTGTTAAATTGCTCAGGGCACTTAAAGGTCTTAGAATATCTGACAGGTGGTCACTGTTCCACGAAGTTAGTCACTCTCTTCATTCTTCCTATAACCAATGCTGTTATTTATACTCTTCGGCCACGTGAGCATTCTTTCAGTTTCCTGTTAGTTCCATACCCACTCCAGCCCCCAGGAACAAGTGGACATCGCTTGTTCTGCTTGAAATGCTCCCTTCCCCCCCATTTGCCTCCTACTCATCTTTCTTTAAAGTGCCAAGATCCCCAGGGACACCCCCCCATCAAATTACCACGTGCCCCTTCATGACATTTATCATGGTTGTAGTTCTGCGCTTTTTCATGTGAATCCTTCATTAATGCTGTCAGGAGACTGGAGGCTCTGTGCTAACAGGCCCTGTGACTCTTGTAGTGGCTTGTGTGGGTCCCACTGTTTACAAAGTGTCTGTCGTTGGGTTGCCAGTGAATTTAAGGCTCTTGCTTCCTTGCGAAAGAATTCACAGAGTAATAGGTAAGAAGTCGGTTTATTTAGAGAGAAGTACACTCCGCAGACAGAGCGTGGGCCGTCTCAGAAGGTGGGAGAGCTTCGAAATGTGCTGTGGTTATTGTTTTTGTGTGCTGGGCAATTTCATAAGCTAAGCCTTTGACTGTGTGGATCACAACAAACTGTGGAAGATTCTTAAAGAGATAGAAATACCAGACCACCTGACCTACCTCTTGAGAAATCTGTATGCAGGTCAGGAAGCAACAATTAGAACCGGACATGGAACAACAGACTGGTTCCAAATCGGGAAAGGAGTACGTCAAGGTTGTATATTGTCACCCTGCTTATTTAGCGTATATGCAGAGTACATCATGAGAAATGCTGGGCTGGATGAAGCACAAGCTGGAATCAAGATTGCCGGGAGAAATATCAGTAACCTCAGATATGCAGATGACGCCACCTTTATGGTAGAAAGCAAAGAAGAACTAAATAACCTCTTGATGAAAGTGAAAGAGGAGAGTGAAAAAGCTGGCTTAAAACTCAGCATTCAAAAAACGAAGATCATGACATCTCGTCCCATCACTTCATGGCAAATAGATGGGGGAAACAATGGAAACAGTGACAGACTTTATTTTTTTGGGCTCCAAAATCACTGCAGATGGTGACTGCAGCCATGAAATTAAAAGATGCTTGCTCCTTGGAGGAAAAGCTATGATCAACCTAGACAGCATGTTAAAAAGCAGAGACATTACTTTGCCGACAAAGGTCTGTCTAGTCAAAGCTATGGCTTTTCCAGTAGTCATATATGGATGTGAGAGTTGGACCATAAAGAAAGCTGAGTGCTGAAGAATTGATGCTTTTGAACTGTGGTGTTGGAGAAGACTCTTGAGAGTCCCTTGGACTGCAAGGAAATCTAACCAGTCCATCCTAAAGGAAATCAGTCCTGAATATTCACTGGATGCTGAAGCTGAAGCTCCAATACTTTGGCCACTTCATGTGAAGAACTGATTCATTGGAAAAGACCCTGATGCTGGGAAAGATTGAAGGCAGGAGGAGAAGGGGATGACAGAGGATGAGATGGTTGGATGACATCACCAACTTGATGAACATGAGTTTGAGCAAGCTCTGGGAGTTGGTGATGGACAGGGAAGCCTGGTGTGCTGCAGTCCATGGGGTTGCGAAGAGTCGGACACGACTGAGCGACGGAACTGACTGAGTTATACTTTCTGAATAACTGAGAAGCTCTTTCCCTCATGCTAATCTTTCTCAAGACTCAGCCATTTGCGTCCCACCTGTGGAATTATTTTTTTTACCTCAGCTGTTTATTACCTGTACTGTTATTTACTTAATACTCTTCTGTATCTTGACTGATTTTACTTTAATAGAACTTTTTACAAAGGCAATTTCTATTTCTAGCTTAACTTAAGAATGGGTTAAGACTTCTACAAACAGGAAGAAAGATAAAGTTGAGAGAAGGTAAAGTAGATACACAACGAGGATATCCAGTGCAACAAGATATCATTAACCTTTTGAGAACCCTTCATTTGTGACCTGCTCAGTGGATGTTTTTGGAGTGGATTTGTAATGGCTGAACTCCCAGCAGCCCTGGGCAGCTGCTGTGTGGATGCTGGGTTGGGTCATGGCGAGGTCTGCAGAGTGGACGTTTGCGTGTTAGCTGGAAGAGGAGGGCAGGTCCTTGAAGGGAAGTGAGCCTCATACTTTGCTCCCAGTGTTGGAGCTGCAGCTTGACACTCTTTTAGTCACACTCCAGCTTTCAGTCCTGCTTAAAAGTGATACATTGGCCTCTGGGCTTATGTGTCTCTGGGAGACAGCAGGCACCCTGGCAGGTCCACCCTAGAACCTTGCGGCAGGGAAGCCCCTTCCACAGCACAGTGGTTGAGTACAGACCCTACAGTCAGGCTGCCTGGAGTTCCATGGAGTTCTGCCACCCACAAACTGACCAACCTCATGTAAGTTTCTTCTCCTCCCTGATCCTCAGTTTCCTCATCTGTAAAAGGGGGTTTCAGTGGTACTCACTTCATAAACTGTTCCTGAAGGGTAAGTGAGTTCCTATATGTAAACTGCTTACTATGTAGTCTGTAGTCTGGCACATGATACATGCTCTATTGTTGTGTTTTTGTTCAGTCGCTAAGTCATGTCCCACTCTTTGCAGCCCCATGGACTGCAGCACCCCAGCCTCTTCCATCCTCCACGATCTCCTAGAGTTTACTCAAATTCATGTCCATTGAATCGGTGATGCTATCTAACCCTCTCATCCTCTGTCACCCTCTTCTCCTTTTGCCTCCAGTCTTTCACAGCATCAGGATCTTTTCCAGTGAATCAGCTCTTTGCATCAGGTAACCAAAGTACTGGAGTTTCAGCTTCAGTATCAGTCCTTCCAGTGAATATTCAGGGTTGATATCCTTTAGGATTGACGGTTTGGTCTCAAAATTAGATTGTTTTGTGACTGAAGAAGTTCATGCATAGGGGTTAATAAGGGAAGGTGATGCTTTTAATTTGGAGACTTACACAGTTTTAAATCCTGATATTTCTATGTATTATCTAACTGTGGGGCTTCCCTGGTGGCTCAGATGGTAAAGAATCTGCCTGCAATGTGGGAGACCCAGATTCAATTCCTGGGTTGGGAAGATCTCCTGGAGAAGAAGCTGGCAACCCACTCCAGTAGTCTTGCCTGGAGAATCCCGTGAACAGAGGAGTCTGGCTGGCAGCAGTTCATAGGGTTGCAAAGAGTCAGACATGACTGAGCGACTAGATGACATGAACCATGGAGCAGTGCCTTCACTTTCCCAAGCCTCAGTTTCTTCCTCTGCAGAACGGATGCATTCTGACACAGTTGCCATGGGAACAGCATGAGATGATGCTTCTTAGAGTGGGTGGTGCTTAGGAGGGCACCTGACCCAACACCTGGCAGCATGAAATATGTGCAAAGAAAGAGGTGAGGGCTGCTGCCTCATTCAGCCTGAAAAAGAACGTGGTTCTGACTCCCTCCCGCTTGCAACCTGAATCATCAGTAGGGATTCCGCGTTTCCATTCTCCTGGGAAACAGCCCTGAAGTTCAGACAGACTCTGCCCTCGAAGCTTCTTTGCCTGAGTCCTCATTGCAGCTGTCAGGAAGGCTAAGGCTTGCTTTCAGAAGACTGACTCTGGCAAGGTGTGTGGAGCCAGTGAGCAGGAAATAGCCATCCTCTCGTCGGTGGTTGATGCCACTGACATGTATCAAGCCAGCTTTCGAGTCTTTTGCTAAATCTCTTGGCAGCCTCCATGGAGGACTTGGGGGCTAGAGTGGGATTTAGAGAGGATTAGATGCTGGGCCCTCGTCTTTTACAAAATGCCCATTATTGAATCTGTTACAATACTGCTTCTGTTTCATGTTTTTTGGCCCCAAGGCATGTGGGATCTTAGTTCTCTGACCAGGGATCAGACATGCACCCCTTGCGTTGGAAGGCAGAGTCTTAACCACTGGACCTCCTGGAAGTCTGTCATCTTAGATGCTTGAGGGGGAAAAAATCACTTGTAAAATAGATAGCAAGTGAGAATTTGCTGTGTAAAACAGGGAACTCAACCCAGTGTTCTGTGACAGCCTAGAGGGGTGGGGTGGTGAGGGAGATGGGAGGAAGATTCAGGAGGGAGGGGACATGGCTATACTTGTGGCTGATTTGTGTTGATGTGTGGCAGAGGCCAACACAATACAGTAGAGGAGTTGTCCTCTAATAATTGTATTTTGTTCTGTACCTCTCAATATTGTACAATTATAATCTTTGGTAATCATTAGTTTAAAAAAAAAAACAGAAAAAATGACTTCTGGATGCCTGGTATTGTGGATTGAGTCAAGTCCCCCAATATGAGTATGCTGAAGCCTCACCCCCAATACCTCAGAATGTGACCTTATCCGGAGACACGGATGTAGGTGAGTTAAAAAGAAGTCATTAGCGTGGGCCCCAGTCTCTCCTAAACAGGAAGCTGGAACCCAAAGACAGACGCACACAAGGAGAGTGCCGTGTGCACGTGAAGGCGCAGGTGGGCTAGTAAGACCGCCAGCCGAGGCACACCGACCCCTGGACGATCCGCCAGGCGCTGGGAGAGAGGCACGGCTCAGCGTCTCCCTCACTGCCTCAGAGGAAACTGTCCCTGCTCATGCCTCCTTCTTGGACTTCCAGCCCCCAGGGCAGTGAGGAAATACATGTCTGTTGTTTTAAGCCCCCCAGTTTGTGGTACTTTGTTCAGGTGGCCCTAGAAAGGGAATTCACCTAGTTTTACTATTAGATAGTAACTTCAATGCAACATTCCAGAGGAGGCCCCAGATCAGCTCTGGGAAGTGTCTCCGGAAAAGGCAGTTTCTGAATCCTGTCCTGAGGGAGGGACAGGAGGCACTGAAGGGGGATAGTGTGTGAGGGAAGAAAAAGAGCTGAGAAGGTGGGGCTGGGGAGGCCCTTTAAGGCGGCGGGAGCAGCGCGTGCAGAGGTGAATGAATGGGTGGAGGGGAGGGATTCAGAGTTAATGGGGGAGTGGGTGTGGTGGGAGGGGGGTCATGGGGGAGGGAAGCTATAGAGGTGGGACTGGAGACCGAGGCTGGAGCCTAAGGCACTGAAGGCCCTAGAGTGTCAGGCTGTGTGTCCTGATCGGCTTCGGCTGCCACAACAAATCCCAGAGGCTGGGTGGCTTAAACAGCAGACATCTATTTCTTACAGTTCTGGACCCTGGAAAGTCCAAGGTCAAGGGGCTGGTGAGATCTTTCTTCTGGTTTGCAGACATCTCTCTTCCCCTCCCGTCCTCATCTGGTGGAGGGAGAGAGAGCTCTAGTCTCTTCTTCCTCTTGTGAGGACACTAATCCCATCATGGGGCCCCACCCTCCTGACCCTCATCTCAACTCATTGTCCCTCACGAACCCCACCTCCAAATTCTGTCATCTCACTGGGGGTTAGGGTTTCAGTGCAGGAATTTTGGGGCGGGGGGCACACATACACACATGTCCATACACTAAGGAATGTGATGTTTTGTTCTTAGCTGGCTCCATTATCTCTGAGACTCAGTGCAAAATAAAAAGGTGTGGTCCCTCATTCCAAAACGAGAAAAAATGCTGTTAAAGGTACTAAACTATAAAACTTTTTCTTTGCTTTCATGGTCTCTCTCTTTCTCTTGGTTTGTCATGGTTTTTTTTTTTTTACCTGCTTTTTGATAGCAGTCTAGATATATAACAATAATTTTAAATTATTATCAAGAATTTCACCGTCTCTATATTGTGCAGTTCCAATTTCAAATGCAAATGCAAGAGCATTGAACTTTTGTGCTGAATCACGGAAATGACCCAATTCATGCATCCAAGTGCATGAATGCACATGTGTCTTATTCTTACCAGAACAGCAGAAACTTGGAAGAAAACAAACTCAACTCTTCTCTGTTCCCTCCTTCATACGTGCACTTTCTACCAATGCTGCCTAGCTTGGACTGACTAATGAGTGAGGTGAGACAGAGGGGAAGACAAGCTATGGTTGTCTTGTCTTTCCCTTTCCTCCCGTGTCATCATTTCAGCATCAGTGATTTGCTGACACAGGGAAGTAACACACGAAGGAAAGAATATGACTAAGGTTCCTTGGCCATTACAGTTTCTTAGGATACCTTTGCTTCTTTCTGGATTTGGAGCAAGTTAGTTCTTGTTGGAACAGAATACTTAAGTCTCCAAGGGAGATCAGTGCTGCTGCTTACTCTGGTGTAGACAAAATACACTTCCCTGGGTCTTGCTGAATCTCTACACTTTGTGGGTCCACCAGAATTGTGTGCTCATGGAACATTACAAATGCCATGTGGGCATGAGGGACACACACACTGAGTATGTAGCCTCTGCTCATGTGCATGCCCATGGCTCAGTTCAGTTGCTCAGTCGTGTCTGACTCTTTGTGACCCCATGGACTGCAGCACACCAGGCTTCCCTGTCCATCACCAACACCCAGAGCTTGCTCAAACTCATGTCCATAGTGTCGGTGATGCCATTCAACCATCTCATCCTCTGTCATCCCCTTCTCCTCCTGCCTTCACAGTTTCCCAGCATCTGGGTCTTTTCCAAGGAGTCAGTTCTTTGCATCAGGTGGCCAAAGTATTGGAGCTTCAGCTTCAGCATCAGTCCTTCCAATGAATATTCAGGACTGATTTCCTTTAGGATGGACTGGTTGGATCTCCCTGCAGTCCAAGGGACTCTCAAGAGTCTTCTCCAACACCACAGTTCAAAAGCATCAATTCTTCGGTGGTCAGCTTTCTTTATAGTCCAACTCTCACATCCATACATGACTATGCCCATTGTAATCCTTTAAAAAGTAACACTTCCAGGGTGAAAGATATCAATTCCAGAGTGTTAAGCTGAGTGCAAAGTGCTTCTGAGCATAGCACTCTGTATGGTTGCATGCCCCCAAAGCCAGCCCTCTTAGCAGAAGATGATGTGACATTAATGGTTTTAATCCTAAACATCTCTTTATCTTCTATGTATGTTGTAAGCCCTAGTCTCTGTTCTTGATACCATTGAAGTGTCAGTCACTGTTCCATGTGATCTTGTCTTTTGTAATACTCTTGGAAATCCTTGCTGCAAATGTGGGCACTGATCCAACACTAGGCCACTGAGGCTGTCACCACGGAAGTCTCCTTTTGTCCCCTGGAAGGACAAGTCAGTCACAGACCAGGGTAGATGGGCACTAGGCACCCTGCTGATGTGTTCTGGCAGGCTCCACCCTTTCCTTTCTCACTTTGGTGTTGAGAAAACTCACAGGACTGCGGGGCCGAAAGAGGAGGGCAGGTCCAGGCTCTGCTGAGTAGGGATCGCCAACTGGAAAGAGGTGATGTGATCAGTTTCCATTTTAGAATGGTCATCCTGCAGACTGAAGGATGGGTTGACAGGGGGAGAAATTGGTGGCTAGGAAGACAGTATAAAACTTCCACAAGGTTCTGGGCATACACACTGAGGAAACCAGATCTGAAAGAGACACATGCACCCCAATGTTCATCACAGCACTGTTTATTATAGCCAGGACATGGAAGCAACCTAGATGCCCATCAGCAGACGAATGGATAAGGAAGCTGTGGTACATATACACCATGGAATATTACTCAGCCTTTAAAAAGAATTCATTTGAATCAGTTCTAATGAGATGGATGAAACTGGAGCCCATTATACAGAGTGAAGTAAGCCAGAAAGATAAAGAACATTACAGCATACTAACACATATATATGGAATTTAGAAAGATGGTAATGATAACCCTATATGCAAAACAGAAAAAGAGACACAGATGTACAGAACAGACTTTTGAACTCTGTGGGAGAAGGTGAGGGTGGGATGTTTCGAAAGAGCAGCATGTATATTATCTATGGTGAAACAGGTCACCAGCCCAGGTGGGATGCATGAGACAAGTGCTCGGGCCTGGTGCACTGGGAAGACCCAGAGGAATCGGGTGGAGAGGGAGGTGGGAGAGGGGATCGGGATGGGGAATACATGTAACTCCATGGCTGATTCATGTCAATGTATGACAAAACCCACTGAAATGTTGTGAAGTAATTAGCCTCCAACTAAAAAAAAAAAAACAAAAAAAAAACTTCCACAAGGAATGGAGGAAGGTTGTAAATGCCCATAATTGGATATCTTGGCATCTGTGTAGACAGTCACATTTATCACTATATACTGATGTACAGATAAGCACAAATACACCTCCTGGTATTTTTACAAATCAAGTCCCTTTATCCTGTGGATAATTCCAGTGAGCTCCCACTAACAGGCAATATAACTTACAAATTCAAACAAAATCGTGGCACAGTAGAATTTTCTGCAGTTCACTTAAGTGGTGTAAGGTGTTTATAAATCCCATTTAAAATGTAATTAAACTTAAGCTCACTTTTTAAACAAAATCACAAAGTTGCTGCATGTCATATTTAATAAGTTCCAACACAATTTCTTAGCCTTCCTTTCTGGAGTATAATTACTCCATCAATCTTCCTGGAGAATCAAAGAGCGCTTAGCAGAACACACCTTTCACGCATTAACCAGAATTGTGCTTTTGAGTTACATTTGAAAGTGATTTGCATTGGCATTTTATTTCTTCCAGAATATAACAAATGTTTCTGATCTGCCTGAGGTATCTTGGTCTTAAACTGAAGTTATAAATCTTTCAGAGCTTCTGTTTACCAGTTCCTTGAATTTCTGTGGTGTAAAGGATAGGGAGAGAAACAAAGCTATGATGCATGACTCTTTTCTTTCTTAGCAGGCAAGTAAGACACAAGATCAGGTCCTGGTATGCAGGTTGGTAATTCGGTTTGCGTTTTAGTTTATGCTTCTGAGTTTTCCCTGATGGAGATGTACCTACTTCCCATCTTTCTGCAAGTGTTTGCCAAGTTGCTTCAGTCATGTCCGACTCTTTGTGATCCTATGGACTGTAGCCCGCCAGGTTCCTCTGCCCATGGGGTTATCCAGGCAAGAATACTGGAGTGGGTTGCCACGCCCTCCTCCAGGGGATCTTCCTGACCCAGGGATCAAACCCACTTCTCTTATGTCTCCTGAATTGGCAGGCAGGTTCCTTACCCCTCGCGCCTCCTGGGAAGCCCAAGAAGTGTTTATCTGTTTGTAAATAATAGGAACATTGTGTTAGATTTTGATATAAATTCCTGACTGAGGTCTGTCAGGCAGAGGGTCTCAAATATGATGTTGGTTTGAGGCGTAATAGCTATTAAAAAAACCACTAGTATAGTGCTGGGGCTTCCCAGGGGGCACTAGTGGTGAAGAACGTGCCTGTTTTCTTGCCTGGAGAATCCCATGGACAGAGGAACCTGGTGGGCTACAGTCCATAGGGTCACAAAGAGTCTAACATGGCTGAAGCGACTTAGCATGCATGCAGTATAGTATTTGCTGACAACCCCATCATTATTTTTTTCTAAGCACAACCTGTGCCCTACAGAGTTAAATTTTTTAATTGCCAATCCAAAGGTTTTACGTAGATATCTGGTAGGAATCTCAATCTTAGTGCCCCTCTGCCCGATCCCTAAATCTGATTCTTCCCATCTTCCCTATATTAGCAAATAGCAGTTCCAGTCTTCCAGTGGTGAAGGCCGAAACTTTGGCATCACCCTAACTTTTCTTTTCACCTGGCATCTACCCTCTTAACTAGTCCTCCCAGTCCTGCCCTGTCTTTCACACCTACCATTTCAATAGCAAACACTGACAACTTGGGAGCAAATTTGAAAGAGTCAGCTCTCTCATTTGTGTCAGACTCCCCCTCCCAGATCTGTTTATTTTCAGTCTTTCAGAGTTTATTGAGACTTAGGTCTTGGCATTTGGTCAACTTGCTATAGCCTCTTGGATGGAATACATATCCCATGGTGATTGGTGTAGTGTTTGGTAAATGTCACTTGTAGTTTGGTCACTAAGTCCTGTCTGACTCTTTTGTGACCCCATGGACTGTAGCCTGCCAGGCTCCTCTGTCCATAGGATTTCCCTGGCAAGAACACTGGAATGAGTTGCTATTTCCTTCTCCAGAGGATCTTCCTGACCCAGGGATCGAACCCATGTCTCCTGCATTGGCAGGTGACGCTTGACCACTGAGCCACCTGGGAAGCCCAATAAATGTCGCTTAGGGATGTTCAAATTTCCTGTATCGTTAATGAATTTTTCTACTTTAAAAAAAATGGTTACTGAGAGAAGAGTTTTAATATATGTATTTAAGTATGTTGGTGAATTTTTCTGTTCTTTTTAGTTTTGTTAATGTGTACATATTTTGAAATATGTTAGCAATATGCACATTTAGGATTATTTTGTCTTCTTGATGAGTTGACACTTTTATCATTGTGAAATCATCTTCTTTGTCTGGAAATACTGCTGCTTTGAATTCTACTTGGCTACATATAGTCATATCAGCTTTTTAATGCTTAGTGTGTGCATAGTAGGGCTTCTAAGGGGGGTGCTAGTGGTAAAGAACCCACCTGCCGAAACAAGAGACATAAGAGATGTGGGTGATCCCTGGGTTGGGAAGATCCTTTGGAGAGGGGCATGGTAACCCACTCCAGTGTTCTTACCTGGAGAATCCCATGGACAGAGGAGCCTAGCAGGCTATATAGCCCATAGAGTCGCAAAGAGTCAGACATGACTGATGTGACTTAACACACATGCACATATGTTTGCATGGTAAATCTTTTTTCCAGTCTTTCACTTTAATTTACTGTGTCTTTGAATTTAAGTATCGCTTTAAACAGCATATAGTTGTATTTTCTTTTTTTGTTTTAAAAATCTCTGTCTTTTAGTTGGAGTATTTAGTTCATTTATGTTTAGTATAATTTTTGATGTGTTGAGTGTAGTTCTGCCTTTGCCATTGGTTTATTTTTTCCCTCTGTTCTTTGCTCCCTTTTTTCCATTTTGAAATTTTATAAATCTAATGTTTTAATATTCCATTTTATTTTGACTATTGGCTTTTTAGCTAAGCCTCTGTATTTTTTAAAAGTTACTGTACAGATTATAATATGTGTTCTTAGTTTATCACAGTCTGCCTTGAATCAGTATTATACCACTTCATGAATCATGGTAGACTTTTAGTGTAACTTCGTTCTATTTTTGTTCTTTTATGTCATATAATTTTATTCCCATGTAGGATATACTTTGTTATTATGGTAAAGAACCCACCTGCCAATGTAGCCATAAGTGATGTGAGTTTGATCCCTGGATTGGGAAGATCCCCTGGAGAAGGGCATGGCAACCCACCCCAGTATTCTTGTTTGGAAAATCTCATGGACAGAAGAGCCTGGCAGGCTACAGTCCATAGGGTTGCAAAGAATTGGATGTGACTGAAGTGACTTAGCATGCATGCACACATATCTAAATAGGCTGTTAATTCATTTCAGTGATTAACTCTTTTGTCCAATTTTATTTTCTTCTTTTTAAAACAATTATCATTGGATAAATTGAATGATAAGCCAAATTTAGTTCTAGGGTACTATTTTAGGTATGTTTATAGTTAATAATGCTCATTTATTACTTAGACCTGGAAATCACTTACCACACATAGAGCCACACAGCATGGTCAGAGGTGAAGGATGTGGACCTGGGGTTCTGCTTTTATTGAGGGTGGAGGCCTTGGGGTTTGTGGGTTCACTCTTTATTAGTGAATTTAAAACATAAAAGCAGGGATTTAAAGTATCGGAAAATAAATAAATGAAGCATGTGGCCCAAATAGTCAGTTATCAAAATCAACCAAGATCTTTAAAACAATGGAATCTCAGTCAACGGAGGAAGCCTGGCTCTTTATCTTGCCGTGTGGCTGGCAATATGTTTGTTTGAGATAGCGGTCTTTGAAGTGGGTGCCTTTTTGAAATGGATGTCTCAGCAATCAAAGCTTAAGTCAGACGCTTGCGTTACAAAAAAAAAAAAAAAAAACAACCCAACAGCTATCAGGCTTTACACTGCACTAGTAAATACTGCGTATGCACAAGGCTGATCTATACTGACAAAATCTGCATTTTGTATCTTACCAGTTAATGCTGTGGGAAAATGTGCTAAAAAGATGTTGAATTTTAAGTTGATGAACTGTGTACATGGTAATTACAGGTTGCAAGATGGTGATGATGATAAACTCGGCATGTGTAAATCTTTGCCATGGTTACAGTGGCCACAATTATGGGAAAAGATATTGATCTGGTAGGCTACTTGGACCTTTCTGTAACTAGATGTGGGTCAGAAGGGAGATTTTTATTTCTTCACTGTAAGATTTTCAGTGTTTTTCTTGCTTTACATTGTTATGGAAGGGCTGGGTCACTGGGGGAAGAAGGGCAAGGAAATGAGGGAAGGGGGAGCTTCCTTGCTCAGGCCTCACCATTTGCAGTGATGCTCTTAGGATGGGCTGCTCTGTCTGGCTAGAGGACTCCTGAGTTTCTGAACTGTACCCTGTGGCTATCGACTCCATTTGTTTGGACTTCATCCCCCATATTTCTCTCTGTATGCTCAGGGACTGGAACGTGGCATGGCACAATATGCAGAAGTCCCCATGGTATATTTGTTGAAAGAATAAATGAGCCTCCTACTGTTTGTTTTGATTCCTGTCTCCTGTACAATATCATGAACCTCCATCCATAGTTCATCAGGCACTCTATCACATCTGGTCCCTTAAATCTATTTCTTACTTCCACTGTATAGTCATAAGGGATTTGATTTAGGTCATACCCGAATGGTCTAGTGGTTTTCTCCACTTTCTTCAATTTCAGCCTGAATTTGGCAATAAAGAGTTCATGATCCTAGCCACAGTCAGCTCCTGATCTTGTTTTTGCTGACTGTGTAGAGCTTCTCCATCTTTGGCTGCAAAGAATGTAATCAATCTGATTTCCGTGTCAACCATCTGGTGATGTCCATGTGTAGAGTCTTCTCTTGTGTTGTTGGAAGAGGGTGTTTGCTATGACCAGTGCATTCTCTTGGCAAAACTCTGTTAGCCTTTGCCCTGCTTCATTCTGTACTCCAAGGCCAAATTTGCCTGTTACTCCAGGTGTTTCTTGACTTCCTACTTTTGCATTCCAGTCCCCTATGTGATATTGAATGGTTTGCCATGGAAACGAACAGAGATCACAAAGGTCCATCTAGTCAAGGCTGTGGTTTTTCCAGTGGTCATGTATGGATGTGAGAGTTGGACTGTAAAGAAAACTGAGTGACGAAGAATTGATGCTTTTGAACTGTGGTGTTGGAGAAGGCTCTTGAGAGTCCCTTGGACTACAAGGAGATCCAACCAGTTCATCCTAAAGGAGATCAGTCTTAGGTATTCATTGGAAGGACTGATGTTGAAGCTGAAACTCCAATACTTTGGCCACCTGATGTGAAGAGCTGACTCATTGGAAAAGACCCTGATGCTGGGAAAGATTGAGGGCAGGAGGAGAAGGGGACGACAGAGGATAAGATGGTTGAATGGCATCATCGACTTGATGGACATGGGTTTGGGTGGACTCCGGGAGTTGGTGATGGACAGGGAGGCCTGGTGTGCTGAGGTTCATGGGGTCGCAAATAGTCGGACATGACTGAGCAACTGAACTGAACTGAACTGTTTGTTACATTGAGTGTGGCTTGCCTCGTGTCAGTTTATCAACCGCATGAAAATTTCATGACCATGAAATTAAGTTGAAGGCAACAAAAATACTACGTTTCACTACCCTGTCTCACCACCCTATCCACCTCCCTCCTGCACACAGTCATGTCGTTTTATAGTCCAGCCCTCTTGTTAGTCCCTCTTTATCCCCCAGTCTCACCCCAGCCACTAAGATGTCATTGTAGTAGGCCTGTTTGCCTGGTCAACTGAGAAGGCAGGTATCAGTAACTCATCATGGCACCACACCCACGGAGCCCAGACAGCTTCAGAATACTCTCCGAGGCACCCCCAGTAGCTTCTCTCCAATGACCAGGGCAGGCGCTGGAGGTGAAGCCTCTCCCTGGTTGACCTGTTGTTCGACCTGCGTACAGCCCATCCCTCTTTCCAAGACCGCTTCTCTTCTCCCTCCCACCCAAGGTTAAATGATGGAAATAGCTCTTGCCTGTTTCCTTGCCTGAGACACACCTGGCAACTTTGTACAACAACCCAAGTTCCGTGTAATTCTTTGCAAGGATGCTCTGCTAGAAAGGCAGGAGATTGGGATCCCTTGCTAACATCAGGACGTCTTAGGATCCCAGAGAGCCCACACCACTGTAATACTTTAAGACAGATTCTATGTCAGGAAGTTACATTGTTAAAGAAAAGAATTATTCAAGAACACTCACTAAAGCGTGGTAAGGAAGACTTTATTCAAGGAGAGGGACATCTTGAAAAATGTAAGGGCCACTGCGGTGGGGTCTGGTAGTGCAGGAGAGAGCTCAGATTCTACTCTAATATAGCATGGGCAAGGGGAAATTATAGTCAAGGAGAATGGTGGGGATCAAGGGATGGAAAATTATTTGTAGGTATGTCAAGATTAAGGGAGAATTCAGAAGAAACTGAACTAACAGAATTTTTGCTGAAGACAGGCCAGGGTGATCAGACATCACCTAGATGATGGTAGAGGATGAAGAACCCAATTAGATATTGAGGGTAATCAGATATGGAGAATAGGGGAGGCTAACTTTGAACCATGTAAAGTGCAAGGCCACTTCGCTCTGAAGTAATGATATGTGTCAGCCAGTCAGTTCAGTCACTCAGTCGTGTCTGACTCTTTGCAACCCCATGAACTGCAGCACTCCAGGCTTCCCTGTCCTTCACCATCTCCTGAAGTTTACTCAAATTCATGTCCATTGAGTCGGTGATGCCATCCAACCATCTCATCCTCTGTCATCCCCTTCTCTTCCCACCTTCAATCTTTCCCAGCATCAAGGTCTTTTCCACTGAGTCCACTCTTCGCATCAGGTGGCCAAGGTATTGGAGTTTTAGCTTCAGCATCAGTTCTTCTAGTGAGTATTCAGGACTGATTTCTTTTAGGATTAACTGGTTTGGTCTCCTTGCAGTCCAAGGGACTCTCAAGAGTCTTCTCCAACACCACAGTTCAAAAGCATCAATTCTTTGGTGCTCAGCTTCTTTTATAGTCCAACTCCCACATCTATACATGACTACTGGAGAAACCATAGCTTTGACTAGATGGACCTTTGTTGGTAATGTCTCTGCTTTTTAATATGATATCTGGGTTGGTCATAACTTTTCTTCCAAGGAGCAAGCATCTTTTAATTTCATGGCTGCAATCACCATCTGCAGTGATTTTGGAGCCCAAGAAAATAAAGTCTGTCACTGTTTCCATTGTTTCCCCATCTATTTGCCATGAAGTGATGGGACCAGATGCCAGGATCTTAGTTTTCTGAATGTTGAGTTTTAAGCCAACTTTTTTACTCTCCTCTTTCACTTTCATCAAGAGGGTTTTTAGTTCTTCTTCCCTTTCTGCTATAAGGGTGCTGTCATCTCCATATCTGAGGCTATTGATGTTTCTCCCTGCAACCTTGATTCCAGCTTGTGTTTCGTCCAGCCCGGCATTTCACATGACGTACTCTGCTGCTGCTGCTGCGTCACTTCAGTCATTTCCGACTCTGATGTACTCTGCATATAAGTTAAATAAGCAGGGTGACAATATACAGCCTTGACGTACTCCTTTCCCTATTTGGAACCAGTCTGTTGTTCCATGTCCGGTTCTAATTGTTGCTTCTTGACCTGCATACATATTTCTCAGGAGGCGGGTAAGGTGGTCTTGTATTTCCATCTCTTAAAGAATTTTCCACAGTTTGTTGTGATTCACACAGTCAAAGATTTTGGTGTAGTCAGTAAAGCAAAAGTAGATGTTTTTCTGAACTCCCTTGCTTTTCTGATGATCCAGTGGATGTTGGCAATTTGATCTCTGGTTCATCTACCTTTTCTAAATCCAGCTTGAACATCTGGAAGTTCACAGTTCACATACTGTTGAAGCCTGGCTTGGAGAAATGTTGAGCCTTACTTTGCTAGCGTGTGAGATGAGTGCAATTGTGCGGTAGTTTGATATATGTAGGGGGGACCTTTCCCACTAGCCATGTATTGGGAAATTCTGGGAGTCTGGAATTCTGGAAGTCCTAGCTCCAGATTCCATTTGTCACTTCCTGGCTTTTGTCCACTCTGGCTTAAATATCACCTGGGATGCCTCCTGACATCAGATCCAGGAGGAATATTGGGTTCTGGGGGGTAATCCTTCACCTCTCAGCTTCTCAAGTCAAGGTGGCTAGAATTTCAGTGACTGGTCTCAGTCCCCTCCAACTATCTCCACCACTCATTTCTTCTAGATGGTTCAACTCTTTCACCCTTTGAGAGCAAAGGCCAGCACAAGGCAGGGAACATTACAATGGGATTGGTGTTAGCACAGGTTGAAGTACGTTTAATTTTCCATCACTACATGTGAGAGTAGAATAGCCATCTCCAATAAAAATAAAATTGTTTTTCTTCATAATGTTAGAATGCTGAAAAAGCCGCAATTAGAAGAAAAAAGTATTGTCAGCACCCAGAACAACTGTGATGCTTTAGTAATCCTTGCCAAATCTTTTTCTTAGTATTCACTTTTTTACAGCATATTATACTGTATTACATTGTGTATTGCCATTTCCTTTAAAAGCTTTGTTTTAACAATTCATGAAAATTTTTAATGGCTGTGCAATATTCTGTTGTGTGGGTGGGTACATAATAGTATTTTAGCTGTATCTGTATTGTTGGATGTTTGGGCTCCTTCCAGTTTTTCATTTTTAGAAATAAGAATGTAACTGCATACATAAATCTTTGTCTGTACCTTTTGCTGTTTTTCCTAGAACAGATTAATTGAAGGGAAATTTTAGCAGGGTGAAATTTATGAAGGTGGCAAGGAGTCTTGATTTTTATCCCCAAATTATTTGTCGGAAAATGTATGCCACTGCTTGGCTTACTGCATCCTAGTCAACAAGGTAGGTTCTCATATTTTACATCTTTGCTAATTAAAAAGGCAAATATTTAATCTCATTATTTACACTGGGATTGTTATTGCTTAGTGAGGTAGAAGATTTTACACATGGTTGTTAGCTCTGTGTCTAAAATTGAAATCTTGATTTTTTTCCCTCTGAATGGCTCCTGCCAGGGGCTTGTGGATAATCTATTCTTTATATTATATAATCTATTCTTCAGGTCAAAATTTTGGTCAAGTCATCCTTGACTGTTGTGTTTTTCTCCCACTTCTCATCCCTCGCTGTCTGCAGCAAGCCCTCCTGCATTCTGCTCCCAGCTGGTCTGTGCATCTTCTCTGAGTCATTATAGTAGCTTCCCGATTGTTTGCACTACACCCGGATCTCAACGCAGCAGCCAGGCTCATCCCATTACATTGTAACTCAGATTGCAGTAGTCCAGTGCCCGGAGCCCTTTGTGGCTTCCCACTGCAGTCACTGAAAAAGCCAGAGATTCGAATTCTACAAGGCCCTTCATGATCAGACCCCCGGCTACCTCTCGGACACCACCTTTTCTTCTACTTCCCCATCACTTTCCTGCTGGCCCTTGCATATCCCTGCCTCAGGCCATGGCTCTTACTGTCTGTTCCTGCCACATTTGCTGTCTTGCTGTTCCTTTAACACTCCAGAATGGCCTCAGGACCTTTGCACTTGCTGTGCCAGCTCCCTGAAATGCTGTTTCCCTAGATCCTTGGGTGACTGGCTCTTGCTTCCTTTAGGTCTTTTCTGAAAAAATTTTTTTTTTTTTTTGTCAGTGAGGCCTTCTCTGATCTTTCTTTTTGAACTTTCCATGCGTCTCGACATTTCACTTTGCCCTTACTGCTATCTAGCTATTATATGTTCTATTATTTCAATCTTAATTGTGTGCATCTGCACTAAGATTAAACTATACCAGGGGGGGAGTTAACTTTCTATTAATAATTCACTGCTGTATCCCAGCATGCATCAGTACATGCTGGGAAGGTCGTAGCAGCTCTAATATGTGCATAAATGAGTACATTGGCCTTTATTTGCTTGGAATCCCTATTAATTTTATTCCCTCATAAAACTGATACAGAATAAAAATTAAGAAGAGTTCAGAAATCACTACTGTGGTCCTAACTTTGAGTGGAAACCAGTGTTAAATTTTGCTTTACTTGCTAGAACACTTTCTTTCCCTCTCTGCATAAGTACTTTTCAAATGTATGCCTTGTGCAGTAAAACTTTACATTCAACTTCTCCACTATTCATTATGATTTGTTTGTATTTTTCATGTAATGATAATTTTTTACATAAAATTTTTAGTGATTTCAAAATAGTACACTAAATGAAGTTACTTTATTTTCCTTAGCATTGGCTCTTTGTATTATTTTCACTTTATTTGCTATTATAAAATTGTGCTATGATGAACATCCTAGTACATGCCATGTTTTCTCCCTTTCAGATCATTTTCTTGGACTAGATGTTCCAAAGCTAAAAAATGTTTATGAGTAGTTCTAAAGCTCTAACATTTTATCACCTTTAAGACTTCTCATGGAGAGTCCCTGAGATGGCTAAAATTCAGCTTCAATTAATATTTCCTTTCAAAATATATTTAGAAATCTGTGTTCTGTTGACTTCAAACGCTTTTTGAGATGTTTCCATTTCTGTTCATGGAATTTGTCAAAGAGGAAATTTGTCAAATTTCCACATGGTACTGTGGAAGGTCACAGACTCTGGACAGAGATTATTTTCAGCTCTGGCTCAGTTACTTGTTGCTGGGGGATCTGGGGTGAGTTGCTCAACTTTTGAACCTCATTTTCTACTTTAGTCAATTGCATATAATTGTACCTGCTTTGGGGTAAGGGCTAAATGAGATGGAGTAGGTACAGCCGTTTGCATAGACACTGGCATACAGCACATGCTCAGTGAGTGGATGTGGGCACCACTAGTGTTTCAAATGATTAAGGACTGGAATCATCTCTAGTGCCCACTACATACAGGGCTAATCATTAGAACAGTGGTTATTCATCACGTATTTAAATAGCAGAAGGAAGGGAATAGTCTTCATCTTGGTTCCTTGCTACAGATTGCTCCACTTCTGTTTCCTGGTTTCCTGAACTTTCCATGTCTGTTTCTCTCTATAAGACCATGCTTCTCAGTAACAGCTGCCCCTCTAACTTCTATTTTAAAATCCTTGTGATTTTATTAGATGTTTCATATTTTAGATATAGCTTTCTTTGCTAAATTTGTGGATTCATTTCCACTGGTCTCTCACTGTGTCACATTTATCCTTTCTTCACATCACTGTTGCTGGAGATGGTAGCCTGTTGGTTGACATGGTTGTGTGTGTGTGTATTTCACTATGTAACTTCTACCTGGACCAACCTCGGTGTGTAAGATTATTGTTGTTGTTCGCTTGCCAAGTTGTGTCCAACTCTTTGCAACCCCATGAACTATAGTCTACCAGGCTTCCTTGTCCTTCACTATCTCCTAGAGTTTGCTCAAACTCATGTTCATTGAGTTGGTGATGCCATCCAACCATCTCGTCCTCTATCATACCCTTCTCCTGCCCTCAGTCTTTCCCAGCATCAGGGTCTTTTCCAATGAGCTGGCTCTTCACATCAGGTGGCCAAAGTATTGGAGCTTCACCTTCAACATCAGTCCTTCCAGTGAATATTCAGGATTGATCTCCTTTAGGATGGACTGGTTTAGCATTTTGTGATCATCCAGAGCTGTTTATCACAGAATTATTTAAAACCGTGAAAGATGAGTAACACCCTAACCAGTCAACATGAGTGGAAAGATTCTGTAAATTATGATCCCTCCCTGAAGTGGAATGTTTTGAAGGCATGCAAATAAAGATGTTTATGAAGAGTTTTAATGGCATGAAAAAATAATTATAGTAATAAAAATTATATGTATGGCAAGATTCCAAGGATGAAAAGAAAATAAGGTCCTCAAAATGCTAGAAAGAGCTACGTTGACAGAAATTACTTCTGAGTGGAAGAAATTAAGATTTTTATTTTCTGTTCCTTTACATATTTCGGGTTTCTTTTCAAATTTTCCTATGCTGAGAACAAATTGCCTTCTTTGCTGGAAAAAATAACTCGTGCAAAGAATTGAAGAAAAACAAATCTTTAAGGTGGAGCCCGTTTATTTAGTTCTGCTACGACTTCATAAGTTCAGATTATATTGCTAATTTCTGCCTCAGGATAGAATTTCCTGGTTTTGGTTTTGTTATGGTAACCTTTCCTGCCTGCCTTAAAATTCAGAAACTCCTTTGTGTTGATAGTATGTAGGTTGACGAGCTCCACGTTCCATTCTTCAATCAATATTTAATGTTGTAGCCGGGGTCTGTGGCATGATTTATGACAGCGAAAGTGTTGAGAAAAACACAGACTGGTTTCTTGGTTATTAAGTGTGCTTTAGCTTAGCATTTAACAGAATGTATTCTGAGACACGCTAGTTTCCCAAGATTCTCTGTGAACAAATGTTTCTCTGACCAAATTAAGTTAGGAAATCCTGCAGTGTGGTGTATTGACTTAGGGCAAAGGCTGTAAAACAATGTTGATTAAATTCCCAACTCTGGCAATTCTTAGTTGGGATAATTTACTTAAACTTAATGTGCCTCAGTTTCCTTGCCTGTAAAGTAGGAATAATATTTTGTGGTGGTATAAATCAGACAAGATAATAAGTAGAAGTATCAAGCATCATTTCCTGGCCCACGAGTTCCCTGCTGGTGTTTCATTTATACTGTTTATCCCCCTGGAAGGTGTGCAGCATCTTCAGGGTAGCATATTATGAATCCTGAGAAATCCTGTGGTAAGGAAATATGTGTAACTTCAACATGTGGATTCCAAACTTACTTCACCACGGAACCATCACACAGGTTGTCTCCCTGTGGAACTCATGTTCTGGAGAATGCACATTGGAAGCATAGCTCAGGATGACTCCAAGGGAACACATTGTAAAAATCAAGAGCATCCTTAGTCACGTCCAAAACAAACATCAAAAGGATATTGGTGAGACTGGCAGAGCAAGGAACTCTGAAATTCTGGAAAAAAAAAAAAACCTGGCAAAAATGGTCAGAATGAACGTTTTGAAACTCTGGAAATTAACCGAAGGTTTACAGAAACCCAAGGAGCACTTATTCAAGAAAAACAGCTGAATCTCAGTAAGACTAGTAAGCTTTGTAGTATTTTACCTCACCCTCATCCTATTTCCCACTTCCTATCCCAGTAATATAGCCTTGAAAATAATAGCTCATATTCCACGTACAAGCCTGGACCTCACTCACAAAGAATAATAATCCTTATTAGATTGGTCTGTTGTCCCTCTGGAAGAAGACTGGCTGGAAAGGCTTATCTTTATTTCACCTGACTTGGAACTTTCCCACTGCTGTCTGTGGGGTTGTTGATAAAAATTACTTACAGGCAAATGTTTTAGTGATCACCGCGTGAGACAACAGATTAACAGTGGGAGTGAATAATGGGTGAAAAGGCTGGAGAATGAGATGCTTTGGGTAATAAAGACTTTGAGTAGTTTCACCATATTCCTGGGTATCACATGAGGCTCTGTGAACATGCTTAAGAAAGACATGTGAAAGCCCTCGGATCTCACCTTTGGCTCACCTTGAGGTCTGTACCAGCAGGAAGGAAAGACTAAAGCTGTGTTGTCACTTTGTAGCCGAGCATTCAGAGTGTGCTCCAGCACACTCACAGAGCCCCTCTGCAAACATGCAGAAGGTTCTTTCCTGCATAGGAGTGTAGGGAAATCTCTTTAAGGCTGTTAGCTGAAGAAGTGGAAACAGTGACAGATTTTCTTTTCTTGGGCTCCAGAATCACTGTGGTTGGTGACCACAGCCATGAAATTAAAAGACACTTGTTTCTTGGAAGAAAAGCTATGAATAACCTAGACAGCGTATTAAAAAGCAGACATCACTTTTCTGACAAAGATCTGTATAGTTAAAGCTATATTTTTGCCAGCAATCATGTACGGATGTGAGAGTTGGACCCTAAAGAAGGCTGAGTGCTGAAGAATTGATGCTTTTGAATTATGGTGCTGGAGAAGACCCTTGAGAGTCCCTTGGACCGCAAGGAGATAAAGCCGGTCAATCCTAAGGGAAATCAACCCTGAATATTCATTGGAGGGACTGATGCTAAAGCTGAAACTGCAATACTCTGGCCACCTGATGCAAAGAACTGACTCATTGGAAAAGACCCTGATGCTGGGAAAGATTGAAGGCAGGAGGAGAAGGGGACGGCAGAGGATGAGATGGTTGGATGGCATTACCCACTCAGTGGACATGAATTTGAGCAAACTCCAGGAGATAGTGAAGGACGGGGGAGTCTGGTGTGCTGCAGTCCATGGGGTCGCAAAGTGTTAGACATAGCACCTGAACAGCAATGACAATAAAAAAGCTAATGAGACTTCAGTGGATACGTATGACTAATGATACACAGTTTACAGAATTAGTTCAGAAAAGTCATGAGACAAGCAACAACTACAGGAAACCCTGAGATGGGGGAAGAAAAGAATCTGATTTTCAGGATTGCCACAATGTAATATCCAGTGTCCAGTTTTCAACAAAAAGTTGCAAGGATTACAAAGAAAGAAGAATGTATAGTTGTTGCACAGGAAAATAAATAATACAGACTGTCCCTGAGGAAGCCAAGAGATTGAAATTTCTAGGTGAAGATTTTCAATCAGGTATTTAAATTATGTTCAAAGAGCTAAAGAAAACTACACTTAATGAACTAAAGGAAAGCATGAGAACTATATCTCAGTAAGTAGAATATCAATAAAAAGATAAAATTATAAAAAGGAACCAAATACAAACTTTGGAGTTGAAATGTATAATAACTACAATGAAAAATTAACTATAGGGGCTCAACATCAGATTTAACTAGGCAGATACAAACGGAGTGAATTTGAAGATAGGTCAATTAAGATTATCCATTCTGAGGAACAGAAAAAGAAAAGGATGAAGAAAAATAAATGAAGCCTCAGAGACCTGTTAGGATGTCATTAGATATATCAACACAGGCATATGATGGGAGCCTCTCAGTGAGAGGAAGGGGTGAAAAGAGCAGAAAGAGTATTTGAAGATATAATGGCCAAGAATGTTCCAAATTTGATTAAAATGTTAATCTGCACCTACACAGAGGATTTAGCTCAGTGGTAGAGCACTTGCTTTGCATGTATGAGGCCCTGGGTTCAATCCCTGGCATCTCCAGGTTTGATCTTCCCCATAGCTCAAATGGAAAAGAATCTGCCTGCAGGAGGCCTGGGTTCGATTCCTGGGTCGGGAAGATGCTCTGGAGGAGGGCATGGCAACCCACTCCAGTGTTCTTGCCTGGAGAACTCCATGGGCAGAGGAGCCTGGGGGGCTGCAGTTCATGGGGTCACAGAGAGTTGGGCACCACTGAGCGACTAACACTATACCTACAAGATGCTCAACAAACGCCAAATAGGATAAACTCAAAGAGAGACCTAAGCTAAACTATCCAAGGTTAAAGAGAATCTTTAAAAAAGAAAAGTTACTGATCACATGGAAGAGGTCCTCAATAATATTAGCATGTGTTAATATCAGTAATGTTAACATCTCATCAGAAATCATGGAAGCCAGAAGACATACGCGAAGTGAAAGACATACACAAGTGCTAAATATATATATATATAAAATATATAACATAATATATTATATACATATATATAAAATGTTGACTAAATATGGTGTATCCCACAAAAAATACCCTTAAAAATGAAGGAGAAATTAAGACATTCCCAGAGAAGCAAAAGTTGAGATGGTTTGTTGCTAGCAGACCTCCCTTGCAGGAGATGCTAAAAGAAGTCATTCAGGGTGAAATGAAAGGACCCAGGATAGTAACTGAGACCCACGTGAAGAAATAAAGGACACCAGCAAAGGTAGCAACACGGGTAAATACAGAGGACGGTATGAATGTATTTCTGGTTTTAACTATTTTTGTTCTGTCTGTGAAAGTCACTTAGTTGTGTCTGACTCTTTGCACTCTCATGGACTGCAACCTGCCAGGCTGCTCTGTCCATGGATTCTCCATGCAAGAATGTCAGAGTGGGTTTTCATGCCCTTTTCCAGGGCATCTTCCCAATCCAGGGATCGAACCTGGGTCTCCTGCATCACAGGCAGATTCTTTACTGTCTGAGCTATCATGGTATCTGTCCTAAAAGATGAGTTTGTAAAGCAGTTATAAATCTTTGTTGATGGACGCACAATGTTTAAAAAGTAATTTGTGGCAATAACAACATAAAGGTGGTGAATGGAGATATATGTGAGATAAGATTTTCTATATTTGAAATTAATTGGTATTAATCTAAACTAGATTCTTATAAATTGTCAGTTACAGTACCCTGGGCAACCACTAAGAAAATAACTGAAAAATATATAGGAAAAGAAATGATCAGGAAATTGAATAAGGTGCACTAGAAAACCTCCTTAACAAAAAGAAGGCAATAATGGAGGATCTGAGGAATAAAAATGATATAAGAAATATAGAAAACAAATATCAAAATGGTAGAAGTAAGTCCTACATTGTCAGTAATTATGTTTAGTTGAAATGCACGGGGCTTTCCAGGTGGTGCTAGTGGTAAAGAATATGCCTGCAATGCAGGAGATGCAGGTTCAGTCCCTGGGTGGGGAAGATCCCCTCCACTTCAGTAATCTTGCCTGGAGAATCCCATGGACAGAACCTGGCAGGTTATAGTCCATGGGCTTGCAAAGAGTCAGACATGACTGAACACACACACACTCACACACACACAGAGAAAGAGAGAGAGAGAAATAGATTAAACTTTCCAATTAAAAGGCAGATATTGGCAGAGTGGACAAACAATATGATCCCAACTCTCTGCTGCCTAGTAAAGATCTACTTTAAATCCAAAACACAAATAGGTTGAAAGTAAAAGGGTCCATCCATCAATAAGATGTAACAAACATTCATCTAAAAGAGAAGCCCAAGATACATGAAGCAAAAACTGGCACAGTTGAGGGGAGAAATAGACACTGAGCAATAATGGCTAGAGACTTAGATACTCCACTATCAATAATGCGTAGAACAGCTCTTGTCCTTCAGTCACTAAGCTGGGTCTGACTCTTTGTCAGACCCATGGACTGCAGCACTCCAGGCCTCCCTGTCCATCACCAACTCCCAGAGCTTACTCAAACTCATGTCCATCGAGTCGGTGAGGCCATCCAACCATCTCATCCTTTGTCATCCCCTTCTCCTCCTGCCTTCAATCTTTCCCAGCATCAGGGTCTTTTCCATTGAGTCGGCTCTTCGCCTCAGGTGGCCAAAGTACTGGATCTTCAGCGCCAGCATCAGTCCTTCCAATGAATACTCAGGATTAATTTCCATTAGGACTGACTGGTTATATCTCCTTGTAGTCCGAGGGACTCTCAAGAGTCTTCTCCAGCACCACAGTTCAAAAGCATCAATTCTTCAGTGCTCAGCCTTCTTTATGGTCCAACTTTCACATTTGTCCATGGCTACTTGAAAAATTATGGCTTTGACTAGATGGACCTTTGTTGGCAAAGTATTGTCTCTGCTTTTTAATATGCTGTCTAGGCTGGTCATAGCTTTTCTTCCAAGGAGCAAGCATCTTTTAATTTCATGGCTGCAGTCACCATCTGCAGTGATTTTGGAGCCCAAGAAAATAAAGTCTCTAACTTCTTCCATTCTTGCCCCATCTACTTGCCATGAGTGATGGAACCGGATGCCATGATCTTAGTTTTTTGAATGTTGAGTTTTAAGCCAGCTTTTTCACTTTTCTCAAGAGGGTCTTTAGTTCGTCTCCACTTTCTGCCATAAGGGTGGTGTCATCTGCATATCTGAGGTTATTGGTATTTCTCCTGGCAATTTTGATTCCGGCTTGTGCTTCATCCAACCCACATTTTGCATGATATCCTCTGCATATAAGTTAAATAAGCATGGTGACAATATACAGGCTTGATGTACTCCTCACCCAATTTGGAACCAGTTTGTTATTCCATGTCTGGTTCTAACTGTTGCTTCTTGACCTGCATACAGATTTCTCAGGAGGCAGGTAAGTTGGTCTGGTATTCCCATCTCTTGAAGAATTTTCCCACAGTTTGTTGTGATCCACACAAGTCAAAGGCTTTAGCATAGTCAGTGAAGCAGAAGTAGATGTTTTTCTGGAATTCTCTTGCTTTTTTGATGATCCACTGGATGTTGGCAATGTGATCTCTGGTCCTCTGCCTTTTCTAAATCCAGATTGAACATCTGCAAGTTCTTCATTCACATAGTGTTGAAGCCCAACTTGCAGAATTTTCAGCATTACTTTGCTAGCTTGTGAAATGAGTGCAACTGTGTGGTAGTTTGAACATTCTTTGGCACTGCCCTTCTTTGGGATTGGAATGAAAACTGACCTTTTCCACTCCTGTGGCCACTGCTGAGTTTTCCAAATTTGCTGGCATATTGAGTGCAGCACTTTCACAGCATCATCTTTTAGGATTTGGAATAGCTCAGCTAGAATTCCATCACCTCCACTAGCTTTGGAGATCCACAGTGGAAAACAGTTGTACAGAAGATCAGAAGTAAACTGAAGGCTTGAACAGCACTATAAAACAACTACACCCAGCAGACATACAGGAAATGCTTCACTCAAAAATTTGTTGTTTGGTTGCTAAGCCTGGTTTAACTCCTCTGCAGGCCCATGGACTGTTGCCCGCCAGGCCCTCTGGCCATGGGATTTCCCAGGCAAGAATACTGAAGTAGGTTGCCATTTCCTTCTCCAGGGGACCTTCTTGACCCGGGGATTGAACCCATGTCTTCTGTATTGGCAGGAAGATTCTTTATTACAGAGCCCTCAACCAATAGTAGCAGAACGCATAGTTTTCTCATGCACTATGGAACACTTTTCCAGGACGGACTATATGTTTGAATGCAAGACAAGTCTCAGTAAACTTAGAAACATTTAAGTCATGGCTTCCCTGGTGGCTCAGCAGTAAAGAATCTGCCTG
The DNA here is from genome assembly GCF_910594005.1 of Cervus elaphus. Lineage (NCBI taxonomy): Eukaryota > Metazoa > Chordata > Mammalia > Artiodactyla > Cervidae > Cervus > Cervus elaphus. Next base: position 12,859,608 of record NC_057820.1, read on the forward strand.
CCAGTGCAGGAGGCGTGGTTTTGATCTCTGGTCTGGGAAGATCCCACATGCCATGGAGCAACTAAACCTGGGAGTCACAACTATTGAGCTTATGCTCTGGAGCCCAGGAGCGCAACTACTGAGCCCATGAGCTGCAACTGCTGAAGCCCATGTGCCGTAGAACCTGTGCTCCAGAATAAGAGAAGCCATCACGATGGGAAACCTGCTCACCGAAACTAGAGAGTAGCCTCCATTCACTACAACTAAAGAAAAGCCCATGCAGTAACAAAGACCCAGCACAGCCAAAAATAAATAAGTCAATAAGATTATTAAAAATATTTAAGTCATATAAAATATGCTGTGTGACCACAACAGAATAAAGTTAGAACTCAATAAGGAAAATTTGGAAAGTTCACAAATATATAAAACTTAAACAACACATTGCTAACTAAATAAAAGCCTGTTAAAAAAAAAGAAAGTAGTTTGAGATGAATGAAAATGACAGCACAGTGTACCAAAACTTATGGGATGAACTGAAAACTGTGCTCAGAGGGAAATTTATAGTATATGTCTTCAGTTAGAACTGGACATGGAACAACAGACTGGTTCCGAATAGGAAAAGGAGTACGTCAAGGCTTTATTTTGTCACCCTGCTTATTTAACTTACATGCAGAGTACATCATGTGAAATCCTGGGCTGGATGAAGCACAAACTGGAATCAAGATTGCCAGGAGAAATATCAATAACCTCAGATAGGCAGATGACACCACCCTTACGGCAGAAAGTGAAGAGGAACTCAAGAGCCTCTTGATGAAAGTGAAAGAGGAGAGTGAAAAAGTTGGCTTAAAGCTCAACATTCAGAAAACTAAGATCATGGCATCCGGTCCCATTACTTAATGGCAAATAGATGGGGAAACACTGGAAACAATGGCGGACTTTATTTTTTTGGGCTCCAAAATCACTGCAGATGGTGACTGCAGCCATGAAATTAAAAGATGCTTGCTCCTTGGAAGAAAAGTTATGATCAACCTAGACAGCATATTAAAAAACAGAGACATTACTTCACTAACAAAGGTCCATCTAGTCAAGGCTATGGTTTGTCCAGTGGTCATGTATGGATGTGAGAGTTGGACTATAAAGAAAGCTGAGTGCAGAAGAATTGATGCTTTTGAACCATGGTGTTGGAGAAGACTCTTGAGAGTCCCTTAGACTGCAAGGAGATCCAACCAGTCCATCCTAAAGGAGATCAGTCCTGGGTGTTCATTGGAAGGACTGATGTTGAAGCTTGAAACTCCAATTCTTTGGCCACCTGATGGGAAGAGCTGACTCATTTGAAAAGACCCTGCTGCTGGGAAGGATTGAGGGCAGGAGGAGAAGGGGACGACAGAAGATGAGATGGTTGGATGGCATCATTGACTCGATGGACATGGGTTTGGGTGGACTCTGGGAGTTGGTGATGGACAGGGAGGCCTGGCGTACTGTGGTTCATGGGGTCTCAAAGAGTCGGACACGACTGAGCGATTGAACTGAACTGAACTGATGCTGAGAAAGATTGAAGGTTGGAGAAGAATGGGACAACAGAGGATGAGATGGTTAGATGGCATCACCAACTCAATGGACAGGAGTTTGAGTAAACTCTGGAAGTTGGTGATGGACAAGGAAGCCTGGTGTGCTGCAGTCCATGGGGTCAAAAAGAGTCAGACACGACTGCGCGACTGAATTGAACTGAACATTAGAAAAAGAAGAAAAGTCTCAGATTAGTAATTAATTTGACTTTAAGAAGCATTGCAGGCAGATTCTTTACCAACTGAGCTATCAGGGAAGTCCTTAAGAAATTAGACAAAGTAACAAACTGAATACAAGGAAACACAATGTAAATAAATGAAATAGAGAATAGAAAAATAAGAGAAAATCAACAAAACCAAAAATTTGTTCTTTGGAAAGAACAAATAATCAATAAGTACAGTGGTCAAGACTTCAGCTAGACTGACAAGAAAGAGAGGGAAGACTCAAATTACTAAAACTGGTAATGAAAGTGATGACATTACTGTTGACCTTACAGAAAGAAAAATGATGAAGGGCAATGCTGTGAACAACTGTGTGCCAACCAATTAGATTATTTCAATGAACTAGACAAATCATATGTTTGATAAGGATCTAGTATATAGAATATGTAAAGAACTCTTTAACAATTCAAAACTAAAAAGACAGCTCAATTGAAAAATGGATGAAGAATTTAAATAGAATTTCTCCAAAGAAGACATGCAGATGGTAAATAAGCAAATGAAACGATGCTCAAGATCATCTTAATTATTAGAGAAATGTAAATCAAAACCACAGTGACATAATATTTCATACCCACTAGGATGGATATAACAATAATTTTTTAAAAATGCAAAACAGTAAATGTTGACAGGAATTGGAGAATTGGAAACTCCATACCTTCTGGTGGGAGTGTAAAATGGTGCATGCATGCATGCTCTGTTGCTTCCGTCATGTCTGACTCTTTGAGACCCTATGGACTGTAGCTCACCAGGCTCCTCTGTCCATGGGATTCTCCAAGCGGGAATACAAGACCTTGGACTGTTTCTCTGGTCATGAACTCCTTATTGCAAAATTCAGACTTAAATTGAAGAAAGTAGGGAAGACCACTAAGCAATTCAAGTATGACCTAAATCAAATCTCTTATGATTATGCAGTGGAAGTGACAAATAGATTCAAGGGATTACATTTGATAGACAGAGTGCCTGAAGAACTATAGATGGAGGTTCATAACATTGTACAGGAGGCAGTGATCAAAACCATCCCCAAGAAAAATAAATGCAAAAAGGCAAAATGGTTGTCTGAGGAGGCCTTGCAAATAGCTGAGAAAAGAAGAGAAGCAAAAGGCAAAGAAGAAAAGGAAAGATATACCCATCTGAAAGCAGAGTTCCAAAGAATAGCAAGGAGAGATAAAGCTTTTCTAAGTGAACAATGCAAAAAATAGAGGAAAACAGTAGAATGGAAAGACTAGAGATTTCTTTAAGGAAATTAGAGATACCAACGGAACATTTCATGCAAAGATGGGTACAATAAAGGATAAAAATGGTATGGACTTAACAGAAGCAGAAGATATTAAGAAGAGGTGGCAAGAATACACAGGAGACCTATACAAAGAAGATTAGTGGCCGGGATAACCACAATGGTGTGATCACTCACCTAGAGCTAGACATCTTGAAGTGTGAAGTCAAGTATACCTTAGGAAGCATCACTGTGAACAAAGCTAGTGGAGGTGATAGAATTCCAGCTGAGCTGTTTCACATCCTAAAAGATGATGCTGTGAAAGTGCTGCACTCAATATGCCAGCAAATCGGGAAAACTCTACAATGTTGTAAGTACACTTGAATGGTGAATTTGTGTTACGTGAACTATATACCTCAATAAAAATATTGTAAAAAATAATAAAGCAAATGTGGTAGTTAATTTCATGGCAACTTGACCAGATCATAGGATGAGCAGATAGCTGGGTAAACATTTGTTTGTGGGGGTCAGTGACAAGAGAGTTTCCAGATGAGATCAGCATTTGAGTCAGTAGACTTGAGTAAAACACACTGCTCTCCTCAGGGTGGTGGGCAGCATCCAAACCACTGAAGGCCTGAATGGAATAAAATGATGGTGGTAGGGAGGATTTGCCCTCTGTGCTACAGTGAGACATCAGTCTTTTCTAGCCCACAAGGTTCTAGGTTATCGTACCTTCAGACATAGACTGGAATCCATGCCATTAGCTCTCAGGCCTTCCAATGGTAAGGTCTTCCTGGGTCCCCAGCTTATACTTGGCAGACTGTGAGACAGTCTCCATGACTTCATGAACTAGTATCTTATAATAAATTGTATAGCTGTGGATAGAAGATTCTTGAGAGTCCCTTGGACAGCAAGGAGATCAAACCAGTCAGTCCTAAAGGAAATCGACTTTGAATGTTCATTGGAAGGACTGAATCTTTCTGCAATTTTATTTGTTTATTTATTTTTGCTTGCACTGGGTCTTTGGTGCTGTGCAAGCTTCTCTCTAATTGTGGCGACTGGGACTGTTCTGTAGTTGTAGTGCTTGGGATTCTCATTGTGATGGCTTCTCTTGTTGCCGAGCATGGGCTCCAGGCTGCATGGGCTTCAGTAGTTGCAGTGTGTGGGATCAGTAGTTGTGGCTCCTGGGCTTTTAGAGCACAGGCTCAATAGTTGTGGTGCAACTATTAGTTGCTCTGAGGCATGTGGGATCTTCCCAGATCAGGGATTGAATCCATGTCTCCTGCATTGGCAGGCAGATTCTTTACCACTGGACCACCAGGGAAGCCCCAGAAGGACTGATTCAGAAGCTGAAGCTCTAATACTTCGGCCGCCTGATGCAAAGTGCTGACTTGTTGGAAAAGACCCTGTTGCTGGGAAAGACTGAGGGCAGGAGGAGAAGGGGGTCACAGAGGATGAGATGGTTGGATGGCATCACCAACTCGATGGACATGAGTTTGAGCCAACTCCAGGAGATAGTGGAAGACAGGGAAGCCTGGTGTGCTGCAGTCTGTGGGGTCACAGAGTCAGGACACGACTTAGCAACTGAAAAACAAAATAGATGGAAGTCCTATAGGTTTTATTTCTCTGGTGAATTTTGATTAATACAGCCAGAGCAAAGGGAAAATGTCAGCAAAAACCATGTACTTATTTTCTGTCCCTAGTTATTTCAGAATCAATAGTGCAATCTTAGGTCAAGTCGTGCAGTTAATTAGTTCATCCCAGCCTGCTTTTACTGCACACACACACCAGTAACTGCCAGCTCTGAGCTGGGTACCCGGAGTGCAGAGAGGAATGGGACTCTGGCGCCCCCTAGAGGAGGCAGATGAGACCGAGGTTGTCTAATAGTACCGAGGGGGCAGGTGCTCCTGTGGGCAGTGACCATCTTTGCTTGGAAGAAGACAGTTGTGAGAATGAGAGCTAGAGACATTTTCACTAGGAGGGGACAGTTGGAGGGCATGTCAAGGGTGTGGTTGGAGTCTAGGCAGAGGTGGCCTAGGGCAGTCTGGGAGGAGATCAGATCAACTACCAACCTCAGATGCCAGGCTGGGGCTTGGACAATGACTTAATGCTAAGGCTGTAGATATGGCTTTAAGAAATATCAATAGAAATTCCACTCTAAAAATTTAACAGGATTAATTCATTAAAACAATATGCATTGTTCCAGGCCCTGTACTTGATTCTGGGGAAATGTTGGTTCTTAAAAGAGATGTAACTGCTCACGTGTCCCTTCAGTTGTATGATTAGAAATCTTTGTGGTATCATGATTCATGATGGAGAACACGTATAATTTCAGTGTTCAGTTTTCATGGAATGGCTAAGTAATTAGTGGGCATAATATGATGAGATGTTACCAATCTCACAAAGTTAATGTTTGTTGGTAATTTTGATGGGATATGTTTAAAACTTAAGTGAAAAAGCAGCTTGCAAATATGAGCTGAAAAAATAATTCACTAGGTGGTACGATTAAAAGTGATTTTCATTGTATTCCCACTACTTTTCTACATTTTCTAAGCAGGAAAATATTTTCTACAATGAGCATGTGCTTTAACGTAGTAAAGAATTGTTTAATATGCTTTAAGAATACTCCTAAAAGAGCTAAACATTTGGGTCTACACCAAAATATCTTTTTAGAATTTTCAGACAGCTGGTGTGAGGGATAAAGAGAGTACTGTCTTAGCAGTTTAGAATTTTTGTACTTTCCTATTAAAAAGAATAATAAAACATCCGCTTCTGTCTCAGCATGGTTAGCTGCTTGTGATGCTGGAGGAGCCAGCAGGCGATCAGCATTTCTGCACACCCACTGTTGCGAGTGACCACGTAATCCAAGAAAATTGATCTCCAGGTTTCCTTCACTCCAGATGGCTTTTTGACAACAAAGATAAAACATTCACGCAGTCACAGCACACGTCCTACTCAATTAGACTCCCTCATCTCACCCTGGATCTATTGGAGGGGCTGTTTTTGTGTTTCTTTTTAAAAACTTCACTTTGAACTTGAGGAGTGCCTTTTATCAGGCTGTAAGACTCAGAAGCATTTTACTTTTTGGTAGCTTTTAGATACTTGGAGTCTATGGCAACTACAGAATCCATTTGGGAATACCCTGAGGTTTACCTGAGATTATGGGAAGGGGGAGGGTGAAGTACGTGCGTGTCAGCCCGTGTTCAAAAACTTCAATCCCCTTTGGAGATAGGTACTTCTGTGCTGCCATGTAAGAAGCCTAGATAATTGCCTGTGGGCAGAAAAATAGGAGCAAATATTAACACTCACAGCAACCAGGATCTGTAAATAGGGAAAGGACTAACATTTATTGAGCTCCTGCTAAGTGCCAAGCACATTCCATGTGGAAACTCACTCAACCATCACAATGACCTTAGGAGGCTAAGTGTTTTTATTCCCACTCTGGAGAAGATGAAATTGAAGCTAAAAAATAAGGAACTTACCCAGCTTGTAAGTGACAGAGCAGAGATTTGCACCTCAGTCATTCCAGGTCTTAAGACCTTGTTTCTTCTTCTTGTCCTGGCTGTGTTTTATGTATAGGAAGTCTCATTTAATCAAACTGGCTTCCTTGCCCATGGTACTTTTATTGTAGGCAGGAAAAGGGAACATGAAAACTATAGTTATACTGACCAGGGAACATATGTATGTATGTATGTGTGTATGTATTTAATTTGATTGTTATGTGGATACTTAACATGAAATCTACCTTCTTAACAAATTTTCAAACGTAAAGTACCTTGCTTTTGACTGTAGTGTTGTACAACAGGTCTCTAGAGCTTATTTTTCTTACTTTACTAAGACTTATGCCCACTGATTACCAACTCCTCATTCTCTCTACCCTCTGCCCTGGTCAACCACCATTCCACTCATTTTATGAATATGACTATTTTAGATATCTTATAAGTAGAATCATGCAATATTGAGCGTTCTGTGACTGGCTTATTTCACTTAACATAACATCCTCAGGGTTCATGCACATTGTCACATAATACAAATTCCCTTCCTTTTTAAGGCTGAGTAGTATTCCACTGTAACTATATACCACGTCTTCTTTATCCATTCATCTGTCAATGAACAATTTAGGTTGCTACCCCAGCTTGGCTATTGTGAATAGTGCTACAGTGAACACAGATATGCTAATACCTCTTTGAGCCTGATTTCCATTTTTTTTTTTAAGATAAATAGCCAGAAGTGGGATTGTTGAGTCATGTGGTGATTTTATTTGTAATATTTTGAGGAAGCTTCTTATTGTTTTCCATGGCAGCTACACCATTTTATGTTACCACCAAAAGTGTGCAAGAATTGTAATTTCTCTACGTCCTTGCCAATAGTGGTTGTCTGTTCTGTTTTATTGTAGCCATCCCAACAGTTGTAAGATGATATCTCATTGTGGTTTTGATTTGCATCTCCCTGATGCTTACTGATGTTGCTTGTCTTTTTGTTATACCTGTTGGCCATTTGTTATGTCTTCTTTGGGGAAATGTCTATCCAAATCCTTGTTGTTGTTGTAGTTCAGTCGCTCAGTCGTGTCTGACTCTTTTCGACCCCATGGACTGCAACACGCCAGGTTTCCCTGTCCGTCACCATCTCCCAGAGTTTGCTCACACTCATGTCCATTCAGTCGGTGATGCCATCCAATCATCTCCTCCTCTGTCGTCCCCTTCTCCTGCCTTCAATCTTTCCCAGCATCAGGATCTTTCCTAATGAGTTAGCTCTTTGCATCAGGTGGCCAAGTATTGGAGTTTCAGCTTCATTGAACCCAGGTCTCCCGCATTGCAGGTGGATTCTTTACCTACTGAGACACCAGGGAAGCCCTTCAAATTCTTAGTCCATTTTTTAAAATGGGGTTCTTAGTTTTTTATCTTGTGAAATAATTTTTATTTAAAAAAATTTTTTTTCTTTTTAAGATTTTATTTTATTTTTTTTTTTGTTTTTCTTTTTTTAAAACTAGTTTTTTTAGTTGTAGGAGTTCGGAAATTAATCCCCTATCAGATATATGACTTGAAATATTTTCTCCCATTCTGTGAGTTTATTTTTACTCTGTTGTTTGTTTCCGTTTCTGTGCAGAAGCTTTTTATTTTGATGTACGCCCACCTGTTTACTTTTATTTTTGTTGTTGTGCCTTTGGTGTCACATCCCAAATATCATTGCCAAGATCAATGTCAAGCAGCTTTTCTATGTTTTCTTCTAGAACTTTTACAGTGTATGAATTAAAGACATAAAAAAATCATATTTGTGTCATTATTCCATTTTGATTTTTGTGTATGATATGAGATCAGGGTCCAGTTCTGTTCTTTTTCATATAGATATCTAGTTTTCCCAACACTATTTATTGAAGAGACTATCTTTTCCCCATTGTGCATTCTTGGCTTGCTAATCAAAGATCAGATGACCGTATGTGTGGATTTATTTCTGCGTTCTCTATTATGTCCCATCGGTCTATATATCTGTCTTTATGCCAATAAAATATATTTTGATTACTGTATCTTGATCTTCCCTGGTGTCTCAGATAATAAAGAATCTTCCTGCAATTCAGGAAACCCAGGTTCAATCCCTGGGTCAGAGAGATCCCCCGGAGAATGGAATGGCAACTCACTCCAGTACTTTTGCCTGGGGAATCCCATGGACAGAGAAGCCTGGCGGGCTACAGTCCATGGGATTGCAAAGAGTCAGACGTGACCAAGCAACTAACACTTTAATATATTTTTAAAAAAGGAAGTATGATGCCTCCAACTTTGTCCTTCTTTCCTCAAGATTGATTTGGTTGTTCATGATGTTTTGTGGTTTCATTTGAATTTGGGAATTAATTTTTCTGTTGATGTAAAAAGTACTATTTGGAGGAGTTGGATGGTATTGTGTAAATTCCACAAACAAGGAGTGATGTCAGCAGGATGTTAGGATAGGAAACCCTAGATCCCAGATCTTGCTCTTTCAATAGGAATCTCTGCACATCAGCGAAGACAGCCCTTGCCTGCTCCTCGGCAGACCGTTAGGGTCTCGCTACGCATCCCCTCTTCTTGCCAGTCCTGTATTTTCATTGCTGTTCTGGACGTCAGGCACAGAAGTGGAGCCAAGAGGAAAAATCTTAGAGCTGGGACTCTTTTCATGAAGTGACGTGAATCTTTGTCTCTAACTTGGATAGCTGGTCTGTCTTTTCAGAGGAGTCATTTTTACGGTTTCTAAAGGATGTAAAGGTTAATACTCGAATAGCACCCTGGTCTGTCACTCATCCGTCAGCTGGATATGTGATTCCTAGGTCTTTATAAACACTAGTGAGTAACAAGGGTATATGTATCAGTTGGCTAAATTGCGCATAACAAACTACCTTAAACTCATTGTTTTAAAACAATAAGCTCTTATCATTGTTTATGAGTCTGCAGGTCAGCTGGCCACTTCCGCTGACCTGGACTGGGCTCAGCTCATCTCGGCTGGGTTCACTCAGCTGTCTGCAATCAGCTATTGGGTCAGCCAGGCATTGGCTGGTCTAGGACGGCCATGGGTGGGGTGAGTCACCTCTGTTCCACGTGGCCTGTCGTCTGCCAACTGGTTGGTTTGTGCTTGTCCATAGATGGTGGCAGGGACACGAGAGAAAGGGCATAATTATGCAAGGCCTCTTGTGACCTAAGCTTGGAACTGGCCCACCATCCTCCCGTCTCCAAGCCAGCCTAGATGCAGTGACTGGGGAAGTAAACTCCATCTCTTGAAGGAAGATGCCAGAAAGTTGTCGTGCAAAGGGTGTGGTATGAAGATGGGTGAAAGATGGGTGTTAAAGTCAGTGACTTAAAGCAGAGAGTTGTTATCTTCACAGTGGTGCAGGGGAGGAAATGGAGTGTTAAGATCTATATGTTTTATTCATGTAACAGAAGGACCCAGGGAACAAGTACACCCTGGAGCTAACACACCTCCCAAGTATCTCCTGGCTGAGAACCAGAGCTCTTTCCTAGGTTACAAAACCCAGTGTCAGCAACAGACTGGGTTGAAATGCCATCCTAAGACTTCATAATGAGTTTGTGCCACATATGAGTATGTAATGTTCTAGACATTTCAAATCTCATCTGTGTGCCAGTTCTTTATCCCAGTAATTCTGGAAGGAGGTACTGTTACCCCTGTTTCACAGGCGAGGAGACTGGGACTTATCAGAGTGAGCTCACTTCTGGTTACTGTACCTACTGAGTAGGGGACCAGGATTCCAGCCTTCATCTTCTAAGGCCGAAGCCCTGTGCCCTTCCCGTCTGCTGTCTTTTCCAAGCTGGTTTCTCATTAGGAGTTAATTGTATGCCCTGGTGACTCAACTGTGCAGGGTGAGAGATGATGCATCCATGTCCTTAGGTGATTCTGGGATGCAGAGAAAGAAGATGTTGTCTGATTCAGTATCTACAGGCATATATTGAGCACCAACTGTATGAAGAGAGGGTGTATTAGGTTCCTATTTTTGCCCTAACAAATTACCATCATCGGTGGCTTACAAGAACATAATTCTCCTACAGTACTAGACGTTGGGAATCTGGAATGGGTTTTAGTGGGTCAGTAAAACAGTGGAAACAGTGACAGACTTTATTTTTTGGGCTCCAAAATCACTGCAGATGGTGACTGCAGCCATGAAATTAAAAGACACTTGTTCCTTGGAAGAAAAGTTATGACCAACCTAGACAGCTTGTTAAAAAGCAGAGACATTACTTTGCCAACAAAGGTCTGTCTAGTCAAAGCTATGGTTTTTCCGGTAGTCTTGTATGGATGTGAGAGTTGTACGTAAAGAAAGCTGAGCACCAAAGAATTGATGCTTTTGAACTGTGGTGTTGGAGAAGACTCTTTTTGAGAGTCCCTTGGACTGCAAGGAGATCCAACCAGCCCATCCTAAAGGAGATCAGTCCTGGGTGTTCATTGGAAGGATTGATGTTGAAGCTGAAACTCCAATACTCTGGCCACCTCATGCGAAGAACTGACTCATTTGAAAAGACCCCGATGCTGGGAAGGATTGAAGGCAGGAGGAGAAAGGATGAGATGGTTGGATGGCATCACCAACTCAATGGATATGAGTTTGAGTAAGCTCCAGAAGTTGGTGATGGACAGGGAGGCCTGGCATGCTGCAGTCCATGGGGTCGCAAAGAGTTGGACATGACTGAGTGACTGAAGTGATCAAGGTATCAGCAGGACTACTTCCTTTCAGAGGCTCAGAGGGGAGAATCTATTCCTTGCCTTTTCTGGCTTCTGTGGGTTGCCTTCATTCCTTGGCTCGTGGCATCCTTCTGTTTTCAAAGCCAGCAGTGGCCAGCTGAAGCCTTCTCACAGCACATCACTCTGACTTCTCTGCTTCCTTCTTCTATGTTTAAGGGTCTTCGTGATTGTATTGGGCCCACCCGGATAATCCAGGAAAATCTCCCCATCTACAGGTCATCTGATGAGCAGCCTTAGTTCTGTCTGCTCCTTTAATCCCCCTTTTTCACCATGTAATATAACATTTGCAGGCTCCGGTGATTAAAACATGGGCATCTTTGGGGGTGTGTGTGCATTATTCTGCTCACGAGAGATTGTGCTAAATTAGGGAATACAGATGAATTAGGGCCTCTACCCTCAAGAAATTTACAGTCTGATGTGTGTGTGTGTGTGTGTGTGTGTGTGTGTTCACAGCTAAGTGGACTAAAAAGAAGGATGTGAAAAGGGACATGGCAGGGTTGAGTCTAGGAATTAGAGGAAGTAAGAGGAGGGGGACTTCTTCAGATTGGGGAGCTGAGGGAATGGAAAGAAGCTTTTTGGAGGAGGTGGTCTTTGAATTTAGCCTTGAGGGATGGGTAGAATTTCAGTGGGCAGAGTTGGTTGGGAGAACATCATAGGCGAAGGGAATGGCCCAGAAACACAGAGGTGTGTATGTCGTGGCCACCAGCTCTTTTGCCTCCAGGGCACAGCACACGCCCTCCCCCTTGCTGGCTCCTGAGTTTTCAGGAGGGGAGGGTCCCAGCCAGAGTGGGCAGCCACCACCCAACTCCAGTATAGTGTTCCCTGCAGGAACCTGGGCTGGGGTGGTGGCCAGATTGTTGCCTTTCTAAAGAAGCCAGAAATCTGGATGATTATATGAACTACTCAAGTTTTAAAAGGGAGTCTCTAATTCAGTTCTTAAAAAAACACCAGGGACTTCCCTGGTGGTGCCCTGGTTAAGACTGCTCCCAATGCAGGGGGCCCGGGGTTCCATCCCTGCTCAGGGAACTAGATCCCATGTGTCACAACTAAGACCCAGTGCAGCCAAATAAGCAAATAAATACTTTTTTAAAAAAAAAGAAACCCACACAGAATAGGCCACACAAATAGGAAATCAGAGGGCTTCCAGCAGTAACGCGTGATATGAGGTGCAGAGAGAGGGAGTTACTGCCCAAGGCAATAGGACTGCGAAGTGACAAAGTCAGCATAGTCAGTGACCCCCGAATTCTTGATCACATGCTCTGTATTCCTTGGTCGTCGTGACCATTCTCTGGAGAGGCAAATGGACAGCTGTCATGGCCGCAGGAGGTGTTGAAACTGGGAGAAGATGGCCACTGATCAGCGAGATGGCCTTGGAGGAGCATTGATGCGAGAGGACAAGATTTCTTTCAACCCGGAGCTGCTGTCATTCCAGGAAGATTGGGGACATGGCGTGTGACTTCCCAGGAGGGTCTGCACTGTTCCGCAGCAGGGGATCTGGAACATTGATTCAGGAATTTATGTCCTGCAGTTGTTTTTCTGAAAGAGAGAGGTGGGGCGAGGGGAGGGAGGGAGGAAGAGAGAAAAGAAGAAGGAGATTGGGGAAAAAAAAACACAAGAAAAGAAAAACTAAAATTACCTCTTTTGTTTATGCCGAAAGAAGAGGCATTTGGCTCACAAAAAGGGGATGGATAATTAAGATCATTATTGATATGAAGGTTCATTGGAAACTCCGTTTTTTTTTTTCTTTCAAGAATGGAACGATAGAAATGATTCCTTTATCATCATCTCTGATAGAATGGAAATTTTATCCCATCTTGTACCCCAATTACAGACAATAATGACTTAGTCTTCTGAAAGAATTTTTTTTTTTTTAATACAAAGCATTTCTTTAATTTGCAATTCTACCCTCTGGGTCTGAATAACAGGCTGTGTAATGATAAAACTGCAACTGAAAATTCCTGTCTTCTGGAAATTGCTGTAGATTTACATTGAGGGGCCTGCTTTTTCAGCGAATGCCCCTTGTAAGTACATTTCAGTTTCCTTAATACATCTTGTGCAGTGTTACCCGGTGATTGAGATCCCAGCCGTCAAGCAGAAGGCCTGTGTTCATTCATTCAACAGGTATTGGTAATAAAGTCACCTTTCTTCCCAGGACTGCACTGCTTTTCCAGAGTGCCCTTAATTTTGTTGTTGTTCAGTCACTCAGTTCTGTCGGACTCTTTGCGACCCCATGGATTGCAGCATGCCAGGCTTACCTGTCCTTCACCATCTCCCGGAGCGTGCTCAAACTCATGTCCATTTGAGTTGGTGATGCCATTCCACTATCTTATCTTCTGTTGTCCCCTTCTTCTCCTGCTTTTACTCTTTCCCAACATCCGGGTCTTTTCTGATGAATCTGCTCTATGCATCAGGTGGCCAAAGTATAGGCGCTTCAGCTTCAGCATCAGTCCTTCCGATGAATATTCAGGATTGATTTCCTTTAGGATTGACTGGTTAGATTTCCTTGTAGTCCAAGGGACTCTCAAGAGTCTTCTCCAACACCACAGTTCAAAAGCATCAGTTCTTCAGTGCTCAGGCTTCTTTATGGTCCAACTCTCACATCCATACATGACTACTGGAAAAACCATAGCTTTGTTGGCAAGGTGATGTCTCTCCTTTTTCATATGCTGTCTAGGTTTGTCATAGCTTTTCTTCCAAGGAGTAAGTGTCTTTTAATTTCATGGCTGCAGTCACCATCTGCAGTGATTTTGAAGCCCAAGAAATTAAAATAACACAATGAAAAATAAAGTATGTCACTGTTTCCATCGTTGACCCATCTATTTGCCATGAAGTGATGGGGCTGGATGCCATGATCTTCGTTTTTTGAATGTTGAGTTTTAAGCCAGCTTTTTCACTCTCCTCTTTCACTTTCATCAAGAGGCTCTTTAGTTCCTTTTCACTTTTCTTCCATAAGAGTGATATCATCTGCATAACTGAGGTTATTGAAATTTGTCCTGGCAGTCTTGATTCCGGCTTGTGCTTCATCCAGCCTGGCATTTCTCATGATGTACTCAGCATATAGGTTAAATAAGCAGGGTGAAAATATACAGCCTTGACGTACTCCTTTCTCAATTTTGAAGCAGTCTATTCTTCCATGTCTGGTTCTAACCGTTGCTTCTTGACCGCATACAAGTTTCTCAGGAGGCAGGTAAGGTGGTCTGGTATTCCCATATCTTTAAGAATTTTCTACAGTTTGTTGTGATCCACACAGTCAAAGGTTTTAGTGTAGTCAGTGAAATGGAACCTCCAAGACCTCAGACTGTGATCTTATTGGGGCCAGTGTCTTTACAGAGGCAATTGGATTAAAATGGGGTCATCAGGGTGGATCCTAATCCAGTATGACTGGTGTCCTTGTAAAAGGGGGAATTTTCTGACACAGACACACACACAGGGAGAACAGCACGTGATGATGAAGGCAGAGATTGGGGTGAGGCTTCCACAAGCCAAGAACGCCAAAGATGTCCAGAAAGCCACCGGAAGCTGGAAGAAAGGCCTGGAACAGATGCCCTCCCCCACCCCCAGCCTCAGCAGAAGGAATTGTTCTGCTAACACCTTAATAGCGGACTCACAAGAGAGTAAATTTCTGTGGCTTAAGCCACGCAGTCTGTGATAATTTATTACAGCATTTCTTGGGTCCTGACAGGCCTTTCCAGAGGTCATGGTGTCTAGGCAGTTGTTGGTGGGTGAACAGGAGCATTCACACTGGTGGGACGTATCCGTGTCACTTGGCTGGCATCCCTGGGGGCTGGCCCACACCTTTTTCTTAGATATGGACACCTTCAGAGCCACATTCCAGCCCATTCACTTATCACAAGTCCCAATCAGCGTCTCAGTGTGACAAAGAGGAGATGAGGCTCCAGAATCATGTTTTGAGGGGAAAAAATGCAAATGGTTGTTTTCCAGAGGCAAGTGATACCCCTGGAACAGCTGCAGGAGGAAGGGAAAAAATTGGCTTCAAAGCACAGATTTGGGGCTTGCAGACACACAGCTGCTACTGTGGGTACCTTAACCATTTCAGGCTTCTGTTTTCTGCCGTGGTTCCACTGGCTACACAGACCAACTCACAGAAGGAGAAAAGTTTAAGTCTGCCACTGACTCTATACTTGTTGGGAAGTTATGACCTCAGGTATAACCTTGTACTGCCGACCGTTGCCATTTGCAAGCGATATATCTAGAGTCCTAGAGTCCTTCATGGATTTGGGGATTCATGACTAGGATCACTCTTTCATTAATGATTTTTTTAATGAAATATGTGAAACATAGATAATAATACAATGGAAATAATACAGTGCCCACCAGCATATCCTTCCCCAGTTTAAGAAAAGAGGCATGGCAGATACAATTGAAGCCTCTTGTCTATCACACCGTAATCCATTACCCTCTCCAGAGATCACCGCAGACATTTCTATGAGTTTTCTTTTCTTTTTAATTTTGCCTTATGTTTTGTAACCCAAGGAATAGATGCTATTCTTAAACTCTACCAAAATGAAATCAGATCATTCTGAACTTGCTTTTCTCAGTCCCCATTTTTAGTGTTTATTCATCCGATGCAATTCATTGATTGTAACTTCTCTACAGTGTTGCCCAGGAGTATACCACAATTTATTAACTTATTTCCATGTTGATATAGATGTGAGCATTCTTGTTTGGCTTTCCTTATGCAGATTTCTGGGAAGTTCCATAGGGCACATTCTACAAAATATGCACTGAGAAAGAGTGGATTTCCTGGGTCATAGGTTTTGCCATCTTGGAATTTATAAGATACCAAGAGATTACTCCCCAGAGGAGTAATTTGCATTCCAACCTGCAATCTTAATAGTTCCTGTTTATCCACACCTAGGCCACATTTGGTGTTATCAAGTTTTAAATTTTTGCCAGTGTGGTGAATTTTTAAAATTGTGTTTTCTTATACTAGTGAAGTTGAACCTCTTTGAAATATTTATTGTCTATTCTGGTTTCCAAAATAGGAATGAAATATTTATAGTCTATTCTGGTTTCCAAAATAGGAAAGGATGTTGCCTATTTTTTCCCAATAGGTTGAATTCTTGAATAGCATCAGTAAGAGAGGGCATCCTTGTCTTATTTTTTACTTCAGTGGAGATGCTTCTCAAGTTTTAATATTAAAATTGTATTTGTTTAAAGTTTTAGATTGTTATGTATTTCTTCAAGAAAATTTACAATACTCCCAGTATTCCTTTAGAGAACTTGCGGTTTTGTTATTCACACTCAGATCTATAACCTACTTGGAATAATATGCCTTTGTAGATTGTTGAAATTGAGATCCAAACAAGGGTTTTCTTTAAACATTGCTTTTTAATGCTACTTACTTGTTAAAGAAGTGAGCTGTCCTGAAAAATATCTAATGTACAGGGTTTCATTATTGCTTCCTTGTGGTGTCATTTAATTTGCTCTCCTAGCCCTTATGTGTCCTGCAGATCTTCAGTTAGACGTTAAGTGTGGATTAGATTTACCTTTAATTATTTTTGGCATGGATTCTTCTCTAGAGGTTCTTGCCTCATGTACAATTTTGGGTTGTCATGTTTAGTGATGCTAAGATTTGTAAGTAGGTTAGGTAGTGACAGTCTCATTCTTTCCTTGTAAAATCTCACATCAGTTTTCTACCAAATAATTTTAACATCCATCAATGACCATTATCTGAGCCAGTTATTAACTGAGGAATTGCAGAATGGTAAATTTTAGTTCTACTATTCCTTCAGTATTTAGTAAGTGAGAGAACTTTACCTCGTGTTATAAGGGCAGAATAAGTGTGTAACTCTTTCCCTTTATCAAATTTCAGAGAAGTTGTGTCTTTGCAAGACCCAGTGTTATCCATCCAATGAGTTTTGTTTCTTTCATTTTTTATTGAGGCTAATTATTAACTCATTGTTTTCCATATAGTCCATGTATCTTAGTAATTGCAGTCTAATTTCTGTGAATATTTTTATTGAGGTACAATATACATATAGATGATTATGTGAATTGTTAATGTACCACTTGAGGTGGTCTTCATGATGTGATACCTGTATGACCACTGCTCATATCAAGAAACACAAAATGGGAAGTCTTCCTGTCTTCACAGATAGGAAAACTTAATAATGTTAAAATGTCTATGCTATACAAAGCAGTTTACTGATTCAGTGCCATCCCTATCAAAATCCCAATGACATTTTTTACAGAAATAGAAAAACAATTCTAAAATTCATATAGAACCACATGGGACCACAAATAGCCAAATCAATCTTGAGAAACAAGAACAAAGCTGAAGGCATCATGCTTCCTGGATTTCAAAATATATCACAAAGCTATCATGATCCAAACAGTATGATGCAGGCATAAAAATGGACATACAGACCAATGGAAGTTAATAGAGAGCCCAGAAGTAAATTTATGGGTCTGCTCTGAACTGAACTGAACTGAAGGTTAACCTATCTTTGCTAAGAGTTCCAAGGATATGCAATGGGGTAAGGATAGTCTCTTCACCAAACTAAATATCCAGATGTGAAAGAGTGAAATTGAATCTCTATCTCACACTACACACAAAAATCAACTCAAAATCAATTAAAGACAAATGTAAGACCTGAAACTATAAAATCTCTAGAAGAAAACATAAAGGGAAGTCTTTATGGTATTGATCTTGACAATGATTTCATGGCTATGACACCAAAAACACAAGTAACAAAATAAAGAGTAAGTGGGTTTGTGCCAGACTAAAAAGCTTCTTCACAGTGCATGAAATAGTCAGCAGAGTGGAAGGGTGACATACAGAATGGGGGACATTTTGCAAGTCACTTATCAGATAAGGGGTTAAACTCCAAAATATATAAGGAACTCCTACAACTCAATAATAAAAAGAACTAAAACCCAATTTGAAATGGGCTAAGGACTTGAATAGACATTTCTCCAGAGAAGACATCACAAATGACCAACAGGTACAGGAAAAAAAATAAATTTGAAGTCACTAACATTCCATTTGATTTGCAGGGACAGGCAAGTCAAAACCACAGTGAGGTGCCATTCGTGCCTGTCAGGATGGCCATCATCAAAAAAACAAATGACAACAAGCCTTGGCAATGATACAGAGAAATAGGAGCCCTTGTGTACTATTGGTGGTAATGCAAAGCAGTACAGCTACTGTGGACAACGAAACGGAGGTGAAAGATGGTAACGACAACCCTATATGCAAAACAGAAAAAGAGACACAGAAATACAGAACAGACTTTTGAACTCTGTGGGAGAAGGTGAGGGTGGGATGTTTCAAAAGAACAGCATGTATATTATCTATGGTGAAACAGGTCACCAGCCCAGGTGGGATGCATGAGACAAGTGCTCGGGCCTGGTGCACTGGGAAGACCCAGAGGAGTCGGGTGGAGAAGGGGGTGGGAGGGGGGATCGGGATGGGGAATACGTGTAAATCTATTGCTGGTTCATGTCAATGTATGACAAAACCCACTGAAAAAATAAATAAATTAATTAATTAAAAAAAAATTACAAATAGAACCACCATATGATCCAGGAATCCCCCTTCTGGGTATTTATCTGTGTTCATTGTAACTCTATATATAGTAGTCAAGATGTTGTAACAACCTAAACATACATTGATAGATGAATAGAATACACACACACACACACACAAATACACACATGTACATACATACATTGGAATTCTATTTGGCCTTGAAAAGGAAGGAAATTCTAAAATATATAATAGCCTGGATATATTTTGAGTACATTATGCTTAATGAAATAAGCCAGTCGCAGAAGATAAATATTGCATGATTCCTTTTATATGAGTTAATCTAAAATGATCAAATTCACAGAATCAAAGAGTGAAATGGTAGTTGCCAGGGGCTGAGAGGAGGTGGAAATGGGGTATTACTAATCAGTAGGCATAAAGTTTCAATTAAGCAAGATGAGTAAGCTCTAGAGATCTGTTGTACAGTATTGTACATATTGTGAATAATATATTGTACACTGAAAAATGGGTTAAGAGAGTAGATCTTATATTGAGTGTTCTCACCGTAAAAAAATAAAAGTAACTGAGTCTCTTGTAGAAAAGAAGGAAAGGAAAAAAAGAAGAAAAAAACTACTGACCTCAAGGACCACAGCCCATGTCTCTCCCTGACCCCAGGGTTTCTCCCCCCTCACCTACTCCCAGAGATAACCATTGCCCTGACTTCATCCACTTTATTTTTTCCCCCAGGTTTTGAACTTTAAGTGTAGACCCATGGTGCATCTTCTTTTGCATGTGACTTTTTCATTTGATGTTGTATTTCTTAGGATTACTTATATTGTTTCATGTAGTTGTAGGTTGTTTATTCTAATTGGTGTTTATATTTTAGTGTTTGATTATATCACAGTGTATCCTTTTGGCTATTGATGGAATTTGAGTTGTTTCCAGTTGGGGCTGGAACAAATCTTGTATATATGTCTTGAACATGTATTTTGGGTGGTACCTGTAAGTTTGGGGATATATACTTTGAAGTAGATTGCTAGGTTATATGCAGATGGTTTGCTCTGATTGGCACTGTCAAAAGTGTTTTTTGACAGTTTCCAAAGTGTTTTTACCAATTTAGATTTGCACTGAGATATATGAGAATTCTACTTTTCACGCATCTTTGCCAATACTCAGTATGTCATTCTTCATAATTTTAGAAATTCTGGTGAATGTGCAGTGATAATCCATTTTGTGTTTTCAGTTTATATCACCCTGATGTCTGATGATATGAGAGCATTTTCATCTGCATATTGGCTATTTTGATACTCATTTTATGAAATATTTTTTCTGGTCTTTTACCAATTATTTCTCAAATTGGGTTCTCTCTCTTCTTATTGATTTTTAGGTGTTCTTGATATATTTTGAAAAATGATCATTTCTCACGTAGATACATGGCAGATATTTTCTTACACTTTGGCCTTTTCATTCTCTTACTGGTATCTTTTAGTGAACAGAAATTGTTACTTGTAGCTAACATAATAAGTTTGTCCTTTATAGAGTTAGACATATTTTGTTCCCTGTTTAAAAAAAGAATCTTTATAAGTCCCCAATATTTAAAAAATATTAAAAAAAAATTTTAAGAATTTTCTTAAAATTCCAATATTCTTTAAAAATATCTTATTAAGTCCCCACTATTTTTTTCCTATGTAACCTTTTGAAGGTTTATATTTTCACCTTTTGATTTTCCATCCATCTGAAGTTAATTTTATTTATGGAGGAAGGGGAAGAGGGGATAATATTTATTTCTAGTTTACCCAGTATGTGTATTGAAAAGGCCATTGTGAACAGTTTTCTATTACTGTGTAACAAAAACTATCATAATCATTTTAGTCACTTAAGACAACTGCCATTTATTTTGGTCACAATTCTGCATGTCAGCAATTTGGGCTGAGGCTCACTCACACATCTGCAACCAACACCTGGATGGACTGGGGCATCTTTTTATGTCGTTTGTCATCTTACAGCAAGATAGCCTGGCTGGTTCACACGCTGTCTGGGTTCTAAGAGGGAAGAGAAAGTCATAATGTGAAAGGACTCTTTAATCTCTGTGTATGTCACATTTCCTGTCATCCCTTTGGCCAGAGGAAGGCCAATGGTCAACCCCAGACTTGTGAGAGGGGACTTCCCCATGTCATGGATATAGGGTAGTGTGGTCACATTGGAGTCCATTCTTCAATAACCTGCCAAAAACTTGTCTTAAAGGAACTGACTGTATGTGTATCTGTCTGTTTTTGGTGTCACACTATTTCATGGCTCTGTCAGTCCATATGCCAATAACATATTTCCTTAATTCCCCTAACTTTGTAACTTTAGATAATGGCATTTTAATGTCTCTGTCATTCTTTTACGGGATTGCCTTGGCTAGTCTTGGTCCTTTGTCGTTCCATATGATCATAGGAACAGGTAGTCAGTTTTCTTTTAAAAAACGGCTGGGATTTTGTCAACTAAATCGGTAAATTTGGAGGACCATTAGCATCTTCAAAATACTGAGTCTTCTAATCCATGAGCATGGTATAGCCCTCTATAGTCATTCTGTTTCTCTCAGTAGGACTTGTAGAGCTCTTGCACATGTTGTAGATATGCAAAAATCTGTATATAAGTAAACATTCTAGATATTTAATTGTATGATTACAGTTAAGCATTATAGATGTTCAAGTGTACGATGCTATTTGAATGTTATTTTTAAAATGACACATAGGAATACAGTTGCTTTTCGTATATTGATGTTATATCTGGTGACCTTTCTAAAATTACTTATTAAGTACCTTAGTTTTCCTGTAGATTATTTTTGACTTTCTACGTATCTAATTGTGTTTTCTTTGAACAAGGATGTTTTATATATTTTTTTCTAAACCTTGTACCTTTTATTTCTTTTTGAGCCCAAGAAATTATTTAGGACCTACTTTCATGCATTGGAGAAGGAAATGGCAACCCACTCCAGTGTTCTTGCCTGGAGAATCCCAGGGACGGGGAGCATGGTGGGCTGCCATCTATGGGGTCGCACAGAGTCGGACATGACTGAAGCGACTTGGCAGCAGCAGCAGCAGCAGAGGTTGAACAGAAATGGTGATAAGCATTTTGCTTCTTTCCCAATTTATTTAAATACTTAACCACTAGGTATAATTTCCTTTGTAAATAGTCTTTATCAGATTAAAGGAACTTTACTCCTAAATTTACTGTGTTTTGTCATGAATTGGTATTGGATTTTATCAGATACTTTTAATGCATTGATTAAAATTATTTCAAGTGCCTTTTTCCCTCTTCATCTATTAATGTCTTTAATCTTACATTTCTGAGATAATCTGAGTCTGGTCCTCTTATAGTAACCATGTAGCAGGATTTAGTCAGCTAATATTTTGTTTAGGATTTTTGCATCTATGTTCGTGAATCAGATTGACCTGTAATTTTCTTTTCTTATAATGTTCTCTTCGTGTTTTGGTGTCAAGATAATGCTGATCTCATGAAACACATTGGGCTGTGTTTTCCCTTTTTCTGTTTTCTAGAAGAATTTACCTAATTTTGGTGTTCTTCCATACTTCAGTGGAAGAGGCCATGGGGACCTAAAGACTTATTTGTGACAATACAGTTAATTGTAGATTCTACTTCCTGAATGATATAGGCTTCTTCAGACTTCCTATTGAGTCTTTTATATGACAACCAGTCAAGTGACTTGCAGAGTGAGTGAATCAAGTTCAAGTTCATTTGGCATTACGCATATTTTGTTTGAAGTCAGTGGACTTTATTGATACTTTATCAGTTGTCCCACTAGTGTCTTTCATAACATAAGGAAAAAATTTTCACAGTTCAGGAGCCCGATCAGAATCGCATATTGCATTTAGTTGTCATGTATAGTTCTTTAAAAATTATATAAGTTGCTTTTTATTTGGTAGTGGCCTGTGCTTTTATTAATTCACTTCCATTTCTTGCTATTGTGAGTCAGTGGCTTGCAATTTAAAGCTTTTCTCCCTCTGAGAATTCTGTTTTTAAAATGACTTAACAGATCTGGTGATGGAAAACAGAAATCCATGCACACCTGGATTTGAAGCCCAAACCTACCAGTTTTAGGTGTGTGATCTGGGGAACTGCTCTACCTCTTTGAGCGACAACTTTCTTTTCTTTTTTAAATGAAACTTTATTATTGTTATTTTCATATGTACAATATTATATTTCTACTTCTGTAACCTCCGCAGCAGGCTTCAGGATCACCTGCGAAACTTAAATCTGCCGATGCTGTGGGTCATTGACCCCAGAAGTGGGCTCATCATTCTCCATCCTAGACTCACAAGTGGAAATCAGGGGGAAAAACAGGAGAGTGACTAAAACAGTAATTAGGAGAGAACAGTTATGTTTAAATCTGAAACACTCATTAGTCTTAAAGAATGGAAACCTTAAAAGGCAATTTATATGCAAACACTTCCAATGTTCTTTCTGCACCAGGCTGCACTCCATCATTAGCTTGCCAAAGACCACTTCTAAGAAAGATTTTTCCCTCTGCCTTTTTCTTCTCTCCTAATTGCCACACTCTCGCCAGCCTTGTCAAATTAATGCAGACCGAAGCCATGTTCTTACCCAGAGCCTTGTCCGGCAACAAAACCGTGCGCTTCATTATCCTGCCAGCCTCTGACGGCTCTGGATCTCAGAATGAAAAGCCAGAAGCAGCCTTCCAGGTGCCATGCACAACGGCCTCACTTTCCTAGTGAGGGCGCCGAGGTCCGGGAAGGAGAAGGCACATGTCCAGGGTTAGCTCCTTCCTTCATCCTTTACCTGACAGATGTTATTAAATATTTATTGAGCAACTGGTTCACACTTGGCACAAGGGAAATAAAGATAGTCAAGTGCACTTATTACAGATGAGACAGTGAGCTAACGAACGCATAAAAAAATGAGAGAATGTGATATATGCCAGGAAGGAAGCATACAGGGTCCTGTAATAGAAAATGATGTGTGTGGACCTCCTTGATGGGGTTTGTCTTAGTTTGGGTTTCTCTAGAAGTCGAGCCTGAGACAAGTATCCATGTGCAAGCAGTTTGCTTAGAAGGCAATTCCAAGAAACATGGAGGGGAGGGCATATGAGGCAGGGAAGGGAAAGCAGCCAATAAAGCTCGTGGTATACAGTGGGGTCACCTCTCTGGGAACCTGTAGACTTTGGGAAGTGGTGTATAGCACAACTTAGTGTCATCCCATACCTGTATCCAAGGGACATGGGATGTTGATCCACCCATGCTTACCAATCACTGGTTGAAGGTTCCCCCAGGGTACTTTCAGTTTGGGGCATTTACCAGCTGCATGCAGGGCAGAGCAGAGTCCCATAACCAGGGAAAGCCCTCCATCAAAGAGATGTAGGTGTTTGCAGTGCTTGTGTTGTGATGGTAAGGAGAGAAAGATGAGTAGGGTACCAGTAATGTCAGCTATAGTGTTGTATTAGTCAAGGAATACAGAGAAACAGAAGCAGTAGGATGGGTGGATGGATAGATGGTTGGCTAGATAAAGGGGTTTGTTATAAATAATTGGCTCATGCAATCATGGAGGCCCAAGAAGTCTCAAGCCCTGCCATCAGAAGACTGGAGACCCTGGAGAGCTGATAGTATAAGTTTCAGCCTGAAGGTTAGCAGGCTTGAGGTCTAAAAAAGTTTCAGTTAAAGTGTGAAGGTGGAAAGACTGATTTCCCAGCTCACAGCAGTCAATTCGAGTGTTCTATTTCTCAAAAAGTTAGACTTTTGTTCCATTCAGGCCCTCAACTGATTGGATGAGGCCCACCCACACTGGGGAGGGCAATCTGCTTTATTCTTTCTACCAATTCAGTTGTTACTTTCATCCAAAGCACCCTTACAGACACACTTCCAGAAAAATGTTGGAAAATATTTGAGTATCTCACACCCAGTCATGTTGACACATAAAGTTGACATCATGAAGGTAGTTTGAGAATGTCTCTCTGTGAAGGCGGGGTCTGCGATTGGAAAAAGGAAGCATGAGTGGGGTTCATAAAGAGCTGGGTAAGAAGTGTCCCGGAGCAGGGAAGGAAGACTCTTGGCTGGCTCTTGGGGATGATGGATGATTGTAACTGACTGAAGTGTTCAACATTCATTTATTCAATAGTTGTGATTGAATGCTTTCTGCATGCTGGGCCCTGAGGAGAAGGGAGTGGACTAAACAGACAGATATGCTGGTTTTCAGGAAAGAGAGAGACAACCAAAGGAGTAAAATACATAGTAGGTCTGATGGAGCCTCGGTCAGCCTGGGTCCTTGAGTGAGCACAGTAGAGGGGGCCATCGGCTGATCTGTGTGGACAAGTAGCATGAGTGTTTTGTTATAAGCCATCAAGTTTTTGGGCTTACTTGTTACACAGCGTAGCCTAGCCCATGTGATGGATGAGCCATCTTGCTAAGATCATATCGCCCCTCCTTCTAAGATACACATGAACACACACAAAAACACACTCCTCCTCTGCCTCTCAGAGCCCTATAGGACCCCCACTGCCCTCAGGATGAAGAATAACATCTTTATCCAACCTTAGAAGCTCGGCATGGCCTGCTGCTGCCTCTCCAGTGTCATTTTTCACCTTTACTCCCTTGACTTCCATTTCAGCGTCTTTGAACTTGCTCTTTCATTTGCTTGGAATAATCTCTCCTACTCTCCTCCTTCTTCCTCCCCTCCTGCCCTTCCTCCCAACATCGCCCAGCCTCTGTGCATCCTCTGGTCTCCGTGTCAAGTTCACTTCCTCAATGGAGCCTTCCCTGCCCCCAGGTATATTCTTTTCTGTGATACATCTTCATGTAGCCTCCAGCAATTGGGCCCAATACAGGTGAAATTCCTGTTGAACGTCAGGTTCCTCTTAGATTTTAGGCTCTTGGAAGACAGGGATGCTATCTGTCCTGTTTGTTCCTGTGTCTCAACACATAGCACTGACAACATCAAAGAATAAATTCCCTGTAAATATGTAACTGATGAATAGATAACAGATGTTTCTGACATCTTTCCACTAGAGTGTTTTTTTTATTAAACATCAGGTTTTCTTTTAAAAGGAGTTCCTGCGTAGAGGCATAGGACTCACTTGAGTTCCAGTCTTTTCAAAGAACTCCCTCCTGTCTTCCAATAAACAGAGAGACAGGAAGACAGAGGAAACGCATCTCCTGTAGAACACGCTGTGCCTCCTGCAGAGCTGGCGGCCAGAGGGATGTGACGCCTAATTGGGAGCAGCGCGGGCTTGTTATTCTGTGAGCAGAGGTGTGATGCATGTCCCAAGTTGAGCCTGGCATTTCTCTGGGATTACTCAGCGGCCCCAGCTCCTCCAAACCCCTGACCCCACATTAATGAACCAAGTTGGGGAGATGTCACCTGTTCTGACTGCTTTATGAGGTCACAGTTTGCGGGAAACCTGCCCTCCATGGGAGGGGATGGGTAGCCAGAGGCTACCTGAGATGGATTGTCAAGGATCATGGTGAAATCATGATTGAATTTGGTTAGAGGTGCTGGGGTTTGGGGGATGCTCAAGGGTGGTTCTCTGTGAGTGTCACATCTCAGGCCGTCCTGTGTCATTGGTTAGCTTTCTCAAGTTGCTTTACCTTCCAAATGAGAGAACACATCAGCCCCCACCCACACCCTGACACCCCTCTCATCACTTCCCCACCCCCCAACAATGCCCTCCCCATTCCCCCCCCCCCCCCCCCCCCCCCCCCCGCCTTAGGATGCCCCCAGGGCCTTATGTACTGATCTGCACACAGTTGGCCAATTGAGCCCAACCCAGTTCCACTTCTTGGCCCATAAGCCTTCCCAAACAGCCCCCAGCCCTGAGAAGGATCAGAGTTGGTGAGGGAGACACTTGCCTGTGAGCTTGAAAAATTGCTTTCCTTCATATTCAAGGAAAGATGTAAGTTGTCTTGGCTGGCACTGGAAGTATAAGAAGGCAGCACATATGAAAATATGTGCAATGACAAAGAAGGAAAGCAGGGATGAGGCAGAAACACCACCAGGGCGAAGCTGGAAATGTGTCCCTACTAAAGCCCCCATGCAGATCTGAGCTTCCTCATGGCCAATTCGAAAAGTGCATCCAGAGCCATAACCCATTTCTCAGGTGTGTGTGGAGAAACCAGGTCCAGTGTGGAGAAGCAGTGCAAGGACTCCTGGTCCTGAGGGGTGGCCGTGGATCAGTCATTTGGGCTGGTTCCTACTATGGTGCTAGGGCTCAGCTGGTTGCAGGAACTTGGCCAAGACACTTGGCTCCTATTAAATCAAGGACAAGTGTCTCTGCTCTGTCCTTCTCCCAGGGTGCAGTGAAGGTCAGACAAGGGTGAAATGCTTTGAACCAGAAAGAATGATGCAAGCATGAAGCATTATTATCTATGAGAAATTGATGGCGTTAATTAATCTCTCTGAGCTGCAGTTACCTTAATTGTAACATTGGACACAATAGCAGCCTCACTGAAGTTTTGTAAGAATGCAAATTGTCTGGTGGCAGGACTTGTCTGATCTTAATCCTCTTCCTTTGGTTTTCTCTCGTTAAGCAGAGAGACAGACTCTTAGATTGAAATGGAATGGATTCCAATGATAATGACATAAATGTTCTGCTTTGAACATTTATTGATTCTGTTATTCACCACACACACACACACACACACACACACACACTCAACACACACACACACACACACACACACACACACACACACACACGCACACTGTGTTCTCCACCCGTTACTGGCAAGCAAGGCCAGCTGCAGGGAATGGGACCTGGGCAGTCGTCCAGGGCTGCACCCTCAGAAGGGCCCCACACTTGGTTTGATGCTCTGTCACCATCTTGAAATGTTTAATAATATTTGAACAAGGGATCATGCGTTTTCACTTTGGACTGAGCCCTGCAAGTTCGACAGCTGGTCCTGTCCAGCCTGCAAGCATGGCCGGCCAGCACCTTTCAGGAGGACGGGGAGAGACTTTTAGAGCCGGAAGCTCAACTTTTAGAACCGGAAGCTCAACTTTGGGAGCCGGAAACTCAACTTTAAAGCTGGAATCTCTTTCTTTTCTCAGAAAAGCAGAGAGGGTTGTCTTACTTACTCTGGTGTCTGTGCCAGAGACCCTCAGAGACGGGAGCCTCCACCTGCTTCTGGAAGAAGAAGGCTTGTGGTGGGGCTGTACTGGTGTGACCGGTGCTTACCGCGTCTTTGACCGTCACTTGTGCCATTTCTGTTACTCCCACTGGCCTCTGCTCTTTCTTTTCCCAGCTGCCACGGCCACCCGGGCGAGTGCACATCCTCCTGCGTGGTGCTGTGGATCTGGCGGTTTCAGGCTTAGTCTCTGGAGCTCGACTGGCCGGGGTTCAAGTCCTGGGCCTCCGCCTCTGCACGTCTGTCCCACGGGCCAGGTTCCTGGCGTGTCGGGGTCTTGGCTCCCTCGTATAGAGAGTGAAGAGACTGTGAGCTCCTTGTCCTGAGGGCTGACAGCCAGGCCTGGCGCTGAGTGGTCTCAGACATCGGACGATTGATGTGGCTATAGCAGCTTCTTAACCCACACCCCCTTTCTGAGTTCGCTCCCAACCCATCACTTGCCACAGGCAGCAAAAGGGGTCATATGAAAATCTAAGTGGGGTCACATACTGTCCCTGCTTGGGACTCCTCCATTGGGACCCTCTGCTTTTAAATGCACTCCAAGCTCTAAAACACTGGCCTGAGGGGCCCACCTGCTTCTCTGACTTCAGTTTGCCCCCACCTGCCCTTCCTATCAGTCCCACTCCAGACACAGTGTTTTGTGAGACCTCAGAAACACCACGTCCAATTAAGGAGAAGGGAGTGGCCGAGGATGAGATGGTTGGATGGCATCACCGACTCAACGGACATGAATTTGAGCACACTCCAAGAGATACTGATGGACAGGGAAGCCTGGTGTGCTGCAGTCCATGGGGTCACAAAGAGTCATACACGACTGAGCGACTTAACAACAACAACAGAAACACCAAACTTGTTCCTGTCCCAGGACCTTTGCACATGCTGTCCCCTGCGCTGAGCACAGATGCATGTATTGCTCTGTTCCCATGGAGCTAAAGGCTTCTTTCCCTCCAGGTTCTAGTTCAAAAGCCACCTGCTCAGAGAGGCCTGCCCTGCCCACCCGTGGAGGGTCCCCTCCCCACGAGCGCTGACTCCAGCTCCACTTGACTTCCTTTATGTAGCTTATCGCCGCCTGCTATTGTTATCCTAGTTACTTGCTAACTTCCTCTCCATCTTCCTGGTTAGAATGTAAATTCCACAGGAAGGAGGACCAGTTATGGTCACTTCTCCCTTAAAGCAAGTACTCGTGCACAAATGACCAGTGTGACTGCTCCAAACGCTTGGCCAAACGGCGCTCTGTCCTTTCTCCTCCCCAGCTCGGCTGGTCACGGCTGGCCACAGCTTCTCAACCTCTCTTTCATCATCGCCTCCCAACGCTCATCCCAGGAGCCTCTGGAGGCCTTGTTTTACAGTCGTCTTCCCCACTCCCCATGTGCCGTGAGATTGTGACAGCCCAGGTGTTCTGGGAACCTGTGCACACTGACTCTGTGTGCCTGCGCTCTGCACACAGAAGAGGAAGAGGTGGAGCATTTTACCCCCACAGCCAGTTTCCCCCTTCTTGCAGAATTGTGTGCTGTAGGCAGTCTTGATGGTGGTGAACTTTTCCCTCCCCTTCGCCTAGGCAGGCTCTGAGTTTGATGTCATGCCCACAGTTCAGTAAACACTTTCTGAGCCTTGTCCTGTGTGCAAAGGTCTCTCCATGTTAGAAATGTGCAGGTTGACATTCTGGTAGCTGGGAAAACTCATGGAAGGGTAGGAGCACGTGTAACCTCTGGGTCAGCAGATTTCTCAGCCCTCACTCCTGCTCCCAACTCGGACTTTGGTGCAGGACCCCCAACTCCAGGACTTCCCAAGTGGCGCTAGTGATAAAGAACCCGCCTGCCAATTCAGGAGACACAGGAGACCCAGGTTCAATCCCTGGGTCGGGAAGATCCCCTGGTGGAGGAAATGGCAACCCACTCCAGTATTCTTGCCTGGAGAATCCCACGGACAGAAGAGCCTAGCGGGCTACAGTCCATGGGGTCACAATGAGTCGGACGCAACTGAAGAGGCTGAACACACACCCTGGCCTCCAGACCCAGCCCCTCCCTGCAGCACTGTGGGACCTGAGGCTCCCCTAACCTTTCTGGGCCTTTGCTTCCATATCTACAAAATGGGAACAGTAATTTCACTCCTTTTCAAAGTCACTGTGAAAATTAGAGATGATTTACAAAGAACATTCAGCCTGCTACCTGACAGATCTGATCTGCTTTGGTCTTGGTATTGGAGCAGCTGCCATTTCTACAAAATGGCCAAATAAAAAAAAAAAAAGAAATGGTTTGGTCTTTTTCTCAGCAAATATCTGACAAACGTTGGAGCTCAGCTGGACAGTGGGAGGCATGAGATTTCCAGAAAGCTTTCATTTCCTTTTCTTTTTCTCTCAGATATTGTCAGTTTTTTTCAGACTACTGTTCTCAAGGTTTTATCTCTTTCCAAGAATCTGACAAAACCTGAGCATATGCTCAGCCATGGAGCAATTTGTGTTGTGACTGTATGATGCTGTTCCCCAAAGTACCATTTTCAAAATGAACGAGATAAGGACAGTCCCAGTTCTCAACTTATAAACATGGGGATGTAAGATCATATATGACTTCACAAATTTCAAATAGCATATCTGTACGTTCTGAGACTAATGTGGTGACTTGAACTACAAAAGTTGCTTTTTGGGGCACACAGACTTCATTATGTCCTTAAAATTTTCATGACTTCTCTTTCCTTCACAGGCAGTTGTTTCAAAACCTGATCATTTATTTCAATCCTTCTCCCCTGTTCCCCTCTGCTGGGTCCTCCTGCTGTCTCTTTATCACCACAGGCCTCTCAAGCTCACAGGCCCCAAACCACAGTCTCCATCTTTCCCCACAAATTGTCTGTCTCCTTTAGTCTCTGCCCCCACCGGAAACTCTGCTGTCCATATCTAATCAGCAACCTGTGCTGGGGATCCAGAATCATCACTATGTCCACACCGCCCGTCCTCTGTGTCCACTTCCAGTGTCCTGCTGATTTGTACCCCTTTCCTTCCTCCTGTCTTAGCTCCTGTTCAGACCCTCTGACTCCCTTGTCCGGGTACCACATGTCTCCCAGCCTCTCTTCCCTGAATCCACACTGCAGTGGGTGATGAGGGATGACTCACAGAGCTTTCCATTTACAACTCAGGGTCCCTCACGTCTCACAGTCCAGTGCTTTTCTAATCATTATCACCACCATCATCGTTATTGTATGAGTCTGCTCGGGCCACCATAACAA
The DNA here is from genome assembly GCF_910594005.1 of Cervus elaphus. Taxonomy (NCBI): domain Eukaryota; kingdom Metazoa; phylum Chordata; class Mammalia; order Artiodactyla; family Cervidae; genus Cervus; species Cervus elaphus. Next base: position 12,890,652 of record NC_057820.1, read on the forward strand.
AGCACCACAGACTGGGGGCCTTAAACCACCATAATTTATGTCCTCACTGTCCTGGAGGCTGAAAAATCTGAGCTCAATGAGTCAGCAGGGTTGGTTCCTTCTGTGGCCACCCTTCTCCCTGTGTCCTCACGTGGTCTCCCTTCTGTGCATGTCTGTGTCCTAATCTTCTTATAAGAACATCAGTCATATTGGATTAAAACCTACACTAGTGACTTTATTTTGGGCTTCCCTGGTGGCTCAGAGAGTAAAGAATCTACCTTCAATGCAGGAGACCTGGGTTCAATCCCCAGGTCAGGAAGATCCCCTGGAGAAGGAAATGGCAACCCACTCCAGTATACTTGTCTGGAGAATCCCATGGATAGAGGAGCCTGGCGGGGGGCGGGGGGGGGGGGGCGGGTTTGGCTACAGTTCCTGCAGGTCACAAAGAGTCAGTGAGCAATTAACACTTTCAGTGACCTTATTTTCCTTTCATCTCTGAAAACCGTTTCTCCAGTTAAGTCACACCTAAGGTTCCAGGGACTTCAGCATGTGAATCCTAGGGGGGCACAGATCAGTTCAGTTCAGTTCAGTCGCTCAGTCCTATCTGACTCTTTGCAACCTCATGAACCGCAGCATGTCAGGCCTCCCTGTCCATCACCAACTCCCAGAGTTTACTCAAACTCATGCCCATCGAGTCGGTGATGCCATCCAGCCATCTCATTCTCTGTCATCCCCTTCTCCTCCTGCCCCCAATCCCTCCCAGCATCATGGTCTTTTCCAACAAGTCAACTCTTCACATGAGGTGGCCAAAGTATTAGAGTTTCAGCTTCAGCATCAGTCCTTCCAATGAACACCCAGGACTGATCTCCTTTAGGATGGACTGGTTGGATCTCCTTGCAGTCCAAGGGACTCTCAAGAGTCTTCTCCAACACCACAGTTCAAAAGCATCAATTCTTCTGCACTCAGCTTTCTTTATAGTCCAACTCTCACATCTATACATGACCACTGGAAAAACCATAACCTTGACTAGATGGACCTTTGTTGGCAAAGTAATGCCTCTGCTTTTTAATATGCTGTCTAGGTTGATCATAACTTTCCTTCCAAGGAGTAAGCGTCTTTTAATTTCATGTCTGCAGTCACCATCTGCAGTGATTTTGGAGCCCAGAAAAATAAAGTCAGCCACTGTGTCCACTGTCTCCCCATCCATTTGCCATAAAGTGATGGGACCTGATGCCATGATCTTAGTTTTCTGGATGTTGAGCTTTAAGCCAACTTTTTCACTCTCCTCTTTCGCTTTCATCAAGAGGATCTTTAGTTCTTCTTCACTTTCTGCCATAAGGGTGGTGTCGTCTGCATATCTGACCTTATTGATGTTTCTCCCGGCAATCTTGATTCCAGCTTGTGCTTCCTCCTGCCCAGCGTTTCTCATGATGTACTCTGCATGTAAGTTAAATAAGCAGGGTGACAATATACAGCCTTGACGTACTCCTTTTCCTATTTGGAACCAGTCTGTTTTTCCATGTCCAATTCTAACTGTTGCTTCCTGACCTGAATACAGGTTTGTCAAGAGGCAGGTCAGGTGGTCTGGTATTCCCATCTCTTGAAGAATTTTCCACAGTGATCCACACAGTCAAAGGCTTTGGCATAGTCAATAAAGCAGAAATGGATGTTTTTCTGGAACTCTCTTGCTTTTTTGATGATGCAGTGAATATTGGCAATTTGATCTCTGGCTCTTCTCCCTTTTCTAAAACCAGCTTGAATGTCTGAAAGTTCATGGTTCATGTATTGCTGAAGCCTAGCTTGGAGAATTTTGAGCATTACTTTACTAGCGTGTGAGATGAGTGCAATTGTGCAGTTGTTTGAGCATTCTTTGGCATTGCCTTTCTTTTGGATTGGAATGAAAACTAACTTTTTCCAGTCCTGTGGCCACTGCTGAGTTTTCCCAATTTGCTGGCATATTGAGTGCAGCATGTTCACAGCATCATCTTTCAGGATTTGAAATAGCTCAACTGGAATTCCATCGTCTACACTAGTTTTGTTTGTAGTGTTGCTTCCTAAGGCTCACTTGACTTCACATTCCAGAATGTCTGGTTCTAGGTGAGTGATCACACCATCGTGATTATCTGGGTTGTGAAGATCTTTTTTGTACAGTTCGTCTGTGTGTTCTTGCCACCTCTTCTTAATATCTTCTGCTTCTGTTAGGTCCCTACCATTTCTGTCCTTTATTGAGCCCATCTTTGCATGAAATATTCCCTTGGTATCTCTAATTTTCTTGATGATATCTCTAGTCTTCCCCGTTGTATTGTTCTCCTCTATTTCTTTGATCACTGAGGAAGGCTTTCTTTTCCCTCCTTGCTATTCTTTGGAACTCTGCATTCAAATGGGTATATCTTTCCTTTTCTTCATTGCTTTTTGCTTCCCTTCTTTTCACAGCTAGTTCAGCCCATAACATCATTCATGTCATCATCCCCATCATCCTGCTACCATTTATTGATCACCTAGTATATGTTGGGCTCTGGCCTTAAACCTGTCTGTGTGTGCTCTTGTTTAATTTTCACAGGAGTGGGGAGGATACAGATGAGGTCAACCCACACTTTGCCTCCTCAAGAAGGTGTTCTCTCATGCCCTGCTTCTGCCAAAATGTCATTATCCCTCCGGTCCATAGGCCAGGGGAGCTGCTGTGTAGCCCATCCACTCGGAAATCAAACCCTTCTTTGAATTATGGAAACTGGCTCTCTCACAGAGAAAATATCCTGAAATCTTTGAGCTCCTCAGATGTCTAGGCGGCAAAGGATTTCACTGTGGTTTCCAAGAGCTGTATAATCCCAACTCTCCTTAAAAGCCATCAGTGCTTTCTGAGCTCTGGAGCCATCAGAGGGGGTGGCCAGTGCCCTCTCTGCCCACCCCCCATGCCTCCAGGGCTTTCCTTCACTTGGGCAGTGCCACTTACTCTCTTGATGGGCAGAGCCTGGATGGCTGGGACCCAGTTTGGTTTGTTCTGCCCCAGGGCCTGAAATAGAATCAGATCTCCATGAAGGTCAGGAAGGAAATACAACATAAACAGATCTTCTTAACCCCAAAGGGACACCACAGGCCACAGATATAAAGCATTTCAATGAGGCTTCTCATCTCATTATTCTGGTTTGCATTAGGCTAGTAAAGAAATAAAATTGTGTGTGTGCCCCCACATGCGTGTATGCGTGTGTGTGTGTGTCTGTGTGCATTGAATGCGTGTGTGTTTTAGGGGTCATCTCCAGTCTTTAGCAGTTCACAACAATGAACTCATTATTTATTTGGCCCTGTAGGGAGCAGAGTTTTAAGATGGCCCCATGAAACATCCTGGCCCCAACTCCCCTCCTTTGATGATGTCATGCTGTAGCACAAGAAGGAGCTTATCTAAGTGCATCAAACCTAATTATAGTAGCCCTCTAAAAGCAGAGAGATTTCTGCAACTGGTTACAGAAAGGACAGTAAGAGAGGGCAGATTCATAAGAAGCATTTGATGTGATATTAGGAGCCTCCAGATGCTTAGAAAACCCCCGGTTCACAGTCAGGAAAGAGATGGGACCACCATCCTACAACCATGAGGAACTGAATCCTGCCAACAACCTTGATGAGTTAGGAGGCTGATTCTTACCCCAGAATTTCCAATAAGAGCAGCCCAGCCAACACCTTGATTTTGGCTTCGTGAGACCCTAAGCAGAAAACCCACTTGCTTTCATTCAGCTTTCTGAACTACAGAACTATGGGCTAATAAGTGGGTGTTATGTTAAGCTGCTAAATGTGTGATATTGCATAGTGTAGAAAACTAATACAGGCCCTTCCTCTGTGTGTAGGACAGGTCCTGGGCTGGGAACTAGGGGCATGGAGGTTCATGGGACAGGCCTCTGCCCCTAAACCCTCAAGGTCAGGTGTGAGAATCCAGAGTTGGGGGACCTTGCAGGAGGTAGAGGTCACTGGGGGTGGGGGCTGCTGTAGCAGCGTTTGAAGGCAGGCAAGAGTGATGGGCAGGCCTGGGACCAAGGCAGGTGCTGAGCTGACTGTCCTGCTGCCTGGCTCAGTGTGGCTTTTCTGAAACTGTTGGGCCACGTGGGTCTGTTTGGGTTCTGGGGCCACCCAGGGCGCCATCCCTGGCTTTCTCTTTCTTACCTTCTCTTGAACTTCTGTGTCGATCATCCCCATTTGCCTTCATCAAGGAGTCTGAGTTCTCTTTCACAGTGAAAATGGCAGCCCCTTAAATCCTTGTCCCAGACTTTCCAACTTCAAAGTGTCTGCAGATCTCTCTCCTGGCTTCACGAGCTCTTCCTCAGACCTCACGGCAGGGCTGTCTCCTGTTCCCAGTCAGTTCATCAGTGAATGGACCCTGCCCCCTGCCAAAGACTCTAGCCTTGACTTGGGTAGAGGGTCATTTCCTTGCCCATGGATGTCCAGTTGTTCCACTACCACTTATTGAAATGCTGTCCTTCCTCCATTGAACTGTTTTTGCTCCTTTGTCAAAAATCAGGAAATTGAGAGCTTGGTTTCCAGGAGAAATGGTCATGCTCTAGGTCCATATAGTCAAAGCTATGGTTTTTCCAGTGGTCATGTACGGATGTGAGAGTTGGACCATAAAGAAGGCTGAGCACTGCAGATTTGATGCTTTTGAACTGTGTTGTTGGAGAAGACTCTTGAGAGTCCCTTGGACTACAAGGAGATCAAATCAGTCAATTCTAAAGGACATCAACTCTGAATATTCATCAGACGGACTGACGCTGAAGCTGAAACTCCAGCACTTTGGCCACCTGATGAGAAGAGCTAACGCATCAGAAAAGACCCTGGTGCTTTGAAAGATTGAAGGCAGGAGGAGAAGAGAATGACAGAGGATGTGATGGTTGGACGGCATCACCAACTCAATGGACATGAATTTGAGCAAGCTCCAAGAGATAGTGAAGGACAGAGGAGCCTGATGTTCAGTAGTCCATGAGGTCACAAAGAAGGACACGACTTAGGGACTGAACAATAACAACTGAGTCATACAGGATTTCTCTTTGAATCATTGTGTGAGATCTGGCACAGACGTCACTTTTTGTCCAGGGTTGCACAGCTGGAAATAACTAAAGCCTTCCTGTCCCACAGCTGGTTCCACTCTACCAGAATCGGAGCTCTGATTCTACCAGAAAGAGGCTGAATCCCAGGGATTGATAAATAAAGGGTCAGGATCGCCCTGGGCAGTGCTTTGCCTAAAAAGCCCCTGTGGAGGCCAGATGCGTCCTTACCCCGAAGAGATGTTTAGTGATCTGGTGGGTTAACCCTCCTAACCTCACCCTGTTGTTGTTCAGTCGCTCAATCATGTCTGACTCTTTGCGACCCCATGGACTGCAGCATGCCAGGCTTCCCTGTCCTTCACCATCTCCCAGAGTTTGCTCAAACTCATGTCCATTGAGTCAGTGATGCCATCCAACCATCTCACCGCCTATTGTCCCCAGCTTCTCCTGCTTTCATCCCCACCCTACTCATGCCTTAATGCTCATAACCCGGTCCTCCTGTTCCAAGAACTCATCCTGCTGTTTCATGCCTCTGGGTGTTTGTTTTCCTTGTAACTTTTCTTGGAATCCCTACTTCTTATCCTCACCCCCTGGAGAAGTTTTGTTATTCTTCAATCCCACACTCAAGGTTTTCTGCTTTTCAAAACTTTCCCTGACTGTCCCCACAGGATGGAGGGAGTCCCTCCCTATGACCTTGGTCCTAACAGCTACTGCATCGCACCCTGCTTAGGTGTCTGCAGAATCCAGTCGTGTCCCCTGCTAGGCCTGAACTCCTTGTGAGCAGAGCGCTGTCACCTCTGAGGTCCCCTCCTCCCATTAGGATAAGCAAGTCATAGACACAAATGTGAGAGCAGACCTGAATCTCATGAGACTGTCCTGTCCCTGCTTCCCACATGTGGACAGACTGGACCAACTCTGCTACATGCTTACCTTGCTTCTCCCTTTCCTGGGCTGCTGGCTGGTCTCTCTTTTTTCAATTTGAGACTATTTTCTTTTAGAGCCTTTCAAGGTTTATAGCAAAATTGAGGGGAAGGTACAGAGACTTCCCATATGTCTCTGCCACCTGGCATGCACGCCTCCCTCATTATCACCTCCCCCACCACAGCCGTACTTTTGTTACAATCAGTGAGCCAGTGAAACTGGCACACCAGTGTCATCCAAAGTCCATAGTCTTCATTAGGGTTCACTCTTGTTGTTGCACATTCTGCGAACTTGGACAAATGTATCATGACATGTACCCATTATTCTGGTATCGTACAGAGTAGTTGTGCTGACCTAAAAATCTTTGTGCCCACTTCATCTTTTCTGACTAATTTATTTAGCCAACTGTAACATAATTGTGCTGGGTTTCCACATCCTTAATTACAATCATGCAGCAGTTTTGTTTCCCTGAGATCACACCTATATATGCTTATTTCCAAATAGCTTAAACCAGCATCACCCAACTGTAGTTTTTAATTTTCTCTACTCAGGACTCTCTAGTACTTTCCCATCATGTTTAGAAAAATCTCCTAAAAGCTCTTACCCTGTCCCTGTGTGGCCAGCCCCTGACTGCCCTTCAGACCTCAGGTCTCCTGCTTCCTCTCCCTCTCCAGTTGCACTCCAGCCGTCCTTGCCTGCCTGCTGTTCTTGCCGAGTGCCACGCATATTCCTGCTGAGGGCCTCAGCACTTGATATTCTCTCTGCCTGGAGTAACCATCCCCCGGATATTTGCATGAACTTTTTTGAGGATCTGCTCGGTTGTTCTCTCCTTCTAAAGGCTTGCCTTATACGTGTAAATCTATTGCTGATTCATGTCAATGTATGACAAAACCCACTGAAAAAATAAATAAATAAATAAATTAAAAAAAAAAAAAAGGCCTGCCCTAGACCACCTGTTCTCCTCCCAACATAGTCACTGTTTATACCTCTCTCTGGTGGGGTCGGCAGAATAACGGGCCCCCAAAGATGACCCAAAATCACTGCAGATGGTGACTGCAGCCATGAAATTAAAAGATGCTTGCTCCTTGGAAGAAAAGCTATGACTAACCTAGACAGCATATTAAAAAGCAGAGACATTACTTTGCCAGCAAAGGTCCGTCTAGTCAAAGCTATTTTTTTTTCCAGTAGTCATGTATGGATGTGAGACTTGGACTATAAAGAAAACTGAAACCAAAGAACTGATGCTTTTGAATGTGGTGTTGGAGAAGACTCTTGAGAGTCCCTTGGACTGCAAAGAGATCCAACCAGTCCATTCTAAAGGAAATCAGTCCTGAATATTCATTGGAAGGACTGATGCTGAAGCTGAAACTCCAATACTTTGGCCACCTGATGCGAAGAACTGACTCATCGGAAAAGACCCTGACGCTGGGAAGGATTGAAGGTGGGAGGAGAAAGGGACAACAGAGGATGAGATGGTTGGATGGCATCACCAATGTGATGGGCATGGTTTGAGTAGGCTCCGGGAGTTGGTGATGGACAGGGAAGACTGGTGTGCTGCAGTCTATGGGGTCACAAAGAGTCGGACATGACTGAGTGACTGAACTGAAAGATGACCATGTCTCAATCCTGGAGCTGTGTATATAATGTATGACATGCCAAAGGGGACTTTGCAGATGTGCCTGAAGTCAAGATCTTGAGTTGGAGAGGTTATCCAGGATTATTACCCTGTGGACACAGTGTAATCACAAAGGTCTTTATAAGGGAAAGAGGGAGAGAAGAGGGTCAGAGGAGACGTGATGATGGAAACGGAGGTTGAAGTGATGTGGGGGCTTCAGCCAAGGAATGCAGGTGACCTCTAGAATCTGGGTAAGGTAGTGAAGTGGATTATTCCCTAGAGCCTCTAGGAAGAACTCAGCTTGCTTGATTTTAGTCCAGTGAGAACTGTGTCAGACTTCTGACTTCCAGGGCTGTTAAGATAATGAATTTGTGTTGTTTTAAGTCACTATGTTTGTGGCTTGATTTATTATAGCAGCATTAGGAAACTAATACGCAGGAATTTATTTTTCTTTATAGAATTTACCACTTCGTCCCAAGAGGGTTCCCAGGTGGCTCAGTATTAAAGCATCTGCCTGCCAGTACCAGGGGCCTGGGTTTGATCCCTGGGTCAAGAGGATCCCCTGGGGAAGGAAATGGCAACCCATTCCAGGGAAATCCCATGGAGAGAGGAGCCTGGCAGGCTACAGTCCATGGGGTAGTAAAAGAGTCAGACAGGACTTAGGAACTAAAGAACAACAAACAACCAATGAGCTAGAGATTGATGGGCTGTTTGCCTCCTTGCACGAGAAGCTCACCTTCGTGGATGGAGGGTCACTTGTATTCTGTTCACTGTTGGATCCCAGTACCTAGAGCCGGCCCTGGGACACAGCACCCACTCACTGTCACTTCAACAATTACATATATTCACTCAATAGATGTCTAGTTTTTCACCCAAGAAATATTTGTTAAGTAAGTGACTAATAGAAGCATTTCATGGTGATGCCTGCTGTACCTAGGCTGTCCCTCCTTTCTGTATGGAGGTGATCTCATTTCCTAGTCCCTGGAGAGCTCCCTTCTTCATCTCCTACTCCATTGCACAGTTCATTCACTCGTGTCTGTATCCGGTTATCTTGACTGAATACTTACTCTGGGCTACCTGTCAGGGACCTGGGATTCAGGGATGAACATGGATGGCTCAGTCCCATTCTCAAGGAGTTACCTGGAACCGTGCACTGTCTCTGCACTAATGAAAGACAAAACCAAAACCAGATAATCACCAGCCTTATGTACTGATTATGGAGTAGTCTCATCTTGAGAAAAGTTCTGCCAAATGAGCATGACCCTGTTTAAGAGATGAATGAACAGATCGTGAGATGCTAAGTGGCCAGGCCCAGGGTTCACAGCTTCTGTAGGGCTTTGAGTTGACACTGTTCAGGGTGGCTTCTGTTTACAGCATCAGCCTTCGGCTCTCACTGCCTATGGCCCTCATCCTGACTTGGGGAGGTAGGTGGCACTACCCCCGTTTTCCTGTTGGGAAAATTGAGGCTGGGGAAGTTAATTTATTTCCTCAGGTTCACAATGGCAAAAATGGTGGGTTTAGGTTTAAAGCTAGCAGTGAGGAACATCAAGCCCTCCCTTTAACCTCTGCCCCTTACCATCTCCCCCATCTGATAGGTTCTTTTCTAGTACAGTCTAGTGACCAAAACATCAAATACTGATGGGGATCAGGCAGGAAACAGAGTTATGTGAACTGGGCAGGCAAGGATAGTGGTGACTCAGAGAAGACTATTGTCCTGTTGTCAAGGGACATCATACAGCCTGTTCTGACAGATCTTCCAATTTTTAAAATGATGTCAGAAATCATCACTGACATAGGGGGTGAAATTTCCTACACATACGTGATCAGCCCAAATGCACTGGTAAAAGCAATGAACTCCAGAGTTTCAGCTTTTTAGGGAGACAGAAAAGGGGACATTTACTCACTGTCTTTGCTTGATGTATTTTTATAGGATATTGATTGGGGTTTACTTTCCATTAGCGATTATTTAAAGAGTAACTAGCCATCTTAAAAAACTTCACACTTGGCTCTCAGAATAAGCTTATTCATGAATATTGCATGTTGAAAGAGTGCTATGAAATTAATTAGAAATAATTGGCCCAATAGAAATGAGAAAAGAACCCACTGGCTCATAAGATAGAACAACCAAATTTACTCAGTGTGATTATTACCATCAGTAGTTAATAGGCACTAATACGGTTCTCACTTTATCACCCCTGCAGTGTTTGGTCATGATTTAATCAAACTAGTGTGTCATAAAGGTGAAAAGTGGGGAAAATCTAGTGATACAGAATGATAATGATAATGATACTTAATGTTGATCGGCGTTACTTCTGACCCAGCATTATTCTAAATACTTTATCTCCATTGATTTATTTAATATTAGTGACAACCCTGTGTGTGTGCATGTGTGGTTAGTTGTGTCTGACTCTTTGCGATCTCATAGACTGTAGCCCACCAGCGTCTTCTGTCCGTAGGGTTTTCTAGACAAGAATACTGGAGTGGGTTGCTATTTCCTTCTCCAGGGGATCTTCACAATGCAGGGATCAAACTTGCATCTCTTGCATCTCCTGCATTGGCAGGCGAATTCTTTACCACTCGCGTGACCCAGGAAGAAGCCAATGACAACCCTGGATGGGTATTTTAGTTTACTCATTTTGTAAGTGAAGAGACTGAGACACAGAGAGGTTAAGTGACTTTGCCAGGGTCACCCAGCTGGTGCATGGTGGAGCCAGAATTCAAATTCAGGTAGCTTGGCCCCTCTGTTTATACCCCAAACAACGATTGTTCTTCTGCCATTCAGAAGAATCACAATGAGCCTGGAAATGCAGCAGTAAAATAGTTAGCCCTTACTAAGCTCCAACTGTGTGACTGTCTTTGTATATTAGAGAAGAACGCTTCTGGCTTCTAGTAGTAGCAAATCTGACTCATAGTGACTTGAACAAATAAGACTGTTTTGTATTTTTTTCTGATAGAATAAGTCCAGAGGTAGGTGGACTTCGGATGGCTTCAGAGGCTTAACAATAGGGAGTGGCTTCTGTGTCCGTATCTTGGCCTTCTGCTTGTGTTTGTTGTCTCATAGTCACAAGATGGCTGCGATAGCTCCAGACATCATATCCTTATTCATGGAGGAAGAGTGGGCAGGTTCAAGAACCACTCCAGCTATAACTGTCCCTTTTCATCATGAAAATATGCTTTTCCAGGAATACCACTGTTAATATGCTTAGATCTCATTGACTGGACCTATGTAATGAAGTCACTGTCAGCTACATGAGTGTCTAGGACTGTGGGGAACAGAAGTGTCCAGTGGACATTCAGCATTATCTGAGAACTTTGAATTTGGGAAATACAATGTCTCTGGCCTCTGCCCAGAAATTCAGAAGGGGGCCCATGATCTATCTTAACAAGCCTCCAGGGAATCTTGATGAACTCACTGGATTCGATCAACTGTGATTCACTGCTTGGGGCTAGCCACACTGCTCCCTAACAGACCTGAGGCTTCCTGGTCAAAGAGAAAGGGCGAGTTGGGGCTGGCAGGGCAGGCAGCTAGTCACTTCGTGGCGCCTGTGCCATCTCATCATCCGTGTGACAGCCCTCCAGGCAGGTGTCCCTGCCCTCGTGTTTTTAGGTGAGGTCACTGGCACTTCTTGGCTTTGCCTCTGGCTGGCAACGTGCTGTCTCTTTCTACTTTCACAATGCACTTATTACAGCATTACCCTTGGCAACCCCAGTCCTTTCTAAGTGTTTGAAAGTCCAAACAGACAACTGCTTTTCAAGAATTCACCTTCCCGTTCCCCCGGCCAACTCTGGCAGTGCTCGTGACTTCTTCAAGTGGGACAGTTTGATGGTCTAGAAACCTATAGGTCATCAACTCTTTCAGTTTTCCCAGGACTGCAGGGTTCCCAGGGATGCAGGGTCTTCAGTGCTAGGACCAGGGAAGTTCTGGGCAAGCCAGGACAAGGTGGTCACCCTGAGAAACCCACTCATCACCCCTCTCACACCCACCATCCAACTCCTCTTGCTCTGAACCAACAGCCCTAGGTGAGAATGCAATTTCTAGGACCCATCTTTGGCTTGGGACTCACTGATTACAACCATTTCAATCTGCTTATCAACCAAATGTAACCCTTTCCTTATTCACAGTGTATACATGGAGTCACTTTTATGTAAGTGTATGTATATCAAATCAGAGGGTTGCCAAATACATAAATGGAAAACCCAGGTCATAAGCTCAATCACTTAAATCCAATCTAGACCAATAAGCAAATAAACATGAAATAGGTACCTATTTGCCCTGTATCTTATGTTAGATCCCCACTGCCACACCCAGGAGTACACATTTCAGGAGGATGTGGATGAGTGAGCTTATCTGCAATATTATAATGCTAATTACTAAAGCAGTGTGTTAGTCACTCTGTCATGTCCGACTTTGCAACCCCTTGGACTGTAGCGCGCCAGGCTGTCCATGGAATTCTCGAGGCAAGAATACTGGAGTTGGTTGCCATTTCCTTCTCCAAGGGATCTTCCCGACCCAGGGATTGAACCCAGGTCTCCTGCATTGCAGGCAGATTCTTTACTGTCTGAGCCACCAGGGAAACAGTAGTTTTAGGCATTTGCCGGGTTGCTCATTAATTAAAGCTCCTTCCAGTTATTTTCAAGACAAAAGAGGAAGCCAGTGGAGAACCAAGCCTTACCTCTAGAAGGGATCTAGGTGGGATTGAGGAATGGGACCCAGGAGGGCAGCAGCAAGGACCCCCTGATTCTGAAGCCCAGCATTAGCCAAGCTCACCCACCTATTCAGCATTGACTCAGGACTCTGTAGACATCCCCTACATGGTGCCTGGCTCTGAAACGCTTCTGGCAAGAAGGAGCAGAAGGAAAGCTTACTCCTGAAAGATAGCCATTCCAGAGAGAGTGCAGGGCAAGCAGAAATGCACCAGTGCGATTCCTTTCCCAGTTTACTGCTGGACAACTCCCACCACCTTTGATGGGGTCAGAAGCCACAAATGTGCAGTGAAATATCCCTCCTGAGAGAACCCAGCAGAGCCGGAGGATTGTTCCTCATCCCCAACACAAACAGCTAAGTCTTGTAGGGAAGTTTCTGTGTGCCAGGCACTATTCTGTGCACTTACGGAAGGTAGGCACTGTTGGTCCCATTTTACAGATGGGGTAAGTGAGACACATGGAGGCCAAGTGACTCATCCAAGGTCATTTGGCAGAGTTGAGTTACGGACCTAAGCAGTCTGACTCGAGGCTGGGGTTTCCTGATCCCTGGATGGATGTCTGCAGAAGGTTCTGAGATTGCACTAAGAAGAAAGTGATTTGTTTGGAGTGGAGAACAAATCACTTTTCTTTCCTTCATGAGCATGTGGCCATGTGTCAAAGGCCAGGTAGGAGTGTTCCTTGAGATGAAGAGTGTTGGATGAATGGCTTTGCAAGCAGGTGAAGTAACAGCACACACATGGCAGCACAGAGAAGTGGGGATGTTTATTGCTAACTGGGGGCACGTGGCAAATGCCTCCTGGGACCTTGGGAGCTCTTGATAATATATGTACATTTCCTAGCTCGTTGCTGGTCACATCACACATGCAGGCCAAGCTCCTCACTTTTCTCTCTTCCCTTGAGCTCTGGTGAGTGGGGAAGAGGAAAAAATAAGAGAATTTCTTTTCCTGGCAAGTTATTTACAAAGGAAGCCAATCTAAGTCAAAGAACCCAGGTTTTGTCAAGTTAACCGTTAACCTTGTCTCTCTATTCTAAGCACGTTAGGTGTTAGATGGCGCACTGGCTTCTGACTTAGGTTTGGCAGCGACACAATTCAACATAATTATCCTCCATGGCATTAAGTTGAATACATAGGGAGCTAATTGTATTTGTTCACCTCCCCACATCCTTGCCCCCATAATATAGTGAACTAATCAGTTCACTTCATCTTTTGTAAATAGCATGTCTTTCCTAGTTACTGGAAACTGGCCGTAATTCAATCTAATTCAGAAATATTTACCAAACACTCATTATGTACCAGGGATTGCATTTGGCTCCATGAATATGGAGATCTGCTTTCAATTATCCCTTTAATTGATGAATATTTGTTAAATATGACTGTGTTCCAATACCCTGCTGGCTGTGGGGACACTGTAGAAAAACAAATATGGCCTTTGACCTTAGGGAACTTGGAGTCTAATGTTAGATCAATGATCTTAATCAGGTGCGTGTAAAATAATACACCATGGGACTTCCTTGGTGGTCTAGTAGTTAAAGAATCTGAGCTCCCACTGCAGGGGGTGAGGGTTCAATCCCTGGTCTGAGACTGAGATCTTCCATACTCCACAGCATGGCCAAAAAAAAAAAAAAAAAAAGTCAGTCAGTCTACCTATTCTACTTTTTCTTTTCTCAGGGATTTCACTGCTGTGGCCCCAGTTCAATCCCTGGTCCCAGAACTGAGATCCCACAAGCTGTGTGGTACAGCCAACAAATAAACACATTTAAAAAATAAAATAATATAGAGTGATGACTTTTGGAGGAAAGTCCCAGGATACTGTGAGACTGTATAATAAGGAGAGCAGACTCAGGCTAGAGGGTGAGGGCAGCCTTCTCTGGATGTGGAAGAATGAAGAGGAAGCAGAGTTAACAAGTGTAGGGCCCAGAAAAGAGCATTAAAGGCACAGGGAATGGGAATGGCTGCTCACAGCACAGAAAGAAAGCTCTCGTGTCTAGAGCTCAGTGGGTGCGGGTATGGGGATGGGAGGTGAAACAGGAGAAGTGGCAGGACCCACTGGGAAGTCTCGTGGCCACGGGGAGGAATTTTCCCCTTTCCCTGAAAGCAATGGAGGGGGGTCTTGGAGGAGGGTAAGCAAAAGATGAGCAAGACCCCCTTCCTGAGAGAGGATGCTGGAAGACCACGGTGGTTTGTCCAGGCGAGAAATGATATGGTTTAGACCAGAGGGTGACCACAGGGTAGATGGATGGGAGAGACAGTGAAGAGGTGGAATGGGCCTCACCTAGTGAAGGATTAGGGGTGGAGTTGAGAAAGAGAGGATTCAGGGATGAGTTCCGGGCTTTGAGCTTATGAGGTCAAATGAATGTTGAACCACTCGATCTAGATGTGCTTGCTTTCTTTCTTTCTTTTTTAAATTGATGTATGGTTGATTTGGAGCTTCAGCTTCAGCATCAGTCCTTCCCATGAATATTCAGGGTTGATTTCCTTTAGGATTATCAGAGGATGCAATGGTTAGATAGCATCACCAACTGAATGAACATGAATTTGAGCAAACTCCAGGAGATAGTGGAGGACAGTAGAGGGATAGTGGAGGACAGATAGCCTGGTGTGCTGCAGTCCAAGGGACTGTAAAAGTTGGACATGACTTAGTGACTGAACAACAATGACAAATGGTTGAGCTACAATATTGTGTTAGTTTCAGGTGTATACCAAAGTGATTCAGTTATATATTCAGCCATATATATATGTATATATTCAGCCATATATATGCACACACATTCTTTTTCATATTCTTTTCCATTGTGGTTTATCTCAGGATATTGAATATAGTTTCTGTGCTCTACAGTAGGACCTTGTTGTCCGTCCATCCTCTATATACTAGTTTGCATCTGCTAATCCCAAACTCCAAATCCATCCCTCTCACCTGCCTCCCCCTTGGCAACCACCAGTCTATATATATATGTGCTTGTGTATATATATATATACACATATATTCTTTTCTATTAGAGGTTATAGGAGGGATTGGGGGCAGGAGGAGAAGGGGACCACAGAGGATGAGATGGCTGGATGGCATCACCAACTCGATGGGCATGAGTTTGAGTAAACTCCTGGAGCTGGATATGGACAGGGAGGCCTGGCATGCTGCGATTCATGGGGTTGCAAAGAGTTGGACATGACTGAGTGACTGAACTAAACTGAACAAGATACTGAATATAGTTCCCTGTGTAATACAGTAGGTCCTTGTTGTTTATCTATTTTATATATAGTAGTGTGTATCTGTTAATCCCAAAGGGAATACACATACGTGATATTGTATGATATTTGTCTTTCTTCGTCTGACTTAGTTCCCTTAGTATTATGACTTCTAGGTCCATCCATGTTGCTGCAAATGGAATTATTTTGCTCTTTTAAAATGGCTGAGTAACAGCCATTAAAAAGAATTCATTTGAATCAGTTCTAATGAGATGGATGAAACTGGAGCCCATTATACAGAATGAAGTAAGCCAGAAAGATAAAGACCAATACAGTATACTAACACATATATATGGAATTTAAAAAGATGGTAATGATAACCCAGTATGCAAAACAGAAAAAGAGACACAGATGTATAGAACAGACTTTGGGACTCTGTGGGAGAAGGCGAGGGTGGGACGTTCTGAGAGAACAGCATTGAAACAAGTATACTATCAAGGGTGAAACAGACCACCAGCCCAGGTTGGATGCATGAGACAAGTGCTCAGGGCTGGTGCACTGGGAAGACCCAGAGGGATGGGATGGAGAGGGAGGTGGGAGAGGGGATCGGGATGGGGAGCACATGTAAATCCATGGCTGATTCATGTCAATGTATGGCAAAAACCACTACAATATTGTAAAGTAATTAGCCTCCAACTAATAAAAATAAATGAAAAAAAATAATAAGTGGAAATAGAATAAAATACAAAAATACAAAAAAAATAAAAAATAAAAAAATAAAATAAAATGGCTGAGTAATATTCCATTGTGTTATATGTACCATATCTTCTTTATCCGTTCATTTGTTGATGGACATTTTGGTTGCTTCCATGTCTTAGGCATTGTAAATAGTTCTGCTGTGGACACTAGGGTGCATGTATCTTTTCTAATATAGTTTTTCTGGATATATGCCCAAGAGTGGAGTTGATGGATCATATGGCAACTCTATTTTTAGTCTTTTGAGAAATCTCCACACTTTCCTCCATAGTGGCTGCACCAATTTGCATTCCCACCAACAGCGTAGGAGGGTTCCCTTTTCCCCACACCCTCTCCTAGGTTTTGTTTTGGATCCTTTGAAATGGTTCAGGGTAACTCTGAAGCCTCCAGGAGTCACTGTGGGGTTGGCATCAATCTGTACACACAGCCTGGAAAGTTACTGGCCGTTAGGTGATGATGAAAGCCCTTGGAGCCAGTAAGGAAAGGAAGGTTGTAGGGTGGAGGTTTGATGGAATCCAGTATTTAATAGATGGGAGGTAAAGGATGAATGCGCAAAAGAACTCATGCATGAAATGGAATGTTGAGAAGGCGTACTTCCATAGAAGACAAGCAGATGTTTCAAAAGGGAGAGAGTGGCCAAGTAAAGGGGGGACAGAAAACTGTCCATTGGCTCGAGTGGTATGGCCATACTTTGTTGATGTTGTGCTGTGGGGATGAGGTATAAGCCATACTGGAATAAGGCAATAGAGACCTAGAATGGGGAGCCCCATCAAGAAACATGGTGAAAGAGAGGCGTGAGACAGGGCAGTGCTTGCTTGCTTGCTACATCGCTTCAGTCATGTCTGACTCTTTGTGACCCTATGGAATAGAGCCTGCCGGGCTCCTCTGTCCATGGGATTCTCCAGGCGAGAATACTGGAGTGGGCTGGAGACAAGACAATACAGGGTTTGAAATCATTGTCCTCCTTCTGGCTCATGATACCAGAGGTGAGACACCCGAGCAGGAGAAGACTACGATATGGTCGTGTCACCTGGGGCTCCAGAGGTTTCATAATGGAGGCAGGATCAGCTCCTTGGACACTGAGACAGGTGAGCTGATGTCTGAATGTGTAAGGTAATAATGCTTGGTGGACAAGACAGACTAGAAGTAAAGTCATCTTGGTAAAGGGAATACAGGGTGCAAGAATCTGGTAATCCAAGTATCCAAGTTTTTCTCTGTTATCCCTTCCCTCTGGCCCAAAAGATGTCTCTCCTCCTTTATATACATTGGGGAAGTGTTAATTGCCAAGTATATGTGTTGGGGGCTGGGGAGTGGAATATGCAAAGTAGCCATTCAGTGGTGGAGTGTTGTTACAGCAAACGATGCAGTAAACCAGAAGCCATTGGAAAGAAATGGTTAGATATTCAGGTGAAGACATTTTAAGAATCAATACAAGGATTGACAAATCTAACTTGTTCCTTTTTTTTTCTTTTACAGTCAACTTTGACCATTTTCAGATTCTGCGGGCCATTGGTAAAGGCAGTTTTGGAAAGGTAAGAATGGTGGATTTTAAAAAATTTCATCAATTAAATATAAAAGTTCTGACCACTGGACTTATGCTTATGTGCATGTTTGTGAGTTTGTTTTTGTGTTGATTGCTGGGCACTGGGAATTTCCTGTTTGGCAGAAAGATTTGAATTTGCCAAATTTGAAATGTGAAAGGAAGTCTGAATAGTTTCCTTTGGATACGCTGTAATTTCATTCTGAAAATCAAATTACCACGGCTGCCCTGCTTTAGGTGAATTACAATGGTAATTATTTCAAGGTTGCTAATGCTATTTTTTCTTTGAGAATCTAAATAAGGAAAGTGGAAAAAACCCACAAATTTATGTGATGGCCAACTGCAGCTTTTTCCTTCAATGTAGGCATTTTATTTAAAAAGTTATTGTGGAAAGCAGACTTAACATGAGATCTGCTTGCTTAAATTTTTAAGTGTACAATATACGTATTATTGTTGGCTATACAGAGAACACTCTACTGCAGATCTCTAGAACTTATTCGTCCTGCTTGACTGAAACTTTATGCCCATTAGATAGTAATTCCCCATGCCCTCATCCCCTTAGCCCCTGGAAACCAGCATTCCAGTCTTGCTTCTATGAATTTGACTATTTTAAATACCACGTATACATGGAATCATGCAGTATTTACCTTTCTGTGACTGGTTTATTTCACTTGGAGTAATACCCTCAAGATTTAATCTGTGTTGAATAAAAGTGGCAAGCATGGGCATTCTTGTCGTTCCTGATCTAAAAGGAAGAACTTTCAGCTCTGCACTTGAGTATGATAGTAGTTGTGGTTCATCATATATGGCCTTTTACTATGTTGAAGTATATTTCTTTTATACTCACTCTGTTGAGAGTTTTTTTATCATAAATAAATGTTGAATTTTGTCAAAAGCTTTTTCTGCCTCTATTGAGATGATCAGGTGATTTTTAGCCTTCATTCTGTTAATGTGGTATATCATGCTAATTGATTTGCCAATGTTGAATCATCCTTGCAGCCCTGGAATAAATCCCACTTGAACAGGGTACGTGATCCTTTTAATATATTGTTGAATGCAGTTTGCTAATACTTCGTTGAAGATTTTTTGCAGGTATATTCATCAGGTATATTGGCCTATAATTTTCTTTTTTTGTGTGATCCTTGTTTGGTTTTGGTATCAGGGTAATGCTGACCTTGTAAAATGAGTTTGGGAATGTTCGCTCCTCCACAATTTTTAGGAAGAGTCTGAGAAATATAAGTATTAAACTTTTGGGCATTTGGTAGTATTCACCAGTGAAGCCTTTTCATACTGTTCATGGGGTTCTCATGGCAAGAATACTGAAGTGGTTTGCCATTCCCTTCTCCAGTGGACCACGTTTTGTCAGAACTCTCCACCATGACCTGTCCATCTTGAGTGGCCTTACACATCATGGCTCATAGTTTCATTGAGTTAGACAAGGCTGTGGTCCATGTGATCAGATTGGTTAGTTTTCTGTAATTGTGGTTTTCATTCTGTCTGCCCTCTGATGGAGAAGGGTAAGAGGTTTATGGAAGCTTCCTGATACCTTAGGAAGCATCACTACAAACAAAGCTAGTGGAGGTAATGGAATTCCAGTTGAGCTATTTCAAATCCTAAAAGATGATGCTGTGAAAGTGCTGCACTCAATATGCCAGCAAATTTGGAAAACTCAGCAGTGGCCACAGAATTGGAAAAGGTCAGTTTTCATTCCAATCCCAAAGAAAGGCAATGCCAAAAAATGCTCAAACTACCACACAATTGCACTCATCTTACACACTAGCAAAGTAATGCTCAAAATTCTCCAAGCCAGGCTTCAACAGTACGTGAACCAGGAACTTCCAGATGTTCAAGCTGGATTTAGAAAAGACAGAAGAACCAGAGATCAAATTGCCCACATCTGTTGGATCATTGAAAAAGCAAGAGAATTCCAGAAATACATCTACGTCTGCTTTATTGACTACACCAAAGCCTTTGACTGTGGATCACAACAAACTGTGGAAAATTCTTCAAGAGATGGGAATACCAGACCACCTGAGCTGCCTCCTGAGAAACCTGTATGAAGGTCAAGAAGCAACAGTTAGAACTGGACATGGAACAACTGAATGGTTCCAAATAGGGAAAGGAGTACGTCAAGGCTGTATATTGTCACCCTGCTTATTTAACTTCTTTGCAGAGTACATCATGCGAAATGCCAGGCTGGATGATGCACAAGCTGGAATCAAGATTGCTGGGAAAAATATCGATAACCTCAGATATGCAGATGACACCACCCTTATGGCAGAAATCAAAGAACTAAAGATCCTCTTGATGAAAGTGAAAGAGGAGAGTGAAAAAGCTGGCTTAAAGCTCAACATTCAGAAAACTAAGATCATGGCATCCAGTTCCGTCACTTCATGACAAACAGATGGGGAAACAGTGGAAACAGTAACAGACTTTATTTTTGGGGGCTCCAAAATCACTGCAGATGGTGACTGCAGCCATGAAATTAAAAGACACTTGCTCCATGAAAGAAAAGCTATGATCAACCTAGACAGCATATTAAAAAGCAGAGACATTACTTTGCCGACAAAGGTCCGTCTAGTCAAAGCTTTGGTTTTTCCAGTAGTCGTGTATGGATGTGAGAATTGGACTATTAAGAAAGCTGAGCGCTGAAGAATTGATGCTTTTGAACTGTGGTATTGGAGAAGACTCTTGGGAGTTCCTTGGAGGAGACTCAGCCGGTCTCCAGGAGGAGAACCAGCCAGTCAATCCTAAAGGAAATCAGTTCTGAATATTCATTGGAAGGACTGATGCTGAAGCTGAAACTCGAATACTTTGGCCACCTGATGCGAAGAACTGACTCATTGAAAAAGACCCTGATGCTGGGAAAGACTGAAGGTTGGAGAAGGGGATGACAGAGGATAAGATGGTTGGATGGCATCACCAATGCAATGGACATGAGTTTGAGTAGGCTCCCGGAGTTGGTGATGGACAGGGAAGCCTGATGTGCTGCAGTCCATGGGGTCGCAAAGAGTCAGGCATGACTGAGCGACTGAACTGAACTGATTTGATACTTTCTTATATTTTCTATCTCTGGTGAAGTACTGTCTTTGTTTATCCATTCTTCTCTCAAGTTTAGTGAGAATCTTTATGACCAATATTTTGAACTCTGTTTCAGCTAAACTACTTATCTCACTTTCATTATGGGTTTTTAAACTGGTAGTTGTATCTTTTCCTTTTATTTGAAATATATTCCTTTCTCTCCTCATTTTGCTTGACTGTCTGTGTTTGTGTCAAATATTAGGTGAAGCAGCTATCTCTGCCAGTCTTGAAATACTGGCCTTATGAAGGAGATCAATTTTATTGCTTAACCTTGCCCTAGCTCTTGATTATCTCTTAAATGTTTGTGATTATCTTAGCTCTGTGACTTATTCTTCATAGTTCCCAGTTGTTGAAGGTGTGCCAAGACCTGTGAGTGTTCCAGAGAGTGGAATTTTTGCTAGCCCTTAGTTTCAGGCTGATTAGAAGCTGGACCTGTAGGCCACACCTCTTAAGTTATGCCACTATATATAGTAATATAGAACTGCAATTGTAAACCTTGCTGGCCTTCACACCAGATGATCTACACATGTCTCCTTGGTGACAGCCGCAAAAATCAGGGCTCCAGATGAGTGTTTGATCTAATTTCTGGGCTTCTCTAGTGGTTCAGTTGGTAAAGAATCTGCCTGCAATGCAGGAGACCTGGGTTCACTCCCTGGATCTGGAAGATCCCCTGGGGGAGGAAATGGCAGCCCACTTCAGTACTCTTGCCTGGAGAATTCCATGGACAGAGGAGCCAGGAAGGCTATAGTCCATGGGATCGCAGAGTCAGACACGACTGTGCGACTTTCACTTTCACTGGGAGTTACCAGGGAGCTGCAGTGAGTTCAAGGGAGTACACAAAGACATCCCCTAGACCCCTTCCATAGCCTGTAAATGTATGGAAAACTGGAAGCCTGTCCCTCGGGCTAAAGCTCCAAGACAGGTAGATAGGCTTTTTTCACAGGAAGTCTGGGGCTACATCTCAGCCGACTGTCTGTACAGTAACTGGAGTATGGGGGCCTGCCAAGAATAGTCTCTCTGGTTTTCTCAGACCCATGGGGCCCCAAAACACAATTCCCCCTGGACAGCAGAGCCAGATGCTCAAGGGGCATCCCCTGTGTGGCCTGCATGCACCTACTGGCTCTGGCAGGGCTGAGATGCAGCGTGAGGATGAGGCATGAACACTGGTGCTAGAAAGGGAGAGGATAAGAATGGCACCAGGAAGACTCCCAGCCGATTCCTGCCCCTCAGCAGAGCTTTAAGGTTAGTAAATGAATCTCCTTCACATGTGATCTAAACCTAGGCCTGTTTGTTGCTTTTGCACTGGGCCCAGGGTGAGTGTAGCCCTATATTCTTCCAGATGTAAATCCTGCTGGGTTTCAAAGCCAGACCTTTTGGAGGCTCTCCTTACCAGTGCTGGTTCCAAGGGTTGAGATGCCTGATGTAGGCACAAACCCCTGGCTCTTTTGAGTGAAGTTTCCTATTTGTGAGCTCCCTCCCAATTTCACCAATTTCAGGTCACCAGGCTGGGGGTGGAGTGTTTTTGTTTTTTTTGGTTTTTTTTTTTTGCGAGATCACATCTCTGCTTCTCCTTCCCGTCTCGATGTGGCTTTTTTATCCTTTATTGTGGAGAAGCTGTTCAGCTAGTTTTCAGGTCATTCTCATAGGGATTTTTCCATGTGTAGTTGTAAATTTATTGTGTCCGTGGAAGGAGATGAATCCAGGACCTTCCTACACCACCATCCTGAACCACCTCCTTCCTTGGTCTCCGTCTTCACTGATTATAACAATCTAGTTGTTTTATCCATTTCTGAGCCAGTTGTACAAAATCTCCAACTCTGATCCTAGAGTTGTTTCTTCTTCCTTTAATTCTGTCAGTTTTCCTTTTGACACTTTGAAGGTCTGTTATTAGGTTCATACAGATTTATAGTTGTTATGACCTCATGATGGATTGACCTTTTTATCATTGTTAAATGTTCTTTTCTATCTCTGCTAATAATCTTGTTTTTTGAAGCTTATTTTCTCTGAAATTCATATAGTTATTCTAGCCTACATGGCATATATTTTTCCATGCATTTTCTTTCATTCTATCTGTGTCTTTATATTTGACATAAATCTCTTGGATAGTTAGGTCTTATGTGTATGCTTGCTAAGTTGCTTCAATTGTATCCAACTCTTGGTGACCCTATGGACTGTAACCTGCCTGTCTCCCCTGTCATGGGATTCTCCAGGTGAGAGTACTGGAGTGGGTTGCCATTCCCTTCTCCAGGAATCTTCCCAACCCAGGGATTGAACCTGCATCTTTTACATCTCCTGCATTGCCAGGCAGGTTCTGTACCACCAGCACCACCTGGGAACTTGTTTCTTTTTAAATCTGTCTGGCAATCTCTACCTTTTAGTCTATTCACAGTAAATGTAGTTATTGATTTGGTTTCAGTTAGGCTTAGCTTGGTTTTATTTGCTCATGTTCTCTCTTTTGTTCTTTGGTTTCTCTCTTCCTGTTTTGTTTTAGATTAACCAAAGATTTAGAGTCTCCATTTATCTCATGACTTACAGTCATGCTTCCTTGTTTTAAAATTGTTGCTCTAGAGATTATAATACATATCCTCAGGGCTTCCCCTGTGGCTCAGCTGGTAAAGAATCTGCCTGCAATGTGGGAGACCTGGGTTCAGTCCTTGGGTTGGGAAGATCCCCTGGAGAAGGGAAAGGCTACCCACTCCAGTATTCTGGCCTGGAGAATTTCATGGACTGTATAGTCCATGGGGTTGCAAAGTTGGACACGACTGAGCAACTTTCACCTCACAGTTTATTTCAATCTGCTTAGAGTTAATATTTTATACTTCACATAAAATCTAAAAACCTGGCAACTGTATAGATCTATTTACCACACCTGTCAACTCTTATACTATACTTGTCATATGTGTTATAGTTTATAAACCATAAATTTCCAATACAATGTTATATTTTGTTGCTTTGAATGCATATAAATATATACATATATAATGTATATATAAAATATATTATATATATTTTAAAATATGTGGGTTTTTTGGCCTTTAAAAAATTAGAAGGAAAATAGCCCTTAATAATTACTCATAACTTTCATGAAGGTATGAATTTCCCTCTGGTAACCTTTAGTATTTTATGTGGCACAAATCTCCAATCAATGCATTCTCTTAATTGTATTTTATCTGAAACTCCAATTGCTTTGGCCACCTGATGTGAAGAGCTGACTCACTGGAAAAGACCCTGATGCTGGGAAAGATTGAGGGCAGGAGAAGAAGGGGATGACAGAGGATGAGATGGTTGGATGGCATCACTGACTCAATGGACATGAGTTTGAGTAAACTCTGGGAGTTGGTGATGGACAGGGAGGCCTGGTGTGCTGCAGTCCATGGGGTCGCAAAGAGGTGGAGCTGAACTGAAATGCATTTATTTCACTTTTCTTGAGGACTACTTCTACTGGATACAGATTATTGGATTGACAGCTTTTTCTTCATTGCTTTAAAGATTTTGTGCCTTTGTCAACTGAGTGACCTCTGTGCTTTCTGCTGGGAGGTCATTAATCTGAATCATTATTATCTGATAGTAATATGTCACATCCATCTCTCTCTTTTCAAGATTTTCCTTTAATCTTTGACTTTCAGCAGTTTGACTATGATATTCCTAGGTATAAGTTCTGGATTAAAAGAAAATAGTTTCTCTTTTCTTAGATTTCCCATATTTTCATTTATTTCCACTATATTGCCCTTTATACTATGCAGCTTAGTCTTAGTCTCAAGAGCTGTTTTCATATCCTTTATTCTATTTCCAACATCTGGGTCATCTTAAGATTCACCTTAATTAAGGATGGGTCACATTTTCCTGGTTCTTTATATGCTGAGTAATTTGGGGTTGCATCCTGGATATCGCAAATGTTATGTTGTATAGACTTTGGATTGTGTTGTATTTCTTTGAAAATATATTTTTAATAAGCAGTTACCTTGGTTGGATTTATACTGCTTACTCTCTTCTTGGGCATGCACACAGATCTCAGTTCCTTTCTTTTTTTCTTTTGCTCTGTACTGCTTACAGTCTGCTCTATACATGTGATTTTTAGGGGTCAGCCAGAGGCGTGGACAGAGTTTATGTGCTGTGTTTGAGGTTCTTCTCCAGATTTCTTAGAAGAAGAGTGATGATCCAGAGAATTTAGAAAGCTTGCCTATAGTCCCGTGGGGAGGGTTGAACTTCAGCAACAACAACAAAACATTTAAAAAATTCTGTTAAATCATTGCTTTCTGTTGTCACTTATCCTAGTGTTGAGCATTTTGTGGCTGAAGAAAACTTGAAGCAGCTCCCTTAATCCATAACACAATTGACACCACATAGAGGTGCATCATTTTACCCTCGAGTCAGTGGTTATCTTGGCCCTGAGTCCTTTGTACCCTTTCTTGTCAGTACTATCAGATCTGTTAGCCTGGGCCCTCATGAGTTATTACTTGATTATATCCTGAAAGCTTTCTTTTCCTTTCCTGTCTTTATCTGTGCCGCTATTTGGCTGCTGGCTTGGTTCTCAGAACCTGTAGTTCAGAGCATAAATATATTCAAGCTTTGGTTATAGTGGGTGTTCTGAAGAAAAATACAAGCTTTCTAGAGGAGACTTTATTTTTAAGTCACTCTTAGGTTCTGGCAATTTCTTGATGACACCCAGATTCATGTAAATGTACACAAACATCCAGTATTCAGGATGAGGTTACTTCAAGGCAATCAAACAAAGCTCTGTTCTGGTCAAAATACCAAATAACTACTGCCTTTCATGGTCAATGTAGATGAGCCTACATGACTATTATGAGACTCAAGGTGGAAGTGTGCTGGGCTAGGATGAAGAAAACCACCCTCCTACTATTGAATGGGTACTTTGGCTTTGCTTTCAGCCTTTGGTGGGTTTGATAGCTGGCATTTATTAAGAGTTTTCAAGAAAGACATTTCATTGTTAAAGTATGACAATAGCCTTGGTTATCAGGAAAAAGCACATGTGAATTTGCAGAAATCTTATTTGACTTTCATGCGGGGGGTAGATTGTGCTTCCCCAGTGAAGCACCAAAGTAAACAGCTGCGGGCGATCCTTTGGTTTTAGCAAGAATTTACTGAAGGGTTCTATAACACTTTTCTGACTAAATTCTAGGACAGTTGAGGCATGGCAGATGAATTTCTACATATCTCAGTGGAAACACTTTAGATCTGGGAAACAGGCTGACTCTGATATGCTTTAGTTGTGCTTACTTGGGATAGTGAATTAACCACTCTGAAGCTTAGTTTTCTCATCTGTAAAAAGAAAAGGGAATGGTGAATCAGTGGACTCTAAAGGCTGTTGTTTTCAACTGTCCAGCATGTTTTTCACGTCCCTTTTTTTTTTTTTTTTAATCACAATAGCATCTCTTTTCTTCAGAAAACACCTCCTCCACCCCATGTGGACATGTCAGTCCCTGTGATGCCCCCTCACCTTCTGAGATCGGTGTGTGATGTGGTTGTGCCAGCCACTTAGGCCATATTCCTAGACCAGTGCTTGGTCCACGGAGTGGCTGTGTGACCCAAACAGAGCCATTCAGAATCCTTCCACGGAATCGGAGGTGAAAGACTTCTTGTCATCCTGTCATGAGTGATGTGTGTAAGAAAACAGATCTGCAAGAGTTGGTGACCATTTTTCTCAGGCACAAGGACTCACCCCCATGTGGGACCTCCATGTAGAGGGTGCCTTGAAGGCAGCCGAGGGTCAGAGAAGCTGATGCTTATACGCACAGTCCCCTGTCCATCATTGAGGGAGGGCTGCTTTAAGCCACATTGCCTCTCCTGCGCTTTTGGCTTGCCCCATTCAGGGCAGACCCTGATGCTGGGAAAGATAGAAGGCAGGAGGAGAAGGGGGATGACAGAGCATGAGATGGTTAGATGGCCTTACCAACTCAATGGACATGAATTTGGGTAAACTCTGGGAGTTGGTGATAGGGAGGCGTGGCGTGCTGCAGTCCATGGGGTCACAAAGAGTCGGACATGACTGAGCGACTGAACTGAACTGAACCTTGTTTGGCAAAGTGATAGCTCTGCTTTGAAGCATTACTACAAGGCAAAGCTGGAGGTGATGGAGAAGATCACATTGGGCTCCCAGTATTTGCAACCTGGAGAGTCTTGGCTGACTCACAATCATTGTCCTAGGAACTGAACCCTTTTACCATCCTTCTCTTCTTAAAGCTCAGTGTGCTGGGCCTTATTATCTCCATTTTACACATGATGCGTCAGAAGCCTGGAGAAGACCCCACTGCCACCAGCCTGTTTTGTTCCCACATGTCCCTCCCAAATACAGAAGTTAGGAAGAAAGTAGCTTTAGTCACATGTGTATTAACAAGAAACCATGAGAGTCAGGAGGAGAGAGTCCATTAACATCCAAAAACATTGGACATTTGCTTTGGGAAGGAACAACATGTTGGAGAGAGAGCATGAGCTTTTGAGATGGGGAAGCCTGAGCTCAGATTCTGCTGCTTCTAGCCGTATGAACTTAGAGTAGTCATAAATTTTCTGCAAACCTCTGTTTTCTCTCCAAAAAAAATGAGAATGCCCATTTTTGTCATTATTATGTTCATAGTTTCCTTATCCTTGAACATAGAGAGCACATGAGTAATAGTCCCGTAGAAGTCCTTGTTTGCTAATTTCATCACTGGTGCCATTTCTGGGTCTGTTTCTCTTTATTAATTTCCTTCCTTCTTATGGGCCATATTTTTCTGCTTCTTTTCACGTCTAGGAATTTTTTGGACACGGGAAAGTCCAATTTTACTTTATATTTTTATTTCCCTGGTGGCTTAGACGGTAAAGAATCTGCCTGCAATGCGGGAGACCCAGGTTTGATCCCTGGGTGGGGAAGATTCCCTGGAGAAGGGAATGGAAACCCACTCCAGTATTCTTGCCTGGAAAACCCCATGGACAGAGGAGCCTGGCGGGCTTTGAAGAGTCGAACATGACTGAGCAACTGACACTTTCATAGTTGATTTATAATGTTAAGTTTCAGGTGCCCAAAATAATGATTTGATGTTTTCATAGATTATAGTCCATTTGCAATTATAAAGTGTTGGTTATAGTCCCTGTGCCATACATTATATCCTTGTGTCTTATTTATTTTGTACCCAGTAGCATGTCCCTCTTAATTTCCTTGCCTTCTCTTTCCCTTCCCCCTACCCAGCTTTCCTGTGGTAGCCACTCAAATAGAACTCATAGAAATGAGAACTACAATATATGAAATGAAGTATTCATTGGATGGGATATTAACAGCAGATCAGGCAGAGGATGAGATGGTTAGATAGCATCACCATCTCAATAGACATGAATTTGAGCAAACTCTGGGAGATAGTGGAGGATAGAGGAGCCTGGCGTGTTGCAGTCCATGGAGTTGCAAAGAGTTGGACCCAACTTAGTGACTGAATAACAACAATGAATGCAGTGTGGAAGAAAACGTTAGTGAACTTGAAGATCTAGCAGTGGAAGCTATACAAATGAAGTACTGAGGAAAAAATTAACAGAGCTTCAGTAACTTATGGGCTTCCCTTGTGGCTCTGCTGGTAAAGAATCCCCCTGCCTGCAATGTGGGAGACCTGGGATCAACCCCTGGACTGGGAACATCCCCTGGAGGAGGGAAAGGTTACCAACTCCAGTATTCAGGCCTGGAGAATTCCATGGACTATACAGTCCATGGGGTCACAAACAGTCAGACACGACTGAGTGACTTTCACTTTCACTTCACTTTCAGTGACTTATGGAACAAAATGCAGTGATTTACCGTATGTGTAATTGGAGTTTCAGAAGGAGGGATGGGCATATAAGATACATTTGGAGAAATAATGGTTTATTTGTTTAATTGATGAAAATGATAAAATCATATCCAGAAAGTTCAACCAACTCCAAACAAAAGGAACACAAGGAAAACATCATCAAAGATCATCATAGTCAAATTAATAAATAGCTTATAACCATTAATAGAAAATCTTGAAATGAACCAGGGGACAAAAGGACACATTGTGTTTGGAAATGGAAGCTATGCAAGCCAAAGATAGTGGAACAGCATTTTTTAAGTGATAATAGAGAAGAACCATCAATCTAGAATTCTGTATTGAATCGAACAAAAATACCTTTCTGAAATGAAGACTTTAAAAGAAGGAAAGAATGCTCAGAGTGATCTTCAAAGTTTACTGTGAAAATAAGGGGCAGAGACCATACAACTCCTGGACCTGGCATATGGTTGGCATTTTTCATATGCGTTCCATATCATCTTGGCCCTGGGTTATGTGGTGGATTCTGGAAATGTTTGGGTAGCCACCTGGAGGGATCAGGGGAAGACCTGTCTCTCAGCTTCCTCTTGCCATCCTTCACAGCACATCTTGCTTAGAGGTGGTCTTCAGATTGCTCCTCTGCCTCAGCCATCAGACTGTGAGATTCTTGAAAAATTAGGGTTGGTCCTAGTCACCTGCCAGTCCCATCAGCAGCTGGCTCAGTGCCCAGCAGGTGGGGGAGGCTCAATAAATGCTGCCTAGAGCGTGTATAAATGACAGAGAGAAAGAAGAGGGAAGGCTCCAGTCTACATAGCAGCCAGTGATATGATAAAGCATGAATTGGGTTGAATGGTTAAGGGGCTTCCCTGCCATTCAGAATGCACGCCAACCTCTTTATGCCAGCCTGCAAGGCCCTGCAATCTGGCTTATGTCTATTTCACTGACACTCCTCTCTGATCCTCCATCTTCCTGCTCATTCCTTGCAGCCCTTCTTCTCATCTCCCGAACATGCTGAACTTGTTTCTAACTCAGAACCTTATACTTGCTAGGCCCACCACCTTGATCACCTTCCCTTAGAACTCTGCAAAGGTCACTCATCCCGTACAGAGTTCTGCTCAAATGTCCCCTCCCTGAATACCCACCCCACTTGACCTCACCCCAAGCATTTCGTATCCATGTGCCCTTTCTGGTCCTGTTTTCTTCAATGCACCTCCATTACCTATAAGCCCATTAAATGCTTGTTCATTTTTCCTTGTGGTTATTGGTCTTATGCATGAGAACATAAGCTCTGTGAGGGCAGCAATGTTTCCTCATTGTTCACAATTTGATCCGCAGTACCTACTGAGTGCAACTATATGTATGTAAAGTATAATACACACACACACATATATATTTACACATATATATGGAATTTATGTATATAATGCATGTATACATGTGCATATATATACTCACTGAGCAGTATATAGATACATGTACAAATGCATTAAGCAAAATATATATATGAGCACACATTTATGAATATGCATGTATTCATACCTAGGAAGCAGTGTACATAGACACGTGTATATGTGTATAGCATATACATGTGTATGTATATGCATATATATACACAAGTATATATATAAATGTATATATATACAAATATATATATAAATGTATAGTATATATAAACACATATCTATATCTATATATATACCTTCTAAGCAGCATATATATCTATACATCTATATACATACACATTAAGTAATATATACTCACGTGCATTTGTGTATGTATAGTCACATATACATATACCCAGACTTCCCCAGTGGCTCAGTGGTAAAGAATCCGTCTGCAATGCCAGAGACTTGCAGGAGACACAGGTTCAATCCCTAGGTCAGGAACATCTCCTGGAGTAGAAAATGGCAACCTACTCCAGTATTCTTGCCTGGAAAATCCCATGGACAGAGGAGCCTGGCGGGCTACAGTCTTTGGGGTCACAGAAGAATTGGACACGGCTGAGCAACTAAACAACAATTCATATACCCACCATTCACATAGAGTGTATAGATACATACACACACTCATATATGTATATGTATGCCCACAAAGCAGTATAGTATAGATATATCTACATACATGTATATATATACACATATATGCATACACATACACACTAAGCAGTGTGTATATTTATATTCACATACAATATTTATTTACATATACAATATGTATATGATGCATATGACATATATGCTACATAATTAAATGAATGAATATTATATAAATGAGTGAAAACCTTGATAATTAACAAATTAACTGCTAATAGTTAGTTGACTGGTTTATACTGACTGCCTCTGGGTTAGGGTCCTGAGGAGAATTTCTGCATCTCCCTTGCAGCAAACTCTCATTTTTCACAAAGGGCCCCTCTCTCTCCAGGCTCACTCTCCCCGCCTCACAAGTTCCTCCTGGTCCCTTGGAAGGTGGAGCCAGTGGACGTTTTCCTTCTGCTCTGGCAGAGAAAGTCCAGGCTGGAGTACTGTGCTCAGAGTCAACTTGGAAGTCAACAGGGCTTAATTATTTTGAAGGGAAGGAGGAAGATACCTTTGGGAGAACTTCCTGAGAAGTTCACTTCAAAAGTGTCTTTCTTGGATTAGCAAGTGGGCCCTGCGCTTAGAGAGTCATAGGGTTGAAGCAAAATAAACAGAGAGTTAATTAAAATTCATGGAATAGCCAGAGGCAGTCTGCACATAAAACAGCAGAAAGTGGAATAGTTATATGATAATAGCTTTTTATGTCCCTCAAAGGCAGATTCTGGATAAAACTGAGCAGGAGTTGCACAGATGATAATTCCAGACTCCACGCTATCTTATTATGCAATGACGATCATTTCCACACACAAGCATATTATTAGCTGTCTCGTTCCACACTCCCGACTTTTACATCTGCATGTGAATTCATAGTGTGAAAAACTATTTGATTAATAGCAGACTAACCAATTTACTGCCCAGACTGCAACAAATCAATTTTGCAATTTTGAGAGATTTGGTCTTATATATCTGTTTTATCAGTTTGAATGCTCAGAAACATTTGACTGATCAGCTTATTTTTTTCCCTTAAAAATGTACACCATTTTGGAATCATTTTCATCTTTTAAGTTGCTGGGCCTCTAGGATAGGAGTAGGGGTGGAAAGGACAGCAGGATTTTGAGTCAGACAGTAAACATTTCTGCCAACTGTTCTGTCCCAGTGTTTGTCTGGGTAGTTGTGAGGGTGTGGCAAGCAAGATGAATGAGGTCCCTGATGCCACTGAGTTGACAGTTTAGTAGGGAAGATAAATACACAACGAGTATATAAACATGATTTCAATGATGATAATTGCTTTGCAGAAAATGTATAATGTAATGACTTGGGAGGGTAGGACAGCTTTCCTTGGAGGAGAGGGCAACAGAGAAGGCCTCTCTGAGACGGAGACAGTTAAGGCAAGACCTCACTGCTAAGAAGGAAGCAGAC
Source organism: Cervus elaphus (assembly GCF_910594005.1). Lineage (NCBI taxonomy): Eukaryota > Metazoa > Chordata > Mammalia > Artiodactyla > Cervidae > Cervus > Cervus elaphus. The sequence goes on from NC_057820.1 coordinate 12,922,719, forward strand.
CATGTGGAGATTCAGGGGGAAGAACCTCACAGACAAAGTGGGTAGGAGATGCAAAGGTCCTGTGGTAGAGCCAGAGTTAGTGATGGGGCCGTGGTGGCAGATGTGTGTAAGATGCCCAGCCAACATCGCATCCTGCTGTAAGTGGGGGCCTGGTGCATATGTTTGCTCTTTTTGGGACATTGCAGGAGTTCATCAGTTTATAGCACAATGGTTAGACAGTTTCACCTCCAAGTCTGAAGGTGCTGAGTCGGAATTCGGGTCAACCCGGGGACTCTGGGCAAGATGTCTAACTTCTCCGTGTCTCTGAAGCGAGCTGTTATTCTTATGGAAGAATCAGTTTTAGAATTCTTTAACATGATGCTTTTACTGGCACCTTTTATCATTCATGCAGGCATCTTTGATAAGGGGTGGAATCCATTTCTTTTGAGTGAACTGTTTATTCCTTTCATGGGCTTCCCTGGTGGCCCACATGAGAAAGAACCTGCCTGCAATGCAGGAGAATCTGGGTTTGATCCTGGGAGTTGGGAAGATCCCCTGGAGGAGTGCCTGGCAACCCACTCCAGTATTCTTGCCCAGAGAATCCCATGGACAGAGGAGCCTGGCCGGCTATAGTCCATGGTGTTGCAAAGAGTCAGGGCTGAGCGACTAACACTCACACACACTTATTCCTTTCATATTAATTAGTCTGTGTTTGGCTTGAGGCACAGGCTTGGCTTGGAGGAATTTGCTGGCTTCCATGGATTGCTTTATTAAGAGCTAAATATCAGAGGAAATGCAGGCTCACTCGTGAATGGCTTTCGAGCTTGGCCAGAGCAAATGACCCATTACTGACCAGTTTATTAATAACAGACGTCATTACTCATTTGCATTTCCCATTTTCCCACAATGACGTCTCAGTCCATCTTCTGGATGAGCTTCCTGAGGACTTTTCTGTCTATAAACTGGCTTCAACCTTGATTCATCCTAGAGAATACATTTCCAGTATAAGGGGGTTAGAAGTAACAGGGCTGGTCCTGGACCCTTGTCCCCATGACTCCTTTTGGCATTTCCTAACAAAGCAGTGTGCCTTATGACTCCTGAGGGAAACTGTGTGCGTAAGCAGTGGCAATAAATTATTTATAAAACACTCTTGGAATTACCTCCACGCTCCTCTCTACCCTGTTGTTAAAAAAAGTTCCCCTCCTCCCCAAATGCCATGTCCTCCATGTTGTATGTTTGTATGTTATTTCCTTTATTCACTCATTCACAATTGTATAGCTGGGATTCACTTTTTAAACCCGTCTGTATCTCCCCGGTGTCCTCAGGACAAAAGCCAACCATACTGGCCTGCTTGTGCTGATGTGACAAAATTCCACAGCCTGGGTGCTTAAGCCACAGAAGTGGTTGTCTTGCAGTTCTGGAGGCCAGGACACCAGCCCAATTGGATCAGGGCCTGCTCTGACCATTTATTAAAATGACCTCATTTTAATTTAATTACCTCTTTAAAGGCTGTATCTCCAAATGCCTTACATTCTGAGGTACTGGGGGTTAGGGCTTCACCATGCAAAGCTGGGGAAACAGAATTCAACCTGCAACACCAGCCTTTTAAACATGCCATGCAAAGCCATCTGTCTTCTGCTCCTCACATTTGTTGCCTTGGTTTTCACCACGGTCTGTCTCCATGATGTCTGCCGTGCAGTGTCTCAGGTGAACAGGAGGGAGCATCACCTGATACAGATCAGAACTCACAGATGAAGGGGCCATGGGGTGGGTGCACTGTTTCTTAGCATCCCAAGGAGAGGCCAGCTCGGCTTATAGTGGAGCTGGACACACCATGGGGCTGTGCCCCAGACAAGGGATGCCTCTCCATTCTGCCGTCTCTTTTGCTGCGGACTGGGGACAAATACTTTAGAATCAAGTACCAAGCCGTTCGAGCTTACTGTGCTTACATTTTAGTGGGCTGTGGGGAAAAGCCAGATGCCCAGCCCTGGTGGCCTCAGTGGCTGCCCCCCCAGGCCCAGGAGAAGTTGAAATTAGGTGGTGACTTGTGATTCTGGCTGATTCATTGCCATATGTATTAGTCAATGTTCTCCAGAAAGACAGAGCTAATAAGAGGTGTACAGAGAGAGATAGAGATAGAATTATTTAAGTAATTAACTCACATGATGATGGAGGCTGCCAAGTCCAAAATCTGCAGGATAGGCTGTCAGGCGAGAGATGCAGGAAGTTGCTGATATTGCTGTTCAAGGTTAAAGGCCATCTGCTGCAGAACTCCCTCTGTTTGAGGAAGGTCAGACTTTTGTTCTATTGAGGTCTTCAACTGATTGGATGAGGCCCACCCACATTATGGAGAGCAATCTGCTTTACTCAAAGTACGCTTGTTTAAATTCATCACAAATTAATTTTGTCTAAAAGCAGCTGGTGGTAAAGAACCTGCCTGTCAAGGTAGGAGGTGCTGGAGATGTGAATTCGGTCCCTGGGTTGGGAAGATGCCCTGGAGGAGGGCATGGCAACCCACTCCAGTATTCTTGCCTGGAGAATCCCATGGACAGAGGACCCTGGTGGGTTACAGTCCATAGGGTTTCAGAGAGTTGGACGTGACTGGAGTGACTTAGCAGTCATGCAAGCAGAAGCACCTACACACACAGAATCCTGTTTGACCATATACCTGGTCATGGCATCATGACCCAGCCAGGCTGACACATAGAATTCACCATCACATCAAACAATTGTGAACTTGTTCCTGGGCTCCTTGGTGGGCCACTTCTGCACATCTCTTCAGCTTTCTCTGTTCTTACCTTCATAATGTGTATGAATAATGACAATGATCACAATGGCGGTGGTGGTGGTTTAGTCGCTGAGTTGTGTCCAACTCTTGCAACCCCATGGACTGTAGCCTGCCAGACTCCTCTGTCCATGGGATTTTCCATTCAAGAGTACTGGAGTGGGTTGCCATTTCCTTCTTCCACAATCACAATAATAATCAATAATTTAGTAAGTACTTATCACATAACCCTCAAAATCACCCACCAAGATAGGCACACTCTTACCCCCATTTTACAGATGAGGAAGTTGAGAGCACTACTAACATACATGTTCCATCTCTCTGTGTTTGCAGAGGGACTGTGCCTTCTCCTGGCAATGCACTTCTTTCCACCTCCTCCCACACTTCCATCATCATGAAGCCAACCCTTGTTGATTGAGAAACAAGGAATGTTCAAATGCAGCCTCTTCCAGAATGCCTTCTCCTAATCACATGTCCTGGTTAGGATCCCTCTTTTCAGGTCCCTTAGCCCCATGTGCTCACCTGTCTCATAGCACTGCTCTTTCTGAAGTAGTAATTATCCATTCCTCCAACTAGCTAGCCAGCCAGCCACAGAGGTCACCTAGTTGTGCTAGGCACTGTTCAAGTCACTAAGGAGGGAGCAGTGAATAAAAGAGAGAAAAAGCCCTGTTACCATGGGATTTACACCATAGCAAGGGAAACAGACAAAAGGAAAACAAACCAAGAAGCATGTTTGGTGATGGGAGCTGGCCAGGATGATGGAGGAAACGAGGAGGGAGGACAGGGACTGAGGAGGGATTGGTTCATTCACAGACGGAGGTCAGGGATGGCTTTTGGGATAAGGTGACTCATGGGCAGAGCCTGAAGGCGGTGAGGAACCAAGACTGTACATATGGGAAAAAGCATGGTAGACAGGAATGGCACAGAGGCCAGGGTAAGAAGCGAGCTGGGAGGAGAGTAACAGGTAGAAGTAAAGGGGAGCTGGGGCCATGCCATCTGGGGCCCAGTGACCTGAAGTGAGGTACTTTGTCTTCACTCTGAGTACTGTTTGTTTATCCCATCAAATCTTGAGTTCTTAAAGCCATGTCATATCTTCATGGTTAGCACAGTGCCAGGACCATGGCAGGCATTTATCAAATGTTTATGGACTGAAATACTCATCCAAATGAGTATTTTCACAAAGCTAACTTTTGATCACTTTAATGAGGCTCCATTGATCACAGCCCACATGGACTTTCTGTGCCATGAAAAATCATCGTATAGTTTGTATATCAGACGAGGATGTTCTCAGGAGTGAGAAATAGAAAATCTGCTCTTAGAGTGGCTTCAACAAAGAGGGTTTATTTTCTCATATAACAAGAGATTTGAAGGTAGGTGGCACCATGGTGACAGTTTCAGTATCTCTGAGACTCTTGTAGCCTCATGATCACAAGTGGCTGCTGCAGCTCCAGATGTTACATATGTGCTCAAGGTAGAAAGAATAAAAGTGGTGCAGAGGAGAAAATTGGAACCATCTGTAGCCATTCCCTTTTATGCAGAAAGCTCAAGGTAGAAAGGAGGATAAAAGTGGGGAAGAGGAGAAAATTGAAACCATCTGTAGCTATTCCCTTTTATGCAGAAAGCAAAAACAGAAGTCAAAAACCAAAAAGCAAACTTGAAAGTCAGAAACAGGCTAATATCTCACTGGTCAGAACTATGGCTACTTCTGGCTGCAAGTGAGTATTTAATAGATCACACTGCCTCCTTGAGGAAAATTGTCCTATTATAAAGGAAGAAGAGAGAGGATGCAGTTAGGTGGTTAACAATCATTGTCTGTCAAAGACAATCTTCTTGTCAGATAAGGATATTTGAACAATGGTGCCGAGCGTGACCACTCCCCTTTAGTGACCTTATTTAAGCCTGATTTTTTTCACTTTTCCCCAATTTAGCTTCCCCCCCCCCCCCGCCCCAGATTCTTGCTCCTGCAAGCATAACCAGTGTCTTTAAATGTTACCCTACAGCTGTACATCAATCAACAGGATTTTCTAAGTGCACTCAAGCTGAGGATGGGGTGGGCAGCACAGCAAAGGTCAACTGAGTCATGTAAGAAGGAGTATCCAGGCTGGTCCACAGAAGGGCAGCGCCAGCTTTTGCCCCTGCACAGCCCTGGGTTCCCAGCACAGCTCTGGTTTCTCTGATTCTGGGGTCATCTGTTTTTCCAGAGCCAGGGTTGCCTCAGCTGAAGAATGGGGTTCACAGTCCTGACCATCAAGGTCACTGAGGATGCAGCCAGACAAGGACTTGCCTGAAGAATCCAGCAAAGTGATTCTCAGCTGGCCTGCATGTCAGATTCCCCTGGGAATCTTTTTACAAAATACACCATCCCTGGACCCTCGCAGACCTCTGGGGGTGCTGCAGACTGAGGTCATCGGTGCTGTGAATGAGCAGTCCGCTGGGGACTACTGGATGCTGGTGTGATGGAGAGTCTCAACACCCATCGGTCCCCCTTCTCTGCCAAACTGGGATCAGTTCCCAGATTTCTGACGCACAGTATGCTGGCTGCATGCCTTTCTTATGGCAAATCGCCTGAAATCCATGCTCACTAGCATTTATTTATTTGCCCCAATAATTTGTAATTAATAAATGCTAAATCAATTCCTAACTGAATTAGACTAATGAGGGTTGTTAACTGCCAGTCAGCAGCTGGAGTGGTTCTGGCCAAACTGCATGTAGTCTGCCTCATTAATTGTGGTTTCTGGTGGAAGGGGGTCTGTGCTGCCCTGCTGAGGAGTGCTGGGGCCAACTGGGGCCCACCTCCTCTGTTTGGAAGTTTCCCAGGATCCGAGCAGAGCGGACTGTTGGTGAGGAGGGCTGACGTTCCCTCTGGAACACCTGTCCTGAGCCCAGGAGGCTGAGATGCTCAACCCCTCCTTGTCAACCTCCCCTCCTTATCTGGTACCCAGAGTCAGACATCCAAGCCCCATGCAGCTCATGAGCTCTGCTTTGAAAGCTTGAATTCGAATCCCATTTTGAAGAGTCTCCCCTAGGTCCTGAGCTGTCTCTGAGCTGCAGTGAGTGTCAACTTCCCCCCTTCCCCCGGGAGGTGAGAGCCATCTCTCGGCACCTTTGCCCACCATCAGTCATACCAATGAGACCTGGGGACAGGGTAGGGGGGACAGGGGGTCTTCCTCTCACATGGGTATTGCCCGGACCCCATGGAATCACAGCTTCAGCTTTTCAAGATGATGCGGCTGACTGGACTACAGGGCTCCTAGCCCTGGCAGAGGTCGTGTCTGCTCCACACCTTTTCTGAGAAGACAAATGGAGAGTGACAGAGATGGGAAACCCTGATTAGTAGAATGATCCGCCCACCATGTGTCTGCCTGCAGATGTGGGTCTCAGGGCTGTAGAAGGGTCTCAGATCCCTGCGAACCTGGGCCCCACAGGGCTTTTGTATAGCACACCTTTGCCTCCTGTGGTTTTAAGTTAGCTGGTAAAATTTGTGGGCCTTCAACCTCATGCCACTAAAGACCCTCTTGATGAAAGTGAAAGAGGAGAATGAAAAAGCTGACTTGAAACTCAACCTTTAAAAAGCTAAGATCATAATATCCAGCCCCATCACTTCATGGCAAATAGATGGGGAAACAATGGAAACAGTGACAGATTTCCTTTTCTTGGGCTCCAAAATCACTGTGGATGGTGACTGCAGCCTTGAAATTAAAAGACGCTTGCTCCTTGGAAGGAAAACCTAGACAAACCTACGTAGCGTATTAAAAAGCAGAGGCATCATTTTGCCAACAAAAGGGCATATAGTCAGAGCTATGGTTTTTCCAGCAGTCATGTATAGATGTGAGAGTTGGACCATAAAGAAGGCTGAGTGCTGAAGAATAGATGCTTTTGAACTGTGGTGTTGGAAAAGACTCTTGAGAGTACCTTGGACTGCGAGGAGATCCAACCAGTCAATCCTAAAGGAAACCAACCATGAATATTCATAGGAAGGACTGATGATAAAGCTGAAGCTCCAATACTTTGGCTACCTGATGCAAACTGCTGACTCACTGGAAGAAGACTCAGCTGCTGGGAAAGAGTGAAGGCAGGAGGAGAAGGGGGTGACGAGAAGATGAGATGTTTGGATGGTATCACCGACTCTACAGACATGAGTTTGAACAAACTCAAGGAGATAGCAAAGGCCAGGGAAGCCTGGCGTGCTGCGGGGGTCACAAAGAGTCAGACACGCCCGAGCAACTGAACAGCAGCAACTTCATGCCACTGATTGTACTGCCTGGAAAAACACCCATTTGGAGGTTTCATGAAATGTGCTCTTTAAGACATTAAGATTCAGGTGACATTTATCATCCCCCCGATGCAGCCAGGCTCTCCCACATCCTCAGTCTCATGTAGTGTCATCCCAGTGGGGCAGGGTGGGCTTTGATAACTCAGTTCAGACAGATGCTGAGACAGAAGCTCAGAAAGGCAGCAAGAACCAAAGTGGGAATCGGAATTCAGGCTTCTCCCCATCATCTTTTTTTTTCTATTTTTTGTTTTAATGGGCTCTGCTAGGTCTTTGTTGCTGAGCAGGCTTTCCCCTAGTTGCAGCGAGTTGGTGCTACTCTAGTTGTGGGGCACACTCTTCTCATTGCAGAGGCTTCTCTTATTGCGGAGCACCAGCTCTGGAGTGTAGGGGCTTCAGTTGTTGCGGTTCCTGGGCTCTAGAGCACAGGCTCAGTAGTTGTGGCACACAGACTTAGTTGCTCCTTGGCATGTGGGGTCTTCCTGAACCAAGGATCGAACCCAGATCTCCTGCATTGGCAGATGGATTCTATACCACTGAGCCACCAGGAAAAGCCCTTTCCCCACCGTCTTGTATCTGCCTCAAATTCATAGCCCGTTGGGGCTGAAAGGGTCCCGAGTTCCAATAGAAGAGCAACGTGGGCTGCCTGGAGAAAACCCTGAACTCCCAGGCCGCCAACCACATCCCTGGTGTGGTCTATCACAGCCCTGTTTCCTGGGAGGAGCATCGTTAGTGAAGAGCACCGGCTAGAGGGGCAGAGAGCCTGAGTTTGAGTCCCAAGGTGTGAAGAAGGTCTAAAACCTTTCTGTGCATCTCTTCCATTATCTGTCAAGTGAGGCTGATAAGAGTAATTACTGTCCTGAGTTGAATAGTGTCACCCCCACCCCCAAATGTACATGATGTAGCTGCTAGCAAGGGCTTCCCTTGTAGCTCAGTCGGTAAAGAATCTGCCTGCAGTGCAGGAGACCCCGGTTCGATCCCTGGGTTGGGAAGATCCCCTGGAGAAGGAAATGGCAACCCATGGAAAATCTCATAGACAGAGGAGCCTGGTGGGCTGCAGTCCATGGGGTCGCAAAGAGTCGGGCACGACTGAGCAACTAACACTTACTGACTTACTTAGCTGCTAGCAAGGGGCATCCAGGGTTGGTAACAACCTTCAGAAATTAGAAGAGGCCGAGCAAGATTCTCTCTGAGAGCCTGCAGAGGGTGCGGCCCTGCCAGCACTTTAATTTGGAGCTTCTGGCCTCCAGAACTGTGAGATGGTAAATGTCTCCTGTGTTGAGGCCCCCAATCTGTGGGCCTTTGATGTGGCAACCTGGGGAAAGGAAGGCAAAACCCCATCAGGATGTTGGGAACACGGTACCTGTTCTTCCTGCTAATTTTTTCCGGTGACACTGTACTCCTTGCTGGGTGTCCTAAGGCTCCGTGTCCCCTTTATATCTTTCCTTTTCCTTGAAAGTCTCTTCTTTTGACTTTGCCATCTTGCCAGCCTTTCATGACTCCCCTCTGGCATTAGTGCCTCCAGACAGCCTTCTCTGACAGCAGGTCACCCCCTCCCACCGCAGCCCCTTGTGAGTTAGGGAGCTGCTCAAAAGTCAGACTGTTGTGGATTTGACACTGAGAAGCTTGTTGAACTCTAATTAGCACACTCGGCTGCAGTTTCCTTGCAGTTGAAGGAGGTTGTGCTATTTAGTCACTAAGCCGTGTCTGACTCTTTGCGACCCCTTGGACTATAGCCCACCAGGCTCCTCTGTCCATGGGATTCTCCAGGCAAGAATTCTGGAGTGGGCTGCCATGTCCTACTCCAGGGGAGGGCTTCCCTGATAGTTCAGTTGGTAAAGAATTTGCCTGCCATGCAGGAGACCCCGGTTTGATTCCTGGGTTGAGAAGATCCGTTGGAGAAGGGATAGGCTACCCACACCAGTATTCTTGGGCTTCCCCTTGTGGCTCAGCTGGTAAAGAATCCACCTGCAATGCAGGAGACTGGGGTTCGATCCCTGAGTTGGGAAGATCCTGTGGAGAAGGGAAAGGCTCCCCACTCCAGTATTCTGGCCTGGAGAATTCCATGGACTGTATAGTCCATGGGATCTCAAAGAGTCAGACAGGACTGAACGACTTACAGTTTCACTCCAGGGGATATTTCCAGATCAGGGATCAAGCCCATGTCTCCTGCACTGGCGGGCAGATTCTTTGCCACTGAGTCACCAAGGAATCCCTATATGGACAGTGTGAATACCTGATCAGCAGGTGAACCTCTTTCAGCTCTTCCATGGTGCCAATGTGGAGGGACTGTGGCATAGCCAGCGCTGTTCCCGCACCAGGATTTCAGAACCGGGCCTTGAACCCAGGAGTGGGGAGGCAGTGAGGGGCTGCCCTTTTTGTTCCTTTGAAGTGTCGGTCTGAACGTTCTCCCCTCTGACTCACTCAGGTGTGCATCGTGCAGAAGCGAGACACCAAGAAGATGTACGCGATGAAGTACATGAACAAGCAGAAGTGCATCGAGAGGGACGAGGTGCGGAACGTCTTCCGGGAACTCCAGATCATGCAGGGCCTGGAGCATCCTTTCCTGGTCAACCTTTGGTGAGTGAGTCCCTCCAGGGCTGCTGTGAATGCCTCACGGTGCAGCCAAATGCAAGCATGGCTCTGCCGCAGGAATCCCGCATTGTTCAGAGAGGAAATGGAATTTTCTGGGTTCAGATGTTCCTTTGAATATTCCGCTGAGTAGGCTTTCCAATGACTGTTGTGTAGAGTACATTTTCTGATGAAATCATTAAGCACATGCTTAATTTTCATTCTATTCTCTTACCTGGTGAATCGGAATTGAAATTGATTGGGAAGAGAAGGTTGTTGTATGTTTGAGAACACAGGTAAAATGTTTTAAGAGGATGCCAAGTGGGAGTCTTCTAAGGGAATTTATTGAAAATCACCCCCATGATGTTGATGGCAAGAAGGACTTCTGGGAGCTGATGTTTTACTCCACTCTGGATGGCTGCCTGGTGATTCTGACTTCTGAATCTGGCCCACAGGGCCCAGTTCCATGAATGTTCTGAAACTCTCTCCACTGCGCTGCTGGCTTTTGTCTCTGCTTTGTGTCCTGGATTTGCCACTTTGCCGGTGGTTTCCCTGCCTCTGTGCCTTTGCCTGTGAAGTCTCCTCTCTCTGAGATTTCCACCTCCCCGTCTTCCCAGCTTCCTCCTACCAAATGCCTCGGATGGGCATTTCTGTGGGGAAATGTCATCTATTAGAGGCTGGTAACAAGTGTGTGTCTGTCATATCTCCAGCCACACAAGTACTTCAGTTATTTTGGGGGAAATAAAACCGCTTCATGTTTTCATTGCTACGCAAGAGAATTTTTGTAATTTATTTTTTATTGAGGGGACATTTGGTTTATTAACACTATGTTGGTTTCATGTGCACCACCTTATATTTCTGTATCCACTCCAGTGTGCTCATCACCAAAAATTAAACGTCCATTCGTCACCATACAGTTGATCCCCTTTGATTTCACACTCCCGACCCTGCCCCTTTCCCTCTGATAATCACTCTGGTCTCAGTGTGTATGTGTTTGTTTTTGATTATCTGGTTTGTTCATGTATTTTCTGTTTGTTTTTTATATGCCACACGTGAGTAAAATCATATAGTGTTTGTCTTTCTCCATCTGATCTATTTCTCTTACCACAATTCCCTCAAAGTCCATCCATGTTGTTGCAAATGGCAAAATTTCATCTGTATTTTTATGGCAGAGTAGTAATCAGTTATATATGTGTGTGTGTGTGTGTGTGTGTGTGTGTATATATACATACACACCACATCTTCTCCATTCATTCATCTGTTGATGGGTTGTTAAGTTATTACCATATCTTGGCTATGATAACATAGTTTTACAAATATCTTTTTTTTTAAAATTTATTTATTTATTTTTTCAGTGGGTTTTGTCATACATTGACATGGATCAGCAATAGATTTACACGTATTCCCCATCCCAATCCCCCCTCCCACCTCCCTCTCCACCCGATTCCTCTGGGTCTTCCCAGTGCACCAGCCCCGAGCACTTGTCTCATGCATCCCACCTGGGCTGGTGACCTGTTTCACCATAGATAATATACATGCTGTTCTTTCGCAACATCCCACCCTCACCTTCTCCCACAGAGTTCAAAAGTCTGTTCTGTACTTCTGTGTCTCTTTTTCTGTTTTGCATATAGGGTTGTCATTACCATCTTTCTAAATTCCATATATATGTGTTAGTATGCTGTAATGTTCTTTATCTTTCTGGCTTACTTCACTCTGTAACAAATATCTTTTGAATGAATAATTTTGTGTTCTTTGGAAAAATACCCAGGAATGGGGTAGCTGGATCATATGGTAGTTATATTTTTAATTTTTTGAGGAACCTCCAGACTATTTGCACAGTGGCTGCACCATTTCTGATCAGAAAAGCAGTATAGGTTCATTGCAAAATGCAGAAAATGATGTACATAAGAAGGCAGTAGCGCTTCCTCAGTGACACAGTGGTAAAGAATCCACCTGCCACTGCAAGAGACGTGGACTTGATCCCTGGGTCAGGAAGATCCCCTGGAGAAGGAAATGGCAGCCCACTCCAGTATTCTTGCCTGGAAAACCCCACGGACAGAGGAGTCTGGTGGGCTACAGTCCATGGGGTTGCAAAGAGTCAGACAGGATTTAGAAAGTAAACAACAACAACAAAAAGGAAATACTTATCTAGAATCCTACCACCACCAGGTTGCATTCTGGTGTCTAATTCTTTTTTTATAGTAAGTCCCTACATATGAATGAATATCTTTCCTAGAATGCATTCGTAAGTCCAGTTTGTTCATAAGTTCAACAAAGTCAGCCTCAGTACCCAACTAACACAATCAGCTGTATGACAGTGTACATAGGTTTTATTTTTAATTTTTTAAATTTTTTTCATTTATTTTTATTAGTTGGAGGCTAATTACTTTACAGTGTTGTAGTGGTTTTTGCCATATTGACATGAATCAGCCATGGATTTACATGTGTTCCCCATCCCGATCCCCCTTCCTGCCTCCCTCCCCATCCCATCCCTCTGGGTCTTCCCAGTGCACCAGCCCTGAGCACTTGTCTCATGCATCCAACCTGGGCTGGTGATCTGTTTCATCCTTGATAGTATATTTGTTTCAATGCTGTTCTCTCTGAACATCCCACCCTCGCCTTCTCCCACAGAGTCCCAAAGTCTGCTCTGTACATCTGTGTTTCTTTTTCTGTTTTGCATATTGGGTTATCATTACCATCTTTTTAAATTCCATATATATGTGTTAGTATACTGTATTGGTCTTTATCTTTCTGGCTTACTTCACTCTGTATAATGGGCTCCAGTTTCATCCATCTCATTAGAACTGATTCAAATGAATTCTTTTTAATGGCTGAGTAATATTCCATGGTGTATATGTACCACAGCCTCCTTATCCATTCATCTGCTGATGGGCATCTAGGTTGCTTCCATGTCCTGGCTATTATAAACAGTGCTGCGATGAACATCGGGGTGCACGTGTCTCTTTCAGATCTGGTTTCCTCGGTGTGTTGTAATAGGTTTTAAAGTACTTTTCACACATTATTTCTTAAAAACAACACAAAAGTAAAGAACACATTTTTAATCTTATAGTGCCATCTTGAAAATGTAGTAGTATAGGACAATAGCTGGCATACAGGGGCTGGCATTGAGTGAATTGTACCCATTTTACAGATGGGGTAATTGAGTCCCACCACTAGTAGATGGACGAGATGGGACTTGAATCCAGACAGTCTGACTTCGTGGCCCACACTTGCAGCCCTTCTACCATGGCTGCTGTTAGAAGGCCCTGGCCCTTCCCTTCTTTGCCCACCGCTCCCCCTTCCTCCCTGCACGGAGCGCCTCCTGTGAGGCTTCTGTTTGGCTGCTCTGTCACCCTGCTAGCAGGGAGCGTGGTGTGGAATTGCTTGTCAGGCTCATAAGGACGTCATGGCTTTGAATTAATTACACGTCAGCTTTTTATCTCATTACACGGAGGGTGAATTACCACGGCCTTGGAGTGCCTGACTGCGCCCCTTCTCATTCCTCTCTTTTGCTGACATGCTCTATAACTGGCAGAGGCAAAGACCAGGCACTGATTAGTTTTCACGACAGTTTGCCCTCTGGAGGATGAATGATGGGTGCTTCCAAGCCTGTGACGATCCAGGTTGAGTTGTCAAGTGCAATATTTTCACCTGTTCTGAAGCAAAGCTGTGCTGCTCTCCGGGGCTTCAGACAACTGGAGCAAAGGAAAAAGGTGATGAAAAATCCCACCCCAAACAGAGGAGTCGTGCAGTAGTGGGAGCCCTGGAGAGGCAGGGCGTGGGAGCGGAGGGGAGGGGAGAGATGAGGCGGACAGTTCCAACACTCAGGCTCTGGGGTCCGATCTCCCAGGTTCTAATGACAGCTCTGCCTCTTGTAGGTGAAGAGGTTGCTATGGACTGAATTGTATTTCCTCCCCACCCTCCCCCCCCACACAAAAATTCGTATATTGATACCCTAACTCTCAGTGTGACTATATCTGGAGATAGGACCTTTCGATGGCTATTAAGGTTAAATGAGGTCATTAGGGTGGAGCCCTAATCCAATGTGATCTTTCCTTGTCTGCTTCCCTGGTGGCTCAGATGGTAAAGAATCTGTCTGCAATGCAGGAGACCTGAGTTCGATCCCTGGGTTGGGAAGAGCCCCTGGAGAAGGGAATAGCAACCCATTCTAGTATTCTTGCCTGGAGAATTCCATGGACAGAGGAGCCTGGCAGACTACAGTCCATGGGGGTCACAAAGAGTTGGACATGACTAAGCAACTACCACCATTAATCCAAAAGGATGGTAGCCTTGTAAGAAGATGGAGAAAGTTCGAGTCTCTGCCATGTGTGGACAGAGCAGGAAGGGGGCTGTCTGCAAACCAAGAAGAGAGCCCTCACTGGAACACGACTATGCCTGCATCCTGATCTCAGACCCTGATCTTGGGCTTCCGACCTCCAGAATTGTGCGGGAATACACTTCTACTGCTTCAGTCTCCCAGGTGGTGGTGGTTTTGTTATGGCAGCCTGGGCAGACTAATACAGATGCCTTGAGAGTGATTTGAGTCTCCCTCTGTGTCTCCATTGCCTTCTTTGGAAAAGTGAAAAGGTGATCACATCATAGGGTTGCTGTAAAGACCAAACAGGGCAGTATTAATACATACAAGCATCCCCACAGTCCTGGACTTGAGGTGGCTGCTGGGTCAGGGACCTGCTGTTGGTAGGATTAGCACTTGTCCTTCACGTCAGCTTTGGGCAGGCTGGACCAATTCTCTCCTCATCCAGCAGTGAACATGAGGACATGCTTGCTGACTGTTAGAAGATGGGTTGAGTTTTTAGTTTTAAAGACTATTGTCTCGATAAATGGTAGGGGGGAGGTAGTTTGTATGTATTTTCAGACTGTAGTTTCAAAATCCAATTCTACTTACCAGATTGACTATATTTACTAGACTGTGAAATGTTCTATTTACAGCTGGGCAGGTGCCTCCCCTGCCCCGCTTGCTGTTGAAGTAACTGTGGAGATGGAGGGATGGATACCTGGTAGGACAGGATGAGAACAGATATCTGCAATTAATTTAAACAGTTCTCATAGAAAGTGTTGTTTCTAGAACTTTCCCTGAGTAGTGAATGGCTGAATCATGACACAGGTCTCTAACAGGCCACTGGAAGCCAAGAAAGAACCGCTTAAATTAGTGGCTAGTTTTTCTTCTGCATTGAGACCTTTGATTTGAGTAAAACTACATAAGGTGTTGAAAGGTAGAGCGGATCTGTCTGAAGCAGGGGGCAGGAAAGAAGGTTGTAGAGAGGACAGAGACAGGAAGTCCCTTGGGGAACCTCTGATGAAGGACAAAAACCTGTACAGAGTTTCCTTGATGGGGTCAGTGGTAAAGAATCTGCCTGCAGTGCAGGAGACACCAGAGACATGGGTTCGATCCTTGGGTCGGGAATATCCCCTGGAGGGTAGCGTGCAACCCTCTCCAGTATTCTTGCCTGGAAAATCCCATGGACAGAGGAACCTGGTGAACTTCAGACCATGGGGTCGCAAAGAGTCGGACACGACTGAAGAGGCTGAGCACGCACACACCAAAGCCCTGTATAAAGAACCACCAGTCACTGAGCAGCTTCATTTTCATAAACATAATCGTCTTTGGTCTTGAATATTGCTACAACCTCCCAAGTGACATTTCGGCACTTAGTCATCACCAGTTTGCCACACACAAGTTGTCTTGTTCAACTCAGTCTGCCATAACAGATTACCATAGACTGGAGGCTTAAATAATAGACATTTATTTCCTATAGTTCTGCAGGCTAGGAAGTCTGAGATGGGGGGCCAGCATGGTCAAGTTCTGATGAAAACCCTTTCCCTGGTGTAGAGATGACTGTCCTCCTGCTGTGCCCTCCCCTTGGGCTGGTAGAGAAATAGAGGGAGAGAGTTCCCTTGCTTCTACTTCAGTTCAGTTCAGCTCAGTCGCTCAGTCATGTCCGACTCTTTGCAACCCCATGAATCGCAGCACACCAGGCCTCCCTGTCCATCACCAACTCCTGGAGTCTACTCAAATGCATGTCCATCGAGTCAGTGATGCCATCCAACCATCTCATCCTCTGTTGTCCCCTTCTCCTCCTGCCCCCAACCCCTCCCAGCATCAGGGTCTTTTCCAAAGAGTCAACTCTTCGCATGAGGTGGCCAAAGTACTGGAGTTTCAGCTTCAGCATCAGTCCTTCCAATGAACACCCAGGACTGATCTCCTTTAGGATGGACTGGTTGGATCTCCTTGCAGTCCAAGGGACTCTCAAGAGTCTTCTCCAACACCACAATTCAAAAGCATCAATTTTTCGGTGCTCAGCCTTCTTCACAGTCCAACTCTCATATCCATACATGACCACTGGAAAAACCATAGCCTTGACTAGACAGATCTTTGTTGGCAAAGTTATGTCTCTGCTTTTTAATATCCCATCACAAGCGCTCCATCCTCATGACATAATTATCCCCCAGCAACTCTGTCTTTGTCACACAGGTGACTAGAGTTTAAACATATGAATTGGGAGAAAGGACATAAACATTTAGCCTATAGCACAGGGCAAGTCTCATCAAAGTGCAAATCTAAGCCCACCCCACCTCTGATTAGAATTCTGCGATGACTCCCCAAAGCCCACAGAATAAATGTTTCTTCATGACCTGGCCTCTGATATTATGTCAGTCTCTCTTCTGGACAACCACATCTGCTCCTGTCTTAGTGCATTTCTGATCCAGCCACACTAACTGATTAGTGGAACCTGCCATTCATCTTGTTGTTTTGATCCCTCCAGGCCTTTTGCACTTGCTGTTCCTTCCGCCTGGAATACCGACTCCCCTTTCTTCTCTGTGAGAACTTCTGCTCTTTCCCCTATAAGTATTCATTCATTAAATAGACATTTATTTGACTCTTCCTGGGTACCAGGCACTGTCTTGGAGAAGGAAATGGCAACCCATTCCAGTATTCTTGCCTGGAGAATCCCAGAGATAGAGGAGCCTGGTGGGCTGCCGTCTATGGGGTCTCACAGTCGGACACGACTGACATGACTTAGCAGCAGCAGCAGCAGCAGGGTACCAGGCACTGTCTTAATTTCTTAAAAGAAAAATTAAAAGAAGTTTTGCTTCTAGTTGCACTGGGTCTTCACTGGGCTTCCCTGATGGCTCAGATGGTAAAGAATCCACCTGCAATGTGGGAGACCTGTTCGATCCCTGGATTGGGAAGATCCCCTGGAGGAGGACATGGCAACCCGCTCCAGTATTCTTGCCTGGAGAATCCCTGGGGACAAAGGAGCCTGGCAGGCACAGTCCATGGGGTAGCAAAGAGTCAGACATGACTGAGCATTGCTGTGCATGGGCTTTCTCTAGTTGTGATGAGCGGGAGCTGTTTTCTGGTTGCAGTGTGTGGGTTTCTCATTATAGTGGCCCCTCTTGTAACAGAGCACAGGCTCTGGGCATGTGGGCTTTAGTAGTTGCGGGGCCGGAGCTCCGTACTTGCAGCTTGAGAGCCCTTGAATGCAGGCCCAGTCGTTGTGGCACACGGGCTGAATTGCTCCGCTGCACGTGGAATCTCCCCAGACCAGGGATCAAACCTGTGTCCCCTGCATTGGTAGGTGGACTCTTATCCACTGGACCACTAGGGAAGTGCCCCTGTCTTACTTTCTAGGGGTCCAGAGAAGAAGAGGATCCTTCTGTCTCCTGCCCTCTTGGGGTTCATAGGCCAGCTCCACCTTCTCCTCCAAGCTGCCTCAGGCAGGGCTGCCGCCCACGTGACGACAGGTAGTGCTTCCTTCTGGACGCTATTGCAGAACAAGGCCGTTCAGTCACATTTATCTGCTTGTACATCTGTTTCCTCCATTAGTGTGAGACTCTTGGGGATTGGGGCCGCGTCTCATTCGCCTCTGTATTCTCAGCATCCACAGTGTTCAATAAATTAATTCTTTCAGTGTTTGTTAAGGATCTGCAGCGTCTGTGCTGGCCTTGGTGATGGAACAGTGAGCAAGATAGTCACTCCCAATCTTCACAGAACTTACAGATGAGACGACAGACCTTAAACCAACAGTTGATTGTGCTTCTCTGCTCTTTTCCTTAAGTAGTCACTGTCCTTTGGGGGCCCGGATAACTTAAAAAATATAGAGATAGCAAATGGCCACCATGTCCTGGGGGTCAGAGACGGGAAATGCTCATGGGGTTTTTCCCAATTCCAATTAGCAGCATCTTCTTTAGTCTCCATCACCATGGCAACTCCCTTAATAGAAGGGAGCAAGCGGTGATGCTGACATGTCCAGGGTCCTTGTCTTACCTTTTACTATTCAAGGATTTGTCACTATCACTGGTCACCTTGGTTTGTGCTTTCAAGATGTCTGATTCCCCAAATTTTACTTTTAAGTGGAATAGGCTTGTTTTCCCTAAGGGAGTGAGTGGGGATTATAAGATGTCCCAGCTCCATTTTGATATCCAGAGGGTCAGCACTGAACTGTGGAAAGGGAAGGAAGAGAAGCCAGAGGTTGTTCTGTGAAAAACCAGGCTGGAGGCAGGGTAGAAATGGGCTCTATGTCAGACAGTTCTTGTGAGTGAAGGGGGCTGGTCCCTCAATCAGTCAGGAAGGGCGTGGAGTTTGCAGAAGGTCAGAGGGAAAGCCAGGACTCCCTTGGACTGGCCAGTGGTCTTTGGGGCCCTCTGCTTCCCCACTTTCCAACCCACCACACAGTACCTTCTGGTGCCCATTTCTCTGATTTTTTCTTATGCCTCCCATGTGTTTTTCTGTAATTAGGACTCTCCTTGGTCCTTGGTGTTCATTAAGGTCTTCCCACAGTTTATCAAGTGGCCTTAAGATCCATGTCTTAAAATCTTGGTAACACTACCCTGTATGGGTCTCCCGTGATACGTGTCTCTTTTCCTATTTTAGCCTGATCTAAACCATCTTACAAGGCTTCCCTAGAGGCTCAGATGGTAAAGCGTCTGCCTGTGATGCAGGAGACCTGGGTTTGATCCCTGGGTTGGGAAGATCCCCTGAAGAAGGAAATGGCAACCCAATCCAGTACTCTTGCCTGGAAAATTCCATGGATGGAGGAGACTGGTAGGCTACAGTCCATGGGATCACAAAGAGTCGGACACGACTAAGCAAGTTCACTGGTTCAAACCATCTTACAAGGTGGATGTTCTTGTCTTCAGTTTGCAGTTGGAGAAGCTGAGGATGGGTGGGTTAAATAACTTGTGCAAGATTAAGTAGCTGACAAGAGGTGGCGTTGGGATTAGAGGCAACAATATACCAGGAAATGATTAACAACCAGTTGACCAAGGGGACACAGTGCAAACCCTGATTTTTAGTGTCAGCCGATTCCCATGGTGTAAATATTCCCATTGTGGTCTGCTGTGTATGTGTCTTCCCTGGATTTATATGTTTGAAGCCTAAGCTGCAGTGCGATGGTGTCAGGAGGTGAGGACCTTTGGGAGCTGATTAATTCCCGAGGTTGGAGCTTTCATGAGTGGGATTAATGCCCTTGTAAGTGCCCCCATGGAGCCCCCTCACTCACTCCTTCCCCTTCTACCATGTGAAGACACAGCAAGAAGACAGCTATCTATGACCACAAATCTGCCCACACCTTGATCTTGATCTTGGACTTCCAGCCTCCATAGTTTTGAGAAAGGAATTTCCATTGTTTATAAGTCCCCTAGTCTATAGTACTCTATTGCAGCAGCACAAACAGTCTAGGAAATGGTTGATATCAAATTAATTGCATGCCAGCCAGCTTGCAAAATTTCTGAAAATTCAGCAGTTCTCATGAGCCAGTATGAGCCAGCCCAGAATAACCCTGATAGGCCCAGGTCTAACACCAAAGCCTTTGTTCTTCCTAAACCCAACTTCTAGGAGCCAGGCTCAGGGATAAGCCTCACCGTCTGAAGGTGAATGAGCAATGTGAGCGGTGCCTTGAGAGGAATTAAAAAGAAGAAACATGGTGGTTGGATATTGGGCAAAAGGAATACTGTCCTTTCTAGAACAGTATTCTTGAAAGCCTCAGCTTCTTCATCTGTAAAATGGGTATAGTACTGCCCTCCTCTCCATCTTTCTGAAGCCCAAATCAAATGAGGACCTGAAAGGTCTATGGAAATGATATTTTTGTTAGCAAGATATATACATTGTTACACTCCCTTCTGAGAAAAACTGTGGGTAATAACCTGTAAATCCCATGAACGGTTTGTGTGTATAAAGTTTCTGGTGGGAGGCAGGGAATCCAAATGCAGTTAAACATGTCAAGTGAAGTTTCTCAGTCGTGTCCGACTCTTTGCGACCCCATGGACTGTAGCCTACCAGGCTCCTCCGTCCATGGGATTTCCCAGGCAAAAATACCAGAGTGGGTTGCCATTTCCTTCTCCAGATCTTCCCGACCCAGGGGTTGAACCCGGGTCTCCCACATTGTAGGCAGATGCTTTCCCACCTGAGTCACCAGGGATGTCCTTTATCATGGTGAAGATTTAGAAATCTGCCTGTGATGCAGGAGACCCTGGTTTGATTCCTGGGTCAGGAAGATCTGCTGGAGAAAAGATAGGCTGCCCACTCCAGTATTCTTGGGCTTCCCTTGTGGCTCAGCTGGTAAAGAATCCACCTGCAATGTGGGAGACCTGGGTTTGATCCCTGGGTTGGGAAGATCCCCTGGAGAAGGAAAAGGCTCCCCACTCTAGGATTCTGGCCTCGAGAATTCCATGGACTGTATAGGCCGTGGAGCTGCAAAGAGTTGGACACGACTGAGTGACTAAACATGTAAGGATTTCAATAAAGATGAGGGAGGCTCAGTGACAAGCAATTTTATGTTAAGCTCTATCCCCAAGAGATACAAAAGTTGCATTAGGATATAATACATTTGGGAGGAATGCATTCACTGTAGTGAGCTTAATTAAATTGGAAACCATGGTGCCCTTGTTCCTCAAGTTTTTGAAAGTCTCATGGAAGCTCCCCATTTTCTTCTAGCAGTTGGGCACACACCCACCCCCAGTCCCTACTTCTGGTCTTTTGCACTGATGTTTCCTCTGTTTGGGACAACTTCCTGTAGACACCTGCAGGGCATACCTCTTCACTTCCAGCAGGTCTTTCTCCTGTTTGAGCTCTTTCTCTGACCCCCCAATTTAAAATTGTGAGTTCCTCTCTGCCCTGGCAGCTCCTAACCTTAAAATACATGATCCATTTTACTTATTCATCTTGTTTATTTTCTATGCCTCCTTTAAACACGCACGCACACACACACACACACACACACACACACAAAGGAAGGAAGGAAGGAATCCAAAAGGGCAGACTCTCTTGCATTTTCCCTGCTCCTTCCCAGAACTCAGGATCACATCTTGGTATTGAAGAGATGCTCACTAAGTAACTGCTGAATGAGGGATGGAATGAGTAAACGTCCCGTCTCCCCCACATAATGTGCAGAGAGCCATAGGTGGTGGCTCCCTTGGTTCTTCACTCCCACTGATCCCCGCTGACCTGAAAACCAAAAGCGAACCCTTTAGTCTTCTAAACCCAATAGAAAGGATTTTGCTAATCTGAACAAGTGGGGTTTCCACCCCTTACCTCTGATCCAGAGTAAAGTGTATGAAGTTGAGGAATGAAAGTGACCTTTAACATTCTGATGGAAAACAGTGGTGCCCGTCTAATAGCGAACCTATATTAGGCTCCTGCTGAGTAGCTGGCATTGCACTGCGTGCTCCACTGGGGTCATTCTGTTCATCATTCCCAGGGCCCGTCAGGTGGCTCTGCATCTCCACTTCACAGAGAGACAGCTGAGGCCGAGGGGGGTGGTTTCGGCTATAAACAAATAGACTGTGCGTCAGACTGGGGCTCTGCACCAGCGCCTGCTGCCTTTGGGTTCACGAGTTCATTCCTCCAGTACCTATTTATTAAGTGCCTGTTATATGTCAGGAACGGTCGTAAGTGATGATGATATGTGTAGAACAAAAGGCATGGCTTCAACTGCGTGGGGCATCCCTGTTCCTGGTCTGGACAGGAGACAGGCAAAAATCCAGTAATTATAAAAATACGGACAATTCAAGATTCTGCGAGTGCCGGGAAGAGGGTGTGTGTGCCCAGGAAACTGACATTGTGAAGGAAGAGGAAGTGTGGCATTCTCTATGGCGTCAGGGAGACCCCCTGAGGAAGTGGCACCTCGTGGATTTCTTGGCACCCAATGCCCACAGCAGGTCCCCAGGGCAGGCATTATTATGGGGAAACAGGCTTGGAGAAGCATGAGTGAGTGATTATATAGGGCCTCACGGTTAATAGGAGAGAGCCAAGATTCCCCCAGAACTTAGACTTTCCAGAATGTGGCTCCAGCTACGTTTTTCTAGCTGATGCAAGAAGAGTTGTTTGCAATTGTGTTAGAATTTTGAACAGAAAACTGAGACCTGCTATTGGGATTGTATCCACTCCGGATTTGACACTTTCCTTCTCTGGGTGCTGTTTTCTCCTCTGTGGCCTGTAAGGCTTAGAGTCTGTACCCCGGTTCTTCCCTGGTTTCCATGGAGACCCAGGGGACCCAGAAGGTTCCTTAGAGGTTACTCGGGCCTGATGGGGCTGAAGGCCTAGGGACCTGGTCTCTGCCCTGCCTCATTCTGCATTCACGTTTCTTCTTATTCTACATGTGGTTTCATCTAAGGAAGCATTTCTGCTGTTTGATGATGTTGACAGCCAGCAGCGTGAATCGTCTCTCCTGCTTTGTGAGTCTGAGATTCGACCACCGCAGTCCGCTTTGTGGGCTGAGGACGGGGCCCCAGCACAGCCAACTGTGAGAGGGCAGAGCAGAATGACCCAGGCTATGTGATCAAACCCAAAGAATTACGGGTGTAATGAAACTACATCATGGTGTGTAAAACCAGAGGCAACACATTTATGGTTAAAGAAAAGTGTTCTGTCCCACATTTGTGTTAACTGCTGTACCCGGGTCAGTGACAGACACCACAGGGGACAGGAAAGGATGCCTGAACGTGCTCCCCAGCCACACTTGGCCCTCACCCAACCCGGAGCCTTGCAGTGCCTGGGGAAGTCAGGAATTATGGCCGGACAGTGGAGACATGGAGAAAATACATCGTTATTGTCAACTTTCAGGAGTGTGTGCTTCAGTGATAAATGGCCACTTGGGCTTTTGCCCTGAGAACTGTTTAAGAGACAATGGTAAATGACAGTCTAAGCCCACCCTGCTCATGAGGGGCAGGGTGGGAATTTGCAAGGTTCTCAGTCCAAAATGATGATCCTTCCTTAGAAAAACATCACAAATGACCTTAAGGACCACGCTTCCTGCTACTAGATCTCCAGGGAGACCTGTGCCGTGCAAAACTTACAGGGGACCATGGAATCTTCACACTCTCCCGCAACACAGTAGGCTGGTCCTCAGATGTTTCTGACTGCCCCTGAGAGCTCTGTAGACCATCATTCCCCTCCGTCACTGTCACTCCTGATGCCCCATCTAAATGTGACCCAGACAGTGTGTTGGCCCCTTCTTTCTGCTTGTAAAACTTTGCCTCTGCAAGACTCGACTTCATTCCCCTGCTTCCCACCTCTCAGCCCATTCCTCCCAGTGTATCATGAGCTGTCTTCCTGTGCTAGATGAGTGAAAGGGATGCAGTGAGCATTGTTATCTTGGTCTGTAGATGAAAAGACTTAAATTGGTAAGATGGAGCAGTTTCCCCAGCATCATCAGACCATGAAGTTGGGGAGTCAGTATTTTAACCCCCATCTGTCTCACTCCAAAGCCTGAGCATCTCTCACCATTTCCCCTGACTCCCCACACTCCACGGAAGCCTCGGCCACCATCCAGCCAGTGCAGATTCTCAACAGGAATCACAGATGTGCATGTTGCTTCTCTGTGAACCCTCTTCTGACTGCGTTTCTGAATTTCAGCCCCTGCCCAGCACGGACCCACCCACAGCTCCCAAGGGACTTCCTCACAGGTGACATTGGGTTTTTCATTTTCATCCACATTTTATTGGCCACATGTGAAACTACGAGAGATACCTTTTTTTTTCAAACTTTAAACTTTTTATTTTGTATTGGGGTATAGCTGATTAGCAATGTTGTGGTAGTTTGAGATGAACATCGAAGGGACTCAGCTATACATACACATGTATCCAGTCTCCCCCAAACTCCCCTCCCATCCAGGCTGGCACATAACATTGATCAGAGTTCTGTGGGCTGTACAGTAGGTCCTTGTTGGTTATCTATTTTAAATGCAGCAGTGTTTACATGTCTGTCCCAAATTCCCTAACTGTTCCTTCCTCCCTTTTGTCCCCCTGGCAACCATGAGATGGTTCTTTGAGTCTGTGAGTCTCTGTTTTATAAGTAAGTTTATTTGTGTCAATTCTTTTTAGATCCCACATATAAGGGATGTCATACGATATTTCTCCTTCTCTTTCTGACTTACTTCACTCAATGTGATGCTCTCTTGGTCCATCCATGTTGCTGCAGATGGCCTTCTTTCATTCTTTTCTAATGGCTGGGTAACATTCCATTGTATATGTGTACCACACCTTTTTAATCCACTCCTCTGTCAATGGACATTTAGGTTGCTTAGAAGAAATATCTTAAAAGGTGGTGCAGAAGGAGCATCATTCTCAACACATGCACAAGAAGAGATTTCTGGATGTTTACTGACTTAGAAGCTCAATGTATTTGCTGGATTGTGGACACATTGAGCTGGAAAGCTACAAAGGCAGCCCCAGTCAGAAATCCTCCTCTTCCAGAGCCATCCCCTCTGAGCATCTCCATCCAGAGCGGAAATCCTTGCTTCCACCTCTGGGTCCCTGCAGCACGCGGCTGGTGCTCTCGGTGGTCCTTCTCAGAGTCTGCCCCATGATTGTTCCATCCGACCATCTCAAAAGAGGCTCGTGGCTCATTCATTCACAAGAGGCCATCCTGGACCATCAGCTTCATCCAGCTCCCAGGCTTTCTCTGTCACATCACCCTGTTTTATGTAGAAAGCACAGCTCCTTGCTGCCTCTGGTGTTTGCTCATTTCTTTATAGATTTTTTTTTTCTCAGAATAAATATGAGCTCCCCGAGGCCAGGGTGCTGTTTATCTCATGTGCTGTGTTTCCAGGATCTAAAACAGGATCGGGCACAGGTGGGCACTTGATAATCCATTTGTGGTGTTGAATTGGATGGTTGCACCCAGTCCATGGCTTGGGACATAGTAGTTTCTCAGCGGATGGGAGAGAAAAGGGAGGGATGTGTGGAAGAAATAGGGAGCCCACTTGTTCTCCCAGTGGGTCCTTGAGGATGGGGACCGTGCCTTTTCATGTCTGCATCCTTGGCTTCCAGCACAGAGAATACATTTTGCATGGATGATAAATTACCCCCATAACTTGCTGAGTTTAATATGCAAACATATGTGCCCCAGCAATGGAACGATACACTTAAATGCTTCTTGATCTCAGAAATCCTTTTTGGCTTTCATTTTTAATTATTTTCTCCATAATTCACAACAGAAGTGTATTTTCCTCTTGATTGGCAGGGCACATACCTTTGATTTGCCAATATGTTCTTTGTGATGGGTCTAAGGCTGTTGGCTCACATGGAAGTGGGAAATGAGGCATTTATAAGATGTATTTCTATCAGATGTGTGTTTATGCCAGCCTTCTTGTTGCTACCTCGCCTTCCTCCATGTCCTCTTCTTATGCTAGCAGCCTGGCATTCCCCAGGCACATTTCAACCAGTAAAGCAAATGTTGAAATGACCTTGGAAAGTGTTTATCCACTTTCCAGATGATAAATTGATTCTGTGATGTCCTGGAGAAGGAGGTGGGAGAGACCCCATAGTGGTCCCTCATGGTGATATGTTCATCCTCTTCATATTTAAAAACCACCTGCATATAATGGGCTTAACATTTCTGCATCAACTCCCTTTTTAATTTAGATTAACTTGATCTTAAAAGCTTGGTATCATCCTGTGAGTAAAAAGCTGTGTTCTGTTGTCTTAAATAGAAGGCAACCCTAAGAATTTATACCTTGAAACTTACAGTGTCATTAAATTTTAACTAAATACTGTTGCCTGCCAACATGGTGAACCTGAGACCAGGTCTTTCGTGGCTTGAAATGGGGATTGACAGGTCATAGGAGAGTGTTGAAGAGAGACGGGCATCAAACTCAGGGTTTCTCCTCGATATACTTAAGATGGGAATGCAATCGGAGTTGGAGTAAGTGGCCCTTTGCTCTGCATTTGACGGCTTTCAATGCCATGCCAGAGACGCCTGGAATCATCTCACGGGTAGCACTTGTGATACAAGGCCCACATCCTCAATGATACTGGATGCTGACGGCCTGCCGTGAACCGGGTACCACTCTGCAAAATTCTCTGACTCTTCCTGTTTCCTTCTCCTTCTCTCTTTTTCTATTCCTTTTCTAGCCTACAGTTTTGCTCCCCAAATTACTTAAAGTGACAAATTTTTAAAAATTGAGGATAAGATATATTATTGTTAAGTGAGAAAACCAAAGGAAGAACCAGTGTGGGGGATGTAGCCGATGAGAATTTCACAAGGAATAGTCCAAGTTTAGATAAACACGTGGCTCCATTGCCTTGAATCAGATGCTCTGCGTTACTAGCAGCAATGGAGGGTGCCATGGCAGACACAAGCCCCATTATCTCCATTCAAACCTCTTCAGAAGCAGCAGGTACGCAATCCGTCAGGACCTGAGTTAGCTTCTTCCTATGAGCAGGTGGGCTTGAGAAATGACCCTTATCCTCAGGTCCTTGGGACCAGAAGTTATGCCAAAGTAGTACTCACTGACTCAGATGCATACAGGGGCAGACAGGAACCAGATGAAGAAAGGGGTTGGGCCTGAGGAACACTGGGGTATGGTGGGGATTGTGGCCAACAGAGACTGTGGCTTTAACACATCATCACCTGTGTGAACAATGCCGGTGAGGGTTTGTGGGTGGAACTTAGAGGAGGTGCCCAGCTCTGTAAATCCGCCACTGTCTGGGGCTGACCGTCTCTCATCACTTGCCATCCTCTTGGTCTCACTTGATTATATGGCATGATGGTAGATAAACCAGTGGTTTTCAGGCTAAATTCTGTGTCATCCCTCCATTGGCTGCAGGGAGAAATGAAGGTATGATGCAAAGGGTCTTATGGCTGCAGCCCTTCTATCTGTCAATACTCTTAATTAATTTCTTTCAGAGCTGTGTCACCATCAGAAATTATCCTGTTCATCTACTTCTTATCCTGTTCATTTCCTTCTTCCTCCAAAATGAATGCATTATTTCTGGGCCACCAGAACTTTATCATGAAGAGTTCACTCCAGAAATATTGGTAAAATGGACAAATACTTGAATGATGAGTGAATATATTCTACTTTTCCAATAGTTATGGGGCTTCTCTGGCATCTCAGCTGGTAAAGAATCCCCCTGCAATGCGAGAGACCTGAGTTCGATCCCTGGATTGGGAAGATCCCCTGGAGGAGGGTATGGCAACCCACTCCAGTATTCTTACCTGGAGAATTCCATGGACTATCAAGGGGTTGAAAAGAGTTGGACATGACTGAGTGACTTTCACTTCACTTCCGATAGTTATATCTCTTCACTAGTTTCCTTGTTTAGTTGCATTGATAACCTTAAGAATGTTATCCTTTCATTCTTGTTTTTTCTAACAGTTTCTTTTTTTTATTTTTGGAGTTGACTTTGAATTTTATTAGATGTCTTTGGAAGAATCATCAAGATGCTTAGATGTTTGGTTTCCTTGACTTGAAGTCTGGTTAATTATATTATTAAATATGTCAGCAGTGCTTCATCTTAACTAAAATAAATCTCACTGTTATGTTTCGTGGTAGAACATGTCACTTTTTGAGCAAATAACAATGACAAAATAACAATATCTAAAATGCACTAATTCTTTCTGCATGTCAGTGTCTCTTTAAAATGTATTATGCCGTGTCATCCAAACCACTCCTGTGATAGACTATTCATACCTCACTGAGTGGGAACTTCATTGAATCTATGTAAAATGAGGGCATGGTGCCCAACAATGGTTAAATCTCAAAGTTAGCTATTATGACACTTATAAAACTTTTTCTGCCTCTCTGATCATTTGCCTTAAATATAAATTCCTTGAAGTCAACACACTGGAATAAAGGTTTTTATGAAACATACCGTGACATTGCATTTCAGAATGTGGCCACTTAACAAATAGTCTCTACAAATGCCTCTTTCACCACGTTCTCACCAGGTAATTTCATAGGCAAAACAAAATGATATCTTATAGTTGTTTTAATGCATGTGTCTTTGATTCCCAATAAGACTGGCTTTTTTTTGCAGAAGATTATTGAGCGTTAGTTCAATAAATTCTTTCTGAGTGAATACTTAAGTTGTGTCAAGTTGTGTCAAGTATCAAGAAGGACAAGTGAAAGAGAACTGCTATGATTCAGTCTCTGGGGATTGATTGGTTTGGGCAGGAGGGAGGGTAGAAATAGACCCCACCCACCCCCATTGCAGGACATCCAGCCACATGGTCCAAGAGTCATCCATGGGCCACATCTATTGACCATGTCATAGTCTGTTGACCATGCCAACATCATCATCTATTGACCATGCCAGCATCATAGTCTATTCCTAGAAGAGGCAGGTTTCAGGGAGTGAAAAACAGGAGGAAGGGGGTGCAAGTTAGAGGGACCCTGTGTAGAGTGGTGCCTCGCATCCAAACTCTGTATCCTACCTTTGTGTTTAGGTGAGAGGCACGATGGCAGATCTTAATTTTCTTTCCTTTCTTTTTTTTCATTGGCCACACTGTATGGCTGTTGGCTCTTAGCTCCCCAATCAGGGATTGAACCTGGGCCCTTGACAGTGAAAGCACAGGGTCCTAACCAGCGGACCGCTAGGGAATTCCCGCAATGGCAGATCTTGGTGTCTGGCTGGTTTAGAATTCCTGCTGTGCACAGTGTTTACACAGAGGTGGTGAATTCTGTCTTTCCCTCCCAATTCTGCACTTCTGTATGAGGTGCAGTGAGAGGGAACATCAGTCTAAAGCACTCTGACAATTTCCATTTTGTCTGCACCCTTGAGCTTTGCACCGGGAATAATGAGATTTCTGAGGAACCCTGAGCCAGTCACCAGTTTCAAGTCTGGATGTTATGCTCAAAGGCATCTCAAGCTTTACGGAGACCCTGTATGGGATGTTCAGATGAAGATGAGTGGCCATTCCCCCTTCTCAACCACACATCCAGGGAACATCCGAACATCAGGCATGCAGTGAGTGCTGTTTAATTTAAGGATGCATGGTGGTGATTTGTGCAAAAACAGCTCAAGTGAGGCAGGCCCACATATATCAACATTGTGCGGGGAGTAGAAAGTTTAATAAGGAGTAGACAGAAGTGGTACCATAGGGAGCTATTTTAATGAATATATTAAGTATTTGTTATTAGCATATCTTTGTTGCTATGTGACCACACACACCTGAATATTTGAAAACTTATTAGTAGCCTATGTGGTTTGGAACTGGTGTCTCTAATCTTGCTTCTATTATAAATCAGCTCCTCAAAAGCTTCATTTTACCTCTCTGAATTGCTTCATGTTCCAAATTAGTGGAGCCCACCTTAATAAGATTTTATTCTACGTCTTGAAATTAAACATTCTCTTCACGTCTCTTTGACTGAACTTGACAATGTGACTAAATTAGTTAACCTCACATTGAGCTCTACAAGTACTAGGCTCTTTGGAGCCAATCTCCAGCACCAGTGGTTTTAGATACTTATCTAGGTCTTTGCAGGTGCTGTTCCATTTTCCTGAATTTTCTCTTGACCCTGTTTGCTTGGAGAACTCCTGTTTGCTACCCAAACCCTGCCCAGTGTTCATCTGTGAAACCTTCCCTGATTCCATCTGAGGGCCACCTTTCTTTCCTCTTTTTTAAAGTTTATTTTATTCATATATAGTTGATTTACAGTTTTCATTTCTGCTATACAGTGAAGTGACTCAGTTATACACACACACACACGTATATTCTTTTTCATATTCTTTTCCATTAGGGATATTGAATATGGTTCCCTGTGCTATACAGTAAGGCTTTATTGTTTATCCATTCTTTACATAATAGTTTGCATCCACTGATCCCAAACTCCCAATCCTTCCCACCCATACCCCTATCCTCTTTGGCAACCACAGGTCTATTCTCTATGTCTGTGAGCCTCTTTCTGTTTTGTAGGTAACTTTATAAGGCTTTCCTGGTGGCTCAGATGGTAAAGAGTCTGCCTGCAGTGTGGGAGACCTGGGTTCGATCCCTGGGTTGGGAAGATCCCCTGGAGAAGGAAATGGCAAACCACTCCAGTATTCTTGCCTGGAAAATCCCATGGATGGAGGAGCCTGGCAGGCTACCAACCACAGGGCCACAAAGAGTCAGACACAACTGAGCAACTTCACTTCTTATTTGTGTTGGATGTTAGATTCCACATATAAGTGGTATCATATGGTGTCTGTCTTTCTCTTTCTGACTTACTTAGTATGAGAATCCCTAGGTCCAACCATGAGGCTGCAAATGGCATTGTTTCCTTTTTATGGCTGAGTAATATTCCATTGTATATATGTACTGCATCTTTTTAATCCGTTCATCCATTGGTGGGGATTTAGGTGGTTTCCATGTCTTGGCTATTGTGAAGAGTGCTGTTATGTGAGTGATGCCATTCTTGAACTCAGGGCTTGGAAAAAAGTTTGTTTTCCCTGAAGAACTGGAATATATTTTCATTCTTATAATGAAAATTATGTGTCTGGCTGTGTCACCATCTCCTCTATGATTGAAAGAAAGTTCAGAGCTGAATCACCTTAGAGAGGCTACATGAGGCCTTAAGAAAAGAGAAACTCCCAGACAAGTAGGCCTGAATTTGAATCTCAGGCTAAAGGATTTAGGATGACTGATTGAGACTCAGTTTCATCATCTGTAAAACAGGACTAATGTCTAGTGCTTTAGTTTGAAATCTACATTATTAAATGTCACAGAGCTCTTCATACACTGAAGGATGTTCATTCTTCAATGTGATTTGTATGTTCATTTCCTGCCTCATTTCAATCTGCATTCCTCTGCTTTTCTTTTCTTTTTTTATTGCCTTGCTTTCTATCTGAAATTAAAATTCCTCAATCCCTCATCTCTAATTTTATCACCATTTTGTTTTCCATGTTTATGTTGTAAGTTGCCTAAAGTCACTTGTGGGACTGGCCAAGACATACTGAAGTAAGCTGTTCTGGTTTTAAAGTGGTTGCAACCTTCCCACGTCGTGTGTGAGGGACACACGGCACCCGGGTCCTCCCTCGCTAATTTTCTCCTCCAGGGTTGGGGCACTGGAACAGATCCATGTGGACATGGAGCCAGATGGGCAAGTGCTATGTCACTAGTATATTGGCAGAATTCCCACACCTTATCATGCGGTGCTGCCCAAAGCAGGTTTGGAAAGCTTGGCTTGGACTTGAGGCTGAAATGGAAACTTCTTCTTCCAGCTGAAAGCTAGAGGTGAGGATCCAGAAACTCAGATGTGGCAGCAGAACTGAGTTATGACCAGCAGGCCCTGAATGTGCCGAACCAAGTAGCCTCTCCGTGATTCAGACCTTACTGAGCATCAGATCATTCGGGTGACTTTGCCAATGATGGATGGGGACCCCACTCAGTGGGGTGTGGTTGAGAGGAGACCAAAGCCCAGGCATCAGTGAGTTCCCAGGTGAGTCTGAGGTGCAGCCAGGGTTGAAACTGCAGAGCTGCTGAGCCACGCAGCCCTAGGAGGTGTGAATTAAATGGGTGCAGGAAGCAGAGGCCAAACCCCTCCTGGGACCCTGTGGATGGAGGAATAGCTGGCAGGAAAATACACACAGGATTGCTTTTTGAGGTTCCACAAATGGATGAGAGGGTCTAAGCAATTGGGTAAGCCTCTCCTCCTGTATTAGGGAGTTGCAAGTGAGTGGGAAAGCAAGAAGTAAAAGTGTCTCTGTTTGTAGATGAAGTTTCTATATATCCTATCAATAGAAAATCCTACAGACTCACCAAAAAGCTGTTAGAGCTAATAAATGAACTCAGTAGAGTCACAGGATACAAAATCAACCTACAGAAATTAGATGTGTTTCTGTACAGTAACAACAAACTCTCTGAAAAAAAAAATAAGAAAACAAAACTATTTACAATGGCAACTTGCTGCAGAATCAGAAGTGCCTGCCTGGGCATTTACACCCCTTCCAGGTGACCCTCTGGCCGTTGACTGATGGTCCCAGGACCGTGGTGAGAGCTTAGCTCTCTTGCATGAGGAATGTGCCCTCCAGAGCTCCCAGCAGGACCAAACTGAGGTTGTCTTTGTCTGATGTCATGCCCATTACTTTGTACCCCATTGGTCTCCCAGGGAGCACTCCTTAATGAATCACTTACTGATGAATCCACATCTCAGGGTCTGCGTCCGGAAAAACCCGACTAAGAAAGGTAATTGTCTGAAATAGGAGAATTGTAGAACTCTGAAATGGACAGTGTGGAGCAGAACAAACATGGTCTTTGGAACTTCTGGTTCCTCCATCTGAACCTTTGTTCATAGAAAAATGGTGATATGGCAGAACTCTAGAACTGGACAGGGTCCTAGAGTTTAACTTGTGAGATTCCCATAATTCATTTCCGGGGGCATTTTATTGAATATGTTGTGCTCTGTGTTGAGACTGTGCTGGGCTGCAGATGGGGAAACTGAGGCCTAGAGAGGGGATGTGGGTCACAGAGCACATGCGTGATCGTGACAGGACAAGAACCCAAGTCTCTTGTTCTTTGTGCAAAATATAGTCCTAGTTCTTCCTCCTTCTCGATGTGGCTCTGGTGGCTGTAAGTGAGGCTGGGGTTCTTGAGTCTCTTCTGCCTTTGCCTCGCCTCCCTCACTCTCTCCAAAGACAAGGCAGGGTCCAGGGCACATGAGTCATCGAGGAGGAGGAATGTGGCCCCTGGGAGTAACTGGACTAAACTAGACTATGTTGTCAGTGGCTGGAGCCCTGAGGGTCTCTCTGGACGGCTGGCTTCTCTACCTTGGCAGTCTCTGCTGATGGCAGGGGCAGTATTTATTTATTTTTTTCCTTAGATGAGCTGTGATTTCAGAGGTTTTTTCTTGGAAGGAGTAGGTAGAGAATCTGGTGGCAATGATGGTGGTGGACTGTGTGTGTTTGTGTTCAGTCACTCAATCATGTCTTTGTGATCTTATGGACTGTAGCCCACCAAGCTCTTCTGTCCATGGAATTTTCCAGGCAAGAATACTGGAGTGGGTGGCCATTTCCTCCTCCAGGGGATCTTCCCGACCCAGGGATCGAACCTGCATCTCTTGTGTCTCCTGCATTGGCAGGTTGATTCTTTATCGCTAGCACTGCCTGGGAAGCCCCCTGCATGTGACTCAAAGTGAGAAAACCTAGGATTGTGTCGAGCCCTTGTCTCTACTCTGGCCTTTTGGGGAGAATCCGTCCTGTCTTAGAGGAAGTCTCTCCTCATGACTCTCACCTTTCTTCCTCTCTCCATCAGAAGACGTTGGGACACAAGTTTAGGGTGGGATCCTGGGGCAAAGGGGTATAAAAGGCAGCTGGAGCTGGCTTTAGGCCATCAGGATTGTCTCTGCTTAGGTCAAAAAGAATATACTTAATATACTTAACACCAGGGGGCCCAGCTAATCCAGTCCAAGAGGGGCCAAGACTTCCCAGCTGGGAATTGGATTGAAAAGCATTATAGTGTTCAGCCAATGGATTTAGTCTAGAGTGTCACCTTTGCTATTTTCTTCTCAAGTGTGTGACAAGGTTTGAGGCTGGTTATAGGATCTGGTCAAATATCTTCCCAGGTCATCATGCCTGACAGAAAAACAAAACCTCCAACTTGCCAGATGGCTCAGGGGTAAAGAATATGCCTGCCAATGCAGGAGATACAAGAGATGTGAGTTTGATTCCTAGGTTGGGATGATCCCCTGGAGAAGAGAATGGCAACCCACTCCAGTATTCTTGCTGGGAAATCCATGAACAGAGGAGTCTGGAGGGCTGCAGTCCACTGAATCGTAAAAAGTTGGACACGACAGAGTGCACACACACAACAAAGCAGCCCTCTTATAATTCCAGCAAAAACTGTGACTTTCTTCTCTCACAATAATTCATCAGAACTTCCTTCTGACTCACAAGTTTCCTTCAACCGGGGATGGCTCTTAACGGTCAGGCAGGCAATGGCTCCCATGTAAGGGGATTTGTAGCAACATCCTACCAAATATTCCCTTTCAGTAGCCCCTGCTTTTGGCTGCTCCTCCACTGAGCTGCCATACTTCTTGGAAACAATAAGGGGGTCAGTAGTGGACACTGGTTTTTGCTTGGAGAGATTGTCACAGTTCTCTAGTCCTGAGCTCATGACAGACATTACTTCTCAGGGGTGGTGGCTGGTGGCCTGGCAAGGGAGAGCCCTGGCAGATGGAGGGGCTGGCACATGGAGGCCTTGGTAATTGAAATGACTGATGGTGAGTCATGCACACATGAGCAGAGTGGGAACAGCTGTGGGGAGGGAGGTGGAAGGCCCATCTGTGGGACCTTTCCAGAAACCCAGATCTGTTTCTGCAGAGACAAGACAACGTCCGTCAGAACTATCCTGCCCCCCTGAAGACAGACACTCAGACAAGGAAGAGGCTGAACCAGGGCTCGGGAAGAAGAGGAGGTTGGGGGTTGGGCCTGGGGTGCCTTCATCTTTGAGTTTCATTGGCTGTATTCTCTCCCTTCTCTTTTCTCTTTAATTCCCTTTATATGTTCCTTCCACCTGGGTCAACGTGCCTTTGCAGATTCATCCCATTCTTGACCCACTTGATTCTGAACTTCTTTAGATGGTTCTGGTTTTCCGTGTTGGTGGGTTGGCAAACTGGCTCATGGACCAAATCTGGCATGTCTGCTGTTTTTGTAAATAAAATTTTATTGCAACACAGCCATGCTCATTTCTTTATGTGTTGTGTGTGGCTGCTGTCACATGACCAAGGCAGAGTTAAGTAGCTTTGTATCCCACAGACTAAAATATTAACTGCACAGCCCCTATCCTGACCCCTGTCATCTCCCACTCTGTCTCCATCTTCTCCAACTTTCTGGAGAACTAAAGCCTTTTTGATATGCCCCAGGCTGATCCTGCCACTTATGCCAGCTCAGGCTAGTGAGAGCAGAACCAGGATGAGAAGTAGGCTTTTATTTTTCTAGCCATGTGACAAAAAGAGAGACATGTGACATTTGTTGTGTATTTGTTGTCTCTCATCCGGATACTTCCTTTAATTCCTTCCTTTTTTCTCCAACTCCCCACTTTTTAATCCCCAATTCCTCTATGTACATTTGTTCAAAAACAAAACATTATCTGAGTTGCTATGATGTTACAGGCGCTGCTGTATCGGCAGGATGGGCTAAGCTACGCTGCAGTAACAAACAGCCCCCTCTTCTCAAGGTCTCTAAACAGCAAAGGTCTGTGTGTTACTCATACTACAGTTCATCCAGCCTGGCCTGGCAGAGGGTCTTGTTTTCACAGGGATCCAGGCCTACAGATTGATGCTATATGAAGATATATCATCCATGGTGGGTGAGAGGGAAAGGAAGCTCAGACCCCAAAGGAGAAATACCCGTCTCTAGTCACAGCTCAGAATGAGTTACAGGACTCTGTCCAGTCACAAGGGGGTCAGGAAACGTGTTTTTACCACGTACCTAGGAAACAAGGAGAACTAGGTATTGCTGGGTAGAATGAATGATAATCAAACACTGGTGATGTAGAGATAAATAAGAACAAATCACAATCTCTGTTCTGGAGGAGAATCAAGTGTCATGCATGATTTATTGAGTTCTTACTGTCTACACAGCATTTTGTAGTTGTTACGACCTTTGATCTTCACACCAATCATGAGAAATTTCCCCACTTACAGGTGAGAAAACTGAGCCCCAGCAAGACTAAATGACTGAATCACTCATCTGGTGGGACGTTTAGGCATAATTCTGGCTTCAAAGTTAGAGCTCTGTCTCTGATGCTACAAGGCCTCCAGGCTCCCTGATCAAGCTCTGTCTTTGGATTCCCACCTGTGACTTCCAACGAATGGTTGTTGAGGTGGGACAGGAGGGAAGATCCATTTAAGAACCCATTGATCACCTCATGGTGGGTTGGAAAGAGATGAGAGAGTCTAATCTTGGCTTGAATCATCCAAAGCAAAGCCTTCCACTTAATATGATTGTGTTGTTCAGTGTCTGACCAATTATTGTGATGCCTCACTAGGAAACTTCATTAAATTCCATTTTCAGAAACCACTTCCTCCCCTCTGTGAGATGCTCATGACTTTCCCTCCCACCCTTACCCCATAACCTCATTGCTTTAGGTGGGGGAAAAACACCCCAAATGTCTTTGTTTGATTTTCAGAGACCAGCCCAGTTGGATGCTTCTCCTCCTTGTTCATCATGCTCTATCTTTCTCCCAGCATCCACCCCTCAGTGCTTCTGTAGAGCAAGAGATTCAGGGCAGAGGAGGTGCACGTCTGGACTGAGACACTGACAGGAAGATGGATGGAAGGAGAGAGAGATTGGGAGACTAAGTATAAGAAAGGCAAGCTTACATTTCTTGACGGAGGCAGCCAACAGTCAAAATTCTGAAGACGATGAGAGGAATAACAGTGTTCAAGAGAAAAATCTCATGAAATTGCTTTATTTCCACCCATTCTTATGTTACAAGGAGGCAAAGACTGGCTTTTCTTCCCCTCATCTCCTGCCTTTTTGACTTTTTAGAGAACTGACTGCCTTATGCTTAATTCACCATATAATAATCATAGTAGCCAAAGTTTACATTGAACATCTATCATGTGCTGGCCTCCATGCTAGATCTCTCATCTGCATTATCGTACCTTTTTATCATAAACCTCTTGGAAGTGGCTGAGTGCCGAAGAATTGGTGCTTTTGAACTGTGGAGCTGGAGAAGACTTTTGTGAGTCCCTTGGACAGCAAGGAGATAAACCAGTCCATCCTAAAGGAAATCAATTCTGATATTCATCTGAAGGACTGATGCTGAAGCTGAAGCTCTGATACTTTGGCCATCTGATACAAAGAGCTGACTCATTGGGAAAAAACCCTGATGCTGGGGAAGATTGAGGGCAGGAGGAGAAGCGGAAGACAGAGGATGAGATGGTTGGATGGCATCACCGACTCAATGGATATGAGTTTGACAGTGAAAGACAGGGAAGCCTGGTGTGCTGCAGTCCATGGTGTTGTAAGGTGTCAGACATGACTGAGCAACTGAACGACAACATTCTACATAGGAGAAAATAGTTTGGAAACTTTAAAGAATTGTCCAGAGTTGAAAGGCTAAAAAGAAATAGAAACAAGTTGTGGCCCCTCCCAAATGTCTGCTTCCAAAACTCAGACCATTTCATCTTCGCCCCAAGGACAATATGTTTGTCCTTACTTCTCCAAGGACAATATGTTTCATGTTGCCGATGCAAGGAATTTTGGTCAAATATGTGAATTTTAGAGACTGACTGCCTGATGTGGCTGTAACTTCACATTTCCTAGAAGGCTTAAATTATGCATCATTGAAGCGCTTTCATTGGAAAGTTAAAATGTCAAACACACGCCCACAGCTCAGCACATACGTAATTTAGCAGCCATTTCCTTGAAAATAGCATCTTGTTACAAAGGCATAATGTCGCTGACTGAATCTCCAGCCTACGTATGCAAATCTAGGTTCTCTAAGTGCATTTGAGGAAAGAAATGGAGTCTGATTAGGGCCAATGGCTTGAGCACTGAGACATCCCCCTTCCATATCTCCAGGCATGGGTCACCTCACAAAGAGTCCAATTCAGCACTGCAGTTCAGCAAAGATGAATGTGGGATGACCCCTGAATCACTCTGCAATGAGCCATTTCCTTCTTTTCAGGATGGTGAGCATGTCTTTTCAAGTCATCTCAGTTTCCTCATCTGTTCAATGGATATAATAATTATGCCTGCTTCATGGGATTGTTGCAGAGGTTGGACAATAATACATTGGTCTACGTAGTCAAAGCTATGGTTTTTCCAGTAGTCATGTATGGGTGTGAGAACTGGACTATCAACAAGGCTGAGTGCTGAAGAATTGATGCTTTTGAACTGGTCCTGGAGAAGTCTCTTGAGAGTCCTTGGACAGCAAGGAGATCAAACCAGCCAATCCTAAAGGAAATCAACCCTAAAAATTCATTAGAAGGACTGATACTGAAGCTGAAGCTCCAATACTTTGACCACCTGATGCAAAAGAACCGACTCATTGGAAAAGACCCTGATGCTGGGAAAGGTTGAAGACAGGAGGAGAAGGGGACGACAGAGGATGAGATGGTTGGATGGCATCACCGACTCAATGGACATGAGTTTAAGCAAGCTTCCGGAGATGGTGAAGGGCAGGGAAGCCTGGTGTACTGCAGTCTGTGGGGTTACAAAGAGTCAGACAGGACTGAGCGACTGAACAAGAGAAAGTACTCAGGGCTGTGAGCCAGCATTCAATGAATATTAGTTATTTTTCATCATTGATTATCACAGTGCAGTCAGCTCACTCTGGAGTGATCGCTGACTTTGGTGTCCGGTAGCTTGCAGATCAAATGTCTGCTCTGTTGTTTATTAGTCGTGTAGCCTCAGACAAGTCCTTATGCTTTCTGAACCTCAATTTCTTCAATTAGTGTGTATTTATCTAGTACTTTCTAAATGCTAGGTGCACTGCTAAGCACTTTTCATACTATCTGTCAGCTCCCAACAATACCAGGAGATAGACTATAGACTAAGGTTCAAAGAAGTTAGGGATTCCCTGGTGGCTCAGATGGTAACTAATCTACCTGCAATGCAGAAGATCCAGGTTTGATCCTTGGATCAGGAAGATCCTCTGGAAAAGGAAATGGTTACCCAATCCATTATTCTTGCCTGGAGAATTCTATGGACAGAGGAGGCTGGTGGGCTATAGTCTGTGGGGACCCAAAGAGTCAGATATGACTGAGCAGCTAACAGTTCCAGAGAAGTTAAGTGAATGGCTCAGTGTCACACATCAGTAGTTGGTGGAACCAGATTTAAGCCCAGGTCTTTCTGCCTCCAAAGTTCTTTCTCTTAACCTCCTCACTAAGCCACAGGAGTTGGATACCCTATGTCCGAGGGAGGTCTAAACAAGATCTGAAATTTCAAATGCCAGTTACAGTGGTTAAAATGAAGCGGTGCTCCAATATGCTAGTAGAAATATTTTATCATTATGTTTATGGACAACAGCCACATAGCTGTCCCCACCCCCTGCTCCCCCTCCCCCTCCTCATCAAGCCTTTCCCAGGATGTCCTAACCCGTTGTGCTTATCTTGCTTTTCAGCTCGCCTGTCCTTACACCTGCATGACAGCCCAGGCCTGTATGCTCTAGCCTTCTTGTCCTGGTCCCTGCTATCCTTTCTGCTCCACCATCTCTATATGTTCAAACCTTACCCAGTCTTTCATCAAAAATCCCAAATCGTTTCCTTTCCCTTGGAGACTTTTCTTGCCCTCACCTCAGACTAAACCTGAACTCCTATGCTTTTGCCTCCTTACTGGTGTGTATTATGAACTCCACTTGGGGCTTTGTTGACTTGCCGGTCATTCCCTTGTTAGACATCAGACTAACAAGGCAGAGATGGGATGTGAATTTCACAGTCAAGTGCCCAACCCTGCAGTAGCCACTGGTGGACATTCAACAGCAGATAAATGGGCATTAAATACAGTCTTAAATCTGTTCCTTGGGACACAGTTACACGTTACACAGTGTACAAGAGTGTATTTTGATTAAGTAAGCTTTAGAAATTCTTCTTCTATCCCTGCTCTGGGAGAGTCATGTAAAAGGTGGTATGCAAAGGCTCTGAGAAAACCATTTTTAAATTTTTTAACCCAGTGAACTCACTTGCCCATTGACCCTCCCCTCCCCACTTCCGGAAATACCCATTATTCCTCAGACCTCTTCCATGGGTTTCTTGTAAGAAATTCAAAGCAAAGGCTACTCTGGTCCAGTGCTAATGGATACAATTTGTAACTCTGGTAGAGAGAGAGAGATGGAGAAAGAAATGGCAACACACTCCAGTATTCTTGCCTGAAAAAACCTGTGGATAGAGGAGCCTCATGGGCTTCAGTCCATTGGGTCATAAAGAGTTGGACAAGGCTGAACACAGAGAGGAGAGCTTCCCCCAAACTTCAAGTGCCCAGATGTAGAACTGCCACCTGGGGAGCAAGAGTAGCATCAGAGACCACCAGAAGTGGCCTCACCCACAGTGGGATGACCGGCAGGACCACCTCCCCTCCAGTGACAGAGCTCAAACCACAGGAGGTCACCATGCTCTGCCCACTGGCTTATGAGATTCAGGCAGAAGAGGGAGGGAGATGGAGATTGACAGCTCTGATTCCTTGCAGGATCTGTCATTTATCGGTTTGTTTCTTTGGCGAAGGGAATTCTCCATCTCCTACAGGCCAGGTTTCCCTTGCATTAATTCACTCACTCTGCATAATGACCCCATGGAGTAGGCATCATTCCCTCCCAGAGAGAAATAAACACAAACAAACAATCTTGTTTCACTGTTTAAAATGCAAGCCTATTCACTTGAAACTTAAACAAATTTGCATTTTAAACTGTAAAGACAAGCAAGTGGGAAGTCTCCCTGATTTGCAAAAATTTTTTCTTGAAGTATAGTTTATTTACAATGTTGTATTAATTTCTGGTGTTCAGCAAAAATGGTTCAAATATTCATGCACACACACTATATTTATCTATATATATATGGATATATGTTCTTTTTCATATTCTTTCCCATTATGTTTTTTATAAGATTGAATATAGTTCCCTGTACTGTACAGTAAGACCTTGTTTATCTATTTTATATGTAGTAATTTGTACCTACTAATCTCAAACTCCTAATTTATCCCTCCTCCATTCCTTTTTCCCTTTGGTAAATGTAAGTTTGTTTTCTATGTCTGTGGTTCTGTTTTGTACATAAGTTTCATTTGTATCATATTTTAGATTCCACATATACGTGATATGTATTTGTCTTTCTCTTAATAACTTACTTCACCTCATATAGTAGTCTCTTAAATCCACCCATATTGCTGCAAGCGGCATTACTCCATCCATGTTTATGACTGAGTAATATTCCATTATGTATATATAGCAATCTTCTTTATCCCTTCCTCTGTAGGTGTGCATTTAGGTTGCTTCCATGTCTTGGCTGTTGTAAATAGTGTTGCTATGATCACTGGGGTGCATGTATCTTTTCAAATTAGTTTTCTCTGGATATATGCTCAGGAGTGGGATTGATGGATCACATGGCAACTTTATTTTTAGTTTCTTAAGGAATGTCCATATTATTTTCCATAATGGTTCTGCACAATATACATTCCCATCAATAGTATAGAAGGGTTCCCTTTTCTCTGCATCCTCGTCAGCACTTGTTATTTGCAGACTTTTTAATTTTAATTTTTATTTCATTTTTAATAATGGCCATTCTGACTGGTGTGAAGTGGTGCCTCACCATAGTTTTGATTTGCATTTCTTTGATAGTTAGTGATGTTGAACATCGTTTCATGTGCCTGTTGGCCATCTGTATGTCTTCTTTGGAGAAATGTTTATTAGGTCTTCTGTCCATTTTTTGAGTGTTTTTTTGTTGTAGTTGTTGTTAGTGAGTTGTGTAAGCTCTTTGTATATTTTGCAAATTAAACCCTTTTTGGTCACTGCATTTGCAAATATTTTCTCCCCATTTCATAGGTTGTCTTTTTGTATTGCTCCCTGATTTTGTTTTTAGTTCAGTGAATAAGGCTTTTAAAGTTCATTTTATGAGCTACCATTTATTTGCTGTCTGCTGTGTTATTTCATTTTTGTGACAGCTTTGGGAGGTAACATTACTGCCCCTTTGTACCTGTGAGGAAACCGAAGGTGAGAGTGTGATGATAATTCATTCATCATCCTTGCAACAAATGGTTATTTGGTCCCTACTGTGTGCCAGGGAGTGATAGAGTTAAGGCAGGTGATCCTACTTAAAGATAACATTACTACTAGTCTTTGTTAAATGTACATTGTGCATCAGGGACTCTTCTGGTGTGCTATACCCCGAATGTTTGTGTCCTACAAAATTCATCTGTTGAAACCTAACCCCAATATGCTGATGTGTGCAGATGAAGCCTTTAAGAGGTGATTAGGTCATGAGGGGGCTTCCCAGGTAGCACTAGTGGTAGAGTAACCACCTGCCAATGTGGAGACATAAGAGATGTGGGTTCGATCCCTGAGTTGGAAAGATACCCTGGAGGAGGGCATGGCAACCCACTCCAGTATTCTTGCCTGGAAAATCCCATGGACAGAAGAGCCTGACAGGCTATAGTCCATTGAGTGGCAAAGAGTCGGGCTCGAATGAAGTGACTTAGCATGCACACTCGCAGGTTGTGAGGGCAGAGCCTCATGAATGAGGTTAACACTTTCTACAGGAGACCCCAGAGAGCCCCTTCAGCCCTTCCACTACATGAGGCTGCAGCAAGAAGAACATCTGTGAACCAGATACCAAATCTGTTGGAAGCTTCAGCTTAGACTTCTGGTCTCCAGAACACAGAAGAATAACAGTTTGTTTTTACTGTTTAAGCCCCCTGGTCCGCAGTGTTTTGTTACAACTGCCCCAGCCCACCAAGACATAGTATTTTATGCAAGTCATCCTTTTTAATCCTCACAATTAGTAAGGAAGTAGATGAGATTAGTGTTCACATTTAACAGATGGAGAAACTGAAGCACAGGATTCTGAAAACACTTGTCCAAAGTGGTGCAGCTGCCCGTGGCTGACCAGGATCCGGCCCCAGGCAGTCAGGGTTATTTGCTAAAGTAATGCTCAGATGTGACACCTCACAAAATAACCATCCCTTCCCTACAGCCTGGGGCCTTGCTGCCAGCCTAATAAAGAGCTCTTGGAACATAATTCTTGATCTTCTGCTTTATAGGGTCTGTGTGGACCATGAAAGGTACAAAAGCTGTGGGTGAACCCCAGCACCACCCCCCCCCCGATCCTTCTGAAGAACCCACCCATTGGTGGCTTAATCAAAGTCTTGTGGCGCCCCTGAAGTCAGAATGCCCTCGACATGCTGTGATTTAATCCAAATGCTCCCATTCTGTTATCTTAGCAAAGGCCACTGGGCGATCTCTCCTGCGTTTGTCATCATCCTTTAAAAC
Source organism: Cervus elaphus (assembly GCF_910594005.1). Lineage (NCBI taxonomy): Eukaryota > Metazoa > Chordata > Mammalia > Artiodactyla > Cervidae > Cervus > Cervus elaphus. The sequence continues at coordinate 12,965,466 of NC_057820.1, forward strand.
ATGATATAATTGGAAGTTGCTGTGCTGGGCTGAGGGTAGGATGACATTTTATGCACATTCAATTTGTACATAAATGTCATATTTGCACTAGGTTGAGGCTGCTGGTTTTAAGGATAAAATGTTTGTGAGTGATGAGCAGACCTGCAGGAAATTTTGCCAAGTGAGTTGAAAGCAGCTTCCGATGACCCAGGCAGAGAGAAATTAATTACTGTAGGCAGAAGGTTGGCATTGTTCTCTTAAAAGGAAAAGTTTACCTTCTTTGAGTTCCTTATTGCATCACTACAAAATAGTGCTCTTGCTCTAAATATCAGATAAAACCTGATCATGTATATGTTTATAAGTATGCATATGTGGGTTTCCCAGGTGGTGCAGTGGTAAAGAATCTGCTTGCCTCGCAGGAGACACAAGAGACAGATCCTAGTTCGATCCCTGGGCTGGGAAGATCCCCTGGAAATGGCAACCTGCTCCAGTATTCTTGGAAATATTGGAGCCTGGAAAGTTCTGTGGACAGAGGAGCCTGCAGGCTACAGTCCATGGGGTCGTGGAGTGAGAGACGACTGAGCAGCTAAGCACTATATGCATATACTTGCATACTGCTGTTGTTGAGTAGTGAAGTCACGTCCGACTCTTTGCAACCCTTTAGACTGCGGCACGCCAGGCTTCCCTGTCCTTCACTATCTCCTGGAGTTTGCTCAAACTCATGTCCATTGAGACGGTGATGCCATCCAACCATCTCATCTTCTGTCACCACCTTCTCCTCCTGCCCTTAATCTTCCCCAGTATCATGGCCTTTTCCAATGAGTCAGCTCTTTGCATCAGGTGGCCAAAGTATTGGAGCTTCCCTTCAGCATCAGTATGAATGCATATATAGAAATACCCTCTTTATATAAATAATATGTACAATGTATAATAATATATAATAAAATTATATATATATGAGTCATTATGAATTGGCCATATGTAGAGCCATTATGAATTAGCACCTCTATCTTTAAGACTCTTCATATCCACTGTTGTTTTCATTTTGATTGAATTATAGGTCTCATCTTTGGTCGCCCTTCCCCCGCCTCCCCCATTCAATACAATACCACACTCCTTTGGCTGTGATGGCTTGTTATCCCTCCACTCCTGTCACCAAGCCACCCTCCTGCCTGCTCTGGGTTTGGTGAAAGTCGACTAATGATCTTGCAGCTTTCATCTCTGCCCCTGAGTCTATTCTCCATAGAGCCGCCAGGATGAACTTCACAAAAACTGAAGTCAGGTCATGTCATATTTGTTCAAAACCATCCAGAATAAAAGTCAAGTTCTTTCCTGTTGGGATTTGAGTCTAATAAATAATACCATTCCCTCTCTTTTACCCACCCCAGCTTGGAACCAGTTGAGAAATGAACCAGAAGTAAGGTCGATAAAGATGCAAATATCATGTTTATAACTGACACAAAGGTTGTTGAAGAACAGAGTTTGGGTCTGCTTAATGAGTAGGCTTCAACACACCTCTTAATTGAACTTTCTCCCCCTGTAGAGAAGCCTGCCTCATTAAAATCATAAATGTTGCCTTCTTGGGGAAGCCTTCTCTGCCCCCTGTTTCAGACAGTCATTCTCTAAGATTGTCTTTTTCTTTATTGATTTATATATGTTAAACATCTTCTTGCAACTTGTGGCTTGAATTCACATGTTATGGTGAATTTGGGAGCTTCCCTGGTAGCTCAGCTGGTAAAGAATCCGCCTGCAGTGCAGGAGACACTGGTTTCATCCCTGGATCAGGAAGATCTGCTGGAGAAGGGGTAGGCTACCTGCTCCAGTATTCTTGGGCTTCCCTGGTTCTCAGATGGTAAAGAATCTACCTGCCATGCGGGAGACCTGGGTTCGATCCCTGGGTTGGGAAGATTCCCTGGAGAAGGGAAGGGCTACCACTCCAGTATTCCGGCCTGGAGAATTCCATGGACTGTATAGTTCATGGGCTTGCAAAGAGTCGGACACAACTGAACGAGGTGAATTTTTTTTTAAAATGATCCTAACTTTAATGGAAGTAAATGACCAGTTTTTTTTTCTTTTTAAAGTTAGTATATGTAATATTTTTTTTGAAAAATCTTTCCCAGTCTCCAGACTAGAATGAGATTTTCCTGTATTTTCTTCTAACGGTTTGAAATTTGGCTTTTCACATTTGATTCTTAAATCCAAAAGGTTTCTATGTATGGTGTGAGGTGTTGATTTTTGTATATGGTGATATTTAGATTGAGTTTTGTCTCGTTCCTTATGGAGAACCCACTATTTCAGCATCACTTATTATAGTCCCTCTTGGGCACAGTGTCCCCCTTTCTGCAGTGACCTGCGTGTCTTGTATCATTTTCTTGTACCTGTGGGTTTGTTTCAGGGTTGTCGTTCTTTTTCTGTTTGTCTAATGCTGCAGCACAGTCACACTCTATGAATTGTTATAACCTGATAATAATAAGAGAAAATTAAGAAGAAATTTTAAATCTCTTATGATCCCATCAATCAAACTATCTCTGTCTCAGTTTGTTTGGCACTTTTGTAGTCTTTTGCTTTGGCCTATTTTTGTACATTCAGGAGAGATTGTATATACAGATACAAATTTTCATTTTTCCTTAACATAATTATTATCCTTCTTTAATATTTGTGATTTTTACAGACTTGAATTTTCATTTTTTTCCCTTGAAATTGTCATTTTTTTCCCCTGTTTTTAAGGCATATTGACAAATGCTCCAGATTTGTGAGGGTCTTTTTTTTTTATTTTGTTCTTTGAAGTATGGCTGTGTTAGTTTTGAGTGTACAGCAAAGCAAGTCAGGTATATATATGCACGTGTTTGTGTGTGTACATATATGTATACACGTAAATATATATCTGTGTGTATGTGTAACTGAATCACTTTTCTTACATCTAAAACTAACACAACTGTACTTCAAAAACCAAACTAAAAACACCACACAACTTTGGAGCATTTGTCAATATGAATTAAAAATATCCTTTTCAGATTCTTTCCCCTTATAGGTTACTAAAAATATTGAATATGTTTCCCTGTGTTATACAGTGGGTCCTTGTTGGTTATCTATTTTATACACAATAGTGTGTATATGTTAATCACAAACTCATATTTTTTCAGCCCCCTTTGCCCTTTGGTAACCATAAATTTTCCAGATTTGTGCTTTTATTATGAGAACGATATGAACAAAGTGTTAAAGTTTTAAGATGAAGCAAGAAAGCGTTTCATCCAGAGAGAAATCAAGAAAGTTATTGAGACTCTAAGCTACTCACTTAACATAGCTCTTTTTTTTTTTTTGGCCACAGTGCCCAAACATGCAGGATCTTAATTCCCCAACCAGGGGTTGAATCCACACCCTCTGCCGTGGGAGCACAGAGTCGTAACCACTGGGCCACTAAGGAAACCTCACATAGTTCTTTCCTGTTGATAAATTAATGGTAGCAGTATGTGGAAAGGACTGGATCATCCATTCAAAGCTGTGACACAAAGACATCTGGGAATGATGGATGTATTAAGAGTGTGATCATCACTTCTCAAGGCCTTTAGATGAAAGCAAGACATTTGTTATGTGGGATTATCACTGAACTATTTATTTCAGGGACAAACAGTGACACAAAAATATGTGGAATCCTTTGCCTTCTGTGGTGTCAGTCATGACCCTTTCAGAGTCAAGTACTCTAGAGGACATAGTGAGTTAACTCTAAGTTGGAAGTCAAAAGGGAATCGTCCTGCAATCTGTATGGCAGTGGTGTGAACTGCAGTTTCTAAATAGGGAGTAGATGTGTTGATTGTTGTCAGGAGGTGTTTAAAGATCTTAGTCACTTCAATCAGATTTTACATCTTTCTCCAATTTGACTGCAGGACTTCTGACATCATTTCCACTCCAAATGATTATCTATTCAGTCGGCTCCAATTAGGGGACAGCGCATAAACACACCTTTCACAGGGAACACTCTTCTTTTGATTTCCAATAACAGCAGCTTCTGCTGTTCAGACATCCTGGACGTGGACTTTCTTTGTTCGGTCAACCAGCTTCGCATTTAGATTTAATTGTGTTTTTAAAATTTAGAGCCATTTATAAAATCCTTATTGCTTAGCTTCTCCTGAAATTGGGTAGAGGACTGTTGATGGTTTTTGTTATATTTGCTCAACATTAAAAGATGTTTTACCTAAGCCCCTCCAAGCTTCATTACGTCCATTTAAATCTTCAGAGTAGGCACAGCTCTGTGTGTTTTTGAACTGTGGTGTTGGAGAAGACTCTTGAGAGTCCCTTGGACTGCAAGGAGATCCAACCAGTCCATCCTAAAGGAAATCAGTCCTGAATATTCATTGGAAGGACTGATGCTGAAGCTGAAAGTCCAATACTTTGGGCACCTGTTGCAAAGAGCTGACTCATTAGAAAAGACCCTGATGCTGGGAAAGATTGAAGGCAGGAGGAGAAGGGGGCAACAGAGGGTGAGGTGGTTGGATGGCATCACTGACTCGATGAACTTGAGTTTGAGCTAGCTCCGGGAGTTGGTGATGGACAGGGAAGCCGGTGTGCTGCAGTCCATGGGGTTTGCAAAGAGTCAGACATGACTGAGTGACTGAACTGAACTGAACTGAGGCACAGGTGGGGGTGCCTCCAAGAGTCCTTGAGATGAATGGGAACGTGGCAGCTGGTATTGCCTGACTCAGCAATCTCTTCTCCACCATTCAAGTTACCGTTTATTGAGTGTAACTCTAAACTAGAAAATGTACCCTCATAACTAGGGGCTTGGTGTGCCCTACTCCCTTTCTCAGGGGCATTCTCTTACAAAACTTGGCTGATTGTGGGAAAGTCCCTCCTGTCCCTTATCCAAAATCGGCCTGCAAAGAGTATCGACCCATTGGTTCCAGTCTTGCCTTTTGTGGTTGAGCAGGGTTAAGGTTTACCTGTCACAGTGTGAGTGCCTTCGTGTTAAAGATCACTGATTCTTGGTGTTGTTCAGAAGTAAATAGTTAGGGCTTTCCAGGTGGCTCGGTTGTAAAGAATCTGCCTGCCAGTGCAAGAGATATGGGTTCGATCCCTAATCTGGGAAGATCACCTTGAGAGGGAAACAGCAACCCGCTCCAGTCTTCTTGTCTGGAGAATCCCATGGACAGAGGAGCCTGGCGGGATACAGTCCATGGGGTCGCAAAGAGTCAGACACGACTGAGTGACTGAATAACAACAGAGGTAGTTAACCAACAGAGACTTACTAAATAGCATGTGGAACTAGGCTCAATATTTTGTAATAACCTATATATATGTGTATATGTATATACACACACACGTATCTGAATAACTATGTACCTGGAGCTGACACAATATTGCAAACCAAGTATATTTTATTTTTTTAGTATTTATTTATTTTTTGGCTGCCTCTGGTCTTAGTTATGGTACTCAGTCGCTCAGTCGTGTCCAACTCTTTGCGACCCCATGGACCCGCCAGGCTCCTCTGTCTATGGAATTCTCCAGGCAAGAATACTGGAGTGGGTTGCCGTTTTCTTCTCCAAGTTGTGGTATGTGGGATCTTCGATTGCATGCATTGCTTTAGTTCATGATCTAAAGAACAACAGAGGCTGAGATGGTTGGATGACATCACCAACTCGATGGACATGAGTTCGAACAAGCTCCGGGAGTTGGTGAAGGACAAGGAAGCTTGGTGTGCTGCAGTCCATGGGGTTGCAAAGAGTCAGACACAGCTGAGCAGCTGAACTGAACTGAACTGACTGAACTGATAGCTTTAGTTGTCGTGGCACATGAGCTCTCCAGTGGTGGCACTTGGGCGCCGTAGCACATGGGCTCAGAGGCTGTGGCATGTGGGTGCAGTTCAAAAGCTTCGTCACTTCAAGGCATGTGGGATCTTAGTTCTCCCCTGCACTGCAAGGCAGACTCTTAATCCCTGGACCACCAGGGAAGTCCTCCAACTATACTTTAATTCATTAATTTTCCAAAAAGACCAGTGGGTCTCAAACTTCAGTGCACATCAAAATTGCTTGGAGAGCTTGCTAAAAGCACTGCCTTCTGGCCTGCCCTTAGAGTTTCTGATTCTGTAAGTCTGGGATAAAACCAGAGCATCTGCATCTCTGACAAGTCTCTGGGGGATCTCAAGCTGCTGGTCGGGGGACCACATTTTGAGGGCTTCTGCTAGAGACAAATAATATTCATTTATCTAGGTGCAAGGCATTTGTTATCTACCAAGGATACAACCTTTGCCCTCATGGAACTTATGGTCCAGTGGAACTTAGTGGAAATACAAACAGCAAAGTTCTGTGTTTGTTATGACAGGGAAAGCTTGAGAAACTCTGAGAGTATAAAATAAGGGACCTCATCTGGTCAATGGGTCAGAGTCAGGGAAGCCTCCTCACCAAAGTGATTTTTGAGCTGTGACCTGAAATATAGATTGGAGTTTGTCAGACTGAAGAAGGTGGATGGAGCAGTGAGAAATTCTTTGCACGGGTGAAGATGGATGGCACATAAATACAAGGCATGTGGAGACAGCCGGCGTGGTAGACATGCAAGAAGGAAGGGAAAGGCTGGGGGAGGTGGAGATGCTTTCTGAACTAGCTTCAGATGTCTAGTTTTTATTCCAAGGTCAATCAGAAGCCCTTAAGACCCATGGGGCTTTTAACCAGGCGAAGTGGGTGTGATGTTTGTTTTGTTGATTTACATTGATTTGTTGTTGTTGTTCAGTCACTAAGTTGTGACCGACTCTTTGCAATCCCATGGACTGTAATCTGCCAGGCTCATCTGTCCTCCACTGTCTCCTGGAGTTTGCTCAAATTCATGTCCATTGAGTCAGTGATGCTCTCTAACCATCTCCTCCTCTGCCATCCCCTTTTGTGCGTGTGTGTGTGTGTGTGTGTGTGTGTGTTTGCCAGTGACATGACAAGTAAATGGCTTAGGCACAGCAAACCCAGCTTATGTAGTTGCGAGAACTGCCAACGCTCAGCATCCTTGAGGCTGATTGCATCGCCCTGTGACTATCACCATGGTGCTGTCCCCCGTGAGCAGTCAGTAACTTAAATTAAAGATTAAATTGATTTGGAGGAGGCATAATTTTGCATTCTTTGGCCTAAAGGCAAGATTATGATTGTCTGATATAATTTAGGGTTCATAAAAATACCGTTGACCTACAGAATTGAAGTACTTTTCATTCTTCCTGGCCAGAAGGTCATTCTGCATTTTATGAGAAAGAAGCGGTGGGAGTAGTGAAGGTGAGGGGGTGATAGGGGAGGAAGCAGGCAGAAGAGTGGCCCTAATCACAGATTTTGCTGTTATTGAAGCTATGGAGGTGTGCCAGTCCCTTTTCCCCTCATTAGTATGTTTTGAAGAGCAGTGAAACTTGGAAGGAGGGAATGAGCAAATGAGTTCAGGGCACTGGTTACCATATGGCTTCAATTACAGGATTGACCCTTGTGCTCATGGGGAGTTTCTTAGGGCAGGACAAATACCACAATTATGCAATGTGGCATCTGAAACCCATCTGACTTATTGTTTTAATTTGGAGAAAAGATCTCTTTCCCAGCTGGACTTGTCACTTAATATTAGTATCTGGTCTTGGGGAAGGGCATTTGTCATAGCCTCCAAAGAGGGAGGAAAGATGACTTGAGGATTCTCCTTCAGGAAGGACCAAGAGTGTCAGCATCAGTTAGGCAAGGATTTGGATGCTTGCTCTTGGTTTGTTGAGAAAATTAATCTACAGAACTACAATCTTCTCATTTGAAAAACAGAGATAGTACTACCAGCCTCACAGGATCTTAAGACATGGTGAAATTAATATATCTAAGAAGGTCTTGGGCCTTCTGAGAATTTTTCTTAAATGGAAGCTGGTATTGTTATTTTTTATTGGAGTATAGTTGCTTTACACTGTTGTCTTAATTTCTGCTGTACAACGAAATGAAACAACTATGTATATTCATTGATCCCCTCCCTCTGGGGCCTTCTCCGACTCCATCACCACGTTCCACCATGTAGATCATCACGGAACACCAAGCTGAGTTCCCTCTACGATGTCACAGGCTCTCACTAGCTGTCTCTTTCACATGGGATGGTGTATATATATCAACCCTAATCTCCCGGTTCATCCCACCCTCCCCTCCCCGCCTCCTGTGCCCGTAAGTCCATTCCCTATGTCTGTGTCTCTGTTCTTGCCTTGCATATAGGTTCATCTGCATCATTTTTCTAGATTCCACATATATGTGTTAATATACAATGTTTGTTTTCCTCTTTCTGACTTACTTCACTCTATATGAGAGACTCTAGGTCCATCCACATGTCTACAGATGACCAAATTTCATTCCTTTTTATAGCTGAATAATATTCCATTGTATATATGTACCCCTTATTATTAGTGGTGGAGTTGTTATTGTTTTCCATGTGACACATCAATGGGTCAAGTACCTTGTTATCAACCTCTCAGGGCTCTATAAATGGCTTAAATTTTTACTGCTATTACTCAAGACCCAGCCCTGGGAGTTACACAGAGACACTTCTGCTTCATTGTTAGTTAACACAAGCCACTGGGCCAGCCCAGACGCAAAGGGAGTGTAAGTAGATCACACCTATTGATGGGGGCAGTGGCAAAGAGTTTGGTGTCCACCTTTAGTCCGCCATGCTGATTTCTGTGTTTAAAAGCTCACTCTGACTTTTGTGGGTAAGACACATTAGGGAGCAAAAGTAAACAGCCTATTTAGAAGGCTTTTGTGATGGTCCAGGAAAGAGATAATAGTGTCTTGAATTAGGCTTATAAATAGGAAGTAGATGAATTCAAGATACATTTTAAGTGTAAAGCCAGATGAAGGATTGAGCCTTGTGGGTAAAAACTACAAAGGCCAGCCTATAGGATGGGAGGGATTCTTAGCAGTTGAGAGTCCCAAAGAGAAGATGAGAATAACCCCAGAATCCTCACTCAATATGGCTTCAGGAACCATCAGAGCAGAAGTCGTGGGGAACTGACCAGGGTCCTGAAACATTCTTTCCATCGTTGATCCATCCTCTGCCTCTGGGTTTGTGCCAGGCACTGTGATAATCTTTGACAGTATAAAGATCAGTAGGACAGGGTTCCAACTTTCGACGAGTATAAAGCCCTTTTGTGATGATTAACAAGTATGCAAGAAATCCCAGGACAGTGTCATGTGCAGGCCAACCTGCTGAGGTCAGATAGGGCTCTCTGGTAAAGGTGACCTCTGAGCTGAATACTGAACAGTGGGGGGCAGGTTGCAGGTCAGTTTGAGGGAGAGAGAAGGTGTTTCATGCATAAGCAGATGACAGGAACAGAAACATGAAATGCAAAACATCAAACAACTGGGCTGAGGCTGAAAAGACAGAGCAGGTCTCTAGGAGCCTCATATACTAGGCTTAGGACTTTAGATTTCGTCTGGAGACAATGAGGTGACACAGGATTTTAAGTAGAGTGTGTAAGCAGGAAATAATTTATACTGTAGCTGGATCTCCTGGGAGTGTGGCATTGAAAGTAGGCAGAAAGAACAGAGATGGGAGGTGAGTGAGGTTCCTGTTGTAATCAACGAATATAGTGGCGGTGAGAACCATTTCTGTACTCTCCTCTTTATCAAGTTGACACCCCAAATAGGAATTTCTACTAAAAAAAATCCAAACCATCCGATAAGAAATTAACTGGAGAATAAGCTGCTGTCATCATTTCTTCATGCTTCTCATAACTTTATCGGATTTCTAAGTAATTGGATATATGGCATCACTTACACCTCCTTTCTCTATTGAAAATAACTGGTATGTTGAAGGCAGGTGTTCCTCTGAGGGCATCTGGCCATTTCTATTCCTTAGAGATGGCCTGTCTGAAAGCAGTTCACATCCTTCTCTTTGTTACTGCCTCGTCCACCAGGATGGTGGGTTAAGGATCTACTCTGTGGATCCAACTCCTTCAATGTTGATGTTCCCGAATCTGCTTTTTGAAGGAAGTAGTAGGTTGTGTCTATGGGGTTGCACAGAGTCGGACACGACTGATGTGACTTAGCAGTAGCAGCAGCAGTAGGTTGTATGGGCTTGCATAGTGGCTCGGATTGTGAAGAATCTGCCTGCAGTGCAGGAGACCTGGTTCAGTTCCCGGGTTGGAACGATCCCCTGGAGAAGGAAATGGCCACCCACTCCAGTACTCTTGCCTGGAGAACTCCATGGACAGATGAGACTGGTGGGCTACAGTCCATGGGGTCAAAGTGTCGGACACAACTGAGTGATTAACACTTATAATAAGTGGTATCTCTACTTTCACTAGTAGAATAAGCTGTATTCTTTACCCAACTTTACAGCAATAAAATGCATCCAGTATTTCTAGTGGGTATGCTTTCCTGAGATGTTAAAGAAGTGACATTGGCAGGGCTCAGAGGTCTGATTCCTATAGGAGATAGGAAATAAGAGAAGAGGAGGATTCTTAGTGATACCTATGGTTCAGGCTTGGAAGTGTGTTTTTTTAATTTTTAATTAATTTTATTGTTGGAGTATAGTTGATTTACAATGTTATGTTAATTACTGCTGTACAGGAAAGTGAGTCAGCCATATATATGTGTATTGTTATTGTTCAGTTATTGTTCAGTTGCTAAGTCACGTCTGACTCTTTGTGACCCCATGGACGCCAGCACTCCAGGGTTCCATGTCACTCTGTTTTAGATTCTATTCCTGTGTAGGTCATTGTAGTGTATTGAAGAGTTCCCTAAGCTATACAGTAGGTTCTTTTTAGTTATCTATTTCATATATAGTAGTGTGTGTATGTCAACCCCAGTCTCCCAATTTATCTTCCCCTTTCCCCCTTGGTAACTGTAAGCTTGTTTTCTACATCTGTGATTCAGTTTCTGTTTTATAAATAGGTTCATTTTTACCATCTTAAAAATATCCCACATCTAAGAATATCATGTGATATTTGTCTTTCTCTGTCTGACTTACCTCAGTCAGTATGACAGTCGCTAAGTCCATTCACCTTGCTGTAAATGGCATTATTTTGTTCTTTTTTATGGCTAAGTAATATTCCATTCTGTATAGGTGCTACACCTTCTTTAGCCATTCACTGGACATCTAGGGTATTTCCATGTCCTGGCTGGTAAACAATGCTGCAGTGGACATTGAGGTGCATGTATCCTTTTGAATTACAGTTTCCTCTGGGTATATGCCCAGGAGTGGGATTGCTGGATCATATGGTAGTTCTATTTCTAGTTTTTTAAGGAACCTCTATACTGTGCTTCTTACTGACTGTGCCAATTTATGTTCCCACCAACAGTGTAAGAGGGTTCCCTTTATTCCACACCTTCTCCAGCATTTATTGTTTGTAGATTTGATGACGATGGCTATTCTGACCAGTGTGAAGTGGTACCTCATTGTCCTTTTGATTTGCGTTTCTCTACTAAGATGAATAATACGGAAGTAAGATGTATTTGGGTGGGAGGGAAAATCACTTACTCCTCCTGTGAGCCTTATTAGTAGACTTCTTTTTGACAACACCTCATCTCAGAACTTGTTTCTGGAGGACCAAAGCAAAGACTGGGATCAGTAATTAGTACTACTTAATGTCATTGAGCTGTGAGGATTAAATATAATACAACAATGCTTATAAGGAAAATTACTGAGGACCTCAGAGAGATTTTGTTTATATGGGTTGTATCTATGAATATTTACAATTTTAAGAATAAAAGCAGAGGAATTAAAAAATATTTATTTATAAATGTATTTTAAACAGTAACAATAAATCCCCTACACGCTAACATAAATAAAATTTTTATTAAAAATGCCTATTTTTTCCAAAACAAAACTACGTATAGAAAATGCCACTGTTGTACATTTCTGCAAATTTCTTTAATATTTGGTTTTATGGAAAGCAGTGTCCTTATATCTGCTTCCACATTCAGTTTGTTTCAATGTGATGCTTTCATTGAAGTATATGAAGAAAACTCAGCCTCACACAGTTGTAGTTGGTGGAGGGAGAAATACTTTGATGACCATTTTCAGAAAATTTTGGATATTCATCTTTGATATTATTTGAAAACCCAATGAGTGCCATTTCCTTAAAGATAAATTGTGGTATGAAATCTGAAACCATGTCAATGAATTTTTCATATTCTGTTACCTTAAAATCTTTTAGTCTGTCTTGAAATTTAAGTGGATCTTTTATGCATGCATTATTTTATAACAGAATATATCAGTAATTTGGGAAACAATCGATGACTGACTCAGGCCTTCTCAGTATTGGCCCACTCTTATTATCCAGTATTTAAAAATACACACTAATATCACTGTCAACCTCATCGGAAACATCTTTACGTGTTGGAGAGCTGTCAAACTCGTGTCACAGACACCAGTTTCCTAAAAGTCTACTATTTTACTTGAAAACTCAAGTTTTATTACCAGCAGCAAATTCAATAAGATTTTTCTTTTCTTGAAATGACAGGCTGACTTCATTCATCTTCAGGTTTGTCAGTCGGTCAATCTCTGAAATAAAAATGGCATCTTCTGAGAAAAGTGTTTAGTTCAGCTTATGAATTAAATGCAGAAGGGTTGGTTTGTTTTCTGGAGAGAAGTGGCTTTGTACACATTTCCCGTCTTGTCACTCAGAATATTAAAAAGAAAGGATGTAAGTTTAATGCAGTTGTTCCCCTGCTTCATCAGTACCATTCTTAGGTGAACTGGCGTTTATTTATGAGTGTGTAGCAGTGAGAAACTCAAGTACAGCTTGGTACCACGTTTTAAGTTTGTACAAAGCGACCATCCAGTTCACCCGTCGGCTCATTCGTGCTTTCAGTGAGAACATGTGCCGAGATTCATACGTCAGCACCCCTGTTGCAAGGTCTTCTTTGATGATGAGTTAGTGCTGATACCAGAAGAATACAAGCAAAACTGCAAATCCTGCCGTATCTGTCAAATTGTAAGGCAAAAGTGCAGCTCCATATTTGATTGGATGACTCAGTCTTCATGTTCGCAGCTGACTTTGTCGCCAAAGGTTACTGCATTGTTGGAAACCGGCAATGCTGTGATTTCTTTTGCTGACTTATCCTCCAGCAGGCGTGCAGTAATGTCAGTGGTAGAAGGCTTTACTGGCCCCTGAGCTATCGTTTTCCTTCCCCAGGAAATGAAATGTGATAACTCCTCCTGGAGCACATTTGAGTGGCTTTTCCATTTAAACTGTGAAAAACTGCAATAAACCAACTGGGTGTTTTTTTGTTTTTTGTTTTTTTTTTTGGCTTTTAAGGCACTTGTTTTGTCTATGTCTAATTCATTAATTCCTTTTTCTTTAAATTCCAAATGATTGACCTCAAAAAGATGTCCTAAGTTAGCTTTCACCATAGTGATATTCTAAAATGCTATATTCTATAGAACACAGAAAGATAAATTAGTATCATCTGTGAAGCTGAGGAAACTAAAGTAAATTTGTTCATTTTTTGCTGTAGTTTTGTTTGTATTTTTACCTAGTTTCTTTGGAGAAGATTCCTCTCTTCCATGAGTCAGAACTGTCTGATACGTTAGTTTCATTTTTCTCAGCATTTTTGGTCACGGATGTTTCAGCTATGAATTGGAGGAGGTGAATTGTCTAAATATTTTAAAGCTCATGCTCTATCCCTAAACAGCAGCCAGATATATTATAAGTGTTCATTTATTTTAAAGTAAATTTTAAAAGGGGAATGAGTGCATGCTTACTCGGGTTTGACTTGTAATTTCAGCCCACCAGTCTCCTCTGTCCATGAAATTTTCCAGGCAAGAATACTGGAGTGTGTTGCCATTTCCTATTCCAGGAGGTCTTCCTGACCCAGGAATTGAGTCTCCATGACTCCTGTATCTCCTGTGTTGGCAGGCAGATTCTTTTACCACTGAGCCACATGGGAAGCCCCTTCCTAAGTTATAAAATACAAAAACTTAAGATAAGATTTAAATTTTTATATTTTTATTTTCTAGAAATTATTTTGCAATTATTTTCTAAGTATTAATACAAAAGAGGACAACATAGGGTAGTTTTTATGTGTCTGAGTAAGTATAAGGAGAACTTGTGGATTTCAAATGAACAATTTATTGGATGATAATGAAATTACAACTATTAAGCAGATATAACCAAAGAGAGCTAATAACACAGTGGAAATTGTGAGACAAACAGAAATAATCTTTGACAATGAACATATGCATACCTCAAACTTGATACCTTAGAAAGGTCTGCAAAACACAAGAGAATATAATATGAGCATGCATTCTGTTTAAATTTGACATCATAACATGTCGTGTGGTTTTTGGAAAACTCCACCATACTCTCATGAGACTATGAAAGTTTTGGCAAATAAAGATTTAATAATATGAGAATAATTTTGACTATGTAGACACACTAAAAGCATCTTAGAGATCCCTAAATGAGTGGGCTTGGAGAACTGCTTATTTGGGCTAGTGATATAGTGTTTAAGAAGAATTTATACACGCACGCACACACACATATATACGTGGAACACTGCGTGCAGGTTCTGGCATAGAGCATGCAAGAAACATTAGCAGCTATCATTACAGGGGTTAGATGATTCTACAGAAGATTTCCCCATGGGATTACTGAGAAGACGATGAGAAAAGTTTTAGAATGGAACCTTCAGGAATACCAATATTTAAGGAGTGGATGGATTATCAAGAAATTAGTGGCGATGGGGGAAACTGGTAGAATGATTGTCATAATGGTGGGTATAATACTGCCAACAGACCTATTTATATAGAAAAGGATATATAAACTCCTGGAGACAGATACAAGAAAATGGGAAGTGATGAAGCAAGCCGGCAGAGGTAGGTACAGTTTCCCAGGTCCCCCAGGCTTCCTATGGGGTTGTTCAGCAATAGGAGAGGTCACCTGCCAGACTCAGGCCCTGCCCCTGTCACTCTCACAAGGAACTTACGGCCCTCACTCACATTCCTCATTTCGCTTCGCCTGACTTGTTTTATTTGTGTCTTCCTAAGTTGCAAGAGGTGAACAGCTCATGACTTTTTTCATGCTCTAGCTGCCTTGCCTCACATTCAGCAGACACTCAATAAATATTGATTGAGCAAATGAGTGATGGGTGTGACCTTAGAAGGAATAGTTCCCACAGGAATGGTTGTGGGTGGAAAAGAAAAGCCAGATGACAAAGGGCTCAAGACTGATGGCCAGGAAGGAAGGAGAAGAAACAAGTGTAAACACATCTTTGAAGAACATGAACATAAAGAATGAAAGAGAGAGGAATCAAAAGGAATCAGTAACCCCATGAGGATCTAGGGACAAGAGAAAATCTTTTTTTTCAAGGGACAGGATTATGAGAATCATGTGCTGAGAGGAAAGATGTGAGAGAGACAGATGGGGAGAGGACACAGAGATACAAGGGAGAAAGAGCCCCATAATAAGGGTAGTAAGAAATTATCCATTCATTTATTCATTCATTCATCAAATAGTAAATGTGCAATGTGCGTGCATGCTCGGTTGTGTTATGGCAAAGTGGATGAGGGGGAATGTAGCAAGGGCTTAGAACAGTGCTGGACCGTTGGACGGTGCTCTGTAGGTAGCTGCTGCTATTCTTCTCTGCTTTGAAAGGTTGCACTGAAGCACTGTAAATGGTGTGGATATTTTGGACCATTCAGAGGGTAGTAAGAATTTGGGGGATCTGTCTACAGAGAGAACAGTGTCTTCCTTTGGAGGCAGAGGAGGGGAGATGGGCTCTTGGCCAGCAGAGGTGGGCTTCAGTCCTGTCTTGTCACTTGAGAGCTCGTCAACAAACAAGGGGAACGGAGCACCCAGCACCGGGAGGCCTGCCGGGGGGACGGGAGCAGAATTAGACTCCAGGAGAACAGGGATGGATGGGGTGACTGGGGCATCCATTTGTGGGAGAATCTGGACACTTACTGCCCATCAGCTGGACAAAGCTGCCTCTCAGGCCAGGTTGTACTGGGGAAGTTCTTTGTTTCTTTTTTACCCCCAGAAAGAAAACTTTATTTTTTTCTCTATAGCTGAGCCCAGAGGACTCCTTATGATAAAGGCAGAAAATGTTTCATCTTGGCTACTTCCTCTTGGGTATTGTAAGATGTAGAGCAATTCAAGACATAACCACATAGCTGGTTATGGTTATTCTCTGCCCATAAGCTCTTCAGGGGCAGACAGTATGCCTTAGGTGTGTATCTCCAGCACCTAAGAGATTACCTGGGGAAAGGAAGGTTTTCAATAAATGTCCATTGATGACACAAAAAATATTCTTCAGTTTTAGGTTTTTGGGGTGGTCAGTGTGACAAACAAATTCATTCCTAGGAAAATTTCCTGGAGATGCAAGACAGATTCCTCTGCCTGGGTTTTAAATGTTCGTGTCCCTCAGACTGAGTGTCTGGGTCCTCTTTTCTTTCATTCTAGCTCCTTTCCTCTGTTCCTCCTCTTTTATTACCTTTCATATGCCACCAGTGCCCACAGGAGGGTCTCCAGGACAGATCTCATCCTCTGAGCTGCAGACTCATGTTTTCAGTGCCTACAGTTCTTTTAAAGAAGTTTTTTATTGAAGTGTAGTTGATGTGCCATGTTGTGCTAATTTCTGCTATGCAGCAAAGTGACTCAAGCATATATGTGTGTGTGTATTCAGTGCCTCAGTTGTGTCTGACTCTTGGCGACCCCGTGGACTGTAGCCCACCAGACTCCTCTATCCATGGAATTTTCCAGGCAAGAACACTGGAATGAGTTGCCATTTCCTTCGCCAGGGGATCTTTCCCACCCAGGGATTGAACCCACGTCTCCTGTATTTTCTGCACTGCAGGCAGATTCTCTACCCACTGCACCACCTGCACTCATCTGTCAAGTAAACATCCACAGCATCCCCAAAAAGTGATTCTGCCGTACTCATTCTTAACCCCTCTTCTGTTCATTTTACCCAGGGTAGTCATGGTTAAGATGCCTCAAATGCAGTCCTTATAATACCACTCTCTGGGTTAACAGTCCAGGGTTTTCTCATTACTCTTAGAAGGTGGCATAAAATCCTTTAATGTGACTCATAATGGCACAAACAATTTAGTCCCTGTGTACCTCTCCAATTTTAACTACCATACTCCCCTTTCCTTTCTATGAAACAGCCACATGGCCTTTTTTGTTGTTGTTGAAATATAACTGAAGCATACCATTATATCAGTTGCAGATGTACAACACAATGATCAGATGTTTGTATATATTGTGGAATGATCACCACAGTAAGTCTAGTTGACATCCATCACCACACATAGATACAGTTTTTCTTCTTGTGATGAGAACTTTGAAGATCTACTGTCTTAACTTTCAGATGTACAATACAGTGTTATTAACTATAGTCCCCAGGCTGTACATGGCATTCCTAGGACTTACTTGTCTCACAACTGGAGGTTTGTGATTTTTGACCACTTTGCAAAGGTGAAGGCTCAAGGAGAAGTTCTAATTCTCAACAAGGTTACCTTTACACTCAGCTGTAATGTCTCCTGGTCATTTTCCTCCTGTTTCAGATTCTGTCTTCTACCTGCTTCTACCTGGAACTCTCTCACATACGAGAGTATCTACAGTTGTGCCTCTCCTCCAAGTCTTCTCTTTTTCTGGATGAATAACCTTTGTTCTTTCTTTTAAATTGTTTAGCTTTTCAGTTCAGTTCAGTTGCTCAGTCATGTCTGACTCTTTGCGACCCCATGGACTGTAGCACGCCAGGCTTCCCTGTCCATCACCAACTCCCGGAGGTTGCTCAAACTCATGTCCATCGAGTTGGTGATGTCATCCAACCATCTCACCTTCTGTCATCCCCTTCTCCTCCTGCCTTCAGTCTTTCCCTGCATCAAGGTCTTTTCTAATGAGTCAGTTCTTCACATCAGGTGGCCAAAGTATTGGCGCTTCAGCTTCAGCATCAAGTCCTTCCAATGAATATTCAGGACTGATTTCCTTTGATTGACTGGTTTGATCTCCTCGCAGTCCAAAGAACTCTCAGGAGTCTTCCCCAACACCACAGTTCAAAACCATCACAGCTTAGCTTTTAGAAAACTTAAATACATACAAAAAAGTGCACATGTGATAAATGAAGAGTTCAAAGAATTTCTAAAACTGAACCCAGCCATGTAACCAGAACCCAGGACGAGAATCAGAGCGTATCAGCATTCACAAGATCCCCTTCAGCCTCCACCCCCAGAGGTTGTCACTATCCTGACCTAGAACAGCATGTATTTGCTTTGCCTGTGTTTGTATCTTATATAAATCCCATCAGACAGCAGGTGTGAGACATAGATAATGTGCACCAGATGGGACCAGAACCTCTGTGCCTGGATTCCTGTGATCAGCATTGTGGTTTGAACTTCATCCATACCATCCTAGGCAGTTGTAGATCACTTGTTCTCATCCCTGTATAGTGTTTCATTGTGTGACTACACCACAAAGTTTATTTATTCATTTTATTGTTGATGGACTTTTGAGTTATTTCTAGTTTGGGACTCTTAACAAATAGTGTTTCTAGGAACATTCTACTGCAAGGCTTTTGGTGCAAGCTTATGCCCTTTCCTGCTGGATGTGTACCTTGGTGTGGAACGACTGATCACAGCACATAAGTGGAAAGGTCTCACGTCCCGTTTGAATAGATGCTGTCAAACACTTTGCTAAAGCAGCTATACCAATGCTGTCTTTGCTTATAGCATGAGCTCCTGATTATGGCCACCTGGGAGCCTCTCTGGTGAATTTGGTTTGTAGGAAAAGTGAAATGTAACTAAGAAGGAGAAAAAAAGATTGTCCAGAACCTCCAGGAATCATCAGGGAAATCTAGCCTGAATTAAGGCTAAATTATGCAAACCCCACCTCCCCAAAGGGTGTTCTGGTCAGGCTCAGTCACGTGCCTGAGCCACTTTCTGCAACCATATGATTGGCCAGCCTGGCTGTCACACAGGCTCCCTACTTCTGTATAAGGAGTGGTACACTTTGATTGAGAGCTCCTCTGCTTGAGCAGCTGCTGCGGCTTCTGCTAAGTTGCTTCAGTCATGTCTGACTCTGTGTGACCCCATAGACAGCAGGCCACCAGGCTCCACTGTTCCTGGGATTCTCCAGGCAAGAACACTGGAGTGGGTTGCCATTTCCTTCTCCAATGCATGAAAGTGAAAAGTGAAAGTGAAGTCACTCAGTTATGTCAGACTCTTAGCGACCCCATGGACTGCAGCCTACCAGGCTCCTCCATGCATGGGATTTTCCAGGCAAGAGTACTGGAGTGGGTTGCCATTGCCTTCTCCAGCTTGAGCAGCTAGCCAAAGGCAAATAGGTGAGTTTTCCAGGTAGGCAAAAGGTTCCTATCACAGCCACTGGGGCGTCCAAGAGCCAGGATGCTCCTGCATTTTACCACCTGCTTCAAACTGCCCAGGGATATGTGTGTGTGTGTGTGTGGGGGGGGGTGCTTTTAGGACCATCACATGAAGAACTGGGTGGGAAATGCTACATGAACATCTGCAGATGTGAGTTATTAATGTCCTGTATCCAGTTCAGCTTTTATTGTGAAGAGTTTCCCACTTGGGAGATTAATAAGAAAGAACTCAGCTTCTTCAGCGAGGCCTGTATGCCCAGCTGGATGTAATTGTTGGGGAGTGAAGAATGCACGGCTGTTTTCTCCAAGGCCTTACCAGAAAGACTGAGACAACGAATCTGGGATGAGGGAAAGGGCTTATTAAAAAGAAAAAGGAAGCATGAGCTAGAAATGAATGTGAGCCTTAATGAGAGTGAATCACAGGACGGGTGGTGTGTGACCAAGTTGAGATGCAGGCAGCAGCTTGTTATCACCAAGGATATGTCATGCCAAAGTCGCCCTTTCCCCTTGAGAGGAGCGTGTCAAGGTCAAGTCTGCGTGAGATGTCTTTACGGCCATGTGGCATATTTGATGATGGAAATCTAAAGTGAGTTTTCTGGTAAAGGATCACTGGACCCTTTGTCCTCTCTCACTAATATTTTTCAACATTTACTTAGATGATAAGATGGAAAAAGAATCAGAATAACTGGTCCAAATCAGAGGCAGAGGCCTTTTTCCTCACTAAGAGGAGACTAAAAGGGGTTGTTGTTTAGCCGCTAAGTCATCTCTGACTCTTTGCGAACCCATGGATTATAGCCCGCCTCTGTCCATGGGATTTCCCAGGAAAGAATACTGGAGTGGGTTGCCATTCTCTTCTCCGGGGGATCTGGGGTCTTCCTGGTCCAGGCACCGAACCTGAGTCTCCCGTATTGGTAGGCAGATTCTTTACCACTGAGCCACCTGGGAAACTAGAGGGGTGATACAGGTGCATAAAAGACTCAAAGGCAAAAAAGAAGATGAGTGTTGACTCTCAATTGTAATTATTTGTATGGCTATATTAAATAAAAAACAGCTTTGTCTTTTTTTCTGAATGATGTTGAAAGTTAGACTCGAGTCTCTTTTGGCTTCTATCTTCATTCCCCAACTGCGTATCTGGTTGCATTAATATGAACAATGTGATCAGTTACAAATGCATCATTCTCTTTCACACACCCATAGCTTTATCTTGGTTATTCCTTGTGCTGGGACCTCTTCAGTGTACCTCCTACCCGTCCTTGCTTCCTCCAGGGAGCTTGCCTTTTCTGACAGGCCAGGCTGCTCTAGGTACTTCACCTGTGCCCCCATCTTGATCTGGGCTTCTCTCCATCATAGCACTTAACAGATGAAATTGACATTGTCTACTTCTCTGTAACCATGATTTACCTACTTTTGTGACTGAAGCAGTGATTCAAACCGAGACTTTCAGTAAATGTTTTTGAATATGTAGGTGAATGAGGGAGTGAGCAAGTGAGGGTATATCTGAATAAATAAAACTGAAAGCAGTGATGGCATTCTGCTATAAGGAGGCATCTTTGGTCTCCGACTAAGAAAGAACATTCTCACAGGTACCTCTGTTCAGGAAAGAAATAGGCTGCTTGCACTGCGAGTGGGCGCATTTATCTGGAGGATGTAACTCAGGCTGGATGACCCTCCAACAGTGAATTTCCGCCTTGAGTGGGAGGCTGGTAAGCAAGACTGCCAACTTCCATTTTAACTGTAAATTCTTTTATGCTATTTATTTGCAGAATGCCTCAAGACTGAAATTGGGTTATAATTTGTGGGAATGATACTTTATTGAGGTTTATAAATAATGAGATCAAGAAAAGTTAATTTGTAACTATATCCATCAAGAAACATAGAAAACTGAAGGGAGAAATTTGGCCTAGCTATTAAACATCTCCTGGACCAAATAATCAAATTAATTCCTACCCTACAATTTTCCCTGTCTCTTAAGTAAGCAATCTTTTTAATACTTACCATAGATTTTAACATATTAACCTTATTAAAAGAGGAACTGCAGACACTTTTATCTTGAAACCCTGAATTTTTTTAGTTATTTCTGAGAACTCAATTACTAGATCAATAAGTCTTTATTGACTTCTTATGTGTGCCATGTGCTCTTTTATATGCTCACTCACTTAAACTTAAAAACAAATACTACAAGAAATATATGCTTACTGCAATTCAAACCGACAGAAAAAATATACCAGTGTACCTATCACCTTTCTTAAGAAAACACTGAGGAGTGAAAATGACCATAAACACTACCCAGTGGTAAAGTTTACATTACTTTTCTACATGTGGATGTATTGATAAGCAACATGTGATATTGTTTGCACGTTTTTAAGTGTGATATAACTGATACCATATATGAAAGTTATCCAACTTGCTTTGTTATTTTTTTGTGTTTAGAAGTTTATTCATTTTTACTGCTCTAAAGATTTTGTCATAGGAAAATATCACAATATATTCATCCATTCTTCTGCCAGAGAATATTTGTGCTATTTCTTCTTTTTTGTTATTACAAATAATGCTGTCATGTGCCTTCTTATACCTGCTGTTTGCTTGTGTGTGTTTTTATTAGTGTTTCTCCATGTTACGACAGGGACTAAGATTGCTGGGTTATATGGTACAGCCACCAGATAAAGTCAGTTGTCCCCAGAGTGGTTTTATCAGTTTATATCACTTCGAAGATGCCGATAGTTCCTGTTGCTCCACATACCTGCCAACACATGATGTTGTCAGATTTTAAGTTTTTGGAAATCTGATATTGTGAAACATTGTTGTGGTTTTAAATAGCATTTTACCATGACATGTGAGGTTGTTTTTAGCTTTTGTTGATTTGTGGGAGCCCTTTGTATATTCTGGATATGAGTCTTTTTTCAGATATATACTACAGATATTTTCCGCCAGACCTTGGCTTGATTATTTTCTTTCTTTCCAGCTATAATGAAGCATAATTCAAAAATAAAAATTATGTATATTTAAGATATACCTTGGGAAGTTTTGATATACACATGCATTGTGAAAAGATGGCCACAATCAAAATAACATATTCATCACCTCACATAGTTATGTTTTGTCTGGGTAACTGCAGCTATGAAATTAAAAGATGCTTCCTCCTTGGAAGGAAAGCTATGACATACCCAGACAGTGTATTAAAAAACAGAGACATCACTTTGCCAACAAAGGTCGGTATAGTCATGTTTTTTCCAGTAGTCATGTACGGATTTGAGAGTTGGACCATCAAGAAGGCTGAGTGCTGAAGAATTAATGCTTTTGAACTGTGGTGCTAGAGAAGACTCTTGAGAGTCCCTTGGACTGCAAGAAGATCAAGTCAGCTCAATCCAGAAGGAAATCAACTTTGAATATTCATTGAAAGGACTGATGGTGAAGCTGAAGCTCCAATACTTTGGCCTCCTGATGCAAAGAACTGACTCATTGGAAAAGACCCTGATGCTGGGAAAGATTGAAGGCAGAAGGAGAAAGGGATGGTAGAGGATGAGATCATTGGATAGCATCATTGACTCAATGGACATGAGTCTGAGCAAACTCCAGGAGACAGTGAAGGACAAGGAAGCCTCGTGTGCTATATAGTCCATGGGATTGCAAAGAGTCAGACAAGACTTGGAGACTGAATAACAACAATAAAAAACTTTAGTTAATTTCCCCCTCTGTATGGTGGAGTCCTGCCTCTGATGTTCTGCCAGGTCTGAGCACAGCTATGTTGCTTGCCTCTCCTGTCAGTAGCTCATCACTGTCTGGAATTTAGTTCCCATACATTCCTTTACACCTGGGCTCTTTCTCACAGTTTAGAAAAACTACAGTGTTACAGTGTTTCTGAATTATTTTTGATCTTTGGGTTAATGGAAGTGTCTTTGGGTTAATGGAAGAAGTGAACCTCTCACTTCTCTTTTTAATATTCAGTTGCTATTTAGGTTTCCTTTGTTGTGACTACCCCATTTTGCACTTTAAATGTTTTCTTGACTATTGATTTTTTTATTATTAATGTGTTCTTTATACAATCTTAATTAATATTAATATTTTGTCGGTCAGATACATTGCAAATATATTTTTTCAACTCTGTCGCATATCTATTTACTTTCTAATGATGACTTTTGATGCATAGAAGTTTGTTTTAACATAGTCAAATTTATCTCTCATTTGTAGTTGTCCTTTTCTGCATCTTTCTTCTCTGATCTGTGAATGCCATTTCTGTCATTTGTCATGTTTCCATATGTACTTGGGTCTGTTTCTCTGGTCTGCTTGTTTATCCCAAGCAATATATCCCAAGCAATATATCTACCAATATATCTGTTTGTTTAATTATACCTGTAGAATAAGTTTTAGGTTATGGTTGGTAAGTCTTTCCATCCTCTTCATCTTCAAAATTTATCTTAGATATCTTCATTCTTTGTTCTTCCATACAGGGTTTATATCCGTTGTCAAATTCTGTTAAAACTATTGAGTTTTGACAGGAAACACACTGAATTTATAGGTTAATTTTAGGAGTGCTGACATTTTATGTTATTGAATCTGTGAACACGGTATTTCTCTCCATTTATTTAGGTTTCATAAAAGTGCTATAATCTTCTTCAGAAACAATTGTACATCAATTGTGGAATTTAATCCTAGGTAACTTTGTATCATTTTCAAACTGTATTCTAGTTGTTTGTGGCTAGTAACTAAATGCGATGTATTTTTCTTTATTGATCTTATATGCAGAAACATTCTTATCATTAGTATTAGGTTCTCTTGGATTTTTCTAGACAAGCAATCATACCATTTGCAAATTAAAATGGTTTTTATCTCTTCCTAATAGTCTAACCCACTCCAGTACTCTTGCCTGGGGAATCCCATGGATGGAGGATCCTGGTAGGCTACAGTCCATGGGGTCACGAAGAGTCAGACACGACTGAGCAACTTCACTTTCACTTTTCACCTTAATGCATTGGAGAAGGAAATGGCAACCCACTCCAGCATTCTTGCCTGGAGAATCCCTGGGACGGGAGCCTGGTGGGCTGCCGTCTATGGGGTCGCAGAGTCGGACACGACTGACGTGACTTAGCAGCAGCAATAGTCTTCATTTTTCTTTCTCATCACTTTTTCTGGATCTATGCCTTCAATGTGGTTTTTAAAAAGGATGCTTTTAATATATTTGCAGGTTTTCAGAAGACATTATTTATTGGGCTGATTCCTAGTGTATAGTTTGTTATTATTCTAAATGAATGTTGAATCTTACATGTTTTTCTGGCTCTATTTGAATTTAACAAAGAAGAAGCAGACTCACAGACATGGAACTAGTTTGTTCTAACTAGCAGTTAACCCATGGGGTGAGAGAATGGGGGAAGGGAAAAGCTACAAGGATATATTGTACAACATGGGACATATAGCCAATATTTTGTAATATCTATAAATGGAGTATAACCTTTAAAATATGAATCACTGTATTGTATACCTGTAATGTATGTAAAGTTGTATCGCAACTATATTTCAATAAAAAACAAAAAATAAAACAATAAACTAGTAGGATGCAAGAAAAAACTATATCATAGTTTCTCTTCTTCAATCTGCTGATGCATTCTGACTTACTCACAAGAGCCCAAGGCCTTGGTTGATCTCCTTGGACTGATTGAAGTACACGCTTCTTTTTTATCTGAAATCAGCAAAGATGCCCAGGGCAAACTTGGATTTAGTTTCAATTTGCCTCTCTTATTTCCACTCTCTCTTCTTTGTTGGCAGCTTTAGGGGTGAATGCATTTATTTTGTACAGCTTTTTTAGGGTAACGTTGTGGGTGTTGTCAGAATATACAATCTGTCATATCATTGCAAAGTAAGATCTCAATGATCCCATTTTACAGGTGAGAAAATGAGGCAAAAGGTGATATGAAGTCTCTTGTTCAGAGTGACATAGCTGGCAAGCAGTTGGGGGCTGGGATTCAGGCTCTGGCGGGTGGTCAAAACTCCAAAATTCATGTCCTCATGTGACGTGCGCTCCTCTCCACATAAAGGAATTCAGGCGTGCAGATGTCCCAAGCTTTCATGTCATGTCAGTAGGGAACTCACGCATTACAAAGGGTATATTCTGACTTGGAGACCCAATATACCCGTGTGTATCTTATGGAAATGTTCCTTATTTTGCTACTTAAGAAACAGACACTTCTCATATTTTTGCTTTTTAAACACAAGACCACCATTGCAAAACTGTATTGGTCAGTTTCATTTAACTTGTAGCTAAATTATTTAGGAGACACTTTTCGTTTTATACAGTGAGTGTTTTCACTGGAGTACTTGTCAATGGCTTATTTTTAGAAGTTTTCCAAAATATGATGATAAAAATACCATGTCTTTTTATACCAATATTTTGTAGTTGTAAAATCAACACTGCTCTCTGTTGCTGCTGCTGATATAGGCAAGATTTTTACTGAATTTGTGGTTTACAGAGGCTTCTACCTTCATGAGGAACTTCCCTGGTGCCTCAGATGGTAAAAATTCCGCCTGCAAAACAGGAGACCTGGGTTTGATGCTGGGGTCAGGAATATCCTTGGAGAAGGGAATGACCACCCACTCCAGTATTCTTGCCTGGAGAATTCTATGGACAGAGGAGCCTGGCGGGCTACCATCCATGGGATTTCAAGAGTCAGACACGACTGAGCAACGGTCACTTTCACTACCTTCATTATCTCAGTTCCCCAAAGAATCCCAAACATTGGGTGGTAGCACCTAAATATAGCAGATGTACAGAGTGGGTCCTAGAGAGGTTGATTAATTTTATTAAGGTCACACAGCTAATAAGAGTCAAAGTTAAGATACAGAAAAGTTTGTTGAGTACATGAATTAATGAATGAATGATTAGTACTCTGGTGTTACTCTCCTTCCCTCTCTCTTTCTTTTCTTACCATCTTCTTACCTTCCTTTATTTAATAAGCATCTTTAAAGCACCTTGGGTTCCCTAGTGGCTCAGATGGTAAAGAATTCGCTCGCAGTGCAGGAGACCTGGGTTTGATCCCTGGTCTGGGAAGATTCCGCATGCTTCAGGGCAACTAAGCCTGTGCGCCACAGCTACTGAGCCGGCATGCCCTAGAGCCCCTTCTCCACAACAGGAGATGCCACCAAAGTGAGAAGCCTGTGGACCACAAATAGCAGACCACTCACCAATGCTGGAGAAGGCCTGTGCAGAGCAACCAAGACCCAGCACAGTCAAACATAAATAAACACTTTTTTAAAAAGCACCTACTCGGGCCAGACACTGTGTCTTGATTTTATATTCTTTAATTGTGGTAAAAAAAAAAAAAACATAAAATTTACCATCTCAACCATTTTGAGTGTAAAATTCAATAGTGTTGATTATATTCACAGTACCGCCAACCTCCAGAATGCTTTTCATCTTGTTACACTGGACCTTGGAAACGAAACCCTGTACGCATTAAACACTAACTCCCCATTTCCATCTCCCTCAGCCCCTGGCAGCCAACTTTCTATTTTCTGTCTCTAAGAGTTGGACTCTTAATGGAACCATAAAGTATTTGTATTTCTATGAGTCGCTCATTTCACTAAGCATAATGTCCTCAGGTTTCACCCATGTTGTAACATGCATCAGAATTTCCCTCCTGTTAAAGACTGACTAATATTGTATTGCATATGTAAATGATAGTTTATCCATTCATCCATTGATGGACACTTGAGCTGCTTCTGCCTTTTGGCAGTTGTGAGTAACAAGCTCTCTTTGGGATCCTGCCTTCTAGATCACTCATGATTCTTTTAGATATATAGTCGCCTTTTCATATCATCAGGGTCTATGTCCATGGAGTCAACCAACTGGAGACAAAAAAAAAATTCCAGAAAGCTCTGGAAAGAAAAGCTTGAATTTGCCAGACACCAGCAACTACTTGGCATTGATTCAATGGACAAGAACTTGGGCAAACTCTGGGAGATGGTGAGGGACAGGGAGGTCTGGCATGCTGCAGTCCTTGGGTTTGCAAAGAGTCGGACACATCTTGGCAACTGAACAACAACAAACAACTACTTACATCTCACTTATGCTGTACTTAACAACCGTGCACATAATGTTTACATTGTATTAGGAATTACAAGTCATCTAGAGATGATTTAAACTATATGAGAGAATGTGCACAGGTTATATGCAAATGTTAATACTTTGCCATCTTATATAAGGGACTTGAGCATCCGTGGATTTTGGTATCTGAGAGGGGAACCAATACCAATCTCCTATGGACACTGGGTGTACACTCATGAGCAGAATTGCTGGATTATATGGTAGTTCTATTTTCAGTGTTTTGAGGAACCATCATCTGTTTTCCACAGCAGCCAGACCACTTTACATTCCCATCAACAGTGCACAGAATTTGGATTTCTCCACATCCTCACCGATACTTGTTATTATGTTATTTTTCTTCTTCATAGTAGCCATCTTAATGGATGTGAGGTTTTCATTTGCCTCTATTCCTAATCTTCTGCACACATTTTATTTAAACCATGCAACAATTCTGTTCATAATTTATGTTATATTTGAGGAAACAGAGGGGAGAAAAGTTTAAGAAATTTGCTTGAGGTCACACAGTCAAAAGCCATGGTTTTTCCAATAGTCATTTATGGATGTGAAAGTTGGACCATAAAGAAGGCTGCTGCTGCTGCTAAGTCACTTCAGTCGTGTCCGACTCTGTGTGATCCCATAGACGGCAGACCACCAGACTCCGCCGTCCCTGGGATTCTCCAGGCAAGAACACTGGAGTGGGTTGCCATTTCCTTCTCCAATGCATGAAAGTGAAAAGTGAAAGTGAAGTCACTCAGTCGTGTCCCACTCTTAGTTACCCCATGGACTGCAGCCTACCAGGCTCCTCCGTCCATGGGATTTTCCAGGCAAGAGTACTGGAGTGGGGTGCCATTGCCTTCTCCGAAAGAAGACTGAGCACCAAAGAATTGGTGCCTTCAAACTGTAGTGCTAGAGAAGACTCTTGAGGGTCCCTTGGACTGTTAGCAGATCAAACCAGTCAGCCCTTAAGGAAATCAACCCTGGAATATTCATTGGAAGGACTGATACTGAAGCTGAAGCTCCAATACTTTGGCCACCTGATCTGAAGAGCCGACTCATTGGAAGAGACCCTGATGCTGGGAAAGATTGAGGGAGAAGGCAGCGACGGAGGATGAGATGGTTGGATGAGTTTAAGCAAACTCTGGGAGATAGTGAAGGACAGGGAAGCCTGGTCTGCTGCAGTTTATGGAGTCAAACATGACGTAGTGACTGAAAAACAGCAGCAACACAGATATTAAGTGAGAGAATTAGAATTTGAAGCCACATATTATTATGTCTAGCTCTGTACCCTGCTCCCTTTTCCTTACCTACTAAAATATTTTTAAAATTTCATGTGGTGTAAATCACTTCAAAAATAACCCTCATGTGGGTTATTTTGCACACATTGATCTCACTTATTTCTCTTTAAAAGCTTTGCAGAGTATAAAGAATACCATTACATTATTATCCTATTTTCCACCTAAGGAAACTGAGGCTGAGAGAGCAGACTGACTTCTAGGAAACCTCACAATTATTGAGCACCTACTCTGTGCCAGGTCCTGGGGAGGCAGAGAAAGACTCGCTGCGGATCCCAGGGTTTGGGGATTTGATCAAGCTTTGTGATTTCTCAGATTTGTAGGGAAATAAAAAGTTAATCAAATCACTTCACTCACAGACGTGGGAGCAGTTCTGTGTGGGGTATATGCAGGGCTTCACCGTGGTTTAGTGAGTGTGATGGGGGAGAGCCCGTCTCTCGGGGTATCTCTCATCCAGAGGATCCTGGGCTCTTCAGGGTCTATGGTCCATGGTCCACTGAGCATCACTTCTGCAGGCAAAGCAAGCCTTGGGCTGGAGGATGGAATTCTCTCAAGTCAGTGGAGAAAGACTCACCCCTTCCTGGTCAGACAACTAGACTGTTTCTCAAAACACTGCTGAAAATCTCCTTCCACGATAAAATTTTATTCAGAATGTCCAATGGCAAAGAAGGAGTTTCCATGGACTCAAACTCTGTATTCTTGGCCAATTCAGCCAACTGAGCTTCACCAGTGACTGTGTGTGTAGCCCTTAACTTTTTTGGCAGAACAAATCCCTCCAAAATGCAAAGCTTAAAACAGCTACTGCTTATTTAGCTCATGATTCTGGGGGGTGGGTCTGAAATGGGGTTGTCTTGACTGAGCTGTGCTTTTTGTGGTTTGGACTGGGCTCTCGGGGCCGTGTAACTGAACACAGGAACGATTGCTTGCTGCTCAACCGCCAGTAAATTGAGGGGCAAGCTTTGCTGGGGAAGAAATGTACTTGACTCAGAAAGGTGAGCAGCTAGGGAAGTGGTGGGCTTATGTGCAGAGACCAAAGGTTCTGCCCAACCATGACAGTTTTAACGGGAGAAGGGAGAAACACTCTCAGTACATCTTTAAGGCCAGAAGTCAGATTCTTGGTCATTTTGGTCATCTTTCCATTGCGTGCAGACCTGTTGACTTTTCCTGATGTTGCTTGGAACACTGTCTTGCTCATGTGATCTGCCTGCCATTGGATGTTCTTTTGCCCACATGGTCCACCTGCAAATTTACAAAGGAAAATCTAGGAGTAGAGGGTCAGTCATCCTTTGATTACTTAATTCTTCATTTGTACCCCCTGCTAACCCAGGAAAGGGAAACACCTGTTTAGGTAAGATGTTGTGTGTATTTAGTAAAGCAGAAATCAGGAGCTAAGTTAAATGTTGCCTAATGATCTCATCTTTATGACTGAGGTCTACAGAAAACAGAGATGATCCAACAGAAAAGAGGCAAAGGGGCTGCTTACACTTTTGCAGTCAACCACCTGTCAGCCAAGTGGCTCTGGTTCCTGGGGTTGTCTGGCTGTCGGCTGGGGGCTCAGCATCATTCCCAGGGCAGTGCCAGGGTCTCAGAGCATCAGGAGAGCAAGCCCCGGGGCACAGGTGGTGCATCTTCATGGATGCTCTTGTCACCTTGGCCAGTGCAAGTTGCAAGGCTGGGAATCCATGAGGGGGGTTCCTTAGGGCATGGGGAGAAAGAGGTGCAAACAGATGGGGCCTTTGGTGAATCAGTCTGTGATAAAGTGCCTGCTTGCCTGTGGCCTAAAGGATCCAGCACAGGACTTAAAGCCACACATAGCTTTGCTTGGTCCTGGCTCTGCTGCTCACTCCACAGATGGCCTTGGTTACCTTCCTGTCAACCTGTCTAAGCATCACTTTTCTCCTCTGAAAATGGTAGAGGTAGCATAGACTGCCTACTGATGAAATGAAGTAGGCCAGCCAGCATATATGAAAACACCTAGTCTGTGGCCATAGTCTTTACTCCTTTTCCCTTCTTTTCCTTCTAGCATTGGTTTAGGGACATCAAAAGCTATGTCAGTTGCCCCTTGCCCTTTCCCAGTCTTTTTTGCTTTTGTGCATCAGAAAGTGATGCACAAAAGCTCCTTTACTGATACTGCCTTGCCCCCCAATATATTCTTTGATGAACAGTTTCCCAGTGTTTGAACATTAGCTTCTTTTCTCTCCACTTTAGTGTAACATCCTCAATTAGATGATCAAAGCCCTGAAACTCGTATCCTTCCCTGTCCTGGTACATCACCGAGGATTTCAGTTTAATCTCCAGTTGCCTCTGGAGTGACCCATCTCCCCACAATTATATTCATGTTATTTCTTCCCTTAGTAATCCACTGGCACCCCACCTCTTAGACATGGTTAGATAGCATTACTGACTCAATGGACATGAACTTGAGCAAACTCCGGGAGACAGTAGAGGACAGGGAAACCTGGTGTGCTGCAGTCCATGGGGTCACAAAGATTCGTTCGTGACTTCATGACTGAACAACTCCATCTCTTGCAGCAGGGGTCCCCAACCCTCAGGTCACTGACTGGTATTGGTCAGTGGCCTGTTAGGAATCAGGCCAGACAGCAGGAGGTGAGCAGTTGTCTCCCACAAAACTGATCCCTGGTGCCAAAAAGGTTGGGGACCACTGTCTTACAGGATAGCATCCAAGTCCTTACCCAGGCACTCTAGACCCCAAATGATCTGGTCACTGCGTATCTCTTCAACTCTAGCCCTTCCTCCACACATATCCTGCTGTCCAGCAAGATCGAGATTCTTGCCTTTGCATGTACTGTTCCTTTTACCTATCAACTGAAAAAAAGAATACATAACCTAAAAGTTGAGAATTATGTTTTATTTGGCAGACTTTCTGGGGACTTAAGCCTGGGGTGCAGCCTCTCAAATAGCTCTAAGGGATGCTCCGAAGAGGTAAGGGAGGAACCAAAATATATAGGTTTTTGCAACAAAAACCAGGTAATTGGAACATCAAAAGATTTCTGTTAATTAAAGAAAAAAACAGTTATCTCAACTTAATGAACTCAGTGC
Source organism: Cervus elaphus (assembly GCF_910594005.1). Classification (NCBI taxonomy): domain Eukaryota; kingdom Metazoa; phylum Chordata; class Mammalia; order Artiodactyla; family Cervidae; genus Cervus; species Cervus elaphus. Next base: position 12,997,175 of record NC_057820.1, read on the forward strand.
TTTTCTGTGTAGAGGAAGATGTAAGAATCTGGGCTCATGGAAATCATTCCTTTAATATGCACCTTAGCCATCTAGGGCCGGTATTCTGTTGTTTTTCATCCTGAATCCCCTCACTACACAGTCCAGGAGGGTGGCTGCAGTGGCTGAAGACTCGGTGCCTGCAACATCCTTTGTTTTCTGATACAGCTGGTGACAGCTGGCGATATTTTTTTTTCATCCACACACCTGTGCCTTCCTTCTGTTCCTTTTCCTGGTCAACCTCTATTCCTTTCCGCCGCCCCCACCCCATCTCCAGGAAGTCCTCACTGACTGTCCACCCCAACCCTACTAACCCTTGTTTGGATCATTGCTTCTGCAGACCTCTCAGAGCACCCTGCCTCCATCATGCCACTTCTCTCACTTTATAAAAATGACCAGTGTAAGGACTTCCCTGGTGGTTCGGAGGTTAGGACTTTGACTTCCAGTGCTGAGGCTGCGGGTTCAATCCCTGGTTGGATCTGAGATCCTACACACCTCGAGGGCCAAAACCCAAAACATAAAACAGAAGCAGCCTTGTAACAGATTCAAAGAAGACTTGTTTTTAAAAAATGGCCCACATCGAAAAATCTTTTAAAGAAAATTACCAATGTACCTACCTGAAGCTTCCATGGGTTTCTGAGCTCCTTAAGAGGAGACCAAAAATGAATGATGGAACAAATAACCCACCCTTCTCCAAATTGGAGTTCAGCTTCCAAGCCCCTGATTCATTCAGTGTGATAGGTGAGCTGTCTCGGGCACAATGGTTTATTGTGTAAGTCAGAAGACAGAAGAAAGTGTTGGTTCTAATTTATGTGGAACTTCTGTATATTAGAGCTAATACTAAGACTTCTCATTCTAATCGATGGAGCAGGGTAGAAGATGCAAGAGCCGTGGTCATACTTGAAGATGCCCTCAGCCTCATTGTCAAATTTCAAAGGACAAGTCTGAGTTAGTACAGAGTTTCTGTCCACGTTGGGGAATAAAGTCACTGGCCTTTTGTGCACTGTCATTTCACTCCCAGGACTGTCCTACTCTGATTCCTTTTCTAATCGCTGCTGATGGAGGAAGCACCTTGCCTTCTTAGCTAAATGAGTCACTAAGGACTCTCATGCTGAAATGTGTGGTGCCTTTACACATGCCAGATATTCTGCACTGGGCTACAGTCACTAGAGAGTCCGTCACCATGGAAAGATCTCCTACCCTAAAAGCTATTAAGAGGGAAAAAGTCTGTTTTCTACCACAACTCTGGGGGGCGGGGGGCTGTGGGCTGAGATGGGGTCAGCACAGGTTTCGGAGCAGGCTCCATCACACCCTCACCACGAAGCCTCAGTGAATCACTAAAGCCTGTGTTCTCTGCAGAGCAAGCTCACTGACCTTGTGCACTGTGCTGTCGGAGGCTGGTCCCTGGTGTCTGATTGTTTAGGCAGGTGGAGAGATTTGCTCACGGTTTCCATTGGTGAGAGACGGGATCCCGACTCAGGCTTTCTGATTCTAGAGCCCAAGCTCTTTCTCCCACTTACTATTTCCTTCCATCCCTCCTTTCTTTACTCCCTCCATTTCTCCATCTTTCCTCCCCTCCCTTCCTTTCCCTTCCCTCCTCCTCTCTCTCTGTCTTCCTTCCTCCTCTTCCTCCCTCCCACTCCCTTTCCCTTTTTCCAAAACTATTCATCGTCTACTATGTGCTAGATACTGTGTTGAGCATCCGGGAAAATGGTGTCCAACTAAATGTGGTTCTTGCTCTTAAGGAGTTTACAGCCTAGTGGGGGGAAAGGAACAAAAACAATTTAATTATAAAATTGCGAGAAGCTAAGGCAACAATGGATCTGCTGAAGGAAGGGGTAAGTATATTTATCTATGTGTATCTTCAAGGGGCTAGCAAAAGCCCAAAGCCCATAAAATTCATATTAAAGCATAGGCTTAATTTTTATTAAAATAATTTTCTTCCTTGATCTAGATATCAAGCATAGAGGTAGGTTGAAAGCCTGTTTCCCAAGGTCTGAACACCTGAGTTCTCAACCTGGCTCCTCCCCTGCATTGTTTTGCGATGTTTGATAAGAAGTCAGACCCCACGTGGGTACCAGTTTCTTTTTCTGAGATGTTAAGACTGATAGTGCTGCCCTTGCTGCTTCTCAGTGGGTTATGTAGAAACTGGATGATGTCTATGAAAGCTCTCTGAGAAGGTATAAGTTGTTAATGAGTATATGGAAGGCTTGAGTCATGGAGTTCACATTTCTTGTGCTTAGTCGCTCAGTCGTGTCCGACTCTTTGTGACCCAATGGACTGTAGCCTGCCAGGCTCCTCTGTCCATGGGGATTTTCCAGGTAAGAATACTGGAGTGGGTTGCCATGCCCTCCTCCAGGGGATCTTCCCAACCCAGGGGATCGAACCTAGGTCTCCCGCATTGCAGGCAGATTCTTCACCAGCTTAGCTACCAGGGAAGCCCTCACATTCCTTAAACTTCTCCAACCTGGAGATCTCTAGCCAGCCCATGTCAAAACCAGCCCAGGTGATTAGTTGATGTGCTTCCAGGAACAGGATGGGAAAGAAGGAGTTTCTGTGATGAGATACTTTTTCTCTACTCTATGTCTTTTCTCTATCTCTTCCCCTTTTACATAAATTCCCATTGGACATTTGTTACAACTGACCATAACAGAACCATTTTGTGAGCATCTACCATATGCCAGGATCAGATAAAGAGCATCTCATTCTTACCAGAACAGTGAGATGTCAGTTTCAATATCCCCATTTTATAGGAAATAAAACTGAAGCTCATGGGCACTGGAAGAAACTGGATCATCTTCCGTATCCACGGTAACGACTGCCCGTGCCTCATCTCCGAGAGTGATCCTGTGCAGGTAGCTGATGACTACCCCCATCTGTGCGTCTTCTTCAGCCCTGTATCCTCCTTTGTTTCCTGCTCTTTAGCCATCCTGTCCACTCTACTACACTTACCTATCCCCTCTACCCTAGCCTGTCATTATCACTCATCTTGAGGAGAGAAAAGAATGAGGAGAAAGAATCTGAGCTGGAGTCGCACTTGGATATAAATTAGCAGTACCACTTCTTACCTGTGTCATCTTGGGATGGTGGTGTTTTAGTCGCTAAGTCGTGTCCCTCCCTTGCGACCCTATGAACTAGATCCCGCCAGAATCTTCTACCCAGGGGATTTCCCAGGCAAGCATACTGGGGCGGGTTGCCATTTCCTTCTCTAGGGCATCTTCCCCACCCAGGAACCAAACCTGCATCTCCTGCCCTGCAGGCAGATTCGTTACCACTGAGCCACTGGGGAAGCTCCTCTGTGTGATCTTAGGCAGAGTATTTAGCCCAGGGGGTGGTTTCCCCATCTGCAAAACAGAGGCAGTGAAACCACCGAATCAGGGTCAGAGCTACATGCAGTGACTGATGAAGTGCCCTGTTGCCTTGCTTGGCATTCAGTAGCAGCTAGTAAAGGGAGCCTCTTCCTCTCTCACCTGATTGATGGTAACCTGTAACTGGTCACCGTTTCTCTGTTCTCTCTAATCATTTGTCCCTTTTAATCCTTCTGCCACCACTGCCGCCTTAGGCTTCCTAAGGATGTACCCTTCTTCTCCTGGGCTCCTGAACGCTTATCAGAACAATTAGACTCTTCACTCTGGCTTTTCAGAATTTACAAAATTTGGACAGGGCATCCCTTTCCAATACTGTCTCCTGGAAAAACCCCTAGGCTTTTCAGCACCCCACCCAGGAAGTAGCACAGGGTTCATCCACTTGCCCTGTTGCTTTTCTCTGCCCAGAGGGAGCTCCCACCCCCAACCCCTCCACACAACCTCTGTCTGAAGAAAGGCTGCATAAGACCAAGCCTGTTCCTCCAACCAGACATGTTTTTGAGACTGTTTCTTTGGGGCAGGGGTGGTGGCTTATGCATCCGAAATTCTCAGAACCTGGTAAATGTTTATATCTTATTGCATGACTCATTGAAAAGACCCTGATACTGGGAAAGATTGAAGGCAAGAGGAGAAGGGGACGACAGAGGATGAGATGGTTGGATGGCATCACTGACTCAATGGACATGAGTTTGAGAAAGCTCCGGGAGTTGGTGATGGACAGGGAAGCCTGACGTATTGCAGTCCATGGGGTCACAAAGAGTCAGACACGACTTGAGCGACTCAACTGAACTGATATCACTCAGTTTTTCAATTTCTTCTTGTGCTAGTTCTAGTAAGCTATGCCTCTCTAGAGTTTCTCATTTCACTTAAAATTTCGAACTTACTGTCATACATTAATTTACCATACCTCTTATATTTTTAATATCTCTTGGATCTGTAATGATGCCTCTTTCTTCATGCCTGGTGTTGTTTATGTCTTTCCCTTGTTTTCTTCATCAATGTTTCCACGGTTTTATTAATTTTATTGGTGGTTTCCAAGAAGTAATGGTTTTATTGATCTTGTATATTGTTCATTTTTTTCTATTTCATTGATTGTGCACTTAAAAATTATTTCCCAGTTTGCAATTTAAAATGTTTTTGTCTAATTTCTTTAGAGGTATACACACAACATTAGTTTTTAGCATCATTTTTTGTTTGTAACACTGCACTTAAGGCTATAATTTTCTTCAGAGCATTTCTTTATCTGAATCACACAAGTTTTAATATATTGTATTTTCATTATCATTCTATTCCAATTATTTTCTAATTTCCATGGTAATTTTTGCTTTGACTCATTAGTTTTTGAGAAGTATATTTTTAAATTTCCTATTACCTGGGGATTTTCTAGTTAACATTTTGTTATTAAGGTCGAGTTTAACTGTAACCAAAATGTAACCTTCAGTCAGGTCTTGCCCCTTGACCTCATATGTGTTATATTCTTTGATGCAATTTTTCAAATTTTAGCTGTACATTTTTAAAAGATTACCAAATATAAATGTAAAGACTCATGAAATGAAGTGGATGTTATGATCTTAGGTTTTCTTTTGAGTTAACCTCAATAAACATCCCGCATATAAAATTCTTAGTTTATTACTAGTTGCCACCATTCACTAAAAAAATTTTTTTTGAGAATGTTCTACATACGAGGCATTGAGCTAAATGTTGGAGATTCCACAGCAAGAGAAATCAGACACTGTCCTAGATTTCACAGCCCAATGGGGCAGACTGAGATTAATCAAACAATCAGCATAATAGTGTGCTATTTTAAACTAAGATAAGTGCTCTGAGGAAAATGAACACATGCTATCTGAGATCTTATATCTAAGGAGTCTTACCTATTTGGGGCTGGAGAAGGGGCAGGTCTATTTTTCATATATCAAGCTGTAGAAAAACTAATAGGATTTGGTGTCTAGAGGATCAGCATCAGTTATGTTCTTATCTTATTTTGAGAGCATCACAGCCATCTGACTCCCCCCTCCTATTAATTAATACTCAGCCATCTGACTTTTTCCTATTAGGAATACTCACTTCAGAGACTTTTTAAAATTTATGTTGGCTTGGTGGTAAAGAACCTGCCTTCCAATGCAGGAGACATGGGTTTGATCCCTGGTAAAATTGGCAAGATCCCCTAGAGAAGGAAATGGCAACCTACTCCAGTATTCTTGTCTGGGAAATCCCAAGGGCTGAGGAGCCTGGTAGGCTACAGTCCATGGGGTCGCAAAGAGTCGGACACAACTGAGCAACTAAACAACAGCATAACACATATTATAGCAAAATGCATTAAGCTTAGTTACTCAGATAAATAAAATTTTACATACGTATGTACCTTAGTTGCGTGCATGCTCAGTCACTCAGTCCTATCTGACTCTTTGTGACCCCCAAGGATTGTAGCCTACCAGGCTCCTTTGTCCATAGGATTTCCCAGGCAAGGATACAGAGTGGGTAGACATTCCTTTCTCCTTCCCGACCCAAGGATTGAACCTGCAATTCCTGCATTGCAAGCAAATTTTTTACCTTCTGAGCTACCAGGGAAGTTGACAACCACCCAAATCAAGTTGTGAAACTTTGCCAGCATTTCCGAAGGTGCCTTCACGATCCTTCCTGGTCAGTGCTGCCACTAAGAGGTTACTGTCCTTCCAGTCTCTATCACTAGAGGATTATGTGGTGTCTTTCTACTTTATATGAATGTAATAATGGAATAAATACTTTTTCATATATGGCTTCTTTCAATTAACAGTGTCTTTGAGATTCATCTGTTGTACTTCCAAAGTTTTTTTTTTTTTTTTCATGGCTGTGTGCTATTCTGATAATATGAATATGCTGTAGTTTATTTAATCATTTTCCTACTGATGGACAGTTGGTTTGCCTATAATTTAGGGCTGTTATTATTGAGGCTGATGTGACTTTTCTTTTTCATGGTGAATATATGCACTCATGTCTCTTGGGCAACATACACTTCATGGGGTACTGTTGAAGGAAGTATAATATGCAAAGTATATAGTATGTGCAAGGATATTGCAAGTCCAAGTGCTATATTGCCTGTGAGTGGTTGCCTTGCTTGTTTATTATTCTGAGATTAGAAGAAGAAAATTGCAGGCTTTGTGATCTGGAGTTGATGTTTGATCACATCAGGCCTTCCCGTCTGTTATTGATGCAGACACTGAACCCAGAGAGAGAACATAACCTTCCTGGGACCACACTTCAAACTGACAAATGGTTCATCTCACAAGATTACTGTTTTGTAAGCCAGAGGCTGTCTTTAATAAATATGTGAAATTCAATAGACTGAACCTTTTGTCATAGACAGGGTGTAGACATATTGACAGGGTGTCCAGGCCCAGAATCTCAGGAGGAGGACCTGAGGTTTTCTAGGGGGTGGGGGCATAGAGCGGGGAGGAGTTTGGTACATAAAAAAGCAGCCCCAAGGTAAGCGTTTATCAAAGGCCCTCCCAACCCTGTCCCAGCCTTCCCATCCCTTTCCCGGCTTCCCCGTGCAATATCCCAGCTGTACCTTTTGGTTGCAAAGAGTCAGACATGACTGAGCAACTGAGCATGCACACATGCATTCTTCAGTGCAGACGCAGAGCATCTCTGTTCTCTGAGTGTTCAGCCAAGCTCATGCATCAGCTTTTCTCTCCATAGTGTCTGAACACCTTTCACTACTTTTTCTAACTTTAAGCCCCAGGTCAGACATCCTGTGCCCCTTGTAACTAACTCTCTTGTTGAGTTCCTACAGCCTCGTGTGAGCTGAGCTCGGCCTAGACTCACAATGGATCGGCTCCTCTGAGATAAGCCCCATATGCCCCAAGAGCCCTGACCTCCTAGAATGTCCTATGCAATCATGCTTCCTGTCTCCTTTCCTGGTGTGGTTCTGAACTTTGTGGGGGTGGGAATTGTACCTGCCTTCACCCCCACAATCCTTGGCACCTCACATGTGGCTTCACACAGGGGAGGATAGAACTATGAAAGGTGCATAAGAACACCCTGAGAATAAGTAAAGGAATGAATGAATGGATGGATGGATGAGTGAGTGAATGCAAACTGCTGCTCAGAACATGACAGCTGCTCTCCACTTCACCATAACCTTTCTCTGATCACCACGGTCTCAACCCTACATGGTCTCCTTCTCCCCTCCTTGGCCCCTCTGCAGTCTCTTTGCAACACACCAGCCCGGTCGGGGGGGGTGGTCCTTTGACCGCATACCAGGTCATTACTCAGAATCCTTCAGTGACTCCCATCTCATTTAAGGACTATGTGGAGAAGAGTGTGAGCCCTGGGGTCAGACTTCCTGAGTCCACATCCAGGCTCCTTGGTTTTGGCTGTGCGACTCTGCCCCATTGCTTCACGTCTCTGTGCCTATGGATGGGCTCGTGGAGAATTCAAAGGAAGCGCTAAGGACCGTGACCGAATAAGGTCAGTATTAGTGTGATGAGGATCAAGTCAGAGAATGGAAACAAAAATGGTGATGGTATTGTGAAGTGACACAGCCCTGGGGATAAAAGTGCAGGCCATCCAGTGCGGGGCTCAAAGTCCTGGTTCTGCCACTTAGCAGCTGTGAGACCTTGGGCAGGTTATAGAACCTAAGTCTCAGTTTCCTCATCGTGTATTGAGAGAATAATAGTTCACCCTTGTAGGTTTTGCATGACCTACATTGTTCAGAGACAGACCGGCCTCTCAGGGCCCAGAGGACCCACACCTGAACACTGCCTTGGACAACCAGGAGAGGCTTCCCGGAGGAGGTGCCATTTGATCTGCACCTGCTGGAGGAGTAGGAGCTCTCTCGGCTGCCAAGTTTGAAAAGAACTTCTAGAAAGGGAGAGATGTGCAAGAGCCAGCAGGGAGCTGGGGACAGTGAGTGGCCTGTGGGGAGGAAGGGCATCCACATGTGTCAGGCACGTGAGGGATGGGTCACCCATCGAGAGAGGTTGCCTGGGTTGCAAGGTGATTTGGGAAATAGACTCTGACGTGGAAATCTGCAAGCAGCGGGTGGGTAGGGAGCTTAATTAGTAAGTGCCCTGGGGCTCAGCATCTGGAGAAAGAGGAGATGGGAGGAGGCAGGGTGAGCACAGGACACCTGGTCCTGGTGGAGTCTCCGTGAGGCCTTGGATGACCCCGTGGGATATTTTGAAGCTGACCAGCTCTTTGGAGTTACCCTGAGTCGGGATTTCGGACCAGGCTTCTCTACCCCCAGGTTGACCAGGCAGTGGCTGTGGGCTGCCCCAGGAAGGAGGGGGTAACCTTGGCCTAGGCAGTTTTCTTTAGGTGATGCAATCATAATTCAGTTGAGGGCTCTCTACCCTCAGCCCTCCCAGCAGTGGCAGAGGTGAGCCTGCTATCTTATTCAGGGTGGCTCGCAGCCTCCATCATAGCAGGCAGACCCTGTACATGAAGATCTGTGTCTCTTTATGAGGTTTGGAGCTTGTCCTTCAGGCTGCAAAGGGTCATCTCTGCACATGGAAAAGACATGTATTCAGATGTGTATCTGTATGTGTGTTGTAGCCCGGGGAGAGAGGAGGGAGGCAGAGAGACCCATTGGGAAGCTTATCACTTCAGTCCAGGTGAGCGATGATGAGACTCTTAGCAAAGATAGAGGCAATGGGGATGTGGAAGATTTCAGGGTAAATGAGAGAAATCACAGTCATTTATTCAACCCCTGCCACACAGCTGCCCCTTGAACCTATTGTTATCAACCTCCACAGTAGTTGTGCAAAGCATGCATTTTTATACAGATTCAAATGGAGGATCAGATGGAGGATCAGAGAGGTTAAGTCACTTGCCTAAAATCACACAGTGGTAAAGAACAGAGCCAGAAATGAAACTCAATTTTGTCAGACTTAAAATTCTGCACCCAGGACAGCTTCCGAAACAGTGGATGCTCAGAACACTAGTCGTCCTTAGTATTGTAGCTAATCGCAGCTATTGCTATCTTTATATGGATAAGATGAAGGCCTGGGTAGCGGATCTGCATTTTGTTAGCAGAAAAAGCACTGAGGATTGCTGACAGCTATGGTGATCTTGAGAGTATTAGGGGAAGACATATTCAAATGCAATTAAAAACCGCAAATATAATAATCAAATGTAAATGAGCAGCAGCCAACAATTACTGATGCATATACAATTAGCACATATGGTAATTTAGCAGGAGGCACAACTCTCTCCATTTCGTTGCCTCTAACAAATTGCTGATGCCCCGCCTCCCGCCTCCCGCCTTCCCTCCTCTTCGCTGCTAAACAATTCCTCTCTGTGTTTGTCGACGCTCTCTGTTGGCAGACAAGAGTCTAATTAGCTGGACTCTCCCAGAGCCAGGATGCGTCTAGCTGTGGCTCAGAAGAGGAGCTGGCTCTACAGCCTGCCTGGGGCTGGTGGGCAGGAGCAATCAGAGAACGTTATATCCTTTCTCTTTGGATGATAAGTGATGCTGCTTATGAAAACTGTTGATTATCTTCTAGAACAAACACCTACTAAGCAGCCACTGTGTGCCCGGCCCTGCGCTGGGTACCAGGAGGATAGAGGTTCACACCTTCATTTACCTCCCTGTCATTCAACCTGCTCCATGTCAGCATCTGGACACAATGAGGAAGAAAGCAAGATGTCCTTTGGGAACTCACAAACTTTCGGAGAGAAATAGAGAAGCATATAGGTAATTTCCCCACAGCATGCTGTGTTGCAGTAGAGGTGGGGTTCAGTCCAGGGCTGGTGTGTGCGGTGCTCCTTCGAGGGTTTGGGCTGCCTATAATGAGATCCTGGATCCTCTTCTTATGAGCTGGGTGACAGTGGCCGCATCACTTGTGCTCTCCGTGCGTTTTTACAGAGGTGATATTAACACAGACTCACAAAGGTGGGTGTGAAGATTAAGTGAGCCTGTGCTTGCAAAGCCCTTGGCCCAGCAGCCAGCACCCGGCAAGCGCTCAGTAAATGTGAGAGTGCTATGGTTGCATCCTTATCGCTGCTCTTGGAACTCAGTGGAGGGAAGGGCTGCCCTTCTGCCCGGGAATTGCTGAGTTCAGGAAGAGCAAGAGAAAGCCTGGGGGAATGTCGTGAATTGAACTAGAATTGTGGAAGGAACACCACCTGCCTCTTAATGGATGATGCCATAACCTCTTTGAGTCTCCGCTTTGGCATCTGTAAAGTGTGGATAAGAGTACAGTCAATCTTTATTATTTATGGATCCCATATTTGCAAATTTACCAGCTCACAAAAATTTATTTGAAAGCCCCAAATCAGTACTTGTGGCACTTTCATGGTCATCCATGGACATGCACGGAGCCACAAAATAATTGAGTCACCAGATGTGTGTGTTCCCAACTGAGGTTGGGACACTGCGGCATGTGTCTTTTCTACAACCACATTTTTATGCTTTTTGTTATTGCTGTTGGTGTTTTAAACAGCCGATAAACCTAGTACTGAACTGCTGTCTAGTATTCCTAATCTCAAGGCTGTGATGTGCCTTATGGAGAAAATATATATGCTAGGTAAGTTTCATTCAGATATGAGTTACAGTGCTGTTGGTTGTGAGTTCACTGTTAACTAACCAATAAGATACACCAAGCAACTTGTCTATAAACAGAAACACACACAAAGCAAGGTTGTATATTGATTGGTTGATAGAATGTTGTGACCAGAGGCTCATAGGATCCTAGGCTGTAGGACCACTGGTTTGCTAGTCACTAATCCAGTTTTCACAGCAACTTCATCCAACACAGCTACCATGAACAGTGAGAATCAACTGTGTCTTTTCTGCAAGGATGTTATGAGGACTAGCATTGTGTTAAAGCACCCAGCACAGTGCCTGGTAGCGAGTAGGCTTTCAGGACATCTACTTAAATCCACAGCACTTTTATACATGATGAAGCTGAGGCCTAAAGAGCTGAATGGAGATCAGGATCACTCCCAAGAGGTTGATGTCTAAATTGTCGTTGAAATCACACCCTGGAGAAGATTAAAAGTAAAATAAAACACGTTTCCACAAATATTAAAGAATTAGTCATTCAGAGTATAATCTGACTGTAATGAAATCAAACTGGAAATCAATAACAGAAAAACACTCAAATACCAACACCCAAATACCTGTAACTTAGATACAAACTCCTATATAATATAGCATCAGTTAAGAGGTATCAGATTTTTTTAATGGGTTTAACTGACTGGAAATGGAAATAAAATACATAAAAATATGTGTGAAACAAAGCAGTGTTGAGAGGTAAATTAATAGCACTAAATGTTTACATTAGAAACAAAAAATTTCAAATCAATACGTTTCTACTTCAAGAAACTAGAAAAAGAAGAGCAAACTAGCCCCAAACAAAGGACAGAAATAACAGAGATAAGAATAGAAATCAACAATATTGAAAATAGGGAAACAGTAGAGAAAAAAGATTGTAAGCTGGTTCTTTGATATGATCAATAAAATGAAAAAACCTCCAGACTGACAAAGATGAAAAGAGAAGAAACAAATCATGCATATCAGGAACAAAACAGAGATGATCAGTAAGGATCTTGCAGCATTTAAAGGTTAATAAGGGTTAATAATACTTCAGTCAGCTTTATACTCAAAATACATTCAATATCTTAGAAGACATGGAACAATTCCTTGAAAACCCCAAACTGTTAAAACTTAACTAATATGACATAGATTGTCTGAACCATTAAAGAAATTGAGTTTGTAACTTAAGTACTCTTGATAGAAAATCTCCATAGTCAGAAAGTTTCACTGGAGAATTCTGCCAAACAGTAAAGAAGAATTAACACCAGGAATTTCCTGGTGGTCCAGAGGTTAGGACTCTGTGCTTCTGTTGCAGGGGGCATGAGTTCAGTCTCTGGTTGGGGAACTAAGATCCTATAAGCCATGTGGTGTGGCAAAAAAAAAAAAAAAGAAAGAAAATTTAACATCAACTTTATACAATCTCTTTCAGAAAATAGAAGAGAGTAGAACATTCCCCACTCATCTTAAAAAGCCAGTATTACCTGATACCCAAAACAGACAAAGATAGTACCAGTCCCCCCCTCAAAAGAAAGCTACGTAACAATATTTTTCATGAATGTACACCTGAAAATCCACAACAAAATATTACCAAATTGAATCCAACAATCTATAGAGTTATACTCTACAAGCAACTGGGATTTACCCATGATACACAAGGTTCAACCTTCAGCATTGTTAGTCAATATAATCTACCATATTCATAGTCTAAATTAAAAAGCCATATGTTCATATCTATTGATTCAGAAAAAGCATTTGATAAAATCCCATATTCATTAATAATAAAAACTATCAACATTTTAGGAATAGAGGGAAAGCACTCAACTTAATAAAAACATCTACAAAAAAATCAACAGCTAAGTTCACACTTATGGTGAAACTGAATTTTTTTCCCAGAAGATTGAGAATGAGGCAAGAATATTCACTCTCACCATTTTTATTCAACATAATACTAGAAGTTCTAGTCAATGTGGTAAGAAAAAATAAAAATGTATATGTAGTAGAAAGAGAAAAATAAAACAATTCTATTTGCATATACCATGTTTGTCTATATAAAGAACCTAAAAGAAGTTACACACACACACACAAAAAAAAAAATTCCAGGAACTAATAAGTGAGTTCAGCAAGGTTGTAGAATATAAAACCATTACTCCAAAGTCCATTTCATTTCTATATTCTAAGGATAGATATGCAGAAACTGTAATTTAAACACAGTATCATTTATACTCACTTCAAAGATAATGAGATACTTAGGTATACACATAACAAAACATTTGTAGGCTCTGTTTGCTGAAAATTGCAAGTACTAAAGAAGGAACTCAAGGAAGACCTAAATAAATGAAGCAGCATACCATCTTCATGGATTGGTAAACTCAGCATAGCGAATATGTCAGTTCTCCCCAGCTGATCTATAGGTTTCAAACAATCCAAATATAACCCTAGCATAATCCCAGCAAGTTTTGCTGGCCAGGACAAACAATGAAAAGCACAGGCCTTAAACTAGCTAAAACAATCCTAATAAGGAAGAAATAAGTTCTTCTTAGTCTACCTAATGGTCTTCCCTGGTAGCTCAGCTGGTAAAGAATCTGCCTGCAATGCAGGAGACCACAGTTTGATCCCTGGGTTGGAAAGATTCCCTGGAGGAGGGCATGGCAACCCACTCCAATATTCTTGCCTGGGGAATTCCACAGAGAGAGCAGCCTGGCGGGCTACAGTCCATGGGGGTCGCAGAGTCAGACACGACTGAGTGACTAAGCACGCACGGCATTCTGCCTGATAATAAAGTCTATTCTTCAGTAATGCTAATCAAGATTGTGTGCTATTACAGAATGACAGAACTATAAATCAATGAAACAGAATGAAACCCATAGAAATATAACTACAAACGTGCTCAACTAATTTTTTTTTTTTTTTTTTTTTTTTTTACTAAGATCAAAAACATTTCAATGGAGGAAAGGTAGCATTTTCAACAAATAATGCTGGAGCAATTGGGGATTCATAGTCAAATGGAAAAAAGACTTAAACCTAAACCTTAACTTGTCATACAGAAGTTAACTGAAAATGAATCATGTAAATATAAAACCATAAAATTTATAGGAAAAAATTAAGGAGAAAATCTTCAGGATCAAGGACTCGGGGAAGAATTTCTGGACTTGACATCAAAAGCAAGCTCAAAACATTTGATAAAATTGACTTTATTGAAATTTGAAATGTTCTCTGTACAAAAGCTCCTAGAAGAAAGTATTTGCAAATCACACATTTGACAAAGAACAATTATCTAGAGTAGATAAGGAACAGTAAAAAAAAAAAAAAAAATCCACTTTAAAAATTAGCAAGAGGCATGAGTAGTCATTTCACCAAAGAGGATACACAGATGTCAAATAAGCACATGAAAAATGTTTCAACATCGTTAGCCATGAGGGAAATGCAAACTAAAACTGCAGTGTTAAATCACGCTACATCTATCAGAATGACTAAAATTTAAAAACTGTGACAACACCAAATGCTGGTGAGAACGTGGAGAAATTGGATCATTCATTCACTGCCGGTGGGAATATGAAATGATACAGCTGCTCTGTAAAACTTTCTCAGCATTGCAGTTTCTTGTAAAACTGAACATTGAATTGCCGTGTGACTCAGCAATTGTACTCTCCAGAATGAATCCTAGAGAAATGAAAACTTATACATTCTCACAAAACCTAATCATAGGGACTTCCCTGGTGGTTCAGGGGTTTAGAATCCATTTTGCAGTGCAGGTCTGATCCCTGGTTGGGGAACTAAGATCCCATATGTCAATAAGCAACTAAGCCCATGTGCCATGACTACTGAGCCTGCTCATTGCAACTAGCGAGTCTGTGCACTTCAGTGAAAGATCCCTCATGATGCAACAGACTCTTGTGCCACAGCTAAGACTGTGGCACAATGAATAAACAGCCAAATAAATAAATATATAAAACAAAAACAAAAAACCCTAATCATAGCAACTTAATTGGCAATAGCCAAATGCTAAAAATCAGTACAGGTGTAATTCAATGGGTGAGTGGTTAAATGAACTGTTATGCATGAATAGCATGGACTATGACTCAGCAATCAAAAGGAAAGGGTTGATGTACACAACTTGGATAAATCTCTGGAGAATTACTGTGAGTGAGAGAAGCCACTTCCAAAAGGTTGTGTTGTGATTCCATTTATATAACCTTTTTTGAAAAAAAATTTTAGAAATGGAGAGCAGATTAGAGGCTTGCACAGTGGTGGAACATGAGAAGATAGAGGTGAGTGTGGTCTTTAAAGGACAATGCCAGGGATTCTAGTGGTGGTGGAACTTTTCAGTATTTTGACCATGATAGTGGATTCAGGGATCCACACATATGATAAAATTATATAGAACTAAATGCACACACCTATGAATACAAGTAAAGCTGGGGAAATATGATTAAGATAGGTGGCTTGCATCAGTGTTAATTCCAGGTTGTTGTATTGTATAACAGTTTTGTTACTATTTGTGGGAAACTGGGTTAAGGGTACATTCAGTCTCCCTGAATTATTCCTTAGACTCCCATATAAGTCTAAAATTATTTTAATAAAGCTTCCAATTAAAAATGGCAGAAGTCACCTAATGATAGAAATTGAATTATCTGGAGAAGGTTTCTTCTGGATTTGTATTGTATTGAGGAGGAGCTATTTGAATTCAAGAAGATTTGGAGCTTGGGACATCAAAGACTGAGCTTTGCTTGAGAAGGAAGGTCGGATTATGTCTTAGATCCTTAATCTTAATGAAATTGTGGTGAAATCTGCACTTTTTTTTCATGCCCATTCAATACAGCTGCACTGTGTCAGATCCATGACACCAAATGTCCTCTTTTCTTTCTTTCATGAGCCATATATGCATCACTTTGTTCGTTTTATGTTTGGTTAATGTATGTGTTCACTTGATCTTGGCATGATCAAGTGATGTTGATCACTGCTGAAATTATTTTCTATGTTTGTTTATTTGTGATCTCCCCCTCCTGAATGAATGCTCTGGAAGACAGGGTTTTGTCCATTTTCTGCAGTGATGTATTCTTATCTATTATCCAGGACTGTGACCAGCACATAATTTGGGCTGTTTCATTATTTTTCAATTTTCCTGTTTTTTTTTTTTTTTTGGTTGTTATTATTCTCATGTTCTTCTTATTTTTGACTTATGGCTTCTATTCCTTATTTTTTCTTTAAACAATTTGAAAATAATTATCTGCAGCTCCCTTTCAGATTGCTCCTTTAAGTCCATTTATTGAGAGGCTAATTCTTTTCTTAAACATCTGACATGTGGTTAAAGTTTTTTGTCAGAGAATTCATCTTCAGCCAGTTTTCTGTGTCACCTTGACTGCAGAAGTATTTCACCTTTTCTTCTGCTGGGTTCGCAGTTTCCACTAGTCAGGCCAGTTTTTCTGTTAAATGCCTATCAGATGGGTGGTATGAGTTTCACCTTCCCACCACATTTGATATAGACTTGCAATTTTTGTTTCTTGTGTGGGTGATTTTTTCCCACCATTTCCCAGGGTGGATGGCAAGGTTTTCTTGTAGCTCCCTGGTTTTGCAGGAGGTGTTTTAAATATGTTTGCCACTGATCAAACATATAGTCCTTCAAGGCTCCCTGCTTCAAGAAATACTCACTTCCCCTTCCTCCACTTTATCTGGGCCCAACCCCAACCCCTGTTCTCCATTTGGGTTGACTCTTCCCCACCTCTAAGGCCTGTATCCAACTTTGAGTGTTTGACTTCATCTCACACTCACTTCTCTGACTTAGAGATCCCTCCTGGTTTCTGCACCTGCCTTCTGTAACTTTTTCTCTCTCGACTGTGAATAGATTATTTAGCGCTTTTTTTTTGTTATCTTTTATTCAGAATGTCCATATCCTTGGAGTGAGAGAGCATTCACCTCCCTTCACCTCAGTGCCCCAGACTCTCATCCTATGGATATACTCCTTACTGGAAGCTCTCATCCCTTAAACTAGAGACTGTCAGCCAAAACCACAAATGTCCAAAACAAACAATATGTCCCTAAGCCAAGCAATCCATCCAGAAGTCACCTGAGAGAATAATCAGCCTGAGTCAAATGTGAAAGGATGGCTATTCAAGGCTAACATATCCACAGGGACCAAAAGCTGATGAAAGGAATTAATGGTTGTCTCTGGCTTATATTCAGTCACTGCAGACTTGAGTGGGCTTCCCAGGTGGCTCAATGGGTGAAGAATCTGCCTGCAGCACAGGAGACACAAGAGATGTGGGTTTGATCCCTGGGTTGGGAAGATCCCCTGGAGGAGGGCCTGGCAACCCACTCCAGTATTCTTGCCTGGAGAATCCGTGGAAGAGCCTGATGGACTGTAATCCATAGTGTCACAAAGAGTCGGACACAATGGAAATGACTGAGCACACACACACACAGTCTTGAGTGGGAAGTGTCTCCTAAACTGACCTGTGCCAGATGGCTTGGCAAATTACCACACCCTGGAGAGCAGGGAGTGATCAGGAGAGCATGTCTTTGAATGGAATGGCTTAGTTCTTTTCTTTTTCCCGAAGCAAGCTATACACACCTTAAGTGTATTGTTAAATTTGATGCATTAATTAGTTTAATCAGTTCTGATAAAAGTATGCGTGTAACCCGTGTTCTTATCAAGATGTTGTTGTTGTTCAGTTGCTAACAAAGAACATAGCGATCATCCCCAGATTTCTTTTGTGCGCTTCCCTTGTCAATCTCCATCTCTGCTTTCCAGAAAATCACTGTTCTTATGTCCATCACCATCGTTCCGCTTGGCCTAGTAGAGTTTCATATGAATGCAATGCTCATGCCTGACTTTCAAGCACTGTTTTTGAGATTCAGCCCTCTCATTCAAGGGACTTCCCTCATGGTGCAGTGGCAAAGAGCCTGCCTGCCAGTGCAGAGGATGAAAAAGATGCGGGCTTGATCCCTGGGTGGGGAAGATCCCCTGGAAAAGGAAACAGAAACTCATTCTGGTATTTATGCCTGAGAAATCCCATGGACATAGGAGCCTGGCAGGCTATAGTCCATGGGGTTGCAAAGAGTTGGACACGAATGAGCGTGTGCACGTGTGCACACACACACACACATACACACACACACATATCATTCATAAGGGCTTCCCAGGTGGCACTAGTGGTAAAGAACCTGCCTGGCAATGCAGGAGACACAAGAGATGAAGGTTCGATCCCTGGGTTGGGAAGATCTCCTGGAGGAGGTCATGGTAACCCACTTCAGTATTCTTGCCTGGAAAATTCCATGGAAAGAGGAGCCTGGCAGGCTACAGTCCATGGGGCTGCAAAGAGCCAGACACAACTGAGCGAGCTGTGCACCCATATAATTTGTTGAGAACATGTAGTTCATTCCATCTTCTTACTGTGTAGTGTTCCACTATGTGAAAACACTACACTAATTATCCATTCTCTGATTGATAGACATTTGCTGTTGCCAGTTTGGGGCTATTATGAGGAAGGCTACTATGGATATTCTTATATAGGTCTTTTTGTGAACCTATACTTTGATTTCTGTTGGGTAAACACTTTGGAAAAAGTTGAATTGTTTAACGTTATAAGAACCTGCCAAAAAGTTTTCCAAAGTTATCAAATTTGTTGCTCCCTAATGACAATATAGGGCTTCTCTGGTGGCTCAGACGGTAAAGAATACGCCTGCGTTTTCCTTATGCAGGAAGACCCCCTGGAGAAGGGAGTGGCTACTCACTCCAGTATTCTTGCCTGGAGAATCCCATGGACAGAGGAGCCTGGTGGGCTACAGTCCATGGAATCTCAAAGAACTGGACATGACTGAGTGACTAACACTTTCACTTTCAGTGGCAATTTATGAGTTCTTGTTGTTCCACAACATTTTCAACATTTGGAGCTGCCAGCCATTTAAATTATAGCCATTCCAGTCAATGTGTACAGGCATTTCTTTGTGATTTTAATTTCCCTTTTTTCTGATAATTAATGATGTTGGGAACTTTTCATCTACTTATTAGCATTTATATATCTTTTTTGTGAGGTGCCTGCCCACGTCTTTTGCATTTTTTAAATTGGGTTATTTGTTTTTTAATTATTATTGAGTTGTGGGGGTTCTTTATAAAATGGGTGAAATGCTTTGTCATTTTCACACTGTGGATATTTTAGCCCAGTCTATGACTTGCTTTCCACTTTCTTTGTGGTATCGTTAGTAAGTGAAGATTTTAGTTTGGATGAACTGCAGTTGATCAGTCTTCTTTATGTTCATTGCTTTTTATCCCCTAAGGAGTCTTACTTATCCCATCAGAGAGAGAGTTTTCTGTGTTTCTTCTAGAAAATATATTCAACTTGTATATCTATTTTCTGCTTCAAATTATCTTTGGTGTATGATATGAGGTAGTTATTGATATTTCTGTTATTTCATGTGGATAACCTGTTGTTCTAGTTCTAAATGTTAGAAAAACTTTAAAGACTTTCTTTGGTCCTTTGTTAGAATCTGAGAAATGATGCAAAAGAGACATCTCAGAATTACACCACCTGAAAAGTGAGATTGTTTCGGTGTTTGGTTGCCTCCTAAGAAGAGTTGAAATTTCCTTCTGAGGAAATGTTGATTCTTTGGATATTCTGATCTGCTGTAAGCATGGCCTCCTGCAGGTCCTGGACAAACATCCTTGGGCATAGAGATACAGATACTGGAGGTTAGAAGTACCTCAGGGCTAACTGACATGGTAGGGTCCAACGTCTATGGTAGGCTTTATTACATTTGCTATAGATAACTACAGTGCAAGCATCCTGAATCATACCATGATCATCGTGATGTTTCTAAGATATTTTGAGTTAGGGCAGTCTAACTTTATTTGTTGCATACATATTAACTTAAACATACAAATAAACCTCCACAATTTTATAACTCGAAGTTGACTATTTTTAATCTTTACTCCTGGTCATTCCCGTGTTTGCCCATAAGGACCCATTTCTATAGAAAGTAGTTGTGTGTGCGTGCTCAGTCATTCAGTCATGTCTGACTCTTTATGACCCCATGGAGTATAGCCCAACAGGCTCCTCTGTCCATGGGATTATCCCAGCAAAAATACTGGAGTGGGTTGCCATTTCCTTCTCCAGGACATAGTCCTAAACCAGGGATCCAACTCCCATCTCCTGTAGCTCCTATGCCTGCAGGCAGATTCTCCACCACTGAGCCACCTAGGAAGCCCCCTTAAAGTAATTGTACATTTTGTTTATTTGTCTTCTTTATTGTCTACTTGAGATTATATCCCCAGTGCCTTCCCTGTAATTACATGGTGTTGATTTTAATAGCAGCATAATATCCCATAACACAGATGTACTAAAATGTACTTAACCATTTTCCCATTGTTAGATAATAAGGTCAGCCTCAGTGCTTGGTAATGTATAAAATGATGAGCATCTTTATACATAAACATTTTTTTCTTATTTTAATTTAGCTCTTTAAAGCAACTTTCTAGATCTTGGATTCCTGCATGAAAGAGATAAATGGATGGGTATTTTTAGTCTGCTGATATACATGTAGTCCCCTGTTAATACATGCATTCAGCAAGTTTGGGATTTAAACCATAGGAGCTACAGCAAATGTATTAATATTTTTTCTAATTACCTAATATTAATAAAAACAAAAGCATCAACAACATTTGGAAGCAGTTTATTTTGTTTGGATTTTGATAAAACATTCAGAGCTGGCTCACAGTCTGTCCCTGGAGAAATTAACTTTTTGAAATAGTACGGTTATAAAACTCTCTTTGCAAGCTGAGCATATAATGTGGGGTTAAAATAAACAGTTCTCTTCAGAGCCTCATGAAAGTCTCCAGGGGATGTCTCAGGGTAAAAGGGTTAGGTCTGGTTTCAAAGAAGATCTTAATTAACGATCTGGAAGACCAGGACAACAGCTGGTTAATTAAATTCACAGATGGGACTCATTTGGGAGGTGGTGTGAACTCTGGGAAAAGGTGAAGAAATTAGATAAAGAACTCGGTTGCAGTCGCCAAGGAACACAGAGTGAAAGTAATAATTTGCAGTAGTCTGAATCAAAATAATTTGGTCTTATATTAGTAGTGTTTTATCCCAGTCATAGCTTTCTTCTAGCATGGCTTACTTAAAGGAGCCCTGAGCTTGGAAAGGCAGTTTGGGCATCAGTCTCTTCTCACCATGTTTGTGATCTTCACCAATTCCCCTTGTCCTCTCTGGGGTTTCAGGTTTCTGTCTACACACTGGGGATAATGGTTATGCTGACTTTTCAAAGTGAAATAACAGGAAGAAGGTGAAACTGCTTGATTAAAGTTACTCTACTTATAATTCCTTTTCAACCCCAAGAACCTTTTGCATGAACTTTGATTTTATGCTCTTAAATACATTTTGCCCACTGCAGAATTAAATAAAGGCCAAGCAGAGGGTTTCCCATCTCAAACATCCCAACACTTTGGGGTCCACAGGACCAAGATGGGACCCAAAAGATAGGTTCCTGAACCATGAAACCAAGATGATGTAGAATGCTTGGATGGAGGACATTACACAGAAAATTTGTTTGGTTTGCTAAGAGCAAACCACATTTTCAATCATCTTGTTGAAACTGTGAGTGAGGAAGATCTGAAAGATTCCCAGCAAGTCATGGGTAGTAAATAGTTTTTCAGTATGGCTGAGTCAGTGGGTGCAATGCCATTGCTATTCTCTTAAATTCAGTTCAGTCTTTAATTTTTAAAATTGAATAAGAGTAAAAGTATTTATTATAGACTGTGACCTTGATTTCTTCCCCCTCCCCATTTTCCCTAGAATTCTCAGCTTAACACCAAATTATCTTCTTACATGGAGGATTGTGTGTGACTCAGCCTCATTATCTAGGTACAGAAGGACTCGTATCATTAAAATGGTTAATAGCAGTTCCCCTGGGAGAGGATGGGAAGGTGAGAGCTTTTTCATATCTCAGGAAAGGAAACAAAATCTCAAGGAGATTAAATGACTTGCCCAAGGTCACACAGTGAGTAAGTCACACAGCTGGGACATAAATCAAGTTTATTCAATATTCTGGTTATGCATTTCTCAAAGCCAGATATGGAGAAAACAAATTACACCAGAATGTGGGGGAAGGAAACCAAAAAATGGTTCTGCTTATGATTGTAAATGGCAACCCACTCGAAAGAGATACTGTTCGTACCAGTTTTTCTCAGGCAAAGAGAACATCTGTACGCTTCATCCATTTCTATGTTCCATCATCTCTGGAAGGAAATGTGGCAGTTCCCAAACAGCTTGCAGCTCCGTCATTTCCCTTTCGGGGCCCGAGAGTGAGGAGGATGGCTGTGGGATCTCAGGAAGGGCTTGCCAGCAGTGCTTAGGGTGTGCTGTCAGGAGGATGTCTTGGGTGAGGTGCAGGACAGCAGGAGGTTTAGGACCATTCCATCCTGACTGCCAGCAGCCTGTGGGCTGAATACATTCTGCAGATGCAAGGAAGAGTGAGCCAATTTCTCTGATGTTTGTCGTTCATCATTCTCAAGGGAGGGACGTAAAGAAAATTTCACTTTGATATTTCTTGTGTGTTTGCGTGCAGTTTCCCCGCTCCACTCCACTCCTCGCCCCTGATGTATATAATTCTAGCTGATCTGGCCCCTGTCTCCCCCTTCTCTCTCTTTCTACCTGTCTGGTCCTCATTCTACACCGCAATGTGCTGAGGTCACTCCCACTCAGGACTTTTGTACCTGTGGATCTCTCTGCCTGCGTTGCCTTTCCCCATGACTATTGCATGGTCAACTCCTCAGAGATGCATTCCCTGACCAATATCTGTAAGGCTGTTTTCCCACTCTCTTCCAACCCCTAGTGATCACTCTCATTTGCCTAACACTATCTAAAATTGTCTCATTTATGTATTTACTTTTTGCTTCATGTTAGTTTGCTGTCATCCCCCACTAGACTGTAAACTTAGGAGCACAGAGGTCTTTCTGTCCTATTCACTATGCATTCCTGGCACCCTGAGCATTCTGCAAGTATTAATTCCATCAACCTTTCTTTTGGAAAATCTACTCTGATCAGAATGTAAGCTAAGGGCTTCTGCTTCTTACCAAGATGGAATAAGAGAGACCAGATTTATCCTCCTACTTGAAACAACCAAAAAAAAAAAAAAGGAAAATTTATATGAAACATACAAGGACATTAAAAGTTATTATAAATGTATTCCATAAGTTAAAAAAGTTAAGTGGAGACATAGAAGATATAAAAAAGACCTAAATCAAACTTCTAGAGTTGAAAACTAAATGTGTTGAAGATATGCTGGATAGGATTAATAACAGATTAGACATTGCAAGAGAAAAGTTTAGTGAACTTGAAGATACACCAATAGAGGGAATGCTCCCCACTTTATTCTTTGAATTCAAGATAACCCTGTTATAAAAACCATACAAAGACATTATAAGAAAAGAAACCTTCAAACCAATATCCCTCAATAATATTGATGCAAAATATATTAAAAATTTTTTAAAAATCGAATCTAATAATATATAAAGAGGATATCAATTTCTGAGTGAAATTTATCTCAGGAATTCAAGATTGGTTTAACATTTGAAAAATAATAGAATTAACTATATAAGCATGCTAAAAAAAAGAAGAAACATATGATCATTCCTATTAGTGCAGAAACAGCATTTGACGAAATCAAATATCCATTTCTGCTAAAAACTTTTAACAAACTTAGAATAGAAGGGAACTTCCTCAACCCAATAAAGGGCATCTATAGAAAACCTTAGATATCATTGTACTTAATGGAGAAAATTTAATGCTTTTCCCCTAAGATCTGAAACAAGATGAGAATATCCACTCTCACTACTTCCATTAAACATTATATTGGAGTTTTTAGCCAGTGCAATAAAGAAGGAAAAAGAAATAGAAAGCACTCAGATTGGAAAGGATGAATACAACCCTCTTTATTTGCAAATTGCATGATGATGTTGTTTATATAGAAAATTTGATATAATTGACATAAAAATATTATAACAAGAGAACTTAGTACTGAGTTCCAGATAAGATCAATATATTAAAAGTTATTGAATTTCTCAGTGCTAGGAATAAACTTTTAGAAATTGAATTTTTTAAATTACTATTTATAATAACATAAACATGTGAAATAGGGATGAATCTTAATAAACCTATATAGGACTTATACATTGAATACTATAAAACATTTCTGAAAGAAGATTTAAATAAATGATGAGATATACCTTGCTCATGGGTCTTAAAATTCAATATTACTATGGTATAAATTCTCCCCAAATTGATCCACAGATCCAATACGATCTCAGTCAAAGTCTCAGCAAGCTTTCATATAGAAATTAAAAGACTTGTTCTAAAATACATGTGGAAATGGAATAGCCAAAACAATTTTTAAAACTAAGACATTATAAGAAAAGAAACCTACAAAGCAATATCTACTTAGAATAGATGGGAACTTCCTTCTACTAAGAACGTAGTTACAAAACGAATCCAAGACTTATAAATATACAATAATCAAGACAGTGTTGTATTGGTATCAACATAGACAGAGGGATGGAACAAAATAGAAAGTCCAAGGATAAAACCACAAATATATGGTCAATTGATTTTTGACAATGCTTTTGTCCTGTAAGAGCAGGCCCTTTCTAATGTGGGGACAGGGATGGAGCAGCAGACTGTATTCAGATAAACCAAGTAAACCAATGATATAATATTATCTAATGATGTAATTCCAACTTGGTGCTGCTGCTACTTACTTGCTAAATCATGTCTAATTCTTTGCAACCCCATGGATTCTAGCCCTCCAGGCTCCCCTGCCCATGGGATTGTCCATGGCAAGAATATTGGAGCGGGTTGCTGTTTCTTTCTCCAGGGTATCTTCCTGACGCAGAGATCGAACATGTGAACCTGTGTCTTCTGCATTGTCAGGCAGATTCTTTACCACTAAGCTACTAGGGAAGCCCCAGACTCTGATCTGGCAGCAGTGGGATTCAGCCATGATTCCAAGAGTCTGACTTCTTGTTATTATTGTTCTATTTAAAACTGCTGCTAATTCATTTCAATACAAATATCTTCTCATTATGGTTCATATATGGTTGGTCTCTGGCCCAGCCTGTGAGGGGAGTAAGTCTTCTCAGAGGAGGTGCACTTTTGCCAGGATTGCTTTACCCCTTTGTCTTTCCTCTGAACCCCCATGAATCCTTTGCTTGCTGTCTCATGTCCACCCTTTACATCGTAGGTCTGATGTTGTCTCCATGACTACCATCATTATATCCCCATCAGTTTCTGCAGCACCTGGTATGCAGTGGGTGCTTTGAAAATATTGGATGGGAGGATGGAGGGATGATCGGGGCTTTAGGGCTGAGTTGAGAAATTCTGGGAGGGTCCCCTGTGGGAAGAACCACCATTGAGTCAGTCACCCTGAATATGACTGCTGCCCAGGTCACTGGTGGGGGTGGGGAGAAAGATAGGCTCAAAGAAAACGCAGGGCCCAAATCTGAGAAGTCAAGGAGAGCCTCATGAGGAAATTTTAGCATTTTTAAACAGAGCCAGCTTTTCAGCCATGCATGTCACCCCAACTCTTCCAGATGCCCCAACACATCACTTCTACCATCTGTTGTAAATGCCCCAAGCATCTCTTTTCACCTAAGAACCAAGGGAAAACATGGTCAGTCTGCATTTTGAAGGAATTTTTTATCAAGTTTTGATGCTTTTACAGGCTTCTTAGAATGCACATCCTACTTTGGGGAGTTCAGCTAGGGGCCCTCTCTTAATATGCCATCCTTGCCATCCAAAGATTCCATTCCAAGTTCTTCCCCTGGGCTGCTACTTGAAGACAGAGAATTTGATGTTTTCAGAGTCTCTGATGTCAAACCTTGAAGGAATTCACTGAAAGGGCAGTTGTACATCATGTCGCAGCTTCTTGTCTGAGAGGAAAACCAAAGGACTTAAAACACAGGGAAATTCTTTTTGTTTCATGTATTATTTTAATGGAACAGTGATTGCATCTGTGGGCTTCCCTGGTGGCTCAGAAGATAAAGAATCTGCCTGCATTGTGGGAGACCCGGGTTCGATCCCTGAGTCGGAAAGATGCCCTGGAGAAGGAAATGGCAACCCACTCCAGAATTCTTGCCTGGAGAATCCCGTGGACCAAGGAGCCTGGTGGGTTATAGTCCATGGGGTCACAAAGAGTTGGATACAACTCTTAAAAAATATTGCATCTATTTTTCAAACTGTTTCCACATGCATCCTCTCATGTGTTTCTTATACCAACTCATGATTTGCTTTTATTCTTACAATAATCATATTACAAAGAAAGAAAATGTGGCTCAGTGACTTGAAATACTTGCCCAGAGAGACACAGCTGGCAAATGGAAGTATGTAGTCTCCACCCCTGCTCTGTCCAAGTGCCCAGCTCTGGTGTTTTTCTGCAGCACCAAATTGCCTCACAGTGAGAACAGGAGCCTGTGGGATTTTCCAGTTTCCTCACTGACTGACTCATATAGAGGACACTCTATAAATACTTGTCTAATTGCCATTCATTTGGACTAGCTCCCACTGTATATGAGTGCCAGACTTTCGAACTGACATGGATTGCTCTAAATGATCTTTTATCTCACTGAGTTTGTTCTCTCCAACTCCAAGTCCTTATCATAAACATGGAGCATATGAAAGCCAAACAGGTTTGTTTGCTTTTGTTCTTGTTAATTGTTTTTTTAAAGATCGAATATAGCAAGCATGTTCAATTTTGCATGGTAGGACGATTGTGTTGTAGGTGGCAGAGTGCAGAGAGAATCAATGCTCATTCTAAGACTGACTTGAATATACTGACTTCATTTGAATCATTATTTGTGCCAGTGTGTATCTATTAATTCTCAGGACAGGGTGGTGAAGGAACTATTAGAGAACAGGTCATTTCTGGAACATGAAAGCTGTCTAGAGTATTTTTTTTTACTCAGCCAATTCATTCTTTTTTTTTTTAATTGCCTTAGATGCCTTAGATCATTACAATCAGCTGCAATTTTACTGGGGTGCTTGTGGGTCAGCTAACACCGATATCAAGAAATTAAAGCCCGAGCCTTCGTTTGCTTATGAGTGCCTTCTTTGATCCATTGTCTCCATTTGTAACAAGTGGATGAATCTATTTTCATCTGCCTACCTGCTTGTTATGTGAAAATTAATGGGAGGTGTTTTGATCACTCAAAAAAAAAAAGATATAAAGAGCTGCACCTCATAGTTTATGCTTCTGTAGCTCACTCACGTGCGGTCCTTTTAGTGTTCATATGACCAACATTTTCAGGAGCCTTTAAATCGTATTTTTCCTTTCATATTTGAAAAGGATACACAGATTTTTTTTTTAACTGTATAAAAATTGTATGTATTGAGAACCTGCAATCTGGATCTTTTAAACATTTTTTGACCATCAATAAAATACTCCTGGTTATACTAAGCCTTACCTGTCACTCAGCAGGTATTCTTTAATTATTTGTGCAATGAATTAATGAGTGAGTGACCCAGGAACTGTTTCTAATGCTTGATATGACTCTCTGCGGCATATCCATCTTTAGGATGCCCTATATGAGAGTGACTGATCAAGAAGCCTCACTTTGCCATCCACATTGATGCTGGTCAGTGGCTAGGTGAATGGGATGACTGGTGAAGGGTCCCAGGGGTGGTGAGAGACAAAAAAAAAAAAAAAGCTGTTGTTCAAGATGACATGGTGGTTTCTACTTATAGCAAAGCAGTGCTCTAATACAGGACATGAAAAGCCTCTCAGTAAAAACACCAAGAAACACGGGACAAAACATATTTTTTAAAATTATTTTAAGTACATAATTTGACTTGAAAGAAAGGAAAACCTTCATGTGCCAGCAGATGGCCACTGAAAACTGGAGCGTGAAGGATGTGCGCTGACACCTTAGCTGCCCAGAAGCAGGTGAGGGCGCTGACCTCTGGGCGCTTACACTGGGACTTAGGGTTCAGCACCCCCAGGGGTAGAAGATTAGACCTTGGGCAAATGTAAGATGGAGAGTATGAACTGAGACCATCACATAAACTGAGAACCTTCTGAAGGTTGTGCCTTCATTGAAAAGTCAGCCAGGAGAAAAATAATGTCCAGCAGTGAAGGATACAAGAAGAAAGTCTCTGATGGGTTCTGGAAAGAAAAAAAAAAATTATTTCACGTGTGAACTTGATACCTCAAGTGTATACCTCACAAGTACTGGGGCTTAAATGTACATTACTCTATATTGTTACTGAGAAGTACTGCTATGTAATAAATACCATTGTATACATTTTAAATTATGCTAAACCAAACACCACATTTTAAATATATGCATAATGGTATTAAACCTATAAAATAGTTAAGACAAGGATAAATTTTTTGAAAAGAATGAAGTTCTATCTGGGAAATAGAGGAAGATGTAATTGAAGGGAGGTCTGCAAGTACTTAGGTGCTATTGGTCAGATTCTGGGTTTTGTTTTTTTTTTAATTTAATTTTTTATTCTGGCGAAATGCACAGATAAAATTTTCCATCATAACCATTTTAAAGTGTACAGTTCAGTGGTATGAAGGACATTCATTTTGTTGTGCAGTCATTACCCCTGTCTATCTCCAGAACTCTTTTCATTCTGCAAAAACCTATACCCATTGTCATAAATCCCAGTTTCCCCTTCCTCATCCCTGGACCCACCATTCTTCTTTCTGTCTCCGTGATTTTGACTACTCTAAGAAGATCATAAAAGTGGAATCATACAATATTTGACTTTTGATGACTGGTTTATTTCACTTCACATGCTTCACATGTGAAGCATGATGTCTTCAAGGTTTATCCATGTTGTAGAGTAAGCAGAATTTCCTTCCTTTTTTTTTTTTTAAATTAATTAATTAATTTATTTTTTCAGTGGGTTTTGTCATACATTGACATGAATCAGCAATAGATTTACACATATTCCCCATCCCGATCCCCCCTCCCACCTCCCTCTCCACCCGATTCCTCTGGGTCTTCCCAGTGCACCAGGCCCGAGCACTTGTCTCATGCATCCCACCTGGGCTGGTGACCTGTTTCACCGTAGATAATATACATGCTGTTCTTCCGAAACATCCCACCCTCACCTTCTCCCACAGAGTTCAAAAGTCTGTTCTGTACTTCTGTGTCTCTTTTTCTGTTTTGCATATAGGGTTGTCGTTACCATCAAGATGGTTTTTCCAGTGGTCATGTATGGATGTGAGAGTTGGACTGTGAAGAAGGCTGAGCGCCGAAAAATTGATGCTTTTGAACTGTGGTGTTGGAGAAGACTCTTGAGAGTCTCTTGGACTGCAAGGAGATCCAACCAGTCCATCCTGAAGGAGATAGGTCCTGGGTGTTCATTGGAGGGACTGATGCTGAAGCTGAAGCTCCAGTACTTTGGCCACCTCATGCGAAGAGTTGACTCGTTGGAAAAGACCCTGATGCTGGGAGGGATTGGGGGCAGGAGGAGAAGGGAATGACAGAGGATGAGATGGTTGGATGGCATCACCGACTCGATGGGCATGAGTTTGAGTGAACTCCGGGAGTTTGTGATGGACAGGGAGGCCTGGCGTGCTGCGATTCATGGGGTCGCAAAGAGTCGGACACGACTGAGCGACTAAACCAGCTAACTAACTAACAAGGTGGTATTTCATTTCCTGTCACTTTGCTATTTGTTTTCTATATACCTTAGAGCTTTTTACGTCTCATTTCCTTCATTATTGTCTTTTTTTGTGTTTAGCTAATTTTCTGTAGTGAAATGTTCAATCTCCTATCTCATTTCTTTTGTGTGCATTCTGTATCTATTTTGTTTGTGTTTACCATGGAGTTAAATTTAACATCCTAAGATTATAACACTAATTGGATTTACCCTAGTTTAACTTAAGTAACACACACAAACTCCATTCCTTTACACATCCATCCCCACTCCTTTTCATGCTTGATGTCCCAGAATCAACCTTTATACATTGTATATCTGGGCTTCTCTGGCGGCTCAGCAGTAAAGAATCTGCCTGCCAATGCAAGAGACACGGGTTCGATCCCTGGGTTGGGAAGACCCCTGAAGAAGGAAATGGCAGCCCACTTCAGCAATCTTGTCTGGGAAATCCTATGGACAGAGTAGCCTGGTGGGCTACAGTCCATGGAGTCACAAAAGAGTCAGACATGATTTATCAACTAAACAACACCACCACCACATTATGTATCTAAAAATATAAACTAATTTTTTTTGAAAATATACTAGTAACTTAAATTATGTAGAAAATGAAGCGTGGAGTTACAAACTAAAGTTATAATAATACTTTTAGACTAATAATTGCTTTTTTAAAAAGTATTAATCTCTCAAACAGTGTAGAAAATGAAAAGTGGGATTACAAACTGTTGTTACAACCATACTAGCTTTTACATTTGCCCTGTATTTACCTTCATTGAGACCTTTATTTCTTCCTATGGCTTCAAATTATCTAGTGTTCTTTTGTGTCAACCTGTAGGACTGCCCTGAGAATTTCTTAGAAGGCAGGTCTAGAGGTGATGAAATTCTTCAGCATTATTTATCTGGGGGAGCCTTATTTTCTCCCTTACATTTGAAGGACTTTTTGTTGGATATAAGATTCTTGCTTGAGAATTGTTTTGTTGTTTTTTTAGAACTTTGAATATATCAGCCCCCTGACTTCCAATCTCTGAATTTTTTGATGAGAAATCTGCAGATAATCTTATTGTGGTTCCCTTATATTATATTGCGAGCTGAAACTCCAATGCTTTGGCCACCTGATGCAAAGAACTGACTCATTTGAAAAGACCCTGATGCTGGGAAAGATTGAGGGCAGGAGGAGAAGGGGATGACAGAGGATGAGGTGGTTGGATGGCATCACCGACTCAATGGACATGAGTTTGGGTAAACTCCGGGAGTTGGTGATGGACAGGGAGGCCTGGCGTGCTGCAATTCACGGGGTCACAAAGAGTTGGTCACGACTGAGCAACTGAACTGAACTATATTATATGGCAGGTTGCCTCTCTCTTACTGCTTTGAAGACTGTGTCTTTGGTTTTCCCGTTTTTATAATGTGTCTCAGTGGGGATCCCTTTAAGTTCCTTCTATTGGACTTCATTGAGCTTCTTGGATGTCTATATTCATGCGCTTCCTCATATTTGGGAAGCTTCAGCCGTTATATCTCCAAATAGTCTCTCTGCCTCTTTCTCTTTCCCTTCTAGGACTCCTATGATGTGTATGTTGGTCCACTTGACGGTATCTCAGAGGACCCCTCATGCTCTGTTTTTTTTCCAATCCCTTTCCTTTCCCTTCTTCAACCTCAGTAATTTCCATTGGCCTATCTTCTACATTGTTGATTCATTCTTCTACTGGTTGAAATCTACCTTTGAATCCCTACAGTGATTTTTCATTTTAGTTATTATAATTTTTAGTTCCAGAATTTCTTTTCGGTTTCTTTTTTAGGTTTTCTAGCTGTTTTTTGATATTTCCATTTTGTTTGTATATCATTTCCTTGAATTTTCTCCACAGCGTCCTTTAGTTCTAGTCCTTTGAGCATCTTTAAAACCATTATTTCAAAGTGTTTGTCTACTAAACCTGCTATAAGATCTTGTCACAGGGACAGTTTCTAGTTTATTTTTTCCCTTTGAATGGGCCATACTTTCTGACTTCTTTGTATGTCTTATGACATTTTCTTCCAAAACTTGACGTTTTAATCTAATAATTTGATAACTCGGGAATCAGATTCTTCCCTTCCTCAGGATCTTTTCTGTTTTTTATTGTTGTGTGTTGTCCCTGAGGCAGGGATCCGCCCGAGGTGTAAACTTTAGGTCTTCTTATTTTTTTTTTTTCCTGAGACGGTGCTTTTCCCTGTGCATGCATGGTGAATTTCTGATTTTCCCCGTATATGTGGTTTTAAATGTACTAGTCTTTAATATCTGGCTCCCAAAAGAGGAAAATGAAAGTGGGGTGAAATGGGTCCAAGCCCTTTAAGTTTGCTGAAAGTCACTTGGGCCAGTGGGGGAGGGGTTCACAGCAATAAGGGGAGGTACAGCCACAATGCTCTCCCCGCCTCTTTGTTTTCGCTTCTGTGGTCAGAAACAACAATTAGCGATCAGGTCACAGATCTCCAATATTTGAAGGTCAGGGTCCTTTTCGCCCACCCTGCCTTCTGCAAGTTGTGTGCCGGCTGCTCCTGGAACACCAGAAGAGCTGCCTGCGCTGGGCCTGGGGGCGACAGATGGGTAGCTGCTGCTTCACTAAGTGCTGAAATTAACCATAAATGACTTCAATCCAAGCCTTTCCATGAAAGTTGCAAACCTTCGTCAGACTCCAGAGTTCCAAAATAATTGCATCAGACATTCTACCAGTGCAGTTGTTGTTCAGGTGGGAATAGGTTCCTAGTGTTTCTCCACCATCTTTTCAGAATCAGCTTCTGTTTAATTTGGGTAGTAGCTATAGAGTTTATTGAATTATTATTTACAAGCCACAGGTACATGTGTTTTATATGTATATATTATATATATAATTATTGTGTATTTATATATAAAATATATATTGTATTATATTTAAAATTACAAAGAATATATATATATATATAAGTGACAAAAATTGAACAAGATTAACATAAATAAAATTTAATTCTAAAAACTAGGTTAAAAAAAGACTAGGTAAGAATAACATAAAGGATATAGAAAAAGAGGTGATCATAGTAAAACGTACTACTACTATGTTTTTTAAAAAGAAAGTAGAAATATTGTTTAATTCAATACCTTGCTAAGTAAGATGATGTAGATGTTAAAATTTAAATGTAAGCACTAAAAGTTTAGAAATAGCCAAGATGTCAATGTATGACAAAAACCACTACAATATTGTAAAGTAATTAGCCTCCAACTAATAAAAATAAATGAAAAAAAAAAACTGAATCAATGAACTTTAAAATCAATGGTAGACAGAAAGCGCGGCACATAAAGATAGCAGTAATATCAGTCACTATAATAGGGATGAACATGCTGTCCTCACTAAATAATAGTCAAACTCTCAGTCTGGATATTTTAAAAATCTGTGCATGGCCTATTTACAAGAGTGCAGCAAAAAACATGAGGATAGATAGTGAAAAACTGTATATAATGAGATGTAAAAAGATAGATCAGGAGAAGAATATAGGTCAAAATTGACATCACAGCAAAAAATTTTTTTTCAGGTTAATGAGAATAAACTACAAAATGATAAGAAAAATTCACATCTCTGAAGTTGTATGCTGATACAAAATTGAAAAATATATGAAGCAAAACTTGCTGTAATCATAAGGAAATATAACAAGTCAAATATTTGATGGGAGACTTTCACCTGTCTCATGTGGAGGTAGATCAAAGGGACAGAAAATAAGATACAATTAACAAATTTAAGCTGCTGCATGGAAATAGATCCCTGCAAGAAACAAAGTGAATAGTCAGAACACTGGTTGAGAAGGTATTGTCAGCATATATACATGTCAAAAGTTTAGTCTTCAATACGTAAACAGCTCCTACAAATAACTAGGGCTTCTCAGAATCAGGTAAAGAATCTGCCTGCAATGCAGGAGAGCCAGGTTTGATCCCTGGGTCGGGAAGATCCCTTGAAGAAGGGAATGGTTACCCACTCCAGTATTCTTGCCTGGAGAATTCAGGACAGAGGAGCCTGGAAGGCTATAGTCCATGGGGTTGCAGAGAGTTGGACAAGACTGAGCAACTAACACACACACACACACATATGACTAATTAGAGAATCAAACAGCTTCATAGATAAATGGATGATGAATAACAACAGGATGCACAGAAGAGAAGGCCCAAGTGGCAAATGAATCTGTGACTAGATAACAGACTTACTGGGGTTCAATTGTGTCCACTCAAAATAAATGTGTTGAAATCCTTGAGCCACCAGGGAATGTGTTGAAACCCAAACCCCCAGTGCCTCAGAATCTGACTGTGTTTGAAGACAGGGGGGTCTTCGAAGAAGTAATTAAGGGTAAACTCGGTCATTAATGAGAATCCTAATCCATCTGACTGGTCTCCTTATAAGAGGAAGAAATTTGGACACAGACACACCCAGAGGGACCATCATGTGAGGACGCAGGGAGAAGACAGCCATCAGCAAACCCAAGGGAGAGGCCCCAGGTTGACACTTTGATGTCGGGCTTTCAACCCTGCCAAACTGTGAGAGAGGAAATTGCTGTCTTTTAAGCTCCTCACCCCACTCCACCCCTGTCTATGGTATTTTCTTATGGCATCCCTGCAAACTAATGCACTCATAATCAAAACTCTTGGTGCAAACATTTTGGTGCATGTATTTTTGTATATGCAGGTGAACGTCTTTGCTGAATATCTGCAGAAGAAATTGTTGGATAACCGGGCATGTTTTTGTTCAGCTTGAGTTGTTACTTAGTCGCTAAGTCATGTCCAAGTCTTTGTGACCCCATGGACTGTAGCTTCCCAGACTCCTCTGTCCATTGGGATTACCCAGGCAAGAATACTGGAGTGAGTTGCCATCTCCTTCTAAAGGGGATCTTCCCAAACCAGGGATCATTTCCCTCATTTCCTGCATTGGCAGCCACCAGGGAAGCCGTGTTCAACCTAAGTTTAGTTCAGTTCAGTCACTCAGTCATGTCCAACTCTTTGCGACCCCATGGACTGCAGCACGCCAGGCTTCTCTGTCCATCACCAACTCCTGGAGCTTACTCAAACTCATGTCCATTGAGTCCGTGATGCCATCCAACCGTCTCATCCTCTGTCATCCCTTTCTGCTCCTGCCTTCAATCTTTCCTAGCATCAGGGTCTTTTCCAATGAGTCAGTTCTTCGCAACAGGTGGCCAAAGTATTGGAGTTTCAGCTTCAGCATCAGTCCTTCCAATGAATATTGAGGACTGATTTCTTTTAGGATGGACTGGTTGGATCTCCTTGTAGTCCAATGGACTCTCCAGAGTCTTCTCCAACACCACAGTTCAAAAGCGTCAATTCTTTGGTGCTCAGCTTTCTTTATAGTCCAGCTCTCACATCCGTACATGACTACTGGAAAAAGCATAGCTTTGACTAAATGGATCTTTGTTGGCAAAGTAATGTCTCTGCTTTTTAGTATGCTGTCTAGGTTTGTCATAGCTTTTCTTCCAAGGAGCAAGCATCTTTTAATTTCATGGCTGCAGTCACTATCTGCAGTGATTTTGGAGCCCCCCAAAATAAAGTCTCTCATTGTTTCCATTGTTTCCCCATCTGTTTGGCATGAAGTTATGGGACTGGATGCCATCATCTTAGTTTTCTGAATGTTGAGTTTTAAGCCAACTTTTTCACTCTCCTCTTTCACTTTCATCAAGAGGATCTTTAGTTCTTTGCTTTCTGCCATAAGGGTGGTGTCATCTGCATATCTGAGGTTATTGACATTTCTCCCAGCAATCTTGATTCCAGCTTGTGCTTCATCCAGCCTGGCATTTTGCATAATGTACTTTGCATATAAGTTAAATAAGCAGGTTGACAATATGCAGCCTTGATGTATTCCTTTCCCGATTTGGAACCAGTCTGTTGTTCCATGTCCAATTCTAACTGTTGCTTCTTGACCTGCATACAGATTTCTCAGGAGGCAGGTCAGGTGTTCTGATATTCCCATCTCTTGAAGAATTTCCCACAGTTTGTTGTGATTCACACAGTCAAAGGCTTTGGTGTAGTCAATAAAGCAGAAGTATATGTTTTTCTGGAACTCTCTTGCTTTTTCTATGATCCTATGGATGTTGGCAATTTGATCTCTGGTTCCTCTGCCTTTTCTAAATCCAGCTTGAACATCTGGAAGTTCATGGTTCACGTACTGTTGAAGCCTGGCTTGGAGGATTTTGAGCATTACTTTGCTAGCATAGATACTCAACCTGAGTAGATACCACTAAATAGTTTCCCAAAGTATTTGGCCAATTTGGATTACAGTCAGCAGTGTGTGATAGGCAGGGCTGATACAGAGCCAGCTACTTGTGCTATTGTCCCTAGTTCTTATTTTAGCCATTTTGTTGGGTGTGATGAGAAACCACATTTTCATTTTGATCTGCACTTCTCTAGTGAGGCTGAACACTTATCCCTCCTTTTGTTCAAGCAACTTTTCAAATCTCTTGCCCTTTTTTCTTTCACTGTAAATGGATGAACTTAAGCTAATTTTATTCACTTTTGAACAGGTATTTTCATATGGTTCATAATTTGTTATTGCAGTTCAGTTGCTAACTGACTCTTTGCGACCCCATGGACTGCAGTACACCAGGCTCCTCTGTCCTCCTCTGTCTCCAAGAATTTGCTCATATTTATGTCGGTGATACTAACCATCATGCCAAAGGGTAAATAGTAAAAATTCCTTCTTCTAGTCCTAAAACCAGGCCATCAAGTGATCCTGCCCACATCATAGTTGTCAATCTTATAATTCCAGAGATCTTTTATATATGCATAAATAACCCATATATTATTTTTTTAAGTCCTTCCACTTTTTACCCAAATGGCTTAGTATACTGAACATTGTTGTGTACATTGCTTTTTTTGATAACAGTTTCACTGAGATATAAATTCACATGCTATAAAATTTGAACATGCACAGTTTTAAATGCACAATTCAGTAGTTTTAAATATATTCACAAGTTGCATAACCATCACCACTATCTAATTTTAGAACATTTCTGTCATCCCTAAAAAACACTTAATATCTATTAGCCATCAGTCTTTACTCCCTGTACTCTTCTCCCATATGTTTTTTTTTTCCTAGAAATTTCACTGTTTTGTATCATACATTAAGATTTACAGTCCTTCTGAAATTTTTAGGTGTGTATGATATGTGGCCTGTCAGAATTCATTTTTTCCTCATAGACATACAATTGATGCAGAACCATTTACTGAAAAACCTCCCATTTGCCACTGGATGATATGCCCCTCCTCCTTTTAAAAAATAAATCAAGTGTATGGCTTTAAATAAGGCAAACTTTCTAGGTGCTTGTTTGGGCTTAGTGAAATAGATGTAAGGTCTTCTCTGGTAGCACAGTGGTAAAGAATCTGCCTGCAATGCAGGAGACACAGGAGGCAAAGGTTTGATCCCTGGGTCAGGGAAGATCGCCTGGAGGAGGAAATGGCAACCCGCTCTGGTTTTCTTGCCTGGGAAATCCCACAGACAGCGGAGCCTGGTGGGCTGCATGCAGTCCATGGGGTCACAAAGAGTCAGACACGACTGAGCAACTTATCACACGTGTGAGCATGCGCTAAATAGATATAATTGTATATTCCTCTGGAGTTATTGCAAGGATTGCAAGAGTAAGAATGTGATACACATTCATCACATCATATATTTAGCATCAGAATATTAGCATTATTCATTTAGCCACTCATTTTTATAACTAGTTCCCCTTAAGGCTTTCTATGTGCTTCCCACTGTGCTGGTTGCTTATTTCACTTTATGTAATCCCACAGAGAAAGGATGTGATTTCTGTTGTTTACTTCCATATCCACAGCACCTAGACCAGTGTCTGACATATGGTTGGTACTCAGTACATTTGTGTAACAAGCTATCTTGTGCCTGTGAGCATAAGAAGAAATATGGAGAGCGCCTCACTGCAGCATTACTTATAACAAGGGACACGTAAAACCAGCTGTGCTGAGTATCAGTAGGAAATAGACAATATTTATAAATAAAAAATGAAATTTATACATGGTAATAGCATATAGGGCACTATATTAAGATGATTCAAATAATGTTATGAATGAGTCAACCATCACAATTTCCAAATGCATGAAACAAAATTTAATAGCACTGGAAGGAAAAGCAGAAAGACCCACAGTTATACCTGAGGGCATCTTAGCAATTGATAGAACTTCTAGACAGAAAGTCAGCAAAGATATAAAAGGATGAACTTCACCATGACCAAGAGTACCTAGCTGACATTTGTAGAATGTTTCAACAAGTAACAGCAGAAAGGACTTTTTTTTTCAAGTGTCCGTGGAAAGTTCACAAATATAGATCTGGTTCCTGGTTCATAAAATAAACCTCAACAAACTTTAAAAAATGAAATCATAACAGAACATGTGCTATGACCATAATGCAACCACACTAGACCATACTAACAGAAGGACTGTAGGAAAATCTCCAGATATTTGTTAATTAAACACAGACTTCTAATAATCCTTGGGTTAAAGAAGAGGCCTCAGAAGAAATAAAGATACATACAAGTGTGAATGAAAACACAAAATTTGTAGGATTCAGCTAAAGCTGTGATGATAGGGAAATTTATAGTTCTGGATGTTTACATTTGGAAAGGGAGAAGGTCTCAAATTTTGATCTGTTTTTCATCTCAAAAAACTAAAAGAATGAAGAGAAAAATAAACCCAAAGAAAGAAAAAAGAAGGGAAATAATAGAGTATAATCAATGAAATTGAAGAGAAGAAAGCAATAGAAAAAAAAAAATCAATGGAACAGCAAGCTTGTTCTTCAGAAAAAAAGCTTGATGAAACTTTAGCAAGACTGACTCACAGAAACTGAGGGAAGTACAAATTATGAAAATCAGGAATAAAACAGAGGCTATTGCTAAAGATTCTTCAGCCATTAAAAGGATAATAAGGGAATACTGTGAAAAGCTTTATACTCATAAATTTGACAGTTTAGAAGAAATGGAACAATTTCTCAAAATCTACATACTACCAACACTTAACCAAGAAAAAATTAAATAATCCTATCACTTTTATATAAACTGAATTCATAATTTAAAAGCTCCTGAAGAATGAAATTCCATGTCCAGATAGTTTCACTGGAGAGTTCTAACAAATATTTAAAGAACTAATACTGATTTTATACAATCTCTTCCAGGAAATCCAGGAAATAGAAGAGAAATGAGCACTTCCCAATTCATTTTATGAACTTGCATTACCCTGATACCAAGAGCAGATAAAGATAGTGCAGTGAGAGAAAGCTAAGGACCAATATCTCCCAGGAATATAAGAATACACATAGGACACACTCTCCTAGTGTGAATTACCATTATTCACTCCCTGTTTCTTACTCCATGCCCCTTTGTAAAGAATGCAAATTATGCAGTTCTTTTGGAATCAGTCCAAGGGGAGCGGTTTGGCTCCATCTCATTCAGAAGTGAGAGCAGATTGTCTGTTCTGCACTGCCTTGTCTCTGTGCCCTGCAAAAGAGGTTGACCCATGCCCGAAGTCAATTTGTCCACATGAACGTACCAGTCGCCTCTCCTTCATTCCACATTTTCCATCTCCATCAGTCTTACTTTGTTAGGCATTGCAAAACCTTTAGAAGTAAGCAGGAGCAAGCACAAATTCAATTTACAAATTAAATGAAACCATTAAGTCATAAGAACAGGGTTCTTCACTGACGCAGAGAGATGGTACTTTAGGGTCTGCAAAACCTGCTGTGTAGCTGGCGGGTGGGGAGGGGTGTGGAGGATAAAGAAGCTCCTGGAAGCAGTGATGTAAACATCACAAAGAGACCAGTGCCCAACACAAAGCTTTCCTTTCCCATCAACCCACCACCTCCCATATTTCTTTCTGTACTATCTCCCTGCTCCCTCAGGCTTCTGCATGAAATTGACAGACTGATGTGCCACATAGATGAGATGTGGGTCCTTTGGGTGTTTGTGACTCATTCATTCTTGAGTGCGTCTGATGCTCCGGGCAATGGGCTAAATGCAGGGACACAAAGCTAGGAACAGCTTGGTCCCTGTGCCAGACAGCTGGCTGCCTGGTGGGGAGGAGAGACCAGGAGAGAGCGGGTCCCTGAGCCAGAAGGAAAGTGCCGCCAGAGCCCTGAGCAGGGATTCTGAAATGGAGCAGGACCCTGTGGTCCTTCAGCACCATGTTCTCAGCCTGCCTTTTGTCTGTGGAAACACTTTAGCCAAAGAGTAAGTTTAACCAGAGAAGTGAGAGAGGGAAGAAACCAAGGAAAGCAGTCAAACGGGGCAAAATGATACTAATTTAGTCGTTATACAAAATCAAGGACTTTAGTTCCTTGTCAAGGGCTATAGATAATATTCTGAACTGAGCTGTCTTATACTCAAACCCCCACCAGGTAGAAGAAGTTAACACATGATGACCAGACTTAGCCCTCACATAAGCTGCCACAATTTCAAGAACTGGCCTCAAGGAAATGGGGACAAACCAACCCTGGAACTCTGAAGACCAATTACTCCTTAAAACAATCAAGATGACGTGACCGATTTCAAGATGTCGAGAACTGACTGTGCTGTTTCTACATGGAGCCCCCCAACCTCCCACTGCACTGCCTTTAAAAGCTCTTGCTCGCTGATTGTTGGACATGAGTTCATCTTTGGACATGAATTCGCCTTTGGACATGAGTTCACCCTTCCTCCAGTTACTGGCATCCGAAATAAAGCAAACTTCTTTTCCACCTATCTTGTTTCTTGATTGGCTTTCAAGCGGCAAGCAGCCAGACATTACTTCCCGTAATAATTCTAGAATCTGGAGGTGGAGAAATCATCTTGGTTCAACTCTCAGCTCTGCCGTTTCCTGGCTGGGTCAGTTGGAAAAGAGTCCTTCATCTTTCTGAGTCTCAGTGCGTCCAAATCTGCCAAAGGCAGCTCATGGTAACACTTACCTCCGAGGGCCACTGGGAGGATGCAAAGAGTTAATAGACACAGGGTACGTGGAGCAGTGCCTGGCACACGGTGGGCGACACATCGCTGTTAACTATTACAGGGTGCAGAGGGACAGAAACGGGGTCACCCAGCTCCATCTTCCAGGTTAGGAGTCGTGTCCAACCCTTTGCAACCCCATGGACTGTATAGTCCATGGAATTCTCCACACCAGAATACCGGAGTGGGTAGCCTTTCCCTTCTCCAGGGAATCTTCCCAGCCCAGGGATCGAACCCAGGTGTCCTGCATTACAGGAGGGTTCTTTACCAGCTGAGCCACAAGGGAAGCCCCCTAGAAGGGGCACATCTATCTAAACCAGGGTTTCCTAGCCTTGGTGCTGTGGACACTGGGGGCCAGGTCGCACTTTGTGATGGGGGCGTCCAGTTCATTGTAGGATGTTTAACGGCAACCTTGGCCTCTACTTACTGGATGACAGTGGCACCCATTCCCCCAGTTGTAACCACCACAAATGTCTCTAGATGTTGTCAAGTGTCCCCATGAGAGCAAAGGTGCCCTGGTTGCAAACTACTGCTCTAAACTGAAAAGAGGATGATGGATGGAAAAGAGTAGAAAGGCAGAATTAGGGAACATTGTGAGTGATCAGGTAGGGATGACAGTGACAACGAAGAGTCTTCTTGGGACTGTAGGTTGATGGCCAAGGGCAAGAAATGGAAATGCAGCAATGGATCATTTGGGGCACTTGGCCTGGCATGGAACATTGAACTCCAGACCCCTTATGGCTATCCAAACTCAGGTGAGCCATCTGGGGCAACTTCTCCTGCTGAACCCCAGCTTCTGGCACAGGACTGGCTGTATGGTAGAAGCCTACAGAGTCATTGTTGGTGTGTGCATGAGCTCACGTTTGTAAAGTAGTCCCTGAGGCTATCTGCCAGCATTTCTTTTATTAAGAAAGTTCATCCATGAGCATGCTGCCAGACCACTTTGCTATTGCCCCATGAAGCCCTTTTTTTATGGACTTGGACTTTGACACATTCAGCCTATGCTGAGGAACATCATACAAAAAAATCTCCTGTTAAACTTGTGACTCTGTTCAGAGCATTTTATTATTTTTTAATATTTACTTTTTATTTGGGTGCACCAGGTCATAATTGTGACATGCAAGATTAGTAGCAGCATGTGAACTCTTAGTTGTGACATGTGGGTTCTGGTTCCTTGACCAGGGACTGAACCCAGACTTCTTGCTTTGGGACCATGGAGTCTTAGCACCAAACCACCAAGGAAGTCCACAGAACAATTGTATTTAGCTCATTGATCACACATTACAGAATGCCTTCTTTATAAGAAGCCAGTGGGGGAAAAAAAAAATAAAACTGCACTGGGAAGACCCAGAGGAATCGGGTGGAGAGAGATGGGAGGGGGGATCGGGATGGGCAATACGTGTAACTCTATGGCTGATTCATATCAATGTATGACAAAACCCACTGAAATGTTGTGAAGTAATTAGCCTCCAACTAATTTTAAAAAAATTAAAAAAAAAAACGACAAAAAAATTATCATCAGAAAAAAAAAGAAAAAAGAAGCCAGTGGGAGAGACGTCCCTCTGGCTTCTGTACCAGTAATAAACTTATGAATCATAAAAGTAAACAAGTGATTTGTTTTTTCACCTTGACCCTTGAATCATGGAGCCGATTGTGTTTCTCACTTTGTTCTGGTTGCTGGGGAAGGTTAGAGACCCATTGATGGCTCACTTCTGGCAAGCAGGCAGGTTCTTGGAGCATGAATTGGGGTATTTTTGCCTGCATCCATTTTCTTGACTTTCTTTTTTATTCTTTGACTTGACCGATAGTTTACTTATTTTCAATTGTATTATGTACATGTATTTAGCAAGTCACTTTTAATCTATTTTGGAATAAGGTAGGAAATGAATGCATTAAAAAAAAAAAACCCAACACACATGGGGTTCTTCATGCAGTGTGTGTGTGCTCAGTCATGTCTGACTCTTTGTGATCCCACGGACTGTAGCCTGCCAGTCTCCTCTGTCCATGGATTAACCCAGCAAGAATACTAGAACAGGTTACCATTTCCTTCTCCAGGGGATCTTCCCGACCAAGGGCTCAAACCCGCGTGTCCTGCCGCTCCTGCATTGGCAAGCGGATTCTTTACCACTGGGCCACCGTGATGGCCTGTGTCAATGTCCAGGTCTGGACTGATGCCTTTCTAGCTCCTGACCTTCTTTGATCTTGAATGTTGATTTCTCCATGGTCACTGTTACTGTAATCCAGTGTAGGTTTCTCATTCCTGATCTCCATCATTTCCATGACAATATGCAACAGTATCATGAGAACATAATTGTAATTCCAATCCAGGAAGAAGCAAAAGAGACAAGAGCATGGAGCCGTAGAACCGCACGAAACCACAGGGAGGTCAATACAAGGTCATTCTCTGTTCTCAGAT
Organism: Cervus elaphus; assembly: GCF_910594005.1. Taxonomy (NCBI): domain Eukaryota; kingdom Metazoa; phylum Chordata; class Mammalia; order Artiodactyla; family Cervidae; genus Cervus; species Cervus elaphus. Next base: position 13,040,129 of record NC_057820.1, read on the forward strand.
AATAGCATTGAGACTCCGGGGAATGCAGAGTCCGTGGCCCAGGTGACAAAGGATCTGCAGCGAGAAAAAGCCATAACCAGAGTTATTGCCTAAATTATTGTTGTCTTTGCATTTTGAATTTCCTCTTTAGAATTCATTCCACTCTGCATGTTTCTCTCCTGAAAATTCATGTCGTTCTTCCAAAGAGTTCTGATGGAATATTGAATGAGATGCCCTTTGACTGTTTAGCTGTGAATTGAGAGTGCAGAACTCACTGTTATTAACATAGCATTTCAATAGTCCATCAACTATTGGAATATAAATTGAGGATCTGTAGGAGGCATATTATAGCTGATTCCTATGATTCCTTTTTGAGCATCTAAACCTTTCTCTCCAGTAGTAAGTAAGTAGAAGGATGCATCAAATGACTGTTTCAGTTCTGAGTGAATGAAGCACAACGTTAAGTAGCCTTAATCGAAAAGTACAGCCCTTGTCCATGTAAACATGAAATTCAGGGACAGACCACTCTTCTGCCTGGGTTGGAGCCCACACCTCCAGCAGGGCCTCTCTCTGCACTTAGATCTCAGCCTGGCTCAACTCCCTGCAGCTTCAGGTGGGTCTGATCTTCGTTTGGGCAACAGGATCTAAACAGTCTCACAGTTAGAGCTTCTGGCCAAGCATGCCTAGAGGAAGAGGTTTTTCTTTCAGTGTCCACATGCTGATCGCAAGAGCATCCACAAGGGGGCCTGATGAACCGACACCAGTGGCCAGTTGTTCAATCCCTCAATCGTGTCTGACTCTGTGCAACCCCACGGCTGCAGCAGTCCAGGCATCCCTGTCCTTCACAATCTCCCGGAGCTTGCTCAAACTCATGTCCATTGAGTTGGTGATGCCATCCAACCATCTCATCCACTGTAGTCCCCTTCTCCTCCTGCCCTCAATCTTTCCCAGCATCAGGGTCTTTTCTAATGAATCAGTTCTACCCATCAGGTGGCCAAAGTATTGGAGTTTTAGCTTCATCATCAGTCCTTCCAATGAATATTCAGAGTTGATTTCCTTTAGGACTGGCTGGTTTGATCTCCTTGCAGCCCAAGGGACTCTCCAGAGTCTTCTCCAACACCACAGTTCAAAAGCATCAATTCTGCAGTGTTCAGCCTTCTTTATGGTCAAATTCTCACATCCATACATGACTCCTGAAAAAACCACAGCTTTGACTAGACAGACTTTTGTCGGCAAAGTAATGTCTCTTCTTTTTAATATTCTGTCTAGGTTTGTTATAGTTTTTCTTCCCAGGAGCAAGTCTCTTTTAATTTCATGGCTGCAGTCACCATCTGCAGTGATTTTGGAGCCCCCCAAAATAAAGTCTCTCATTGTTTCCATTGTTTCCCCATCTGTTTGGCATGAAGTTATGGGACTGGATGCCATGATCTTAGTTTTCTGAATGTTGAGTTTTAAGCCAACTTTTTCACTCTCCTCTTTCACTTTCATCAAGAGGATCTTTAGTTCTTTGCTTTCTGCCATAAGGGTGGTGTCATCTGCATATCTAAGATTATTGATATTTCTCCCGGCAACATTGATTCCTGCTTGTGCTTCATCTAGCCCAGCATTTCTCATGATGTACTCTGCATACAAGTTAAAAAAGCAGGGTGACAATATACAGCCTTGACCTACTCCTTTCCCAACTTGGAACCAGTTCCATGTCCAGTTCTAACTGTTGCTTCTTGACCTGCATACAGATTTCTCAGGAGTTAGGTCAGGTGGTCTGGTATTCCCATCTCTTGAAGAATTTTCCACAGTTTGTTGTGATCCACACAGTCAAAGGCTTCAGCATAGTCAATGAAGTGGATTTTTTTTGGAATTCTCTTGCTTTTTCTATGACCCAGTGGATGTTGGCCATCTGATCTCTGGTTCCTCTGCCTTTTCTAAATCCAGCTTGAACATCTGGAAGTTCTCGGTTCATATACTATTGAAGCCTAGCTTGGAGAATTTTGAGCATTACTTTACTATCATGTGAAATGAGTGCAATAGAGGTGCATAAATTTCCTAGTCACTTTTCCTCTCTTTGTTGAGAGGAAGGAGCAGGAATCATCAAACATCCAACAGGTACACCTTAAGTGAGGAGGGAAAATCCCACAGGAATCAGAAACAGGGGAATGCAGGGTGTTTTGAGACCAGACTTTCTGCAACCAAATGGTGTCTTTTATACACTCTTCTTGAACGTAGAACAACAACAACAAAAAAATCACTTCATCATACAAAGTCAGTATTACCATGATACCAAAATGGGTCAGGACAAAGGTAGGAAAATTTGAGCCAGTGTCACTTGTAACATTTGATGCAAAAATCCTAAATGAAAAACATGAATCCAGTTTTAAAAAGTATATATAGTATATGTTATATATAGTATACTCCTATATGATATGTGTATTTATTATACATGTTATATATAATACATACATATATGTGTGTCTTATTTACTTAGATATACATATATGAGTGTGTTTATCAAGTAAGGTTTAGTTTAGAAATGCAAAGACATTTTAATGTTAAAAAAAAACCTCTGAACCCACTCAGTAAAATTTCTTAGCAGTTTAGACAGCAACTTTCTTAACTGGATAAATGTTATCCATTGGCAGTTGTCCAGTGGTTAAGACTCCACACTCCCAATGCAGGAGGCACGGGTTCAGTCCCTAGCCAGAAAACTAAGAGCCAACATGTGTGGCCAAAAAAAAAAAAAAAATGTTATCCACCAAATATCTACAGCAAACAATTTATTTCCTAGAGTTTACTAAATTCCAGAACAAAATGAAAATGAGTGATCTCACCTCTTATAACCAGTCTTTTACTGGGGGTCCTGGATAGTACAATAAAACAAGAAAAAAGAAGTAGGGGGCATACGGATTGCAAGGATATATGAACATGGCAGTTGTTGTGGAACAATCATCATCTTCATGTAATAAGTGGAAAAAGTGGGGCTTCCCTGGTGGCTCAAGAAGCAAGGAATCTGCCTGCAATGCGGGAGACCTGGGTTCGATCCCTGGGTCGGAAAGATCCCCTGGAGAAGGGAATGGCAACCTATTCCAGTATTCTTGTCTGGAGAATCCCCATGGACAGAAGAGTCTGGTGGGCTACAGTCCATGGGGTCACAAAGAGTCAGACATGACTAAGCAACTAACCCTTTCACAAGTGGAAAAAGTATTAGAAAGGTATTAGAACTAGTAACTAAGAGGTCAGCCAAGCTGCTAGATTCAAGAGAAACATAAGCAATTCCAGAGTTCATCTTCCCCTAGCAATGACCTGTGAGTACATCTTACTTTAAAAGACTATCTTCACAAATAAAATCTATTTTTAAATATCACAACCACAGGGAGGGTTCATATGTATACCGATGGCTGATTCATGCTGATGTATGACAGAAACCAACACAATATTGTAAAACAATTATCCTCCAATTAAGAATAAATTTAAAAAACAATAATGAAGTGTGATAATAACAATGATGATAATAAAAATATCATCATAAAAATGCATACATGCCAGACTTTTAAGTAGAAAATTATAAAACTTCATTGACAAGCATAAAAAGAAGACCAGACACTTAGATCATAGACCAGCCATTTCTTCTCTCTCTGGCTCCCAATCTCTCCCTATGGGACTAGATGGCATTTAAGGTTCCTTCTAGTTCTGGACCTCTCCATCCCATAAGCACAGGGTCTGTCCCCTCTTCTGTGGCTGAATCAGGTTCCCTCCCCCGGTCTGCACACCCAGGTCAGGAAACACAGCCGTGCACAACTGCAGCAGCATCCCAGCAGTGGGTGATTGTAAGCGGGGCGAGACTGAGGGGTCTGGGCCCTTGTTTTCACCCTAACACTGGCTCACTGAGAGCCTTCCTCCTTCTTCTGTCCAATGAGAGGGATAGCCTGACTGGCCCAGGGTATTAATATTCAAGGATCTGAGACACAGATCTAAGCATCCAGGACAACATCCTATCATTTTGCAGTGCCCTCATTACAGTCCATGGTTCCATGTGGATTGTGACAACCTTTTATGATTCTAGTGATTCTAGTTTACAATTGTTTGATACCATTCTTAGAGTTTATGTGTTGTCTCCTCGATCCATAAAAGGCCTAAATGCATTTCTTACTGCTTTGGGGAAAAAATACACCCCAAAACATAGTGCTCAAAATACAATCATTTAATTATCTCATGTTCTGTGAGCTGACTGGGCTCATCGGGGTGGTTCTTCGGCCCCACGTGATGTCACCTGGGGCTATAGCAAAATATCCAAATCCCCAAAGGGTCACTCCCAAGGCTGCTGATTGGCAATGGCTGGCACTGGATACTCAGCTGAGGCTGTCGAGTGGAGCACCTTGGTTTTCCTTCTCGTGGTCTCTCCATAGAGCTTCGGCACCAGCTGGGTTCCAAGCAGCCATTCCAAGTAGAAATTGCCAGTTCCCTTAAAGCTTGGGTGTTTCTTGCCAGAGCATCACTGCCTTCTAGGGCTGCAGAAACAAGCTCCTCATGGGGAGTGGCACATGTGGGGAGGACAGGGGAATGGAGTGGAGAGGAGACTGCAGCTTTGGAGACCTTATTGAAGTCCGTTGTTGTTGTTCAGTCACTGAGTCTTGTCCAGCTGTTTGCAACCCATGGATGCAGCACACCAGGCTTCCCTGTCCTTCACCATCTCCCAAAGTTTACCCAAACTCATGTCCATTGGGTCAGTGATGCCATCCAACTATCTCATCCTCTTGTCTCATCCTTCCCCTCCTGCCTTCAATCTTTCCCCGCATCAGGGTCTTTCCCAATGAGTCAGCTGTTCACATCAGGTGACCAAAGTACTGGAGATTCAGCTTCAGTGTCAGTCCTTCCAATGAATATTCAGGACTGATCTCCTTTATGATTGACTGGTTTGATCTCTTTGCAGTCCAAGAGACTCTCAAGAGTCTTCTCCAAAATCACAATTCGAAAGCATCAATTCTTTGATGCTCAGCCAAAGTCTAATTAAAGCATGCACTAAAAATGAAGTAATGTATTGGAGACCAGCATTGGTTCAAGTGCCAGTTGTCAGCCCAGAGCCAGAGGACTGGTACTGCACCTTAGGGCACTGTGACTTAGCATCAGTGCCTCTCTCTGAGCCTCAGCTTGCCCTTCTGGAAAATGGGGCCATTGGTCTTGAGGGCATGGGAGACATCACCATCCCTAACTTTCTCTGCTCCTCGGTGCTCCTAGGTACTCCTTCCAGGACGAGGAGGACATGTTCATGGTGGTGGACCTGCTGCTGGGAGGGGACCTGCGTTATCACCTGCAGCAGAATGTACATTTCACAGAAGGGGACGTGAAGCTCTACATCTGCGAGCTGGCCCTGGCCCTGGAGTATCTGCAGCGGTACCACATCATCCACAGGTAACATCATCCCCAGAGGTATGCCAGGGGGTAGGGTGTGATGGGAGGAGTCTGCAGCCGTGGAGAGTATTTTCTCACTGACATTCTCTAGATGTGGCAGTGCATGGAGATCATAAAAAGCAGAGTAACGTCATGATTGCTCATACCTTCTCTGCAGACAGCCTACTCTGTTGTCACCTGCATTGAGGTGGAACACCGCCCCTGCCCGTGTGCCCTCCTCTCTTGGTACCCCCTGCTTAGAGGCGTGCCTGGCCTTTGCTTTTCCATTCTGGTATGTCTTTGGGAGCCTGGAGTGTTCAGGCTCAGGTTAGAAAGCGTGGCATGAGTTGGGAACATGAGGGATTCTACTCTCTTCCTTTCCATACTTTGAAATCAATGCTGTGCATCGTGGAGGATTTCTTCCTCTTGTGAAGCTTTGGTGCTGGCTTTGGGCCCTGGGTATAAGCCCTGAGTCTTCGCTGCTTCCTCAGGACCTTGACTTTTCCCTGCCTGTTCACAGCACAGATGAGTAAGGTAAGTTTGATTGTAGAGGCAGGAGGCAGCAAGAGGCTTCAGAAAGCAATGGGATCCTTGTTTAGTCGCTAGGTCGTGTCTGAGTCTTTTGTGATCCTATGGACTGTAGCCCGCCAGGCTGTTCTGTCCATGGGATTTTCCAGGCGAGAACACTGGTCGTGGTGGAAGATCTCCTTCTCCAGGGGATCGTCTCAATCCAGGGATCAAACCTGCCTCTCCTGCATCTCCTGTGTTGGCCGGTGGATTTTTACCATAGAGCCCCAGGGAAGTCCAGCAGCGGGATCCTTAATGAAGTCTTCTCTCTGACCACAGAGGAGGGGGCGTGAGCGGCTGCAGGTCTGTGCACCCATGGTCTTGCACTGTGCCTAGAGGGTCTTCTAATTGTACAACTTGGGAAGACTTGGGAAAGACAAGGACTTGAATCTCAGGGTAAAGATGGTAGATTAAGCACACGTAGACACACACACACACACAAGATGGTAGATTAAGCACACACAGACACACACACACAGACACAGACACACACACACACATTTTCTCGCTTCTAAAATCTCCATAAAACGGCAATGAAATATGTTTGAAAAATGGTAAATTCACAAGGATGGAGAAAACTTAAGAGGAGACTATAGCAAAACACAGGGGAAATTGGAAAGATGTTTCGTGGTAAGTGGCTTATGACACCAGAAGCTGAATTTTGAGTTGTGCCTGGAAATAATCATGAATTGATAGGTGCTAAAGAATCTCTTGAAAGGCTCAGGAATGAACAGTCATCCACAATGATGGAAGGAGGAAGAAGGGATAAAAGAGAGGCTAAGATGGTGTGCAGGGTTTTAAAGCCTTTTAAGACATTTTAAAAAGCACCAATCTGCTTGCCCATCCTGAATAACTGGATGTCTGTCCCTTCCTCTTCCAAGCGGAAGACTGAAGGCTTATTTGCTAAAGAGAGTAAAACAGAGAGCGTTTGAACTGAAGAACATTAAGCCTCTTGAGTTGGGATGCAGTACTGAAGACAGCATAACTAGACGCATCCATACCAGATGCTGAAATAACACACCCACTCCACTTCCAGCTAGGCTCAAAACTTCATCTTCCAGGCTGGACACTGGAATGATTTCCATGGGGATGTGGCTGAGCCAAGGGGAATGAGATTATGACATCAGAAGTTCCCCAGTTCCCTTGGAGTGTAGTTCACAGTCAGCAAGACCTGCTCATTTGCTGTAAGGTCCCAACTAGGTTAGTGACGACTAAAGATTATCAGACATCCAGAGAAATCTTCTAACATGAATAGTGAGAGCCACGCAATCAAATGGGAAAAAGAAAAACAGCTTGTAATAAACAGAGACTCTGCCAGGAGAAAGAACTATCAAAAGAATCGTGCTCAGTATTTTCAGAGGAATGAACAGATTTTTGCAATTGTAAAATAAATGCAATGTTTACTTAAAATTCAAAGAACAAACTTCAGATCAGAGTTCTCATAAATTAAAAACATGAAAGTAGAAATGAAATATTCAAAAGATGTGTTGGAAGACAAAGTTAAGGATATTCCTTATACAGTAGAATGAGAAGGAAAAAAATATATATATAAGAGAATTAGAGGGCCAGTACAGTAAGTTCAATATCAGACAGAGAAAGAAGAAAGGGAGAGAGAGAGAGACAGAGAGAAAGAAAGAAAATAGGGATGGAGGGAGTGAAGAAAAGTGAGAAAACATTCCCTGGTGGCCCAGCTGGTAAAGAATCCACCTACAATACGGGAGACCTGGGTTTGATTCCTGGGTTGGGAAGATTCCCTGGAGAAGGGAAAGTCTACCCACTCCCGTATTCCGGCCTGGAGAATTCCATGGGCTGTATAGTCCATGGGGTCACAAAGTGTCAGACACCACTGAACGACTTTCACTTCACTTCATAGAGGGGAAGAAATCATCAATGAAATAAAGAAATTCTCTCAGACCTGAAATATATGAGTTTCCAGATTGAAGGGTTCACCAAGGCTACAGTGTAATGACTAGAAACAGACATAAATCAAAACAAACTTCAAAGCCAATAAGTCTGCACAGAAGAACAGGATATAAAGGCTGAGGAATCAGGATCCTTTGGGATTATCTATCACTAGAAGGCGGTGGAAACATGCTAATCAATCAAATCTGAGATGTACGTTTTTACAAGTTCAAGGTCTCAAAAAATATATCTCTCGTATATCTTATCTCAAGTAGTTAGAAAATGACGTGAACTCTACTAAAATGAAGGACTAAATCAAGGAGGAAGAAATGGAATACGGAAAGCCGGAGCTCCAGCAAAGGAGAGAAAGAGGCATAAGAAATCTTCACGATGATGGGAGGGTCATCGATGTCAGCTGTGCCTAAAGTGTAAACCATGACTAGTTCTGATTGGAGTCAGATCAAAAGACCCTTGGAGAGTCTTCTTCAGGAAGAGTGAGCTGATAGAAATGGTTGATATCTGGCTGCCTTGAGAGATTTATTTAGTTGGTTAAGAATCTGAAGTTGAATAGATGAGGTCAGGAGAAAAAAACCTCAACAATAACAGAAGATACTTTTTAACTCCAAGGAATCAAAGTGTTAGCTAGGACATTGGATATCATACAGTTTACTACTTGAAACATCTCTGTGTAGCATGCTTAGTCATAATTCCCTAAACCCTGAAAATTGACCTAACCAGAAAAATATATTAATACCCCATTGGGGAAGTGAGGGAGTGGGGAAATAAGTGTCTCTTGGGGACACATAAAGGAAAAAGACTGCTACATACTCTTTCATCCATAGTGGGAAGACAGTAGATAGAGCTGGAAACTGAAAAATCAATGAGTCCTATATATTTCGAGGTAAGGAGCTAAATACCAAAATTATAGCCTGAGACATACGAATAGATGGAGAGGGAGAAGTGGGAGAGAAAGTGATATGATTTGTTGCTAAAAATTGTAACAAAACTTTCAGTACAGTTTGATTCTTGGAATTGTTCGCATGTATAATTTTGACACAAATAGTATGCAAATGAAGAAGAAGGAGGAAGAGAAGAAGTATTTAGAAAGAGGAAGGGGGAAGAGGCGAGGCTGCAGTAGTCGCCACGGTAACAGTGGTAGTGGTAATAGCCCCAGCGGCCTTGGCCACATAGGAGTAAAGGGAATGTTCAATGAAATGCGGCCTGCTTACGGAGGCCCATTGTTCATTCACACAGTCCAAGACTAGCTTTTGCCCGCGGGAATTCTGGCCCTAGAGTCTCTGCCTGTAAGCCCTGTGCTATGTTTGTTAAGGAAGGTCATCCGGTACCAGAGAAGACTCTGTGGGCCGGCTGGGCTGCTCTGAAGGCACAGAAAGGAATGAACTCTTTACTAATCTCTTGTACAATCTCTTGTGTCATTCACCAATTTTCACAGCCATTTCCCTGCTAGTGTGCAGTAGATGTGCAGTAGAATAGCAATAGATGATCTGTTTGCCTACATCCCCCCAGACTGAGTCTTTGTGGACCTGAGTGAGACAGAGGCCAGCATCCCAGAGCAGACAGACCAGGCGAAAAGGAAACTGTCAGTGAAGAGCATGGTGGTTGGGGGACATCCATGGCACTGCACTGCTTAAGACTTCACCTTTCAATGTAAGAGGTGCAGGTTCTATCCCTGGTTAGGGAGCTAAGATTCCACATGCCTCGAAGCCAAAAAACATAAAGCAAAAGCAATATTGTGGCAAATTCAATAAAGACCTTAAAAATGGTCTACATCACACACACACACACACATAAATCTTTTAAAAAAAGAGCAGGGTTGTTGGAACCATTTCATTATATTTCAATAAATACTTTAAAGTTGCTCTCTGTGGGGTCACCTGTCCTCAGATTCTAAATCTACGTTGGAGAAAAGGAGCTATCCAACAATATAGGGAAATTGTTTTTAAAAAAAATCCCCTAAGTAAATGGAATTACCTTACCATTTGTAAACTTACAGACTTGGCAGACATTTGAGTCAGGTTTTCCCCGTCTCCCATATGGTTGAACAAATCTCTTTTTCACTGTAAATATGTGTACAGACTTGAAATGATGTGTGTCTGTACACAATGTGCAGGGGGATATAGGACTGTGTTGTGCAAGGTTGCTCATTCATTCAACAGCCAATCTTATAAGTCCCCCACTGCATATGTACAAGACATTTTTGCTGCCATATTTTATACTGACTGATGAATGTTGCTGCTTCCCAAGGAGCCACACTTGCAAGTGGTGGAATCATTCCACAAATGCAAGCCTGAGTTGAATTGCCAGTAATTTCTTATCTTCTATCTTGGTGGACTCGGACATGTGACTTAACTTTTCGGACCTCCCTTTCCTCATCTGCAACATGGGCCTGATGACATCTACTTTGCCGGGCTCTGATGAAAATTCCATGAGAAAAATTTCATAAAGGATTTAACGGTGCCTGGGAGAGGGTGGAATGGGGCCTTAAGTGCCTCATTCCTCTTCCTTTCGTCTGAGGAGTTGACTTTGAAGCCAGGTGTTCATTTATCCTCAGTGGTGACAAACCTCCATCCTTTGAGGCTGATGTTGAGGATTTATAGAATATAAAAGGGATATATGTATACCTATGGCTGATTCATGTTGAGGTTTGACAGAAAACAGCAAAATTCTGTAAAGCAATTATCCCTCAATAAAAAAATAAATAAATTTTAAAAATAGGTATTTCAGAGTATAACCCAGAGAGTCTGAAAGCACTGAAGCAGGGAAATACCACTGTGGGTTCAAGATAAATCATTGTTTTAAAACAATTAGAAGATCTACTTTTTAGAGCACTTGAGTTGGCCCTTCAATCTTCCAAAACACTGGGCTAGGAAGCATGCCAGCCCTAGGAGGAAAATGACTGGTGGGACCCTGTGCCCACACCAGGGGGCACTCCCTGGATGGAGGAGGCAACCCCCCTAGAGGCCAGATTACTGCAGTCCAGGGGGAGCACCCAGGACAGGACATCACATAGTGGCAGAAGGGAGCTCTGAGGAGGGCACCCAGCCCAGACTGAGGTGGGGGCAGGGCAGGGAGCACAGAGGAGCACAGAGGATTGGATCCAATCCAATCCAAATGTGGCAAGTCTTCCTCTGGGACGTGCATCTGTGATTTGTAGGACAAATAACCATTAGTTTGGAGAAGACAAATGCAGGAGACACTGGGCAGATGGGCTCCTAGAGAGAATTTGGGTGGGTAAAGCCTGCACTGGTCAGCTCGGTAGGGAGCACGTCCTGAGAACCCCACTGATGTTAACCATTGATGGGCTGAAGTTTGGGAATGACCTAGCTCAACTGGTAATCAAGAATAACCTTCACTGAAGGCCCCTCCCCGGAGGGCTCTTCAGCCAGAGCTGGTCACTAGATACCCCGAAGGGCCAGGTCATACAAAATCAGATGAGTAACAACAGCGCCAGTGAATAAAGCTTATTAAACTCTTCTGTGTCGACACTACTTTAAACTAGACATATGAATATATGCATACATATAAGCATGTGTATGTGTGTGTTCACATATATGTGTGTATAAATATGGGCTTCCCAGGCGGCATTAGTATTAAAGAACCCTCCTGCCAATACAGGAGATGTAAGAGACGTGGGTTTGGTCCCTGGCTTGGGAAGATGCCCTGGAGGAGGGCATGGCAACCCACTCCAGTGTTCTTGCCTGGAGAATCCCATGAACAGGGGAGCTTTACGGGCTATAGTCCATGGGGTCACAGAGAGTCACATACTACTGAAGCAACTTAGCATGAGCATATATGTGCGTGTGTGTGTTAATAAACATACCAATATCGTCTCATTTAATTCTCATGTCAGTCCATTGGGCAAGATACTATGATTATCCTCATTTGTCAAGGTGATTGGATAATTTGCACCCTGACACACACCTGGCAGGTCATAAGCCAGGGTTCAAACCGAGACTGTCTGATCTCAACTCTACCCTGTACCTCACACTGATGAGCATGCTCTGTCCTGACTTTCTTATCTTTCAAAATGCATTGAACTGTTGATAGAGCACTTATATGAAGAAGGGTGCTTCCACATCTGAAAATATCAATATGCACAGATGGGTCTCATCAACCCCCCAAGGAAGGCTGTATTCTAGCAGCGGCCATGAAGCAAGGAAGGCTTCTAGTGGTGACGCCCCTAGCCTGTAAGTCACACCTGCCTTACTGTCTGGCACAGAGTAAGTGCTCCATAACTATATATTGAATCAATGAAGAAATACTCAAGAGAGGAAAGACATGCCTTACTTGAAATTACTTGAAAACACAAGTTCAAATGCAGTGGGTCACTATCTATATCTTGCACTGCTTCCTATAATTTTTCTGCCCAAATATCCCTTGATATCTGAAGAGTCAGCTCTCAAAAGTTTCCCAAAGTAGCTTGCCACAAACATGAAATTCCTTTGAAATCTCATGTTTGATGTTAAAAATTTCCTGAAGTTTCACTGCAAAATATAGTCATAATTCTTTTGATACGTAACTACCTTTCATCACAAAAATAAAGGGTATGAACAATAAAGGCTTCTCAGAGTCTCCTTGATCAATGGCAGGTACTGTTGTATTACATCTATCAATTTGGGGAAAATGAACTGATCTGAAGAAAGCTCATGGCTCAGGTGAGGTTCAGGGCACCAGTAATTCTTTCCTCTGTCTTGTAATTTTAGATCCAATCCAATCTAAATATGAGCCGGTATAAACAGCAAGCTTGTTCACTCTTTAGAACAGAGCAGAGACCTAAATGCTAATTGAAGTGGGTTTAGGGAAATATTTTCAAGTTTCTTTTGGAGAAAAATTTTCATCAGTGAGGTTACTTCTATCAAATTGTGGTCTGAAGATGCCTGAAAGCCCTAGGGCAATATCTTTCACTCCCTTGGGAAAAATCTGTCAATGAAGTCTTATTATTTATATAGTGCATTTTATTTTGCTTCCAGCCGTGAATCTGCACCTCATGCAAATGAACTCACAGTCTGAAAGGTTTGTAATCGGTGATCCTTCCCTCCATCAGATTCACAAGCTTCATTTCCAAGGCAGGAATCTTGTAAATGTATGAGAAGTATCTACATCTTTGCCTTGGAGTTGTTGATTGAAAGTATTCAGCCTTGAGAAAATATCTGCTTAATGAGTCAAATATTTGTGAAGCCCTTGTATCATTAAAGCTAATTATAAATTTTATTTGAAGGTTTTTTTTTATGATCTTTGTCAGAAATCTTTTTTTCTCCGTTTTTACCTTTAGGAAGGATAATAGTTTAATCCTGAAATACCAGCAAGCAATTTTCTTTAAACTAGCGTTATTTGTGAGAAGAGCAGATTTTCCAAAGTTACTTCTCATTTCTACAAATTGTCTAAAAGATAAGGATACAAATGCTGTTTTATAGCTTATCATTTTGTTATCAGGTCCAAGCCCATACTGCTCACCACATGTGAGCGTGCATGCTCAATTGCTGTCATGTCTGACTCTCTGTGATCCCACAGACTGCAGCCTGCCAGGCCCCTCTGTCCATGAGATTTTCTAGCAAGAATGCTGGAGTGGGTTCACATATCCTACTCCCAACTACTCACTGCATGACAGGTCTTTTAATCAAAAGACAAGTTGTTGGGGCAAGAAACAGTGACTTTATTTGGAAAGCGAGCAAATAATGATGGAAGACACACAAGAAGATGGAAGACTCCTGTCCTGAAGAACTATCTTGTCTGAGTTAGAATTCAGGCTTCTTTTTTACTAAAAGAGGAGGGAATAAAGTTAAACATTTCTGATTCTGGTCAGCCTCCAGAGTTCAGTTCAGTGCAGTTGCTCAGTCATGTCCAACTGTTTGCAACCCCATGGACTGCAGCATGCCAGGCCTCCCTGTCCATCACTAACTCCTGGAGCTTACTCAGACTCCTGTCCATCGAGTAGGTGATGCCATCCAACCATCTCATCCTCTGCCATCCCCTTCTCTTCCTGCCTTCAATCGTTCCCAACATCAGGGTCTTTTCCAATGAGTCGGCTTTTTGAATCAGGTAGCCAAAGTATTGGAGTTTCAGCTTCAGCATCAGTCCTTCCAATGAACACTCAGGACTGGTCTCCTTTAGGATGGACTGGTTGGATCTCCTTGCAGTCCAAGGGACTCTCAGGAGTCTTCTACAACACTACAGTTCAAAAGCATCAATTCTTTGGTGCTCAGCTTTCTTTATAGTCCAACTCTCATATCCATACATGACTACTGGAAAAACCATAGCTTTGACTAGATGGACCTTTGTAGGCAAGTAATGTCTCTGCTTTTTACTATGCTATCTAGGTTGATCATAGCTTTTCTTCCAAGAAGCAAGCATTTTTTAATTTCATGGCTGCAGTCACCATCTGCAGTGATTTTGGAGCCCCCCAAAAATAAAGTCTGTCACTGTTTCCATTGTTTCCCCATGTATTTGCCCTGAAGTGATGGGACCAGATGCCATGATCTTAGTTTTCTGAATGGTGAGTTTTAAGCCCACTTTTTCACTCTCCTCTTTCACTTTCATTAAGAGACTCTTTAGTTCTTCACTTTCTGCCATAGTGGTGGTGTCATCTGCATATCTGAGGTTATTGATATTTCTCCCGGAAATCTTGATTCCAGCTTCTGCTTCTTCCAGCCTGGCATTTCATGAAGTACTCTGCATGTAAGTTAAATAAGCAGGGTGACAATATACAGCCTTGACGTACTCCTTTTCCCATTTAGAACCAGTCTGTTGTCCCATGTCCAGTTCTAACTATTGCTTCTTGACCTGCATACAGATTTCTCAGGAGGCAGGTCAGGTGGTCTGGTATTTCCTACTCTTAAAGAATTTTCCACAATTTATTGTGATCCACATAACCACAGGCTTTGGCTTAGTCTCTAAAGCCTCCAGAGAGGGTGAGTTAATTTCTTCCTTCCTGCAGTCATTCACGGGTGGCCCTGGTCAGGATATTTCCTGTGAGCTAATCAAAGATATTTTAGCTTGATGTCCATTACCTGGGAGGCAAGGTTCCCACAGATGGGCCATTACTTTAAGTTTATAGGAACTATCCCTTTAGTGATTAACTAGTAATTGGATAACAAACAAAGATTCTTCCCTATTACAATTTTTTGTTACTTTATTGAATACACTGAGAAAATAAAGAAGTAAATTTTGTTTTTTTTGCTATGGAGTATAAGGTTAAGTCAAGATTTTATTTTTCACAGATAATATGTGTTCATATTGCGAAGTTCAAATGATTCAAAAATGTGTAATTGAAAAATAATTCTCTGATTATCTTGAAGATTTTCAGTTATTTAAACTATATGCTCTTCAGGCTTTCTTTTTGAAGTCATCATGTTCTCTGTGGACAATTTGATTTTTAAATATTAACACTTAAAAAGTAAATGAAGCATGTGCATGTACACACACGCACATGCACACACACATGCACACACGAGATTTTTGTCATTTTGTGTCTTTGGGTGGTAATAGTTTAAGAAGGAGATTACTCACTAGGGCAGGGCTTGGAACTGAAGGTGTTAGTCACTCAGTTGCGTTTGGCTCTTTGCGACCCCATGGACTGTAGCCCACCAGGCTCCTCTTTCTATGGGATTCTCCAGGCAAGAATACTGGAGTGGGTTGCTATTTTCTCCTCCAGAGGATCGTCCGGACCCAGGGATCAAACCTGGGTCTCCTGCATTGCAGGAGCCACATAAGAATTTAAATGCAGTGCATTCTCCCCATATTTGGAACTTGTGATTGGAAGGTAACAAAATAGGAGTCACTTTGTAAGATGCTATACCCATGATGTAGATAAAAATTTGCTGAGCATGCTACATGTGCTAGGCTCTATTTTAAGTGCTTTGCAGGTAGGACCTCACCTAATCCCAGCACCAGGCAACAGAAATGGGGCCCATTATCAGCCCCATTTTATAGGTGAGACCACTGAGTCTCATGGGGAGTAAATAACTTGCCTGGGAGCAAGCAGTAAGTGGACACCTCAAGTCACCAAGCTCTTACTGTTTCTATACTGATAGTAAGTGGCAGTCAGTTTCTCTATCATATTTATCATATTTCATATGTATTTATTATCACGTTTATCATATTATCATATTTCCACCATGCTTTCGTGAGGGAAAAAACTGGGTGACTGACACCCAAAAGTGACGCCTTTTGCTTTCACATGTACCTGCAAATAGAACTCTTATTTTCTGTGGCAATATTCACCTCTTGTGTTCCCCGAAGCCCTTGGCATTTCCAGATTAGTTGCTCATTATCTTGTGGGGGCAGCACTCGTTTTCAGCTTGGGTTGTCTGAACTGATGGGGCTAGCATCTGTGTTCTCACTTTGGAATGCTTGTGTGTTTATGATTTAATTTTCTTTTTGGTAAATAGGGTCACTCCCCTAGGCTTGTGCCTCCTGAACTCTAGGAAGAGAAACTGTCTTAACTATTGACGATTTGGTGTCGTTGCCTATGTGTATTTTGTTGCTGTTTGAAATTAATTTTTATTGGAACATAGTTGCTTTACAATGCTCTTTCAGTTTCTGTTGTTGTTGTTATTCAATCACTAAGTTGTGTCCGACTCTTTGCAACCCCACAGGACTTCCCTGTCCTCCACTATCTCCCGGAGTTTGCTCAGATTCATGTCCATTGAGTTGGTGATGCTATCTAACCATCTCATCCTCTGCCACGCTCTTCTCCTTTTGCCTTCAGTATTTCCTAATATCGGGGTCTTTTCCAATGAACTGACTCTTCCCATCACTACTGAACAATGAATTGAATCGGTCATACATATAAATATATCCACTCCATTTTGGACTTTTTTTTGGCTGCATCATGCAGCATGTGGGATCTTAGTTCCCTGACCAGGGATGGAACCCACACCCCCTGCATTGGGAGTTTGTGAGCTCAGGCACAGCATCTAACTGATCTGTAGCTCTGGTTTATTACATGTAGGAAAAATGGTAGTGGACAGAAAAATGCCCCTGCCACAAGATGGCCATATCCTAATTACTGAGCCCTGTGAATATGTTATATTCCTGGCAAAGGGGTTGCTCATCTGCAGTCCTTGAGATGGGGAGATTGTCCTGGATTCGCCAGGTGGCCCGATGGAATCACGAGGCTCTTTAGAAGTGGAAGAAGAGGCACAGGAAGAGGTCAAAGGGATGCAGTGTAAGCACTCAACCTTCACCCCAGGTCTTTCTAGCCTTGATAATGGAGGCAGGGACCATGAGCCAGGAAAGGCAGAGTGGCTTCTAGAAGCTGGGAAAAGGAAGGAAACAGATTCTCCCCAAGAACCTCCAGAAGGAATGCAAACCCTGCCAGAACCTTGACTTTCCATTGGACCTCTGACCTCTAGACTGTAAGAGAACAAATTTTGTCGTTTTAAACCACTAAGTATGTGATTATCTGTTACAAGCCGAAACTAATACTCGACTACCCTTGAATGTTGAAAGAATAAACTAAAACAATGCGTGTTGCTTATTTAAGCTTAGCCCCCAGTAAATGTTCAATAAATGTGAGCTTCTGCGACAAAAGTTACTGATGGTGGTGATGATGATGTTGATGGTGATGATGAAGAAGATACAGCTGATGGTGATGATGATGGTGGTGATATTTGAGAGCCTTACTCTAACCCATCCTCCAGCCTCATTCTTGCATCTTCTTCCTCTGGTTCCACCCACAGACTTTTTTAATCCACTTGTTCCAGACTCCTTACTTTTCCCCCACCTCCTGCTGTCTTCCACTTCTGTTCTTCCTTTGCGTGGTGCTTTAAAATGCTTTTATTTTAAAAGTCTGCCTGGTTAAATTATCCCCAACTATTAGGATTCCCTGGTGGCTCAAGTGGTAAAGAATCCACCTGCAATGCAGGAGACCTGGGTTCGATCCCTGGGTTGGGAAGATCTGCTGGAGGAGGCCATGGCAACCCACTCCAGTATTCCTGTCTGGAGAATCCCCATGGACAGAGGAGCCTGGCAGGCTACAGTCCATGGGGTCGCAAAGAGTCGGACACGACTGAGTGACTAAGCATGTTAGGATTCACAGTGGAATTCTGAAGCCTATGGAGCAGGGTTTCTCATTCTTGACACTGTTGGTATTTTGGTCCAGATAATTCTTTCTGGTGGGGGCTGTCCTGTGCACTGAAGGATGTTTAGCTGCATTTGTTGTGTCCACCTTCTAGGTGCTCAAAGCCCTTCCCCTCCTTCCCTGCCAAGTGTGACAATCAAAAATGTCCCCAGATACCGTCGAATGTGCCTGGAGGGCAATATCACCCCTGGTTGAGAATTCCTACTTTAGGGGATATCGCCCCCAATCCTGCTCCAAACCAACAGCTGTGCAAATACATGACTTTCCCAAGGAACACAACCCTCTGGAAAACCCGAGCACCGCTTTACTGATAGCTGGGCTTGGGCCCCAAACCTCAAAAAAGGCATTTCTAGGAACAGAGCCAGATGCCGTGGAGCGTCATCCCAGCGAGCTAATGAGGACTCAGCACCTTCAAACCGGAGGCCAGGCGGCTGCATCTCACTCCTTGTGCCCAGGAGGATGCCACAGAGAGAAGTGGGCAGTAGGGGTGGTCAAACCTGCCGGAGGTGCTGAGCAGACTTACAGCCTGGCTGGGCCCAAGCCAGACACATCCCTGGACAGATCTGTGGTGAGAGGAAGCAGATCAGGGAAGAGGTGGTTAGTTAAGGAAGAGGTGGGCTTCCTTCTGACTGTAAGGAGGGGAGAAACGGGAAGCAGTGAGCCCACCTCTGCACTCACCTTTCAGCACACAGTGGCCCAGTCCATTGCCTGGAATCCAACCTCTCAGAACAGTGGTCTTTGGAGAAGTGAGGAAAAGAGGGATATAAAGCGTTTGGCATTGTCTGCATCATCTCATTAATTTCCTGGGGCTGCTGCACAAACTTGGTGGCTTAAAGCAACAGAAACTTATTCTCTCCCAGGTCTGGAGGCCAGAAGTTCAAGCTCTCAGCAGGGCTGGGGCTCTCTCTCTGAAGGCTCTAGGGGAGGATCCTTCCTCGTCTTCTGGTAGTGCCTTCTGATGGCTTCTGGCGTACCTTGGCCTGCAGCGACATCCCTCCAGCCCCCGCCTTCACCTTCATGTGACCTTGTGGTCCCTTCATCTCCACGTCTCAAATTCACCACTTCTTTCCCTTATGAGGGCACCAGTCATAGGACCACCTCAAACCCAGGATGAGCTCATCTCAAGATATTTAATTTCATTACCTCTTCAAAGAACCGATTTCTAAATAAGGTCACATTCACAGACAGAGGGGGTTAGGACTTAGACATATTTTTGGAGGGCCCAGTGTAGCTTACACAGTTACCTTCCAGCTCCAAGTTACTCCTGTGTAAAGACTCCTAAATGGTCCAAGGAGAGACAGGTGGTTCCTCCTTTGGGCATCCTCTTCATACTTCAAGGAGGACTTCGCTACACTTGCTGTTGTGTACTGGAGACCCCCAGAAACTGTATATTCTTCCAAAAGGTCCTTTCAGAATTACATGTGTCCTGGTTCCTGATCTTAGGTACTGGCACATAGTAGGTGTTTAACAAATGTTTATGGCTCAGCAGCACTTTTTACAGTAACCAAGACATGCCAACAGCCTAAACATCCATTGACAGATAAATGGATAAAGAAGCTGTGTTGTATACATACAGTGGAATACTACTCAGCCATAGAAAAGAATGAAGCAATGCTATTTGCAGCGACATGGATGAACCTAGAGATTATCATAATTAGCAAAGTAAGCCAGACAGAAATACAAATATCATATGATGTCACTTATATGTGGAATCTAAAATATGACACAAATGAACTTATCTACAAAATAGAAACAGACTCAGACACATAGAGAATAAATCTTGTGGTTGCCAAGGTGGGGGTGGAGGAAGATTGGATTAGGAGTTCAGGATTAGCAGATGCAAATTATTATGTATAGAATGGATAAACAACAAGGTCCTACTGTATAGCACAGGGAACTACATTCAATATCCTATGATAAACCATATTGGAAAGAATTTTTAAAAAAAAGGAAAAAAAATGTTTATGCCTTAAATGAATGACTGAGGCCTAAGGAATTGAAACAATTTTCCCAGGAAGTAGCTTTTCTGCTTTGACAGGCTTTGAGGTAAACTTAATCTCAGGATCACATTCATTCATTTAGTAAGTGTTTAATTGGCACGTACTGTGTGCCAGACAGCACAACAGAAATCCTGATACATAAATACGTGGTCTCTTTCTTCAAAACTCCAAATCTTCTTAATTACACATTGAGCACCTACTGTGTGCCTGCCACTGGGCTCCCGGGTGGCCTAGGGAGACAGACATGCATTGACCACCTCAGTTGAGGTGGGACGTGCTTGCTCAGAGCTTATTCAGAGTGCTACAGCACACAGTGGAGCCAGGATTTAATTTGGCTTCGAGGGTCATTCAGGCTTCAGGGAGATGATGGTATCTGGGTTGGATTTTATTTGCGGGGGAGACGGGGGTGTTTCCTGAGATTAAGCATGCTAGAAACATGGTCTCTGGGCAGTCTGAATATCTGTTTGCTGGTGGCAGTAGAAATTGTTAAAGCCCTTTTGAAAAGATATTTGGCAATAAGAATCAAGTACTTTTTAAATATTCATACATTTTGACCCACTGATTTCACTTCTTGGAATATGTCATAGGGCTCCAGTCTGACCTGCATAAAAGGTTCTAAGCCTAAGGATATTTATTTTGGTGTTGCTACAATAACCAATAATTTTGAAATAACCTAAAGGAAAGAAATCAGCTTACTAAAGTGTGTACCTACTTTTAAGAGACCTGAGACTATGATATGCTTATATATATATAGTGCTTACTGTAGAAACCCTGTGATATTAAAAAGCTATTTTTATGATTTTGGCAGAAAATTATAGCTTATAAAATTGCATTACTATGTAAAGAAATGTCTGCTTATTAAACAAACAGTTTTCCAGTGCACTGAGACTCAAGGGAGATTTTTCTTTTCCTCCTTTTCCTATTTGAAATTTTCTTGAATGTCGTCCTTTTAATGAAGAAAATCAAAGCATAGATTTCTCTCTAAAGGAAAGGTGTTTATCAAATGTGAGCTTTGTTTTTTGTAAACTTTTATTTTTTTAATAGCAATGCTCTATTTATGGATACATCAATAATTATATGTATCTTCAGATACACAGTTTAGTAGTTTTTCTATAGAAGTTAGTATATTTTGTTAATGATTAAATTGTCTTTTGTTTCCCTTATACATTTTTTCTAAATCCTTGTTGAAAACTACACAGTTGGGTTGGTGTAGGGGAGGTCAGTATGTTAGAAAAGCAAATACATTTGATAAAAATTCAGAGCTGTAGAAATCACCTTAATATCATCCTAAATTTTGGCACTTTACAGTGAGACTTACAATTTGTCTATCATGTATGACCTTGAGATTGTACTGCCTGGATTGGAATCTTAACAATGTGAGAGCTCAGAACAGTTCCTCTCATCATTCCTCAGTCTTGTCATCTTTAGAATGGACTCGTGTGAGAATTGGATGAAATTATCCAGGAATGTTCACAGCATAATGCCTGCTTCACACATACTAAGCCTTTGGTGAGATTCATGGTAGAATAATAGTAATTAATAAACATAGGATAAAACTGATACGACCTAATTTTGTATCTTAAATATCTTCCTCACCCCCCTCAGGCAACACTGTGCCGAAAATAAACTACCAGTTTTCATCAGATTAAAGAACAAACACTTTGGCAATCCTTCTTCACTACCCTGTGGGCCCAGCATCAGAGCAATGAGAGAGAAATTTTCAGATGGGAAAAGAAATTGAAGACATTCAGAAGTGTCATTTAGGATGGAAATTCCAATTCAATTTCAGGAGTAACTTTGTTATTTCTAAGCACAAAGCTTGGTTTCCCTTCTATTATAGGCCAGCATTTTGAGAATTTATGGCTTTGTGATGATAAAAAAGTGAGATACAAGAGAATCCAATTATTCCTTAAAGGGATTGTTCCCTCTCCGAGGTATAAATTGCTCCTGCAATTGGGTGGAGAGCATTTATGTTAGATAATAAATTTTAGAAATAAGGACCTGGGTCTCAACGTAACGTCAAAGAAACTGGAATGAAATCTGGGAGCAGAATTTGAAGACAGAAAACAAATCTCTGAAAGAATCCAATAAATTAGAGGCTGTTTTACAGAAGATGTTCAAAAGCAAGGCGATGAATGCAGTGTCAGGAAACCGGGTCAGCATTTTTGGGAATGGCACCACGTGGTGAGAACATGAAGACTGCTGAAGCCTTATTCCCAGGCTGTTCCCTAAGGCCCTGAATCCCTTTCTCAAGCAGAATCCTTCATTCACTCATGCAGTCATTCAGTAAGCAGTGATGGGGAAGTGTCAAAGCTTGGGCATTAAGGCAGATGCATTAAGACAACAAAACTACCCTCAAGAAACCTCAGTCCTTGTGGGAGAAGCACATTGGTTATTAATAATAATACCTATATGTGGAACCACATATGTGTGGAATCTAGAAAAATGGTATAGATGAACTCATTTGCAAAGCAGAAATAGAGACACAGACACAGAGAACAAATGTATGGATAGCAAGCGGGGATGGGATGGATTGGGAGGCTGGGATATGTATAAAACAGATAACCAATGAGAGCTCACTGCATGGCACACGGAACTCGACTCCCTGTTCTGTGGGGCCCTAAACGGGAAGGAAATCAGAAAAGCGGGGATGTGTGTGTACATAGAGCTGATTCACTTTGCTCTACAGCAGAAAAGAACACGACATTGTAAAGCAGCTAGACTCCAACTTTTTAAAAAGTAATCCACAAAATAGCTATTAAATACCGTACTTGGTGCTCTACATAACCATATATGTACATATACACACTGCTACAGATATATATCTCTTATTATAATATATATGTCTATATATATATATCTTATTATGATTCGGTGTTGCCTCCCCCACTTTTTAGCAAGTGAAGAAAATATAGGGCTAGAAAGGATATGAATCATAAGAAGGGGTAGGTAGAGATAAAATACCCTAATAGTTCCAAGAAGTGAGAGATCACATACAGTGTATATCTTGCCTGGGCTTCTGGAGCAGCTGTACTTTGAAGTCTGAATAGCATTTTAACAGCCACAGATGGCGGAGAACATATTTCCAGGAGGAGGAATTGGCACATGAAAGGGGTTGACTGACTTCAGGTCTTCTTGTGCAGGACCTTGAGTAAGGTTATTAAATATGGGCTTTGTCTTGTGATAGTTGCCACAGGGATTGTTGAAACAATTACTTTAAGTCAGATGAGGATTGAAATGAAGGGAGAAGAGAGGAAGATGGTGTAGATATTTCCACACCAACGGATTGGTAATACCTACCATGCCACTCTGCATTATCTCCCTTGGGCTGGAACTGATAACCTGTGCAGTCTTCACAGGTATTCATTCATTCATTTGTTCATTCATTTGTCCATTCACCCATCCAATCATGCATGCATGTATCCATCCATCCAGCCATCCTTTTATCCATTCGTCCATGCATGCATCCTCTCAACAGAGACTTACCTAGTACCTACATCATGTCAGGCTAAGGCTACCTCAGTGAACAGCTGATCAAGTTTCTATCTGCTTAGTGCATATATTCTTGTGGAGGGAGGCAGACAGCAAACAGATGTATATATAATATGTCAGGATATGATAGATGTGTACGTGCTCAGTCGTGTCTGACTCTTTGAGACCCCATGAATGATAGCCCGCCAGGCTCTGCTACCCGTGGAATTTTCCAAGCAAGATTACTGGAGTGGGTTGACACTTCCTCCTTCAGAGGATCTTCCCGACTCAGGGTTTGAACCCATGTCTCCTGCATCTCCTGTACTGGCAGGCGAATTCTTTAACATGAGCCACCCGGGAAGCCCTAGGAGATGAGAGGGGGGTGTGTGTGTGCTAAATCACTTCAGTCATGTCCGACTCTGTGCGACCCTATAGACTGTAGACCACCAGACTCCTCTGTCCGTGGGATTCTCCAGGCAGGAATACTGGAGTGGGTTGCCGTGCCCTCCTCCAGGGACTCTCCCTTATTCAGGGATTGAACCTGCGTCTCTTAGGTCTCCGGCATCAACAGGTGGGTTCTTTACCTCCAGCGCCACCTAAGTGCTGTCAGATTCGATGGCAACATAGGGCAGACCACAAGCAGGGGTCTGGCTTGCTGCTGCTGCACAGAGGGCTGTCAGAAAAAGGCCTCTGGTCCTGGGCTATGTGAGCATGAGCTGGCAGATGGGAGAGGTGGGATTGTGGCAGTCTTGGGGCAGGCAGCCTTTCCAGCTGCAGGTGCCGAGGTGGGAGCGTCCTTGGCGTGTCTCTGGAACAGCAAGAGAGCAATGTGGCTGGAGCTTTGGGGGAGTGATGGAGGTGAGGTAGAGCAGAATCGGGATTCATCAGCTCGGGCTTCTACCCTGACAGAGGGGAAAGCTATCGCCCCATTTTCAGCAGAGGAGTGACATGGTTTGATCCAAGGCTTCAACAGAGCTGCCCACTGGCTGGTCCTCCAGGTCTTTCTGGCTGCTGCATGGAAGATGGACTGTAGGCAGGAGAAGGGGAAGTACCCCCCTCTCTGCAGCTGAAGAGAAGGCACAGCTGTTGCTGAGAGCAGAGACGCAATTCAGTGGAAGCTCAGATAACCTGACCTGATACCTCATTTCACCAAACCAGCCACAGCCCACTTACCTGGAAAGAGAGACTCAAAAACCCCTGGTTGTCCATTTGACAGATTCTACTGCGAGGCCCCAGATCCAATACTGCATTCTGGGGTGACAGAATTGGGGCAGAACCATGGCAGTCATCAAAACACTCCATGCCCAGGGTTGGAGAGGTCAAAGATGCTCATGTTGGGACCAGCCCAACAACGAACCGACCCAAGGAAGCGGTGCCACAAAAGAATAAAGAAAAAGAAGACTCAGAAATAAAGTGGGGATCAGGGGGCTGATGCCATTCCCAAGCAAAAGCCCAGATCCTAATCCTTGCATGCCTTTTTTTGTTAACTTCTAGGACTTCCTTATTTGTGCTCTAGAGATATCTGTTCTTTACAATCTCAGATTGGGGATAAAGATATACAATGCACAGTCCTCAATGTCAAACCTTCAGGCCTTTCATGACGGTTTAGCCTTTTGGCTAGTAACACCCTTTCTCAGCAGCTCCCTCAAGGCTCTGGTTACTGAAACAGTCACTAATGGTTTTCCATCAGTCACATCAGTATTTCAACATCTTGTTTTCAAGATGTGTTTCCATGATGTACTTTTTACTGCTCCCAGCCCTTCGCCTGGGGGTGATGAGAAAGTCATTCTTATTTTTCAAAGAAGCCCCGTTAATTACAATACAGGCCTGTGCATAGCATATTCCCTTCAGCTCACAAATTACAGTGAAACAGAGCAGAGAGTCCCATGTGCCTGGAGAGAAAAAGCCCCAAGTCAGGGGTTAATGTCACTGTGAGCTCACCCAGGGGACAGGGCGCCAGGTGAGACGAGGCAACCCTTTGTGGCTTAGGAGGGGTGCGTGCTCTTCTGCGAGGAGCTGACTGTTCTCTGATCATTGGAGCTGTGGTGTGGGGGAGGGCGTAACTGATGCAGGGCATCATGGGATCATATGAGCAGAAGGCTCAGGTGAGTTAGGTGGGAATCACCTGGATGAGCCTCGCAGCTGACAAGAGAGGATGAAGCTGGAAGGCTGAGCTACAGTTGTTTATTTTTTATTGTGGTGAAACACATATAACACTTGATGCTTCGCTGGTGGCTCAGATGGTAGAGTCCGCCTGCAGTGCGCAAAACCCAGGTTCAATCCCTGGGTTGGGAAGATCCCCTGGAGAAGGAAATACTACCCACTCCGGTATCCTTGCCCCGAAAATCCCATGGATGGAGGAGCCTGGTGGGCTACAGTCCATGGGGTCCCAAAGAGTCAGACATGCGGAGCGACTTCATTTCACACAGAGCACTTAACCATCTCAACTATTTGCAAATGTACAGTTCAGTAATTTTAAGTACATTCACATTGTTGTGCAACCAATCTCTAGAGTTCTCCCGTCTTGCCAACCTGAAGCTCAGAATAAACCCATTAAGCAGCGATTCCCCCACCCCCCCTCCTTCCAGCCCTTGGCAACTACTGTTGTACTTTCTGTCTGAACCTGACTCTAGGGGCCTCATATGAGTGAACTTCTATAGTGTTTGTCTTGTTGTGACTGGCTTATTTCACTTAGCATCGTGTCCAAGGTTCATCCATTTACAGCATGTGTCAGGATTTCCTTCATTATTAAGGCTGAATAATATTCCACTGTATGTATATACCACATTTTGTTTACCCATTCATCTGTTTCTGGACATTTTGATTTGCTTCCCACCTTTTGGATATTGTGATGAATGCTGCTATAAACAGTTCTTTGAGGCATAAGCTCAGAAATGGAATTGTTGGGTCACATAGTAATTCTATTTTTAATTTTTTGAGAAGCTGTCCATGCTAGAGTTTTATGTTGAAGAATTTCAACTGCTGGAATAGAGCTCAGACTTTGTTCTGTCAGCCATGGGGAGATGAACAATGTACTGGAGTCTTCT
Organism: Cervus elaphus; assembly: GCF_910594005.1. NCBI lineage: Eukaryota > Metazoa > Chordata > Mammalia > Artiodactyla > Cervidae > Cervus > Cervus elaphus. The sequence continues at coordinate 13,066,579 of NC_057820.1, forward strand.
GAGCAACCGCACAGAGCAGGCATTCTAAAAGAAAAGTTTAGGTTAAGGCAGCCAATTAGGAGACAGTTACAAATGTTAATTTCATGGGATTCTGATGTGAAAGGAAAGATCAAAGTCAGTATTTCAGTTTGGAAGATACTAGAATTAACTTAGACATTAGAATTAACTTCTGGTACTCACAGTAATTGAGATTGCTTCCTTTCCACTATCATCAGAGGCATTTACAAATTCTAAATATTTTGGTGCAGAAACCAGAGTTCTCTCTGAAAAAGTAAACAAGCTTCTTTAATATGAGAGATTTCATCTCCATCAAGATAAGCAGACACTGTTATTTATTTATTTGGAAAAGCAATAAAAATTGCATATTGCGGGACAAACTCTCCTTAGTGCTGCATGTAGAAATTTCCCATCTATTCCTTGACTTCAGGTTGGAATTGGAGATATGAAGACAAATCGTAGACAGTCAGCTCAACCCTAGGAATGGGATGAATAAATTTAAGCCCTTATGCACTCAGGATCTATTTGCAGATTGGTGGGTCCTGTCACATTGGGAACCATCTCTCAGCTCTCCTCTCTTTTATTCCTACATCCACTTGAGTGTCCACTCTTCCTGGTTCCCCTCTCTGCCTCCATCCATCATTATCTCTTACTTGGACTAATTCATTGGCCTTTGTATATAGGTCCGGATGCAGGCAGAATATGGAAACGACCCTGAGTATTTCAAACAGAGGGAACTTAGTACAAGGAATTGGTGACACTGACGTATGTCTTCTGAGGAACAAACAAGGGTTTGTGAGGCAACAAAGAGATAAGCAGGTCAGCTGCTACATACCCTGAAGGGACGCATGGAGCGAGGGGGTAGGGAGGATGCTGTCCTGCCCGGGAGCCAGGTTCCTCTGATGGGGCTAGACCCTGAGAGGATCTGCTCCGTGAGAGCTGGAGCCAGGCAGTACCGCAGAGGCAGGGACTGGAACAGTGACCTGGAGAAGATGCAGTCCTGCTAGGGCTGCTGCCCAAAGGAAGCCCCTAGCTCCTCCCCAACTTCCAGCCTTCCACCATAGGGCAACACCAGCTGGAGGCCAGAAGACAAGGATGCGGAGACATGTGGTCCCTGTGAAAAGGACAGGAAACAGACCAGACCACTAACAGGGCTGTGACCAGCACAAGCTCCTGGTCTAGCTGGTGACTTTGACTTTCCATCAGTCCATCCTCCACACTTCCTGGTTGGTTTCCCTAGAACATTGTGGGTATGGTGTCCCCACTAACTCCAGCATCATCCCCTCCATGGCAACTACCATGACTTCAAAGAGAGGCACATTGGAGTTCTGTGTTTTGTCCTTTCTGCTACCAAAGTACGTCATATAGACCCCCCCATCACAATGGCCATCCCTGTAGTCTTCCATTCAACTGTTTCTCCCATTTGGTTTCAGTCCCTGCAAGCTTGGAACCATGTTTTCATCACCACTGTAGGCCTAACAGCACCAATCAAGAATGTCTGATGGATGACCATCAAACACCTATTAATAGGATTATGCACCTTTTGATTTTTGTTTACTCAACTTTTTATTTTGTACTGGAGTATAGCCAATTGACTGTATTGGAATATAGCCAATCAAATCCCTTACGATTATACAGTGGAAGTGACAGATAGATTCAAGAGATTAGCAATGAGTGCCTAAAAACTATTGACAGAAGTTCATGACATTGTACAGGAGGCAGGGATCCAGACCATCCCCAAGAACAAGAGATGCAAAAAGTCAAAATGGTTATCTGAAGAGGCCTTACAAATAACTGAGAAAAGACAAGAAGTTAAAGGCAAAGGAGAAAAGGAAAGATATACCCATTTGAATGCAAAGAATAGAAAGGAGAGATAAGAAAGCCTTCCTCAGTGATCAGTGCAAAGAAATAGAGGAAAACAATAAAATGGGAAAGACTAGAGATCTCTTCAAGAAAATCAGAGACACCAAGGGAACATTTCATGCAAAGATGGGCACAATAAAGGACAGAAATGGTAGGGACCTAACAGAAGCAGAAGATATTAAGAAGAGGTGGTAAGAATACACAGAAGAACTATACCAAAAAAAATCTTCATGACCCAGATAATGTGATCACATGTGACCCAGATCACAATGATGTGATCACTCACCTAGAACCAGACATCCTGGAATGTGAAGTTAAGTAGGCCTTAGGAAGCATCACTATGAACAAAGCTAGTGGAGGTGATGGAATTCCAGTTGAGCTATTTCAAATTCTAAACGATGATGCTGTGAACGTGCTGCACTCAATATGCCAGCAAATTTGGAAAACTCAGCAGTGGCTACAGGACTGGAAAAGGTCAGTTTGAAAAATGACCAATCCCGAAGAAGGGCAATGCCAAAGAATGTTCAAACTGCTGGGCAATTGCGCTCATCTCACACACCAGAAAATTAATGCTCAAAATTCTCCAAGCGAGGCTTCAACAGTATGTGAACTGAGAACTTCCAGATGTTCAAGCTGGATTTAGAAAAGGCAGAGGAACCAGAGATCAAATTGCCAGCAACTGTTGGATCATAGAAAAAGCAAGAGAGTTCCAGAAAAAAATCTACTTCTGCTTTATTGACTTTGACTGCGTGGATCACAACAAACTGCTGAAAATTCTTCAAGAGATGGAAATACCAGGCCACCTTACCCACCTCCTGAGAAATCTGTATGCAGGTCAAGAAACAACAGTTAGAACCGGACATGGAACAACAGACTGGTTCCAAATTGGGAAAGGAGTACGTCAAGGCTGTATATTGTCACCCTGCTTATTCAACTTATAGGCAGAGTACATCATGTGAAATGCCAGGCTGGATGAAGCACAAGCTGGAATCAAGATTGCTGGGAGAAATATCAATAACCTCAGATACGCAGATGACACCACCACTATGGCAGAAAGTGAAGAACTAAAGAGTCTCTTAATGAAAGTGAAAGAGGAGAGTGAAAAAGTGGGCTTAAAGCTCAACATTCAGAAAACTAAGATCATGGCATCCAGTCCCATCACTTCATGGCAAATAGATGGGGAAACAATGGAAACAGTGACAGAATTTATTTTCTTGGGCTCCAAAATCACTGCAGATGGTGACTGCAGCCATGAAATTAAAAAATGCTTGCTCCTTGGAAGAAAAGCTATGACCAACCTAGACAGTATATTAAAAAGCAGAGACATTACTCTGCCAACAAAGGTCTGTCTAGTCAAAGCTGTGGTTTTTCCAGTAGTCATGTCTTGATGTGAAAGTTGGACTATAAAGAAAGCTGAACACTGAAGAATTGATGCTTTTGAACTCATGTTGTAGAAGACTCTTGAGAATCTCTTGGATTGCAAGGAGATCCAACCAGTCCATCCTAAAGGTAATTAGTCCTGAATAGTCATTGGAAGGACTGATGTTGAAGCTGAAACTCCAATACTTTGGCTACCTGATGTGAAGAGCTGACTCATTTGAAAAGACCCTGATGCTGGGAAAGATTGAGGGCAGGCAGAGAAGGGGACAACAGAGGATGAGATGTTTGGATGGCATGACCAAATCAATGGACATGATTTTGGGTAAACTCCAGGAGCTGGTGATGGACAGGGAAGCCTGGCGTGCTGCAGTCCATGGGGTTGCAAAGAGTTGGACAGGACTGAGTGACTAAACTGAACTGAACTGAGGGGAGCACCCAGGACAGGACGTCACATAGCGGGAGAAGGGAGCTCTGAGGAGGGCACCCAGCCCAGACTGAGGTGGGGGCAGGGCGGGGAGCACAGAGGAGGCTGGCAAGGCTTCCTCTGGGACATGCATCTGTGATTTATAGGACAAATAACCATTAGTTCGGAGAAGAGGAATGCAGGAGACACTGGGCAGATGGGCTCCCAGTAGGAGTTGGGGTGGGTAAAGCCTCACTGGTCAGCTCGGTAAGGGGTATATCCTGAGACTCCCACTGATGTCAGTCATTGATGGGTTGAAGCTTGGGAATGACCTAGCTCAACTGGTAATGAGAATAACCTTCACTGAAGGCCCCTCAAAGAGTCGGACATGACTGAGGGACTGAACTGAACTGATAGCCAGTTGACAGTGTTATGATATTAATAGTTTCAGGTGGACACCCAAGGGACTTAACCAAATGTATACACATATCCATCTCCCCCAAACTCCCCCATACTCCCCTTCTTATATAAATGCACCTTTTGCATAAGTATTTTTAAATTCAAACAGTTTAACTTTAGAGAGTCTTGTATTATTACGTATGATTCAAACAGCAATTCTTTAGCTTGGGCTATCTCTTATGACTCCACTTATTTTATAGACGGAGAAAATGAAGATCCAGGGAAAGGCTATGATTTATCAAGGCCGCAGGGTGAGTCAGGGCCACAAGCAGGTCCTGCTGCTGGTGTTCTGGATCGGAGTCCAAGGCCTGGGCGATATGTCACCTGTGGATTCTGGGCAGACTTCACAAGTGAAATGCGGACTCCAGCCTTGGTGCTAGTTCTGTGGCCTTTGCTCACAGTTACTGTATCTTCTTTGCTTCTTTTAGATCTTATAAGGTTCTTTGAAAGTTGAGGCTTTTAGACCAAAGCAGAATGAATTCCAGGTTATTGGTTATGAAAAAGTTCAAGGTTATGAAAAAGTTATTACCCAAATAAAGCAGATAGATCCCTATCCAGATAGAGCAGGGCTACTCTAACCAGTCATAGAATGTCATGTGGAGAAATGCGTTTGGCCACCTTTCCTATTGTGACTCTTCCTTTGTTTCATTTATTAACTGATGTGCTTGCTAATTGTGACACATGTCCTTGTACCTATGGGGCTTTGGCTATATGAGAGATGATTCTGTGAAGTGTTTATTCCATTATTGAACATACGAAAATTCAATATTCATTGCTAATTGGGTCATCTCAGTTACTAAGGAGGAAAATGGCCTCCTGGCATATTCAGATGAAATTATCAGTTTCAAAATATTTATCTTTCTCTCTTCTTCCCCACTACTTCAGTGGAGGCCCTGACAATATTTGCGTGAACTAACAAATGAAAGATCTCCTGATTCATTCCCCTGCTGGAGATGCCTTCTAAAACGAAACTCAGACATGTCACTATGCTTCTTAGAAATGTTCACTCACTCCCCATTGTCCTCAGAATGAAGTCTGAATGCCTTGGCCCTGTTGTTCATAATCTGATCCTTAATTCTCATTTTGCCATCGAGTTCCTTTATGCTGCTAGGGTATGGCAACTTGTCATCACTGTTTTGATAAATTTAGAGTGGATAGAAGCTCAAATCAAACCAGTTTAATGAAAAAGGAAATTTTTAAAAAAAAATTTGAACATTGACTGTATCTGATATTGTTGAAGCTCAATCTCAGAGAGAGAGGGAGAGAAGGAGAGGCAGGCCTTGCTTTGTAGCTGTCTGCTAACTTCATTCAGCAGACAAGCTGTCCAGTGGATCAGCCACCCCAGGCTGCCTTGTCCCCAGATTGGCCATCACAGTCAAAGCCAGTCTTCTCTCTCACCAGATTCAGATATTAACCCCAGAGAAACCCGATAGATGTTGAATCATGACTACCCCTGAAAAACGTCTGATGGATCTGCTTCAGTCATGTGACTATCCCTGAGAATCTTCTTATTAGTTTTCATGAGTCACATGACTATCTCTGAATGAATCCCTATAGAAAGACCTGTGGAATATTATAATTTAGATATTTGAACCATACACCCACCCCTCTGAGCCCCATGAACAGCTCCTCTGGGACCACAATGAAGGGAGAAGAGGCTCCCCAAAGGAACCAGAAGAAGAGGCAGGCACTATATTAAGCAAGGGAAAACATGCCACTCCAGTCCATACCTACTATATCCTTCTAGGTCTCCATATGTTCACAGGGTTCGTTCAGGCTAAATGCCCCTCTTTTTTCAACTCTTCCTAGAAAAACAATACTTCCTCCTTTGAGGAAAGGCAAGTGAATTCACTCAGTCATGTTCAATTCTTTGAGACCCCATGGACTGTAGCCCACCAGGCTCCTCCATCTGGATTTTCCAGACAAGAGGACTGGAGTGGGTTGCCATGCCCTACTCCAGGGGATCTTCCCAACCCAGGATCGAACCCGGGTCTCCCACATTACAGGCAGATGCTTTACTGTCTGAGCCACTAAGGAAGCTCCTCCTTTGAGAAATCTTCCCAGATCCTTCTAAACAATGTAATTGTTCCCCTTTCTGTGTTTCCACTGAACTTTTGCATATTCCTGTCTCAGAAATAACTTATATATCTACTTCCTCCACCAGATTGTAGGTTTGTTCATTTGTGCATCTTGCTTCCTTTGGGGTTTAACACAGTTCCTGGCACACAGTAGGTTTTAGATATATCTAGAAGCAGTGAGTAAGGTGAGCAATAAGAAATCTTTTAAGATTTCTCTACATTAGGGGAATACATGTAAATCCATGGCTGATTCATGTCAATGTATGGCAAAAACCACTACAATATTGTAAAGTAATTAGCCTCCAACTAATAAAAATAAATGGAAAAAAAAAGAAAAAGAAAAATAAATAAATAAAACCTAAATACACCTAACTTCATTCCCATTTTAAATTCCTTACATGTTTTCACCATTCATCTTGTTTACCTGCATTCTTAAAAAAAGCTGCAAATCAAGTCACATTCTGTTATATAGCAGTAAATCCAGATGCTGGGTTGGAAAACAGACTTTCATGACTGAAAACCTTCGGCCTCCCCAACTGCATGAAAATACAGAGAATTTCTACTGAGGTTGGCAGCAGGCGATATTCCTAATGTTTCAACACACATTTTCCTGTGGAACAGTGAAAAGTTAACTTAGGAGCTTCAATGTTGATATTACTCATTTTTCAAAAGAGACTGATTAGTGAGTCACTGTGGAAGTGGAAGCTATCAAGATTGTGTGTGTGTGTGCTGCAAAGGTGTGCTGCCAAGAATCAGCCTGCTGAGGGCTTGGGATTTTAAAGGGCAGTGTTACAAGACCTGATTTAGAACTTGTGATTCTGCACTGCCTTGCTCATGGATGTTTACAGACATGCATGAAAAGTGTACGGATGTGAGAGTTGGACCATAAAGAAGGCTGAGCGCCAAAGAATTGTGGTGCTTTCAAATTGTCATGCTGGAGAAGACTCTTGAGAGACCCTTGGACTGCAAGGAGATCAAACTAGTCAACCCTGAAGGAAATCAGCCCTGAATATTCATTAGAAAGACTGATGCTGGAGCTGAAGCTCCAGTACTTTGGCCACATGACTCAAAGAGCCGACTCATTGGAAAAGACCTTGAGGCTGATTGAAGGCAAAACAGGAAAAGAGCCGCAGAGAATGAGATGGTTGGATGGCATCACTGACTTATGGACATAAATTTAAGCAAACTCCAGGAGGGTACCAAAGTGTGTGCCAGAGAAGGAAACTTACACACCAGTCCTACTAAGCAGGGCAGGAGGCATGAATGGCACAGGTCAGGACCCAGATGGCATCGGACATATCTGGGTTCTCAGTGGCCTCTTCATAACGTTTTGCATTGAGCAGAAGCACCTGGCATTTCACATAGACAAACTTAGGTCCAAATCCTGACCATGCCTTGGTTGAAGTTGGTGTCAAATTCCTAGACTACTAAAATTGAAAGGCAAATTAGAGTGCATCATGTCCACTGTGGCCCTGATGATCACTACCATTTACCACCTGCCTAATGCATTACAGGGTTCCGTTACGTACATACATCTCATTAAATCCACACAACCATCAGGTCTGTTAAACATTATGACCCGCCGTCCTTCCATTTTGCAGCTATGACCACTGAGACCCAGAAAAGTTTAATAACACGTGGATGATGGCAGGGATAGTAAGTGATGGAAGATGTTTGAACTCACATCTGCCAATCTCAATGTCCAGGCCTTTTCCCTTCAGTCTGTACTTAGCTTTTCTCCTAGGCTTCCTTGGTGGCTCAGACAGAAAAGAATCTGCCTGCAATGCAGGAGACCCGGGTTCAATCTCTGGGTTGGGAAGATCCCCTGGAGAAGGGAATGGCAACCCCACTCGAGTATTCTTGCCTGGAGAATCCCATGGACAGAGGAGCCTGGTAGGCTACAGTCCATGGGGTCACAAAGGTTGGAAATGACCAAGCAACTATCACACACACACACACACACACACACACATTACATATTTAACTATTAACTTCAGGAGATAAAAAGTAAAACAACTTGTCACCTGGTTTCTCCCTAGAACTAAGCTAAAAGAGAAATGTAACACATGTTTTTTTTAATTTATTTTTTTATTGAAGGATAAATGCTTTACAGAATTTTGTTGTTTTCTGCCAAACCTCAACATGAATCAGCCATAGGTATACATATATCCCCTCCCCCCTGAAATTCCCTCCTGTCTCCCTCCCATCCCACCCCTCTAGGTTGACGCAGAGCCCTTGTTTGAGTTTTCTGAGCCATACAGCACATTCCTGTTGGCTATCTATTTTACATATGGTAATGTAAGTTTCCATGTTACTCTTTTCATACATCTCACCTTCTCCTCCTTGATCCCCTTGTACATAAGTCTATTCTCTATGTCTGTTTCTCCATTGCTGCCCTGTAAATAAATTCTTCAGAACCATTTTTCTAGATTCCATATATGTGTGTTAGAATATGATATTTATCTTTCTCTTTCTGACTCACTTCACTCTGTATAGTAGGTTCTAGGTTCATCCGCCTCATCAGAACTGACTCAAATGCATTCCTTTTTATGGCTAAGTAATATTCCATAGTGTGTATGTACCACAACTTCTTTATCCATTCATCTGTCGACAGGCATCTAGGTTGCTTCCATGTTCTAGCTATTGTAAATAGTGCGTAAATGAACAATGAGATACATGTGTCTTTTTCAACCCTGGTTTCCTCAGGGTGTATGCCTAGGAGTGGGATTGCTGGTTCATATGGTGGTTTTATTCCTAGTTTTTTAAGGAATCTCCATTTAATCTTCCATAGTGGCTGTATCAATTTACATTCCCACCAACTGTGCAAGAGGGTTCCCTTTTCTCCACACCCTCTCCAGCATTTATTGTTTGTAGACTTTTTGATGATAGCCATTCAGACCAGTGTGAGGTGATATCTCAATGTGGTTTTGATTTGCAATTTTCTAATAATGAGCGATGGACAGGGAGGCCTGGCATGCTGCAATTCATGGGATTGCAAAGAGTCAGACACGACTGAGCGACTGAACTGAACTGAATAATGAGCGATGCTGAGCATCTTTTCATGTGTTTGTTAGCCATCTGTATGTCCTCTTTGGAGAAATGTCTGTTTAGGTCTTTTTCCCACTTTTTGATTGGATTGTTTGTTTTCCTGGTATTGAGTTGTATGAGCTGCTTGTATATTTTGGAGATTAATCCTTTGTCAGTTGTTTCATTTGCTATTATTTTCTCCCACTCTGAGGGTTGTCTTTTCACCTTGCTTATAGTTTCCTTTGCTGTGCAAAAGCTTTTAAGTTTAATCAGGTCCCACTTGTTTACTTTTGTTTTTATTTCCATACTCTAGGATGTGGGTCATAGAGGATCTTGCTTTGATTTATGTCATCAAGTGCTCTGTCTATGTTTTCCTCTAAGAGTTTTATAGTTTCTGGTCTTACATTTAGGTCTTTAATCCATTTTGAGTTTATCTTTGTGTATGGTGTTAGGAAGTGTTCTAATTTCATTCTTTTGCATGTAGCTATCCAGTTTTTCCAGCACCATTTATTGAAGAGGCTGTTTTTGCCCCACTGTATATTCTTGCCTCCTTTGTCAAAAATAAGGTACCCATAGGTGCATGGGTTTATATTTGGGCTTTCTGTCTTGTTCCATTGGTCTATATTTCTGTTTTTGTGCCAGTACCATACTGTCTTGATGACTGTAGCTTTGTAGTATAATCTGAAGTCTGGAAGGTTGATTCCTCCAACTCCATTCTTCTTTCTCAAAACTGCTTTGGCTATTTGGGGTCTTTTGTGTTTTCATATGAATTGTGAATTTTTTTGTTCTAGTTCTGTGAAAAATGCCATAAGATATTGATGATTCCTTTGACAGTGCCCAGTGAAAGACCATTCACCACTACCACCCACCCCATGATTCAGAAATACTCTGGAGCAGCTCAGGGATAGTTCTTTATGCCTTTTGATTTGTCAAATAGAAGAGGAAAGATGCTTGAATTGTGTGGTCCCAGTGGGCAGAATTGTGGCAGATGTGATGGGGAGGCTGGTTGGATTCTCCATAAAAGATTTGGAGCTGCCCAGCCTGTGGCCAACAGCCTCACCAGGCAGTGAGTAGTAGCCTTTCCCTGAGCCCATCAGTAGAGGCTGGAGGACGGCTGAACAGGATGCTGGAGAGAGATGCATACAGGCCAGAGCACCAGGCTGGAGATCTGGCAGCTCCCCTGCACCCACACTGAAACTCCCCCGGGCTCGTCTGTTGGAACACGCTTGAAACTTCCATGGGGTGCCACACTTGGCCAAGTGCAGGCCAAGCTGTAGGAGGGAAATGTGAGCATAGCCAGTTTATTATGTTATTTCTGCTCGTTGGGCTATTTAAATCAAATTTTCTTTATTTTTGTCTAATCCTTGTTCAGTTGTGCAGTGGTGGATGTTCTTTCTCTGTTGGATAGCTGATTGCATTTGGGGTAGATTCCATCACATCCCAGGAAACTTTGCTAATCCAAAGTGCAGTGTGGTCCAGTTTAAAATTGGATTCTCATATAAGATCCAGAGCCTTCCCCTCTTCAGTCACTGTGCAGGTGTGGCTGCGCATGCTGAGGTGGGGAGGGGCCTATCTGCCCTCTCCTTTTTCATCTCTCCCCTTAGCAATATGAGTGTGGAGATACCCACCTCCAAGCCCCCCTCCCCCTTCTGGGTCTCTCACTTCTTGGCCTGTCAGGTCAAAGAAGAGGGAGATCAAAGGGACTTGTGTTACCAGCCATGTTAGTCCTTTTGCTGTTGGCTGACCAGCCGGCCATGGGGGTTTCCTCGGTGGCTCAGTGGTAAAGAATCCACCTGCAATGCAGGAGACATGGGTTCAATCCCTGGGTCAGGAAGATTTCCTGGAGAAGAGAATGGCAACCCCACTTGAGTATTCTTTCCTGGAGAATTCTAGGGGCAGAGGAGCCTAGTGGGCTGCAGCCCACGGGGTTGCAGAAGAGTCTGACATGACTCAACAACAACAATGACTGTGCATAGACACTCTCTACATGGAGACGTCTGAGTAATAACCACAGCACACTTACCACTTGTTGGGTCTGGTTCTAAGGGGATTGCATTCAACAACTCACTTAATACAACAACCTCCTGAATTAGGTCTATTATTATTCCCAAATTGTAAATGAGGGAACTCAGGCATAGGGGCCCAGAAACATGCCCAAGGTCAAGTAGGAGGTGAACCCAGGGGGTCCTGGTGACAGACGGCCTTGTCTCTCATGGGCCTGAGTGAGTTCTTAGGAGGGCCTGGTAGGGGCACCCTGATGCTGGAGTTTCAGAGCACAGCTTCCTTCTTCCACCCCCTTCATTTCCTATCCTCTGAAGGACACCCCCAAAGGGGACACTTGGCTGGTTAATTGTAGCTGTTATTCCCATGGCCCAGAGTAGTACATTTTAGCTGGGCATGTGGCTGTCAGAATAAACACCATGTTGCCCGCCTCCTCTCCATTAGCTGTGATCATGGGCTGGGTGCTGGCCAATGAGATGTGAGCAGAAATATCAAAGGCACCTTCCAGGAACCTTCTGATGAGCCAGTTGACACAACCTCTTTGCCTCTTCCTCCCCACTTCTTCCAACTGGCTGCTTGGATGGGGACATGATACCTGGAGCTCTATCCAAGGGGAGGAGAATCCACACCCCATTGATGACAGAGTGGGGAGATGGAAAGAACCTACTTCCCCAAAGACTTCGTGGTGCCCAGGTGCTGTGCTGGCTGCCAGGCGCCTATCTTTAAATTTCTACATGGTGGAGAAATAAACTTCTTTCTTTAGTCAAGCCACAAATTATCTAGAGGCCAAACCTAAATCCAGCTAATTGGCCTGTATCGCTTACTCTCATTCTTTCTTCCACTGTTGAGGTCAGCAAAGGGGCAGACAGCAGGCTCACTGCCTGAGCAGACAGTGGATAAAACACCATTCATTAGGTCTCACAGGCAGCTGAGATCTCTACTGTGGGTCTCTTAGCTCCTTTCTTGGCTTCATAGGGTGGAAGCACCTGTTCCTATGTTCCTTCTCCAAGCGGGCACATCATGCCTGATGACTCTCACTCTCTACCCTCACCTGTCTTCTTATAAGAGGATTTAGGGTGCAATGGCAGCGGAAGGACAGAGCGACTGTGCTAACCCCTGGTGAGCCCACTTCTTGGACCTGGTGGTCAGTTCTCAGGCAACACGAAGATCTCAATCCTGATCCTGTTAGGTGTGTTTCCTAGATATGAGCCATGATGGTCTGTGAAGCTGTGAACAAGCACGTTAAACGGTGTTAATTTCAGCAGTTCACCAGTGGTCAGGCTCTTGTGGACATCTTCATATTCATGTGGGATTCTCATTGACTGACTCAGTGCCTGCAGAGTTGCAGGAACACCACGTTTCAAATGAGATCAATGAATCAATGGCAGTCCTTTTAAGCGAGTTTAATTCTGAAGAGGTGACTAATGGCATCAGTGGGTAAAGACGATGATCGAGAGTGTGAATCAGAGGTTTGTCTACACTTTCAGGGTGAGAAACAGTGTTTCACTTGAGCAAAAGTGTCCCCAAACTCAAGTCCAGAGTGCAGTGTGTGCGAGCAGCATCCCATCTTGGATGCCCGGCTGGAGAGGCAGGTGCCATGGGACAGAGCTGCTGGGCTGGATGCCTCAGAGCATGGATGGGAGCCCTGATGCTGTCACTGACGGACCATGCGACTTCAGGCAACGTATTCAGCTCTGATAAAGAAAAGATCACCCTTGACACTTGCTAAAATGGTAAAGAAGACTTTATTCAGGACTTTTGCAAAGGGATCAAGACTGTTACCATAGAGAAGAGAGATCAAGCTCAAATTCAAATACAGCAAAGACAGTGGGGATTTCTAGCCAAGGAGCAGAGTGGAGGATCAGCAGATGGATACTTACTAGAAGGAGACATCAAGAGTGGGATGGGACTCCAGTGGGTAAGATTTCACCTTCTAATGCAGGTTTGATCCCTGGTCCAGGAGCTAAGATCCTAAATGCCTGACCACCAAAAACCCAAAACAGAAAACAGAAACAAACTCAATAAAGACTTCAAAGGGCTCCCCTGATAGCTCAGTTGGTAAAGAATCCACTTGCAATGCAGGAGACCCCAGTTCGATCCCTGGGTGGGGAAGATCCCCTGGAGAAGGAAAAGTCTACCCACTCCAATATTCTGGCCTGGAGAATGCCATGGACTGTATAGTCCATGGGATTGCAAAGAGTCGGGCTCAACTGAGTGACTTTCACTTTCAAAAATGGTCTACATCAAAAAAAAGAAAAAAGAAAAAAAAAGAGAAGAGTAGGGGGACTCTCACTAAACTATTGTAGCAGGAGGATTCTTCCTAAAAGAAAACTTGGCAGGCCAAAGACAGCGCCCAGGATTAGATCTGGTCAGAAAGGAGCTCAGAGGAACCTATCTGGGGATTGGCCATGCCTTTATCATTCTTTTTTAAATTTGTATTTATTTTTTAATTTTTGGTCATACACCATGCAGCATGCAGAATCTTAGTTCCCCAACCAGGGATCAAACCCACACCTCCTGCAGTGGAAGCCCAGAGTCCTAACCACTGCACCACCAGGGAAGTCCCAAGTCTTTATCATTCTTGAGCATGTCTCTTGTCAAAAGTCCCTTGCAATGTCGTTATTAAGCCAACACAAGGCAGGGCGGTAGAGGAAGAGAGGGGAGCTGGAATCCAGCGCTGCCTGGCTTAGCTTGTTGCGCAGATGTTTTACCTACAGGGTCAGTGAGTGAATATTTTAGATTTGTGCATCATAAGGTCTTTGTCTCATTAATCAGTTCCGTCTTTGTGGTGTGAAAGTAATAATAGATAATAACGCATTGATGGCTTCCCTGGTGGCTCAGATGGTAAAGCGTCTGTCTGCAGTGCTGGAGACCCGGGTTTGATCCCTGGCCTGGGTTTGATCCCTGGGTTGGGAAGATCCCCTGGAGAGGGAAATGGCAACCCACTCCAGTACTCTTGCCTGGAAAATTCCATGGACTGATGAGCCTGGTAGGCTACAGTCCATGGGGTCGCAAAGAGTCAGACATGACTGAGCGACTTCACTTTCACTTTCTCTAAGGCATCAAGGAATGGGGGTGACTGCGTTCCAATAAAACTTGATTTACCAAAACAAGATGTGTGCCTGAGACATAGACTGACCTCTGTGTAGAGGGCAAGCATCTTTTTCCAGTTCATGCAAAAGTACTCTATAGAATAATGGTGCAGTTTTCATAGGACTTACATTCTATTTCCCTCACATGATCCTTTATTATTTTATAATGCAGTGATCATATATGTATTGTGTAAGCCTCTGTATAAACCTTTTTGCAATAAATTAGATACAAATATTTAAAAATAGATTCTCCTGTGTGACCATCCCAGGATACTGGCCTATGGGACTTGGGACAGGGAGACCAGGAGACCAGGGAGGGACAGTGTCCAGCAGGCAACACAGTGAGGATGAGAGTCCCGCCGAGCAGGACACAGCCAGGTGGTCACACAGATGACCTCCTGGATGCACAGGCCACTTCTGCCCACCTTTGGAAACAGGCCAGGGTGTGGGCTGCATTAAAGTTGACCCTACTCATCCCTGAAGACAGGCAAATAATAAAGATAAAGCAGGTGGTCCAGAATGAGAGCACAACAAAATTAGCCAGTAGTTGACCCACCCCGTGACAGAGAGGTGGGCACCAGGAGCTGGAAGGGCTTACATGTGAGAAAAAAACAAAGGATCGGGGATCAGGATACCCAGCAGAAGAGCAGAAGATGTATTAACAGAAGCAGAGGGTGCCACAGCCCTGGGCTCCCCTGGTTCCTGCTACCTCTGTCCAGCCAGGTTACGCATGGATTTGGTTAATTTCCTGAAAACAACCACGTGCTATCCATTCTTTCTGCCAGAGCCTTGAAGCTCCCATCGAGCCAGGAGTCATGGTATTCAGTGCCCCTTTGCTCTCATTCTACATTCTAGACATTGTCATTACTATTCTGTATTGGCATCCTACCAAGGCAATTGTCATTAATTCAATGTTTCATTCTATACTAGAGCAAAAAATTCAGAATGTTTAAAAAGGAGAAGATGACAGCTCTCCTCTCATCTTTTCTGGGTCAGTGGACTATTTAATAAGATTTCAGCTTCATTCCTATCATTATAATAAATAACTGCGTCTATACACTTTGAGCACAAGGCCTTAGCAGGAGAAAGGGGATTCAACCACACTAATATTCCCAACTCTTCCTCTCCAGCACACATCTGTACTTCTTTCCTGAATTCAGATTGATTTTTGCAAGGCATTTCATGCCACAGAGCATGAAAGCTGAGTTTTCTGCCTGAAGCCCAATAAAGTTTTAGATTGGGTTCAGCAGAGTGGAGGCCCTTCAAGACACAAGACACATGGCCCCAGTGGTAAATCTTCACTTTGCTTGTACGAGATTGACAAAGATTAACTGGATGCTGACTCGGAGTCAAGCATTTTGTTAACAGCAATTGGAAAATAAAACAGGTGGCGCTAGTGGTAAAGAACCCGCCTGCCAATGCAGGAGACATAAGACATCGGGGTTCAATCCCTGGCCAGGAAGATTCCCTGGAGGAGGGCTTGGCAACCCACTCCAGTATTCTTGCCTGGAGAATCTCATGGACAGAGGAGCCTGGTGGGCTACAGTCCATTGGGTCACATGACCGAAATGACTTAGCATGCGTGCATGCAATTGGAAGATATGCCTGCAGCAGCCATGGGGTCAGCCTCTGGAGCCAGGAAAAGCTTTCTAGGGGGAGATAACTCTGGAGCTATGACTTGAAGCATGAGTTGGAGTCACCCAGAAAAGAGAGAAACAAGATGAGTCCTCATGGGTATAACCTGCCCATCTGTGTTTGTAGGGTTCTACAGAGAAACGGAGCCGAAAGGATAGATACTCATATCTTCATCAACTTATGATAGGGTTACATCCTGTAAGTTGAAAATATTACAAGTCAAAAATGCATTTCTTACACCTAACCTATCAAGCATCATTGCTTAGCCTTGTTGTTCAGTCACTCAGTCGTGTCCACCTCTTTGCAACCCCATAGACTGCAGCACGCCAGGCTTCCCTGTCCTTCACCATCTCCTGGAGTTTGCCCAAACTCATGTCCATCGAGTCGGTGATGCCATCCAACCATCTCATCCTCTGTCACCCCCTTCTCCTCCTGACTTCAATCTTTCCCAGCATCAGGGTGTTTTCCAATGAGTCAATTCTTAACATCTGGTGGCCAAAGAATTGGCCTTCCAATGAATATTCAGGACTGATTTCTTTTAGGATTGACTGGTTTGATCTCCTTGCTGTCCAAGGGACTCTCAAGAGTCTTCGCCAACACAACAGTGTGAAGGCCTCAATTCGCCAGCGCTCAGCCTTTTTTATTGTCTAACTCTCACATCTGTACATGACCACTGGAAAAACCATAGCTTTGACTAGACAGACCTTTGTTGGCAGAGTAATGTCTCTGCTTTTTAATATACTGTCTAGGTTGCTCATAACTTTTCTTCCAAGAAGCATGTGTCTTTTAATTTCATGGCTGCAGTCACCATCTGCAGTGATTTTGGAGCCGATGAAAATAAAGTCTGTCACTGTTTCTATTGTTTCCCCATCTATTTGTCATGAAGTGATGGGACCAGATGCCATCATCTTAGTTTTCTGACTGTTGAGCTTTAAGCCAACTTTTTCACTCTCCTCTTTCACTTTCATTAAGAGGCTCTTTAGTTCTTTTTCACTTTCTGCCATAATGGTGGTGTCATCTGCATATCTGAGGTTACTGATATTTCTCCCAGCAAGCTTGATTCCAGCTTGTGCTTCATCCAGCCTGGCATTTCATATGATGTACTCTGCATATAAGTTAAATAAGCGGGATGACAATATACAGCCTTGAGGTACTCCTTTTTCAATTTTGAGCCAGCCCATTGTTTCTAACTTATTGACCTGCACACAGGTTTCACAGGAGGCAGATAAGGTGTTCTGATATTCCCATCTCTTGAAGAATTTTCCATAGTTTGTTGTGATCCACATAGTCAAAGACTTTAACCTAGCCTAGGCTTTTTGCTTAGCCTAGTCTGCCTT
Organism: Cervus elaphus; assembly: GCF_910594005.1. Taxonomy (NCBI): domain Eukaryota; kingdom Metazoa; phylum Chordata; class Mammalia; order Artiodactyla; family Cervidae; genus Cervus; species Cervus elaphus. The sequence goes on from NC_057820.1 coordinate 13,083,851, forward strand.
GAATGTGCTCAGAATGCTGACATTAGCCTATCATTGGGCGAAATCATCTAACACAAAGCTCATTTTATAGTTAAGTGTTTGAATAGCTCATGTAGTTTATTGAATACTGTACTGAAGTGAAAAACAGAATAGTTGTCTGGGTACAGAATGGTTATATGTATGTCGGTTGTTTACCCTCGTGATCTGGTGGCTGACTGAACTGCAGCCTCTCCTGCTACCTAGTATCATGACACCGCATATTATGTGGTTGAGAAAAGATGAAAATTCAAATTTTGAAGTGCGGTTTCTCCTGAAACCAAACCTATTGATTCTTGATTCTCTTTTTTTTTTTTTTTTAAGTTGTCCAATGTTCTAAATCTGAGAGTTCTTTCTTCTTCTCTGATGGTTCCTTTTTCATTGCACCTTATTTGTATTGTTTTGTTTGTTTTATACAGTATCTTGTCCTAACTCTGAGGATGTTAATTGTAGTTAACGTTTCCTCTTCTCTGCATTTATTTCTATTTCCTCTGAAGTCCTTTTATATTTTTATTTTCTCTCTGCTTTTCATTTTGAAGGTTTTCTTCAAATGGTACTGGTCATGATAACTGTTCACTGATAGTGAAGAAGGAGACAATTAAAAGCTGGTTGGTAGGTCCTGGGCCTGGATGGCCCCTAGTGGAGCATCAGACAGCTAGAGCTGGTAGAGAAGTTCCTCCACCAGATGACCAGGCTGCAACTGGCCATGTCAGTGTCTGAAAATCTTCACTCTCTGGGGCCTCTTCAGTCTTATGAATGGTGTTGATCCTAGCCTGGCCTCTGAGGATGTTGTTACAGGACAGGACATGGGAGTTGGGACACCTTTTATGAATCAGACCTTTGTTTATTTGTCCCCCCATTTCAGCCATGTGCGTGTGTCCACCCTTCCCCATGAGTGACCCAGCATCATAAGGCTGGGAGTGGATTTGTGGCTCCAACAGCGTAGGTGAAGTGTGTCAGCTCTACAGCCCCCAGCACAGCCCATCTTCGGTGGACCCCAGTCCTTCCGTAGCTGGAGATTCTCTGAAGTTCTGTGAGTAACGGGCTTGCTGGGCTCCCCTAAAGGAGCAATGACATCAGAGCTTCCAACAGTCCATTCAGTCGGCTCCTCCTTCTGCTTGGCTTTTTAAACATGTGAGGACAGCTCACCCTTTGGTATAAATGGTCCTGATCTCTTTGTCCCAGTGGGTTCATACTGGCTTTAGTCCTTATCTTCCTCGGGGACTCATCCAGTCACTGAATAAATACTTAATGATCACTTAACCTGTGCCAGGCACTCTTCCAAAGCAGTGAGCAGAAACACGGCCATCCTTGTCCACCTGGTGCTTGCATTCTAATGATCTGAAAGCATCTTGTCAATTCCCCATGTTTGCTGGAAAGTGTCAAGCCATCTTCTACAAATGTAAATCAGACCATGTCCCCTCCCTATTGGAAACCCTTACCAACCAAGTACAAGCTCATACTGCTCACTGCAGGACAGGCCAATAAATCGAGAAATGAGTTGTTGGGGCAAGGAATCACAACTTTATTCAGAAAGCCAAGCAGACCAAGAAGATAGTGGACTAGTATCACAAAGAGCCATCTACCCTCAATTAGAACTCAGGCTTCTTTTATACTAAAAGGGGAGGGGGTGTGGCTGGTTATTACAACTTCTTAGTGCTGGAATCCTGTTCTTGCAGCTATCCTCATGGGTCTGGTCACCATGATCCTCCAACAAGACAAATGTTACTCCCTTTTCTGCAACTTTTTATCTCTAGACAGTGTATTAAAAAGCAGAGATATCACTTTACCAACAAAGGTCCATATAGTCAAAGCTATGGTGTTTCCAGTAGTCATATATGGATGTGAGAGTTGGACCATAACGAAGACTGTGTGCCGAATTGATGATTTTGAACTGTGTTGCTGGAGAAGACTCTTGAGAGTCTCTTGGACAGCAAGGAGATCAACAGTCAATCCTAAATGAAACCAATCCTGAATATTCATTAGAAGGACTGGTGCTGAAGCTCGGATAGTTTGGGCACCTGATGTGAAGGGCCAACTCACTGGAAAAGACCCTGATGCTGGGAAAGATAGAGGGCGGGAGAAGAAGGGGATGACAGAGGATGAGTTGGTTGGATGGCATCACCAACTCAATGGACATGGGTTTGAGCAAACTCTGGGAGATGGTGATGGACAAGCAAGCCTCTCATGCTACAGTCTCATGCATGGGGTTGCAAAGAGTCGGACATGACTGAGCAACTAAACAACAACAATTAATGGAAAAGTGTTATACTTATAATGGTCAAAACCTTGAGAATGGGCTATTATGTGTATTTCAAGCTACAGGTAACATTCTTTTTCAAAGGTGCAAAGCCAGCATGACTCAGCACAGGCTACAGAGCACAAGGGTTAGAGCTAAAGGATCAGATCTGGTATTGGAGTCAGGTTTGTTCTTCTCTGTGGCACCCCTGCAGGATCGTCACACTGCAGTTAGACTGGACCAAGGCCCTCGCCTTAGCTGGAATGAGTCCTGATGCCTCCCCCAAACTCTCCCCAGGCTCCTGCAGCCTCACTCCTAACTCAGCCCCGCTTTCTCCTTCCTGTTCCTCCAGCACTAGGTGTCCTGTTGTTATTTGTTATCACATTAGGCTTCACAGCACTCCCTGGAGACAGAAATTGTTGCCTCCACTTTGCAGGTAAGCACAGTTTAGAAAGTTCACATCACCGAGTTAGGTCAGGTCACAAAGTGAGTAAGTGATGCCCGCTGGGTTCACGGAGGGATGTCTGATGTCACAGCGCCCCTTGGCACCCAAACTGCCTCCCTCGCTTCTCTCGAGAGCGGTGTCTCCATCACTTAGGAAGACACAAAGCCATGTTCTCTGTCTCTCTCCCTCTCATCACTTCCCCACCTGCCATCTGTCAGAGAACAGACAGAGAGGGACCCAGTCAGGGCACTGGCAGGAGCCCAAGGGAGGTGAAAGTGAAAGTTGCTCAGTCGTGTCCGACTCTTTGTGACCCCATGGACTATACAGCCAGTGGAATTCTCCAGGCCAGAATACTGTGGGTAGCCTTTCCCTTCTCCAGGGGATCTTTCCAACCCAGGGATCGAACTGGGGTCTCCTGCATTGCAGACAGATTTTTTTTCCTTTTAACCAACTGAACTATTTGGGAAACCCTGGCAGGAGCCAGGGACCCTCCTTGTCTTAGAGAGGCTGACACTTTCAGAGACTGTCTTCTTTTCTCCTCCATGAGGACACGCAGATCCCTGGGAATGGTCACCACCGTGGCCATTTGTCAGCTTCAGGTTGATAAAGATGAGTCTGGAAGAAGCAGAGCCCCCAGGCATGTTGAACCCCTTGTAAAGTTATTGGTCAGAATCTGTAGTCATCCTTCCCTCATCTCCCTCCCTTCCCATCCCTCCATCCTCTCTTCTTTACCTCCCACCCCTCCTCCTTCCATCTCCCTCCCCACCTCTCCTCCTGGATTCCACCCCCACCCTGGATTCTTCACCCCCACCTTCCACCCTCTACTTCCCTCCTCCTACCCCTCCTCCCTCCATCTCCCCCTTTCCCGCCCCCGCCTCTTCCCCTCTCCCACTCAGCATCTGTTTCCTCCTCTCCACTCTCAATCACTTTTCTCCCAGCTTTTTGATAATCCTCCTGGTGGTCTCCCTACCTTCTTTCTCTCCCTCTTTATTCCCCAAGCTGTCCAGCAGGGTCTCTTTCAAGTGCTAGGGAAACAAGTTTCCACTGTGTTAGAAATTCTCCAGGGGCTTCTCCTGGGTCTCTTCAAAAAGCCCAGACCCCAGCAGCCTTGTTCCTCCTAACCCGCTGTGGCCACCTCCCAACTTGCCTTGTTCAACACCCACCCCTTCATCCAGCCTGTACTGTGCACCAGTACCCCCTTCTCCCTTGCCCGTGGCATGTCCAGTCTGCCTGGGGCCCGGGCCCCTGCTGCTTCTCCTGGGTTCTCAGCTCCAAGAAGTCTGCTCCGAGTCCTTCCACCCTAAGAAGGGGCTGTTCCTCCCATACACCCCTGGCCTCTCTGCCCCCTGCTGGCTCTCTGCACATTTACACTGTTGGAGAAAACTGCATTGCTCTATCTACCAAATCACTCTTGATTCCAGGGGGTCACCGGATATCTATGTAATGTGATGTATCTAGAAATACCCTCGATTTCAAAAATACCTGATCCTTATATTTCACCATTAAAATTCACATTTTTTTTCCATTTAGGCATAACAAAGAGTTCTCAAACCTAAAATAGCTACCAAAGGGCTAAAGCATTAAGCACCTGTCTTGGTAAGCTTTAGCGTCCCAGATTGCATTCCAAACTGCCAGACAGCTTTAAGACAGGATTCCCAACTTCAGATCCACAAAATGCCCTCTTAATATTTGCCCCATCACCCCACCAACCAAATGCTTCCTTTTTTTTTTTTTGTCAATTGATTTTTCTTTCATTTAATGCGTTCCTTTTAAAGGACTTCTAGTTCGTATCTGAAACGGCAAACCAATATCACTCGCTTTAAATAGAAGGTGACTGTCAAGAAAAATCAATGAAAACAAAATCATATGACAAAACCCAACCAAAAGTGTGAGCTGAGTCCTATTTTCTCTCTCTTTGTATTAAAAAGAGAATGGGGAAAAAAAGAGAGAGGGAGAGAATGGTATTAGCAAGTGATGGAGAGATGGTCAAAGTACCAGGCTGACTTTCTTCTTGATCAGGAGAATGATGAAGTGAGAACTGAAATGTCCAATAGTGTACTGCTTTCTATGTAACTCCTGAAATAATCAGTCAAAACATTGGCGATGGCACATGCTTTATAAAATGCTGGCTGAGTGGGAAGGGAACGTGGGCAAGGAAGGAATTGGTAGAGAGGATATAAAACCACAGATCATCAAAACGGTCCTCAACCTTGAGGGTGCAGGTCAGCACCCACAGAACAGACCACCAGCAAGTTCCCCAGAAAGTCTGATTTCGTGTTGGGTTGCGGCCTTGGTGGGTGTCTGCATTTTTATTTAGTCAAGCCTGCTAATAGTGGCTTGGATGGAGCTGATGGAAACTTCTCTGAGAAACACTGGTCCAGCACAGAGCTGTGAGTGGGATGTTCTGGAGCCCCACCCTGAAGCTCCAGGTTTCATCGGTGCTTCTGACCCTCCCTAGCTTGTTGACCTTGGTGTGACCTTGGCGTGTTGCTCCCCTTCCTTGTGCAGACAATGCTTCACCCACAAAAGCAGTGACAGTTCTGCCCAGGCGTGTGGCTGAGAGCTGGTCACAGGCTCTATGTAGAGAGGTAAAGTCCCTAGTCAGCTCTGGGCTGTGCAGATAGTGGGCGCTCAGAGAGCTTTCAGGGGTCAACACTGTGGCTGGGGAGAAGGGAGCACTGCGCGGGAGGGAAGAAACCTCAGGATTCAGTCCTGAATTAAGCTCCCTTCTCCCACCATGGCTGGTCAGTGATAATGGTGAGGTTGAGTAACAAGTTATTGGGATTCTATAAATGGATATTCTTATGCTCCTTTTGAGATTATTGGCAGAGCTGGATTCAAACCCAGGTCTCCAAGACCTGTGGCACTATCGTCTATGCCATTCACATTTCCTTTCTTCCCAGACCTTTCCCTGGGGTCCCCTTGACTCCGTCACAGGGTCCCCGCACTCTCTAACATCCTTTACCTCCATCATTCAGTCCATTCTCTGGCATCTTCCTTATGCCGACTGCATACACCCACTGACTTCAGAGAACCTAGCTCTTCCTGGACCTCTGTTCAACAATAACCATCTCCCACCTTCCACCCAGAGGTTAAGAGGGTTCTCTTTCTTTTTACATAACCCCATGAGAGATTGTTTTGAGCTTAATTGGGTCCCCACACATTCATATAGTGAAATCCTAACCCCCAATACCTGAGAACATGACAGTATTTGGAGATAGGGTCTTAAAGAGATGGTTAAGATCGATCATAAAGGTGGGCTCTAATGGACATGACTGGTGTCCTTTTAAGAGGAGGAGGATTAGGAGGACATAGACGTGAATGGAGAGATGAAACCATGTGAGTTCACAGCAAGAAGACAGCCATCTACAAGCCAAGGAGGAAGGACTCACAGGAAATCAACCCTGCCCACACGTTCATCTTGGACTAATAGTCTCCAGGACTGTGAGAACATAAATTTCTGTTTTTTAAGCTCCTCACCTCCTTGCCCCATGTGTGGTATGTTGTAGCAGCCCATGGAGACTATGAAATTAAAAGACACTTGTTCCTTGGAAAGAAAAGCTATGACAAATCTAGACATGGAGCATATTGTAAAACAGAGACATCACTTTGCTGACAAAGGTCCGAATCATCAAAGCTATGATTTTTCCAGTAGTCATGTATGGATATGAGAGTAGGACCATAAAGAAGACTGGGCACCGAAGAATTGATGCGTTCAAATTGTTGTGCTAGAGAAAACTCTTGAGAATCCTGGGGACTGCAAGGATATAAAACCAGTCAATCCTAAAAGAAATCAACCCTGAATATTCATTGGAAGGACTGATGCTGAAACTGAAGATCTGATACTTCAGACACCTGATGTGAAGAGCCAACTAATTGGAGAAGACCCTGATTCTGGGAAAGATTGAGGACAGGAGGAGAAGGGGACGACAGAGGATGAGATAGCTGGATAGCATCAACGACTCAATGGACATGAATTTGAGCAAACTCCGGGAGATGGTGAGAACAGAGAAGCCTGGTGTGCTGCAGTTGATGAAGTTACAAAGACTCAAACATGACTCAGCAGCTGAACAACAACAAGCAGACTGGACCGAAGGCTAATGGTTCCTCTGATGCATCCTTGGAACCTCAAGCAGATACAGTCTCTAGATCCAAGCCCCACCTCAGGGCAGCTACCTGAGGTCTCCAAGGAGGCAGGGCATGGGTATTCCTCTCCTTGTGCATGTGATGAAACATGAGGCTCTTCGTAGAGGTGGCTCTGTTACTAATAATAGCGAGGATCGTGCTCCAGGGGCTGCTGGCATCACTAATGTCTGGACCACAGCTGGAGCACCATTGTCTGAGACAGGACGTGATGAAACCACATGCACATGAGGCTGCTCGAATCACCGGGCCACGTTCAGTGCGTGAGGCATCTGCTGAGCCACAGCTTCTTTCCTGGGGACAGTTTGAATATGTTTATTATTCTGGCGAAGCTGCCCCTAACCAGACCTATCCTGCAGCTGGCTGTGAGCTGTTTCATTATCTCTTCACTCAACAGATAAAAAGAAAATGGAACGGAGTGGGCTGCATCCGAGCAACCCTGGCCCTGTTGCCATGCACATCCCAATCTCATTTCCCTTATGTTTAATCCAAGGTCCTCACTTCCAGGTCCTTGCTATAACATGGTCCTTCTGACCCCTTCCCAAACCTCTCCAGTGCTACCAGGAGAAACACAAAAAGCCAAACTTCTGTATAGAAATAATGCTATGAAATGGAAAGGGGTTGCTTAGGCGATAAACAGAAATTATATTAATACTAATGCTCTGCCTAATTTTGTGAATGAAAGTGAAGTGAAAGTGAAAGTCGCTCAGTCGTGTCCAACTCTTTGTGACCCCATGAACTGTACCGTCCATGGAATTCTCCAGGCCAGAATACTGGAGTGGGTAGCCTTTCCCTTCTCCAGGGGCTCTTCCCAACCCAGGGATCGAACCCAGGTCTCCTTCATAGCAGGCAGATTCTTTACCAGCTGAGCCTACCAGGGAAGCCAATTTTGTGAATTGATGTTATAAAGAGAAAAGTTTAGTGTTTAAAATGAGGATGACTTTACAGGCATCCTCTCCCAGCCCCTCTCCCTCTCTCTGTGTATATGAAGTGCAAGTGAAATTGAAGTTGCTCAGTCATGTCCAACTCTTTGCAACCCCATGGACTGTAGCCTACCACACTCATCTGTTCATGGGATTTTCCAGGCAAGAGTACTGGAGTGGGTTGCCATTTCCTTCTCCAGAGGATCTTCCCGACCCAGGGATCGAACCTGGGTCTCCTGCATTGTAGGCAGACGCTTTACCATCTGAGCCACCTGGGAGGTCTGTGTATATACAGGGACTTAAACTCTGATTTAGCTTCCTCATCCATCAAATGGGAATCAGTGTCCTTCCTGAGGTGTAATTGGTAAGATTAATTAAGATGAAAAAATGTAAAGTAAGAGCAGATTATGACAATGGAATCTTGGGCAATCATTGACTCCTTCCACAGCACTTTTGGAGTTTACTGTGTGCCAGGCACTGCTCTCTAGTTAAAATAGAGTGGACAAAACTCAGGCCGGTTCTTATTCTCATGGAGATTGTATTCTGTGTAGCTCAGTTGGTAAAGCATCTGCCTGCAGTGCAGGAGATCTGGGTTCAATTCCTGGGTCAGGAAGCTCCCCTGGAGAAAGAAATGGCAGCCCACTCCAGTATTCTTGCCTGGAGATTCCCACGGACAGAGGAGCCTGGCAGGCTACAGTCCATGGGGTCGCAAGAGTAGGACACGACTTAGCACTTTATTTCTTTATTTCTAAGGATAGACAAGGATAAAGAAGAAAACATATGATAAATGTGGTCATTCACATTGTGTTATTATCATACAAGATGTATCCTGGGTGATGGGACAGAGAGCTGGGGTGCAGGGCAGGCTAGTGTGGTTCACCACAGTGATGATGGTGGTGATGATAATGATAAAGATGGTGATGAGGGTGGTGGTGATGATGATGGTGACAACAATGTTGATGATGATAATGGTGGTGATAAGGATGATGTGGTGATGATGGTGGTAATGATGATGGTGATATCAGTGACCCAAAGGTCACCATGAGCAGGCTTCTTGACTTCTCTGAGCCTCAAGTTCTTGACCACAGCATGAAGATACAAAGCCACCTTGCAGAAAAGGCTAAGAATTACATGACTGGAGGTAAAAGCAGGACCAGCTACATAATTAGAGGGGTCCAGTGCAAAATGAGGGGCTTCCTCCATGACTCAGCAGGTATAGAACCCACCTGCACTGCAGGAGATGCAGGAGACGCAGTTTTGATTCCTGGGTTGGGAAGAGGGCATGGCAACCCACTCCAGTATTCTTGTCTGGAGAATCCCATGGACAGAGGAGCCTGGCAGGCTGCAGTCCACGGCATCACTAAGAGTCGGACACAAGTGAGCAATTGAGTGCAACACGTGCAAAATGAACATGCAGACGCCCTGTTCAAATCTTATTAAACCTCCCTCTTAGCTGTGTCTTCCTTTCCCTCGGGTGGAAGGAACAGGGGGAGACCTGACAGAGAACCCCTCGATCCCTCTCTGTGGTCTGCTTCCTTAACCTGTCCCCAAAATGTAAATCTCAACAGCTTGTAGCGAGGAGACTCCAGCTTTCCATCCTGATCTCAGTTCTTCCGCTTTCTATAGAATTCCCCCTTCTCCCAACCAAGATTTTCTTATTTCTAAATTAAGCAATTTAATTCTTTTTTTTTTTTTTGGATGTATGAACTCAAACTTCACCATGGACCAAACCTGAGCTAATTCTTTTGTACACATCATTGCACTGAACCCTCACAACAACCCAAGAGGTAGACTTGGTATTTGTCCCACTTTACGGATAAGGAAAACTGAGACTGAGCAAGGTTGCAAGACCCAGGGCTAGTTTGTTTCAGATAGACGTGCAGTCCCTTCAGTGTTGACAGGCTGGAACACGGTGACTCTTACACATTTTGGCAGCACACTCCCTTGGATGAAATACTTCCAGAGAGACTGGGCCCTGAAAATAGCAACTCTTAAAATATTAATTCTCTGTAATGTTCCACACAGACTATGCTTTCTAACGATGCCTCCCACATTCCTAGTAAAATCAGAGAAGGGAAATCCCTTCCATTTGTGGTTCCAGTCTGGGCCCTGCCATCAGCGGTGGCTGGGTGGGTGTCAGGGTCTGTTTTGCTTCCTTCCTTTGCCAGCTGATCAGTACCTGCCGTGTCTGGTGGCTTTAGAACCCGCTAAATGAACCCGCTTGGCTCCCTCCTACACACAGAACCACGCTGTGAGCGGAGAAGTGATTCTCCCTTCTCCCCACCCTCATCACACCAATCAAACCAAACAGACCTGCCCCCCCGAGGGGGCCCACGGAACTCATCAACTATAACACAGTCCTCCTAACTGATTCCCAAAGGAACCGGAGCCCCTTACTGGGGCCCCGTGTTTTAATGAAGCAATGCCTACAAGCCAGGGATTGGAGACTGAGAATTCTGGAAAATTCCTCTCCTAAATGCAGCCGCCTACTGTGGTGGAAGGTGTGATGGGACAGACAACTCAGATATCCATCATGTCCCTGAAGCAGAGCAAGGCTCTCAAGCCTGGGGAAGCATCAGAAACCCCCTGGGGCTGGTGGGAATGCAGGTTCCCTGGCCTGGGACTCAGTGACTGGTCTAGGGTGTGCCCTGAGTAGCTGCCTTGCTCAGAGGAACCCTGTAGACTGTGGACCAACCTTGAGAAATAGAAGAGGAATCACAGGAGAGGCAGTCCTGAATGCTGGGCCTTCACCCACTCAAGTATCCAAACAGCTGTGTATCCAGTTGTTCTTTGTGGTAGACCGTGTTCTAGATCCTGGTGATATAGCACATAGATACGAGGACAGGGTGTCCACCCCACCCAGGAAATGGAAAGAGCACTGGGCATCAGGAGAGCTGGGTTCAAATGTTGCAGCTGCCACTTTAACTCTGACCAGGGGAAGTCACTTCGTCTGTCTAGGCTTCAGTTTCCTTGTCTATAAAAAGAAAATAATGCTGATTCTCTAGGGCTGTCATGTGGGTTAAACAAATTACAGTGTGGCATTTGTGAGCTGTACAATAGCACGTATGTATACAGAAGGAGTTTCATGAGTTGTATGATTGCAATATGTGCAGAATGGTCATAATCATTTTTGAGGTCAACTCTTCTGTCTTGCTTCCTGCTTCATCCTGTTCCTTCTAAATGCCCTGTGCAACAGGACTGAGTCGAGGTGGAGGAAGTAGTCACATTTATTGAGCACCTACTGTAAGATTGGAACGGAGCTAGATCCTTTACGTACATTATTTCATTTCATCCCCATTTTACAGATGAGGAAAACTGAGACCCCAGCAGTAGTAGAGTTCATGTATAAAGGGCATCAAAGTTTTATTCATCATCACAGGTGGTCCTGCAGTCACTGCAGGGTGTGGGCCAGCATCCTATCCTTCTATACACTTTTATAGTTTTCCACATGCTCTGCAGTGAATCCTGCAATGAGGAGTTCACAGACTGATTCATGGACAGATCTTTGCAATCTAGTATTCCTAGAGCAACTAGAAATAAAATAAGACTGACCTGGGTGGTTCTGCGAGGACTTCATGGATCCTTCCTGATCTGCGTAGGAAGGAAGCCCCTTGTTTAGGAAGGTGTGTTGCTAGGCTCATCCATCCATGAAGGAATTAATTGAACCCAGTGCATCCCTGAATGTGTTTGTGAATCCTGAGAGCCTTGAATTCGCCACAAGATACACTTGGGAATAATTAGCCAAATGCAATTGCCTTAGTAACCAAGTTTACATCCAGGCCCCATGGAGTGGCCTAGCATTTGAACAGAATTAATCAATGTCAACCATGCTGCTGTTTGTTCTTTGCAGGATTAAAGGAAAAACAACAAGCACGAAACATGGCTTGATTGGATGCACTTTCTCTCCCAAAGGAGAAGAAAATGATTTGAGTTGCTCCATGGGGTTTTAGGCCAGATGTAAGAAAGAACTGACTGACTAGACTGTGTGTACACTTTAAAAATTGTTTCCGTGCCTTAAAATCAAGTCTTGGGTCTCTAACTGGTACATCCAGGTTCCATCTTGGACTCTGTGACCTGGAGAAAAGGTTTAACTGCTCTTAGCCTCAGTTTTGTTGTCCAGTAAGATAAGGATGATATTAGTTTTCTTGGGCTGCATACAGAGTTCCACAGACTAAGCAGCTTAAACAGAAGTTTATTTTCTCATGATTCTGGGGGCTGGAAGTTCAAGGTCGATGTGTCAGCAGGGTTGGTCTCGTCTTACAGATGGCCACCTTCTCCCTGTGTCTGCACACAGCCATCCCTCTGTGTGTGTCTGAGTCCTCATCACCTCTTCTTATAAAGACCCAGTCAGATTAGATTAGGGCCACCCCAGTGACCTCATTTTAACTTAATCTCTTAAAAGTTTGTATCTGCAAGTATGGTCACATTTTGAGGTACTGGGGGTTAGAACTTCAACTCTGAAGTTGAGAGGACACGATGTAGACTGTATGGGCTTCCCCTTGTGACTCAGACAGTGAAAAATGCACCTGCAATGCAGGAGACCCGAGTTCAATCCCTGGGTTGGAAAGATCCCCTGGAGTAGGAAATGGCAACCCATTCCAACATTCTTGCCTGGAGAATCCCATGGACAGAGGAGCCTGGTGGGCTATGGTTCACGAGGTCACAAAGAGTCAGACACGACTGAGTGACTAAACACACACACAATGTAGGCTGAATAATGCCTCCTGCAAAGATGCTGCCATGTCCAAATCCCCCCAAATCTGTGAACACAATAGCTTACATAGATAAAAAAGACTTTGCATATATGATTATGTTAAGGATTATGAGATGGGAAAATTATCCTGGATTATCTAGGTGGGTCCAATATAGCTGGAAATGTCCTTATAAGACAGACTGGGGAGTCAGAGTGAGTAGTAGATGTGACAGGGAGGGGCCACAGTCAAGGAACAGAGGCATCCCTAGAAGATGAAAAGTCAAGGAAGCAAGTTCTCCCTAGCATTTGAACAGAATTAATCAATGTCTGAGAGGAACTCAGTCCTGTTGACATCTGCTTTTAGCCCTGAAGATGCATTTTCGGACTGTAAGAGGAAAATCTGCTTCAAGTCACTGAGTTTGTAGTGATTTGTTACAGCAGCAGTTAACACAACATTGTAAATCAACGATACTTCAATAAAACAAATTTTAAAAAATAATCAACATGTCTCCAGGATTGGGTCTTATTCTGAAACTGTCCTCATAACTTCAAGACTCCTCTTTCCCTCTTTGTGTACAAGTCTAGTGGTAGAGCTTGCTGGTTTTCTTTGATGCCTTCAGTTGATGGGTTGAAAATTTGACAACTACATCTCAGCATTCACTTTTTATTTTTGAGTTGATGTTAGAATATGGAATCCTAAAGTCTGGCCACTAGCACTGTAGGCACCAAAGCGCCTTAAAGGGGTTTATGTAAGAAGCGTATGTTTATGTAAGATGGGTGCTCTGTAAAACCATTTCTTGTTGTTGTTCAGTCACTAAATCGTGTCCGACTCTTTGCAACCCCAGGGACTGCAGCACACCAGGCTTCCCTGTCCTTCACCATCTCCCAGAGATTGCTCAAATTCATGTCCATTGAATCTATCATGCCATCCAACTGTCTCATCCTCCGTCATTCCCTTCTCCTCTGCCCTCAGTCTTTCCCAGCATCAGGGTCTTTTCCAATGAGTCAGTTCTTCGCATCAGGTGGCCAAATTTTTGGAGTTTCAGCTTCGACATCAGTCCTTCCATTGAATATTCAGGATTGATTTCCTTTAGGATTGACTAGTAAAGCCATTTGGGTCATATTAAAAAAGAAATACAACCTTGTACTTGGATGTTGTAGTAAAGAAACATATCCTGAAATCCAAGTGACATAATTTTATTTATCAAATCAGATATTTATTATTAGCCTGCTCCTTGAATTAGTACTGCCTAGTTGAGATTCTCAGACTCGAATTCATTTTCTTCTTGAGTTTCTCCCCCAGGCAGAGAACATTGATCTAGAGGCAAGAGGAGAATGAGTCTTGTCTACTGACATGTGACCTTTGACCCTCTGTAAATACTTCTGTCTTCATTAATAAAATATGAGTAGCGAGTGACATCTGCCTCTCAGAGTTGGGTCAGAATTGAGGGAGGTGACAGAGAGTGATGCCACAGGACCTTATCCAGAGAAGCCACATCCCTCGTGAAACCCACATGACCCGCCCACAGGGTGCCCAGCTTACAGGAAGCTCTTCATGAACTGCAGACGTTAACAGTATCAGGACTTCCGCTAACATGAAGGCATCGTGTTAGGGGCTGAGGTCTGTACATGGTCCCTGCCTTCCACAGGAAGCAGGGGAGAGATGGGAGGAAGAAGTGAAATCTAACTGGTAACAAGATGCCTGGTTGCAGACTTGGTACCATTTCTGGAAGGCCAGTCCATGCCCATATGATGAGAGATCCCAAAATGCGAGAACCAAGCTCATCCGCCCTTGTCCCCCATCGGCTTGCTGCTGAATGGATGCCAGCTGGCCACCGAGGTCCACAGCCAAGGTGAATCCCAGCAGTTTAACCCCAGCTTGGTCACTGCCTCCAGCCTTTTCCTTGGTGCCGGATCTGATAGCCCAGCCCTGTGGTATTAACCACAAGCGTGCATCCTGTGGGCCTGGCACTGGACTGGTTGCTCTCATAAATCCTCACTGACATCGAACAGAAACATCTAGTACTCAGCCAGCCTGGCGGAAGATCCCAAGAATTGCTTCCTAAGTCTAACAACCTGAAGTTGGCTCCCTAATCAAATAGAGGTCTTGTCTGTCCTCAGAATTGGCCATCCTTCATCCAGTCCCCAGTCCTGCCTATAATGCTCTACATGCGACCCCTTGGAAAGCAGTGAAGAAATACAGAACTTTCTGGATCAGATGACTGACACCATCAAATCTGTGTTTCAGAATATGATAAAGTTCCTGTAATAGTTAGGATGTAGATTTAGGTACTTTGTTGCTGTTCAGTCGCTAAGTCGTGTCTGATTCTTTTGAGACCCCATGGACTGTAGCCCACCAGGCTCCTCTGTCCATGGGATTCTCCAGGCAAGAATCCTGGAGTGGGTTGCCATTTCCTTCTCCGGGGGATCTTCCTGACTCAGGGATCAAACCCGCGTCTCCTGCATTGCAGGAGGTTCCTCTACCACTGAGTCGCCTGGGGAACTCTTAGGTGCTTTAACAGTGGGCAGAATGAAAGCAGCTGAAACAAATACTCATCATAACTACCTGGAGTACATGTTATGATCCAGTTTATAGATGGGGAAACTGAGGCTCTACCCTGGGCGTTGAGCCCAGACCTCAGGGTCAGCAGATTTGGGATAGAAATATGGCCTCTCCCGTCCATCTGCCTTTACTCCTCCATGATGTCAACAGCACGTTCTTTCCCTAGGGGTAAAACATCCACAGATGTTCATTTCACAGACGTGGCTCCTTTTCCAGCAGGTTTTCATTTGTCTTTATTGCTGCGTTAGATTGCAGACACTCAGAGACCCCCAGCAAAGGGACATGTGCAGATATGTCCCCATGGCCCTTTTTTGCAGTCTGAATCAGAGCCATTTCTGTGCTGTTTTTTTTTTTTTAATAGCCCGGCTAACATTTTATGGTTTGTTTTATTGGGGGGCTGGGGGATAATTCAAAAGCAGAACCGGGTTTTATAGCCTTTGCAAGCACACTTTCCATCAAAGCGTCATCTTGCCCAGCTCTGAAATTATGAGTCTGTCCTCAGAAAACATCGTCGCAGACTTGCCCATCCACGCAGTGCTTCTGATGTCCTTTCCGAATACACGGGCTGGTTTTCAGCTGGATGACGTGCTTGAGCTGAGACACAATCGATGTGAAAAGTAGAACCAGAGGAAATGGCCCTGGAATCCACTAACCTAGAGGTTCTGATAAGATGCTTTGCCCATAAATGCTATTCTTATTAAATCCTGAATGACTCAGGCTCCCGACTGCTCTGTAAGACTTTGCAAGAGTCTGCCTGGTGAGTTTCCTATGAAAGAGACCTAATTCACTTTGTAAAAGCTTAAGAAGCTCCCTTTAAAGAGCAATGATAGAAGCTTCATTGTTGTTTATTTCAGCACTGCTTATGCACCAGGAGCCTCGCTAAGCCTCCCATGATAGCACCTCCGTGTATACACCTCCCGGCCACTGTCAGATATGAACCATCATTCCCATTTTCTAGATTAGGCGAGCGAGGCTCAGAGTGTGCTGCCCAAGATCATATAGCTCTCGTAGCAGTCTTTTACCACGGCAGAACAAGTTTCTACTGAAGGAGCGGCTTAACTCACATTTATTTCCTCGCAGTTTCCCAGGGGTCAGGAGTCGGTGCAGAGCTTGGCTGGCCCTTCTGCTCAGGGTGTCACAAGCCTTCGATCCTGGAGCCCAGTGGGCTGCCTTCCTTTCTGGATCTTTCTGGATCTGCCCCAAGGCCCCCTGGTTGTTGACAGGATTCTGTCCCTGGTGACTACGGGAGTCAAGCCCCTATTTCCTTGCTGGCACTCCGTTTCTGGAAGCGCCTGCAGGCCCCTGCCTTGTAGCTGCTCCCACAGGACGGCCAGCAAAGGAGGCTCCTGTATCCAGGCCCTCCAGAATGAGTCTGATAGCCTGTGGTCATTGGAATGACCCTGCCACCCTCAGCGGGATGGATGTCACAGGTTTAAACCATTCACCCTCTCAGCCTTCTATGCCTTCATTAGCAAAATGAGAGCTTGCTCCTGGGTCGTATCAGACTGTCTCTTTCTTGCCGTTCAGGTGTCAACCTGATGCCACATCGTCTGAAAGCCCTTCCATGGCCACCTACCCAAAGCAGGTTTCCTTTCTAGACCCTGATTTGTTCTTCTCCGAGTAATTGTCCCAACTTGGGGTCGTGTCCGTTATTCACTCCTGTCCCCCTCCTAGAAGCGAGCTCCATTCAACTGGATCTGTCTTGTCCACTGTCGTGGCCCCAGGGACCATGGAGAGGAAGCTTGAGGATCGCTGACTCCCCTGTGTGCTAAGAGCCGACTCAGAGCCTGTGTCAGACGTTTTGTCCACAGCACAAGGGAAGCCGAGGTACAGGGGGTTCACCCCAACAGAAAGAGGGGCAGGCGTGGGGACTGAGGCAGGCTGAAGCTGAGTAGGACTCGCCCAGACAGAACACCCTCTTTCCTTGTAGCCGTGGGGTCTAGTTTACCAAGTAACTCGTGCATGCCAAGTCCCTTCAGTCGTATCCGAGTCTGCAACCCCATGGACTGTAGCCCACCAGGCTCCTCTGTCCATGGGGATTCTCCAGGCAAGACACTAGATTGGGTTGCCATTTCCTTTTCCAGGGGGTCTTCCTGACTCAGAGATCGAAATTGCGTCCCTTATGTCCTCTGCATTGGTAAGTGGGTTCTTTACCACTAGTGCCACCTGGAAAGCCAAGTCACTCATACCTCTGCCCTTGTGGGGTCCTCAGGATGTAAGAGACCACAAACAGGGACCTTCTGATGGGCTCTAATGGATGGTGGTCCTAAACAAGGTCACACCATGGTCACTGGGGGACCCTGGCTGGAGCCTGACATTTATCCACCTCCTCCATTAGCTCTCCTTCTGCTCTGTTAGGCGTGTAGCTTCCTGTGGCTGTTGCAGCAAATTCTCACAAAATCAATGGCTTCAAAAAATGTAAATCTGTGACCTCACAGTTCTGGCCAGAAGGCTGAAATTCAGGTTGGCTGTGGGGCCAGCCTTCTCCAAAGGCTCTGGGAGAGAATCTTCACCTTCCTCTTCCAGCTTCTGGGAGCTCCTGGTTCTCCTTGGCTTGTGGCCACATCACTGCAGCCTCTACCTCTGTCTAGATGTGGCCTCTTCTCCCCATTGTGTCTGTGACCAAACCCCTGTCTCCTTTCTAAGACGACAGACAGCCCCAAACTCGGGGCGATTTCATCTTGAGATCCTTAACTAATTCCTTGCAGGAGCAAAGGCCGTGACTCAAAATAGCATCATGTTCTGAGGTCCTAAGTATTCTGAATTCTGGGGGGATGCTATTCACCCACCTACACCAGGTCACCTCTCCTTAGGTCTGCCACCTCTGCCCCATCTTTTCTTGGTTCTGACACCCTGGTCCCCACTGGTCCATGTGATCCCCGGCCAGCCATTCCCTCTCCAGCCGCCCCAGTTCCATCTTCCCTGGGCTCTGTGGCCAGTCTGTACTGTGGCTTCTGAGCCTCCCAGCTGCGTCTCTCCCCTTCCCACTGAGTCTGAGCTTCTCGAGGGGAGGGACTATGCCTGGAGCCTTCATAAGTCAAGCTCTCTGCCCAGACCTTCCAGGAGGAAGCACTTGAGGAATGTCCCCAGAAGGAAAAGGAAGGGATTGAAGGAGGAGATGAAGGATGAAGAAGGAAGGACTGGAGAAGGGTGGTCAGAAAAACCCCAAGACGGGGCACATTCAGCATCAGGGGAGGCAGTGGCTCAGGTCAAGGACCTTGCAGCCGTTCGGGTCCAGGCTCCTGGTCCATGGCCACCTCTTCTGAGATCCCCAGGCCCCAGACAAGGTCATCCTAGTCCAGTGACACCTTAAAGAAAGGATGCTCTTTCACATTCACTGCTGTTTTCATTCTTGACAAGTATCTATTTTCCCTTTTCTCGCCTTTCTTGAAGAAGCCTCCTGGGGTAGACCCTAGACAGGGGCCAAGTGTTTGCTGATTTGAGCCACAAACACTTGACTTCAGGTTTTCTGCCTTCTGTTTTAATTGTGTGAGTTTTCAAGTTCATCATTCCCCTGGGGACTCCATTAACAACCCATCTCTGTTCACCAGGGATGTTGGTGAACTTGGGAGCATGGGGTGCATTGGCTTAATGCCCATCAATATTCATGGTGGGAAAAGTCACAATAAAATGAAAATGTAAATATATGGATTGAGTGTTTCTTTCTTACCCCAAAGCCGCAGACATTGCCTTGTATTGTTCCAAATAACCACGTTGTGTTTTCAGGTAGAATTGCTATTTGATAAACTCTGGAGCAATCACTTTTTATTTCAAAGAAAGTCATCATTAGTCTCAAAGGATTTGACATTGACTCTAAATGAGTGAGTGGGGCTTGCATTTCTAAAATCTATGGCTTTAACACGGCACTTTGGAAAGTGTGTGCTTACTAATGGTGTGTAAATCAGAGCTGAAAGTGTCAACTGTTTCTCTAAGGCTGTATTTCCCTCACATTCATTCTTCCCTGTCTCCTGTGTGTTGATAAAGATTCTCTTCTCTCTAAAACTCTGCTCAGGCTCCTCTGAGTTCTTTTGAAACCGGGCTTCATCTTTTGGACTTCCATGTTGGTTTCTGCATTGTCCAGTCTTAGCAAGAACCTACTAAGTCAGTTTAGGGGCTTCCATAATAGCTCAGATGGTAAAGAATCTGCTTCTAATGCAGGAGACCCCGATTCAATTCCTGGGTCAGGAAAATCTGCTGGAGAAGGCATAGGCTACCCACTCCAGTATTCTCAGGCTTTCCTGGTAGCTCAGCTGGTAAAGAATCCACCTGCAATGTGAGAGACCAGGATTCGTTCCCCAGGTTGGGAAGATCCCCTGGAAAAGGGAACAGCTACCCACTCCAGTATTCTGGCCTGGAGAATTCCATGGACCGTACAGTCCATGGGGTCACAAAGGGTCAGACACGACTGACCAACTGTCACTTTTACCTTCACTAAGTCGGTTTAGCCATAATCTGCCATCCTCCCAAACTCATCATCCTCTGATCAGGTTGCTCATCCCCCAGGTGGTTTGATGCCCTGACCTTCTCTCAGCAAGAGTACTGATGAAAAGTTAGTGACTTTCTATCCACCAACCCCTACCTCCTCAAGTACAAATTCCCACTTGTCCACACTGTGTCTGGAATGAAGCCCAGTTCTATGCTGAGGTCTCTTTTCCCCTTTGGTGATTGCAGTTGAACATAATCTGTCTTCAGTGCTTTAACTACTGTCCTGGTTTTTCTCTGACAGTGTCAGCTGGTTACAGGCACCATGCTAGAAGTGCAAAAAGCAAAGCCCCTGCCTTTAAAAAGCACAGCTTAGAGTTGGGAGCCCTTTGCTTTAAGGATGAGGAGAGCTGAACTTTCCAGAAACTGCCTAGCCCAGATTTTGCTGTACATGGCCCACTGTGTTACCCTAAATGTGAAAGTGTTAGTTGCTCAGTCTTGTCAGAATCTATGGGATCCCATGGACTATAGCCCGCTAGGCTCATCTGTCCATGAAATTCTCCAGGCAAGAATACTGGAGTGGGTTGCCATTCCTTTCTCCAGGGGATCTTCCTGACCCAGGGATCGAACCTGGTCTCTCGCAATGCAGGCGGATTCTTTACCATCTGAGCCACCAGGGAAGCCCTGAACGGGATCAGCAACCTTCTAAAAGGACCCGATAATAGCTATTTCAGATCTTGAGGGCCACATCCGTGTGTGTTGTACATTTCTTTTCATTTTTGCCTTGTGTGCTGCGTGTGTGTCTTGTTTTGCTTTTTATAATCCTTTAAAAATGTAGAAACCCTCCTAAGCTCACAAAGTGTGCAAAAACTGGCTGATTGCTGGGTGTGATCTTTCAAGAAACTGAATTGACATCTTCAACCCTAATTTACTCATTATGAACATGCATGCGCTTTCCAAAGCTCCATATTGAAATCACAGATTTTAGAAACATACACTCCATTCACTTCTTTATAATGAATGTCCAATCTCTTGAGATCATACAAAAACGAGCAGAGGCTGTGGTCCATCTCTGACCCGGACCAGATACTGACCCTCCTAGAGCCACAGTTCCCAGGTCTATGGAACAAAGGTCATTAAACCTGGGAGGTTAGTACCTACCAAGCGGGGAGGGCTGAATTGCACCAGGAAGCAAAAGTGTCTGTACCCACTGAAGAGACCCAGGGCTCAGTGAGCAGTCACTCCTGGGAGTCAACTGGCCAGACATCATTAAGAACATTCAGGAAAAAAACATACTCACACGATCCACTTGCAGTTCCAGGAAAAGAAAAGAAAAGCAAGAACATGGGGTTCTGCTGTCGTAATAATAATAACTGTCGTGCTTGCTGTCTGAGTCTTCACGCCGGGGGAGAGGCAAGCACACTGGTTGTTGTCAGGCGTTTGTCCCCAATTGTCATGTTTGACACACGCTCCTCCAGACACTCCAGGAATCATATTTTCAGCTTCTCTGTTTTCTCTTGCAGAGACATCAAGCCAGACAACATATTGCTGGACGAACATGGTAAGCCTGTTATGAATGCTTTCTAGAGACTGTTTCAATGGGAATTTTGAGGCTCTGGGAATCTGGGGGTGGGGGGGGAGGTCCTGGTGAGTTGGATTTTAGGGTTGACTAGAAAGCCTTTTTTGTTTCAATCCTGGTAAATGAACACCTCTGTAAATTCCCTGCTGCAGTGAGTCAAGTCCAATGTGTCTGAAGGTTTCACATCCAAAGACATCATTGTTCACATCCTGGTGTAAGAATGACAGGGCAGAAGTGGGAATGGGATACAGGATTGGAGGCTCTGAGTCTCCCACCCCTGTTCTCCGACCCATAAACCTAGGGCTTCAGAAAAGTCACTCACACTCACCTCTCAAAGCCTCAATGTCTTCTTTGGTAAAACAGGGAAAATGGTACCCACCTTCCTGATTGTCATGGGATAGAGAATGCTTGGCAAGCTAGACATCAATCATCAGTAATCTGCTAAGCCTTTCCTCACCCAGGCTTCTCAAGCCTTCATGAGGAGTCAGGGCAGCTTCTTAAACTGATTCAGTAGATTGAGTTGGATCTGGGACTCTGCATTTCTCACCGCTCCCAGTTGAGCCTGACACTGTTGGTCCATGGAGATGGTTCCCTGTCAGTGACTCTCTGACTGTGGTCTTATCAGAATTCCCAGAGGATAGACCCTGCTTTAGAGAACCAGGGCCTCGGTGTTCTGAGTCAACCCCCAGGATGTGGTATCCAACCAAGCTAGGACCGAGAGTCCAGGGTACGACCCAGCAATGACTGACAGTCCGTTGCAGTCCATGGCAACGGCAGCTTTACAGCCAGCCACCGTGGCAGACTTGAATACTTAAATCGCTGAGGTTCTTTCAGGAATTAATCCCTCAAGTGTTTGGGGGAGGGTGGGCTGGAGTGAGCAGGTGGGGAAAAATCCATGAGAGGCTGCTGAATCATCCAGAGATGAATCTGTCGACTCTTCCACACGGCTGTGCTAGACCTCCCTCCCTGACTCCATGCAGGGTGACGCTGTGGCTCCTGCTCAAAGCCTCTCTAGGACTCGTGTGTCTCAGGGAGTCCTACCTCATTGTGTAAACCCCTTGGTATTGGGAGGCAGAGTGAGAATGGTGGATGGGACCATCAGCGCTCCAATCTCCCACCAGAGGCTAAGAGCAGACCAAATGCCTTGCCTTGGGACAGTGAGTTGAAATCTCTGGGCTCCTGATGAAAGGGCAAGGACAACCTTAGGATGCCAGGGAAACTGGGGGGAACTGAGGATGCAAATCAGGGTCCCCAGTTTGTATGTAAAAGTCGGGAACCCCAGACCCGGGTCTCAGCTGGCTCCCTAACTTGCTGTGTGTCTTCGGACAGGTCACAGAACAGAAGTAATGCCACCTGGCAGGGCAGTGAAGGTCTAAGACGAGACGGTGAAGGTCAGCTGCTGTCCCAGCACCAGGACATAGGAGGTGCTCATGAGGGCTGTGTTAGCTTATAGGACTCAGCCTCCCTTATCCTTTCTCTGCTCACGGAAGCAGGTGAGGTAGAGGCAAGCAGAGGCCCAGGCTGAGTGATGCAGGACCCCTGGCAGGGCTGTCCTGGAAGCCAGGGACCTGGGAGGCAGGGTTCTGGCTGGAATCTTCAGAGCCTTGCCTACTGACTGAGAGAGACTTTGGGATAAAGACCTTTCAGGCCCTGGGCAGCTTTCCTTCTGGAAAACAAAATCAAGACAGGAACACCAGGCAATAGGAATAATTCAGCCGCTTCATCTACAAAGAAATGAGATTCAGGGAGCCTGTGGGGTAACTGGACCTGCCTGATGCCATAGTTCCTGCCCAATGTGACGGCGCAGGCCACAGCTCACACCACCTTCTCTGTGTTCCCTGACTCCCGAATTCCTGGATGTCCATCCATCCTTTCCTTCTTCCACTTCTGCACTCGGCCTCACCTCTCCACCTCAGCCCTTCCCGTTTTCCTTTCAGACTGTCTCCCTGTCCTTCACCACCCGCCTTATACAGTGTCCCGACCCTGCACTGTGGTTTTGCAGCATTCCACACACTCCCCAGGCGCCTCTCACTGGACCCTTCTCTAAGCTCCTATTTTATCAAGCTTGGTGTGGGAATGGAGCACTGAACACAATTTCATACTAAGGAGTGAGTGGCTGATACCATCAAGCTTGGTGTGGGAATGGAGCACTGAACACTATTTCATACTAAGGAGTGAGTGGCTGATACCATCAAGCTTGGTGTGGGAATGGAGCACTGAACACTATTTCATACTAAGGAGTGAGTGGCTGATACCCTCCCCTTTCAGCTTTAGCATCCAGTGGGTGCCTTTTCAGAAAGTGCAGAAGGAAAATCAGGAGCAGAGAATGCTCAGAAAACACAAGTCTCCTCCCCAGGAGAGAAGGGCAGGAGAGGCGGCTGTGACCATGGTTTTCCTTTCTCTGATTTATGACAGGAGATAGAATCTCATTAGCATTTCTTTTTTTTCTTTCTTAGTCATTGTTTTTTTTTTTTTTTCTTTTTTTTTTTTCTTAGTCATTGTTGCCCTTCTTTTTCCTTCAGCTCTATTGAGGTGTTATTGGAAAATAAAAACTGTATATGTGTAGGTTGTACAATGTGATGATTTAATACACATATACATTGTATATTGAAATGTACATATATATTGTACATTGTAATCAACACCACAATCAAAGTAATTAATATATCCTTCACCACTCACGGTTGCATTTTTGTTGTGTGAGTAGTGAGAACATTTAAGATCTACCTTCTTAGCAAATTTCAACTCCACAATACAGTATTATTAGCTACAATCACCATGCTGTACATTGGATCTCCTTAGCCTTTTGTTAACTGCATTAAAAAAAGTTTACAAAACAGATAACTATGTGTTCCTATTTAAAGAGTTTGCTGATGAATCTCATTAAATGTTTTCTCAGAGAACAAGTTTGTCGCTGTGTTTACAATGAAGCATAAGCATAATAAAATAACTACATTTATATTTTTATTAAAAATGTTCAAGATCTGCTGGTTACCCAAAATCCAAGACTCTCATGGAAGACTCTGCTCCCCCAGTGTCTGCCTGGCTTTCCTGTCCTCCAGGCTGGATTCATCTCATAGAATGGGTGCTAATTCTGCTTTGAGATTTGAACTCTCTTGGCTAACAGCAAAAGGAGAGAGATAGCATATGCGTGCTAGGTCGGTCAGTCATGTCCGACTCTTTGAGACCCTATGGACTGTAGCCCGCCAGCCTTCTCTGTCCATGGGATTCTCCAGGCAAGAATACTGGGGTGGGTTGCCATGCCCTCCTCCAGGAGATCTTCCTGACCCAGGGATCGAACCCGTGTCTCTTATGTCTCCTGCATTGGCAGGCAGGTTCTTAACCACTAACAGCACCTGGGAAGCCCAAAGGAGACCATTCCTGGAGGTAAAAGGAAGTTGAGGGAAGAGGTAGCATACTAGAGTAGTATGCAGAGAAGAGCTGAGTGCGCTTTAGGGCTGAGGGCAAAGTGCTTTAGGGAATTTAAACTGTAGGGGGAGGGGGAAGGGACTGCATCTAATTTTCTCTTGGTACAGTGATGCTGAGTAATGAATAACCGCATGAATATAATGGCACAAACATGCACCCAGTTATGCTCACAGGTCTCTGAAGCTTTCATAGGCAGGGCTTGCTCCTAAGACTGAGATCCAACAGGGTCAGCTAGGCAGCTGCAGTGACATTGGCTGTGCTCGCTGCCACTTCTGGGTTTCACCTGGCTACTGGCTGGTACACCATGACTTTGGTTCATTGACTAGACAGCTCAGCCCAGCGGCTCATGGGTCATCCCCTGGCAAGTCAGCCCCATGTGACCTTGCATGGCCAGAGCAGGAGAAGGAGCAGGGAAAGTTCAATCACTCAGCCTCCGCCTGTGTCACATTTGCTGCCATCTCAGTGGGCAAAGCAAGTCACAAGACCCAACCAATTGGGGGGTTGGGCACTGCCAAGTTGCATCCCAAGAAGGATGATACAGAGGGGGGAAGAATTGCAGAGATTAATGCAATCATCTATAAGATGCTCATAGAAAAGGAAGAGTCACTAGCACAAGCAGGGGTGCTGGTCTTTCACACATGGGAAACTTGTTATTTTTGTTCAGTTGCTCAGTCATATCCAACTCTTTGAGACCCCTGTGGACTGCAGCATTCCAGGATTTCCTGTCCTTCACCATCTCCCAGAGCTTGCTCAAACTCATGTTCATTGAGTTGGTGATGCCATTCAACCATCTCATTCTCTGCCGCCTTTTTCTCCTTTTGCCTTCAATCTTTCCCAGCATCAGGGTCTTTTCCAATGAGTCAGCTCTTCACATCAGGTGGCCAGAGTATTGAAGCTTCAGCTTCAGCATCAGTCCTTCCAATGAATACTCAGGGTTGGTTTCCTTTAGGATTGACTCTTTCCTTTAGGCTTGATCTCCTTCCTGTCCAAGGGGCTCTCAGGAGTCTTCTCCAGCACCACAGTTTGAAAGCATCAATGGGGATTTTGACTTCCCCCCGAATGGGCAAAGAGCTATGAGTCAGAGACAGAAGGGCAGTGCCTATGTTTTGCCCTGAGTGTCACTAAGGGCTCTTTTTCAGAGTTTACTGATAGTATACTGTCAGCTTTCTGTATCTGAGGAGTCCACGTTCTCAGATTCAGCCAATCTCAGATCAAAAAACATTTGGGGACAAAATTCCAAAAAGTTCCCAAAAGCAAAACTTGAATTTACTGCTGGCAACTATTTATATAGCATTTGCATTGTATTGGGTATTAAAAGTTGAAAAAACTTGGGTGGGTGTCCCCAGGTTACATGTAAATTCTACACCACTTTATACAAGGGATTTGAACATCCAAAGATTTTGGTATCTGTGGGGGTCCTGAAGCTAGTCCCTTGCAGATACTAAGAGACAGCTGTAGCTTTTTCCTCTTCTGTATGCAAGGAAGTGATTCCTTCATTTTGCAGACCTGCCATAGGCCAGGCATTGTGCCAGGTGACCGAGGACACCTGTGGTCAAGAACCTCACGGTCTAGGGTGGTGTTTCTCAGCCATGGCTGCACATCACCTAGGAACCATAAAAAGTGCCAACGCCAAGGGCCAAACTTAGAAGTCCTATCTGACTCATCTTGCAGGAGAAAGTGCTGTGGAGGGCGGGGGGTGATTTTTAAAGTTACCAGGTGGTTCTAAGGTGTACCCAGGGCTGCGGGAGGGATAGAATGATACAGACCCAGCAAGGCCAGTGCTGGGTGGGACAGGGTAAAGCTGGGCAGGAGCACCAGGGCAGTGAGGCTTGGGGAGGAGGGGGAGGGAGGGCTGGCTGGATCCTGCAGCGTGCTTGGGGTCAACAGAGCATTGGGAAGGGCAACAGAGCCTTCCAGAAGGCCAGTGAGAAAGCTCCAATAGACTCAGGCCAGCTGGCTGTGAAGTGTAGAACTCACTCTTCTCAGTGGCCTTGGGATGAACACTTGGGGGTCAGAAACCTCACCTGGAGCTTTAGAATCTTTAGTAAAGGCACACCAGCAGAGTGAATTTGTTTTCTCATCGTATTCACCGTGTCTTCTATTTCCTGTATGTGGATGCTTGACTTCTGCACACTCCAGGCCACTGTCCACTTTCCCTAATGTCCCTGTGCCAGGATCCAGATGACCAGGGACAGTCCTGTGCCCCAGAAACCCCTGAAATTATTCAGGCTAGCCAGTCCTAAGCCTGCTTGCACTGCCTCTCCTGTTCCTTCCCACAGAAACCACCAGAGAGGCTCTTGATCGCGTTTTCTCCCTTCTCCCTGTGTCTCGTGACCAACCCTGGTGCTTCTCCGGGGTGACCCCCCCCCACAATGGTATGATGTGTCCCCTCCTTCTAGGAACTGTGAATGACAAGCTTATCTTTTCAATGGCAGTTGTCTCTTAATCTGTTGGCTTTACTATACCTCAAGTTTTCTATTAATCAACGATATTTCAGAGCACGCACTCACTGGACTCATTTTGAAGAATTGCCTCTCCATCTGTTGCTAACATATTTGTTGATAAATGTGATGAGTGCTCCCCAAAATGGCAGTAGCCAGCAACAGCGACACCCCCATCTCCCTCATCAGAACGCTGTGTGTGCCATGCCATCTCCATCTTGGCAGGAAGAGAGTCCAGAAAATGAACAGAAGGTGTGTGTTGATGCTGAAGCCTGAGATGCAGGGATTGGAACAGCTGAGATGGAAGTGGGGAGAACCACTAGGGCAAATCGAGGGGCAGGGGTATTTCTGCTAAGTCTGAGGAGCCAAGAGTTAGTGTCCTTATTCTAGATAGGGTTCCAAGAGTTTAAGGATAAAGCTTAGGAATGCGGTTTAAAGCTATTCTGGGATCCTTGGGAGGACTATTGAGATTCTTTCTGAAGACTGCTGGCAGAGGAAGTGTCTAGTACAATGTGATGTCTTAAAGTCCTAAAGACACTGTGTAAGGAATCTCTCATGACCCCCCAATAAATAGCCTCCTGTATTAGTTTCCCAGGGTTGTTGGAACAAAGTCCCACAAATTTAGAGGCAATAAACAGCAGAGATGTATTTTCTCACAGTCTTGGAGACTGAAATCCAAGGTCAAGATGTCTGCAGGGCTGTGCTCCCTCTGAAGGCAACAGGGATGGGTAGGTGTCAGTTCTGTCCCCTAGCTTCTGGTTTGGTGACATGCATACTTCCTTGGCTTGAGACGGTGTAACTCCAGCCTTCAAATGGCTTTCTCCCTTGGCTTACTTTCTACTTCCAAACCTGAGCTAGTCGCTAAGTCATGTCTGACTCTTTGTGACCCCATGGTCTGAAGCCTGCCAGGCACTTCTGTCCATGGGGATTCTCCAGGCAAGAATACTGGAGTAAGTTGCCATGCCCCCCTCCAGGGGATCTTCCCAACCCAGAGATCAAATCCAGGTCTCTCACATTGCAGATGGATTCTTTACCATCTGAGCCACCAGGGAAACCCCATTCCAAATCTTGCCTGAGTGCATTTGAACAGCATGCATTTGAATGGCAGAATCTAAATCTTACCCAGAACCCTAGCTGCAAGAGAGTCAAGACATGTGTTCTCTTTCTGTCTCTCTCTCTGTCTCTCTCTGTCTCTCTCTCTCTTGTCCTTATAATACAGGGGGCAAGAAAGAGGAGTGGAAAAGGACACTAAGTGTCAAAAGATAATCTCTATCCCAGTGCCCCTCAGAGTCTTTGCAAAGAGCAGATCATGGCTGAGAAAGTGTTCTAAAAGCCTCTCTGCATCTGATTCATTGTGATTTGTATGATTGTGTAAAATCACATACCAACATACAGATATGGAAAGGGAGCACATTGGTCAGGTAGCCTTGGCTATGCTAGTAACTAATTAACCAAAATGTAGTGATTCAACATTAAAAACCACAGAAGTAGAGAAAGGGGAAACAGAATTGTTGAGCTCATTCAAAAGCCTTGAGTGAGGTGGTGTTTAAGCAAGATCAACTCAAATAGGATGTGAAGGCTGAGCAGATTTTATGAAATCACAGTATATCTGGGGGAAGGTATTGAAACTCATCCCAGCTGAGTTGTTGTTCAGTTGCTTAGTTGTGTCTGACTCTTTATGACCCCATGGACTGCAGCTGAGAATTCCCCCAAATCTCAGTCTAGGAGCTTAGGAAATCCCAGGCCTGTGTGTTTCTTGTTCCCAGTTTTTTGTTCTCTTCTGCCTAAGAGGATCTGGGAACACAAAGATTGTTTTGAAAGCCCTGCCTTCCTACCCTATGACCAACAAATGGAAGGAAGTCAAAGCAAATCAAGTAGAAGAAAATCAGAGGGTCATTTCATTCTATGTCAGGCAAAGGCCTGCCCTCACACAGTCAGTCTTTCTGCTGCAGTAAAGCCAAATGAAGCCTGGATAAACTGGTACCCTAGAATTTGATTTGGCTTCTTTCTCTCCCTCTCTCTTTCTCTCTCTCCCTTCCTTTCTCTTTCTTTTTTTCTTTCCTTCTTTCCTCCCTTCATTCCTTCTTTTTTTCTCTCTCTTTATGCCACTGTCCTGAAGTAAGTTCAGTATGATCTCCATGAAGAGAAGTGGGAGGAAGGAAAAGTGTTCAGGATGCATGATCCTAAGGGGAGGATTGGCATCCAGGGTTATTATCACAGCAGAATCTTGGAAGTACAGTTATTATTAGCTTTATTAGTAGTGAGCTCTGGGGCATGCCATGGGTGGGGCAGCTGGACCCACAGCCCGGGTTCTCATCCTCTTGGGCATCCAGCTGCATCTTTTCAGGAGCACCACTCTGACCTCTGACTTAGGCATGTTGTACACCCTGTAAACCAGCTAAGATGGAGACAGATGTTCATAGGAGACTTGATTCTGAATTTCAGGGAAACAAGGCAAAAAAATGATGTGGTAGAAGATCATCTCTTACGCAGGGACTTCTTGCCATCCTAACTTCCGGTCTAGCACCCTCTGATGGCTACTACCTGAAGTCCAATCTTGGCTTCTGAGGACAGATCTAAAGAGAACCATCTGCACTGAACAAAGCCTGCTACTGGGTTGACCATCCCCTCCCAAGCAGAATCTCATCTTCTCCCAGCTTGTGGCCTTGTTGGTCCCAGTGAGATCACTCCACTGTCCTCCTTCATTTGGTAAATACGCACACAGAGTTAAGGTTATTTCATTTCAGGGGCTGAGAGGGGTGAAGGAAAGGGAGGGAGCATGGTGGAGCAGGAGCAGACACTTGTGCAATGTGGCTGCAGGAGAAGCAAGTGAAAATACAGCAAAATTCAGGAGGCTTTGGATGCTTTCTCCGGGAATATGTAAGGAAAATGCAGGAATCAGTCTTCGAAGTAGGAGTCGCTGCTACTTGTGATGCTGAGTTGATCCTGTGCATCAGTAATTGTCCCCAGTGCATGGACTGTGGATGGGACTTTAGCCCTGTATAATCTCCATCATCCCACCCCCCAGTTCCATGGCACAGATAACTCACACATCCTTAGTGTGTAGAGTTTCATGTGCCCTTCTCCCAAACGCACAGATTGTTGTCATTGTTCAGTCACTCAGTTGTGTCCTACTCTTTGTGACCCCATAATCTGTAGCACACCAGGCTTCCCTGTCCTTCACTCTCTCCCGGAGTTTGATCAAACTCATGTCTATTGAGTCAGTGATGCTATCTAACCATCTCATCTTCTGCTTCCCCCTTCTCCTCTCGCCTTCAATCTTTCCCAGCATCAGTCTTTTCCAGTGAGTCGGCTCTTCGAAGCAGGTGACCAAAATATTGGAGCTTCAGCTACAGCATTGGTCCTTCCAATGAGTATTCAAGGTTGATTTCCTTTAGGATTGTCTGGTTTGATCTCCTTACTGTCCAAGGGGCTCTCAAGAGTCTTCTCCAGCACCACAGTTTGAAAGCATCAATCTTTGGCACTCAGTCTTCTTTATGGTCCGTTTCTCACTTCCATACACTTTTCATGCACATGCCTAGCCTGACGCTGGCCCCAGGGAGGACAAAATCACAGAGATTGTGGCTGAGTCTCATCATCTGAGATCTGGTTGAAAAAGTGACGCTGCTGTAGTCTTAAAAGTAAAATATGGAATGTTGTCAACTCCTGTAAATATCATGATAGCTCTAAGAAGTAAAGAATGAAGAAAAGTGACAGAATTTGCTTACCATATTTCTTTCATTCCATCTTTTATTTGATCAGTAAGTCAGCCAGTCAACAAACCCTTGTTAAGTACATTTTCCAGGTCAGGCCATTGCTAACATACAGGGGACATAGAAATAAACAAGGGAGGATACCTGGTCTTAAGGAGATGGACATAGCAGATACAGCATAGTGGATGCTAGGATGGGAATGAAAATGGAGAGGAGTTGGGGGCGTCCAGGAAAGAGGCCTACACTAGTCAGTCTGCCATGGACTAAATGTCCATGGAATAAAATTGTTATGTTGGAGCCTTAACTCCCAGTGTGATGGCCTTTGGAACTAAGGCATTTAAGAAGTAATTGGGTTTGGAAGAAGTCAAAGTATTGGAGCCCCCACAATGGGATTTGTGCCCTATAATGGGATGAAGGGATCGAAGCTCTCTTGTCTCCTCACAATAGGAGACAGCAAGAAACCTGCCGTGTAATCTAGGAAGAAACTAAGAACCCTGTTATGCGGGCACTCTGGTCTTGGACTTCCAGGCTTTGAGACTGAGGATTCAATGTAAATACACCACCCAGTCTATGGTAATCTGTTTTAGCAGAGCAAGTCAGCTGAGACACAACCCCCTCATGGTAGTGAGTTTCATGTTAGTGGAAGCAATCAAGCAAAGGCTGGATGCCCATCCATCAGTAATACAACTCTAGGGCCATGTTTTGAAGAATGAATGGAAATCTGCCAGGCAGAGGGAAGAGCTTTCCAAATGGTGTCAAAGTCCTGGAGGTGTGATGAATTTCCTTGTGTTCAGAGAAAGGAGAGAGCAGGGCTGGAGTACAGGGTGCGTAAACAGGGGTGGGAGGGCAAGTGTTGATGATTCTCATTCAAACTTGTACTGATGGATCTCACACCATATCCTGGGCCCATTCTCTCCCTGATTTCTGAATGTTTTTAATTTACAGAAAGCAAATAGCAGAAAACTCAGTTCATATTTGCACACTTTGTAGTAAATTTCCGTTCTCCTGAGAAGGAGCTCAGAGGAGACCTCGTATGGCACTAATTTTCACTTTCCCACATCTTGACTCAACCGGTAAAGGACGCACACCGGGAAGTTACAGCTCATCAGCCAGCACGGTGGTGGAAATCAAACGTGGGGTTCTGCTGT
The DNA here is from genome assembly GCF_910594005.1 of Cervus elaphus. NCBI lineage: Eukaryota > Metazoa > Chordata > Mammalia > Artiodactyla > Cervidae > Cervus > Cervus elaphus. The sequence goes on from NC_057820.1 coordinate 13,115,604, forward strand.
CTGGCGCTCCTGCTGGAGGTGAATTCCTGGGCAGACAGGTCTGCTTCGGAGCTGCTCCAGAGCCTCTGTCCCGGAGGGCCAGGAGGAACCAGGGACGGGGCTGGGCGACGCCACTCTGAAGGGGGCAACGGCGGGGCAGGTGGAAATGCCCACCCGGAAGAGACTGGAGGCAAAACACAGCTCTCCACGTTTCCGCTGCTGACCGTGGATGGGTCACTGGTCTCTAGAACTTCAGGCTTGAGGAGCGGAAGGGCAGGACTTCCCTGGCAGTCCAGTGGTTAAGACCTCACCTTCCAATTCAGGAGGTGCAAATTCAATCCCTGGTCAGGGAGCTAAGATCCCACATGCCTCATGGACAAAAAAACCAACACCTGAAACTGAAGCAACATCATAACAAAGTCAAGAAAGACTTTAAAAGTGGTCCACATCCAAAAAAAAATCTTCTTATAAAAGGGGTAGCCATATCCCATCCCCGACAAGGGTTCTTTAAGGACTAACGTGAACTTTGGCACCAATTCTGTACCATTTGTTCAACCTTAAACAACAGCAGCTTACATCGATGGGGATGCATTCTTTTCCCCTCTTTATCAATTTTCCTCCTTTGAGTCTTGCCCCGATAATCCACACACAAGCCAAAGTGATACAAGTGAGTGGGATTGTGTCTCTCTACCTCAAAACCCTCACGCTTGGGGTAAAAGCCACCTGACCCCTTTCCCCCTTTCTCTTTCTGGCCTCCTTGCTGGTCCTTGCAAGGTCCTTATGCTGCCAGTTCCCTCAGCCATCTCACTCCTTCCCCCGGAAGTCCAGTGGCTTGCTGCCTCTCTTCTTCAAGTCTTTGCTGAAAGGTCACATCCTCAGTCTCTGACCACCCTGTTGAATGCTTACAGTTACCCTCCCAGGTACTTATTAATGTTAGAAGGAGGCTTATAGAGTGAAATAACCTGCTGAAGTCTCGTGTGAGTGGCTGCATGAATTAGGACACCAGCAGTGTGTGGCAGACAACAAGGAGCCCAACTCAAATCGCCCTAAGCAACAAAGGGTGTTTTTCGGCCTGTGTAACTGAAGCCCAGTGGAATGCGGCTTCAGGCAGGGTGTGATCAAGCTTTGGCACTATTTCTCTGCTGTCCTTGCAGCTCTGCCTTCTCCAAGGATAGGCTGCTTCTTTAGGTTGTCTTTCTTTGTGGCAGCCAATGGCTTCTACAGTTTGGGGCAGGGGTCATATCCCCACATCCCACCGGCCAAAGGCAGAGAATATCACTTTAGATAGCTTCTGGAAGGAAAAAGAAGAAAACTTTTCTTTTCCTGAACCCCCTAGAAAATCATCTCCCCAGTTTTCACAGGCCCCGATTGGTTCATATGCTCAGCCTGAGCCAACTATTAAAGCCACCTGGAGTCACGTGCTCCATCCCAAAGCCAAATTAAATGCAAAAGAGACTTTTAGAATGATCCATGGAGTATGATCTCTTTATTGCAAGAACAAACCAAAGTCCTGTGATATGTGGACATACATTTGCATAAGCGAAAGCGGAAAAAGAATGGAGGAGCTGAATGAATCAGTGTGGTTATATAGCAGGAAGAGGAGACCCTAGGATGTTGAAAGGAGAGACTCAAACACGTATTTGTATTCTATGATTTATTATAATTAGCTGGCATTACTTTCATCATGCAAATATTAAAGAATTTTAAGAGTGGGAGAAATGAAAGGGAACCACATAAAAGCCACCCATATTCTAAGATTCCAGAATTCCCTCCCAAGGGTACTGCTGTGCTTGGAACTATATAGGTGTGGGGTGCAGAAACCACTCAGGTGTCCACCTACTTGCACATACCTCACAGTCTGAAACAGGGCTTGAATTTACTTGTTTGTTAGTATTAGAACTGAGGCAATGAAAGGGTGCAGGAGTGGACTGGCCCCAGCTGGGGATGGGACTGGAGCCAAACCTTGGCAGGATAATGCTGCTAAGAGCAATGCTTATAGAAAATGCCCTAGTTGTTGTGTGTCAGGATGCTGTAACCATTTCTTGTGTATTAATTCTCTGACTCCTCCCAACAGCCCTCTGAGATGGATATTTTGTTATCATCCCCATTTTACAGATGAGAAAACTGAGCCTCAGGGAGCTTATTTGCCCAAGGTCACACAGCTGGTCACAACAGAGATAAGATCCAAACCAAGGCAGCTTGGTTCAGAGTCCGTGCACCCAGCTACTGCAGCACATTGCCTCTCTGCAGATCAGATCAGGGATGACTGAATGGGGAGGCTCACCCCAGCCCCAGAGGCAGGAGCAGGCTGGATATGTTCTAGGGATGCTCCCTGGGTGGGGACACTGTGTGTCTGGCCAGAAAGGGTTCCCTGCCAAGGCCTGGCCGGGTGACTGAAGTTTCATCCACAAGCACCTGAAGAGTACTACTGGGTACCTTCTGCTGCATCCCACCCGGGGGCACCGGACAGAGCTCCTGGCAGAGCAGGTTGGTCACACACAAGTCCTGGCAGTTGAGCCTGAGATTTGGGATTTGCACGTGACGCTGATGGTGCTTTTTCTGTCCACCAAGGCTGATCACATCCGGCATGCCTCTCCCATGAGCTTCTCAGCAATGCTCTTTGCCCCTGCTCTAGCAGGGATCTGTCCATCTCTTGGAGGTGCCCGCTGGGTCCTCCCAATATCCCAGTGTTGCATAAGCCACCGACTCATATATTTAAGCCCCACCATTCCAAGCATATTTCTCTAATTTGGTGAAAATCCAACCATTTTCATATGAAATGATCACAAATAGAAATGTGAGTGCATTTATATCAGGTATTCAAGGGTCTCAGAGCTGGTTTTATTTTATTTTAAAATAATGTAGTGCTTTACAATTTTCAGAAGTTTCACATCCATGATTACTTATAATCCCATAATAACACTTTTTAAAGTCCCCCTTTATTGCCCCTACCCCCTCCCCTCTCCCCACTGGTGATCACTAGTTTGTTCTCTGGATCTGTGAGTCTGCTTCCTTTTTGTTTTGGTCACCATTTTACTGTATGCTTTTGTATTGTATTGTATTGCTTTTGTATTGTATTCCACATATATGTGATATCATCCAGTATTTGTCTTTGTCAACTTATTTCACTTAGCATAAGGCCCTCCAGGTCCATCCATGTTGCTTCAAATGGCAAATTTTCATTTTTTTTTTTTTAAGGCTGAATAGTGTTCCGTTATATATCTAAACCACATACCTGTTATATATCTAAACCACAATGGTTCTTCTTTACCCCTTCATCTGTTGAGGGACAGAGCTGGTTTTATTGTAGGCTCCCAGATTCCCAGGAGAACCAATACCGACTATTTGGATTTTCCTCCTTCTCCCCTCCCACCTTCCTTCTGACACTGGCTTTTCTCCCTTCACCCCCACATCTTGTCTCCTTCCTCCTTGTCCCTCTTCCTTCCCTCTTAGCGTATTTGACACCCATGTCCCATCTGCTGCCATTATTTTAGTCTGGATGGAAAGTGGTTTCCGCCCTCAAGCCCCCTGCCTACTCAGTTCATCAGTATCATACTAAGGCCCCCACTGACCAGAGCAGGTGGGCAGAACAAGGTGTCCCCAGGGCGTGAGCATCCTCTCTTTACACCCCGTCCCCCACCTACTGCTTTCCTGAGAGAAGGAGTCTAGTCTCACGTGTCTCATTTATTTATCAGAAGCTTCCACTCTCTGGACCAGTGCCTCTAAACTTTAACATTTTTATTATGTCCTCAATACAAATACATTTATTTATAAATACGATGCGTATACCACCAAAAACATTATAAAACTTGTGCATAAAATAGACTTATTTCACCTTACATACCTATATATGTGTGTATATATAATCTATTTTTTGGAGGGTGAGAATATTTAAGTATTTAAGTTCTACTCTCAGCAAATCTTAATTATACAATGCAGCATTATCAACTATAGTCACCATATTTTGCATTATCCTTGAACGTTATTCATCTTAGAGTTGAAAGTTGGTATCCTCTTACCAACCTTTCCCTATTTCCCCCTCCTCTGGCCCCTGGCAACCACTTTTCTACTCTCTGTTTCTGTAAGTTTGGCTTTTTTTCTTTTTTAGATTCCACAGACAAATGAGACCATGCAGTATCTGTCCTTCTTTGTCTGACTTCTCACTTAGCATAATGCCCTCCAGGTCCAGCCTTATTGTCCCAAATGGCAGGAAGTCCTTCTTTCTCAAGGCTGAGTAAATTCCGTTGTATACACACCCACACCTTGATCCTTTGATGGATGCGTAGGTTGCTTCCATGGCTTCAGTTCAGTCACTCAGTCGTGTCCGACTCTTTGCGACCCCATGGACTGCAGCATGCCAGGCTTCCCTGGCCATCACCAACTCCCAGAGCTTGCTTAAACTCATGTCCATTGAATTGGTGATGCCATCCAACCATCTCATCCTCTGTCATCCCCTTTTCTCCCCACCTTCAATCTTTCCGAGCATCAGGGTCTTTTCCAATGAGTCAGTTCTTCGCATCAGGTGGCCAAAGTATTGGAGTTTCAGCTTCAGCATCAGTCCTTCCAGTGAATATTCAGGGTTGATTTCCTTTAGGAGTGACTTGTGATTATGATTCCACTTATTATTATGATTCCGTAGCTTGGCTACTGTCAATGATGCTGCCCCAAACAGACACTTCTAAAGTATCAGGTAAATACAAATGTAAATAAAAGTTCTAATATTTTCTTGCTGTACTGCCCCCTTGCAGACCAGTGTTAAATCAAATGGGAGATAACCCAGCTGCCTGCAGCTCTTGCTAACTGCTTTTTCTGATTCTCTGTCTCCAGGACACGTTCACATCACAGACTTCAACATAGCGACAGTCGTGAAAGGCGCAGAAAAGGCTTCCTCCATGGCCGGGACCAAGCCCTACATGGGTGAGTGTTCCAGGTCCCCTCAGGCCTCAGAGTTCCTCTCCTGCTACATCCCACCCCTCCCTCACCCCGCCTCCCACCCCCACACCAGACCCCAGCCATGCTATCTCACGCCTTTGGCCCTTACCTAAGCCGTCTGCCTTGCCAGAAAGACCTCCTCCTCTGTTTTCTAGAGAACGCTTACTCGGTCAGAAAGGTTGGCTCAGTTCAGTTCAATTCAGTCACTCAGTCGTGTCTGACTCTTTGCAACCCCATGAACCGCAGCACACCAGGCCTCCCTGTCCATCACCAACTCCCAGAGTTCACCCAAACCCATGTCCATTGAGTTGGTGATGCCATCCAACCATCTCATCCTCGGTCGTCCCCTTCTCCTCCTGCCCTCAATCTTTCCCAGCATCAGGGTCTTTTCAAATGAGTCAGCTCTTTCCATCAGGTGGCCCAGTATTGGAGTTTCAGCTTCAACATCAGTCCTACCAATGAACACCCAGGACTGATCTCCTTTAGGATGGACTGGTTGGATCTCCTTGCAGTCCACAGGACTCTCAAGAGTCTTCTCCAACACCACAGTTCAAAAGCATCAATTCTTCGACGCTCAGCTTTCTTTATAGTCCAACTCTCACATCCATACGTGACTTCTGGAAAAACCATAGCCTTGGCTAGATGGACCTTTGTTGACAAAATAATGTCTCTGCTTTTTAACATGCTGTCTAGATTGGTCATAATTTTCCTTCCAAGGAGTAAACGTCTTTTAATTTCATGACTGCAGTCATCATCTGGAGTGATTTTGGAGCTCAAAAAAATAAAGTCTGACACTGCTTCCACTGTTTCCCCATCTATTTGCCATGAAGTGATGGGACTGGATGCCATGATCTTAGTTTTCTGAATGTTGAACTTTATGCCAACTTTTTCACTCTCCTCTTTCACCTTCATCAAAAGGCTCTTTAGTTCTTCTTCACTTTCTGCCATAAGGGTGGTGTCATCTGCACATCTGAAGTTATTGATATTTCTCCCAGCAATTTTGATTCCAGTTTGGCTCAAGCTTAGGAAAAAACAAGCGACAAACCCTTCTTCTTTTTCATTAAAGTCCAGCAGTGTTGCCAGAATACAGTTTTGTTCTTGGTCATTGCAGGTCTATATTCTTAGGTACACATTGCTCTTCCAGTGTAGTTTCAGGTTGATTTTTCTGTTGGACTTTTGATGGAAATGTCGTATTGCACAGTGTCTTAGTTTTGAGGGCTTCCCAGGTGGCTTAGTGTTAAAGAACCCGCCTACCGATGCAGGAGACATAAGAGACGTGAGTCTGATCCCTGGGTCAGGAAGATCTCCTGGAGGAGGGCATGAAAACCCACTTCAGTGTTCTTGCCGGGAAAATCCCATGGAAAAGCTGGGTGGGCTACAATCCATGGGGTCACAGAGTCAGATGCGACTGAAGTGGCTTAGCACACACACACCAGATCTTAGTTGTGGGATATTTAGTTGCAGCATGCAGGATCTAGTTCTCCCACCAGGGATGAAACCCAGAACCCCTGCATTGGGAACATGGAGTTGTAGCCACTGGACCACACGGGAAGCTCCCAGAAATGTCTTTTGCTTTAATACACATTCTGTTCTTTCACTTTCCTGTCTTTGCTAAGGATCTTTATTATCTGAATGTTGAGTCTTCTTTGCCAATCCTCAACATTTGCCATTTTCAAATCTGTTGTCTTTCTTCCTATGTTCAAATTGTTTCTCAGTTTTTTATCTTCCTCTTTATTTTAAAGCAATCTCTGCTATGTTTGTTTTGTGTGCTTTCTCATGAAGTATTTATTTCTGAAATAATTTTCCTTTTGTTTCTAATGTTTTTCACAAGTCCTCTTATGAGATTTCTGTGTATCTAAATTATAATTTACATGTTCTTTCATGTCTTGCATAATTTTTAATATCTATATTATTCATTCTTAATGTCTACATAGTTATCAATTGCTGACGACAAACCATGTCAAAACGTAGATGTTTAGCACAGTAGCAATCTTTTATTTATCACATCTGCCACTTGATTGAGTGGTTTTTCTGCTGGTTTTGGCTAGACCCACTCATTCAGCTGCCAGGGCAGCCAGGACACCTGAAATGAACAGGCCCCTCTCTCTGCATGATCTTTTATCATCAAGGAGACTAGAGTGAACTTGCTCACATGATGGCAGCAGCTTTAAGAAGGAAAACCCAACTCTCAAGTGCCTCCCAACCCTCTGCTTGCTTCACATTTGCTGATGTCCAATTGGCTGAAGCAAGCCATGTGACAAAGACCAGGGCCCACATGGGAGGGGACTGCATAGAGTATGGATACCAGATGGCCTGATTCATTGGGAACCATTCACGAAACAATCCACCACACTATCTTTTCTGAGGTGCTTTCATCGTCCAGTGTTGTTCTGCTTGCCATTATCCTTTCTCTTACCATCACTTTGCATGGAATTTCACGTAATGTTGGTTTTCCTGAATCTTTAGAAGATGGTGTGGCTCAGGGTAACTTCTCTAACCGATCTGCCTCTTCTTCTATTGTCTATATGATATGTCATGTCCCTAGACAGCTTGCTACCTGGGATTTCCTGGCCTAGTCCTCTCACCCACTTCCATCTGGACTTCCCCTTTCTTTCATCTGTAGGGCCCCCATCCTGCTTAGTTTTGATTTCACTGCCAACAGTTTCTCCTTGGGATCCTTCCTAGAAGAGAGCTCTGGCTGGATTGATTGAAGGGATTTTGTGTTCCGGGCTCCAACTTCTGCAGAACTCACCAAGGACACTTTTCATTCACCTGAGATGGGGCTGGACAAGTCTCTCCCTGTTTCAGCTGCTGTTTTCAGACTGACTATTTTTCCCAGTCAATGTCTGCTGGCTCTTTTGGAGTTCTCTGTCCTGTGGTCCATCATCAGCTGTGTTTTTTTTATACAGAAATCACTGCCATAGAGGGCTTATCACTGTTGCTGGTTTGTTCCCATCTGCTTATATTTTGGGGTTTGTGGGAACAACAGCTTTTTAGTAAGTGTTGCCCATGGTTTTTCCTTTATCTTGTATCTGTTCTGCCAGTGTTTATATGTGGATTGTGGAGATTCGAGAACTATGTCATCACGTCTCCAGAACTGACTCTTTGTGTTATTTATCATTAACTTAATAAATAAATTATGTAAATGAAGTTTGACAATAAATAATAGTAAAACAATACTTTTTAGTATTTACTATGTGCCAGGCACTCTATCCATAACCGTATTTAAGCCTCATAAACATGCGTGCATGCTTAGTCACTTCAGTTGTGTCTGATTCTTTGTGACCCTGGACTGTAGGCTGCCAAGCTTCCGTGTCCATGGGATTCTCCAGGCAAGAACTGTGGAGTGGGTTGCCGTGCCCTCCTCCAGGGGGTCTTCCCGACCTGGGCACTGAACTCATGTCTCCTATGTCTCCTGCATGTGCAGGCAGGTTCTTTACCACTAGCATCACCTGGGAAGCCATTCATAAACATAAAGTAGGCACAATTATTTATTCCCACTTTTAGAGTCAAGAAAATGGGTTGAGAGGTGAGCTGCCCAGGTCGACATCAGGGGTGAGAGCAGAGCCAAGTCAGTGTGAACAGCAGAGGGTATACATATGAGCGGATCTGTCTAATTCAGAGTCCCCTTGGGATGCTAAATAAAGACCCCAATACAGCTTTCATTGTTGATGATCTTTCTGAAATTCCTTTCCAGAAGAATCCAGATCTGGGGCAGTTCTATCCAAGGAGTTCACTGCATTAAGATCCAACAGAGATCAGATGGGCAGGACTTAGAGATGCAGAATGGCGGTGGAAGATGGGGCAAGACTGCCTCCAGGCCTCGGGGTCTAGCAGCAGAGTGGATTCCAGGGGGGCTCCCATGCAGAGAACACCACAGGAGGAGCGAGTGCAAAGGATAGTAGGAAGGATGGATGAAGGTGAGGTGTCTGTAGGAACTTCCAGACATTCAGATGTACTCCAAGCATCTGGAGAGTGATGTGGACTCTGTGCATTGACAGTTACCCTCATGGAGATGCAGCAAAGCCAAGGCAGTGGGAGAGAAAAGCACTGATTCTAAGCCCAGGAGCATCTTCCTAGAAGGGGTAGAGAGAGGCCAGAAGAGTCATCATCTGCGGAGGGATCGTGGAGGAGAGGCGTGACAGAAGAATCCCATTTGGAGCTGCCTCCATAATCCTATAGATTAGTTCCCACTGCCTTTAGGCTATTTCCAAAAAGCAAATTGATCACAAGGAAATTGGGTTCTTGACCACTAGAGAGGTTCAAGACAGTATTCTCCCAACGCTGACCTTTCAGCCCCTGCTTTACCGCCATTCAGAGCAGATTTTCCTGGGCTGCCTTGGCTTCCCACTCCTGTCTGAGGCTCCTTTGCCCTGGCTCTTAGCCTCTGGGAAAGCAGGCCAGTGGCGACCCAGCTAGTCACTCTCTACAGTGGCCCCACCTTCCAAAGGGAGAAGAAAGCAGACATGTATTTGTGATCCCATCACATGTCTGTCATCGCATTTAATCCTCAGAAAATCCACGAGAGCTTTCTACATCTCTCTCGTTTTACTAAGAGTAACCTGAGGCCCAGAGAGGTTAATTAACCTACACTGAATCACACAGCTGCCAAGGGACAGAGCCAGAATTTGAAGCCACATCTATATGGGCCTGAAGTCCCTGCCTTTTTTAAAAAAATTTTCATTGAAATATAGTTGATTTATGATTTTATGTTAGTTTCAGGTATACAACAAAGTGATTCAGTTACACATCTATATATATACATATATATATATGGAAAGAGAATGTTAAAAACAATATATTATTTTTAACATTCTCTTTCCTTATAGGTTATTACAACATATTGAGTATAGTTCTCTTCATCATGTAGTAGGTCCTTGTTGGTTATCTATTTTATATATAATAGTATGTATATGTTTATTCCAAACTCCTAATTTATTCCTCCCCCACTTCCCCTGGGTAACCATAAGCTTTTTATGTCTATAAATCTATTTCTGTTTTGTAAATAAGTTTATTTGTATCTTTTTTTTTATTCCACATATAAGCAATATCATATAGTATTTGTCTTTCTCTGTTGGGTTTATTTCACTTAGTTTGATAATCTCTAGGCCCATCAATGCGAAGAGTTGACTCATTGGAAAAGACCCTGATGCTGGGAGGGATTGGGGGCAGGAGGAGAAGGGGACGACAGAGGATAAGATGGCTGGATGGCATCAGACTCGATGGACATGAGTTTGAGTAAACTCTGGGAGTTGGTGATGGACAGGGAGACCTGACGTGCTGTGATTCATGGGGTTGCAAAGAGTCGGACACAACTGAGCCACTGAATTGAACTGAACTGAACTGAGGCCCATCAATGTTGCTGTAAATGATATTATTTCATTCTTTATGTGAAGTAATGTTCGATAGTATATATATAGATATATATATACACACACACACACCCCTCAGCTTCTTTAGGTTTCCCAGGTGGTGCTAGTGGTAAAGAGCCTACCGACCAGTTCAGGAAACAGGAGAGATGTGGGTTCGATCGCTGGGTTGGGAAGATCCCCTGGAGGAGGGCATGGCAACCCATTCCAGTATTCTTGCCTGGAGAATCCCAGGGAGAGAGGAGCCTGGTGGGCTATAGTCCATAGCGTCACGAAGAATCAGACATGATGGAAGTGACTTAGCACACACACATCTTCTTTATCCATTCGTCTGTTGGTGGACACTTGCCTCCAAATTTCATGCTTTTGCCACTCTACCAAGTTGCCTTTTTGACACTGAGTTCTTATATCAGAAAGCCACGTTTCTCAGAGAAAAGTGTATTATCCTGTGATTCTGGACTTCTGGTGTCCTTCTAATTAAGGGATCTTCAGTACTGAATTGATGAACAAATGTGCAGGAGAGCTCTTTATGAGATTTGGAAAGCGCAACTTATTTACCAAAAGGAAATAATTTCAAAGACCATAGGGGTTGGCAGTGCCAGGCAGTGGGAGGTTAGTAGGGAAGATGAGGGTGAAGGGAAAAACTCTCTCAATCAAGTCACATCCTGCAGTTCCCAGGGCTGTAAATTCCTGCTACCAAGTGGCAGCTTTGTTGACTTCGTTCACTTGAGCTATTTGGTTCAAAGGCCCAATAACAAGTTCCCAGAATGTTCCAAACATGCATTCAGGGAACGGGCTGATGAGTAAGCTCCCAAAGGTTGCTCACGAAGAATCAACCCAGAAGAAACATTTGCATAGAGCTGAATTTTCATTAATTAAAAGAGCAGATGGAATTCACAAACAGAGAAAAGAAAGGAAAAAAAAAAAAAAACTCTGAAAGGTGCCAGATTAGAAGTCAAAAATGTTCCAGCAGCTGTCCGGGGCTTCAGAATTTATCCATCTGAGGTGAGATGAAGAACTGAGCATTCTTTCAGCAAACATGGAGTGGGGCACATCAGGGGTGCAGGGCTCAGAGTCAGGCACTGGGCCCCTGGGACTCAGCATCTCTGGAGCAGACAGCTGTGCAGGCCTGCGTGCAAGCTGGTCCCTGTCAAGACAGACTCCCCAGAATGAGACCATCTGAGTTAGACTCAGCAGGGTGTGTTCAAAGCCCACCTGCCGGGTCAGGATAAGGAGGGGCCTTCCAGTCCATGCAAAGGCAGGGAGGGGGTCACAAGGTGGTGGTCTGGGAGACCCTAGCAGTCCCATTTCTTAATGCTTTATAGAATAAGAGAAGGTGGGAGGGAAAGACAAGATGGACCAAAGAACCAGGGTCTTGAGTGCCATGATTAGGGTCATGGAACCAGTGGAAATGCCAATGCTGGAGACAGTCATGATCAGACTCATGGGATCAGCCTCAAGGGTGTCCTTGGAGAAGCAGACAGGTAACTGGGCTTGCCAGGAATGGGTCCTGATGAGACGTGGGCTTCTGCGTGGGGCGGTTTGAGTGTCTTCTGCTTAGAGACTAGGTGAACTTAGACAAATCTCATTATCCAATATAAGGTACATAAAGTGCCCAGTGTGGTGAAGGGTAAACCACAGGACCCAACAGCGTCTTCATCTGAGAAATGGGACTAATGTTTATGTGAGAACGGCAACCCACTCCAGTATTCTTGCCTGGAGAATTCCATGGACAGAGGAGCCTGGAGGGCTACAGTCCATGGGGTCTCAAAGAGTGGGACACGACTGAGCCACTAACTTCCCTGGTGGCTCAGACAGTAAAGAGTCCGCCTGAGATGCGGGAGACCTGGGTTCGATCCCTGGGTTGGGAAGATCCCCTGGAGGAGGGCATGGCAACCCACTCCAGTATTCTTGGCTGGAAAATCCCCATGGACAGAGGAGCCTGGTGGGCTACAGTGCATGGGGTTGCAAAGAGTCGGATCCTAACGACTAAGCACTAACTGACACTGAACTTCTAAGCACACAGTAATACTTTCAATCAGCCTTAGTAGGTTGTTCGTGAGGATTTCATGATGTGACTGTGGAAGGCAAGTACATGACATGAAGCCAAGTGTCGATGCATCACACTGGTAGCTGACATTACTACTGTTATCCTTCAGATGCTTGATTAGTTGCTATATGTTAAGCTCTGGGAACCCAGAGCCAAATCTGACATTTCCTTGCCTTACGGAGCTTGCAGTCTAGTCAGGAAAACAGACTCAAAACAGATCCTAATTCACAGTTGCAGCTGGATTGGCTGGGAATGTGGGGGAGTGCCCTGGAAGACCAGGGGGCTGGTCCTTTTCACAGTGAGCAAACGCAGGTGGTTGTGGAGGCGCCATGGCCCATGGCCATGATTGTGCTTTCCTTGTAGAAATGATGGAGGTTAAAGGAAGTGAAGTGTGCTGCCGCCTGTGCCAGAGAAAGTGACAGAGTCAGCACTCAGACTCAGGTCAGTGAGGCTCCAAGACCAAGTATCTTTCCTGAGACCCTGCCAGTCATCCATCCATCCATTCATCCATCCAACAGAGATTTGTTGATCACCTTCCTCATGCCTGGCAAAGTTCTACAGGCTGAAAATACATCTGTGAACAAAATATTCCTGCCCTCATTGGTTTGGCTGTTTGTGAGAGAGACAATCACTTTGCAAATCATCAAACCAATAAATATATAGTTTGAGATGTTTATTTTTGAGGAAGAATTTCCATGCAACAAAATGCACTCGTTTAGTGTATAATGCTGTGAATTTGGACAAACACATACAGTCATGCAGCCACCACCATAATGAAGACAGAGAAACAGTTGTAGCACCTCTAAAATTCTCTTATCCCAGTCCCTGAGAGCTAGTGATCAGTACTCCTATAGCTTGGACTAGTCTAGAAACTCATAAAAACAGAGCCATGTTGTCTATAACCTAGGGAATCTAGCTTTTTTTACTCAGAATGATGTGTTTGAGACTTAGTTATGTTGTGTGGATCAATAGTTTTCCTTTTGTTTGCTGAGTAGAACTCCTTTGGATGAATGAAAGTGAAAGTCACTCAGTCATGTCTGACTCTTTGCAATCCCATGGACTATGTAGTTCATGGAATTCTCCAGGCCAGAATGGAGTGGGTAGCCTATCCCTTCTTCAGGGGATCTTCCCAACCCAGAGATCGAACCCAGGTCTCCCACACTGCAGGCAGATTCTTTACCAGCTGAACCACAAAGGAAGCCCCAAATATACATCCAGTATGTATATTGGATGAATATGCATAATCAGCTTATCCATCCACCAGCTGTAGGGCATTTGAGTTGTTTTCAGTTTTACAAAATTAAAGATAAACTGTTTACATACAGGTTTTTATACGAACTTTAGTTTCTAGTTGTTGTTCAATTGTGAAGTTGTGTCAGATTCTGCGATCCCATGGACTGTAGCACGCCAGGCTCCTCTGTCCTCCACAATCTCATCCTCTGTCCTCCACTATCTCCTGGAGTTTGCTCAAATTCATGTCCATTGAGTCGGTGATGCTATCTAACCATCCCATCCTCTGCCACCCCCTTCTCCGTTTGCCTTCAATCTTGCCCAGAATCAGGGTCTTTTCCAATGAGTTAGCTCTTCGCATCAAGTGGCCAAAGTATTGGAGCTTCAGCTTCAGCATCAGTCTTTCCAATGAATATTCAAGATTGATTTCCTTTAGGATTGACTTAAGTTGCTACTTTTATAGAATAATTAGTTAGAAGTGGGATTCTTGGATCCTATATAAGTGTACGTTTAACTTTATAAGAAGCTGACAAACTGTTGAACATGTTTCATTTGCTTATTTGCCATCCATACATCTTCTTTGTGAAGTATGTGCTCACATCATTGCCCATTAATTTATTGGATTGATTGGGTTTTATTATATATTCTGGTTATAAGTCCTTTACCAGACATGTTTGCAAATATTTTCACCAGTTGGTGGATTATCTTTCTATTATGTTAATAGAGTCTTTTAAAAGGCAGATGTTTTAAATTCAAATAAAGTCCAATTTCTTTTTCATTTATTGATCATGTACTGGCTGTCATATCTAAGCATCTTTTCCTCCCTCACATAAGATCACAAAGATTTTCTCCTTTGTTTTTTCGTAGAAGTTTTGTATTTTTGTGTTTTATCTTTAGAGCTATAGTCCATTTTGAGCTCACTTTTGAATATGATGTGCAGCTTCATTTATTTGCAAAGACTGTTCAGTTGTTCTATCCAGCACCATTTGTTGCAAAGATGGTTCTTTCTCTATTGCACTGGCCTTGCAACTTCATCAAAACTCAATTGACCGTAAATGTATGGGTCTATTTTCTGGGTTCTCTTCTATTGCATTGATCTATTTGTTTATGCTTTGGTCAATCTCATACTTTTCCGGTTCCTTCATAGCAATACTTGAAGCGGGTAATGAAAGTCCTTCAACTTTTTTCTTCTTTTCAAAATTATTTGGGCTGTTTCTATATCCTTTGCTTTTCATATAAATTTTATCATAGAATCAGATTGCTGCTTTCTACTGAAAAAAAAAGTCCTGCTGGGTTTCGTTAGGATTACACTGAATCTATAGGTCAGTTTAGAAAGAAATGACAACCTAACAATTTGAATCTTCTAATCCATGAGGGCAGAATCTCTCTCCATATGTTTAGATGACCTTGAATTCTTTTATAGTTTTCAGCCTACCAATCGTGCAAATATATTTTTACAAGTAGACCTGTCTTGGGCTTCCCTCATAGTACAGTTGGTAAAGAATCCCCCTGCAGTGCAGGAAACCCCAGTTCAATTCCTGGTTCAGGAAAATCCACTGGAGAAGGGATAGGCTACCCACTCCAGTATTCTTGGGCTTCCCTTGTGGCTCAGCCAGTAAAGAACCCACCTGCAATGTGAGAGACCTGGGTTTGATCCCTGGGTTGGGAAGATCCCCTGAAGGGAAAGGCTACCCACTCCAGTATTCTGGCCTGGAAAATTCCATGGACTATATAGTCCATGGGTTTTCAAAGAGTCAGACACAACTGAGCGACCTTCACTCAGATCTATCTTATGAATTTTGGATGCTATCCAAACGGTGTATTTTTTTTAAATAGAGTTTCCGGTCTTTCATTGCTAATCTTTAGAGATAACCATTGATTTTTGTGTGTTGACCTGATATCCTGTAATTTTGCTAAATTCACTTATCAGTTTCAGTAGCTGTTTTAGTAAATTCATTGAGTTTTCTATGTAGGCAGTAAAGGCAGTTTTACTTTCTCCTGTCCAATCTGCATGCCTTTCTTTGTCTTATTGCCCTGTCTAGAATATTTACACTTGGTCTTGATCCTGATTTTAGTCAGAAATCAATTAGGTGATGCGAAGAGCTGACTCATTTGAAAAGACCCTGATGCTGGGAAAGATTGAGGGCAGGAGGAGAAGGGGACGACAGAGGATGAGATGGTTGGATGGCATCACCAACTCAATGGACGTGGGTTTGGGTGAACTCTGGGAGTTGGTGATGGACAGGGAGGCCTGGCGTGCTGTGGTTCATGGGGTCGAAAAGTGTCGGACACAACTGAGCAACTGAACTGACTCACTTCTTGTTTGTTTGTTTTACTGCTAGATATGATATTAGCTATAAATTTTTTGTATTTGCTTTTCATCAGATTAAGGAAATTTCCTTCTATTTCCAATTTTCTAAGTTTTTAAAAATCATAAATAAATGTCAAATTTTGTCAAATATCTTTTCTGTGACTATTAAGATAATCATCTAGTTTCTCTTCCATAGTCCCTTGAAATACAATTATTTATTTTAGAATATTGAACAAGCCTTCTATTCCCAGAGTAAATCCCACATGATCATAATGTATTTTCCTTTTTATGTAATGCTATAATCAATTTGCTGACATCTCATTTACAATATTTACATTTAGGTTCATGGGGAATATTTATAGTCTTCTTGTAACTTTCTTGTGTAATTTTGGTATCAGAGGAATGCTGGCAATGTAAGTTGGAAAATGCTCCCTCCTACTCTGCTTTGTGGAAAAATTTGTGGAGAACTGGTATTATTTTTAACATATTTGATTGAATTGACCACCGAAACCACTTGGGCATGCAGTTCTTTGCAGGAAAGTTTTTAACTATGAATTTTATTTATTTAATAGACTTGATCAATTCTATCTGTTTTTTCTCAAGTAAGAAAAAACCACATAAATCTTAAGTAAGATTTGGTCATTTATGTTTCAAGAAATTTCTCTGTTTCATTTCACTTTTCATGTATTTGGATTATAGTTATTTATAAAACTCATTATTATCCTTGTATGAGTAATCTACACTAATTCGCAGGGATATTCCCATTTTCTCTCCTGAATTGGTAATTTGGGTTTCCTCTGGAGTTTTCCTAGTCATTTTGGCTAGAAGTTTATCAGATTTATTGATCTTTTTAAAGCATCAGTTTTTAACCTTCATTGATTTATCTTCATTATTATTCTATTTTCTACTTTACTGATTTGCGTTCTTACCTTTATTAGTAACTTCCTTCTGCTTACTTTAATTTGGGTTAAATTTGTTCTGTTTATTCCTGTTTCTTAAGGTGGGAATTTAGGTCTTTGATTTCAAAATTGTCTTTTTTTTCCATATGAGCATTTAATGCTACCAGTTCTAAGTCCAGCTTTAGCATATCCCACAGATTTTGATATATTTTCATTGTCATTCAGTTACAAACATTTTCTAACTTCCCTGTGGCATTCTCATTGATAATGGGTTATATAGATGTGTATTCTCTAATTCCCAACAATATTTGGGAATTTTTCAAGAATCTTTCTGTTATCCTGCTTAATTCTGTGAGGGCTTCCATTGTGGTTCAGCTGGTAAAGAATCTGCCTGCAATGCAGGAGGCCTGGGTTCAGTCCCTGGGTTGGGAAGAGCCTCTGAAGAAGGGAAAGGCTACCCACTCCAGTATTCTGACCTGGAAAACTCCATGGACTGCATAGTCCATGGGGTCACGAAGAGTTGGACACGACTGAGCAACTTTCACTTTTTTTTTGGTTTAATTCCATGATGGTCAGTGAAATACCCTAAATAATTTCTGTTTTTCTAATAAGGGAAGTTTGTTTTATGACCTAGAAATCACATGCATGCGTCCTAAGTCCCTTCAGTCGTGTCCAACTCTTTGAGACCCTAGGGACTTTAGCCTGCCAGGCTCCTCTGTTCATAGGATTTTCCAGGAAGAATACTGGAGTGGGTTGCCATGCCCTCCTCCAGGGAATCTTCCTCACCCAGGGATCGAACCTGCATATTTTATGTCTCCTACATTGGCAGGTGGGTTCTTCACCACTAGCGCCACCTGGGAAGCTCCAGAAATGGCCTGACTTGGTAAATATTCCATGTTTACTTGCAAAGAATGTACATGTTCTTCTTTGGTCATGTATTCCATAAATAAATGTCAGCTTATTTATAAATATCAGTTCAGTCAAGTTGTTTGATATTGTTGTTCTGGTCTTCTATATATTCTTATTGATTTTATGTCTACTTGTTATATCAGTTACTAGGAGAAGTGTGTGGAAATCCCCAACCATAATCTTAGATCTGTCGATTTTTTTCTTGCATTTCAGTCTCACGCATTTTGATGCTGTTTTAATATGCACACACATTTAAGGTAGTTCCTTCTTGATAAATTGCCTCGTGTATCACTGTATAATGTCCCTCTTGCTCCTATTCGGAAGTCTACTTTGTTCAATATTAATGTAACTGCTTCAGCTTTCCTTTGGTCAGTGTTTACGCAGTATAGCCAGTGGTGTGCTGGAAAATGTGTAACAACTAGCACTCTGGTAAAGAGGAAATAAAGCCCTGATTTCTTGAACTTGCTGATTTTCGCGATGAAAGTACTCCCACCATGGCTGATTCCAAGTTACCAAAGTGACATAATCCAGCACAGAATGGGGAAGAAATGCTAACGTTTGCACTGTGAGCCAGCATCAGTCTGTTCTAGCATGCTTGTTTGACTAGGTCTTTTCCATCGACTAACCTTTATATTTTAAATACATGTTTTGAAGTCAGTCTTTTGTATCTAGTCTAACAGTCTCTCTTTCCGTTCCTATGAAACCATTTTTGTACTTAATATAATTATTGACATGGTTGGATTTAAATCAGTCACCTCACTTTTTCTTCTATATGTTCCATTTGGTTTTTGTTCCTCTTTTTATGCTTTATTTTAAATTAGTTGATTGTTATTTGGAAAGCTCATTTATGATTTAGTTTTAATTTCTCTATTGGCTCAGTATATATATCTTTTTTCCTTTTAGAGGCTGCTGTATATTTATAATATACATCTTCAGTTAATCAGAATCCACCTTGAAATATACTGCTTCATGTGTAATATGAGAATATTAAAATCATATGCTCCCAGTTCCTCCCATCCATCTTTTATTTTATTGTGCTATAAGTACATAATTAATTGATTTTGTTTTTGCTTCAGAGAATCAATTATAATTTGTAGTAGATAAAATTTTAAGAAGTTAATATTTGTATTAACTTCTTTGTATCCATTTCTAATATACTTTATTTTCATGTGTGGCTTCAATTTCTATTGGGTATCATATTTACCTTATCTGACAAACTTCCTTGAGCAATTCTTTCAGTGAAAGTCTAAACTGGAAATAAATTCTTTCATTTTTATATATGTTGTATTATATTTTATATTTATATTTGTTGAAAAAAGTTTATTTGCCTTAATTTAGAAAAGATATTTTAACAATTTTTTAGACAGTCCTTTCCTCTTTCAGCATTTGAATAAATCACTCTATGTTTGAATCAATTCTAACAGCAAATCTGCTGTGATACCCCCGCCTCGTTCCTCCATAGGTGACATGGCGCTGTCTTCAAGACTTTCCCATTATCTTTGGTTTTAGATGGATGTGCCTAAGTGTGTTGCTATTTTTTCCTTTGTGGTGTTTATCCTGGTTTGTGTTCTTTGAGCTTCTTGGATATATAAGGTTTTTTTTTAAATTTTGTTTTTGGGGGAGAGAAAGAATGCTTTATTTTTATTTTTAAAATTAATTTATTTATTTTAATTGGAAGCTAATTACTTTACAATATTGTAGTGGTTTTTGCCATACGTTGACATGAATCAGCCATGGGTGTACATGAGTTCCCCATCCTGAACCCCCTCCCACCTCCCTCCCCATCCCATCCCTCAGGGTCATCCCAGTGCACCAGCCCTGAGCACCCTGTCTCATGCATCCAACCTGGGCTGGTGATCTGTTTCACATATGATAATATACATGTTTCAATGCTATTTTTAGTTGTCAGCAAGTAAGGAGAACACCAGAGTTCTCTCCCAAAGCAGTGTCTCTCCAAACAGCAAAACTGGGGAAGTTTTAAACTGAGGGTGCATGCATATTCATGAAGGAGTTTGGGTGGCTGAGAGAGTTGAATATGTGGTTCAGTCTTCTGCCCTCTACCAGCCTTTGTCATGCGTACCAGTGAGCGTATGTAGAAAGGAGTCTGGTAAATTCCCCTTAAATCTGGACAAATGGTGGTTCTATTTTCTCACTCAGGCCCATACACAACCCTCAGCAATTCAGTTAAACTAAGCATCTTAACTGGTCTTCTTACTCTCTTCTATGGCAGCCCTATCTTCTTCCCTTGTTCTTCCCAAGGAAAGCTAGTGTTCACATCCCAGCTCTTCTTGGAGATGTCTGTCTTTCCTTGGACTTCAGACTAGTTGGGTTCAAGGAAAATTGTGATTTTTGTAGATGATCTAGCTTTTACTCATTGTTAGGCTCACAGTGACTATTTCCAACTCTTACATTTTAAACAGAAGCAGAATTGTTTGAGGTCTTGATAAGAATTATGTTGGAGAAAGGCAGGTGCTAATGAGACAGATGGATTAGATTGGAGGGGACAGGGTAATATTGATGAGGATGTGAACTTTCAGCTGGGTTCTAAAGGACAGATAGATGTTGTGCAGTACAAAAGGTGGAAAAGCATTGCAGGAGATGTAATTGCATTTTCCTAGACCCTGAGGCAAAAAGGAGCCTGTCACATAGAAAGAACTAGAGGGAAGCTAGATTGGCCTGACAAAGTAGGAAGGGAGAGGGAGCCTGGAGACATGGGGGGCCAGATCATGTGGCTCTTGTATACCCACCAAAGCTTTTGACAGTGTGAAATTTTAATGAACAATATTGGCCTCAGGTAAACAGGGAATCTTGGAATCCTCTAAGAAAGCAGCACTGTCTAAACGAACTTAATCAGCCTGACATGCCATTTGGATGTTTATTCCCTGTTTCACATATTGACTGCAAAATGCACTGGTTCCAATCCTGTGCTTTCAGTTAGCACTTTCCATCATTCTCCAGAAAACTTTCGAAAGGTCTTTTTTGTTAATGTACTACTTTAATCTGACACATTTCACATGAAATAGATTTCTGCTACTGGTACATCATTTATTTCTGTACCTATTCATAACCTCAGATATGCAGATGATACCACCCTAATGGAAAAAAAGCAAAGAGGAGTTAAAGAACTTCTTGATGAAGGTAAAAGAGGAGAATGAAAAAGCTAGCTTAAAACTCAACATTTAAAAAATGATTCAAAAAATGAAGATCATGGCATCCGGTCCCATCACTTCATGGCAAATAGATGGGGAAACAATGGAAACAGTGACAGACTTTATTTTCTTGGGCTCCAAAATCACTGCAGATGGTGACTGTAGCCAGGAAATTAAAAGACACTTTCTCCCTGGAAGAAAAACTATGACAAACCTAGACAGCATATTAGAAAGCAGAGACATTACTTTGCCAACAAAGGTCTGTCTAGTCAAAGCTATGGTTTTTCCAGTATGGATGTGAGAGCTGGACAATAAAAAAGGCTGAGTGCCAAAGAATTGATGCCTTCTAACTGAGGTGCTGGAGAAGACTCTTGAGAGTCCCTTGGACTGTAAGGAGCTCAAACCAGTCAATCCTAAAAGAAATCAGTCCTGAATATTCATTGAAAGAACTGATGCTGAAGCTCCAGTACTTTGGCCACCTGATGCAAACAACTGACTCATTTGAAAAGACCCTGATGCTGGAAAAGATTGAAGACAGGAGGAGAACAGACGGCAGAGGGCGAGATGGATGGATGGCATCATCAACTCAACAGACATGAGTTTGAGCAAACTCTGGGAGATAGTGAAGGACAGGAAAGCCTGGCATGCTGCAGTCCATGAGGTTGCAGAGTCAGACATGACTGAGCAACTGAAAAACAGCATCAGACCTTCTGTATTTACTCAGCCAGTTAAGCTTCCCCTGCTTTTCCTCTTGTGCAGACAGCTGAGAGCCTACTGGTCCACACCGGAGCTTTAATGAAACCAGTCTTCTGTTGCTATTAATGCTACTTGTATCACCAAATAAAAAGAAATTATCAGATTGACACAGCAGTTTCATTTCATCTCAAATTAATATGTGTGTGACACCTGATTTCATCTGCCAAGGTAAAAAGCCAGAGGAACACGAATTACCCTAAGGGGTGCAGACAGAGGCCAGTCATCCTGCTTATCTCTGCTTTTCACGGCTTTTCTGCAAACTCTAATCAAAGAACGATGATGGAACTCTGAATCACCTGGGGACATGTACAACATGTCCATCCGTTAGTTGGTCTTTCATTTATGGGTGTATTTCATTTCTCATTTGGTGATGAATTGATACAATATAACTAGCTTGTATCTATTTGGAATTTGCTCTGCATCAGCCTTTGTTCTAAATGACTCCCATATGTTATCTCACTGTGGGGTAGAGGCTATTATTATCCCAGGGGATCTGAGACATATGCAGAAGCTAAGTGCTTGTCCAGTGATAAACAGCAAAGGTGGCCACTGAGATTCAAAGCCAGGATTCTGTGACTTCAACCTCTTTGCTATTCTGATACCTTGAGCATCTCTGTCTAGACCAGCTTCATGCTAATCCCTGGGGTTTTTACCCTGACTTAGTCATATCCTTGTTCAAAGAGCTCACAGTCCAGTGAGGGCAATGGGCATGTATATCCTTAATTACAATATGGCCTGATCAGTGCTGTAGGAGATGAACAGACAAGGGTTTGGTAAGAATCCAGAACAGTGATGTACTTGGCCAGGAGAGGGGAAAAGAAGGGAACTGAGGATCAGGAAGGGACTTGATGAACGTTCCACAGTGGGTATAAAATTTGGTCTGGGTTTTGAAGTATAAATAGGAGTTCATGATTATAAAAATCGGATAAAGATTATCAGGCAAGTCACTGTAGATTAAAGCATGTCCTGTTTTTTCCTGTTGGCATGTACTCAGTTGCTCAGTCATGTCTGGTCAGGTCTGACTCAGTCAGGTCTGACTCTTGCCGACCCTATGGACTGTAGCCCGCCAGGCTCCTCTGTCCTTGGGATTCTCCAGGCAAGCATACTGGAGTAGGTCAAACAACAGGCATAATAAAGACAGCGGCCAAAATATGTGGAAACTGGAACCTAATTTTTTAGAAATTTTTCATGCTAAGAAGTTTGACTTTTATTCTAGAGTACACAGAAAAAATTTGGAGTGATTTTAATTAAGTAATTTGAACATATGAATGATAATAAAACAATGTTACATTGCATTTATAAAGCACTTACTTTGTGCTTAATAAATACATACAGAACTTCAATTTTTTCTTCTCAGTGACATGATGTGGCAGATATAGTTATTCCTTTTTACAGATGAGGAAAATCAAGGCAAAAAATAACAGGTCAGACAGCTTGCTTGAGGCTGTCATGGCAGCAAGCCTAACCTGAATCATTGCTACATTCACACATTCTGTCTCGTTGTTTCATTGATTCTACTGACTTAGAAAAATGCTGCAGGAGCAGGTTCAGTTCAGTTCAGTTCAGTCACTCAGCTGTGTCCGACTCTTTGCGACCCCATGAACTGCAGCATGCCAGGCCACCTGTCCATCACCAACTGCTAGAGTCCACCCAAACCCATGTCCATCGAGTCAGTAATGCCATCCAACCATCTCATCCTCTGTCGTCCCCTTCTCCTCCTGCCTTCAGTCTTTCCAAGCATCAGGGTCTTTTCCAATGAGTCAGCTCTTCGAATCAGGTGGCCGAAAGATTGGAGTTTCAGCTTCAACATCAGTCCTTTCAATGAACAACCAGGACTGATCTCCTTTAGGATGGACTGGTTGGATCTCCTTGCAGTCCAAGGGACTCTCAAGAGTCTTCTCCAACACCACAGTTCAAAAGCATCAATTCTTCTGCACTCAGCTTTCTTTATAGTCCAACTCTCACATCCATACATGACTACTGGACAAACCATAGCTTTGACTAGATGGACCTTTGTTGGCAAAGTAATGTCTCTGCTTTTTAATATGCTATCTAGGTTTGTCATAACTTTCCTTCCAAGGAGTAAACGTCTTTTAATTTCATGGCTGCATTCACCATCTGCAGTGATTTTGGAGCCCAAAAAAATAAAGTCAGCCACTATTTCCACTGTTTCCCTATCTATTTGCCATGAAGTGATGGGACTGGATGCCATGATCTTAGTTTTCTGAATGTTGAGCTTTAAGTCAACTTTCTCACTCTCCTCTTTCACCTTCATCAAGAGGCTCTTTAGTTCTTCTTCACTTTCTGCCATAAGGGTGGTATCATCTGCATATCCGAGGTTATTGATATTTCTCCTGGCTATCTTGACTCCAGCTTGTTCTTCCTCCAGCCCAGCATTTCTCATGATGCATATAAGTTAAATAAGCAGGGTGACAATATACAGCCTTGATATACTCCTTTTCCTATTTGGAACCAGTCTGTTGTTCCATGTCCAGTTCTAACTGGTGCTTCCTGACCTGAATACAGATTTCTCAAGAGGCAGGTCAGGTGGTCTGGTATTCCACAGTCTACTGCGATCCACACAGTCAAAGGCTTTGGCATAGTCAATAAAGCAGAAATAGATGTTTTTCTGGAACTCTCTTGCTTTTTTGATGATCCAGCAGATGTTGGCAATTTGATCTCTGGTTCCTCTGCCTTTTCTAAAACCAGCTTGAACATCTGAAAGTTCACGGTTCACGTATTGTTGAAGCCTGGCTTGGAGAAGAGATGAGTGCGATTGTGTGGTAGTTTGATCATTCTTTGGCATTGCCTTTCTTTGGGATTGGAATGAAAACTGACCTTTTCCAGTCCTGTGGCCACTGCTGAGTTTTCCAAATTTGCTGACAGAGTTCAGGAGCAGGTGGGTGGGATTAACAGCCCCAGGCTAGGGTGCATGAGGGGCTGTCATTAGTCTAGACAGTGATGAAAGAGGATCAAAGAGAAGATGAAAATTCTGAAAGGGAAAAATGATGAATCAAGAGTTAATCAAATGATCAAAGCATGGGCTTCCCAGGTGGCGCTAATGGTAAAGAATCTGTCAGTGCAGGAGACCCAAGAGATGCATGTTCAATCCCTGGGTCGGGAAGATCTCCTGGAGTAGGAAATGGCATGCCATTGCAGTAATCTTGCCTGGAAAATTACATGGGCAGAGGACCTGGCAGGCTACAGTATGTAGGGTTGCAAAGAGTCAGACATACCTGAGCGACTGAGCACACATCAAAGCGTAAACTGATTTCTGAATCTTGCAACTGGGCAGAGTATTGGCAGACACTGAGAACCCAGGAGAAGGGGCAACTGGAGATGGGGGAATTTGGCTTGGACAGAGTAAGAATGCCAAGCCTGTGGGGCTTCTGGGTGGAGGTGTCCAGATCTGTCCATCCTGCCAGCTGAGATGTGCAAATTGAAGTAAGGCTCAGTGGAAAGGAGGCCTGGGCTCTGGTCCCAGCTGGGCTGGAAGCCATGGAATGCCTCCATAAAGCTTCAACTTCCTCACCTACAAAATGTACGAGAGAAATGAAATGACCTTGAAGGTCCCCTCTAGGCTAAAATGTGGTAATTCTATGTTCCCAGTCCAGAAGGACACAATTACCTGTGGAAGTCAATCCTGGAAGCCAGTCAGCTTGTAAGCTAGACTTTGAATAGTGTGTCACACTCCACTGCAGCAATCAAAGTCTTCAGGAATATTCATAGAGCTAAAGCAGCAGGCTAATAATTATAACTTAGGAGGTTTCTGGGAGTTTTTCCATATTTTTAGTCTAATGAGGAAGTAACTCTGCATGGTGAGCCGAAGGTGGCAAAACCCACCAAAGGCTAATTTTCATTGCCTTGAGGCGATCTCTTTCATTTGACACCCCATGTACTTGCTTTTCTGGAAGGTCAATTCTCTGATGCCCCATGGAATCCAGACTCACTTTCCATTTAAAACCTGCATTGGCAGAATTGCTCAGCTGCTGCTAGAAATGGTTGATGGGAGGTGGGGCTGATCTTTCCACGCCACTGAGTCATGCTGGAGAAAGCCGCTTCCATGGAGCCCAGTGTCCACCCAGAGTATTCATTCATGGGCTCACAAGAATGCCTATAAAGCATGCAGCGTGTACTGGTCACTGTGAAAGACCCTGGGGATGTAGCAAGGAAGGCTGCTGCCGGGGCATTGTGATTCAAGAGCCACTTTTATTAATGTGCATGTTAACGGCGAACTACACATTATTTTCTTTTGGATTATGTCAAAACCTTGATTTCCTAAATTTAGCATTCCTGGACCTTCATAAACATTCTTGATTTTGGTTCCAATTGAATTCACAGATTTAATGCATTGACTTTGGAGAGATTTTGTACTATAAGACATGTAAAGCACATATGTATATACTTCATGCTAAGTCATTTCAGTCTTGTTTGACTCTTTGCAACCCTATGGACTATAGCCCACCAGGCTCCTCTTCCATAGGATTCTCCAGGCAAGAATACTGGAGTGGGTTGCCATGCCCTCCTCCAGGAGATCTTCCCCACCCAGATACCAAAACTGTGTCTCTTATGTCTCCAGGCAGGTTCTTTACTGCCTCACATATATGTAGTGTGTGTGTACATATATTTTTTATGATACATTATTTTTCTTTTCAGCATATACATAAAGATAGTATAACATGGTGGAAAATGTCTGGATATTGAAGGAGACAGAGCAAGCCTTTGGTCATCATTCTGGATGACACTGGAGAATGGGGGAAGCCAGGCTTCCGATGAGGCTTGGGACCTTGGTAGGTCTGTCACTGCTCCAAGCCTGGCTTCCTCAGTTCAGTTCAGTTGTGTCCAACTCTTTGCGACCCCAAGGACTGCAGCACACCAGGCTTCCCTGTCCATCACCAACTCCCAGAGATTGCTCAAACTCATGTCCATCGAGTCAGTGATGCCATCCAACCATCTCGTCCTCTGTGTCCCCTCCCCCTCCCACCTTCAATCTTTCCCAGCATCAGGGTCTTTTCCAATGAGTCAGTTCTTCGCATCAGGTGGCCAAAGTATTGGAGCTTTAGCATCAGTCCTTCCAATGAATATTAGGGCTGATTTCCTTTAGGATGGACTGGTTTGATCTCCTTGCAGTTCAAGAGACTCTCAAGAGTTTTCTCCAACACCACAGTTCAAAATCATCAGTTCTTTGGCACTCGGTTTTCTTTATGCTCCAGCTCTCGCATCTATACATGACTACTGGAAAAACCATAGCTTTGCTTCCTCAGATGGAGATAATGATCATATTCACCTCACAAGGTCCTTCTGAGGTTTAAAGGAGATCATGCACATGAAGCTGCAGATAGGACTCCATAAATACTAGCTTCCCTGAGGAGTACATAGTAGAGGTAAAGAAACTTAAAGAGCTTCTAGCGCATGGTAGATGCTCAGTCAATGGCACATTAATAACACAGCTCTTAGCGTTGTAAAGAAAGCCACTGCTCATGATAACAGTGGGACAGCTGTTTTGAGTCCCCGCTTGAAAGTTGCAAGAACAGCCTTCCACACTCTTCCACTTGCTGCCTCGATGGCCCTGAACTCTTTTCTCTTCATCTGTGGTTCAGGGTGCTTTAAGGATGTGTGTGTGCGCTCAATGGCGTCCAACTCTTTGCAACCCCGTGGACTGTAGCCCACCAGGCTCTGCTGTCCATGGAATTTTCCAGGCGCGAATACTGGATCAGGTTGCCATTTCCCATTCCAGGGGATCTTCCCAACCCAAGGATCGAAACTGTGTCTCTTGTGTCTCTTGCATCAGCCTTCTCTGTGTCTCAAATCTGTCTCTCCTTTCTCTTAAAAAGTCATCAGACACTGAGTCTAGGAAGGATCCACCCTGAATCCAGGATGATTTTTATCTTGATGTCCTTAATTACATCTGCAAAGTCCCTATTTCTGAATCAGGCCCTGTTCACAGATACTGGAGGTTAGTACTTGGACATAGTCTTTTGCGGACACTATTCACCTTCCCTGGTGGCTCAGGTGGTAAAGAATCTGCCTGCAATGTGGGAGATCTGGGTTGGATCCCTGGATCAGGAAGATCCCCTGGAGAAAGGAATGGCTACTCACTCCAGTATTTTTGCCTGGAGAAGTCCATGGCCAGAGGAGCCTGGTGAGCTACAGTCTGTGGGTTCACAAGGAGTCAGACATGACTGAGCAACTAACATTTTCACTTTCATTCACCCAGTTACACCCCTTCATGTCTCTACCTCCTCATCTGGAATGTGGAGATCATTGTAGCACTTGTTTTACTGGGTGACTGGGAGGATGAAGGGAGCTGGATGTGTAAAATCCTCAACACGGCACCTAGCAAACAGTTTCCACACTCATTCATTCATACATGAAATAATGGTGACAGGTGTGTGTCTTGTACCTGTCCAAGTTCTAACCCTCTGTGATGCCCTCACTTCTAAGCACTGGTTCCAGGACACTACAGCAGTCATTTTGGTGGCATATGGGTTGTGACATAAATGTTGTTTGTGTTCTTTCAGCCCCAGGTGTGCAAGGGAAGGGAGATTGTCACCTTCTCTGGGAGGGGAGTCACAGGCGGCAGATATTTGTCACTTGGCTGGTCAGGATAGCCAGGACAGAACTGGTCAGATGCTGCTTCTTCCCTAAATTCCAGATGGGCTTGGGACAGCCAGGCATGACAAGGCTTTATGGGGACAGCTGGACACACAGCCTCTACTGTAGTCCTGGGCGTGTCCCTGCCTCTGGCCCTGTCTGAGCACGTGGGCCGGGCCAGCAGCTGTCAAAGTCCTGGTTCTGCACAGACCGGCACGACTGTCTCCCTCTTTATCAGAACCCTTCGCACAGAGGGAAGAAGGCCAAGTACACAGATTGGGGTGCAGGGAAGGAAGCCCCTCCGGGTTGGAGTCCAGCCTCAGGCTCCCAGGGCAGGATGCAGAGTAGCACAGCTCAGTGCCTGAAGAGGCTAGGAAATCAAATGTTCGCTCCCCGGATGTTTACTAAATAGGTACAACTACCACCTTTGAATTCAGGTTGGTCTAGGATGGATAGGGAGGGGCAGATGGAAAGATGCTCAGAATGCCAAGCTCAGAGGGTCTGGAGACTGATGCGTCATGAGGAGGAGGAATTTAGGATGGTCCCCAGGCTGACTGGGTGGACAGTGAGAAGCTGAGTTTGATGAAGAGAGGACGTTTGAATGACAATTCTATAATAAAAACCATGTCCAAGATTTCCAGAGCACTCACAATGGGCCAGTCTGGCATCGGGCTTAGCTCTTAGCCAGCCTTTTTCCTTAATCCTCATAAGAACCCTGTGAATAGACTGTTTATTATGGCTCATGCTTTACAAACTGAAGCAAAGAGAATGTGTTAACCCAGCTGCGATCACACCAACCTTCTTCCTGTTCCCCAGCACACACACCACTTGTTGCTAAGTCACTTCAGTCGTGTCCGACTCTGTGCAACCCCATAGATGGCAGCCCACCAGGCTCCTCTGTCCCTGGGATTCTCCAAGCAAGACCACTTGGTGAGGCTCAAATAAACCAAAATGACATTTCCTCGAACTCCCAATATCTTCCCTAATGTAGACTGATTATGGTTTTATACCCAAAGGTTGATGCAAAGCTTACTTCAAACTGGAATTGACCAGTATGTAAGGCGCACCTCAGCTCTGCACTTCTCTGCTGTGACTTCATGTGCTCTGCTGTCCCTCTCTGAACCTCTTCGGTAGAGTGTGTCAAATGATAATATGACCCTGGGGGTTGTCGTGAGGAGGAAAGGAGAATCTTTGCGTGCAATTGCTATAAAATACAAAATAAATGGAGTGGGTCGCTGGAGGGCAGCTGGAATTTGGCCGAGGGTCAGGTTCATTGATGGTAAGAGTTGGACCATAAAGAAAGCTGAGTGCTGAAGAATTGATGCATTTGAACTGTGGTGTTGGAGAAGACTCTTGAGAGTTCCTTAGACTGCAAGGAGCCATCCTGAAGGAGATCAGTCCTGAATATTCATTGGAAGGACTGATGCTGAAGCTGAAGCTCCAATACTATGGCCACCTGATGCGAAGAACTGACTCACTGGAAAAGAGCCTGATGCTGGAAAAGATTGAAGGCAGGAGGAGAAGGGGGCGACAGATGACAAGATGATTGGATGGCATCACTGTCTCAATGTTGGGTTTGAGCAAGCTTCGGGAGATGGTGGAGGACAGGAAAGCCTGGCATGCTGCAGTCCATGGGGTCCCAGAGTCAGACACGACTGAGTGACTGAACATCAACAGGTTCAAGTGTCCAGCTGCCCATCTAGAGCCCAGATTCAAGCGTCCGTTGTCTACCTTCGTCTGCCTCGTCTGGCCCTTCCTGCCCCCACGCTGTCTAAATGCCAGTCTGAAAACTGAGTCGAGATGTTTTTAATCACAACATGTCCTGGTTCCCCATGACAGAGCTTGGCTGCTCTGACACCTGTAAAATGGAATTACATCTGTAAATTAATTTTCTAGAAATGACCTGCATTTCCCAAGACTTTCCTGGAAGCCAGTGTAAGCAATTAAAGCTTGAGACGCACTCCTGTCCTGGTGAGTCGGGGGTGAGGCAGTGATGAACCCACCTCCCAGCAGCTTAGGAAGCAGCAGGACCCCAGAGGACCCCAGGACAGCTGCAGCCCCCTGAGGAGTGAGGGTCCATCCCTCTGGGGGCTCCACCCTCCACTGGTTTATTACAGAGCTAAAATTCACATAACGTAAAATGAACTGTTTGCAAGCGAACGCAGTGGCATTTAGTACATTCGCCACATTGTGTAGCTGCCAGCTCTGTCTAATTCAGGAACATTCGTCATCCCGGAGGAAATCCGATGAGCAGTTGCGCCCCATCCCCCCACCAGCTCCTGGCAGCCCCTGATTAGCCATCTGTCTGTGCATTTACTTATTCTGGGTATTTTGTGTTGATTCCCACCTATGCTAAAATAACGTTGCCCTGAGACTGGCACTAGGCACCAAGGGCTTTAACCATTCTGGTTGTTGGGACATCTGACCCAGTGTTGGTGCCAAAGCAGACTGACATTTACCTAGCTTCTCAGCCCCTTAGGAGTGAACCAAATCTGGCCTCTGTACCCCAACACCAAATTAAATCTCAGAGACAGAGTTTTGGGTGAAGTAGGAAAGGATAGCTTTACTGCTTTGCTGGATGAATCACAAGCTGGAATCAAGATTGCCAGGAGAAATAACACAACCTCCAATATACAGATGATAGCACTCTAAGGGAAGAAAGTGAAGAGAAACTAAAGAGCCTCTTGATGACTGGGAAAGAGGAGAGTGAAAAAGCTGGCTTAAAACTTAACATTCAAAAAACTAACATCATGGCATCTGGTCCCATCACCTCATGGCAAATAGAAGGGGAAAAAGTGGACAAAATGACAGATATTATTTTCTTGGGCTCCAAAATCATTGCAGATGGTGATTTCAGCCATGAAATTAAAAGATGCTTGGCCCTTGGAAGTAAACCTATGACAAACCTAGACAGTGTATTAGGAAGCAGAAGCATCACTTTGCTGACAAAGGTCCATATAGTCCAAGCTATAATTTTTCCAGTAATCATGTACAGATGTGAGAGTTGGACCAGAAGGCTGAGCACCAAAGAATTCATGCTTTTAAATGGTGGTGCTGGGCAAAACTCTTGGGAGTCCCTTGGACAGCAAAGAGATCAAATCAGTTGATTCTCAAGGAAATCAGTCCTGAATATTCATTGGAAGGACTGATGCTGATGCTGAAGCTGAAGCTCCAATACTTTGGCCACCTGATGCGAAGAGCCAACTCATTGGAAAAGATCCTGATACTAGGAAAGACTGAAGGCAAAAGGAGAATGGGGTGGCAGAGGATGGAATGATTAGATAGCATCACCGATTCAATGCATATGAATTTGAGCAAACTCCAGGAGATAGTGAAAGTCAAGGAAGCCTGGTGTGCTGCAGTCCACGGAGTCCACGGAATTGCAAAGAGTCAGACACGACTCAGCAACAGCAGCAACAACAAATTGCTTTTCCAGGCAAAGGGGGCCACAGCAAGCAACTGCCCTCAAAGCCGTGTGTCCCCACCTGGAGGGGGTAGTGAGGGGTCTTACAGTAATGGTTCAAAGAGGATGATCAGCTCATGGACATTTTTCTGATTGGTTATTGGTGAGGTAAGTGAGAGTCTGCATCATTCACCTTCTGGTTCTAACCAGTCTGGGGTCTGCTTGCTTGGTTGGGGCTTCCCAGGTGGCGCTAGTGGTAAAGAACCCCCCTGCCAGTGCAGAAGACGTAAGAGGCGCAGATTCGATCCCTGGGTTGGGAAGATCCCCTGGAGGAGGGCATGGCAATCCACTCCAGTATTTCTTGCCTGGAGAATCCTATGGACAGAGGAGCCTGGCAGGCTACAGTCCATGGGGTTGCAAAGAGGCCGACACGACGGGAGCGACTTAGCACAGCACATCAAACCCTTAATTTCTCCCACCTGATGGGGGTTTCGGTATCTGCAGAAGAGCTCGAAAATGTTGCTATGTGTATTGCTTGGGAAGGGACCAGGACTCTGCCCCAAGGCTGCACTGTTGTTTCTTGTCTGTTCCTCCCTTGTCTCTACATCCCCTCCCATCCTTGCTTCACATCTGTTTCAAACTACAGGTTGGAGCTAAGGGAAGATCACACACTCTGAGTGAAGCCTATTTCCTGTCATCAAAGAATCGGCGGAGACAGAGAGTCTTTGTGTCCAGGAGCCCCACAGAGTCCTGCTCCGTAACAGGGGCACAGGCTCTTCCTCTTAACTCAGACTTTATTCCCCATGCTGACCATCATTCCTGCTGCACCGAATCCTCCTCCCCGCTGCTTTCCCTGACTCCCCAGCAGAACACCATCTGCTGCACCCTCGGGGTGCCCCGTCTGTATTCTGTCCCAGGTGTCACGTGGGGTTTCCTGCTATGCCTGCACCTTATCTCAAGCTGGCTTCTGACTCACAGATGGTAGTAACTACATAGCATCGTCGATGGAATGCTAGCCTCACAGTTCAGCTCCTGGCCCCATGTCCTCCTTCTTGGGCGTGATGCATGTCAAATGAGATGCCCAGTGATGTCTTTTGTCCTGTCTTTGGCAGCCCCGGAAGTGTTCCAGGTGTATGTGGACGGAGGCCCTGGCTACTCCTACCCCGTTGACTGGTGGTCCCTGGGTGTCACGGCCTACGAGCTGCTGCGGGGCTGGGTAAGATGTTTGTCTGTGTGGTGGACGTGGGGACTGTGGAAGGGGGTGCTCAGGTCCTCCCAGGCTTGGGTAGAGTCGGATGGCCATGTCCCATGGCTGGTGCACCGTGCTGGCAAGGAGCCCTGGGTGTCTGTCCTGATGGCCCATGTGCCAGCTCCACGGTCTTGAGTGTTGAAAAGCTCTTAACAAGCCTCTGGTCCAGCCCCTCATTCTACTTGTGGGGAGAGGGGTGTCGAGGGGAAGGGTCTCTTGCGAAGCTCAGCCACGGATCAGTGGCAGCTCAAACACCCAAATCATCCCAATCTCATGATTTCAACCCACAATATCAGGCACTCGTGCCTGATCAGACTCTTCTGCTTGTTTTTTGCTGTTGTTATTTTGTCCCAATCTTCCCCGAATACTTAGCTGTGTCCTATAAAAGTGGGGCATTCAGTGCGCATTTCTGTTTTATTTCATTTAAATGTAATAGCTGAACATGACTAAGTGAACTCTTTAGCAACTAATAGCTCAGTTTTATTTTAGCAGGAAGAATTATGTCAAACTAATTTGGAGGCATATTTTCTCTATACAAATATCATTTGAAAAGGATGCCACTTAACCTCTCAGGACCATGGTTTCCCCCTTATACAATGAGGATAATAACATCCTTTCCTTCCATTCTGTGCACTGAAGTTATCCCAGGATTGATGTGCCCAGCTGGGACACACGGCTTTCGTATTAGTCATCTTACAGCATCAAAGAGTCGGGCACAACTTAATGACTGAACAACACAACAATGACACCTTATAGGTCTAGCACCCAGCACATAGCTGTGGAGAGTGAGTTCCCATCACTGGCTGCTCTTTTAACGTTGCTCACAGTCATCTGCATGTTTAAGCTGGCAGTCAGCGCTCCTCGAGGACAGGGGCTCCCAGTGCAGGGGGATGAGGGATGGGGATGAATGAATGATGACAGCTGTGTGAAAACCATCCAAGCTATGTTATTCATTACCGCCGTGTGGTCCAAGCAACTGTTCTCTGCTGTTGATCTCAATTATTTCCCCTGAGTTCCTCAAAAAACGTATTATGGCACATGGTTTTTTAAGAATGCAAAAAGTATATTTGTGATCTTGTGAGTTTTCTCGGGCACTGAATGAAAACTATCTCCCGCAGGCTTACCTAAGGCTTACCTATGGGCTCTCCTGGTGGCTCAGTGGGTAAAGAATCTGCCTGATTCTTGAGCTGCCACCGATCCACGGCTGAGCTTCGCAAGAGACCCTTCCCCTCGACATCCCTCTCCCCACAAGTAGAATGCAGGTTCAGTCCTTGGGTCGGGAAGATCCCCTGGAGGAGGGCATGGTAACCCACTCTAGTATTCTTTCCTGGAGAATCCCCTGGACAGAGGATCCTAATGGGCTATAGTCCACAGGGTCGAAAAGAGTCAGACACGTCTGAAGTGAGTGAGCACGCATGCACGCAGGCTTACCTATTCCTGGTCAGTTCCTTTGTCACGTACTGGTCCTTTGATATACACGCTCAGGGAGGGAACATGAGGGTCCCCATGGTATTTGTATGAACCAGAGGACACAGGCATCACTAGATGCTGTTTATGATGTAATCAGTCATACAAATGACCTTGGCAAGCAATTCACCTAAGTGTGATTGGTTGCTTGCCAGCAGAAAGTATATTCTTGGTCAGATTACAGGTCAGTAGAGATAGTCATACTGAGTGAAATAAGTCAGAGAAGGAGAAATATCATATGACATCATATATGTGGAATCAAAAAAGAATTGATACAAATTAACATACTTAAAAAACACAGATTCACAGACTTTGAGAACGAACTTATGACTGCCAGGGAGAAGGATGAGGGGAAGGGATAGTTAGAGAGTTTGGGATGGACATTACACACTGCTATATTTAAAATGGATAACCAACAAGGATCTACTTGTATGGTATATGGAACTCTGCTCAATGTTATGGCAGGCTAGAGGGAAGGGGAATTTGGGGGAGAATGGATACATGTGTATATATGGCCGAATCCCTTTGCTATTCACTTGAAACTATCCCAACATTATTAATCAGCCATTTGTTGTTGTTTAGCCCCTAAGTCATGTCTGCCTCTTGTAACCCCATGGACTGTAGCCCAGTAGGATCCTCTGTCCATAGGATTCTCCAGGCAAGGATACCTGAGTGGGCTGCCATTTCCTTCTCCAGGGGACAGGGATCGAACCT
Source organism: Cervus elaphus (assembly GCF_910594005.1). Lineage (NCBI taxonomy): Eukaryota > Metazoa > Chordata > Mammalia > Artiodactyla > Cervidae > Cervus > Cervus elaphus. The sequence goes on from NC_057820.1 coordinate 13,150,615, forward strand.
GTGTCTCCTGCATTGGCAAGCAGATTCTTAGTAAAAAGTTTAAAAAAAAAAAAACAAACATGGATTAGAACAGTCAAAGATGATGACTTGGAAAAAAGCCTCAAGGGCTTCAAAACAAAATGTGCACCTTGAGGGCTGTGATTCTACTCTGGTCACTTGACTCCTCTGAGCCCTGGCTTCCTCCTTCCTGAAATGGGGATGATGAGGCCAGCCGGTGGGGCAGGGAGGTCACCAAGGTGATTCCGGAAGAAAATGTGGGCAGCGCATAGGCAGTGTCCGGCACACAGGAGGACTCTGATTGCTGCATAAATGTTCACGTGGTGATGATTCAGAGGCAGGTGGATACAGAGACAGTGCTGTATCAGTGCCAAGAAGGGCAGCTGCGGCTGACACAGCAGTCAGAAGGACAGTCGGGGGACTTTCTAGAAAGGACCGTGAGGTCACCTGGAGGTGCTGGCTTTACTCTGTAGGAAGTGCAGTGCAGTCCGTGGAAGGGACAGCATAGTGCTTAAGCCAGAGGGTTATGGAAATCCTAAGGTTTCCCAGGTTTCTCCATGGGTAAAGAATCTGCCTGCAATGCAGGAGACCCAGGTTTGATCCCTGGTTTTGGGAATCACATGTTTTGGGGATCAAATTCCAGTTTTGTTGCAGTTCCTGAATGTTCTGTGCTGAGCCTGCTTCTTGTCTGTCAAATGGGAAGAATTGTGGTTGCAAAGCACAGGATTCCTCAGCCTTAGCTCTATGGTTGCTTGGGTCTGGATACCACTTTGTGTGGGGGCTGCCTTGTACATTAGAGAGTGTTTAGCAGCATCCCTGGCCTCTACCCACTAGAGACCAGCCGGAATCGCCCCCACAACCAAAATGTCACCAAATGTTGCCAGACGTCCCTTGGGGGACAAATCATCCCCAGTTGAGAACCACTGCCATAGAGCAATCAAGGGGAATGGGCGAAAGGAGATTCTGAGTGTCAGGCCACTGGCCCATGGCCTGGCACAATGTGCTTTGCATGCAGTCGCAGGTAGAGCCCTAAAACCCACACCATGGCACCATGAAGACTTCTACCCTCTCTGCTTCCTCCCAACCATCTCCCTCACCTGGTATTACCCTTGGCTTTGACTCCAGTCAGCGTTTCTCCTTAAGGTTCAGTAGACAGAGAAGTGGAGGTGATGGGGAATAGAGGAGGGTTATGGAGGTCCTAGGGTTTCCCAGGTGGCTCAGTGGGTAAAGAATCTGCCTGCAATGCAGGAGACCCAGGTTCAATCCCTGGGTCAGGATGATCCCCCAGAGAAGGGACTGGCTGCCCACTCCAGTATTCTTGCCTGGACGATTCCATGGACAGAGGAGCCTGGCGGGCTACAGTCTATAGGATTGCCAAGGGTCAGACGTGGCTGAAGCGACTGAGCATGCACGCACACATGCATGGAGATCCTACAGTTTGCAGCAGAACTAAGAACCTCTGGACGCACAACAAATGGTGGGCTCAACCACAGAGACGAGCATCTGTTGGTGTATTAACCCAACGAAGTGAGAGAGGCAGCCCTTGAGTTGAGCATTGCCTTCCTGTCTTTCTGTAAAGCAGAGAGATTACTGAGCTGGGAGTTTGAAACCTGGGGTGAAATGAACTCTCTGACCTTGCCCCTCCAGTTTCCATAAAGCGAGGGATTTTCAAGCTGTGCTTCCTGAAAGTAAAGGACCCTGCAGGAATGATTCGACAGTTCATAGGGGAAAAAAGATTTCTCCAGCTGCTGGAGGTTTAAGCAACCTGGGGAACTGTTCTTCACTTGCATCTGTTCTATGTTTTGGATTTTGAGCAAAAAGATTTAAGGGGAAAAACATTGGATGAGATGGTCCCCAAGGCCCAGCTCAGCTCTAGCAGTTAAAATAACAGGTCTATGGCAATTCTTTTCCTGTTTCTTCTGTTTCTTGGTAAATTGGAATTTTTGTAAACTGGGTTTCCTAGAATAGACACACTTGTACTCCATAATGAGTCTATCTGGTACCCTGCTGCCAAAATTACTTTCACCAGCTGAACAGGTAATTATTTCACCTTAAAAATACCACTGGCTTCCCTGGTGCAGTGCAGGAATCCCAGGTCTGATCCTTGGGTTGGGAAGATCCCCTGGAGAAGAGAATGGCTACCCACTCCAGTATTCTTGCCTGGAGAATTCCACAGACAGTAGAGCCTGGCAGGGTACAGTCCATGGGGTTGCAAAGAGTCAGATACGACTGAGCGTCTAACACTTTCACTTTTGGAAATACCACTCAGTTTTCCAAGTCAGCACATCCTAAGACCAATGAGTGAGACCAAGACTCAGGAGAACTCTTGACCACAAGCCGATGGAATGTTGATCTTAATATTGAACAATATTCTCGTCGAAGGGCCTAGGTTTCTCCACAGCCACCCAAACAGATCAAGGCTGAGCCTGGAACTTCAAGATGCAGTGCAGATCTTAGTCATAGTTTCCAAATGCATTTCCAGAAATATTTAACTGCTCTATTAGCCTCATGGCTAATTGTAGTTACTACTGTTCCCATTATTGTTGTTTTTATTGGTCTGGTTCCCTCCAGAAGTGGGGGGAGAGAGAGAGAGGCTCTTTGGGGGGCCTGGGGGGCAAGTAGAATTCATGGATGCCTTGAAGTAGCCAGGTAGGAGACAGAATGAAGCGTAAATGATAACAGAAGTCTTTATGCTTGCAGCTGGCTCATTCTCCAGTTGGGTGCTTGAGTTCCAGGCTCTGGTGGAAAGAGCTGCGAAGGAGAATCTGTGTCTCTGGGACATTGGGAAAGTCACTTTTTGTCTCTCAACCTCAGTTTCCCAAACTTTAAAAATGAAGAGGTGAGCCAGCACCGTGACACCTGCAGTAGTTGGGTTACCAGAATGGGTCTGGGACCGGAGTCAGAGAAATAGCCTTTTGAGAGGCAAAAGATGGGAAGACGCGATTGTGAAACGATCCTGAAGAGTTCAGAAACCAGAGTCTCAACCCCTGAAGGCCGGTCTTCAGGTGGTGGCCTGAACTCTGGTTTTCTGAACCCCCTCCCGCACTAAGGCAGCACCCCTCCACCCCTTCCATGCACCCAGCACCCACTGTAGGGACCACCCCCCAAGCACGCACCCCACACCCGAAACCCCTCACTGCCGTCTTTTCCAAGATGAAGAGCTGAGAGGGGTCGGGACCCTGTCTGTCTGCTCACACCAGGGACCTGGTCTACACAGAGCGCCGACACCTCCCAGAACAAAGCAGACGTCAGACACCTTCCCTAGAACTCTGCCTGAGGACGGCCAGGGTAATGGTCTTAGTCTGATTGGGCTGTTGTGACCAAGTCCGACAGACCGGGTGGCTTAAACAATAGACGCCTGTTCTCTCGTGGCTCTGGGACCTAGAAGCCCAAGTTCAAGGTGTCTTCAGGGCTGACTCCTTCTGAGGGCGGTGAAGGAAGCTGCCCCTTTATACCTCACATCAAGGTGCTCCTTCCTTGCTCATAGATGGCCGTCTTCTCCCTGTGTCTTCTTGCATGGTGTCCCCTCAATGTCTATCTCCCCAGGTCCTAGGGTCCCCTTTTTCTAGGGTTTCCCCTGTGTACAAGGACACCAATCATATTGAATTGAGGTCCCTCCTAATGACCTCGTGTGAACTTGATCGCCTCTGTAAACACCCTGTCTCCAAACAAGGCCACGTTCTGAGGTGCTGGGATTTGGACTTGAACATACAAGCTTGAGGGACACACTTCCCTCTGTGACAGTAGCGCTCAGAGGTAAGCTGGGGGCTGATACTGCCTGCGGTTTAATATCGATACCATCACATCCTAGCTCTGGGGCTTGGGGCCTCTGGCTCATCTGCTATAAAGTGGTCATATTGTGCGTGCGTGCTAAGTCGCCTCAGTTGTGTCCAACTCTTTTTGACCTTATGGACTGTAGCCTGCCAGGCTCCTCTGTCTGTGGGATCCTCCAGGCAAGGATACTGGAGTGGCTTGCCAGGCCCTCCTCCAAGGGATCTTCCCGACTCAGGGATGGAACCCAGGTCTCCTGTGTCTCCTGCATTGGCAGGTGGGTTCTTTACCACTAGCGCCATCTGGGAAGCACAAGTGGTCACATTCACAGTAGCCACCTCATGGAGATGCTGGGAGCTTTGTGTCACATCCCAGATGCTCTCAGTGAACATTCACTGTCATTTCTAATCGTGATGGTGGTTCCTAGCAAAACGCAAAGGGATCCTGCAACATGAAAGCAGGCAGCAGCTTTGGGTAGAAATTCTGAAACTGAAAATGCACTCCACTTCCTATTAAATTCAAAAATGTTTGAAGCCAGATTTAAAGAATGTTAGTGTAGCAAGCTAATTAGACTTTCTAAGGAGTCCTCAGGCTTCCCTGGTGGCTCAGATGGTAAAGAATCTGCCTGCATTGCAGGAGATCCCGGTTCAATCCCTGGGTCAGGAAGATTCCCTGGAGGAGGGCATGGCAACCCACTCCAGTATTCTCGCCTGGAGAATTCCATAGACAGAGGAGCCTGGCAGGCTACAGTCCCGCCAGGACTGTAGGGGTCGCAAAGTGGACACACACACAGGGAGCTCACAGTTTGGGATTTTGCCCTGTTGGCTGGAAGGGAGGGTCCCAATTCAGTGAAAACAGGTGGGAGAGGAGGCAGGCAGTCAGGAAGAGGCCCCTTTCTGGGTGGATATATCAGAAGGCACAGTGCACCCATGTCGGCAGGCATCTTCCCCAGAGGGGCCCCATTTGGTAGAGATACAGACACTTCCTTCCAGGGAATTGTATCCCAACCAGGGCTCAGGATCCCCTCACTTTCCCAGGTTGCCTTCTCCAATTGCTGCAGCCCCATGGGAATCCAAGTTCCATGAGGTTGGAGCTGGCCCCTTATGCAGCATGGGAGCCCAGCATGGTGTTTAGACTCCCGGTCCATGTTCCATCAGCAACTGTGGATGATCTGATCATCATCTTTGCTGTCCTTGTGCTCCGGGACCCGCTGGGCAACAGATACTGCTCAGTGCCCTGAGAACACAGAGATGGAGGTACTGTAATCCCACCTACCAGGAGCACCGCCCCCCACTGCCTTGCAGGAACTCCATACTGTCCAACCAAGGTCATGTGGATTAACAATGAGCTCATTCCTCCAGATTTCTCCAGGATCAGTTTAGTCATTGAAACACACATGCTTAGGAAACAGTTGCCTGCTCCAGCCCTGGGTCATGTGACCCTGATGGGAACCTGGAAGCTTCCTGGAGGACACAGCCAGGGGGAGGGTGAAGAAGAGGCTCTGAAAGAGCTGTTCTTGGGTGGGAGGGGTGGAGGGAGCGTCAGAGTGAGTCAGCTGCTGTTCAGACACTGTCCCAGCCTCTTCCCCAAGGTCCCAGTCAAAGGAGCCTTCCCAAGCTTTGAGAGGTGTTTGGAGGCCAAAAAAAAAAAAAGAAAATCTGCCCACTCCAATGTCAAGAGGACGTGTCAGAAAGTTCAACGCTCTGCTGTGCTGGGGAATTGGCGAACAGGGCTTAGACATCCTTCCGGTGCAGGAGAGAGGATGGCAGGTGGCAGTGGCCCAGCCTCCCTGCCTCCCTCGCCCAACCAGACCCAGACCTGGTGATTCCCACCGTGCTCACTCATGGGGCCGTTCAGCCAGGGCAGGGAAGATGCAGCCAAGCCCGCCAGTGGGTGGGGGGCTGTGGATGGTGAGAGCCGCTCCTCTCTGCAGGCCTAGGTCTGGAACAGAGACTCTGGGGTTAGGCTGTAGGGCATGGGTGCTGCCTCTGCCGCATCCTGGCTGTGTGACCTCACCAATCACTGACCCTTCTGGGGCTGTAAGGGAACACCCACCCACTGGGTTCCTGCGCTGGTCAGTGTTGACACAGGGGTCCAGGCCACCTGTTCAGCCGTGTAACTGGAACACCCACTGTTACCTGCAGGGAAAGAAAAACCACCCCTTGTAATGACACAGGTTTTTTTATTTTATGTTTGCTTTTCAGTCACTAAGTCACGTCCAACTCTCTGTGACCCCATGGACTGCAGCCGCACGCCAGGCTTCCCTGTCCTTCAGTATCTCTCAGAGTTTGCTCAAACTCTCGTCCTTCGAGCCAGTGATGCCATCCAACCCTCTCATCCTCTGTCATCCCCTTCTCCTCCTGCCCTCAATCTTTCCCAGCATCAGGGTCTTTTCCAGTGAGTTAGCTCTTCACATCAGGTGGCCAAGGTTTTATTGTTGAACTATAATTTATTTACAATGTTGTCTTAATTTTTGCTGTGCAGCAAAGTGATTTAGTTATATGTTTATAGATATGGGTATAGATACATACACTCTTTTCCATTATGGTTTATCATGGGATCTTGACTATAGTTACCAGTGCTATAGAGTAGGACCTTGTTGTTTATCCATTCTATATGTAATAGTATACATCTTCTAATCCCAAACTCTCGATCCATCCCTCCCCTACACCCATCTCTCTTGGCAACCACAGGTCTGTTCTCTGTGTCTGTTTTAGCCATGTGGACGGCTGTCTCTGATACTGTCTGTTGTCCCTTGTTACAGAGACCGTATGAAATCCACTCGGCCACGCCCATCGATGAGATCCTTAACATGTTCAAGGTGGAGCGTGTCCACTACTCTTCCACGTGGTGCAAGGGCATGGTCGCCCTGCTAAAGAAGGTAAGGGGGTAGCCGCCCGTCTACCTGGCCAGGGAGCTGGTCACTCAGTGCAGAAACAAACAGACCAGCCGACTAAGGAACGAGAGGACGAATGGACGGACAGTGGTGGAAATACCAAAGTCAGCAGGCTTCCAACATCTTACTGAAGTGCTCTTACCATCTCGCTTCAAGATCACAAAGCCGCTGGACAGAGGGGTGTGGCCTGAAGTCAAGTCTGGGATGACAAAGCCCTCAGGCTTTTTTCACTCCACTACCAACTTCTAATAATTAGAAATATTTCATACATATGGTTCTTTAACATTTTTACAAATCATCTTTTAACTCACTGAGCTTTAAGAAATTAGGTATCTCCTGACTTTTCCTAGGAATTTTTCAGTTCAGTTCAGTTACTCAGTCATGTCCAACTCTTTGCAACCCCATGGACTGCAGCATGCCAGGATTCCCTGTCCATCACCAACTGCCGGAGCTTGCTCAAACTCATGTCCATCCAGTCAGTGATGCCATCCAACCATCTCATCCTCTGTTGTGCCCTTCTCCTGCCTTCAGTCTTTCCCAGCATCAGGCTCTTTTCCAATGAGTCAGTTCTTCATATCAGGTGGCCAAAGTATTGGAGTTTCAGCTTCAGCATTAGTCCTTCCAGTGAATATTTAGGACTGATTTCCTTTATGATTGACTGGTTGAATCTCCTTGCAGTCCAAGGTACTCCCAAGAGTCTTCTCCAATACTGCAGTTCAAAAGCATCAATTCTTAGGCGCTCAGCTTTCTTTATAGTCCAACTCTCACATGACTACTGGAAAAGCCATAGCTTTGACTAGACGGACCTTTGTTGGCAAAGTAATGTCTCTGCTCTTTAACAGGCTGTCTAGATTGGTCATAACTTTTCTTCCAAGGAACAAGTGTCTTTTAATTTCATGGCTGCAGTCACCATCTGCAGTGATTTTAGAGCCGCAAAAAACAAAGTCTGTCACTGTTTCCATTGTTTCCCCATCGATTTGCCATGAAGTGATGGCAGTTGGTGATGGGACCAAATGCCATGATCTTAGTTTTCTGAATGTTGAGTTTTAAGCTTTTTCACTCTTCTTTTTCACTTTCATCAAGAGACTCTTTAGTTCTTCTCCACTTTCTGCCGTAAGGGTGGTGTCATCTGCACATCTGAGGTTATTGATATTGCTCCCGGCAATCTTGATTCCAGCTTGTGCTTTATCCAGCCCGCCATTTCGCATGATGTATTCTGCATATAAGTCAAATAAGCAGGGTGACGATATACAGCCTTGACGTACTGCTTTCCCAGTTTGGAAACAGGTGTAAGCGTAGGTAAGGCAGCTTGTGGCTGGTGGCTCAGCAGTCAAGAATCCACCTGCCAATGCAGGAGACACAAGAGCTGTGGGTTCGATCCCGGGGTCAGGAAGATTCCCTGGAGAAAGAAATGGCAACCCACTCCAGTATTCTTGCCTGGAAAAGTCCCATGGACAGAGGAGCCTGGCAGGCTATAGTCCATGGGGTCACAAAGAGTAGGACATGACTTAGCAACTGAGCATGTACAATGCTTCAGCACAGCAGCCCAGACAGTACACAATATTCATGGAACATAGAAGCAGAGGCACATTCATTTTCCCAAAACTCCACCTTTGGAGGCTCTGCTAACCTCAGTACTGCCCAACTGCATATGTTTGCTCATTGCCTGCAGCTCCTGACCAAGGACCCCGAGAGCCGCCTGTCCAGCCTTGGTGACGTCCAGAGCGCACCCTACTTGGCCGACATGAACTGGGATGCGGTGTTGGAGAAGGCGCTGACACCCGGCTTTGTGCCTAATGTGAGTGAAGTCCTGCCCTATGACATCCAGCCCTGTTGCAGGGTCTCTGTCCTGGGCACTCAGGAACACCCCAGAAGGTGGCAGGGGGCGGGGGGCAGGGGGGTTGCTGGCCACATCATTTGAGCTCCAAAGGGATCACCTCTCACTGAGATGCGCTGTGGATTTGGACCTGATTTGCACAGTCTGGTTGGGCAGCTTCCCTCCCTGTACTGGGTCCTCACGGGCACAGAGCTTCCTTTTTCTTGTTAAATCACACCCACGATGTGCACAGATCCAGGCCCTGGGTAGGTGAGAGCAGGGTAATGGGAGCCAATTAGCCCTCCCTTTCACAAGCTGCCTGTCGGGTAGAGGAAGACAGTGAGTCACCAGTAAATGTATAACGTGACACCAGGTTCAGTTCAGTTCAGTTGCTCAGTTGTGTCTGACTCTTTGCGACCCCATGGCCTGCAGCACGCCAGGCTTCCCTGTCCATCACCAACTCCTGGAGCTTACTCAAACTCATGAGAGGAAGACAGTGAGTCACCAGTAAATGTGTAATGTGACACCAGGCAGTGATGCCAATTCCTACGCACAGAACGAGCTAGGAAGACAGAGAGAGCCCGCAGTGAAGGAGAAGGAGGCAGGGGCTGCTTTTAGGTAGAGGTGCAGAGATCTGAACCAAGTGAAGGAACCAGGCTTGTAAAGATAGGGTGGAATTTTCCAGGCAGAGGGAATATTAAGATCACGCACTTCCAGGCAGCAAAAAGCTTTCAAAGAACAGTGAGAAGGCTTTATAGCTGGAACAGAGTAAGATAGAAGAAAACAGTAGGGAATGAGGGTGGAAAGGACCACAGCCCACACCCTGGAGGCTTCATGATAAGGGTTTTAGACTGTGCCCTCTCAACACTGGAGTTCTATTGGCAGGGAGGTGAAAGTGAGGTTTACACTGTAGAGTGGACAGGTGGGTGTTGAGAATGAATGGAAGGAGACCAACAGGAAGGAGGCTGGGGAGCTAGCCTGGAGGCTCCCAAGGTTGACCCCAGGCCCGAGGGTCAGCTGGCTTCAGCCGCAGGACAACTGGCAGCCAGGATGGAGAATTGGGTAGATTTGGTGTCTCAGCTGGTAAAGAATCCGCCTGCCATGCGGGAGACCTGGTTTCAATCCCTGGGTTGGGAGGATCCCATGGAGAAGGGAAAGGCTACCCACTCCTGTATTCTTGCCTGGATAATTCCATGGAGAAAGGAGCCTGGCAGGCTATACAGTCCATGGGATTGCAAAGAGTCAGACACGACTGAGTGACTTTCACTTTTTGGCCAGAAATGGCATCTTTAAATGGATTTGTTAAAAATGATATTTATATTAATAGAAAAGATAGTAATGACATGAGGAGGAGGGTATGAGAAAATATGTGAAAATACCAGATTGGTAAACTGAACTCAATCTCATGAAATGAACACACATAAGATGAAGGAAACGTGTGTATATTAACAGGTGGATGGGGATTATAGGAATAAATGAATGACGTGTGCAGTGAGGATGGGTCACTGCTCATCATCAGGACAGAAATGAGCAGATATATCCCCTAGGAGGGCTTCCCTGGTGGCTCAGACGGTATAAAGTCTACCTGCAATGCAAGAGCTTTGCAGGTTCAAGAGCACCCAGGTTCACTCTCTGGGTTGGAAAGATACCCTGGAGAAGGCAATGGCACCCCACTCCAGTACTCTTGCCTGGAAAATCCCATGGACAGAGGAGCCTGGTGGGCTGCAGTCCATGGGTTTGCTAAGAGTGGGATACGACTGAGCGACTTCACTTTCACTTTTCACTTTCATGCATTGGAGAAGGAAATGGCAACCCACTCCAGTGTTCTTGCCTGGAGAATCCCAGGGACGGGGGAGCCTGGTGGGCTGCCGTCTATGGGGTCACACAGAGTCGGACACGACTGAAGCGACTTAGCAGCAGCAGCAGAGCGACTAACACTTTCACAACTTTCTTGCATCCACTAGGAGTAGCTCATTGTTACTCGTTGAATGGGTGATTGAATCAATGAAAATACAAATCAGTGATATAGAACCAAGGCAAACCGTGTTTCCTTTTTCACTTCTTTTCAGAAAGGGAGACTGAACTGCGACCCCACATTTGAACTTGAAGAAATGATTCTTGAATCCAAACCACTCCATAAAAAGAAGAAGAGGTTGGCAAAGAACAGATCCAAAGATGGCTCTAAGGACAGCTGTTCTCTGGTGAGTGCTGTCTTGGGAGCAGACCCCGGCAAAGAGGAACCCTATAGTCCAGTGAATGTGATTGAGCTGCTTCTTAGCCACAAGGAGGGCAGGTGGGGAGGGTGGCCTGTCACTTCACCCTCCCAAATGCCTTTGTTTGCAGTCAATCAAATGCTTCCATCAAACAAGAGGTCTTTCAGAGCAGGATGCTATGAGAGCATCGCTCTCGATGATACATTCTTGCTCTCATCATTCACGTTAGCACGGTTCCTAGTGCAGGAATCTCTGTATCTCTGATCAAGAGCCCAAGAACGATGCTGAGTGACATCAGTGCTGCGCCCAGTAGAGCCCAGCACCTGTTGCTGGCCAAAATCTTGGCCTTCTCTGCCCACCGAAGCCGAGTAAAAAATACAACACAGAGTCTGGAGGTAAAAGAAAGGTGGATTTAATTCTCAGCCGGCAGAGAGGAGAATACAGTAGGCTCGTGCTTCCAAGAACTGTGCCCCTGCCCCCACCTCCATGAGGAGTCTAGGGGCTTATCTAAGATCGAAGTCAGGTGTTAGTGATGAGGTACTAATGTGTTAGGATCTTGATTTCTTCCTCTTGCGTTGTTTCAAAGACAGTCATAGGCTGGCATCAGTAACCCAGTAATTGAGTCTGGCAGTTCGGTGGCCTTGAAGCCTTCTTTCTGATATGTAACTACAAGGGGAAGGGTGTTGTCTGGGTAAACACCAGAAACAGGATGTATTTAGCATAGAGTCAAAAGGAAATAGGAGCGAAGCAAACTTAGTTACAGACATGCAGAGTTAGGAGCAAAAAAACTAGGAACGTTCATGCCTGCTCACTGTTCTCTTTATCTTCTTTGTTCTCAGAAAAGGGAAAGAAAAAAGTCATTTTTCTTTATTCCCCACACCCTCTGCAAAGGTGTTATACTGTGGAGGCACCCAAGGCCACCCTTTGTGGGTCCTTGTATTGATTTTGTAGGCTGCCATCACAAAGCGTCACACACTGGTATGGAACAACTGAAATGTGTTCACTCAACAATTCTACAGACCGGAAGTTCAGAATCAAGGGATTAACAGAGCTGTGCTTTCTCAAAGGCTCTCAGGAGGCTCCTTCCTTGCCTCTTACAGCTTCTGGCGGTGGCCTACAGCCCTTGACATCCCTTGGCTCGTAGCCACATCACTCTCATTTCTTCCTCCATCTTCACAAGGCATTTTCCTCTCTGGGTCTTCACACAGTCCTCTTTTAAAGACACCTGTCATCAAATTTAGGACCCTCCCCCTCCCCACTCCAGGTTGACTTCATCTTAACTAGTTCCATCTGCAGAGACCTTGTTTCCAAATAAGGTCACATTGACCCGTACATGGTGTTAGGACTTCAACGTGTCATTTTCAATTTATTTATTTTTATTGAAGTATAGTGATTCACCATGTTGTGTTAATGTCCGCCCTACAGCCGAGTGATTCAGTTACAAGAATATATACATTCTTTTCTGTATTCTTTTCCATTGCAATTTATCACAGGATATTGAATATAGTTCCTGCTGTGCTATACAACAGAAATGTGTGGTTTATCCATCGTATATTTAATAGTTTGCATCTGTTAATCCTAACCTCCCCATCCTTCCCTTCCCGACCTCCACCCCCCTTGGCAATCACAGGTCTGTTCTCTATGTCTTGTGAGTCTTTTTCATAAGGAAGTTCATTTGTGTCATATTTTGGATTCCACTTAAGCAATATCATGGGCTTCCCTGGTGGCTCAGCAGTAAAGAAACTGCCTGCAATGTAGGAGACTCGGGATTGATCCCTGGGTCGGAAGGATCCCCTGGAGAAGGGAATGGCAACCCACTCCAGTATTCTTGCCCAGAGAATCCCATGGACAGAGGAGGCTGGCAGTCTATAGTCCATGGGGTTGCAAAAGTTGGTCATGACTGACTACAACAGCAAAGTAATATCATATGGAATTTGTCTTTCTCTTTCTGACTTACTTCACTCAGTATGATAATCTCTGGGTCCATCCATGTTGCTGCCAATGGGATTATTCCATTCTTTTTTATGGCTGAGTAGTATTCCATTGTATAAATGTACCACATCTTCTTTATCCATTCATCTGCCAATGGACATTTAGGCTGTCTCTATAACACCTCTTTTTGGAGGACACAGTTCAACCCACAATTTATCCTTCCTCCCTCAAAATATATTAAACATTATAATTTATTATTATATTGGTATGAAGACAAATATAGCATTCAGTGTTAAAAGTTCATTCTTTTCAGCTTATTTGAAAAGACATCTCTGTAGCCCCTAAAAATATTGTGGGCCCTAGGCTGTGTGCTGGGACTAATGCAGAAGTTGGCCAAGGGAGGCCTGGGTGGGTGTTCTCATGGGCCCGCAGAGGGTGGGGGTCCTGCAGACATGTACATGTCCATCCTGCATCCAGGCAGCCCTGAGACGTGTGTTACAGAGCATTTGTGAGACTGTGATCCTTAGTACCTGTTCCTGAGGAGAATGAACACGTTTGCCTGATGGCCTTGAATCCCCCTCCACCACCATGCTGCTTAATCAGGCCTCAAGAACAATCAAGTGATCAGGAAACCAGGGCTGTGATTTTCAGTTCATATTCCAGAGACTTTCCTGGCTGTCTAGTGGTTAAGACTTTGCATTTCCATCACAGAGAGGTGCAGGTTTGATCCCTGGTTGGGGAACTAAGATCTGCCATGTGGCCAAAATGTAAAAAAAAAAAACAAACCTCAATTCATAACCCATTTTAACATGACTTTGACATTGCATTTAATGGCTTAAAATGTAGAAAAGCATCTTCTGTCAGCCCTCACCTCCCCATGACACTACCACCTGTATACTCAGGGCTGTTCCAGCAGCTTAGCTTGTCCCCAGCCCCAAGCATCCCATTTAGACCACTGTCTGGTCGTCCTCACTCCTGGGAGAATGCTTCATCACTTACGGTCCCCTCTCTGTGCTCTTTGACAGAATGGACACCTCCAGCAGTGCTTGGAGACCGTGCGGAAGGAATTCATTGTATTCAACAGAGAGAAGTAAGTCTGCTACCAGGATCCACTGGGCAGAGCCCTTCCAAAGGACAGATGGTCTCCCTGGGGGATTGGGGCCCCTGGATGCTATGAAGCTAGCCACGATGCTGGAAGGGAACTAGCAGGCGGATCCCATTATTCTAATCCCACCTCTGCCATCTGGCCCAAGCAAGGCTCCAGCTTCACCTCTCTGGGCCTCGGGGGTCTTCATGTGAAGTGGGGTGACCACAGCAGGACTGATGGCACACAGGAAGCTGGCACGGAGGGGCAGGCCAGCAGGTGGCTACGCGCCCGAGTTCTGGAGCAAAATTGCCTGGGATCAAGTCCTGGGTCCGCTGCTGCCAGAGTGACCTGGGGCAAGTCACTTAACATCACGGAGCCTCACTGTCAGCAATGACAAAGTGGAAATCACGCTCTTGCCATCTGGTCGTTGTCAGGTTGATTCATGGCCTGGCGTGGTAGGAGTAATTCAGGAAAAGGATGACTGTTATGATTGTTGTTGCGATTATCATTATTTGATGGGGTAACGTGGTGTGGGCTGTGCTAGGATCCCAGCATCGTGGGCTGGCAGGAGACAGGATGATGGTAAGGTGGGAGGGGCTGCCCTGATCACATGACTGCCCTGATCACATGACTGCCCTTAAGGCAGCCAAGGAAGTGGAGGCTCAGGCTTGGTCCCACCGACGTTACCATCTGGGGGTCCATCTACCAGTGCCTGATGACTCAGAGAGGGACCCGGGGTCCGTGGGCTCACACGGCGGGAGCGGAGGCCCTGCAGGCAGGACTCACAGCACCTAGCCCCATTTATCTAGTTACTCACCCAGGCCTCGGGCTTGCAGAGACGATCAGATCCGCTTCCCTCTAGTTACTCACCCAGGCCTCGGGCTTGCAGAGACGATCAGATCCGCTCCCCTCTAGTTACCCACCCAGGCCTCGGGCTTGCAGAAATGATCAGATCCGCTCCCCTCTAGTTACTCACCCAGGCCTCGGGCTTGCAGAGACAATCAGATCCGCTTCCCTCTAGTTACTCACCCAGGACTCGGGCTTGCAGAGATGATCAGATCCGCTCCCCTCTAGTTACTCACCCAGGCCTCGGGCTTGCAGAGACAATCAGATCCGCTTCCCTCTAGTTACTCACCCAGGACTCGGGCTTGCAGAGATGATCAGATCCGCTCCCCTCTAGTTACTCACCCAGGCCTCGGGCTTGCAGAGACAATCAGATCCGCTCCCCTCTAGTTACTCACCCAGGCCTCGGGCTTGCAGAGATGATCAGATCCGCTTCCCTCTAGTTACTCACCCAGGCCTTGGGCTTGCAGAGACGATCAGATCCGCTTCCCTCCCTCCAGGAGGGCCAGGTGGACACGTGCCTGGTTGACCCTTTATACGTTCACCCGTGTTCCACCACTTTTGGCTTCTCACAGGTGGCAGCCACAGAGGGTCCACACGCTGTGGGAGAGGGCAGCCCAGGCACGGCTTCCAGAGCAGGCGCACAGCTCAGCCTGGGTGTCAGGGAAGCTCCTGGAGGTGCCATGCCTGGCGGTGTCCTGATGGGCGAGGAGAGCAGGGTGTGGAGCTTCATGAGTGAGGACAATACACAGAGAAGTGAGGTGGCCTGGCAGACGTGGGCACCCACAGCTGGATTAGAAGCTTGAATTCCTGGAGCGTGCCAGGGGTGGGTGGGAGGTGCAGCAGGGTTGAGGGCCCTGGGGAGGGCTGTTTGGGTTGATGGACTGGGCAGGGCCCAATTCCCAGTGGGCACTGGGGGAGGTGAAGGAAGCAGCAGCCTGTCCTTTGTCCTGGGCAGCTACAGCTCTAGGCTAGCAGACACACAAACACACACACACCAAGCCAGACAACATCACTCACTCATCAACATCACTCATCACTCAGACAGCCTCACCCACTGATCGTGTCCCTGGTCCCAGCAGGATGGGAAGAAACTTGGAGCAGACAAGGGCTAGGATTATAAGAGGTTTCAGAGCCCATTACATTTTCCTTGTGGTCCTGCCTGCTCTGAGGCTCATGGTCCCTTCCCCACCATAGACAGTAGTCCTGGGAACTTCTCCTCAAACCAGCTTGGGCTCTTTGGACCAGAGTGAGAATGAGCTCAGGCAGCCTTGCCTCGGGTCCTCCAGTGGTTTAGGCAGGTTTAGGCAGGGACTGTAGCATCCTCAGAGACTGCCTAGGAGGCAAATGGGAGCCTGTGAAAATGCAGAGGGGTGACAGACCCGAGTGGATAGCAGTCACACTGTATGTGTCACTGTGTGTCAGAAGATGCTTCAGTCTGGAATCTGAAGAACCCAAGTTGCTTCCCTTAAAAAGAAAATGAAGATGAGATACCCCTCCTTGCATTGTCAGGTTGCATCTGGCTGTTTTTAGCAGAAACCCAACTATATAGTGGCTTTGACCAATCAGATGTTCTTTCTCACGTGGAAAAGTGAATGTAGTAAGATCACCCGGCTATACTGAGGCCCTATGAGAGTTACGGTCGTGGATTTGAAGTGAGGCTGGCATCGTTAACAGGAGTTGGCAAAATACAGATGGAGGGTGGAAGTTGTCTTCCGGATGGGGGTGGTCAGGATGAGCATATGTGAAAGCAGGAGGCAGGGAAGATGGCCCGACAGGGGAGATGCGCGTGGGTTTGACCGAGGTTTCTGTTCTTTCATCCCTGCGTCTCTGCTCCCCAGTGGCCCTGAGTCTAATAGGCTACCTGTCAGGGCAGGTGTGCTGGGAGCAGCATCTTTCCTCCAGCCTCTCCCCATGAGGATGATGTCCTGTATCTTGCCAACCCCTCAATGTCAAACTGCATCCCTGCTCCATGATGTACCTGGGAAAGGACCCATGTTACATCCACCCATAACCACCCTGCTGCAATTTCTCTTCTGCTAAGGGGAAACAATGGAAACAGTGACAGACTTTATTTTGGAGGGCTCCAAAATCACTGCAGATGGTGACTGCAGCCATGAAATTAAAAGACGCTTGCTCCTTGGAAAAAAAGTCAAGACCAACATAGACAGCATATTAAAAAACAGAGACATACTTTTGCCAACAAAGGTCCATCTAGTCAAAGCTATGGTTTTTCCAGTAGTCATGTATGGATGTGAGAGTTGGACTATAAAGAAAGCTGAGCGCCAAAGAATTGATGCTTCTGAACTGTGGTGTTGGAGAAGACTCTTAAGAGTCCCTTGGACAGCAAAGAGATCCAACCGGTCCATCCTAAAGGAAATCAGTCCTGAATATTCATTGGAAGGACTAATGCTGAAGCTGAAACTCCAATATTTTGGCCACCCAATGCGAAGAACTGACTCATTTGAAAAGACCCTGATGCTGGGAAAGATTGAAGGCGGGAGGAGAAGGGGAAGACAGAGGATGAGATGGTTGGATGGCATCACCAACTCAATGGACATGAGTCTGAGTAGACTCTGGGAGTTGGCGATGGACAGGGAAGGCTGGCATGCTGCAGTCCATGGGGTCGCAAAGAGTCAGACACGACTGAGCGACTGAACTGAACTGAAAGTGCCTGTGAGAAGTCAGTTCACGAGGCATGATCTGCCCCAAAGCAAGGACTTCCGTTTTTATGATCAGTTCATTTCTTTCATTGCTGAATTGTTTTTCATCATATAAATAGTACACACATAGTTTATCCATTTTTTGTGTGTGGACATTTGGGATGTTTGTAGAATTTATCTATTAGGAATTAAGATAACATAGATATTTTGAACAATCCTCTTTGTAGATGCATTTTCATCACACTTGGAGAATAACATGATTCTGTAGACCTCTAGGAGCATGAGTGAAAGGGGTTTCCAGAAATCTCTTTTATATTAGGGAGATAAGCACTATGCATCCTGCACTCCTTTCTGCAATCCTGTTTGTGAAGCACCTGTTCTGCTGACACTGGAGAAGCTGGAAAATTAAGTACCTTCTTTCCAACATCTGCCACGTGGCCAGTGGGATGACGAGAGAGGACACTGAGACATGAGCCAAGCTTCCCTTCGTGCTCCTCTGGGACCTCGCTGCCCCCTCCTTGCCTCCTCCAGCAGATCCTTCTCCTTTCGGTCTCTGCAGGCCTGGCCATCGCCCGAAACACAGCTCCTCCTCCATGCGCGGTCATTACAGACGTTGGCTCCACAGTGGCTTGTGTGTCTGCACAGTTGCTTCAGTCATTTCCGACTCTGCGACCCCGTGGGTGTTAGCCCACCAGGCTCCTCTGTCCATGGGATTCTCCAGGCACAAATCTGGAGTGGGTTGCCATGCCCTCCTCCAGGGGATCTTCCCGACCCAGGGATCGAACCCGTGTCTCCAGTGTCTCGGGCACTGCAGGCGGATTCTTTACCGCTGAGCCACGGGGGAGGCCCTTGTCTCCGCAGAGGGCGCTGCAAAGATGAACTGGAAGGAAGTGCCATGGTCACAGGGGTCACAGGGGTCATCAGAATCTCCTGGGCTGGGAGTTGTTAGCGTTTAGAGTTGCTGCCTCTGTTAAACAGGATGAACTATGACCTCCCAAAAGATATGCTGAAGTTCTAGCCACCAGGACCTCAAAATATGACCTTATTTCCAACCCTTGGAAATAGGGTTGTTGCAGATATAATTAGCTGAGATGAGATCGTACTGGAACAGAGGACTCTTAATCTGAAATGCATGCATGCATGTTCAGCCCATCAGCTGTGCCCGACCCTTTGTGACTCCATGGACTGCAGCCTGCCAGGCTCCTCTGTCCATGGGATTTCCCAGCCAAGAATACTGGAGTGGGTTGCCATTTCCTTCTCCAGGGGATCTTCCCAACTCAGGGATTGAACCTGCGTCTCCTGCATTGGCAAATGGATTCCTTACCACTGAGCCACCAGGGGAGCTCATTAATCCAATATGAGTGGTGTCCTAATAAGATAAGAGACACAGACACACGGAGAAGACCATGTGAAGATGGAGGCAGGGATTGGAGTGATGCATCTACAAACCAAGGGATGCGAAGGATGACCCACCACCACCAGAAGCCAGAGGGGCCCTGGTACAGGTTCTCCATCAACCCCTCCAGAAGGCGCTAACCCAGCTGACATCTTGACTTCAGACTTCTGGCCTCCAGACTGTGAGACAATACATTTCTGTTGTTATAAACTATGCAGGTGGGGGGTACCATGTTACAGCCACCCTAGAAAACAAGTACAGCATCCTTCTGAATCCAAAGTAGGGAGAATGGGCCTGTGACTCTATATTTTACATATCTTTCCAGTCACTCCTCAGGGTTTGAGAATTTCTATTGGAGACCCATGCACCTAAACCCTGCATCCTCCAGTTAGTTCTTGGCTGAGTCACAGGTGTTTGTGCACATTCACTTGTGTCCAACTCTTTGCCACACCATAGACTATAGCCCACCCGGCTCCTCTGTCCATGGAATTTTCCAGGCAAGAATACTGGAGTGGGTTGCCATTTCCTCCTCCAGGGGATCTTCCCCACCCAGAGATCGAACCCGAGTCTCCTGCTGTGGCAGGTGGATTCTTTACCACTGAGCCACCTGAGAAGCCCAAAAGAATCCCATCTAAAACTGTCCCCAAGGACAGAGGGAATGAAAAATGCCCAGCGAACTGACACTGTATATTGAGACTGAAAAGTGAGACAGGCAGGCAGCTCCATAAAGCATGATTATGAAGTTTTTTGTGGGTAACTTACATACAACTTGGATCAGGCATATGGCAATCTGGAAGCATCCCTAGCTGCACTTCATACTTCCGAGGGACCATCCGGAGTTTTACAGTTAAGCTGTTATGGAGGGAAGTGCTCGAATACAGAAACTGCATTCCTAAGTCAAGACCCTATCTGATTTATGATGGGTGGGTGCCAAAAATATGTCAATCAAGGTCTTTGTCCTGATTTGGAGGCTAACAGAGCAAAGATGCTACTTGGACTTAATGATCATTGTGTTGTGGGCTAAATCACTTCAGTCTTGTCCAACTCTGTGGACTGTAGGCTTCTTTGTCCCTGGGATTCTTCAGGCAAGAGTACTGGAGGGGCTTTCCATTTCTCCCTCCAGGGAATCTTCCCCACCCAGGGATCGAACCTGCGTCTCTTAGATCTTCTGCATTGGCAGGCAGGTTCTTTACTGCTAGCACCATCTGGGAAGCTAAACAATATCTATGATCATTAAACAATATCTATTCATTACAAAGGGGCTGTTCAGGTGGCGCAGTGGTAAAAAATCTGCCTGCCAATGCAGGAGATGCCCGAGACGAGGGTTCGATCCCTGGGTAGGGAAGATGATCCCCTGGAGGTGGAAATGGCAACCCATTCCAGTATTCTTGCCTGAAAAATTCTACAGACAGAGGAGCCTGGCGGACTACAGTCCATGGAGTCACAAAGAGTCGGACACAACTGAGCACACACACACACATTCATTAAAAATCCACTGACAGCAGAGAAGAGGTTTATTGCACAGCACAGTCCTAGGCAGTGTAGTGGGAGGACAGGAGGAACTGAATGGGCCCAAGATGACGTCAGTGATGCAAACACATGGCAGACCCTTCAGTCCTCTTCCTCCTTTGCCTTGAATAATTCATCTGCCACTTTGAGCCCTCGTCTGTTAAAGGATGCCGCTGAAGACGCAAACACCCTCCACAGCTTCCTGCCTCTTGGATGGGCCAGGTGTGCTTGCTCAACTAGCAGAAGCTCTTGGGCAGAGCAAAGGTTCCCCTGCATCATGGGACTACTGTCCTAGGCATGAAGGGGACACGAGCTGGGCATCCACTATATCAACTCTCAAGGAAGATTCTCATTGGTCCTTTGACAGATGCATCATAACCCTGGACTGGTACCTGGGGACACAGAAGTGGATGTAGCAGAACCCATGACCTCAGGATGCTTGAAGCCTGAAGGGGACAGGCTGGGATACAGACTTGCTTGGACCACTGTGCAAATGTGGAGGAGATGCCCTAGGTCTGAATTCTCTGGACCTCACTTTCTAAACAGAGAGCAAAATTAAAATTAGCACTGCCTGATTTTCTGGAAACACAGTTATTAATGGATCATGGTCTCAGCTGGCAAAAGGCCACTGAGTGAGGTGGAGCATCTGGTTCCAGGGACTGGTCCAGGCTTCCAAGGACCTGGGCAGCTGAGCTTCCATTAGTTTGAGAAATGCACCATGGGGCTTGTCCTCCAATTTTAGCCAAAGATCAGAGCAGGGGTGATTTTTCTAAAAGGTCTTTTCAATAGCAGTTGACAAAGCTTTGCAGTATAAGAAGCCCCTGATGAGAAAGGAATTTTCTATCTGCTTCATCTTGTTAAGAACTTAAACATTTAAAGTCATACTAAAGCTACCTTTGGAGCCCTTGAAAACGTTACATTTTAATAATCAAATACTGCACATGCTATATTTAGTAATACTATTAATATGTATGTGATTTTATGGTTTTTAGATCATGTTTCCTTAATCCTCAGCTCTGTTGACATTTGATGACTCTTGACATCAATTCTTTGATGTGGGGACAGTTCTATATCTTGTAAGATATTTAGCAGAATCTGTGACCTTTTACTCATTAGATATCCATAGCACCCCCATAGCTACGACACCAAAAATGGCCCCAAACTTTACCTGGGAGGCAAATTGCCCCTGTCGAGAACCGTTACTCAAATCCTTACCCATCACATTTTCCTAAAGGTACTTCTCCTTCTCCTCCTCCTCCTTCTTCCTCCTGACCTCTTGCAGCTCTTAATTGTAACATGAAGGACCTGAAATTTAATCTTCCATCCACTGGATTCTGGGCTCTTTCTCCTACATATGCTTTCATCCAGTTGTCCAGCAGATGCTTATTCTGCATCCCCATTGGCTGGGGTACCAGGGATAGAGTGGGAGCCAGGTCCCTGTTCTCATGGGGCTCACTTTCTGGTAGAACAAGCTCTGTGAGATGAAGGAAGGGGTTACTTTCTACAGTGGTGTCTTTGAGGTTCTTCTCTCCAGTGTGTCCTGTATGGCCCTGACTTGAAGGGAGCTGATGTTATTAGGCTTCATTTTTATAGGACACTCACTGTATGACGTTTAGTCTGTACATCCATCCTGTGAGCCGGCTACTTTTATTCCTCATTTCGCAGCTGGAGAAGGGCAGGCACAGAGCGGGTGGAGGGCACATGGCCAAGAGACAGCAGGGAGGGAGGGGAGTACAAGGAGGCAGTCTGGCTCCAGAGCCCAAAGTGTTATAGAAGTGTTAGCCTCTCAGTCATGTCCTACTGTTTGTGACCCCATGGACTAGCCCACCAGGCTCCTCTGTCCGTGGAATTCTCCAGGCAAGAATCCTGGAGTGGGTAGCCATTGCCTTCTCCAGGGGATCTTCCCAACTGTGGAATCAAACCCAGGTCTCCTGCATTCCAGGCATATTCTTTACCATCTGACCAACCAAGGAAGCCCAAGCAATAGATCAAAATGCAAACGGGCCCGTCACTGTGCACGGTCAGACGAGTGGCCACTAGCAGTGTAAACGCCATCTGTTGGTGAGCCTGGACATTGCAGGTCCAAGATGGTACTAAAATCACCCGGTCCTTTCTGACTCTTTGCGTCCCCATGGACTTGCAGCAGGCCAGGCTTCCCTGTCTTTCACTATCTCCCGTAGTTTGTTCAAACTCATGTCCTTTGAGTCAATGATGCTATCCAACCATCTCATCCTCTGTCTCATCCTTCTCCTGCCTTCAATCTTTCCCAGACCAGAGTCTTTTCCAGTGAGTCGACTCTTCGCATCAGGTGGCCCAGATGATACAAATTAATGTGAATCACGGGTGTATTCAAAGTTTGCTGACTTCATCTGCCCATGTGGCCTCCTTGGAGGTTCCCAGCAGGTAGATAGGGACCCTCCATTGTGGCCTGGAAGCTCTGGGAGCTGGTGGCAGGAGATATGAGGACAACTCATCTCAGGCTTGGGAATGGAGTGGACATTGCAGGTCCTGGCCCTGCTGCTCTTGGCGGCCAGCCTGGTGGGGTTCCAGCTCCTCTGAGCCTCAGGCCCCATAAGTATGTCATCAAAGGCTGGGCTGTGTGTCAGTGACTCCATGACTTGACCAAGGTCTGCGTCACTGACAGAAAACGTTGACATCCTTCTCAGCTCTTCAACAACCCACAGGGAAGGAGGAACAGAGTTATAGCCACTTTTCCCAGATTCTTCTATAAAATGAGGAAACCTTTCCACAGGCACCTTCCTTCTAACGTCCATGCTAGGAAGAGGCCGACTCTGAGAATCCAGCCTCTGAAATCAAGGCCAGTGCATTGACATTCTCTGCAGTCTGCGATTCCAAATGTGGTGCAAACTTCGATTTTACAGGAGCAGGTGAAAGGAAACAGCGGCTGACAGTCGAGAGCACCTACTGTGTGTCCAGCCTCAGGGTGGGGACGGTGACCCGCAGCCACTTTCTCGCCCAGTTCTCGTCTCAGGTCTATCCGTAGATGTCTTCCTGCCTGTCTCACGGTCAGGGAAACTGATAAAAGCGTAACTGCAGTGATGTGTCTGAGGGAGAGTGGAGAGAGGGGCCAGGCGACTGAGTTAGTGAAGGCTAGGCTTTCTGGGAATCCAGAAATGGGAAGCAAAGTGACACCTTTCCAAAGGACAAGAAAATGGCCAGGGAAAATCAACTCTGTGGCCTGGAACTGCGGGAGGAATTTCAGCCCCTGAGGAAAGTGACTGGAGGGAAACTCTAGTTCCATGAAAACTCAAAATCAAGAAATCACACAGGAATCAGGGCCCTCTGTCCTTTTCGCTGGGGTCTCAGTCAAAGGAAATTGCAGCTGGATAAAAAAGGGTAACTGATCCTGACATATCCATCTCAGCCACAGAAAATAAAACGCGGCAAGTTTTCAGTCAGCCAAAGGAGACACACAGACCCTGACAAATTGCCTCAACTGTATACAACCCTGTATCATGTTGCTCTAAAGTGCATATGGTCATTGGTCTGCTCAGATTTAACTCATTTAAAAGCCCATCTTTATTTTTCCTTCAGTCAGTTTTCTCTAGCCAAAAAGAGGTACCCTAATTTTTATATGAATATTTATAAGCCTTAATAAATCCTATGTGAAATAAGGCTATGTGTAATTTTGAAAGCTATAAATAGGAGCCAGTGATCTGTTTTAGAGTAAATGTTGTTGTTGGAAGTGGTGGTCTAATTTTCTCCCTGGAATGGAGATCTCATTGCTAGCCAGTTAAGTGAAATAAGGTTACCATTTTTTAGAATATTAAAACTCCATTACATGCCATGCACTGTGCTTGATGCTTTATACACATTTACATTTTATCTAAAATAAATCCTCACCACGACCTTGATTTGTAAGTATTGACATCTACAGAGGACTTCCTGGTGGCTCAGTGGTAAAGAATCTGCCTACATTGCAGGAGACACATGAGACTCAGGTTCTATCCCTGGGTCAGGAAGATCCCCTGGAGGAGGACATGGCAACCCACTCCAGTATTCTTGCCTGGAGAATCCCATGGACAGAGGAGCCTAGCGGGCTACAGTTCATGGGGTCACAAAGAGTCAGACACAACTGAAGTGACTTAGCACACACACATGACAGCTACAGAGAAGGAGTCATTTGCCGGACTTTATCTGGAAGGCTGGGTGTAGGTATTAAATGAGGAGGTGTTGAGTAAGAATGAACTCAACGAATCTCAGTCCCTATCACTCAGAAACCTGGGGCTGCCATCCCTTCTATTTCCCCCAGAGCTCATCTGTTTGAGAAAGGGGTCCATATATATATATATATATATATATATATATATATGGAGAGAGGATGCTTAATAAGATAATCCCCTCCTTTCTGCTATATCACACCCAGGGTGCAGCTGACTCCATCCTCAGACTTCTTCAAATAGGTTTTGCTTGAGGCAATAGCAGATAAAATAGAATTTTAATGCTTCTGGCCAAAGGCTGTTATTGAATTTGCAAGATAAGTGTTGCATACAAGGTGATCTTCCCAATAAGTGATGAGGTTTGAAAGTAGAACAGCCAGTTATACTGAGCTTTTACTTAAGGAAGAGACATCTCATGGGGAGCTAAAAATGATGTTGTATCGGTCAGAGTTGCAGAGGAGACACTCTCCAAGGATAATTTATCTACAAAGGACCCTTTACAAAGGTGTGGCTATAAGGGCATCATAGAGGCTTGTGCAGTAAGTGAACTGTGGCTTTGGGGAAGGCAAGGTGTTCCCACTGGGAGGTTGAAGAGATGAGAGGGAGGCCATCCAGAAGGCTCCCCCGATTGGAGCAGTGACCTTCCAAGGTTCCCAGCAGCCCCAGGGTTCAGCACAGGAAGAGGACTGGGGACTTGATGCCCAGACTTAATGCCCTTGCTCCTTCTCATTTCTGCCAGGGCTCCTGAGGGGTCAAGCCCTGGAAGCCAAAGAGCTTGGGAGCTTTTGATTCAATTCCTAGTCGGACATGACTGAAGCAACTTAGCAGCAGCAGCAGCAGCTACAAGTCAGACTCCCAGGCTGGAGAGCAGGTGGAGAGTGGGGTGGGGTGAACCTGGGGGACAGTGGAAGGTGGTTAGTTCAGGGGGCTCTTAAGAATTGGAGGTATATGCCTAGAAAGAGAAAGATTAGAATCATCTGAATAATTCCAGAAAGTGCACCAAAGGCCAAGGGGGAGGAGCTATCAGGCCACAGATTTCTCAGTTGCAATTCTAAGTGAAGGAAAAGTTTCTAAGGATGTGAGCAGTTCCCAAGTGAAGTGGACTATCTGGGGAGGAGGGCAGTGGGGTTTGGGTTAAGACGGGCTGGCTCCGTGCAAGGGATGCTAGAGAAGGGATTCTTGCAGTGTGCAAACAATTAGACCAGGTGACTGTTTGCTTCTCTTCAATATCCATCTTCTATCCCCCAAAGACAACTGTTTTTCAAGTTGGTGCATGCCCTTCCAGAACTTTCCAGTAACTTTGACTCTTTGGTTCTTATTAACCGTAGACAGGCACTATACGTAATAGCTAAAAGCACAGCCTCTGGGATCAGACTGCCTGATTTTGAATCCTGATTCATGTTTGCTCTGTGACCTCGGACCTCATACTAGTGCCTTAGTTTCCTCATCTGTAAAGTGGTGAAAGTGAAAATTGCTCAGTTGTGTCCAACTCTTCGCGACCCCGCAACCTGTAGCTTGCCAGGCTCCTCTGTCTGTGGAATCCTCCAGGCCACAATACTGGAGTGGGGGTAGCCGTTCCCTTCTCCAGGGTATCTTCCCAACCCAGGGATCAAACCCGGGTCTCCCACATTGTAGGCAGATTCTTTACTGTCTGAGCCAGCAGGGAAGGGTGTGTTAAAACCTACCCCATGTGAAAGACGGTCGTATGGACCAGTGAGTGAACAGATGTTAAGCCCTTAACACCCTCCCTACACGATCAGTCAGCACTGCCCAAATGTTTGCTAGTAATATTTATTATACACAAAATTACCAGGCCAATATAGTACTGTGTCAGTTAAGTGCCATGTCAGACATCATTTTGCCTTAATTTTTAAACCAGCACTTACATATACACACAAAATAGCAACCTATCTCAACTCCCTTGGCCACAAGAGATAAAGCTCCAATTTGACTCATGCAAACTGTCATCCACAAGGTCTGTGAGCTCACCAGTTCTGCCAGTGGTCATGAATTCTTGTCCAGCGAGGATACCCTGTTACTCCATTCGGTTGGGACTGGCTTCCTTTCCCCCTCAGTGTGTTGAGACAGAGCCTGCCAACCTGTGCAAACAGGTGGCTGATGAGCAGCGGAAACCTGGCTGGGCGTCTATTCCTGCATCCACCTGCCCAGCTTTCCAGCACACATTGTCTGGGCACCTGCCCCCGGCCGGCTGATGCAAGGTTACAGATGGCATGCTGTGGCCCTTTCCCAGAGGAGGGGAGACCAGCAACCAGGTTGGAGACCCGGTTCCAGGCACGAGTTCCATGCCCAGCCTTTCCTGGTTTGCAGACCCCTCTGGATCCCACTGCGACTTGTGCGACTGGATTTCCGCCACTCTATGTGCACCCCATTCCAGTACCCTGCACTTTTCTGTGTCTCCCTCCTTGACCCCCCAGAATGGAGCCATCTGTGGGGGCCTCTTTGCTGGGAAACATTCATCAGAACTACCACAGGAAGTTAAACTTGACTTACTGATCCTCAGTTTCTCCATCTGTGAAAAGGGAGTATCTCCACACTGCAATCAATAACAAAGAAAGGTGGCGTAGTGGTAAAGAATCTGCCTGCCAATGCAGGAGGCAAAAAAAATGCAGATTCAATCCCCGGGTTGGGAAAATCCTTTGGAGGATGAAATGGCAACCCACTCCAGTATTCTTGCCTGGTGAATTCCATGGACAGAAAAGCGTGGTGGGCTACAGTCCATGGGATTGCAAAGAATCAGACACGACTGAGTACGCATGCATCACACATCCACACTGCAATCGTCATCATAAAAACCCCTGCCCTTTATAAAGTGCCTGTTCCAGGCAGGTAGATACTATGCATTTGTTCACCTTCTTTAAAGAGGTGGTATTGTGGCTGTGTTACAGGTGAGGAACGAGAGGCTTCAGGAAGTTGGGTGAGTTCCCCCAGGTCCCTCAGCCACTCACAGCAAAGCTGGGATCCTGATTGAACTCTATGTGATTCCAAAGACTGCATTCTCCCACCACGCCACATGGATACTCCAAGATGCCACACAGTTATGGACACATATAGCCAGTGAAGTGATATGAACAGGTGTGGCAGTACTTGAAGTGTTTTCCTTTTTGAAGCACCCAGCACAAAGGAGAGCTGCTCACTCTGAACCAGGAAGCCAGGCCGCACCTAGGATTTGAGGCTGTAGATCAATGTTGGTATTAATCTGACTGCATCCTCGGGGTGTGAAAGAGCTTGGTTTGAAATTAGTTTGATTGCTAACCATTTTCTTCTCGTCCTATGCAGTGCTTTGCCTTTGAAAAATGCCTCCAGCCCATATTACGACGAATTTTAATGTGTCCTGTTCTCGTTAATCGAGGGTCTCCATCACAGAGCACTTCCTTCTGACAATTAATGCTTGAGTTTGGGACGTTGAGAGTATTCACATTCATCACTCAGAATTCTGGTCACAAAACTGACAATTAATTTGATAAAGTTGGCTGAGAAAATTAAATGTTCCTGCCATTGCAGAGATAACTAGCCAATTTGCATCAGTAGACTTGGGCTACATCTACTAAGATATGTAAAATCCTTTTTCATTTCCTCCTGAAATATAGATAACTGGGCTCTGGGCTAGTCATGGAAGTGAGCTCTTGGGGCCAACCATATGGTTTTACATCATTGTCTTGGTTCCTGGGTTTCTATTTGAGCAAACTGAGCCTTTCTAATTTCTCCAGAGCATGGCAAAATCATTCCACGCTCTCCCGTCCCAGATCCAGATTGAAAGGCATGAGATTCAGTGGAAAGAGCAGGAGCCTTGGAGATAGGCAGACCTGGGTTTGAATCTAGTCTCCCAAAGTCATGTGACTAGTAAGTGGCAGACTCGGGGACAGAATGAGATAGGCTGGCTCTAAGCCCAGGCCCTGAATGCCAGGCCATACTGCCTCCTCTGGCAGAGACTTCATCACAGTGAACATTCACTGTTTGCTGTCTGTTCTGCTCCCAAGCCTCAACTGTGAGTCTGGCACATAGAGCCTGGCACACACATAGCTGGTGGAAAGAATGAGTGGAAGGATATGGGAGTAATAGGTAGATCAGATGATTGATCAGATGAATGGAAATATGGGAGTAGATGGATGAATGAATAGACAGAAGGGTGGTGGATGGATAGATGGCTGGATGGATAGAAGATGAACAGGTGATAGATGGGAGGTAGCTGTGTGGGTGGATGGGTAAATAGGGGGTCTCTGGGGGAATCAATGGATGGGGTAGATAGTGAATTGATGGACAGGTGAGTCTAGATACATGATGAGCTGATGGGTGGATGAAGAGATGTATTGATGAATGAATGGATAATGAATGGATGAGGTAGATAGATTTCTATATAGGAGGTGCATGGATGGGTAGGTGAATAAGTAAGTGGATGGGGGGACAGTTAGGTGAGTAGGAGTGGACACTAGGGGTGGAGTGGGACAGATAGTTGGACATTTGGATGGATGGATGGGTGGAGTAGAACATATGGATAGGTGAAGAGAAAGTGGATGGGTAGATGGATGGTGAATTGTTGGTAGGTGGGTGGGACTGTAGATTCAGAGGGAAGAAGGCAGGCTTTGGAGCCTCCCAGAACTAGATCAGAATCCAGTTCTGTAGGCCTGTAGGGGGATGGTGGGTGTCTAGAGAGGGTCTGTCCTTCTTGGTTCTGTCTCCTCATCTCACACTGAGCCTGGTGGTATGTTGCAAGCAGCGTGACTCACATCTCATTTATTTGCTGTTCGAGGCCCCCAGCTCTCAGGTCATATTGTTCCACATACGACCCTCCATAGAAGTGGGGAGACTTGAAAGAGCCAGTTCTCTTTAAAACAGCTCTGTCCAAGAGGAGGAGCTGAAGTGGCTGAAACTACACAGCTCCAGAAAAGACTCTGATCCACCCTGGAATTTTTTTTTTTAACTTTCTGTGCCTTGCTGCACTGGTGTCCTTTCATTTCAAATTTCCTCCCTCCCTCCAGCTACCCACATTCCACACCAATCCTTAAAGCCCAGCTCAAAAGCTGCCTCCTGCAAGAAGCCTTCCTTGATCTACACGATACTTCAGACTCCATCTCTCCCTTCCGGCGGCTCCCTCTTCCATACGCTCCATTCTTTATTATGCAGCTTTTGAAGCTTTATTTTGCATTATAATCAGAGAGTACAGAAGTCTAGAGATAGTAATGCTATCTATGCTATGTTTGGGTACTTGAAAGAAAATCTTAATTGCATTCATCTTTATCTTGCAATATACCTAGAGAATTATGCAACATTACAGATGTGAACCAAACAGTGATGTCCTACTTTGTAAGTAAAACAATTTCCTTTTCACTTCCATAGGTTTCTTAGTCATTTGAGTTTTCCCTATTTCTGATCTGATTTTCTCTCCAGAGATGCCTGAGAGAGTCTCTCTGATTGAATGGGAGGGAATAAGAAAACAGGAGCAAGATTCTCAGACAATCCCAGCCTTGCAGAAGAAATCCAACCACCCCTTCCCTCCCCCTAGACTCTCCCCTCCCTGCCCACTGTGTCCTTTAGATCCCAGCTCTGTCCCCTTGGTCCTCACCCCTCCTCCACTAGGGTGATGTGTTTTATCCTGACTGCCTTTCCCAGTTGTCCCACCTGGAGGGTGCAAGCCTCAGAGGCAGATGGACTGCATACCTGGTCCTCGTTCCTGCAAGAAGACAAAGGACAGGAGGCGTTAGCCACCAAATTCCCTCTCTCATAAACCACTGTGTTGCTGCTGGTATTTCCTCATTGGCTGAAGGACTTGCTCAAATACTAGCATGGTTCCAAACACTAAGTGTCCCCACCACACACACACACATACACACACACACAGCATCCCCATAATACACACACACACACATACAATATCCTCATCATACACACACACACAGCCTGCATTCCCATAATACACATACACACACACAGCATCCCCATAATACATACCACACACACACACACACACGCACACACATACAGCATCCCCATAATATATACACACACACACATACAATGTCCTCATCATACACACACACACAGCCAGCATCCCCATAATACACACACACACACACACACACACACAGAGCATCCCCATCACACACACACACACACACACACACAGAGCATCCCCATCATACACACCACACACATACACACACACAGCATCCCCACCATACACACACACACACACAAACTGTGATCCATCTGAGGCTGTGTGTGTGTTCATCTGAGAGTCATCCACAGTGCTCTGCACGTGAGAAGCACACACAGAAGTTTGTTGGGTGAAGCAACTCTTTCGTTTAAATCAAGCAGTAGTCCTGCACTCCGTCAGACAGAACATACTAATGTAAAAGTTACGTTCTGGCTGAAACCCGTGTCTTTCAGAATGAGGTATAACTCTAGTAATATGATTATTTCCAGCTCTGTACTAGATATTCCGTGTCCATCCTCTCTGATTCCCTTTAGCCTCCTGCCAAGTAAGTGATATAGTCCCCAGTGACAGATCAGGAAACTGAGGCTCAGAAGATAGACAGCTTGGCCCCTTGACTCGAGTGGCTGGTGTTGAGACCCAGGGTTTGGGCTGAGCTCTTCCCTGGTCTAGACTTCTCTTTGCCTCCCTAAATGTCTCAGCTTCATGTTTTGGCCTAACCATCTACACGCCGTGACAGCTGTGGTTTAGGGCATGATCCTGAACTTGATGAGATCAGAAAGGGAAGGATGTTGACCTCCTCAGTCACGTGGAAGGCAGCCAGGTGGCCAGCTGTTAGGAAATGCAGTGTTCACATCCCTGCTCCCTCGAGGTAAATTGGTGCAGCCACTATTTTTAAGGAGGAGCCTTAAAAACTAAAAATAGAGTTGCCACATGATCTAGCAATCCCACTACTGGGTACATATCCAGAGAAAACCCCACACCCCAGTGTTCATAGCAGCACTATTTACAATAGCCAAGACACAAAAGCAACCTAAATGTCTATCAACAGATGAATGGATAAAGAAAATGTAGTGTATATACATACATACATATATATATATACACACACACACACACACACACACAATGGGATATTGTTCAACCATAAAAAAGAATGAAAATGCCATTTGCAGCAATATGGATGGACCTAGAGATTATCATGCTAAGGGAAGTAAGTTAAACAGAGAAAGACAAATATCATATGATATCACTTATATGTGAAATCTAAAATACGACACAGGTGAATTTATTTACAAAATGGAAACAGACTCACATAGAAAATAAACTTATGGTTACCAAAGGGAGAAGGAAGGGAGGAGGGATAAATTAGGAGGCTGGGATTAGCAGATGTAAACTACTGCACATAAAATAGATAAATGACAAGGGCAGCTGTATTCAATGTCCTGTGATAAGCCACAATGGAAAAGAATATGAAAAAGAACATATAAATAGACAAGTAGAGATATATAACTGAGTCACTTTGCTGCACACCAGAAACTAACATGACGCAGATCAATTATACTTCAAGAAAAAAATTTTTTAAAGAATTAAACGCCCTCAACACTGTTTGTCATGGAGTATTTTGTAAGTCTGGGTGCTTATCTGTTCAGGTATTTCTTTGTGAGATAAATTCAGTTCAGTCACTCAGTCATGTCTCACCCTTTGAGACCCCATGGACTGCAGCACATCAGGCTTCCCTGTCCATTACCAGCTCCCAGAGCTTGCTCAAACTCATGTCCATCAAATTGGTGATGCCATCCAACCATCTCATCCTCTGTCTTCTCCTTCTCCTCCTGCCCTCAATCTTTTCCAGCACCAGGGTCTTTTCTAGTGAGTCAGTTCTTCCCATCAGGTGACAAAGTATTGGAGTTTCAGCTTCAGCATCAGTCCTTCCAATGAATATGCAGGACTGATTTTCTTTACAATTGACTGATTGGATCTCCTTGCTGTCCAAGAGACTCTCAAGAGTCTTCTCCAACACCACAGTTCAAAAGCATCAATTCTTCGGTGCTCAGCTTTCTTTTTAGTCCAACTCTCCCATCCATACATGACTACTGGAAAAACCATAGCCTTAACTAGACAGACCTTTGTTGGCAAAGTAATGTCTCTGCTTTTTAGGATGCTGTCTAGGTTGATCATAGCTTTCCTTCCAAGGAGCAAGCGTCTTTTGACTTCATGCCTGCAGTCACCATCTGCAGTCATTTTGGAGCCCCCAAAAACAAAGCCGCTCACTGTTTCCATTGTTTCCCCATCTATTTGCCATGAAGTGATGGGACCAGATGCCATGATCTTAGTTTTCTGAATGTTGAGTTTTAAGCCAACTTTTCACTCTCCTCTCTCCCTTTCATCAAGAGGCTCTTTAGTTCTTCTTTACTTTCTGCCATAAGAGTGGTGTCATCTGCATATCTGAGGTTATTGATATTTCTCTGGGCAATCTTGATTCCAGCTTGTGCTTCATCCAGCCTGGCATTTCACATGATGTACTCTGCATAGAAGCTAAATAATCAGGGTGACAATATACAGCCTTGACGTACTCCTCTACCAATTTGGAACCAGTTTGTTGTTCCATGTCCAGTTCTAACTGTTGCTTCTTGACCTGCATACAGATTTCACAGGAGGCAGGTCAGGTGGTCTGGTATTTCCATCTCTTTTAAGAATTTTCCACCGTTTGTGATGATCCACACAGTCAAAGTCTTTGGTGTAGTCAATAAAGCAGAAGTAGATGTTTTTCTGGAACTCTCTTACTTTTCCTGTGATCCAACAGATGTTGGCAATTTGATATCCAGCTCCTCTGCCTTTTCTAAATCCAGTTTGAACATCTAGAAGTTCATGGTTCAAGTACTGTTGAAGCCTGGCTTGGAGAATTTTGAGCATTATTTTGCTAGCGTGTGAGATGAGTACAATCGTGCGGTAGTTTGAACAATCTTTGGCATTGTCTTTCTTTGGGATTGGAATGAAAACTGACTGTTCTGCCCGTAGTCCGAGTCCCCGGTTGGGAAAGAAGACTCCTCGAAACAATGCAACTCGCAATAGGGGAATTTATTACTGACTCGAGCCAGGGCCTCCCGCCCTCACCAGGAGTGTGAGGACGAAAGGCCCCGAGCCCCAGTTCTCTTGGGTATTTATTAGGTCAAAATAAGCAGCAGGTAGTTGGCACAATCGGATTGGTTACACAGTGGGTAGTTGGCGGAAGCTGATTGGTTACACAGTTGCAAGGTAATTTTTGTTGGCCCTACGTGGGGCTTTCAGCTTTCCCCTGATAGGTTCCCTTTTCTCTGGCTAGGCATATGTTGATTGGCTGGCTCCAGGAGGCCTGATAATTATGTTACCCCAGGAAACCAGGCCTACTCCTAATCTAGGCTGCCTGCCATGGCATTAGCCGTGACAGCCTCACACTGACCTTTTCCAGTCCTGTGGCCACTGTTGAGTTTTCCAAATTTGCTGGCATGTTGAGTGCAGCACTTTCACAGCATCATCTTAATAGGATTTGGAATAGCTCAACTGGAATTCCATCACCTCCACTAACTTTGTTGGTAGTGATGCTTCCTAAGGCCCACTTGACTTTGCACTCCAGAATGTCTGGCTCTGGGTGAGTGATCACACCATCGTGGTTATCTGGATCATGAAGATCTTTTTTGTATAGTTCTTCTGTGTATTCTTACCACTTATTCATATCTTCCACTTCTGTTAGGTCCATACCATTTCTGTCCATTACTGTGCCCATCTTTGCATGAAATGTTCCCTTGGTATCTCTAATTTTCTTGAAGAGATCTCTAGTCTTTCCCATTCTATTGGTTTCCTCTATTTCTTTGCATTGATCACTGAGGAAGGCTTTCTTATCTCTCCTTACTGTTCTTTGGAGCTCTTCATTGAAATGGGTATATCTTTCCTTTTCTCCTTTGCCTTTAGCTTCTGTTCTTTTCTCAGCCATTTGTAAGGCCTCCTCAGACAACCATTTTGCCTTTTTGCTTTTCTTTTTCTTGGAGATGGTCTTGATCCCTGCCTCCTGTACAGTGTCATGAACCTCTGTCAATAGTTCTTGAGACCCTCTGTCTATCAGATCTAATCTGATAATCTGATAATCTATCTTTTGTATCTGTTTGTCACTTCTACTATACAATTGTAAAGGATTTGGTTTAGGTCATACTTGAATGGTCTGGTGGTTTTCCCTACTTTCTTCAATTTAAGTCTGAATTTGGCAATAGGGAGTTCATGATCCAAGCCACAGTCAGCTCCCGGTCTTGTTTTTGCTGACTGTATAGAGCTGCTTCATCTTTGGCTGCAAAGAATATAATCAATCTGATTTCGGTATTGACCACCTGGTGATGTCCATGTGTAGCGCCTTCTTTTGTGTTGTTGGAAGAGAGTGTTTGCTATGACCAGTGCGTTCTCTTGGAAAAACTCTGTTAGCCTTTGCCTTGCTTCGTTTTGTACTCCAAGGCCAAATTTGCCTGTTACTCCAGGTGTCTCTTGACTTCCTACTTTTACATTCCAGTCCCCTATAATTATCTTTGTGAGATAATTTGATCAATATCCATCTCCCCGTCAGGTGGTAAACTTGATGAGGACAGAGACACTGACTGTTTTTCTGGCCAGGACTTCCTCTGCTCCTGGGCATGATGGCTGGTCCACCGGTGGGCATTCACTACTTATATATGCATGAATGATGTGTGAGGCTCACCTTCTACCTACTGTGTGAACTTGGAAATTACATACATGATCTCCTGTGGATTTCACAAGGAGCCACGAGGTAGGAATTATTATTTCCATTTTACAGATAAAGAAACTGAGGCTTTGGGGGTTGAGTAACTCATCAGAGCCACCTGAGCTGGGTGTGGACCCAGCCTGCGGGCTCCCAGACACAGCATTCTGCTCCTGCAAGTCTCCTTGGTCTCCCTGGTTCCCCTCTGTCCCTGGACATCCCCCCTCCGCATCGCTAACTGGGTCTGTGCTGTGCTTGTTTGCAGGCTGAGGAAGCAACAGGGTGGCCATCTCTCGGACACGGAAGGCCGAGCCGGGAGCCAGGCCCAGGGCAAGCTCCAGGACGGGTGTAACAACAACATTCTGGCCCATGCCTGTTCTCGTGGCTGCAGCAGCTAAGCCACCACCTGCGGCTTCCAGCGGGACTGCACACACCTCTGCCCTGCCCACCGAAAGCCCCTCTCTGTGCCGCGACGGTCCCCGTCTCACCCCAAATAACATCAGATGCAGAAAGCCCTGGGCTCAGAGCGGGGGAGCCTGGGTTCTGGTCCCAGCTGCCCAGCTCATTCCTGGCACATCTGTGGACAAGCCTTGCCCTTTCACTGCCTCAGTTTTCCACATCTGTCAAAGGGGTTACACAGCTCTATGCCCCACCTCTGATTACAAAGTTATCAGAAGAATCCAATTGGGTAGTGGACATGCAGAACCTTTGACATTTATGACATTATTTATACAGGTGAAATAGAACCCTAATATTTGGAGTGCACTCCCATCCCCTAAAGCAACTAGACATTCACAACTTTGCAATTCGGTCTACCCTGGGTCTTCAGAGCATACTTTTTAAAATGCAGCCCTTAATCGTCTGATGCATTTTCCCTGCCTATGGAAACACGATCCCCCAATCCTGGAGCAAAACCGGAAGTGTCCTCTTTTGCCTCCTCTGCCAGGCCAGTCTTTCTGACGTTCTAAGTTGGCCTGCCACTGTGCCCACCTTTAATTGCAGCAGGTCTCCACTCCCACCCCATCCCCAGTGCTGGGATGGCAGGAAGATGCCCTTTCAGAAGGTCAAGTCAATGACCATTGATCACCCTTAAAGAGTGTCAGCAGAGTTCCTCCCAAAACCCAGTCCCAGGGCAGAACTCTGAGTCTCTGTCTCCATGCAAGTTTCCTTTCCTGGAAGGGGTGACATCATATCATCAGCACCATCTTAAAGAGGGTCTCCAATTGCCATCAAGGAGGCTGCTCCACACTGATAAACTAGGGAGCCCAGTTGGTTAGAAAGTTTACGCTAGGAGGATGGTGGGCTCACGCTAAGAGCAAACTACTTGATGATCTGTTCAGGGAGCACTTTGTTTTTGAATTGGGAGATGCTTTTAGCAACCAGGAATAAAGCTTAGACTTGGAATCAGGACTGTGATCAGAATCCAGCCCTGCTGTTTACTAACCGGAAGACCTCAGGCAATCACTAATCACTTCAGTGTCAGTTTTCTTGTTTTAAAATAGGGTTTAAAAAAACTAACCCCTGGGGTTGTTAAAAGGTTAATTAAGATCCTGTGTGGGACATACCCAAACTACTTTGTAGCAGTTTTTGGTCAACCTTATAATCAACATAATTTCAAGAAACTTTCCTGTTTCACTCATTGGGCAGGTCAGTTTTCTGTAGAAACAAGCCTGGTGTTTTAGATTCTTTGAACTCATCTTTCTGGAGTCTCTGATATTTGTGCATTCCTGTGAAAAGTTCAGCTGTGTTTTTATTTTTCATCCAACCTTCACTGTTTACATCATAAATCTCTTAGATTTCTTAAGGGACATTTTCATATATCACTAGTTTATGTTTTTATTTGAAAAAAGGAAAGACATGATCATTGTTTTCCTCCTTCAAACCCAGGCTGTTTCTAGATGGTATTGTCCACGTGTCCACTTTTTTGTACACTTTTCATTCTTTGTTCCCTGTGGGCACCATCCTGTCCCCTGCAGGAAATAACCAGGCTGCTTCTCTTACTGTGACCGTGGCTAAACTGAGGGTGTCTCACTGGACTGAGTTCATGAATTAGGGGCAGGAGCTGGAAGTAGCCCGAGACACTGGATTTCCTGGCTCTGTTCAAGTCAGCCTTGTTCCTTCTTCAGAATAAACTATTTCTTGGAGATTCCTTCTTACAACTTTGTTCTTATTCATGGTTGGGTGAGATGGGCAATGTCCCCTAAGAGTCAAATTTAGTGAGGAACATAAGAAACTGGGGGCAGGGACATAGGGAGTATATCAAGTCAGTGACGTGTTTCCTTTGCCCACAGAATAAAACCAAGCTTGGCAATTTAAGGCTCAGTCCAACCCGATCACAATTCACATTATCATCACCACCATCATCATTACCATCACCATCATCACTGCCACTATAAGCACCACCATCACCATCATCATCACTGTCATCATCTCATCGTTATTTCACACACGCAAAGATACAACCTATTTAATAGAGGAAAATACAGAAAATTCTCCACCTAAAGAGAAACACTCTTAAAGTTTCCTCAAATTACCACTCAAACGCCGCTCAGTCGTGTCCGACTCTTTGCGACCCCGTGGACTGTAGCCTCCCAGGCTCCTCCGTCCATGGGATTCTCCAGGCAAGAATACTGGAGTGGGTTGCCATTTCCTTCTCCAGGGGATCTTCCCGACCCAGGGGTCGAGCCCAGGTCTCCCACATTGCAGGCAGACGCTTTGACCTCTGAGCCACCAGGGAAGCCCTGACAGCACACACATGGGTGCAGATGAACAGTATCTGCTTTACTGTTACAGATTCCTTAACTTGCCACCTCCCTGCTTTTGCCGACTTGCCTCTGCTACCTGGGACCCCTTTCAGCCCCCATCTCAACATCGGCATTTCAAAATACGTGACTTTCATGGGCCAATTCCACCCCCTCCGTGATGCCTCCTGGGTCTCATGGCAGCCCTGACCCAAGTCAGATATCGTCTTCCGCACACACACCCCCTCACACATTTTCTGTGACTTTCTTACAGCTATGATTTTGCCAACTGCATGACAGGGTTACCTTCAACCATGATGCATCCTCTTTTTCCCCAAACCCCTAAGAGAGGTCAGGTTCTCTTGCCTACCTCCTCACACTTCCCACGTGCAGTCCTGAAAGCACCTATTTCACAGGAGGCAATCATTTATTGGGGCTCCCCAGGTGGACCAGTGGTAAAGAATCCACCTGCAAATGTAGGTAGAGCTGGGTTTGATCCCTGGGTCAGGAAGATCCCCTGGGGAAGGAAATGGCAACCCACTCCAGTATTCTTGTCTGGAGAATCCCATGGACAGAGGAGCTGGTGGGCTACAGTCCAGGGGGTTGCAAAAGGGGAGGACACAAGTTAGCAACTAACCAACAACAGCTAATAAATTGGGGATGAATGAGATAAAAGCAAGTCCAACACAAACTCTCCAAGTGGGTGAAGCTTGCTTTTGGCAGCCACCTGACCCCACTGCCATCTCCCAGGCCTTTTTTTTTTCTCTCCCTGTCCCAGTGGTTTCCCAGAAGCTGCCTCTCCCTGACCCACCAGTGAAGTGCCCAGTCCCTCTCCCATCCCCTTTAGAGACATATCACCTGAGTTTCAAGTTTCAGATGAATTTTCCCTCCTCCCTCATCCAAACCCCCATTCCCAGAGTGCAGAGCCCCAGGCCAGTTGTCAGGAAAGCAATCTGATAAAAGAAATATGTGCCCAAGAACTTGCATGAGGAGTCACCTGATGATTTGAGATTAAGGCACGGGACAGACAAGCTGTAAACTGGTAACACTGACAGGGCTTTTCTATCTCCGTTGAAATGTATTTCAGTCTTCTCGTGCCAATAAGTAAAAATTACTCACATTTATAGTAAAAGTAATGGGCTTCCCTCATAGCTCAGTTGGTAAAGAATCTGCCTGCAATGCAGGAGACCCCAGTTCAATTCCTGAGTCAGGAAGATCCACTGGAGAAGGAATAGTCTACCCAATCCAGTATTCTTGGTCTTCCCTTGTGGCTCAACTGGTAAATAATCCACCTGCAATGAGGGAGACCTGGGTTCGATCCCTGGATTGGGAAGATCCCCTGGAGAAGGGAAAGGCTACCCACTCTAGTATTCTGGCCTGGAAAATTCCATGGACTGGAACCCGCGGCAGTTTCTTCAGGGTGGCGGGAGAGTGGAGTAGCCTATTAGAAAGGTATGAGGAACACCCTCGAGACCTCGAGTTCTTCAGAGTTCTGGTAGCCTTCCTCAGAAAGTCTGTGGCCCCGTTGTACAGATGGAGAAACAGGCTTGGTTAGAGGCAGTCTTGCCGAGAGGAAGAAACTGCGCCCGACTTCAGGCCTCGGCTACTCCTTGGCCAGCGCTCTGGTAGTAAGAGCTGCCTCCGGAGTCCGAAGGTTTTGTGTCTTGCTTGTAACAGTTACTAGCTGAGTGACTTTGGGCAGGTTGCTTCCCGTCTCGGAGTCTTGTTTTCCTTCCTGCTTGTCTCTGAAGAGCGGCACCGAACAGTTGTTTAATAAAGGCTAGGTTGAAGCCAAAAAAATAAAAAAAGGAAAGAAAATTCCATGGACTGTATAGTCCATGGGGTTGCAAAGAATCAGACATGACTGAGTGACTTTCACTTTCACTTTCATAGTAATAGTAAACTCCAAGCCACATGCTTGAAGTCCCTTCCCACTTACTAACAGAATTAGTCATTATATTGCCCAGAATTGGCTCAGATTTGCTTGAGTGACCACAGAGTACTTTCACATTAACCAGAAGGGCCCCTCCCCACTAGTGCGGAAAAGGGGAGTCCCTATGAAGCCTCGGTGCCCACAGCTGTTGTCACTTCTCTGCTGTGTTGACCATCATGGTTCCTGGCCACCGTGAATGACCTCCACGGTTCTGCCAGAACATTGGCGTCCACCCCTTTCTCTCTTTCCAGCCCGTAGAGACACAGTTCGGACTTGTTATAATCAGCTCTTTTAATGGTGGTTCCAACGCAGAGCTCTTGAGCTGCAGGCAACTCAGTTCTTGCCCTTCAGCCTCCTCCCTCACCTTCTGAAAGTACAAGATGTGACTGGTCCTGGGAAGGTGTCATACAGTGACAGACTGTCCCTGGGTCCCTGCCTCCTGACCCCCCCAGCCCCCTTGCCAGGTCTTATCTTTCAGCTTCCTTTAGGGACCCCCATCCATCAGACTCACCTCAGTTCCCATCATAGGTTGGTCCACTTCCCTTTCCAGGGTCCTTGGCCTGCACAGAAATCAGGCAGTGGTTTCCACATCCCCACGTCTCCAAGGATGGCTGGGAGGCTGCTCCCCACTGGACACGCTGGTCCTCTCTGGAGTGGGCACAAGCCCACCCGATCTGGTACTGGCCCAGCAAGAGATTCTTTGGGGTGGGAGAGTTGACTTCAAATCACAGCCCCACCATTCACTGTGTGGAATCACTGGCAGGCTCTCAGCATGTTACATTGTTGAATGTCAGTTTCTGCACCAATGAGCAGGGCCTGGCAATTCCTGCTCTGCCTTTCTCAAGCAGCAGTTATGAAGGCCAACTTTGGGGCTCTGGTTGAAGGTGTGCATATGCTCTCATGGAGCGCCATGCAAAGCCATAGTTCTCACCAAGCAAGGCATCTCTTCCCACCTTATGAAGCTCTTCCCACAAATTGTCCAAGCTGAGCTCTGCAGACAACAGTCTCCATCACCTACCCTCTTTGTAAGCCCTCCATCTCTGTGACCTTCCCAGAAGCCACAACAAAGATCAGGCATGGAGGGAACTCAGTGGGCAGAGCTCCAGCCTGCTTCTCCCCCAGGAGTCCCAAGAGAGGCCAGAGCTTATTCCAGGCCCACTTTCTGCCAGGAACTTGACATGATTTTAATTCTATGCAGTATGTGCATTTTAGAGATGAACAAAACAAACTCTTTGGAGGACCTATAATTTGCCTGAGGCCACTTACCTAGTTGGTGGTAGAGTCAAGATTTGAACTGTCTACTGAAGTTCAAACTTCATGAACTTTCTATTACAGAGCGGTGACCCCACAGGGTGGGCTTGGGAGTCCTTCCCATTCTCTCTTAGAATCACAAAATCACCCCATAAAGGTGCTCTTTAGCTAAGCAGAAGGTGCTTGCTAAACAAAAGCAGTTTTAAAGCAAATCTCCTATCCCTCCAGACTGGCATCCTGAGTCCCTGCTCTGTAGGGATTCTGGAGTCACCCTGCCACTTGTTCCTACAAGGAGACTCTGTCTCCTACCAGGAAAAGCACCTGGAAGAGAATCTTCTTGGGGGCACAGCAGCCAGCTTCCAGCTCTGATGTGATGCTCCGTACCATTTCCACACTACTGTGACCCAGGTTAAAAACATTTTCCAGTCTGTAGCCACTCGCTCTAGAAGGGAGGAAGAAGATGGCCAGGGGATGGAATCTCTGAATCAGGGCACAGTCCTAGCACTTCTGACCTTGAGCATCCTACAAGAGATTCCCAGGAAGCAGCCAAGGACAGAGGCCAAGGAAAGGCAAATGCTACCCATCCTTCCTTTCTTGTGGAATTAAAAGCAAAGGGAGTTGAAGGGAGAAGTTGCCTAGAACGCTTGACGGGTTCCTTGACCTTGATCCATCCAGGAAACTTCCTTTCTTTCAGGAAAGGGAGGTGTGTCAAGAGACTCCTGAGTCATCAGAGGACTTTATTACTATTATGAACAACCACAGTAGTATCAGAGCATCAGCAAGTCCTTTGGTATCCCATTTCCCTCAAGATACTCTGAAGAAGGCCAGCACACCCGCACATGCAGTGGAGTACATCACACAAGAGGGACCCTAAGGTCAGGGAACCCGGATGTTTTATAATAGGAAGCACACTAGCCCTTTGCCCCAAAGGAGGCACGGTCTCCATCAGTCAAGTTGCTGCACAAACATCCTTGAGAAGATCTTCTAGAACAACAGGGCCATCCTTCTCACTTAGAAGACATGCACTGACACAAGAGACCCATGGAGAGTGGTCTCTTGGCATTGTCAGCCTGTGAACACTTAGAATTCTCACACCACCCAATGTGCTGGGTATATGAATTATCTCTCCATTCTACAGATGACAAAGATGCGATCACTCTACACAGTAGTGATATATGTGGAAGTCTCAGGAACAATCCTTGTGAGCAGCAGATTCTAATTCAGGTGGCCCCAGTGGGGCCTGAGATTCTGCACTTCAAACAAGCTTCCAGGGCATGCTGATATTACTGGACCAGGGACCATGCCTGGAGTAACAAGGATCTAGACCCTTCTGTTCTCAGGCCAACTTGGCCACACCCATTTGCTTCTGTGTGTCTACAGCTGCATTCAAACTACAAACTGCAGAATCGAGTATTTGCCACATGAATCAGATTGCTTGCAAGGCTGAAAATATTTGTCATCTGGCCCTTTTGGGGGAAAGGTTTGCTGACCTCTTGTGATCCAGTAAACACACCTCAGACATTAGGTAGGCAGACTGAGAGTGCACCCTTGTCTTGATCACAGGCAATCCAGCCCCATGAACTCCCCCATGGAGAAGAAGAATTTGCGGAGAAATCTATGGTCCATTTTGTCCTCATGAGTTGACTACTGGGCTTTTCCTCAACTGTAGACCCTTGTCAGTGACCCCTTCCCAGTTGAATATCGCTGAAAGTCACTCTGTTTCTTTTTTCTTCCTCTCTGTGCTGCAAGTGCTCCCAGGACCCCTTTGCATATAGTGTCTGCTTTAGGCAGTTTGACTCTGGTAACATTTACCACACTAGACCAGTTGACAGTAGCTCTTTTGCTCCTTTCTCATTTACCCATGGAGATGGCAATGGCACCCCACTCCAGTACTCTTGCCTGGAAAATCCCATGGACGGAGGAGCCTGGTGGGCTGCAGTCCGTGGGATTGCTAAGAGTCAGACACAACTGAGCGACTTCACTTTCACTTTTCACTTTCATGCATTGGAGAAGGAAATGGCAACCCACTCCACAGTGTTCTTGCCTGGAGAATCCAGGGACGGCGGAGCCTGGTGGGCTGCCATCTATGGGGTCGCACAGAGTCGGACATGACTGAAGCAACTTAGCAGCGGCAGCATTTACCCATTGCTATCTTCTCTAACCTTAAAAACCTAAGTAAAGGAATGCAATCACTAAGCAATCGAAACTAACTCCCCCGAGTTACCCTTTCC
The DNA here is from genome assembly GCF_910594005.1 of Cervus elaphus. Taxonomy (NCBI): domain Eukaryota; kingdom Metazoa; phylum Chordata; class Mammalia; order Artiodactyla; family Cervidae; genus Cervus; species Cervus elaphus. The sequence goes on from NC_057820.1 coordinate 13,193,769, forward strand.
TGAATACACAACATGCCTTGTCTAGCCTGTTGCCTCTTTCCTTAGATTAAAAAGAAGAATGAAGAATCCAGGAAAGAAGGATTAGCTCTCTACCCTGCAACAGCCCCTTAAGGAATCCTGAAAGTAGATCACATGGGCAAGATAACATCTGAAAGAGAGTCTACCAGTCTGCATGCAGTAGAGAAGGATGCAGAACTCAACCTCCTGCCTTGATGGTTCAGATTCTTGCCCCCATTTTTCCCTTTAAAAACTGCCATGGCTGAGCAGAGTCTTCAGAGCTGTCCTCTGGACGTGAGTCCACCTTCTCCCCAGACTGCCATCTTTTCTGATTTAAGCACCTTTCCTTTCTACTGACACTTGCCTCTAGAATTATTAGCTTTTGAGCAACAAGCAGCCAAACCTGAGCTCAGTAGCACAGTTATGGTTATGTGTCTCACCCACCCCAATCCAGACTCTGAACTCCATCAAGGTGGGCTCTATCTAGTTGCCCACCCCTGCCCCCAGCACAGAGCTGCCTTACGTGGAGATGTAAGGAGTGCAGACACGCCCACCGTGGCGCCCAGCCTGGCCATGCTTAGCAATTAGCTGTCACTTTGATGAGTCAGCCCACGCACTGTGCCTGTCACTGTTCGCTGTCTGTCCCATTTCCTCTTCTGACCTCAAACATGAGATCATGGCGGGGCCTCTCTCATGTTTAATTACTAACCGTCACAAATAACAAGCAGCTGCTTCTTCCCGGGTAATCATGGACAAACATGATTAATGGATTTCCCTCTCAGCATCTCTGCACTTCATGTTTATTCTCCATCCCCCAACACCCACAACCTGCTAAGTCTTTCCTCTCTGCAGGGAGAGTGGTGAGTAACACTCAGACCTTTCCAGGCATAGAGACTGAACCCTGGCATTGTCCTCATTCTAAGAATCTATTTGTACAACCACCTAATATGTTCAATTCAAGGGCATTTTCTAAACAGGAATTCACTTCATGTGTCATGTGTAGTCAACTTTAATCATTAAGGCTGAGAAAGAAGGGGTTCTGGATTGTGTTCTGGGCAGGATGAGAAAAACTTGAATCATGTTTTGTTGATCAGCCCTTCCCCATCTCCCCAGCTCACAAGTTCTCAAGGGAGCTCAGGATTTAGGAACATAATAGAAATCATTGAACGACTGACTGTATCATTGTTGAAATCTCAATGTTGAGCCCTGTGAAAAGTTCAAATTGAAGCAAGAAGTCCAAGATCTAAGACTTGGTAACCCTGGAGATGCAGAAAAGTGAGTGGATTTGGGACATAGCTGAGGACTTGTCAAAGAATTGGATTGGGGTGGTAAAGGGCCAGGACTTTTGTTATGTTTTAAGCCACTTGAAATCTCTCAGCCCTATCCTGGGAATTCAATAAAGCCATGTGTTTAGAGCTCCTACTGCCTGGCATGCAATACACACTTAGTGAAAATCGTCTTCCCCTCTCCTTCAGCCTTCTTATGGGAAGAGTATGCACTCTGGATGCCTTGGGTTGAGCCTTTTCTCCTTTCTGCTTCTGTTAGTCAGCTGGTTCCCTCTCTGCCCAACATTCCTGCTCCCTTCACACACACACACAGACACACACACGTTTTTTCTCAGATAAAAACATCAGCTATTTAAAGCACACCACTGGAAGAGTCTCCAGAGAGGTGTTTTATAGAGGTTGCTTGTTTGCAGGAGGATTTTTCCAAAAATGTAGTGTATCAGTTTGCTTTCTGCTCTAGGTAAGAAGAAACTCAACTCTAACCACCTTACTCAAGAAAATGTATCATCCCACTTGACAAGGAGACCAGGGGATGGCAAATCCCTGGCACAGAATGGTCCACAGTACATCACCAGGTCTCAGGTTCTGTGCATCCTTCCACCCTGATATCCTGGTGTGTTGGCACTGTCTTCAGAATGTTTACCCTCTTGGTCATTAGATGGTAGCCACAGTTGTGCACATCCTATCCAGATACAGGCCCATTCAGGGCAAGGAGAAGGACTACAACCTTCCTGTGGCTCTCTCTCACAGAGAAGAAGACTTTCCCAGAATCCTTTGGACTTTCCCCCGCATCTCATCAATCAAGATTGGCTCACGGGCCCATCCTGAATCACTCACCATGCAGGATGCAGGTGAAGCACTCTGATTGGTTTGGACCAATAGCAATCTACTCTCCTATGCTTCAGATGAGGTCACCTTCCTCTACGTGATACGGGAGTAGTACACAGGCATGACCAAGGTTGAAGTTCAGTTAGAAAAGATGAAGGGGAAACAGGCTTTGGCAAAACACATAGCTCTTAACAAAAGAAAACACAGACTTCATTGGAGTTGTGAGAAATATTACAGTTTTATTAACAATGGCCCCCACTTAAAACTTTCTGGCTCTGATTAATCAAATAGAGATGAGAGGCAGCAGAAATAGTGGTCTCCTATTTTCTTTCTGCCTTAAGGTTCTATCCAATGAAAAGAATTAGCTCATAGTCATGTGTACTTTGGTGACTGTAATCTAGGGACTTTAGAATGTTAGAGGTGGGAAGCCCTGAGATCGCTCAGGCAGCAGGGAACTGTCATTTCCTGAGAATGGACCTCACACCAGGCCCCAGGGCAGGCACTCTGCTTATGTTGTCTCCTCGGGTCTTGGATTTCTGCAAGGCCAAAATCTTAAAGGTGGAACCCGGAACCCAGAGAGATTCCAGTTTAGGGCATTTTCTCAAACTACAGAGTAGCTTTTCATATAGGATGAGTCAAAAAACTACCTACATATATCTCTAATTCTAAAAATTAAGCATGTGGAGGGAATGACTGCCCTGACATTCTGTATCCTCTGTGTGCAAATACCCAGAGAATGTGCCAACCTTGGCTGAGATACCAACTCATTCATGAAGGAAGAATGGTCAGGGAAGTGGATCATGGAGAAAGTATGGCAATTATCCTGGGACCTGTGGGCAGAACCTAGTGACTCACTTCTAAAGCAGACAGAATGTGGGAAGGGGAGGAGGGTATGTTACAGTGGAGAAACCTGACACACCCCACCTAACCCAGGTGGTCAAAGATAACAAGGAAAAAGTCCTGTTGATATCATGTACCCCAATCAGATATGATGAGCAGGACACTTCATCTCTGCAGTGTGCTTCCCCCAAATCCATAAGCCCAGCAGAGTCATGAGAAAACATTGGACAGACCTCAATTGAAAATTCCTGCTCATCAAAGTGCCAGAACCACAAAAGACAAGGAAGACTGATAAATATCACAACTTACAAGAGACTAAGGAGATACAGCAATTAAATGAATGAGGTGTGCTGGATAGCCTCATGGAGCAGATAGAGGGCATTAGTGGAAAAACTGGTGAGTTACCAATAAAAAGACCAGATTTTAGTTAATGGTAAGTACCAATGTTCATTTCTTAACTTTGACAACTATATTATGGTTATGTAGGATGTCGACACTAGGAAAGGTTAATCTTGCTGTCTTTGAAGCTCTTGCATAAATCTAAAACTATTATAAATAAAAAGGGTTTTTTATTCTGTTTATTAGTTTTAATTCTATAGTGCTTTACAATTTTCAGAGGTTTCACACACACATGATTTCACATAATCCCATAATAATCTTTTTTAAAATCCCCTACTCCTATATTGCCCCTTCCCCTTCCCTCTCCTCACTGGTAACTACTAGTTTGTTCTCTGTAGCTGTGATTATACCTCTTTGTTGTTTTATTCACTAGTCTTTTGTGTTTTTTAGATTCCACATATAAGTGATGTCATACAGTATTTGTCTATCTGACTTCTTTCATTTAGCATAATGCCCTTGAAGTCTATCCATGTTACTGAAAATGGCAACACTTCCCTCTTTTTTATGGCTGAGTGATATTCCATTGTATATTTAAACCACATCTTTCTTATCCATTCATCCATTGAAGGACACTTGGGCTACTTCCATACCTTGGTAGCTGTAAATAACACTACCCTGAACATTGGAGTGTATGGATCTTAAAAAAGACTTAAAAGCTGTGCGTACAAAAGAGCTGGCCATCACCCCTCCCAACACTGCTCTCTTCATTCACATACCAGCAGAAGCTTCATTTTTTTCCCCAAGACTGAAATAGGAGTCCTGCTTTCCAAAGAAACAGGAGGGCAAACCTAGCTGCAGTTCCTAGTGCTCAGGGGAGAGCTGATGCTTAGAGGAGGGGCAGTCTGTCTGTCTGTACCAACCCTACAGATTGAAGCCAAGCCTTGGGCTGGCAGGCCTCACCCACGGGGAATGCCCACATCAACATTATCTGTGAGGAAGCCAAGAGATGAAACATGGTCACACACCAGCAGAAGCCCACAGAGTACCTCATCCATCAGCTTAGTCCTTCATTGACAAACCATAAGAACAGGCCGGCCGAAGCAGACCTTGGGGGAAAAGAAGGTCACAGGAGAAGGGGGACCAGAATAAACACAGAACAATTCTTCCTGAAGGAAATAGTTGACTCAGGGAAGGGAAGAGAACCCTGAAAGATTGAATTCATATCCTCAGAGAGATGTGAGCCATGAAAAATCAGAACAAGCTGTACTGAAAAAAAAAAAGAGGGGAAGAGTATAAAGGGGTTTCTGGAAATTAAAAATTATGGCCCCAATAAAAAATTCAATAAAAGGGCTGGAGAAGCAAGTGGAAGAAATGTCACAGAACCGAGAGTAAAGAGAACATGAGCTTAATCTGATGGAGCATGAGATGCCTGACATCAGTATTCATAACAACACTGAAGTATTCAAGGTACTTACTCTCTACATTGTGTGCACACACACAGAACTTTCACAGCCTGATGAGATCTCAGTTAGGATCTCAGTTTCCCAGATGAGGAAACTGAGGCTTAGGGATGAGGAATCACTTATAAAAGTCACACACTTGGTGAAGGAAGGAGCCAGCCCCCAAATCCAGGCCCAAATCTCTTCCTTCCTCTGCTTCTTTCACAGTGACCCCTTCTCCTTGGAATTAAGCAAACCGCTGGGCTTGGAAGGAATTTATATCCACATACACATGAGAATATAGTCCATGGGGTCTCAAAGAGTCAGATAGGACTGAGCGACTTTCACTTTTACTTGTCACTTTCAAGCATGACAAATATAATATTGCAAATACTTTGGTTGGTTTAAAATTATAGAATCAAACATGGGACAAAGCAGGGATACTTTCCTTATATTTAATAAAGAGAATGTGATTGTGACTTAGCTGATAGAAGTCAGAAGATGGAGGGTGAAGACATGGAGAGAAATCTCCAGGTGCGAAGCAACTCATTTTTCATGATGAGAGTCCACAAACCTAGTTTCAATTGATGCAATAAGAAATAGAGCTTGGTGAAGTAAGTCAGAATGAGAAAACCAAATATCATATATTAACATACATGTGGAATCTAGAAAAATGGTACAGTTCAGTTCAGTCACTCAGTCATGTCTGACTCTTCGCGACCTCATGGACTGCAGCATACCAGGCTTCCCTGTCCATCACCAGCTCCTGGAGCTTGCTCAAACTCAATTCCATCGAGTCAGTGATGCCATCCAACCATCTCATCCTCTGTCATCCCCTTCTCCTCCTGCCTTCAGTCTTTCCAAGCATCAGGGTCTTTTCCAAAGAGTCAGTTCTTCGAATCAGGTGGCCAAAGTATTGGAGTTGCAGCTTCAAGCATCAGTCCTTCTAGTGAATATTTAGGACTGATTTCCTTTAGGATGGACTGGTTGGATCTCCTTGCAGTCCAAGGGACTCTCAAGAGTCTTCTCCAACACCACAGTTCAAAAGCGTCAATTCTTCAGTGCTCAGCTTTCTTTATAGTCCAACTCTCACATCCATACATGACTACTGGAAGAACCATAGCTTTGACTAGACAGACCTTTGTTGGCAAAGTAATGTCTCTGCTTTTTAATATGCCGTCTAGAAAAATGGTACAGTGAACCTATTTGCAGGTTGGGAATAGAGACACAGATGTAGAGAATGGACATGTAGACACAATGGAGAGAAGGGAAGAGTGGGGTGAATTGGGAGGTTAGAATTGACATATACGCACTACCATGTGTCAGACAGCTAGCAGGAAGCTGCTGTGTAACACAGGGAGCTCAGCTTGGTGCTCTGTGGTGACGTAGAGGAGTAGGATGGAGAGGGTGGATGGGAGGGCCAAGAGGGAAGGGATATATGTGCACCCATAGCTGATTCACTTTATTGTACAACAGAAACTAAGACAAAATTGTGAAGCAATTATATCCCAATTTGAAAAAAGAAAGAAATAGAACTTATTACCATCCTTCCCAATGGCCCAGCAAGTAAAGAATCTGCCTGCAATGTAGGAGACACAGGTCGATCCCTAGGAAGGGAAGATTCTCTGGAGAAGGAAATGGCAACCCTCTCCAGTATTCTTTCCTGGGAAATCCCATGGACAAAGGAAACTGGTGGACTATAGTCCATAAGGTCACAAAGACCTGGACACAACTGAGTGACTGAGCATACATACATACCATCCTCATTACATCATAGTGATTACAGAGTGTTAGTACAGTCAGAATATATATGCCTCTACTGTGTGCATACATGACAACTTTGACATTATAAAGTGAACAGGGCAGATCCAGATTTGGAGGGGCTGGAGCTTGAACAAATTGGGAACTTCTTGGTGGCTCAAATGGTAAAGAATCCGACTACAATGCAGGATACCTGGGTTCAGTCCCTGGGTTGGGAAGATCCCCTGCAGAAGGAATCGACAACCCACTCCAGTATTCTTGCCTAGAGAATCCCATAGACAGAGGAGCCTGGCAGGCTACAGTTCATGAGATCGCAAAGAGTTGGACACAACTGAGTAACTAAATTTAATTTTTTTAAGAAACTGAGCACAATCTTGAAAATTCAAAATTAGATCCAGCGCTTTGGAAGGAGCCTGAGAAACTGAGGCCCCCAAAGCTTAAACCGTCTTGTATTTACAGTCATTCAACCTCTAATCTATCCACAGATGACAGCAAAACTTCAAGAAAACTAAGAAAGTGTAGAAGGAGAGAAGAGGAAGTGGATAATAGAGCAAGTAGACTAGATTCCTTATTTCTCAATGTAAAGAATATAGAATCTCAAAAAATATTGTCCATAATTATAAATATACATGTATAAAATTGAGTAAAAATAATCATAAAAAATAAAAGCAAAAATGTTTAAACATATTTCTGTGGCAAGATTCATCTGGAGGTGGGGTATCCCTGAAGCTGAAGCTCCAATACTTTGGCCTCCTGATGTGAAGAGTCCAGTTGTTGGAAAACACCCTGAAGCTGGGAAAGATGGAAGGAAAAAGGGGATGGCAGAGGATGAGATGGTTGGATGGCATCACCAACTCAACAGACATGAATTTGAGCAAACTGCAGGAAATAGTGGAGGACAGAGGAGCCTGGTGTGCTGCAGTCCGTGGAGTCATAAAGAGTCAGACATGACTTAGTGACCAAACAACAACATCAACAACCCATTCAGAACTGCTGCATTTTATTTTTCCATTTTCATATATTGTTATTCTGAGTTTAAGAGTCTTGTGCCAGAGACCCAGAAACATCAAGCCCCTATCCTCATGGCTACCTGCACACGTGAGAAATCCATACGTTGTGGAGAGGGCTACGCTCGGAACATTCTGCTGCTGGCTGGGGCAACAGCCCCAAACCCCAGGATGACCACCCCCGACCTTAGCAGTGCAGGTCTCCTTCTGCCCAGATCGGCAGGACAGTGTGAGCAGAGCCATGCAGGCCTCCTCTCCGCACTGACCTCTTAAGCACAGGAGGCCCAGTCCAGACCTCCTCAGGCCCTCTCACCAGCTGTGCCTCCACTCCTATGCCCGGTATGCTTGCCCGCCAGGGGTTTGTCCTGTAACTTTTCCCAGACTTGCCTCAGGCACTGGAGTCTTCGCTGGTAGAGATTGCTAGAAGCACTTGAGAACTCTCCCAGGGCCCTTCCTTCTACCCCACCACCCCAATGCCAACAATGACCAGTACAAGTCTATACCTTGGCCTGCAGTGGGACAGACTCTGAGGATGACCTCTGCTTCCACGCTCCACTCTCCCTCAGGCTGAGGCTGAAGTCTCACCAAGGGTCAGAATCTGCCCAAGGTGGGAAAAACATTCATTAGGCAGAGAGTAAAAGAGAAGAGTGAAAAAGTTGGCTTAAAATTCAATATTCAGAAAACTAAGATCATAGTATCTGGTCCCATCACTTCACAGCAAATAGAGGGGAAACAATGGAAACAATGACAGACTTGATTTTCTTGGGCTCCAAAATCACTGCAGATGGTGACTGCAGCCATGAAATAAAAAGACACTTGCTCCTTGGAAGAAAAGCTATGACCAACCTAGACAGTATATTAAAAAGCAGAGACATTACTTTGCCAACAAAGGTCCGTCTAGTCAAAGCTATGATTTTTCCAGCAGTCATGTATGGATGTGAGAGTTGACTATAAAGAAAGCTGAGTGCTGAAGAATTGATGCTTTTGAACTGTGGTGTTAGAGAAGACTTTTGAGAGTCCCTTGGACTGCAAGGAGATCCAGCCAGTCCATCCTAAAGGAGATCAGTCCTGAATATTCATTGGAAGGACTGATGCTTGAAGCTGAAATTCCAATACTTTGGCCACCTGATGCGAAGAGCTGACTCATTGGAAAAGACCTTGATGCTTGGAAAGACTGAAGGCAGGAGGAGAAGGGGATGACAGAGGATGAGATGGTTGGATGGCATCACTGACTCGACGGACATGAGTTTGAGCAAGCTCCGGGAGTTGGTGATGGACAGGGAAGACTGGCGTGCTGCAGTTCATGGGGTCGCAAAGAGTTGGACATGACTGAGCGACTGAACTGAACTGAAATGAACTGAGGCAGAGGGTGGTGAGCCAAACAACACAGTCCCTGACTTCAGGAAGCCCACTGAGAAGAAGAACGGTAGCTTCACTGATGGATGCCGACAACTGCAGAATGAGGAGCGGCGACTGCCTCTGTTCATGGCCGAGTTCTGTTGGCCGGCAGTGGGGCGTGGTTTCAGCCATCTTTCGCACATGCGCATGCTCCATGGACCATTCCCACCCCGCTTCTCAAAGCGTTGTGCTGCCTTCAGGAGCGGAGCCTGAACAAAGGGTGTCGTCATTCAAGTGGCAGGTGTCCGCCAACCCCATGATCCCCTGAGCATCCTGTTTTTTTGTGTGTGGGCCAGTTCTCTTGGGAACAAACACACAGAACCCAACCTATAAACAAGGCCCTCAGGTAGACAGAGGTCCAATTCTCGTCTTCTGAGAGTCCGCTTTGAAGGGAAGCAGGGTTATTTCGGTGTTTGTGAAGGTTTTTTTTTTTAAGCATTTCCTGGGAAAACAGAACTGAGCATCAGTGAGGAGCTGAAGATGACAAGCGTGGGGGATAAAAGCTGTCTTTCCCCTACCCTTCTGAGCTTTTCTGACAGCTCCCAGCTGAGAGGAAGCAAAATGATGAAAGATAAAGGAGCCCAGAGCAGAGAGAGGGTGAGTAAGAGGGTGACCTCATCTCCTGGTTGTTTCTCTGAGAGTCTCATTTGACAAGACGCCTTCCAGGTGACCCCGCTGGGAGGGTGCCCTGTACCTACACAAAACCTTTCTCAGTCCTCACAACAAAGCTAGGATTCTTTTTTTTTCCCGTGAGAAATTAAAAATTGAAGTTCAGAGAGGTTATGGAACTTGCTTGTCCAAGTAATAAAAGACCCTGGGTTAGAACCCAGATATGTCTACCTCCAAAATTGAGTTCTTTTCTACTGGATGACAAATATCTTAGGGGTATAATTTCATCCACAGTCTCTCCCCATTTCACCTTTTCAAGCAAATCCTGTGAGGGTTAGATGGAGTGATGCATGTTAAGCAAACAGGCTAATAAGCTGCTCCCTAGGACTGGAGGAAGTGATGCTATGGTTGCGGTTGCTGGATTGCAGAGATGCTTTTGTTTGAGATGCTATTGTAGTTGTTGTTGTTATGTTGATGAGGGTGGTGTTAATATACCTGTCTGAATTCATTGCTTCTGTTACAGTTTTCCAAATCAATCTGAACTTCAGCCAGCCATAATTGGCCAGGTTCCCCAGGAGAGAAATTTCTTCCCCACTCTGGATATTTCCGTAAAGGCAGAGTATTTCCATCCTCTCCACAGGAGGGGATTTCATCACTGTGTTTCATCACTGAGCTGGGTATGCTCGTCTCAGACTCCTCTTCTCAGAGAGCAGACCGCTATGCACCATCAGAGATCACCCAGATTGGGGTTAAGTCTGAACTCATCTTGTACGTGTGAACTGTTGTGATAGTGGGGAGTAAGCCCATCTAATGCGAGGGGTGAAGTAAGAGAAAATCAATGTGGCCACTCAGCTCAGGTACAGGGACCAGTCCGTGGTGGTGGGGAGACAAGGAAGAGTGACTCTCCTGAAAGCCAGCAGATCAAGAAGGTGGCGAACTAGTGCCCTAAGAACCATATTTCAATCCAGGCTTTAAAGATGACATTTTCATCTCCACCTGTTATACTCCAGTGTTAGTTGCTCAGTCGTGTTCAACTCTACCACCCCATGGACTGTAGCCCACCACGCTCTTCTGTCCATGGGATTTCCCAGGCAAGAATACTGCAGTGGGTTGCCATTTCCTTCTCCAGGGGATTTTCCCAATCCAGGGATCAAACCGAGGTCTCCCACATTGCAGGCAGATTCTTTACCATATGAGCCCCCTGGGAAGCCCATTACACTACTGTTTCTTAATTAGTTCAAAGTTAGCTGTTATCCTGCCTCCGTGATACCCACAAATCCCTCACAATATAATTTGATCAAATTATCACCTCCCCAATGAAGTCTTCCCTTCTTCCCACAGCCCACAGTGAGCTCTCCCACCTGTGAATCTCTGTACCAGCTCAATATTTATTTTCATTCCAACATCACATCTATTCCATGAGATACGTGCTCCTTCAGGCTGGAGGTGTGTCCTTTGCTGTCCCCCTCCCATCTGCAGGATCGATTCTCTCTGCTTCCTTCTAAAGCTGGGCATCCTTCTCCTCTCTCCCCAGTGACCCCTTGAGTGTGGCCCCCTCTGAGCTGAACCTCTGACAGACAGTTTAGTGGCTGATAGTTACTGGTTTCAAAGCTTCTTCAAGCACGGTGCTCAGGGTGCTTACGGTGAAGGGCATTAATCAGATTTGTTTCCTGGGCAGCTAGTGTGGAGTGAGAAGCTGGCCTGCAAGGTGGACAGCAGGGCACCCAAGGTTGGTACTTGCGGGCGGTACACCCGACACTCTTTGGATCTAATCTCATTTCATCCTCACAGGCCTCATGTCAGGAGGGACTCTAACCACCCGCTGCAAGGGTGAGGAGGACAGGAAGCTGGCCTGCTTCACTCATTTGCTCAGTAGATGTGCCTCCCATGTTCTCAGATTTCAGGTGCTCAAATGCATCCTTTCTCATGGAGAAAGGTCATTGTGGTGAAGGGAGGTAGAATATAAATAAGTAGATGACATAGTTTGTTATAAGCTGATGGGTGATACGGAGAAAAACAGAACAGAAAATGAGAGGAAGGGGATGGAGCGATGGATTTGCAGTTTTCAATGAGGGAGAGTCTCATTGAGATGGCAGTGTTTGAATGAAGGCTTAAGGAAATGAGGAAGCAAGCCCTGTAGATGGTGAGAGAAGAGTACTGCAGAGACAGCAATCATCAAGTTCAAAGGCCCTGGGGCAGCTGCATGTCTGGCTGCTTGAGGTACAGCAAGGTCCAAAGTGGCTGGAGCAGAATAAGAGGGGAAGTAGTGGGAGACGCAGTCAGGCACACAACTGTCCAGTTGGTTTGACTTTACAGGGTAGAGAAAGGAGCCTGACCTTATCTCTGCCTGAGATGGGAAGCCTTTGGAAAGCTATGAGCAAAGGAAACACATGAACTGACTTACTATCTTTACAGGATCAAAGAAATTAAGAAGCTTGTTCCAGGTCACATAGCTGGCATGGGATAGAAAGACAAGTCAGAGCGTCTAACTATGAAGACTGTTATTGCCCTTCACCACCACTCTATCAGCCAAAGTCCCTTTCTCTTGCTTGTGACTAAGAAAGTTGACTGATAGCATTATGTGAAAAATAAAACAGGGGTTGAGGAAGAATGGGTGAGTGCGAAATATGGTAGATCCTCCATTAACTGAACTGCTTAATTGAATGAATCCATATGCTTTGGAAATTGTGAGACACTGTACAAAGGTGAGAGATTGTTTTTATTTTATTTTATTTTGCATTGACCATTAAAGTTTAAAACTTTCCCAAGACATGGAAACAACCTATTAGTAAATGTCTGTAGACAGATGAATGGATAAAGATATGGTGCATATATGCAATGGACTGTTACTCTGCCATAAAAAAGGATGAAATAAGGCCACTTGCAGCAACTTGGATGGACTTAAGGATTATCATACTAAGTGAAATAGTTGGAAAAAGACAAATATCATATGATATCACTTATATGTGGAATCTAAAATATGACACAAATAAACTCATCTACACAAAACAGAAACAGACTCACAAACGTAGAGAATAGACTTGTAGCTGCCAAGGGGAAAGTGGGGGTGGGGGAGGGATAGTTTGGGAGTTTGGGGTCAGCAGATGCAAACTATTATCTGTGGAATGGACAAACAGCAGGGTCATACTGCGTAGCATAGGGAACTATATTCAATATCCTGTGATAAACTGTAATGGAAGAGAATATGAAAAGGAATGTATATACATGTATAACTGAAACACTTTGCTGTACAGAGGGAATTAATACAACATTGTAAATGGACGATACTTCAATAAAATAAATTTTAAAAATTTTGAAGTCTTTCCCATTTCATAGCAGTGGAAACTAAAGGGTTATTGATCACTTCTGGGGATTTTTTTCCCCTTAGCATATTGTCATTCTGTGTTAGCAAATTTCCTGTGATCTTGTTGCAAAGTAGGGGTGGAATAACCTCCCGCTAATTTATCAAATTAACATGTCTGGGCTTCATGTTCAACAACTTCAAACATCTCACACCACGCAACCTACACAAAAATTGTTTTCCAGACACAATTGCAGTGAGTGATAAAGGCTTTTATTGTTTTTTATATCCCCACTGGTCAAAAAGTTTTGATATCCTGGTTTTCCTCCTGCTTCACATAGAAGTCTATCACTTGGCACAGCATCTGGTATATAGAAAAGCCTCAATTTCTTTTCAAATGAACAAAGAGGATGGTTGGTGGCCATGATGCAATGGTTTTATTTTCTCTCATCTATTCTCTAAGGAAAACAAGGAGAACTTTTTTATTTGTCTCCCTCTAATTTTTCTCATTAGCTGGAAGAAGGTGCAAGTTTCAACTGTGTCTCCTTACTGACAAGCCATTAATAATGGGCAATAGCCAGAGGTACCCCCAGAACAATGTAAAGATGTTTTACTTCCCAGATCCCACCCCTCCCAATCAATGAGTCTGAAGATCAAGTTTGAGGTGGCAACAATATCCAGGAGCAATGTCCAAATGCCCCTACTTGTCAACTCCAGTGAAGTTTCCTATTACCACTTCCTCTGAGCATGGACATCTTAGCTCACAAGGCTCACGGGAAGGGTGAACCTCAGCTCCCCAGCCCTGCCTGCCCCTTTCTGAAGCAGCCTCTGCTGTAATTCTCCTGAGAAAGTGCCTCATCCAATCATTTCTCTTTTGCAAATCAAAGTCTCAAGTCACTGCATCTGATTGGTGAAGCCCGAGTCACATGCCTGCCCTGAATTGCAAGAGAGGCTGGGAAAGTGAGTGACTGATTTCTGCTTCAGGGATGCAGAAATCACAAGGGAGATAAGATTCCAAATTTAGGAAGGTTATTCCACAGACTAGGCAACCACGAACAAGACTATATCCACTGAAGACTTTCTCTTACGACTATGTTCTTCTATTGTGCCACCACATAGCACATACTCAGTAATGATACCACTTTTCTCTAGCCTTGCTTCCCTGCCCATCCCTAAATGTCAGTCTTTCTGCCTGGGTTTCTGTGCTTGGAGTTTCTTCCCAGGGTCCCTTTCACTATAAACAGAGCTTTGAAAAAACATACAACTGAATTCAGGGGTTCCCAGGTGGTGCTAGTGGTAAAGAACCTGCCTGCCAACGCAGGAGATATAAGAGATGTTGCTTTGATCTTTCCTGGGTCAGGAAGATCCCATGGAGAAGAGGACATGGCAAAAGAGTCAGACACAACTGAAGTGACTTAGTATGCACAAACAAAACTGAATTCAACTTACAGAGGTTTACCTCATCCAACTTCAGCAACTATTTTATAACACAAATTCATATAAATATTCAATACAAATGTATTTCAAAGATACTATTCTCTTAAAAAAAATCTAGGTACTGACAGCCTAGCTGTTATATCAGAACCTTAGCATCCTTCACCCAAGGGATGCTTAAAGAGTTTACCTGAATGCTTGGTTTCCCCACAATGTGCTTACTTATATTGTTTTTTTTTTTTTTTAAAGGAATACATCTAATAATTTAGAGGCAATAAGGGAAAGTGTTTTTACATAAAAATTAAAAACATTTGATGAAAAAAATATAAAACTTTAAATGACAAATATACTAGGAAAATATCTGGAATTTAAATCACAAGAACTACAAAGTGTATCCCTAACGTATAAATCTCTATAGCTGCTGCTGCTGCTGCTAAGTCGCTTCAGTCGTGTCCGACTCTGTGCCACCCCATGGACAGCAGCCCACCAGGCTCCCCCATCCCTGGGATTCTCCAGGCAAGAACACTGGAGTGGGCTGCTATTTCCTTCTCCAAAATCTCTATAGAGTTTTCCAAAATTACAGAAGGAAGAAAAACCCTGGTGAGAAATGAGCCAAGAAATCAATAGACAATCCACAGAAAAAGAATCTCAATTGTATGAAAAGATGAAGAAACTTACTGATATGAGAAAAGTAAATTAAAACTACTTTGGTTTAAGGACAGGGAAGCCTGGCATGCTGCAGTCCAAGGGGTCAACTGAGCGACTGAACAACAGTCTGAGCTTATGACCAAGATGTAGTAACAAGAGCTAGATTTACCCTCTGCCTCGGAAAATGTCTTTAATAGACAAAGGTACAAAGCAACCAATTTCAAGACATTGGACATCAGGCAATAAAGGACAGTGACCCTGAAAGATGGGAAATAAATGAAGTGAGCCCTATGATTGTCCCACTTTCTGCCTTGAGAGACATTACAGGCATCCCTGCAGGGAAGGGAACTCAGAGTCCAAGGGCTCCTTGAGTTAAAGAGACAGAGTCCAGAGTCCAGACAGTTCAAGGTGGCCAGAGATTCTGGGTAGGGCACTGCGGAGGAGAGAATTTCAGAGACTTCCAAAGAGCAGCCCTCATCTAATCAGTAGAGTACTATGCATGTGAGAAAACTATTTGAGGCTAGTGAAAGAACCACTAAAAAGGACTAGAGGTAAGAGTATTTAGGGCTCACACAGGGCTGGGAACAGTGCTGCTCCCAGATCTTACAACATTTTAATTCAGGGATCATTCTGTAGAGTACTAAGAAAAAACACGTCTCAATAATGGGGAATAATTCAGTTCAGTTCAGTTCAGTCGCTCAGTCGTGTCTGACTCGTTGTAACACTATGGACCGCAGCACACCAGGCCTCCCTGTCCATCACCAACTCCTGGAGGTTTCTCAAACTCATGTCCATTGAGTCAGTGATGCCATCCAACCATCTTTCCTTTGTTATCCCCTCCTCCACCTGCCTTCAATCTTTCCCAGCATCAGGGTCTTTTCAAATGAGTCAGTTCTTCGCATCAGGTGGCCAAAGTATTGGAGCTTCAGCTTCAAGCATCAGTCCTTCCAATGAATATGCAGGACTGATCTCCTTTAGGATGGACTAGTTGGATCTCCTTGCTGTCCAAGGGACTCTCAACTCGAGAGTCCTCTCTAACACCACAGTTCAAAAGCATCAATTCTTCAGCACTCAGCTTTCTTTATAGTCCAACTCTCACATCCATACGTGACTACTGGAAAAACCAAAGCTTTGACTAGATGGACCATTAGCCATAGACTAAACACTGCCTTGGTCCCACCTCATAAATCTTAAATGTGTGCCTGCATGCTCAGTCGTGTCCAACTCTTTGCGACCTCATGGACTGTAGTCCTCCAGGCTCCTCTGTCCTTGGAATTCTCCAGGCAAGAATACTGGGGTGGGTTGCCATTTCCTCCTTCAAGGGATCTTCCTGACCCAGGGCTTGAACTCAAGACCCCTGTATCTCCTGCATTTTTGGGTGGATTCTTTACCACTGAGCCAAAATCTTAAAAACCAGACTCAAAAGATCAAAATATCTCCAAGAGATTAATTGCATCCCCAAACAAAGGATATTTATAAGAATACAAACATATCTAGGGCTTCCCTGGTGGCTCAGATGGTAAAGAATCCACCTGCAATGCAAGAGACCCAGGTTTGATCCCTGGGTTTGGAAGCTCCCCCGGAGAAGGAAATGGCAACCAACTCCAGTATTCTTGCCTTGGGAATCCCATGGACAGAGGAGTCCCGTCCATGGCGTTGCAGAGTTGGACACAGAAATATTGAACCCCTAACAAGCTACAATGATTATCATTCAATAAAGTAATGTCAGGCATGTAAAGAGCCAGGGAATATGATGAAAATGAGGAGGATAAGAAATCAAATGGACTCAACTCAGAACAGAAATGATCAAAATTTGTTGGAGTCACTAACACATTTACTAGAGGGAAATTTATATCACTAGCTGTGTATATTAGAACAGAAGAAAGATTTGACTTCAGATTTCCCCCTAAGAAACTAGATTTTTTTTTTAAAAAAAAGAGCAAATTAAACCTGAAGTAGGGACTTTCCTGGTGGTCCAGTGTTTGGAAGCTCGTCTTCCAATGCAAGTGGTGCAGGTCTGATCCCTTGCTGTGGAGCTGGGATCCTACATGCATCATGGCCAAAAAACCAGAACATGAAAACAACAGAAGCAATATTGTAACAAATTCAATAAAGACTTCAAAAGACTTAAAAATGGTCCATATTTTTTAAAAACCCTGAATTAAATCAAATAAAGGAAATAATGAAAATAAGATAAGAAATTAAAAAAAAACAGTATAGAAAAATCAATAAAACTAAAAGCTGGTTCTTTGAAGAGGTCAGTAAACTTGATAAGCCTCTAGCCAAGCTCATCATGATGAAAAAAAAATCAAAGAAGGCACAGATTATTAAGACTAGGAATGAGATAAGTAACATCACTACAGATTCTACAGAAGTTAAAAAGATGACAAGAAAATATTATGAACAGCCTTATGTCAATAAATAAACAATATGTCAATAGGTAAAAAGGAAAAATTCCTTGGAAAATGCAAACTACCAAAGATTATGTTTAAAAAAACACAGAAGCTTCTATGTGTTTAAAGACATTGGCTTTTTAATTATAAATCTCCCAACCATGAAAACTCTAGGCACCAAAATTTCCTGTGCATTCTAGTAAATATTTAAGGAAGAAATAAATCTAATTTCCCCCATACTCTTCCAGAAAAGTAAAGTAAGAATATACTTTCCAACTCATTTTTATGAAACCAGCAATACCTTGATTCCAAAACCAGAAAGATGGCAGAAGAAGAGAACATTACAGATGAATATTCTTCGTGATCTTAGTTGCAAAGTTTTCAGCAAGATTTTTGCAAATAGTGATATTTTATTTTAAAAGAACAGTATATCATGACCAAGTTGAGTTTATCCCATGAGTAAAAAGTTGATTTAATATTTAAAAATCAATCAATGTAATTTATTCTAAAAATTATGGGAAAGAAAAATCTCATATGAAATAGATGAAAAAATTTAAAATTTGACAAAATACAGCATTCATTTCTGATTAAAACTATTAGCAAAGTAGGAATTGACGGAAAATTCTTCCATAAGGTAAAGGGCATCCCTGAAAAAAGTATAGCTAACATCGTATTTGTATATACTACCCATGGGGAAAAACCAAAAGAGTTTCCCGGTGGCTTAGTGGTAAAGAATTCACCTACCAGTGCAGAAGATGGGGGTTTGATCACTGGTCCAGAAAGATCCCATGGAGAAGGAAATGGCAACCCACTCCAGTATTCTTGCCTGTGGAACCCCATGGATAGAGGAGCCTGACATGCTATAGTCCCATGAGGTCCCAAAAGAGATGGACACAACTTAGCAACTAAACAACAGTCTCAGAGACACAAAACACATGTCCATACAGAGTTTTATCCGTAATAGCCAAAGTGAAAGTGAAAGTTGCTCAGGGGTGTCCGACTCTTCGCAACCCCATGGACTGTACAGTCTGTGGAATTATCCAGGCCAGAATACTGGAGTGGATAGCTGTTCCCTTCCCAGGGGATCTTCCCAAACCAGGGATCAAACCCAGGTCTCCCACATTGAGGGGGGATTCTTTACCAGCTGAGCCACCAGGGAAGCCCATAATAGCCAAAGTCTGGAGCAGTTCACGTGACCATCAAAAGGTAAGTGAAGAAACACTTTGCGGTATATCCATACAACTGAGTACTACCATGCAATAAAAAGAATGCACACTATCCAACTATTAACACACACGATGATATGTCGAAACTCAAAATGATTATACTGAGTGAAAGAAATAAAGAAGGATATAGGCTGTTTGGTTCCATTTACATAAAATGTTTTAAAATGCAAACTGATTTATAGTGTCTGAACAGGTCAATGATTGCCAGGTGCCTTTAGAGAGAAAGAGATTGCAAAGGGGCACAAAGAAACTTTTTTGGGGGATAAGTATGTTCATTATTTTGATTTTGATGATAGTTTAACAGCTGTATCCATACTTCAAAATGCATTAAATTGTACATTTTAAACACGTGAAATTTATTGCACATCAATTATACCTCAATATAGTTTTTTTAAACTACCTTAATGTGCAATTTCTCACCCAGCAAATTGGCAAAATTCTAACACTTGGACAGCATATACTACTGGCAAATTTGTAGGGAAGTAGGTTTTTCAGAAAAGCTCTTTCAACTTCTACTCCCACCCTCAGTGTCTGAATGTTCCCCATCACTACACACTTATCCAGGCTAGTGAATTTTTAAAACCTAATTTTTGCTATTCCAGCCATCGCTGATTTTTCCAAACAGCAGAGTTTTAGTCTGACTGTCATAATAATATTGCTCGGAGAGGATATAGATTTTTAAGAGTAGAATCAATATGAGTAAGATGCAGAGAGATGCAGATTTTCTTCACTCACTTATTCCTTTGTCATAAATTCCTACATGAGTGCCTTCTAGGTGTCACACACTGTTCTAGCATTGGAGATACAGCTGTGAGTGAATAAACCTGAATCCCAGGTTTGCTTGCATGGAATGGACACCCCTGTGCCTCAATGCAGACCCTACACAACCCAACAGATACACAGGTATGTGTCAGGTGGTGTATGGAGAAAAACAGGCAGAGGTGGGGAGGAGAGGAGTTTGGAGGGAGTTGTCATCTGAAAGAGAGGGGGTCAGGCTTGTCTGTGAGGAAGGTGACAGCTGGAGCTAGAGAATGCGTTGGGATAAGATGATTTGGAAGGGCTGAAAACAAGCTCCTCTTCCAGCATGCATTTGGTTCCCCACCCCCCCACCACCTTTGTACATGTTCAGAACTCAGGAGTGACTTCATGTGCTTTCTCCTCAGCCTCTGCCTCTTTTTGCAGAATTTTGAAGTCTTTTCAAGGCTTGTTGATATCTCTGCCATTGTGGGTTCAGAGTCCCAGGCCTGAACCTGGCAGGAGTCCCTCTCGCCAGCTGGGTGACTCTGAGCAGGTCACTGATGTCTCTGAGCCTTAGTCTCCACACATGAAAATGCAAAGAAAAGCACAACTGTTAGTCACTCAGTCGTGTCTGACCCCTTGCAACCCCATGGACTGTAGCCTGCCAGGCTCCTCTGTCCAGGAAATTCTCCAGGCTAGAATTCTGGGGTGGGGAGCCATTTTCTCCTCCAGGGGATCTTCCCTACCCAGGGATCAAAACTGTGTCTGCTGTGGTGCAGGTGGATTCTTTACTATCTGAGCCACCAGGGAAACCAGAGAAGATTAAGTGATTCATGCACTCATGTGACAAACGTGAGTCGAGCAGTTAGTAAATGCCCAGCCCTGTGCCAGGTGCTGGGGATGCGTGGGGGTGAGGGCCACAGATAAGACAAAGTCACAGCCTCCACTGGTCTCTGGCCACCCAGGCACGCAGATGTATACCAGCAACCATGGTGATGCACACTTCAAGTTAGATGTGTGGGGACCACGGGGCAATGAAGAGAGGGCATGTTAGGTCCAGATATCAAAGAATGCCTCTCAAAAGGGACATCTGAGGTCTAAGGAAGTTAGCCAGGCAGAAGAATAAGGATGGCACATGTGTGTATGTATGTGTGTGTGTGTATGTACACATGTGTATGTTGCAGGGAAGGGAAACATTCCAGGAAGCGGAAACAAATCAGGTGTAAAGACCCTGAAGCAGAGCAGACACTGATACTTTTCAAGGAGCTGGGGAAAAGGCCAGGACCAATGTTGATTGAACAGAATATTCATCTCGTGAGGTCTTTACAATTGAATGTGGCCACCTGACAGGAAGTTGCTCTTTCCAAAAGGTGCTCAATACACAGGACTTCCTGTCTTTGCTTTCTAGAACTCTGACCCACCATCGAGGTGCAGGACGCTGTCACCTCCCCATCACCCCTCTAGTTAGCTGAGATTCTGTTACTTCTTTTAACCTACACACATACAGGCTTGGTAATAGAGATCCTTATGCTCATTTTCTAGGTAAGAAAACAAGTCCCGGGAGGTGTAATGTTCGTTAACACCTTATTTTCAAGTCAATTCAGCGAATGCTTAGTGATTCCTATAACAGATCAGCTTCTGGGTATATCTGGCTTGGACATGCAATTAGAAAGTGGCCTGTGCCTGGGAAACCCCCAACCTTTACATCCAAGACATACATCTCAGCTTCCTGTAAAGAGTCTGCATTTTCCAATGCCCACAGCTTTTTATGAGGTCCCACAGTGGGACCTCATAAAAGAAGCAACATCTTTACCCCTCTGTGCCACCACTCATCCTTGTCACCTGATGACGATGTAGGCTCCGGAGGTAGACAGCCTGGGTTCTAATCCTGGCTCCCTCAGCTGCAAATTCCTGCATCTGTGTGCCTTACTTAACTGTTGTACCTCAGTTTTCCCATCTGTAAAATGGGGATAATGTTAGTACTTAACTTGCAGAGTTACTATGAGACTTAAGTAGGACCTTACACATGAGAGGCTAGTTCTTGGTCACATAGCAAGCTCTCAGGATTGGCTCCTCAAAGCTCTGTTTCTGGGCAAAAGGACCACTCATCGTGGCAAGGAAAGTTCATGCATCCCCTGTTCATGGGAACCACACAGTTATCCCAGGTCCCTCCTCAGTTTTCCTGGGCCCACTGCCAACCTCAACAGTATCACCAGTGAATGGTTTTCTCTGCCTTTCCATGGAAACAATTCCTCCACACCTCCCCCCACATTGCTTAAGTGACACAGGCTGGAAGGAATTTTTTATTGATCAACTTCTGATGATTGGAATGCTTAGTCTAAGATCATGCAGAAATATTCTTACCTTTCAGACGTCCCTCCTCATAACAAACATCTGTGGAGTTCCTATCAGACACCTGAATGTGGATCAAGAGAAAATTCTGGGCTAACCAAGACTGCCCGTCCCCTGCCACCAGCACCTACTTCCTTGTGCTCATTTCCCGTCCACCCTGAACAAACAGCAACAATCAGCACGCATGGTCTTCTCCTTAGAATGACCTGGCAGAAATCAGCCTACAACGGAAGTCATGTATGCATTATGTGTGTGCATGTACACACGTTTATGTTGCAGGAAAGGGAGACGGATCAGGTGCAAAGGCCCTGAAGCACAACAGACACTGATGCTTTTCAAGGAATCGGGGGGCAGGCAGGGACCAATGTCTGGCATGACTCTGGGGAAGGTGACACCTGGAGAGAGAGACCGTGTTGGGTTAAGATGAGTTGGAAGGACTGGAAGTAAGCTCCTTTGCCAGCATGCATTTGGTTCCCTTTTCTTACCTCCCTGTGCCCTGCCTGTGGGCACAGCAAAATAATGCCTTCCAGAATAATCTCTTGAACATCATAGAAGACCCAGGTTTAAAACCCAGATTTTCAACTGCAAGAGGCAAGTTTGCAGAGGCTCAAAGGTGTTTCTTGAATCCGAGAGTTGGGTGGATTCTGAATATACAAATTAGACCATGCACAGTAGAGCTGGCAAAGATCTGGCAAAGATATATTAAGAATAAAAGCCATTTTCAAACTCAACAGGAGGTGAGACCATGAGGGAAGGAGGGAGAGAGGAAAAAATAGGAGAGGAGGCTGAGAGAGTGTCTTATAGAAGGAATCCCACACTGGAACACCTTCTCCAGGCAAAACCCCGAAGGTGGGGAAGGGGAAGGATAGAACCTCAGATAAATAAGAGGCATCTGGAGGGCACTTGTACCTGCTTCCTTTCTGGGGCTCTAGGAGGACCACAAGCCTCAAGGAAAGGGTACATCGTCATCGAGGTGCTGGAGCTGGGTTGGCCCCGTGAGGTCCAGGTGGTGGTGGACTGGACAGTGCCAGGGAATTCATCTCCATGCAGGCGTGCTACAGGGAGGTCAGGGAAGGGTGCAGGTCCTGGCTGAGCCAGGGGTGTGATGAGGGGACGCAAGCATGGATGACAGTGTGGGCACCCTGGTCAGCAGCTGGGGTGGAAACTGACAACAAAACATCAGTCGGCTGGTCGTACCCCTCAGGAAGCCCTTGGGTGCTTCCCTCTCCCGGAGACCAACATGGCAGGGGTGGAGAAGTGGGGAGGGAGAAACTTTGGAAACACCTGTGTTTAAAACTAAGAAATCACTGATTTTGCTAGGGCTCTTTGTCAACAAAGGTCCATCTAGTCAAGGCTATGGTTTTTCCAGTAGTCATGTATGGATGTGAGAGTTGGACTATAAAGAAAGCTGAGCGCCAAAGAATTGATGCTTTTGAATGGTGGTGCTGGAGAAGACTCTTGAGAGCCCCTTGGACTGCAAGGAGATCCAACCAGTCCATTATAAAGGAGATCAGTCCTGGGTGTTCATTGGAAGGACTGATGTTGAAGCCGAAACTCCAATATTTTGGCCACCTGATGTGAAGAGCTGACTCATTTGAAAAGACCCTGATTCTGGGAAAGCTTGAAGGCAGGAGAAGGAAATGACAGAGGATGAGATGGTTAGATGGCATCACCAACTCAATGGACATGAGTTTGAGTAAGCTCAGGGACTTGGTGATGGACAGGGAGGCCTGGTGTGCTGCAGTCCATGGGGTCACAAAGAGTCAGACACAACTGAGCGGCTGAACTGAACTGAAGAGGAGAAAAATCTGTGTTTGTAACCTGTGTCTGTAAATTGTCAAATGTTCAACCCACTAGAGGAGGAATGAGATTAACCCTTGCTTTCATGTAGCCACCTGAGATTTATACTTATTTTCTCTGGAAAGAATACAACTCCACCATCCATATACCTATACCCCTCCTACACACTTCCGCCTTCTCACTTTCAAGAGGCACAATTCTAGGAAAAGTGTGGGCACCTTCAAAGCAAGTACAACCTACTGTCCCAGGAGCTGGAGACCTGAGGGTGAGTCCACAGACAGCCCTTGGCCATCTCAAGTTCCGCCGATTCACCAACAGGGAAGAGTAAGCTCATGTAATTCGAAAAATGAAATTGGCGCTTCAGGATGAACTGCCAGAGTCTCCTGCCCATCAGGAGGTGGGCACTTTATGGGCATTCACTCCATAAATTGCCAAAACTGAGTTGTTGAGAAGGAGACCAGAGAGTGAAAGTGAGGGGCTGAAAACTGGTGAAGATATTGGGGGGAGGGGGTCCCACAGATGCCGACTGAGCCCCCAGCTTGTTTCTCCCCAAGGACACTGAGTTTTGAGACACGTCCAGCCCTGTCTTCAGGACCCCCCCGTCACCCTGACCCTTCTCCCCTGGAACTTCTTCACCTCATCTTCCCATCTGCACTACGATTCTTCAAGCCTGAGTTCCCTTCCCGTCTGAGCATCCCACTCACCAAGAAGACAATGAGCTCCTCCCCATGAGGCAGGCACTTATTCATTCATTGGACAAATATTCACTAGGTATCCACTATGTGCCATTACCCAGTGCACTTACCAACGGTTGAAAGAATAAGTGAATGGTGACTCCATTTGCAGACCAGAGGAGTCAGAATGGTGCAGAGGAAAGACATGGGCTCTGGAGTCAGAGACACCCAAGTTAGAAACCCAGATGGAATTTGCAAAGCTGGGTGAAGTCTCATGGACAAATTTACTCTGAGTCCCAGTTTCCAGAGGTAAATGGGAATAGTAATATCCAATGCTGAGTCTAAAGAGTTTTGAGGAGTAAATGAGAATGTCCGTAGAAGAAATGGCACACAGAAGCCTTAGCTTTTTTTTCCCCGTAAGAAAATTCTCAACTATATCTGGTCTCCCATTGGCCACACAAGAATTTGGCAGAGATTTTGAGTTGCCCACCCAAACCTTTTCTCCTTTCCTATTTAACTTCTTCTCCGTGTGTGCTTAGTCATGTCCCACTATTCATGAGCCCACCAGGCTCCTTTGTCCATGGGATTTCCCAAGTGAGAATACTGGGTTGCCATTTCCTTCTCCAGGGGATCTTCCTGACCCAGGAATTGAATCCACGTCTTTTATGTCTCCCTCAATGGCAGTCAGGTTCTTTACCAACTGGGCCACTTGGGAAGCCCAGTTTGGAGAAAGCCAGTTTCAAAATGACATTTCACATCCACCCTTGTAACTGGGGTGGTCATATGACTTAATTCAGGCCAGTAATTTGCCAGCAGACCTTAAGAAGTGGGGCTTTTAGAAAAGTTTTTTAAAGTGAGCTGCCACAGTTGGTACATTTCGCTCTTCTTCTTCCTCCTTCTCACAGCCTAGAATGAAGATGTGATGACTGGAGTTGCAGCAGCTATCCTGGGACCATGAGATAATCGTGAGGATAGAAGCCATGCACCTAGGATGGCTTGAGCAGAAAGATGGCATTGGTGACATTGTGGAACTTCTGTCCCAGCTTGGATGCCACTTCTAGAGTGTGTGTTGTGTGAGAAAAAACTAAACTTCTATCTTATTTACCTCACTAAAGCCTTTTATTCCTGTTACATGCAGCAGAACTCAATCTCTAACCGAAATCACGAGTGTCTGCTGATCACTCAAATCTACCCAATCATAGCACAGTAGAAAAACTGGTAAGGAAGGTTGATTTTATGGTTCATTATTGTTATGTGAAGTGGGTTTTAGATACTTCTAAACCAGGAATATGATTAGAAGGCAAATAATGAAAATCATGTTCTTTATACCAAATCTCTGATTTTAGGTATCATTCTCTGCTCTTATCTGATTACAAAGGCAATAGAGATTCATTTTAACAAATTTTGGAGCTATTGAGAAGCACAAAGGAAAAATAAAAGAAAATCATCTGTAATCAATTCTCCGGGGGCAAGTAATTTTAACATTTTGCTTTACTTTCTCAAGGCCTTTATTTTTTTTTTTATTATTTCTACATAATCACTTGCAAAACAAGGCTCCTTCTTTCCTTCCTCTTTCCTTCCCTCTCTCCCTCCCTCTTTCATTTCTTTCTTTCTTGTTTCACTAATTCCTTTACTGAACAGACATTGATTAAATGTTAAACACTGTTATCTCCCATAAGTCTGCATTTTTTTTTACTTATTTATATTTGTTAAAGCTCTCCTAACTATTCATCAACACCACTAAACAACTGAATAACAACAGTAAAACTGAATGAAATATAGAATGTTTATATTAGGCTGTACTGCCACAAAGACATCAATAACAACACAGTCAGTCATCATTTGTTAGACCCTTAATATGCGCTGGGCATTGGGAGTTGGCTCAGAAGGCTTGATGGCTCAGATGGTAAAGAATTTGCATGCAATGCAGGAGACCTGGGTTCAGTCCCTGAGTTGGGAAGATCCCTTGGAGAAGAGAATGAAAACCCACTCCAGTATTCTTGCCTGGGAAAATCCCATGGACAGAGGAGCCTGCCCAGGTACAGTCCATGGAGTCACAAAGAATCAGACACAACTGAGTGACTAACACTTCATACTTCATTGGGAGTTGACTTTCTCTTTTCATCATTTCAACAACCATGAGATGGGTACTATTTCATATCCTTGCTGTACAGATGAATAAAATCAGTAGTATGAAGGTTGAGAAGCTAGTCTAGCGTCCCACAGCTCATCAGGGGCAACACAGAGCCTCAAATTTGAGTCTGTCTCATACAATGCTCTTCTTGCTCCAGCTTTATAATGGAGAAACTTAGATGACTGATTTCAGATCTTTTGTCTTTTCTACTGTATGCATTTAATGGTATACATTTTCCCTTACATACTGTTTGTGCTGCATCCATACATTTTTCAAGTTGCATTTTCATTTTCGTTCAACCCAAAGTATTTTAAAAATTTTCCTTGAGACTTCTTTTTGACCCATGTGTTATTTAGAAGTGTGTTTTTCAATACCAAATACTTATGAGGCTTTCCAGCCCTCTCTCTGTTTTTGATTTTTAGTATAGTTACACTGTGATATGACAACATACTTTGTATAATTCCTTTTCTTTTGGATTTTTTTCAGTTATGCTTTATGGCCCAGAATGTGGTCTATGTTTGTGAATTTTGCATGTGAACTTGAGAAGGATGTGTATGCAGCTGCTGTTAGATGGAATATTTCTCCTTGTAGTTCTATCACTTTTTGCCTCATGTATTTTGATACTTTATTGTTAGGTGCATACATATTTAGGATTGCTTTATTTTCCTGAACAACTGACCCATTTATTAGTATGTATTATCTTCTTCATCCATGATAATTTCCTTTGTTCTGAAGTCTGATTTGCTTCCTTGTATAACTACAGCCTTTTCTTTTCTTTCTTTCTTTCTTTGATTAGTGCTGACATGCATGGAATATCTGTCTCCATCTTTTTCCTAAAGGAAAGCAACTCTGAATATTCACTGGAAG
Source organism: Cervus elaphus (assembly GCF_910594005.1). Lineage (NCBI taxonomy): Eukaryota > Metazoa > Chordata > Mammalia > Artiodactyla > Cervidae > Cervus > Cervus elaphus. Next base: position 13,220,840 of record NC_057820.1, read on the forward strand.
GGCTGATGCTGAAGCTGAAGCTCCAATACTCTGGCCACCTGATGAGAAGAGCTGACTCATCGGAAAAGATCCTGATGCTGGGAAAGATTCAGGGCAGGAGGAGAAGAGGATAGCAGAGGAGATGGTTGAACGGCATCACCAATTCAATGGACATGAGTTTGAGCAAACTCTGGGAGATAGTGGAGGACAGGGAAGCCTGGCGTGCTGCAGGCCATGGGGTAGCAAAGAGTCAGACAGGACCAAGCGACTGAACAACAAAACCAATCCCTTTACACAGAATCTGTCTAAGTCTTGGGTCTTGCTGGGACTCTCTCAGTTGGCCTGTCTCTTCAGATTTCAGGGTGGGAGTTTGTCCTGTGACTTCAGTTCTCTGAGGGGCCCCAGAAAAGACATTGGCTTTCAGTTTTTTCAGCTTTTCTTCCTGTTGGAGAGAGAGAAGTTCTGACTTCTAAGCACTTTACATGTCAGATCTGAATCCAAAAGTTGCCAGACACTTTTATATCTTCTACTTCTCCCATCACGCTCATATTTTCTCCTTCATTTTGAACATACAGGGAATGTATAATAGCTGATTTAATGTTCTCATATGCTAATACTTTCCTATCTGTCATTTCTAATACAGTTTCAATTGGATGGGTGTTTTGTTTTGTTTTTTCATGTTTATGGACCTTATATTCTTGTTGCTTTGCATGCCTGGTATTTTTAATTGGATGCCAGACACCGGTGACTTTATGCCTATTGGGCACTGGAGTATCTTGCATTCCTTTAAGTGGCTTTGCGCTGTGTTTTGTCATGCTGTTAAGTCACTTGGGATCAGTTTAAATTGTCTGAAGCTCCTTTTCTTCTTTATTTTTTGAATCTTTTTAATGGCTTTATCAAGATAAAATTTACATACCATAAAGCTCATCCACTGAAAGCGTACAGTTCCTTGTGTTTGTAGTATATTTACAGAGTTATGCAATCACAGCTAGAAAATCACATTAGAAAATTCTCACTACCCCAAAATGTACCCAATAGCCACCACCCTCCATACTCCCCATGCTCCTGCCCATCTCTCATGATTCCAGGCAAATATTAATCTACTCTCTGTCTCTATAGATTTGTTGAGACTTGCTTTTAAGCTTTGCTATGATGGGCCCAGAGCAGTTAATTTTTTCCCATTACCAAAGCAAGATCCATCAGAAGACCAGCCGATGCATCACACTCGGGCTAGTGGGAATGGAAAATATTCCCAGTCCTTGGTGAGCTTTGGGAATTGTTTGAAAACTACTTTTTCTGGTGGTTCGTTCTCCTTGCTGACAGTTTCTCCTCATGTACACAGGGCTCAGTATTCAGACAGACTCAAGGGAGCCCTTCCATTGATACTAACTTGCCCTCTCTCTCTTTCTCTCCCCCACTCTATGTCTCCCCTCCACATTCTGCCTTATAAATCCCACTTGCTTCAGCCTCCTTGATTTCCATTCTCTGTCTCCTCACCTCAGGATACTGCTGGGCCCTGGGTTCCCCTCCCTGATCTGCAGCCTTAAAACTCCCTCTGGCATGAAGCTTCCTTCATTTACTTCCCTTCTTTCTAATATCGCAGTCCCATGCGGCCTGTTGCCCAGTGTCTGAAAATAGTTCTCTCCTGTATTTTGTCGAGTTCTCCAGTTGAAGTTGGGAGTTTAAATTCAGTCTGTTACTCCCCCATGGCCAGTAAGCCCTTCCATATTATCTTGAAGCAAATCTCTAACATCACATAAGTTCTTTCATAAATATTTCAGTATGTTTCTCCAAAAGATAAGGAGTCATTTTTAGCCATAACTACAGTTTCTAGCCAATTATTAACTCTAGGGAAAACAAAAAGTTACACAGAAAAAGGAAATGTAATTAAAATTCACTACATGGCTCAACTTCAAATGAAATGCTATTAATAAAAATGCTGAATATTTAGTGAAAATTGTGTTTTAATTACATCAGATAACTGGAGTGGAAGGATGTGTATGTTTACCTGTGTATGTGTGTTTACATGTGTGTGTATCTAGGAGAGCTAAATTCTCATTGCTATAATAGAAGGTCAATATATATTCTCAATAATACAGCACTGAGAAGTTGCAGTATGTTCCTAAGAATATAAAAGTTGATGCCACAAGAAACAGCTAAAGAACTAAAAGTTTCTCCTGGAAAAGAAGAAATTAGAGGTGAGGGGACCATAGGGGGCTGCAAGAGACTGCCATTTAAGCTTAAATAGAAAAAAATCAGAAAAACAGAAATACTAAAATTTAAACATAAGTCAAGGAAATTAAAAATAGGACAATAAAAGATCAAGAAAATGAGGCTCTTATATAAGTTCTGGTTCTTGAAGAAGATCAGTGAAATTGCTATATATGTAGTTATGTTAATCAAGGGACAGAAAAAGAATAAGCTATTATGAATCAGAAATGAAAGTATGGTCATCACAACTATTCTCATGTATATTAAAAGGAAGACAAACAAGTATTTTCCAAAACTTTATGCTGCATATTTGATAACTTATATGAAATGGACCAGTTTCTGGATAGACACACAGTACCAAAACTCACACAAGAAGTAAAAGACTATCTAAACTGGTTTATATCTATTGAAGTCCTTAAATCAATAATTTCTTGCCTTCCAAAACAGAAGGCACTAGATCCAGATGGACTCACTGGAAACTATTCCATATGATTATTATTATTCGAGGAAGAAGTGATCCAATTCTCCATAATCACTTCCAGATAGTACAAGCAGAGGAAACACTTCCTAAATCATTCTGAGATCAGCATTACCTTAATACCAAAACCAGATAAAGCTATTATAAGAAAGGAAAAACAAGTTAGGTGGCTTCTTTAGAGCCACATAGTAAATGGCAGATCCAGAATGGAAATCCAGATTCACTTTCTTCTTTGTGTTTCGTTACCACTCAATGGCTCCTTGGAAAGTAAAGACTTCCCTTATAGACACAGATAGGAAGGCTATAAGAGGACAATTCATGGAGGTCTTGTAAGTAATGAAAAGTTTTTGGAAGTCTTTTGGAAGTTTTTCGGCAAGGCAGTGACTTAGATATGGCTACCATAGAACAGACTGGTTGCAGCCAACCCAGAAGAGAGGATGCTGGCACCATCTGGGAGAGACAGGAATGGAGGGGAGAGGGAGGGCACAGGTTATACCACTGTGCTAAGGCGGTAGTACAATCAGCAAGATCTGGTCATCATATTTGGGGGACTGAGAAACAAGAAGATGTCTAGGATGACTTGCAGGTTTCTGGCTTGGTCCCATCCACTCAGAGAGGGGACCTCTGTAGTGGAACAGGTTTTCTAGGAAGCCAGTGGGTTCAGGGTTGGACAGGCATCTGTGACAAAAGGGTCTGGAGCCCAAGAAGAAGTCCAGTCTGGAGGTAAATATTTGGAGTCATAAGCTCCAAGCTGTTCCCAAATATCCTGTCAGGTTGGATCTCACTCCCAAATTCCCACAGCAAGGCTTTCATGTGTGTGTGTGCATGCTCAGTCATGTCTGACTCTCTGTGATCCCATGGACTATAGCCCACTAGGCTCCTCTGTCCATGCAATTTGCCAGGCAAGAATACTACAGTGGGTTGCCATTTCCTTCTCCAATGCATGAAAGTGGAAAGTGAAAGTGAAGGCACTCAGTTGTGTCCGACTCTTCAAGACCCCATGGACTGTAGCCCACCAGGCTCCTCCGTCCATGGGATTTTCCAGGCAAGAGGACTGGAGTGGGTTGCCATTGCCTCCACCAGATGTAATCTGCATAGAAGTTAAATAAGCAGGGTGACAATATACAGCCTTAACATACTCCTTTCTTGATTTGGAACCAGTCTGTTGTTCCATGTCCAGTTCTAACTGTTGCTTCTTGACCTGCATACAGATTTCTCAGGAGGCAGGCCAGGAGGTCTGGTATTCCCATCTCTTGAAGAATTTTCCACGGTTTGTTGTGATCCACACAGTCAAAGGCTTTGGCATAGTCAATAAAACAGATGTTTTTCTGGAACTCTCTTGCTTTTTCAATGATCAGACTTATGTTGGCAATTTGATCTCCAGTTCCTCTGCCTTTTCTAAATCCAGCTTGAACATCTGGAAGTTCACAGTTCACATACTGTTGAAGTCTGGCTCTCATGGCAGCCTCTCATGGATAGCCTTCCATATATTGTGGCAGATGCAGCCCTTCTGGGAGGGTCCCTGTCTTTACCTAGGGTGGAAACAGGAATGAAAGGAAACATAAAAGTCAATTTTGTGAATATGTAAAAATAGAATAAATAAGATGCACTATTGCACACCAACATTTTACTGTATGCTAACATTTTATATGATATGTGATATCTTCACTCTTTGTGACATCCTTACCCTAAGGTAGGTATTAGGACCTCTGCTTTCCAGATAATGGGACTAAGGTTCAGAGTGGTCAAGTGACTTGCTCAAAAGTTATCGAGCCAATATTTAAACCTGATCTACCTGATTTCAGAAGCACAAGCTTTCCCATCATGTCTTCATATTTCTCATGCAGTGAGTTGAGAGAACTTAAACCAATAGTTAGTCTTTCTCTGTCTATTAACATAGGGAGTTATTACTAGGTTCAAATGTTGTACGTTGAACAGTTTGAACACCTCCTGTTGTTGCTAATAGCTTATTCATTCAGCCTTCAGCCCATAATTTTGAGATATTTTTTCAAATCTTTGTGTGCAATCTACTTTCAGTCATGCATAATTCCAGCTGAGTGCTAGAATCAGGAAATTATTAGAAAAGGAAACAGATCACCTTCAAAGAATACAGAAGGACATAGATGTGGCAGGCCTACACCACCACCAAGCGCTTCACAGATTCGGTTTCATCTAATTCTTATAATCTCATTATCCCTTTGTTGATGAAGAAAATGAGGTTCAGAAAGGTCAGGTGACTCACCCAGGACACACAGCTCACAGGCAATAGAGCAAGATCTGAACTGTGTTGGCTTATACCAAAGACCATGCCTTTTCCATTTCACTACCCTGTCTGTGAAACTCACTGCGCTTTCTCTCCTCTCTGCTCACCTGATCTTCTGATAGGAAAACTGACCCCATTCACTTTTCTCTCCTGCATTTTAACTGCTTACTTGTGCATATCCACTAAAGCAGTGATGTGGTCAACTGGCAGCCACTATAAGGGTCCACAGAGTTCCCTGGAAGAAGCGTCACCCCCAGTAAATGTCCCTGATCACCATGCTGCATGGTGCCCATGGGAAAACTGCAAATAAGACTTGACTTTCAGGGGGTCTCCCCAGTGATCCAGTGGCTAAGACTCTGCACTCCCAAAGCAGGGGACCCTGGTTCAATCCTTGGTCAGGGCACTAGAGCCCACGTGCTGCAAGTAACTGTTTGCATGCTGCAAGGAAGATCCTGCCTGCTGCAACTAAGACCTGCTGAAGCTAAATAAATAAATATTTGGCCAAACACTTGGCCTTTAGGTTGCCAAAGGCAATGCAGAGTCTCCAGGCAGGTAAGGTCTGAAAGTTAGGAGACTTGGGTTCAAAGTGAGGATTCCTCCTTTACAGGTGGTGTGATTGCCAGAAGCTTAAATGTTCTGACTCTCAGCTTCCCTGGGTGTAAAATGGGAGTAGTTATCCCTACCTGCTGGGTATCATCAAGGATTAATAAGTGGATTCAAGTTGCTGGAAGGGTCTATTCATAGAAGCGATTCTCTTGTAAAAGATGCTTCATCATTGGGATCCCTTTTCTTCCTCTTGCTGGTGACACGACTCCCTGCCCGATCATTTCCCACCGTCAGGAAAGACCCCTGGTAACTGTAGACCTAATACGATTCTAACTGTATTCTTTGCCTGGTTCTCAGAAATGCTCATCCAACCACCACTGTGAGGATGGAGAGCTTCAGGAAAGCACGTTGTGAAAGACAAGGACCTGTGTGCAGTCAGCTTGCTGGCAGACACGCGAGGGCAAGCATGTGTCCATTTACCGAGTCCAGGAGAAGGGACGAGAGTTTGGGGCCGTAAAATCTTCAGTGAGTCCTGACTTAGTTACTTATTGGCTTTATGACCTCAAGCCTCTGGGTTTCCTGATTTCAGTTGGAGATGGTGCAGCCCAGTGGCTGGCACCTCTTCAGGCACCTGGAATGATGAAGGGCAAATCTCCATCGAACATCACAATATAGGGCCAAAACCCAAGAAGGGACTAAACATAAATGGTTCCTACAGAAAGCAACAAACGAACTTATGGTTGTAGCAGGGAAGGACAAGGGGAAGGGACAGTTAGGAAGTTTGGGATCGACATGCACACACGGCTATATTTAAGATGGATACCCAACAAGGACCTACTGTGTAGCCCAGGGAACTCTGCTCAATGTCATGTGACAGCCTGGATGGGAGCGGAGTTTGGGGGAGAATGGATACACGTACAGGTATGGCTGAGTCCCTTTGCTGTCCATCTGAAACCATCACAACATTGTAAATTGGCTATTTGTTGTTGAGTTGATAAGTCATGTCCAACTCATTTGTGACCCCACAGACTGTAGCCCACCAGACTCCCCTGTCCATGGGATTTTCCAGGCAAGAATACTGGGGTGGATTGCCATGTCTTTCTTCATAGTTGGCTACGCACGTATGCTAAGTCGCTTCAGTTGTGTCTGATTTTTTGCAACCCCATGGACAGTATGTATCTCACAAGGCTCCTCTGTCCATGGAATTCTCCAGGCAAGAATACTGGAGTGGGTTGCCATGCCTTCCTATACTCCAATACAAAATAAAAAGTTAAAAAAAATAAACATCAAAAATAAGTAAATAAATGGTTCCTACAGATAGCAAAAATGAATCTCCCTTGAGAGTAGCTTTATCTAAAATGCATTTATTAATCAAAAGTTCCCTTGATAAAGATAGAATATGTAACAAACACAATGCAAGAACTGAGAGCCTTGCCTTTTGACACACAGCCCACAATTCAGTCAGGTGTTTCGGGGATGTGAACTGGGGGTTGGGAGGGGTCTCCCCCAGATCCTCAGTGAGCTGGGACTGAAAGCAGTGAGGGTTCATGGGGTGGTCCCCTGTCTCTTCATGTCCCCTGTGATGCTAAAGGGAACGGGCCATCTGGGAATTCACGGGACCAGACTGAACTGAGTCCTCGAAAGTCATGGTGGGAGAGGGGGAGGGTTAGAGATGTGTCAGTCTTCTTCATGTACAATCGATACCTGCGAGTTGTACATAATAAACAGACACACGCAGATGGGCAGGAGAAAACAAATCTTTGTGTCTTCAGACTCTAGAAACTTTCTTTTCGGCTAGTTCATGCCCAAGGCCCATGCAGCCTTCTTGGCATTCAGAAAGTTCTTCTTCTTCTTCCTGGGAGGAACATGCAGTGAGATCTCGGGCTCCTTTGGATTTCTGAAGATAAAGAGCTTTTCACCCGTGTTTAATAGATCAACAGCTTCTGCCCCTACAATGGACACCGGGGTCAGTTCGTCAATGGACTCCAGGGACAGGTGTGGCCAACTTCCTTTTCCAGAGAATATCACTCTTTCTCTGAAAGGGGGACGCGTCTTCTTTAATATGCTAAAGAGAGAACAGAAAATCAGACTGGACATTTTTTTGGCAACTGACTCTCCTGAGTGTGCCAACAGAGTTCTCCAGGAAACCCCCCTCTTGGTCCCTGGGTCCCCAGTCAAGTGTCACTTTAAAGGGTTTTCTCTGGGGTTGCCAGGGTGGCCCCTGAGATTAGCTGAAGCCCACGGCAGGGGCGGCTGCAGACGGCTCACTCTGACTCATAACTGTTCACTTCTCCAGTTTGGTGAGCCTGCTGTCAGCCTGGGATCAGCCAGGGTGGGGGTGTTTCACGCCATGGAAACTGACAGATGCTACAAGTCAGAGCTTCCCCGTCTCCCCCCAGACAATTGGGATACATTGTCCAGGATGCCACTGCCTGTAGGCCTCACACTAAAGGCAGGCTTGTAACATCTGAGTGTAAGGCAACAGTTAGAAGTTAGGTAAAATGTGTCTGAAGTAGAACAGAGCGACACACTGGGAGAATATCTATAAAAGGATTGCTGGAATCCTGCCCGTGAGCGGTCCGGTCCCTCAGTCCCAGCTGCCCTTGAAAGTGGCTCTGACTCCCTCCGAGAGCCCTATATGACCTGAAAGCCACAGGGTCCTTTGCCCAAGCAGAGCAGGACAAGGTCGTGTCACTGCGGGCTGACATACTGACTGGTAGGCTCATGGGCCCTTCCTGAAGAGACGTGGCTTTGAGGTTCCAACCCCGTCACCATGAACGCCTGCCCTGGCAGCTGTGTCATCTGAGCAAGGATTCAAAGACAGCTCCACCAGCTCCCTCTGGCTCACAGTCTCTGCTCCTCCCACCATCCGTCCACAGCGCCTTGAGGCAGAGAAAAGGCAGGTATGGTGGTCCAGCACCATGGGCCCAGGGTCCTCCTGATCTGTACTCGCCCACTGACATCACTGCAGCCCAGGAATGCCTTTGCTCTCCCAACCTCATCCTACTCTAGGACCCTGACTTCCAGTCCTTAGTGGAGCGCTTTCCCTTTATATGGCCTGAATTTAATTTTCTTGGTTTGGGCTCAATACCCTGATCTAATTCCTCTGGGACTAAATTCTGATATCCAGCCCTTTATCAACGGCTCTGAGACTTTTATCATGGACTCTTTGGGAGGCTTGGTCCCTGCAGCTTCACCCTGAGAACTTCTGGAAGGTGCAGGACTCAGCCACGTCCCGTGGGCATCACTGTTTCCACAGTACATTTTGGTTATCACTTTTTAACCTGTTACTTTCAAACGGGTTAACATAACTCTCGTCACTCATGTTACTCTTTTACCAAATTTCTAGTGGGAAACACACGAGTTCCTGCGTCTGTTGTCTGCAGCAATCTAAAACCACCCTGCCTCCAATTTCCCTCTGCCCTCCAGGTGTGCCGTCACCGCAGCTCAAAGAGAAAGGTACTCAATAGAGTGAAAAGAGCAGTGGCCTGGAAGCTCAGGGAAATAGAGGGGTTGGTTCAGTGCCCCCAAATCCCACGGCCACTTTTCATCAGTGGGGGTCTTTCTCTTCTTGTGACCTCCCCGAGCTGGTAAACGTGACCATGGTATTTCTCCCACTTTCCGGAAGCGGGGAGGCTCAGTGCAACAAGATGGGAAAGGACTTCGTAAACTATAAAATCTAAGCCTTTGTAAGGAATAATTCTCCTAATGAGGTTCCATTTAAAAAGAGCCATTAGTTAAAATAAGTACTGCAATTAAAATGCTAATAAATGATAGAACATTCTCCCACTGATAGCAGGCAGCTTATCTTCAGCTCCTAGACTAAGCTCACTTTGCTTTAAAAAAAAAAAATTGAAGGATAGTTTATTTACAATATTGTGTTTATTTCAAGTGTAAAGCAAAGTGATTCAGTTTTGTATATGTATTGTTTTTCAGATTCTTTTCCATTATAGGTTATTACAAGATATTGACTATAGTTCCCTGAGCTATACAGTAAATCCTTGTTGCTTATCTATTTTATATATAGTAGTCTGTATCTGTTAATCCCATATTCCTAATTTATCCCTCCCCGCCTCTTTCTACTTTGGTTCCATAAGCTTGTTTTCTAAGGCTGTGAATCTATTTCTGTTATACAAGTAAGTTCATTTGTATTATTTTTTTTAAAACTCCACATATAAGTGCTATCATTTGATATTTGTCTTTCTGTCTGATTTACTTCACTTTAAACTAAGCCCATTTTGGTAGTATGGCTCTGTGTTCATGCTCTCCCTTGAAAGAAACATAAACTAAGCCCACTTCAAATAAAGACTGTTGTCTTGAGGGAAGGAGTGTGGTGTGTCCGCAGTAACACACTTCGCGGTCGCCTCCCCCACCCCTTCCGGGCTCATGGGCACCCTGGCTGACAACCTCTGCAGCCCACCTGAACAGATCCCCTCATTACCTCTCCTTCCTCTTCTGGGCCCAGAGCATCTTCTCTAATCCTCTGTTTATCAGTTCTCCTCGAAGTTTGCTCTCTAAGGCTTGCCACCAGCCCTGGTGTTTCCTGAAGGCAAGAAGGGACATTCTTGTATTTTCAAAAAGAACAGAACCTTCAAGTGATGCATAATCCTAAAAAGACCTCTGGGAACTCCTTCCTTCAGTATGACCTTTGTTTGGCTGACAGGAAAAACCCCAAGAGTAGTCACATTTGCTCGCTCACTCACTCTGTGAACACTGTTCAAGCATCTCGCTGGCCAAGTCAAGACACAATCTCTGCCCCAAAGGGTCCCCAGTCCAGGGGTCACAGACAGGTAGCACGTGACATTGGTCAGATAGATAGAGGGAGGCTGCTGAGATGTGGGGACACTTGAGCTGAGTCTGAGCATCCCAGCAGTTGAATGCATGGAAGATTCTGGAAGCAAAGAGCTCTCTGCACTGGCTTGTGTGTGGTCCATCTCCCCCAGAGTGGACGTTCCGGGCGGCAGGACTGTCCCTTACTCTCCCACCTACACCTGTGCCTAAGACAGTGGACATACTAGGAGCTCATACATGTTTTATAAATACATGAATAAGAAGATTAACAGGGTAAAATGGAAGCTTAGAAGGTGGGTAAGGCAGGGAGCCTGAGTGCCACGTGATTCTCACCTGAAGAAGGGGCAGTGAACACAACAGGGGGAGTGAGATGTCCACGGGCTTGGGTTCAAGTCAAGTCACTACAGGATCGAGTGTCCACTGGTGCCTGGCTCTGGCCCAGTTCATACTCTGCCTCTGCTGGTTCACACTGCGCAGTTATGGGGCGGTGGGGGGTGGGGTGGGGGTGGGTGCTGAGAGGGGCCGCGGGGAGGGCAGAGCGGGGAGTGGTGAAGAACCCTCACCCACGCTGGGCCAGGCTGTGACCATTCAGGGTCCTGCTCCAGGGTTACCACCAGTACCTGCCGTTTGTGTGTTGATTGCACTAGAGAAAGCAGGCTGAAACAGGAAACTCTCTGACCACGCCCACACCAGTCCTGACCACGCCCACACCCAGCCTTGACCACGCCCACACCAGCCCTGACCACGCCCACACCCCCAGTCCCATCACCACACTCACATCCAGCCCCTGGCCCCTGTGCTGGGTGCCTCCAGCTCTAGGAATGCTTGCTCTTCCCAGCCCCTGCAGACTCCCTCCCCTCCCCTACAGCTGTTCTCACACTCCCATCCTTCCTTGCACCCCAACCCTACTCTTAGCCCTCTGCTGCACATCTTGCCTTTGTGAGTCAGGGACGCCTTTACAAGTCAGGGAAAATAACTTGCATACACACGTGTCCACACAGTCATGCCATTTCCACAGACTCACGGGTGTCAAGACGCCCTTCACTACCCTCCTGTGGATCCTGGTTGAGGACTGGGCTTTGCTGCCTGGCCTTCAGCACTTTCCAGGTTGGTCATGGCTTTCCTTGCAGCCTCACCCCTAACAAATTCTGCTCTCAAGTGGCACCGCTGACTGCCCTATACTCACCTTATCCAAGGTCCCCCTTCATGCCTTTCCTTAATACAGACCCTAACTGACAAACTGCACACCTGTAACTTGACCCTAAAGTATCTATGCAGCCTTATCCATAATTGAGGAAAAATGAACCCAGACTAAATGTTCAGCGATAGAGTAACAATTACATACACTATGCTACACACTTCAGTAGAATAATAAGCAGCTATGAAAAATAACATCTATGGAGATGTTTCTATAACTGGGAAAAGCATGAATCTTAAATTGTTAATAAAAATAGCAGAAAGAGTTGAAATAGATATTTAGGAAGACGTTTGCACGTGGACAAGAGCTGAAAGGTAATAAGTAAATTTGCCTCTGCTATAAGGTTCTGAAAAGCAGGAGGTAAGGCTGTATATACTGGGATTCCTATACATGTGTGCTCAAGCGCACACGCACACACACACATACCGCACACACTAATACAAGCCAGCAGACAAACCCATTCTGGAGAAAGAATTGTAACAAAATGTTAATAGCCGGTTTCTCCAGTTGATAGAACCATGGTGTTTCTTTGCCTTTTTCCCTTATGCATTTACTTGTGTATATGGCATATTTATAGCCCAAGGGAAATTACTGTCTTAAGATCCTATTGGGAAGTGAACTGGTGATGAAAAGAGAAGCTGTGGACAAAACCCTTGGGCTGGCCACGACTTCCAGGATTCATGATGACACCCCTGGATGCTGTCTGCTCCTTGAGTGAGGACGTTCCCCTGGGAAGGCGTGTGCTTGTGTCCCACGGTCCGGCTCACCACCCCCATCTGTTCTCTCTACTGGGACCTCATTTTCCAAGGGCAGCTGACCCTGCACTCACCCTCTCCTGCCCAGATCAGCCTGCACTCCACCGCCATCGTTCTCCACCGCATGGTCTTGATGCTTCTGGCCCACGGAGTCCAGCACGGCCAGCAGCTCGGCCTGTGAGGCTGCGGGCAGAGCCACGGTCAGAAGCCGGCGCAGCGTGCCCCCCGGCAGCATCGTCAGCTTTGACAGGTACGACGCCAGTCTCAGCTCCTGGAGGAGTGAATGCAGGGACTCAGAGCCTCATGGCTCCCACCTTGATGAACAGCAGGGTTGACTGGATCGCGGTCTTAGGACTTTTTGTCCCAGGGAGATAAATATTTTAGTAGCTCAGTCTTGAAAACATGTCCCCAAATTTACAAAGCTGTCAAGAAAATCTATGGTCAGTAGCCTTGGCTCCCTATGACATTCCTTAAGCCTTCATCCATCCCTTCCAGCTACCCTCCTGGATAGAGTGTAACTCACTCATCATAGTTACAGCCCTGGCCTGCAGCCAGGCCAATTAGTAATTTCTCCTCCTACTCATGTTCCGTGAGGCGATAGGGCTCAGAGGGAACAGCACAGGCTCTGGAAACAACTGAAAGGGCCCTAAAGCAGCGGATGGTTAAAGAAACTGTGCTATGGCCATGCCACGGGATACCAGTCTCCAGTGAAAGAACCAGATGGATCCCTAGGGCTTTCCACTGCCTGGAAAGAGCCAGGGTCCACGCTCACATCCTGTATGATTCCAAGTGAATAACCAGAGTTGACAGAACGTAGGGATGGAGAACAGAGCAGAAGTGGCCAGGAGTTAGGGATGCGGTGTGCTGCATGCTAAGTCACTTCAGTCGTGTCTGACTCTTTGTGACCCCATGGACTGTAGCCCGCCAGGCTCCTCTGCCCATGGAATTCTCCAGGCAAGAATAATGGAGTGGGTTGCCATTTCCTCCTCCAGGGGATCTTCCCAACCTAGAGATCAAACCTGCATCTTTTATGTCTCCTGCATTGGCAGGCAGGTTCTTTACCACGAGCACCACCTGGGAAGCCCGAGGGATACAGGGAGGAGTGGATAAACTATAAAGGGGTAACACAAACAAATCTTGTGCAGCCGAACAGTTCTACATCTTAATTGTGGTGTCATACTAAACTACATGTGATAAGTTATACAGATACATGTGATAAGATACACAGAAGTAAACATGCATTTTATATCCATGTCAACTTCCTGGTTTTGATATCGTACTAGGATCCTGTAAGATGAAACCACTGGGTGACACAGTGAAACACGGAACCAGGTGCTGGAACTCTCCACACTACTTTTGCAACTTCTTGTGAATCTCAAAGTATTTCCCCAAAAAATGCTAGAAAAAAAGAAAGCATGCAGGTAGCTCTACACTTCCCAAAATGTGTAGCTTCCAGCCCCACTGCACAGAACTGTGTGTCCTTGGGAAGTGCCTTTCTCTCTGAACCTTGGCTTCGTCATCTGCACAAGGGATTATTAGCATTTTGGAGGTCAAAGGTTTTGTGAAGACAAGACGAGCTGTGATGGGTAAAACTGGTCTGTGCTAAGAAGGCAAACTACATCTCCTAGTAACAGGGTGGGCATGCTTGGCCACCTGGTCAACCAGAGACCTTCCCTGGGTTCTTACACAGCAAACCCAGGAGAGAAAAGCCCTTTATACAGCAAAGTCAGGGCCACTGGATGCTGAGAGGCCATTAGCTCAGGGCTGTCAGCTGCCATGTCCCTTCTTGTGTGGAAGAAGCTAATTAGTGGACACAAAGAAATGGAAGAGAGGTGGAGAATGGGAGAGACCCACAGAATGTCCTTTGACTTTTGAACCCCCAGAGCTCAGCCCTGATTTTATGGGGGACAGTCAGGGTATGGATATATTTCCTTTATACTCAAACTAGTTTGAAATGAATTTCTGTTGTTCAGGTGCAAAGTTGTATCTGACTCTTTGTGACTCCATGGACTGCAGCAAGCCAGGCTTCCCTGTCCTTCACCATCTCCTGGAGTTTGCACAAATTCATGTCCAATGAGTCAGTGATGCTGTCTAACCATCTTATCCTCTGCCGCTTCTTATCTTCACCTAAAAAGAACTCTGATTTACAAGACATCTAAGTGCACTGCTTGACAAATCATGGTCCTTCAGTAAGTTGCTGATGGTTGTTGCTGTTATTATTGTATTTGTATGTATTTCCTATTGTGGCTGTAACAAATCAGCCCAAACTCAGCGCTTAAAACAACACACATTTGTTCTCTTATGGTTCTGGAGACCAGAAGTCTGAAATCAGTGTCATTGGGCCAAAGTCAATGTCAGCTGGGCTGGCTCCTTCTGGAGGCTCCAGGGGAGAATCCTTTGCCTGGCCTCTTCCAGCATCAAGGCCTGCCTGCATTCTTTGGCTTATGGCCCCTTCCTTCATCTTCAAAGTGCATCCTCCAATCCCTGCTTCTGTCTTCACTTTCTCTTCAGGCTGTAAGTCCTGCTTCCTTCTTGTAAGGACACTTCTCATTATATTTAGGACCCACTGGGATTATCAAGGACAATGCCCCCATCTGTAAATCCTTAATCACATCTGCAAAGTCCTTGTTGTTCAGTTGCTCAGTCATGTCTGACTCTTTGTGACCCCATGGACTGCAGCACACCAGGCTTCCCTGTCCATCATCATCTCCCAGAGCTTGCTCAAACTCATGTCCATTGAGTCAGTGATGCCATCCAACCATCTCATCCTCTGTCATCCCCTTCTCCTCCTGCCCTCTATCTTTCCCAGTATCAGGGTCTTTTCTAATGAGTTGGCTCCTCTCATCAGGTGGCCAAAGTATTGGAGTTTTCAGCTTCAGCATCAATCCTGCCAATGACTGATTTCCTTTAGGATTGACTGGTTGGATCTTCTTACAGTTTAAGGGACTCTCAAGAGTCTTCTTCAACACCACAGTTCAAAAGTATCAATTCTTCAGCACTCAGCCTTCTCTATGGTCCAATTCTCACATCCACACATGACTACTGGAAAAACCATCACTTTGACTATACAGACCTTTGACTATATGGTAAAGTAATGTCTCTGCTTTATAATATGCTGTATAGGTTGGTCATAGCTTTTCTTCCAAGAAGCAAGCTGGGAGAAGAGCTATGACATGGCTGCAGTCACCATCTGCAGTGATTTTGGAGCCCAAGAAAATAAAGTCTCTCATTATTTCCGTTGTTTCCCCATCTATTTGCCATGAAGTGATGGCCCTGGATGCCATGATCTTCATTTTTTGAATATTGAGTTTTAAGCCAGCTTTTTCACTCTCCTCTTTTACCTTCATCAAGAGTCTCTTTAGATCCTCTTCACTTTCTGCCATAAGGGTGGTGTCATCTGCATATCTGAGGTGACTGATATTTCTCCTGGAAATCTTGTGCTTCATCTAGCCCTGCATTTCACATGAAATGTACTCTGCATATAAGTTAAATAAGCAGGGTGACAATATATAGCCTTGATGTACTGCAAAGTCTCTTTTGTCATAAAAAGTCATATTCATAGGTTCTGGGAATTAGGACTTAAGACATGTTTGGTGGGTCACTATGCCAGATTATTAGTACATTTATTCATTCAACCAACACTGTGATGGAATCCTACTGGGTGCCAGACCATGTTTCAGGCACTGGAGACCAAGCAGTAAGTAACACAAAGTCTCTGCCTTCACAAGACTCATAGTCTGGTTAAAGAGGCAGATGGTAAGTCTACAAACATTGTATCAGGTAGTGGTACCTAGGTGCCAGGATGGAAAACAAAGCAGAATAAAGAAGCAGAGGGTGATGGGTGGGGTGACTGATGTTTACGATGGGTGTCGGGGGAGACCTCTAGGTGAGCACGTTTGATGGAGAGCAAAGGAGGCCAGTTATACTGGCATGGGCCGTGTGAGAAGCAGAGTGCGAGGAGATCCAGTGGGATGGGTAGCAGGGGGCCAGCTCATAAGGGCCTTTTCACTGTAGTGAGGATTTGGCTGGTCTTTATGGGAAAATGAGAAGTCATTGCAGGAATTTAAGCAGTGGGAATGGCATGAGCTGATTTTCATTTTTTAAAGATTACTTTGGATGACACACAGACCATGAACCACCTGCAACAAGAGGAGAAGCAGAGGGGAGGTATCTCAGGAGAGAGATGCTGGCCGGGTGAACCAGAGTGGTGGATGGGAGGTGGTGAGAAGTGGTGGGACATGGGAGACACCGTGATAGTGGAGCCAACAAGCTCACTGAAAGATGAGGATGGAGGATGACTCCACCATCTTTCACTTGGGCTGCTCAGTAAATTGTAGTCAGGGAGTCGCTCCAGGGCTGGGAGAGAACCAGGTGTCCACAGTATTAGAAGCCAAGGAGGGAACATATTGAAGAAAAGGGCTGTGGACCTAGTGCTATAGCGAGGTCAAGGAAGACAAAGACAGGGACTTGACCATGGTGTTTGGAAACATGGGACTGCCAATGGCCTTGACCAACACTTTCAGTGCAATAATTGGAAAAGTTGTTATTATTAATACCAAGCCTCCTTCCTTATGACCCATGTGCTTCCTTCTGCCTAGAATACATTCTTCCCCAAACTGCTTCTTTGTCTGGTTCTCTTCTTTTGGTTTCTACACCAATATTGGCTTTTCTGGGCTTCCCTGGTGGCTCAGATGGTAAAGAGTCTGCCTGCGATGCAGGAGACCTGGGTTCAGTTCCTGGATTGGGAAGATCATCTGGAGGAGGGCATGGCGACCCACTCCAGTATTCTTGCCTAGAGAATTCCATGGACAGAGGAGTCTAGTGGGCTATAGTCCATGGAGTCACAGTCAGACATGACTGAGCAACTAACACACACACAGAGGCTTTTCTAGAAGCCTTTCCTGACCCCATATTATGGGACAGATGCCTCTCCCCTGCTTTCTTTTTGGTTTTAATCAACTCAATAATTCTTGTGTCAAATTCAACTGTCCAATTTCTCACACATCTCTCCAGTGAGGTTTAGGATGGCATCAGTATCACATCTCTATCTCCAGCATTTAACCTGTTTCCTGGCACAGAGAAAGACATCAACAGATGTGTGTTGAATAAATGAAGGATAAACCTTGACTTCATCAACACTATGCAGACTCACCTCTTCTTGAGGCAGAAGACTCCCGGATCCCACTGGGACCCCACTGGTGAATGTGGGGACCCACCAGCACACTTCCATGGCCCTTCTAGCTCTGAAATTTCCTTTTTTTTTTCATCTTTATTTATTTTTTTTAAATTAATTAATTTATTTATTTTTTCAGTGGGTTTTGTCATACATTGACATGAATCAGCAATAGATTTACACGTATTCCCCATCCCGATCCCCCCTCCCACCTCCCTCTCCATGAAATTTCCTGATTAATAATCCTCAATACAGGTCAATTAATTGGGTCAAGTCTTCCTGAAGGTGGTGACAGCAAAAGCATCTGTGTAGGCCACATCACTTTAACCATCTGGAGCCACTTTTATAAACTGAAATGAACTGCAATGTGGGGACCAGCTGTCCATGCAGAAGACAGCAGCAGAAAGACCAGGCTTGCCAGCAGCCCCTGCTTATCCCTCTTTCCTGTTCTGCCTAACCAACACTGGACTTGGCATGGATTTCCATTGTTTGGTTTTTCCTTGTCTTGATTTTTAAGAAATACTGCTAATTTTAAGGAATTCAAATAATACAAAAAAGCACAAAAATGCTGTTAATTATTCCAAGTGCCACTATCCAGAAATAATTATCAGTAGCATTAGGCAAAGCACACTCTAGGAATCTTTCTAGGCATGCATGTAAATAGATGAATGGATGGATGGATGGGTTATACGGATGGATAGATGGATGAATGGATAAATGGATTATGGACAGTGGATGGATAGATGATGAGTGGACAAATGGACAGATGAACAGATGGATGGGTGCAGAGGTGGCTGGTGGATGGATGGAAAGACAGAGGTAGATTGATGGATGAATGAATAGATGGATGGATGGGTAGACAAAGCAATAGATGAATGGAGAGACAAACAGATTGAGTGATGGACAGATGGATGGATGGATGGGCATAGCTATAAAAAAGAGATCATAATCCACATAAAATAATATATATTCTATGCATCTATTTTGTTGCTTTCCAGCTCTCTCCACTAGAATACCAGTTCCTGAGAGCCTGGGCTTCATCTATTTACTTTACTGCTAAAGTCCCAGGGCCTAGGATGGTACTTGCCACTTACTAGGAGCACAGTCAATATTTATTCAAGAAAAAAGCCTCTTCAGAAGATGTTAAGCTGACCCTAAGTCATCCTTTATGTGGTTAAAAAAGAATTCCACTCTACTGTCTACAAGTCATGCTGGAGTCTTGAGGGAGTAAAGGAGATAATTTCAGTGAGGACCACAGGTGGGGTCCCAACCTCTTCCCACAGCACAGGGAAACTTTCTGCCTTGCTGAGTTAGTACCATTCATTTTAAAATGAGCTCCCCCTTCCCATTTTATTCAAGAAACAATTAGGAAATATTTTGCTTCAAAAGGAATGGTACAGTGGCATGAAATGAGTAGCACCTTTAAAGGAAGAGAAACTGATTTAAAACCAGCTCCAGCACTGACTGGCTGTGGGATCTTGGCTAAGTCACATCACCTCTCTGACCCTCAGTTTCTTCATCTGTCCAGTGATGATCTTCTCCATGCCTCTCCTCAACACTGGGCTGATATCCACTGCTGTTGGTATCACTGCCATCACAGAAGGAGTGATGGATTTGCAGCAGTGCCTGGGGGAGGCTCTTCCCACTGCCAGGGCCCCCAGAGCAACAGTGAGCATTAACTTGGATGAAGTGTGATGTGTCTAGCACAGATCAGGCATTTGAGTGTTATTTTGATGTTGTCATAAATATGCAAAGGAGGAGGAGTTGGCAAAGTTGCATAAATATGAAAACATGGGTGCTCATGTGGAAATAATCCTTCATGCAAATTTTGTAATTCAAACTATGCTGTCCCCAAGGCAGTGTAATAAGCAGGAAATAAAACAAAAGACACATATAGGAGGGGGAGGGTTGGGGAGAGAAAGGGAGAGAAAGACAGAGATTGCAGGGGAAAGAAGAAAAAGAAGGAGACGAAGGAAGAGGAGGAGGAGGGGGAGGAGTAATTAGAAGAAGTAGGAGAAAGAATGGGCTTGGGACTGGGTTTCCCTGGTTATTCTCTTGCCTGGTACAAAGAAGAAACAGGCAAAATACAGGACTCCTCTACATAGGGACTGATGGTTAATTTTATAGGCCAACTTGTCTGGGCCACAGTGCCAAGATTTATATGGACAAACATAATTTTGGATATATCTGTGGAGTAGCTTTTGAATGAGATTAACACTTGAGTCAGTGGACTTAAAGCAGATTGCCCTCCACAGTGTGGGTGGGCTCCATCTAATCAGGTGAAGGCCTGAATAGAACAAAGACTGACTGCTGGGCCAGGGGGAATTCTGCCAATAGTGGGCCTTTGAACTTGAACTGCGAGACTGGCTCTTCCCCGGTCTCCAGCCTGCTGTTCTACATTGCTAGCCTGTTTGGACTTGCCAGTCTCCACAACCACTATGCTAATTCTTTAAAGTAAACCTCTTTCTCCCTTTCTTCCCAAGTCTTTGTGCTTCTGTTTCTCTGGAAGACCCTCACTAATACACAAGGGCTGGAAAGAGAAATGAAGTTGAGTAGATATTGCTGGGGGATTCTACAAGGCACAGGATTGGGAGGGTCAGTGCAGAGAAAAGTCACCCTCCTAAATGATTCCTGCTGCTCAAGGCTTCCATCCCAGCAGCATTTTACTCCTGGCAGAGCCAGTTCTTTAGCCTTGCCAACAGGTCACAGTTTAAAAGTTTAAACAGTTTAAAAGAGGCAACAAATTAGGGATGAACCTGGATGATATTCTACATGGGACAGTTTGGCCATCTGTCAAGTCTCTTAGTAACAAAGAAAATGGGGAATCACAGTGAGCATGGGAGATGGCTCAGTTCCCACAGAGACCCAGGCCAGGAGCAGCACGTGCTCTGCAGGGCAATAGAGCAGGAAGAGCACATCCCGTGTAAGTCACCAACCCCAGGCCGAGTCCTGAGATTCAAGGAGGATGGTGAGCCCTGGAACCCTAAGCCACCCATTTGTACCTTGGTTCCTCTATTTGCAAAATAGAGAAGATAGTCCCTGATTCCCAGCTTTCTGCAGGGATTAAATGAATAACTGATATGAGTGCCTAGGATGATACTCAATGCACAACAGGTGTTCTGGAAACTTCCACTTCCTCCCCTACTCCCAGTCTGGAGCTCAGGCTAAGAGACATGAGGTAGAAAAATGTGAGCTCCAATCCTAGCTCCACTGAGCTCCTCAATGTGAACTTGGACAATAATGTCCCCTCTGGAGGACCTGTCTGAAAGGGGATGATGGTAGAATGGCCTGACAGTGAGATGAGTGGCAAGTACTCTCCTGAGTCCTGCCATGGGTGGGTACTCCTCTCTTGCTATAAATAGCAAGAAAGCCCAGGTCAGCTTTCATGTCAAAGAGGAAGGAGCATGTTAGACTTACTACTGACTTTGATGCTTAACCTTGGTTTCCTGTCTGGTGTGACTGGCAGAATAATGGCCTCGAAGGTGTTCATGTCCCATCCCAGAACCTGGGAATATGTCATTTTACATGGCAAGGGACTTTGTGATGAAGCTTAATGATGAAGCCTAGACTGATTATCCAGATGAGTCCAACCTCATCATCACATGGGTCCTTAAAAGCACAGAACTTTTCATGCTGTGGTAGGTTAGAGAGAGATGTGATGACAATGGAAGAAGCATCAGTAAGACGTGATTTGTTGAGTTTGAAGATGAAAGAAGGGAGCCATGAACTGTGAAATTCAAATGCCTCTAGAAACTGGTAACAGCTGTCAGCTGACAGCTAGCAAGGAAATGAAAACCTCAGTCTTACAACCACGATGAACCAAATTCTGACAATTACTTGAATGAGGAGAAGACAGATTCTCCCAGATCCTTAGAAGGAGTACAGACCTGTTGACACTTTGATTTCAGTCTGGCAAAACCCATGCAGGACTTCTGGCCCACAGAACAAGAAGATAATAAATTTGTGTTCTGTTAAGCCACTAAATTGGTAGTAATTTGTTACAGCAGCAATAGGAAACTAATACAAGTGAGAAGATGTGTGTGCCTGTGGACAAGTTGTGGCCAGTCCTGCCGGCTGGACACCTGAAAGTGTCCCTACCCCTTCTCCCTGCCGGCTCTCTTTGGAGGTGGAAAAGGAAGTGTTGAATTTGTAACCCCCCTTGCAACCAGGGATCCATGGGTCGGGTCGTCTCAGGACATGAGTATAATTTGCTTCAAAGACTTGGTGGCATGTACTTTCTTGGAAAGAAAAGACAGCAGAGTGATTGTGTTCTACCTTTACCCTCTTCACGTGAACACAGACACGGCAGCTGGAACTTCAAGGAGAGTTGGGAAGAATCAGAGTGTAACAGTGACATCATTGAACTGAAGCAAGGTCAGCAACACCTATCTCCCAATGGCCTGTGACTGGCATAAGCCACTGTCACAAATCACGTTTGCTGAGACTCAAGAAACCAGGAATCCCACCTTGGAGTGCACATAAAACACCACTAGTAGAGTTATGTAACTCTGCATACGACTCGGTGTGCGCAGCCTCGCGCTCTGTCTCAGGAATGCTGATGAGGGCTGCAGCTCTGGCCAAGAATGAGGCTACCTAGCCCCAACAAAGATAAGCTGAAACGTGGTGTGCAATCTCAGCATTCTCCTCATATGGCCCAGATTTCAATGACCAACTTTGTTCCTGGTGGAAACTACTCTGTGTATATTAAACCTATTTAAGACTGAGACGAAGACGGGTTGGGTGCCTGTCTAATCACAGAAAAGAAACTGACCAGGGCAGTGATTACTATTGTTTCTGTTGCTGCCGTGACCCTGACTGAATGTCCCCTAGGGGCTGGCCCTGGGCCAGGCCTTTTCACAAATCCTCTTAGCAGTTCTCAAGGTTCCTGTTACCATCTGTGTCCTGCAGGTGAGGAAACATGGACTCTGAGAAAAACGTCAAGTTATGGGCTGGCAAGGGATGGACCCCAGGACACAGTGAACTTGTTCTCACCTGGCCGTACAGGGTCAAAAAGGTGTCCGTCTCCATATTCTCCAGCAAATCTTCCAGCACGACACTGTCTTCTTGCTCCTCTCTCAAACTAGGGTGAAAACAAAATATCCATCAGTTCAGTGTTGTTATAAAGTTATCCTATGAGAAGATTGTCTAGTTGGTTAAATAACAAAGTATCACAAACCTAATCTACATGATTTTAAAAAAAAAAATCCATCAAAAGAGATAACCAGAAGAAGCTGGCCTCTTTTTAGCTAGATTATCTTGCAAATAAATGAATCCGGGACTGCTCACCAGGATGGAGGGCTCCTTCAAGTGAGAATTTTTGTGGGAACCGTATGGAGACTTTTCTGTGGCTTTGCAGGGCAGCCTGTGCTCTGCATGGCTATTAGCATAACTGATATCATCTTGGGCCCTTACAGTCTTTCCTGTCCTTCTGCTGACCCACCCAGGACTGTGCAATGAATCAGTTCTCTGTCGTCAAAGGCTTTGTAGTTAATAGATATTATTTAATAATCATTAGGGTCAGGTATTCTCTGTGCTCTGTTATTCCCTAGACAAGGATGAAAACCTTCCCTTAAGTATTCCTGGCATCCATGGGACTAGTTACCCATTCATAAATTTTGACTTAGGAACGCACGTCCCATTTCCAAGCACCTAGCCCATACCCTAGGTTAATTATAAAATTGCCACAGTGGCCCCTCGGTTTAGAGTGAAGCTGTGAAGGCTTCTGGGCTGTTGTCCGCCTGACCCCACTATGTGAGTAAGTCACCCTAGATAAATAGATCCATCGTCGAAATGGAGCTGCCTGCCTTGTTTTTCAGCCTCAAGATGCCTACTCAGTACAGTGGGCACTTTTTGTTCCCTCTGACCTTCAACAGTGATCTTAATGTGAAAACTCTCAGTATTAGCTGCCATGCCTGGTGCTCAAGAACACCAAGGTTTGGGGTCTTCATCCGTCAAGTGCTCCTGTGTTGACATGGGCCCAGAATCATCTCCCAAGGATGGACCTGGCTCTGACCACAAAAGCTGGGTGGCACCTTATCACATGAGGTCTCCATCAGGCTTCTTGACTTCCCAGGGGGAAGGAAAGGGGTCTTCCCAGTTTATCCCCTCAGCCAATTAAAGTTGGTATCCTGGGTTATCCATCCTGCCTTCTTGCTGGTTAATACAATCTAAACCCTTTGAGGGTATAACTCATACAAAAAGTATGATCATCAGCAATTCTCTCCATGAAGCATGGAATACATTAGGGTGTTAAATATCCTAAAATCCACAATCAAGTCCAAGTCAAGTCAACATCTCTGAGCATTTTCCTCTGATCAAACAGATTCAGCCTCTTATGCTATTATTTCAATGGAACAGAAATGCACTTTGATGCTGTGTTTACACAGAAAAGCATGATCAAACACATTAAAGTCACCTATAATCTCACCACACAGAAATCACATCTATTACAGTCTGGCCTATTTTCTTTCAATGAATTTGTGTTTTCAAAAATGGAGTCATGCTATGTATTATAGTGTTTACCCTGTCCTTCACAGTGGAAAATTATGAAGCTGTTAAAAATTATGTTTTCCAAAAGATATATGTACCCCTGTGTTCAATGCAACACTATTTACAATAAGCCAAGATATGGAAGCGATCTAAGTGTCCATCCACAGATGGATGCATAAAGAAGATGCCATACACTGGGTCCTCAGCTCACCTCTGCTGGTGATGCTCCAGTAGCTTCTGACCCTTGCTCAGGGCTCGCCGCAGGACAGCAGAGACCTGCCTTTCAGAATCCGTCTCCTCCGGCTCCTGCAGAAGCCCAGGTCCCTCGCCCGCCCACTGCTGCCGACCGTCCAGGGCCCGCTGCAGCTGGGCCGCCTCCTGGCGTGCCAGCCGGTCCTCCAGCTTTCTCTCCAGCTCCTGGAGCTCCTGCGCACAGATGGGCAGGCACTGAGCACAAGTCAGGGGGGCTGCAGAGTAAAATCCACCCCTCTCGGCTCGGCGCTGCAAGCCTGGCAGACCTCCTCTTTTTTTTCTTCTTTTTAATTAATTAATTTATTTTAGTTGGAGGCTAATTACTTTACAATATTGTAGTGGTTTTTGCCATACATTGACATGAATCAGCCATGGGTGGACATGTGATCCCCATCACTGTCCGCTCCCCCACCAGCCAGTGGTGCAAATAGCATCATGAGACTGCATTCGGGTCTCTCACATCTCGTGCCTTTGCACATGCTGCGCCCCTACCTGCAGGCCTTTTCCCTGTTTTCCTGGCCAATTCTGAGTCTTCTTTCAAGGACTGGCTTTAGAAGAACCTCCTTGGGGGAACTGCTTTGTGTTGGTCTCAGACACAGTCCATGATGCTACTGACTGGAGCTGCCTGGGGGTCCTCACCTGGGTCCACACTCCCTGTGGCAGCCCCCAGAGACATTTCCCGATGGGCCGATGCTAAGGTTGGACCTGTCCTTGTGATTCTTATGACTACTTTTGCAACTTCTTATGAATCTATAATTATTTCAAAATAAAAATCTTAAAAATATTATCTTCAGTATTAAACATTCAGTAGAAATTAAACATTAAACAGACACTAGAAAATGAAGGATAGAAAGATGTCAGGGAAGAGAAGCATGTTACGAAGTTAGCAGCTTGTGCCTGCGCACTGGGACAACACCTCAGCCACAACCATCAAGGACCTTGAAAATACAAGGAACACGCCCTCGAGGGTACATGGCACACCAGGGCCGCACAGCAGCGTCACAAGTAGAGAAAAAGAACATGGCCCGGGTGCTCTGCCTTATGTGGGTCAAAGGTGGGGTGTCTAGGGGTCACTGGTTCTCTTTCTGTTGGGAACTTAAGAGAGCAGGAATTAGGGTGCAGAGAGGGCAAGGCAGGGTCACTCAAGAGGTCAGGTGTGTAGGTCAGCCAGAGCTTCCCCTAAACAGGAACTTCATGAGTGGGGCAGTCTGCTTTTATCTACTTTAGTTGGCAATCTGTTTATTGAGACAGAAGTTTTTGAAATGGTTGCCTCGGTAATCAAAAGCTGCCAGGGACTTACTACAGGCTCCCTAAGTTCCTTGGGAGATACAGATACCCCCTCCTCAACTGGCCACTCACTACCCCTAGTATTTTCCTGTTACAGACTGAATGAACACTTGTGGTCCCTTAAATCCACATGCTGGATCCCTAATCCTCAGTGAGAGGGTGCCTGGAGGTGTAGAGGTGTGGGCTTTAGGGGTTAGTAGGGCTTCCCAGGCGGCACTAGTGGTAAAGAACCTGCCTACCAATGCAAGAGATGCAAGAGATACAGGTTCCATCCCTAAGTTGGGAAGATCCCCTGGAGGAGAAAATGGCAACCCACTCCAGTATTCTTGTTGGGAAAATCTCATAGACAGAGGAGCCTGGCAGGCTACAGTCCATAGGATTGCAAAGAGTCAGACAGGACTGCAAGCAGTCATGCATAGGTTTAGATAGACACGAGGGTGGGGTCCCCATGATGGCATTAGTGCCCTTATAGGAAGAAAAAGAGATTGGAGCTCTCTCTCTCACAGGAGGACACAGTGAGAAGGCAGCTGTAAAGAAACCACAAAGATTCTTCACCAGAAACAGAATCAGCTGGCACCTTGATCTTGGACTTCCCAGCCTCAAGAACTGTGAGAAAATCAATGTCTGTTATTTAAGCCCTGAAGTCTACGGTGTTCGGACACAGCAGCACATGCAGACTAGAACAATGCTCTATTTCCTGCTAGAGTGTGAGCTCCTGGGGGGCAGGGCTGCATTTCTATCCCCTCACCTGCAGCACATGGCCTGCCTAGCAGCTCACACCTGTTACAGATGTATGTGGGGTATCAGCGTATTCTACACGATGAAGACTGGGCTGGACCAGCAAACGTGGATCATGCCTCACACCAACCATACTCAGGTCACGCCCAGCGCTGCTCTCAGTGCCCTGCCTAGATTCATCTCATTGAATCCTTATAAAAATTATATGGAAACCATACTTCTTTTCTATGTTGAAACTGAGGCAAAAATAAAAAGTAATTTGCCAGGTCATGTGATTCTTACGGGGGCTTCCCAGGGGGCTCAGCAGTGAAGACTCCACTTGCAATGCAGGAGGCACAGGAGACGTGGGTTTGGTTCCTGGGTCAGGAAGATCTCCTGGAGGAATGCATGGCAACCCACTCCAGTATTCTTGTCTGGAGAATCCCATGGACAGAGGAACCTGGAGGGCTGCAGTTCATAGGGTTGTAAAGAGTTGGACATGACTGAAGGGACTCAGCACACACGCCCATGAATCTTAAGTGGCAGAACAAGAATATGGCAGCAGGTCAGCTCCACAATTTGGTCTGTGCCCTAATCCCCAAGCAATACTGTCTCTCACTGGCCAAACAAGAAATTTGCAGCCTGAGGCCATCAGAGTCAGAGAATCTGGGTACAAGAGACTATGCACAGTCTGTTTATGTGGGGAAGAGAGGGTGGGCAGGAAGGTGGGCTTTAGGGGTTAGTCATTGAAACCATTGTCATCGAACCCATTATTCACCAGATTGGCCCGTGTTCTACCTGGGGGTGGGGTGTGGGTGGGGTTTGATCCTAAGAGGCCTTGGATAGATGTCATCAGGTGATGGTGGTCCTTGATCCTCCTAAATTTTGTACAAAACAATCTGCCTTTCTGCAGAGGCACTAAAGCTTGCATCAGAGTCTCAGAAACGTTACTCAAAAATCAAGACATGGAGAAAATGGCCAGAGAGGTAAACTGAGGTCATAGCATGGAGAGCATGTAGGTTTTGCCTCCAGTGCTGTGAGGAGTTTGGGATGCTCTGAGTACAGGCTTCCGGCATGATGAGATTGCCAATTGTTCCCATCCTTCGCTTCGCTGCATCCCAAATGGAAACATAACCAAACACAGCATTTCCAACAGCACTAATGAGTTCCCACCCCCATGTTCTGTCAGCATGTCTGGAGCTGGTCATGGACCAGGCTTCCATTGAGGTGCCAGCCCCAGCCCACTGCAGGGGGAAGGAAGGGACAAATCCACACCTGCTAGTGTCCCTAAACAGGCAGAGCACAGAAAGCTGGCGTGTCACACTTTGATTTTCCAGGACCAGGTGAACCCCAGTTGGGAACAAACATATCCTGCAGGTTCTAAGTTGCTGATGGCAGGTTCTCCCAGGGGTCAGTCCTATCTCCAAACCTCTGCACTTAGCACTACTGGAATCCAAGATGTGGTTCTAGAATCTGCTCTCTTCACTAGAGTTTCAATGCTGAGGCAGGGACTCTGGGACTGTCTTGTTCATCCCTCTCTCCAGCAGGGAGTAGGCTTCCCAGGTGGCTCAGCTGTAAAGAATCTGCCTGCCAAGCAGGAAACCTGGATTGGATCCCTAGGTTAGGAAGATCCCCTGGAGAAGGAAACGGCAGCCCACTCTAGCATTCTTGCCCGGAGAATCCCCTGGACAAAGGAGCCTGGCGGGCTATAATTCATGAAGTCACAAGAACTGGACACGACTGAGTGACTAAACAGCAAGAGCAGCCTCCCAACAGAGAGCAGGCACCTGGCCTATGGAAGGAGTCACAGTCATCAGCATCATCTTATTATTAAAGATGATAATGGCAATTAGCATGCACCGAACTTCCACACTGCGCTAGATTCGACTCATGGTATCTTTACATGAATTAATGCATTTGATCTTCCTAAACCAGCACAAACTAGGAATCTGTTAATACCCCATTTTATAAATAAGTCAGCTAAGGAGCAGAGAGTGTAAGGACATGTGAAGTCCCAAGAGCCTGAGAGAGGAGTGACTTCAGGTTTCTCTAACTCGGGGCCCTATCTCTTGCTCCCATTGTCTCTGGAAAGCACTCTGTAGACATCTGTTGAATGAATGGATGGATGGACAGATGGGTAGATGATGATGAAGACAGTTCCAGGCCATTTACTGGGCATGAGGCATTCCGGGGTGAATGAGACATGGCCCCTAGACTCGGGAAACTCACGGTCTAGTGTGGGAGACAGTTGTGCAAACACAGATATAGTGACAGGTAACAGTCACCTTAGGGAATCTAGATGGAGGATGACTTGAGCACAGAGCTGGGAGAAATCAACTCTACCCAAGGGAATCATGGATGGCTTTACAGAAGAGGCAACATTTGGCTTGTTGTAGCTGCCAGAGAGGAGTATGTAGGGTGAGCAGCAGAAGCATTCTAGACAGAGGTCCTTCAAAGGAACTGAGGCCTGAATGTATCTCCAGTGCTCAGGAAGGTCCAAGGGCTAAAATGCAGGGTCTGAGGGAAGGAGGGGTAGAGGGGAGGTATTAAAATATGGAGCTGGGAATGGGGCTGTCACTAATTTTATTTTTCAGAAATGTTCCTTTGGCTGAAGGGTGGAGGAGACTATAGTAGGGAAAGAAGGAGGCAGGCAGAAACTGGTGTGAGAACAGGAACTGGGCTTTGCAAGCAGGAGGTATGGGCTTTGATTTCCAGTTCTGGGACCGTGGTAAAATGAGTCAACAGTCCTAAGCCTCAACTCCATCTGCAGAATGGGAATAAAAACATCCTGGGGCTGACAGAAGGTTTACACACTTAACACGATGCCCTGGACCTGATGAGAGCTACTCCTGGTGTGATTTTTTTGTTTTCAGGTCTAGATTTGTCTGAGTATCGAAGCTGGGTGGCAAAGGTCAAAAGTGAGAAAATTAAGGCAGAATCGACAGACTGAGTGATTGATGGCGAGTGGGCAGTAAGGCAGAGGACAGAAAAGGAAGACGTCCAGTCCAGGCTTGGGAAAGTAGACACACATGAAGCAACTGAAATTGTGGATTAAATATAGCGGGTGCAGTTAGCCTGGGGTCACATGACGTGTTATGAGTAAGACCATCACATTTAAAGCTGCCCATGATTGCCATTCAACCCCACGATTCAATTATGTCCTTTCTGTGGTCCAGTTTCACAAAATGGGTCTAAATGCTTCATCAAATGAGGGGAGCCTGACACAGGTTTCTCAGGAGTTACTGCCTCCAAAGCATTTCATTTCATGCTTTTAAAATTCTGAATGTGTAACAGCTTAAAAGCCCATTCCCAATGGGAAAGTAGTTTTCCCAGAATGATCAAATTGCAGAATGAAAGTCTAATATCAAGTGTAAAATGATAGGTTTATCTTCCCTCCAAATGTAAATCTTCATTAAAATAAAAAAAACCTGGCATTGTATCCATAGTTTTATTGGTTGCTTCTAATTCAATTCAGGACATGTTAACGCTTCTACTTCAAACACATTCGAGAATAAGGAAGCTTTGATGCCACTCAAAAGGGCTTTAATGTAAAATTGAAAATGTAAGTGTTGTGCTACGCAATTACTAGTAGGAACGAGGGCTGCTGAAAGTAAGAAGGGCCATTAGGTCTCCTAGGGTTGAATTGAGGTGTTTCTCAGAGCGTTTATAATGACGAGATCGGGAAGCCAGAGGCTCCTAGTGTCTGTCTTTGTTCCTAATTTGCTTGACACATGACCATGGTCCTGCCCCTCCTCTGAGGACCTCACCTCCTTCACCTGTAATTCCAGGCAGTGGCCTTGCCTCCATGCCAATCACCTAGCAGTGATGCTCCCTGTGGGTTTTGGGTAAATATCTTGCAGGATTTCCTCCTATTCAGTTCAGTTCAGTTCAGTCGCTCAGTCGTGTCCGACTCTTTGTGACCCCATGAATCCCAGCACTCCAGGCCTCCCTGTCCATCACCAGCTCCCGGAGTTTACCCAAACACATGTCCATCGAGTCGGTGATGCCATCCAGCCATCTCATCCTCTGTTGTCCCCTTCTCCTCCTGCCCCCAATCCCTCCCAGCATCAGGGTCTTTTCCAATGAGTCAACTCCTCGCATGAGGTGGCGAAAGTATTGGAGTTTCAGCTTCAACATCAGTCCTTCCAATGAACACCCAGGACTGATCTGCTTTAGGATGGACTGGTTGGATCTCCTTGCAGTCCAAGTGACGCTCAAGAGTCTTCTCCAACACCACAGTTCAAAAGCATCAATTTTTCGGCGCTCAGCTTTCTTCACAGTCCAACTCTCACATCCACACATGACCACTGGAAAAACCATAGCCCTGACTAGACGGACCTTTGTTGGCAAAGTAATGTCTCTGCTTTTTAATATGCTATCTAGGTTGGTCATAACTTTGCTAACTTGCTAAGGAGACTTAAATTAACATTGGATGGGCACTGAATTCAATAAAATACCCGTTCTGTTCATACCAAAATGATCACAGGAATTGTGTTTCTTTAATCTGTTAATCTGATGAATTTTGTCCATACATGTTTTAGTGTTAAACCAACCTTACATTCCTGGGAAAAACTCACATTGGTTGAGCTGTATCTTTTTATAGATGATTGGATTATTCATTAACACTTTATGAACTGTACATCTAGGCTCATAGGTAAGACTAAACTGTAATTATTCTTTCTCATACTAGTCATGCCTGGTTTTGGCGTCAAGGTTTTCTGAGCTTCATGAAAGGAGGAATATTCCCTACTTTTTTTAACACCCAAATGATCTGCATATGAGATTGGGAATTTTTGTTATCTTAAGGTTTGGTGGAGTTCGCCTATAAAACTATCAAGGTTAGATATTTTTGTGTGTGTCAGAAGATTCTGAAACTATTGAATCAATTTCTTTCATGGTAACAGGACTATAGAGAGTTTTTTCTACTTGAGCCAATGTTGGCGAGCTATAATTTTTTAGAAATGTTGAAATTCACCTACATAAAATTATTGTTCATAGAATTCTCTTATTTTT
The DNA here is from genome assembly GCF_910594005.1 of Cervus elaphus. Classification (NCBI taxonomy): domain Eukaryota; kingdom Metazoa; phylum Chordata; class Mammalia; order Artiodactyla; family Cervidae; genus Cervus; species Cervus elaphus. Next base: position 13,251,992 of record NC_057820.1, read on the forward strand.
AAAAACTCTAGGGCATCTATTGTCATGTTGCCTTTTATACTCCTGATATTACTTCTTTATCTCTTTTTAAAATGGTCAATCATGCCAGATATTTGCATATCTAATTTAGTTTAATTCATCACCTTGGAGATCTTCTGACTGAATGGCTAAAGTATTTTTGGATTCCTTTGTTCTGTTAGCAGAAACCTTTGATGACAAACTCACAGATGGGACTCCCCTCCCTCAACCCTGGCAGGGCTGGAGATGGACAGGGGATCCTGGGGGCTCCTTTGAGCGCAAGCGGCTTCCCCCCACCACCCACCCTCCGCACCAACCCCACTGGTTGCTCTAGGCCTCAGGACACCCCACAGCCCCCCACCCTGGTCCTTCAAATTAACCCCCCAAGCCCTGGAGGTCCTGGTTTTCTCCATTTGCTTTTGGATTTCAGCCTCTGGGTTTGCATACATCTCCTTCTGTGAGTTCAGATTTTTCCAAGCTATCCTCATCCCTTGGGAATTTTCCTCACCCTACTGTGAACTCACAAAGCAAGAAAAAGTACATTTATTTTTATTCATCCAGTGTCCGGATGTTTTGTGCCGGGATACCCACAAAGTCTCCCCTTGCTTCCTATCCCTACAAGCAGGTGTCCAAGAGCGGGGTGCACTATATTTGCTGGAAAAATAGCCTGGACTCTTCAGAATCTGGGCTTCCCAGGTGGAGAAGCAGTGAAGAATCTGCCTGGCAATGTGGGAGACACAAGAGATGCAGCTTTGATCCCTGGGATGGGAAGATGCCCTGGAGAAGGAAATGGCAACCCATTCCAGTATTCTTGTCTGGGAGATCCCATGGACAGAGGAGCCTGGTGGGCTATAGTCCATGGGGTTACAAAGAGTCTGACACAACAGACCGACCAAGCACATGTGCTTCAGAGTCTAATGTTATTTATGATTTTCTATAAAGAAATGGGAACGTCCATCGACAGGATCAACTGTGGACATGACCCAGGGGCTAAAGTCAGAAAAGAACAGATTTCACTTACTAGCTCTGTGGACCTTGGAAAAACTTGGAAAAACCTTGGAAAAAGCTTGACCTGCCACTTGCCCGAATCTCATTTCTTTACTTGAGAATTGGGCACAGAAACACGACCAGATTCACAGCGTGGCTCAGTGATTAACTGACATGATGTCTGACAAAGAACATAATTGCAAAGAGGCATAAAATTGCAACTTATTATTAATCATGCTGAAATGAGCGTCTTAAGACGCATGATGGAGTAGAGCATTATTAATGCTTAAATGAGAGCATGCCCATTTCACACAGCTCATTAGTGCTCGCCTGCCACACACACGGCACTCAATAAATGTGAGTTCCATTTAGGTGACTATTATAATAATACACAAAATTCTAAAATTACACATACGGGAACTAAAATTAGTCCTCAAAGCAGTTATGTCGCTAGCTTTTGTGTTATGAATATACCTCCCACATCTTGAAAACATGCAGCATGTAGAAATAATGGTAATAATTAAAATTTTGAAAATAAAAACAAATCCAATACTTCATAACATCTAAGGCGCCCTTCACTGAAAACGGTGCTAAGTTGCTTCAGGCATGTCTGACGCTTTGCGACCCCATGGACTGTAGCCCACCAGGCTGCTCTGTCCATGGGATTCTCCAGACAAGAACAGTGGAGTGGGTTGCCATGTCCTCCTCCAGGGGATCTTCCCAACCCAGGGATCCAACATGCATCTCTTACATCCCCCGCATTGGCAGGTGGGTTCTTTACCACTGGCGCTGCCTGGGAAGCCCTCATTGAAAGCTACACAACTACTTTTCATGGTGGTGGTGGTTTAGTCACTAAGCCATGTTCGACTCTTGCAATCCCATGGACTGGGAACCTACCAGGCTTCTCTGTCCATGGGATTCTCCAGGCAAGAATACTGGGGTGGGTTGGCACCTCTCTCTCTACTTTTCATGGCACTGTCAAAGAAACAAACAGCTGCTGGCTGCAAGAGGAATCCCAGGTTCCCAGATGTTAAAAATGCTAACATTTAAAAGGTTTGCTTCCTGAAGGCAACGAAATAGAGGAGCCTTGGGCAGCAACAGTGCACTGGGCTCCCATGTAAGTTACCTCACTCAGCCCTCCCCAGGACCCCTCGGCGGAGACAGGATGGCAGACCACCCATCCGATGGTGGGAGAGATGGAGGCAGCCACCAGAAAGAACCACTGAGGGAGGCGGTGTAGTGGGCATCCTTTCCTTCCCGGGTCCTGCACTCACCGGGCTGTGTGACTCCAGGATCTGCATGCAGGCCGACTTGGTCAGGGTCTCCGACGCGCTCAGCTCCTCCAGAAGCAGGTCCTGGATGCTCAGAAGGGCGGTATACGCCCACAGGGTCCTGGCCATCCTGGCCGCCTTCTGGAACTGCAGGGAGACGAGGGACTCGGCAAAGCGTCCCTCCTGGGCCTCCAGCTGCTGCACTCTCTCCCGAAGCAACTCTCCTCGGACCTGGGAGGGGCCAGCCAGAGACCAGAGAGCCGTGAGTAAGCGGAGGTCAGAGGACAGAACGTGGCTTACAGAGAGCAGCTGGTATCGGTGGTATTTGTATCGCTGCAGGTAGGCAGCCAGTCATCCAGTCGGGACCCTGAAGAAGGTCTCAAGAGTTAAAAGCATCAGTACTGGAATCTCAGCGTGCAGCTTAAGACAGCATGGGCACCTCCGCTTATAAAGACGCTCACTGCGGGGCTTTTGGAATCTAGCTGTTCATTCCACATTTATCATTCTTGGAGGAAAACTGAACTGTGTTGCTCTCCAGAGCAAAATCTTTTAAGCTTCCCCATCCTACAGGATGAAAGTTCAGTCTTCCTAACAAGGTCTCCAAGCCCTTCGCACCCCCATCCAGGCTAAGGTACAGCTGGTCTGTTCTGCCATCCCCACCCCACACCTGGACTTCATACCCGTGATGGCTCATGCTCTGCCCACCAGGCTCCTTGCATCTACAAATCCAAACTTTGGTATGATTCAAATGCCGGGCATCCTCATCCTCCCGAAAATCTCCTGTTTGTTCTCTGCATCTCTGGTTCCCAAGGAGCCACTTTGGAGCATCCTCACTTTGCATACCTATTGCCCCCTTCTCTGTGTTTCCTTCATCTCTCAAGCTCCTCTTCCCAGTTGGCACCATACTGTTTACCCCAGCAGAACAAAGCTCCTCTGGGGGAGGGCCTTAGCACCTTAAGGGCTCAGAAGAAACTCTAAATGAAAGAATCCTTCACTCAACTAAGTATTAATAGTTTGTTCATTCCAGCGCCTCTACACTTTCTCCACATCATTACCTCTTACACTTTCTCTAGAAAACCTGCTGCAGGGAACAACAAAGTCTAATAGATGGTAAAGAATCTGCCTGCAACATAGGAGACCCAGATTTGATCCCTGGGTCGGGAAGATCCCCTGGAGGAGGAAACGGAAACCCACTCCAGTATTCTTGCCTGGAGAATTCCATGATAGAGGAGCCTGGTGAGCTACAGGCCATGGGGTTGAAAAGAGTTGGACACGACTGAGCTCACGCAACTCAACTCTCTGATTTCACCACTTGAGCCCCTAAGGGTAAGTATACACCCCTCTCCCCTGCCCAGGAAGCTAAAGCACAACCCCCAAAGTAACCTGCATAAGCACCATATCTTGATGAAGCCTTTAATTGCACCTTTCGTGGTTTGTGGAATTATATTCCCAGTAGCCCAAAGTCAAAGCAACCCAAGTGCCCCTCAACAGATGGATGGATAAACAGAATGGGGTCCTTATCTACATGATGGAATATTATGCAGCCTTGAAAAGGAAGTAGATTCAAGCAGATGCTACAACGTGGACGACATTATGCTCAGTGAAATCAACCAGTCACAAATGCATGAACCCCACAGGATTCTGCTTCTATGAGTCTCCTAGGACAGTCAAATTCATAGGGTCAGAACATAGGCTGGTGGTTGCCAAAGGCTGGGGAGAGGAGCGGTGAGAGTTAGTGCTTAATGGGGACAGAGTTTCATTTTGGGAAGACAAAAAACTTCTGGGGATGGATGGTGTCAATGGTTGTGCACAATGTCAGTGTACTTAACGCCACTGAACTGGACACTGAGAAAATGGTTAAGATGGTACATTTCATGTTATGTATATTTTACCACAAAAAAAAAAAAAAAAACTGAAAAAAAAAAGTTTGTGAAACATTTTTTCCTGTCATGTAACCTATTTTTAAGAGTCACATGTTTGTATCTAGAGGTTTTAAAGTAGTTGGCATACTTCCATGATGTAGAGGCTGGCAGAAGATGATGCCCTGGGTTCTCCTACGTCTGCACAATTTTCCTGTCCCCATTGTGTGTCCTTCAGAGGAGAGCAAGCCCCACCTTGAAAGGCTCAGATTTCGCCTGTATGATCTGTCCTTCAGAAAAAAACTCTGCCACAAGGAGGAGGGAAAAAGTGTCCCAAAGAAGCAAATAGTCCACTTTGGGTGTTGTTGGCTGGAAAAGAGAATTCTGCTGGGGGAAACTTCAAAGGCTTCTTGGAGAGGCGGTCCTGGCCACAGGACCTGGAGAAGGAAGAACAACAAAGGAAACTAGTTCTTCAAAGACACACTGTGGGGACCTGCATATTTGGCTCACAAAATAGCCCACTATGATCAGGGACCAGAGGCAATAACACGCAGAACCACAGCATGAAACAGTTCCTCTGCAAGTTGTTATTATTCTTCAGCTGCTAAGTCATGTCCAGCTCTTTGGGCCTGCATGGACTGCAGCACACCAAGCTTTCCTGTCCTTCACTATCACCCGGAGTTTGCACAAACTCATGTCCTTAGAGTCGGTGATGCCATCCAGCCATCTTATCCTCTGTCACCCCCTTCTCCTCCTGCCTGCAATCTTTCCCAGCATCGGGGTCTTTTCCAATGAGTCAACTCTTTGCATCTGGTGACCAAAGTATTGGAGTTTCAGCTTCAGTCCTTCCAATGAATATTCAGGGTTGATTTCCTTAGGACTAACTGGTTTGATCTCATTGCAGTCTAAGGGACTCTCACGAGTTTTCCAATGCCACAGTTTGTAAGCATCAGTTCTCTGGCGCTCAGCCTTCTTCATGGTACAACTCTCACATCCATACATGACTACTGGAAAAACCACAACTTGAACTATATGGACCTTGGTCAGCAAAGGGACATCTCTGCTTTTTGAGAACTTCATTTCCCTGCTCAGAGGGAACATGAAGTCTTGTTATCTAAAGGATGTTACTAGACCCCACTCCTTCCTGGTTTGGAGTACTGGGTGGACAGCCACCTGCTTGGTGATCTGTTACCAGATCACAGGCCCCATTCATTTTGTTTTCTATATCTCAGGGATCACCTTTGACTGTTGTCCAGGTCAAGAAGCAACAGTTAGAATCAGACATGGAAAAACAGACTGTTTCAAAATTGGGAAAGGAGGTCTTTATATAGGGCTACGATGTTTTAGAGGACGGAGAGGGGGAAGGGGGAAGGGATATTGAAGGATCCAGGCATTCAGGAAGAGGGAACAGCACACCAGAGGCACTGAGGCCGGAATTCATGGGGTCCTTAGGGATCAGTGAGAGAGTGAATTAGACCAAAACTGAGAGGAAAAGTGGAAGAGAAGGACATAGAGGTCAGACAGAAACCACAGTACAGAGACCCTCACTGCCCGGTGAAAGTAGGTAGCCTTTCTCTGGAGGCAATAGAAAGGGAGCTATGGAAAGCCTATTAAAGTTCTTAAAAAGGAAAAACATGAGTGATGGGAGATAAACAAGAAAAGGTTGAAAGGTCCCCTCATGACACACCTGCCATGAGCTAAATTTTCACGTTTCCTCCATGTGACTTCGATCTTCCCCACCTTTGGACAGGTAATGGCCCCAGTAAGCTATGAGGTCTCGTCCCCTGGAGACACTCAGGGTACAGTGAGGGGGCCAGGAGGGATATCTCATTTTATTTATGCAAAAGTCAAAGTCACTCAGTCGTGTCCGACTCTTTGCGACCCCACGAACTATACATTCCATGGAATTCTCCAGGCCAGAAAACTGGAGTGGGTAGCCTTTCCCTTCTCCAGGGGATCTTCCCCACCCAGGGATCGAACCCAGGTCTCCCACATTGCAGGCGGATTCTTTACCAGTTGAGCCATAAGGGAAGCCCTATTTATGCAAAGTTATTCCTAAAATGGGGGAAAAGTGTAAAGCCTTTTGTATATACTGCAAAAATAACCTGGACAGTGAAATTAAGAATAGAAAAATTCTTTAACAACCTTTTTCTTTCTTCTTTGGAAAATTTAATTTGTTAATTCCAGCACCATGAGAATGTGCCTCTAAAGGGGGCTATCATCCTTGTCTAAAAGAACTCCTGGGAAAAGATACAGATTTGCATTTCTATGAAGTATTAATGACAGATTTAATTAAATAGTCAAGCTACCTAAAGTAATAAAAATTCACTTCCAAAACAGTATGCTGCTAAATACTCTTATTTTAAATGTGAAGCTCAAACAATTTCCCAGTTTCCCTGACAGAATGTGCATTTTGAAGGAGTTTCTTCTATGCTCTCTGATGTGCTTTATCACAAAATAAAATCAACCTGTCAATCAGCAGAGAATTATTAGGACTCCAAGGAGTTCAAGTCATCACACCCCTCCTCCTTGCACAAGTTTGGAAACAAAAACAACTGGATGTGTGGGTGAGCCAGATAGACACCAAATGTCAGCTTTAATATTGATGAAAACTAGATTGGAGAATGTGGCTCAGATGTGTTTGCAAAGGAGTGGACACTCCCCCAAATAACCAGCTTCCCCCCAAGCTCATCACATCATGGTCAGAGAATGGGGGCTTCCTGCAGGCAGACTGGCTTCTAAAGAGAGGAGGAGGTTGTATTGAGCATGCTCAGTTCCTTCTTTGATACCACCGATCAGATAGCACCCTTCTTGGAGAGAAGTGGGCAAGGAATGGAAAGAGGCCAGGATGTCACCAGCAAAGAGAAAGGAAAGACAGAGGTCAGAAAGGAGTCACATCAGGAATTTTATATCCAAATGCTGGGAGGAGATGATGAAACACTATTTAAATATAAGCATTCACTCCTATTCGAGTGGCTGACCACTCCCCAAAGCAGGTCAGTCTACATTAGGCTTTGCTGGATGGATTCAAAATTAAAGACTTTCTCCTTTATCTTGCATCAAGAAGGGGGTGGACTCAGTAAAGGTGTGTTCACATTTGTTGAATGAAAGAGTACCCTGCTAAATAAACATCATTATTTAAGATAGAAAAGTCGATTTCTATGCCTGGAAAGACATTTCTACCCACCCCATCATCTAGATCATTAAAGTGCAAAAATCTCAAACAAATTAATTTGACTTTGGAAGCCAGTGGGCTTTGATTAAACCAGTCAGTGTAGTTTTGTTTATGGATGATCTGTAATCTCTTATGAACTCTTACCACCGAGCTAGCTATATGACCTAAACAAATTGCTTAACTCCTCTGAGTCTCGGTTTTGTATGTGTAAAGCAAACGATAAGATAACAGATGACAACATCTAGTATAGTCTGTGGTGCCTAACAAGCCCCTAACAAATAGTAGCTGCCATATTCTTACTACTACTATTATTTTCACTATCATTACTATAATTAGTTAAATAGAGCTTCCTTCAGGTTGCAGGAAAAAGATAAAAGACAATAGCTTATAATATTGAGAGTTTTCTTTCCTCCTTTAGGAAATTTCTTCATTTCTAATTATAAAACACACACACACAATGTAGAAAAATATTAACAACTGAGATTCCTGGTGAAAGACAGTAGATTTATAACATGCATCTACCATTCTATTTAAGGCTATTCTACTCAAGTGAAACTTTATCTACTGACTACTAAAAATCTCAGTCTTCTTCCCTCATTTGGCTCCTGACATATGTGCAGCAAGGCAGGAGACCAGTCTTCTCTGGGAACTCTGACCAGACTTCAAAAAAGTTCTATAGATACTGTTGTTGGGAGTTCTCCAAGTTCACAGTTCAGCCCAATCACACCAGAGTGAAGGTCACAGTCTGCAAACCCCAGTTACAGCTCAGAGACTCCAAGCAGCTTTTAAGTACTCCACTCTTAAACATGAGCAGACCACCGAGGATGGCCACTTTCCTGAGAAAACTCCAATGAATGTAGAGATAGCAACTTTAAAAATGAATGTTCTCAGAAAGATACAAGAGCTATAGAATCCTTAAAACAACAAAAGAATGTTGTTTTGTTAAGAAGAGAGTGTTCAGAGAGGGGAAAAAAGCTCTTAAAAAATGAAAATTAAAAATATAGATAAAAATTCAAGGGCTTCCCTGATGGCTCAATGGTGAGGAATCTGCCTGCCAATTCGGGGTACATGGGTTTGGGCCCTGGTCCGGGAGGATCTCACATGCCACAGGGCAACTGGGCCATATGCCACAACTACTGAGACCATGTTCTAGAGCCGGTGCCCCGCAGCAAGAGAGGCCGCTGAAATGAGAAGCCCATGTGCCACAACTAGGGAGTGGCCCCCATTCACCAAAACCAGAGAAAAGCCTGCCCAGCAAGGAAGACTCAGAACAGCCAAAATAAATAAATAAAATCTACAAATAACACAATTCAAAGGTCTGAAAAATAAAACTTAAGATGTTCCCCAGAATGTAAAGCAAAAGAACAAAGAGAAGGAAAATGGTAAAAAAAGAAAAATAGATAAACAGTCTAACATCTGAATAATTAGAGATCAAGAAAGACAGATTCAAGACCAGGAGTAAATCATCAAAATTAGTCACGAAAATTTCCCAGAATTCCAAGATGGGTCAAATTATCCATCAATTATGGGGGCAGAAGGAAACATTTTCAGTCTTGCAAAATTTTAAAATATTAATATCCTCCATGCATCCTTTCCTCAGAAACTAATACAGGATGTATGTCAATGGGGAAACAATGGAAACAGTGTCAGACTTTATTTTCTTGGGCTCCAAAATCACTGCAAATGGTGACTACAGCCATGAAATTAAAAGATGCTTGCTCCTTGGAAGAAAAGCTATGACCAACCTAGACAGCATATTAAAAAGCAGAGATATTACTTTGCCAACAAAGGTCTGTCTAGTCAAAGCTATGGTTTTTCTAGTAGTCATGTATGGGTATGAGAGTTAGACCATAACGAAAGCGGAGGGCTGAAGAATTGATGCTTTTGAACTGTGGTGCTGGAGAAGACTCTTGAGAGTCCCTTAGACTGCAAGGAGATCTAACCAGTCCATCCTAAAGGAAATCAGTCCTGAATATTCATTGGAAGGACTGATGCTGAAGCTCCAATACTTTGGCCACCTGATTTGAAGAACTGACATTGGAAAAGACCCTGATGCTGGGAAAGATTGAAGACAGGAGGAGAAGGGGATGACAGAGGATGAGATGGTTGGATGCCATCACTGACTCAATGGACATGGGTTTGGGTAGACTCCAGCAGTTGGTGATGGACAGGGAAGCCTGGCGTGCTGCAGTCCACGGAGTCGCAATGAGTCAGACACGACTGAGTGACTGAACTGACTGTATTTCATTAAAAGAACGTATCGGGAAATAGAAGGGTGAAGGGAATTCGTAGCATGACCTCAAGATGGCAGCTGTGCATGAAATACAGAGGCCAATGTCTGGATTGGAGCACAGCTCTGCAGAGGTACACAGAGAGATGTCCTCAAGAAGATGGAATTAATAGACAACATGACTTATGTGACGGTCCTGATAGGATATTTGGCCATCCACCAAAAAGTGACTGAATCAGTGATAAGTACACAGAAAAGTAACAACAACAAAAAAAGAAACCGAAGGACAACAATCACTCCAGAAAAAAATAAAAGTTATATAGGAAAAAAATAAATCTGTTCTTATATGGCTCAGATGTGGGTATTTTTAAAATAATCATAGTAATAGAAACCTTTAATACAGATCTAACTGCATTGAATATGGGGGAAAATAGGAAGGGCTCATATGTTGCACAATGACAGAAGAAAGGCAGCTATATCTTATCTTCTATAAAGATAAGTGAATAGATAATACCCAAAATCGAGAAATCAAGAAACAGGAAGGCAAGCATGATATTTAAAGATGTGGAGGTAAACACCAAAATATCAAACTGAAAAACTACAAGTTGTTACCTCTTGCAGATTTGCAAATGCGTATGTGTGTGGCTGAGAGGGCTGCTTTTGGGGGGGCACAAAACTCATAGAATTACACAACTCTTTAAAAGAATGCATGCGTGCATAAGTTTGATAAAAATGAAAAGTGAAATTTTAGAATGGACAATGTAGAAAAATGTTACCACAACCAAACTATCCAAAGATAACCATGGCAACATTTTGGTATGAGAAAAGTAGAAGTAGAATAAAAGACTAGAAAGGTAAGCTGAAGACTCTTTGTAAGGTCTTGAATGTTATGCTCAGGAATCTAGGCTTTGTTTCAGAGCAGTGGGAACCTATGAAACTTCTCTTAGGAACTTTGTTCAATATTCTGTAATAACCTAAATGGGAAAAGAATTTACCAAGAATAGATGTGTATACATATAATTGAATCATTTTGTTGTATACACCTGAAACTAACACAACACTGTTAATCAACTGTACTTCAATATAAGATAAAAATTAAAACCAAGGAAATTCCCTTAAACTGGTGCGTCAGGGAGATGACTGACAGACTCTGCCTTGAGGGGTGAAACGGGGTCAAGAGCAGACAGGAAGAGAACCATCTGGAGGCTTTCCCAGTCTTTGTAGGTGGATGAATGGATTTTCCCTTCCAAAGTACCTTTTTTTTTTTTTGCCCAAGCTTTATAAGGACCTGCACCATCAATTTTTTTCTCTTGTCAGGTCATCTGAAAAAGCACATTATTCGCATGCTTAAGCTCCAGTCACTTTTGAAATGACAGATATGTGAAGAGCTGTTGCTGACAGAAGCTGTTCCTGTCCCAGCCACCTCTGCATAATTGCCGAGGCTGCTGCAGAAACACACTGGGGTGCAGGAGTTTCACTCCTGATGAAGGGACTGCTAATGAAGTGTGCAAGCGTGGCATAGCCTGAAACCTGGAAACAGTGAATGAATAATGAATGGGTGAACGGTTATGTGGCACACACGGCACTCAGACGGGGGGCATCATTAAGACAATACCAGAAATCATGGGTGAGCAGAAAATATGGTCTTGCCATTTTCATTTATATTTGAATGTCCCTAAAGATATACATGAGGTCTCCTGCATTGCAGGCAGATTCTTTACCGTCTGAGCCACCAGGGAAGCCCAAAGATATATATGAGAAATTTGTATATCAGTTCAATTCAGTTGGGTCTGATTCTTTGCGACCCCATGGACTGCAGCATGCCAGGCTTCCCTGTCCATCACCAACTCCCGGAGCTTGCTCAAACTCATGTCCATCAAGTTGGTGATGCCATCCAACCATCTCATCCTCTGTCATCCCCTTCTCTTCCTGTCTTCAATCTTTCCCAGGATCAGGGTCTTTTCCAATGAGTCAGTTCTTCACATCAGGTGGCCAAAGTATGGGAGCTTCAGCTTCAGCATCAGCCCTTCCAACGAATAGTCCGGATTGATTTCCTTTAGGATTGACTGGCTTGATCTCCTTGCAGCCCAAGGGACTCTCAAGAGTCTTCTCCAACACCACAGTTCAAATGCATCAGTTCCTCGGTGCTCAGCTTTCTTTATAGTCCAACTCTCACATCCATACATGACTACTGGAAAAACCATAACTTTGACTAGACGGATATACTCTGTGCAAAACCAGCAAGAGAACACACCAAAGATGAACTGAAATAGTCTTCATTTCTGGATCCATCAAATAAAAATTGGCTAATATAACAAAGAAATGAGCATCAAGAGACCTGTGCTTTAGGCTTTATTTCACCACTCCATAGCTATGTGATCTTGGACAAGCCTCTCAACCTTTCTGAGTTGCAGTATTCTTACCTGTAAAATGGAAATAGTAAGAGTTGCTCTACTCGATTTACTACAGAAGGGTGTGGGATACACACAGAGGTTCCAAGATCATCTGAAATATCAAGAGATTGAGAAGAACCTAAATGTCTTTTAACTGAGCATTGGTTAAGTCATGTAGGGTTCATTCATATCATGAAAGGCTATACTGATGAAAAAAGAAATGAGGAAACTGTCATGTACTGATATGAAAAATCTTGAAATTTCAGGGTTAAGTAAAAAGCAGAGATGATACATGATAGACAGACAGATAAGTGACAGATAGACAAAGATAGATAGATGAACATAGAGAGACCGACCAATATATAGATAGATCTGTTTCTAATAATTGGAAAGTAAAAATGAGCCACACAGTTTGTGCTATGCTTTCTACTCGGCTCTATGGATTGACCCAGGCATTGAAGCAGGAGAAAGAAGCCACATTCTCTGTCCTGGTCAAGGCATTCCACAAGTAAAACCTTGGCCAGAGGCCACTATGAGTGGCAGCCTTCCAGCCCTACAGACTGACCAACTGCCCCAAGCTCTTGAGAGTCTCCTGAAGTTCAAGGTGCATGTATGCATGCTAAGTTGCTTCAGTCCTGTCCGGCTCTTTGTGACCCCATGGACCCTCTGTGGCCCACCAGGCTCCACTGTCCATGGAATTCTCCAGGCAAGAATACTGGAGTGGATTGTGTGTCCCCCCAGGGATTTTCCCAATCAAGGGATCAAACCTGTGTCTCTCACGTCTAAGCTGCATTGGCAGGTGGGTTCTTTACTACTAGCGCCACCTGGGAAGCCCAAGGTAGATGCTCAAATGTCCTTTTACCAATTGGGCACATGCCTCCAAGCCACCCCCCTTGGTTGCCCTCCAGGAGACGGTAACTGCACTGACATGATCGACCCCTGCAGAGAGCAGCTCTGACCATCTATCAAACCCACATTGGAACCTTCTTGCTGAGGTGTCTGGTGTCCCCAGAGATGAACCCAGCTCTTGACACAGGCTGGGACTGCAACTTTACCTCCATCTCACACTTACAAGCAGAAGGAAAAGAACAGGTCAGACTAAGATACAGCCCCCAATCCCTAGAGCCAATGAGAGCAGAGGTCATGAGAGGAGGACCCACCAGCCGAGACCAACTTCTGGAACTACTAATGAATATATCCTGCAAAGGAGTCTCTATGAAGTGCCTAAATCCTGACAGTGTTTCCCTAAAAGGTCCAAACTTCTCAGTGCAGCCTTCCAGGCCCCTCATGGCCCGGGTCCTGCCTGGCTCCTAGTGCTCCCTTCTCCATATCTGACAGAAAATTCTCAGCCTTTCTGAGGACAAATAAAGCCACAAGATAAGCCTCAATAAATTCCAGACACGTGTTATCATATATACTTTGTTCTCTAATACATACTAAGAGTAGAAACCAATAACAAAAGGATAGGGCTGTTTTTTTGAAGGATCTGTTGAAATTAAAAATCAGTCTCCAAAGGATAAGTTAAAAAGTCTGGCTCTGGCCATGGCAGAGGAATGGGAAACAAATCTAGTCGTGAACCAGATTTGCTTTCCCACCAGTAGATAATTTCCCTGGGGGTGGTGAAGACTTCACCTTCCAATGCAGGGGGTGCGGGTTCCATCCCTGGTGGGGGAGCTAAGATGCCACATGCCTCACAGTCAGAAAACCAAAACATAAAACAGAAGCAATATTGTAACCAATTCAATAAGGACTTTAAAAATGGTCTACATCAAACAAATCTTTTTTAAAAAAACCAGACAAATCACATGATGCAACAGTTTTCAGACTCAACAATAGGAAGCACAAGACTGGGATTCTTGAGAGGACAGGAAATAGATAAATGTGAGCCCCACTGCCGCCCCAGGTTCCAGCCTGAATGCAGTTCCTAGGACACAAAAGGATGTCGTGGGAAACGTGGGGGTAGACCAGCAGTCTCCGTAGCTTCAGAAAACAGAAGCAGAGTTTGGGAGGTCACTGTGTTTAGAATCTGTGGGGCAGAGTTCCAAGGAGGAGGGAGGTGCCCAGAGAGAGAAAGAGATCCAGAGATTTGCAGGAGTGACCTCAAAGCTTTGGCTGAGTACTGTGCACGCTTGAAAAACAAACCTATGCCAGGCTAGGGGAAGAACCATAAGAGGCAGAACCATTGCTGGAGCTCACACAGAGCTAGAAAGAGTTTGTGTTCCCAGTACCCAGAGTGAAAAGACCCCATAACACCCAATGCAGCAGGTAGAGTTCTACGAAGGGTATTGCCTCAGCAGCGGGAATAACCTTAGCTCTCGATTAAAGCCAGCTCTGGACCCAGCCTAATAAGGCAAGTCTTGAAAGGATAAAATGAATCCCAAATAACATGCGTACATGTCAAAACTTCAACAGTAATAAAGAAAATACAAAAGCCAGTACCTAACATGTAAAATCTACAATGTTTAGCATCCAATAAAAAATTACCATGCGTGTAAAGAAGCATGAAAATATGATTCATAATCTAGAGAAAAATCAACCAATGGAAATGAGAGAGTTGATGGAATAACCAGACAAGGACACAAACTGATAAGAAAAATAATTGAGGTGTAAGGATCAGAAGGGAGGTTACGAAACTGTGATTATTTGCATACAGTATGAATTATTATGGATTTCTCAGGTGGCACTAGTGGTAAAGAACCTGCCTGCCAGTGCGGGAGATGTAAGAGATACTGGTTCAACCCCTGGGTCAGGAAGATCTCCTGGAGAAGGGAATGGCAACCCACCCCAGTATATTCTTGCCTGGGAAATCCCACGAACAGAGGAGGCTGGCAGGCTACAGTACATAGCATTGTAAAGAGTCGGACATGAATGAAACCACTTAGCACAAAAATTATTAGGCAAAAAAATCAGTAGAATCAACAGATACATTCTCACAACAATCCTGAGAGGTAGGTGTGTCTACCATCACACTTGAAAGATGAGTACAGTAGGGGGGGCACAGAGTGGTTAAGTAACTTGTTCAAAGTCACACAGCTAGAAAGTGGCAGAGCTAGGACTTGGACTCAGCGGCCTGGCTCTAGAGACAGAAGAAGGGAGTCTGGAAAGACTTATAAAAATTAGTAAGACTTTTCCTCAACAGTGTCAAATAAGCCCCAAACATAATTAGAAATAAGTCATCATTTACAATTGCAACCAAACCTGTAACACATCTGGGAATCACCATAAGGAATACACAAGACCTTAGGTATATGTGACCCTAGGATTTGTCACCCAAGTTTAAAGTATAAGGGAGAGATAATGGGAATGGACACAGGGGTGAGGGGGAGACCGGGACTGTCCCAAGCATATCGAGATGGAGGTTCACCCTATGTAATGGAAACAAATGTAAAATCTATTAAAGATCCTAAAAGAAGATCCACATAAAATAAGAAACATTCCAGCTTTTGGGAGAAGAAAACAATTCTCAAATGAGCCTCTAATTTTAGTTCAACCTCAACAGAGATTTCTTTTGGAATTTGGTTAACTTATTCTAAAATATACACCCCCCCGCCCCCCGCCACCAACATCCCCCAGGTTGAAAGTCTGCATCTGTGCATTTGTAATGAGCCCATCAGAAGGACCGGGAGTCTGTGGAGGGTAATGGGTGCTCTCCAGCCACCTTGGACAGCTCCTCTGACCAGAGCTGACACCTTACTCCAATAACCCGTCAGCTGGACAGAAAAGGTGGGCAGCTAGGAGGCCCACATTCATCCCTCTGCTGGGCTCTCTTTTCCTCTCTGAATCAGTCACACAGCTCTTTCTGGGAGAGCCACACTCCCCTCATTCAAGGCAAAGCTCAGGGTAGTCCGAGGGGCTTTCACATGAAAGCAAGAGGCAAACTTCTTAACGATCCATGCACAAATTGCCTGCTCATCTAAAACTGTGAACGTCTCAAGAGCAGGATCCTGGAACAGGGCCAGGCCCAAAGAAAAGGCCACAAACTGTTTCTTACAGGAGGAGGTGAAGGGGCTGAGGAAAAGGGGAAAGCCAAGGAGGTCAAGGAAAAGAAAAAAGGTGGAAGCAAGGGAGGGGATCTGGGGAGGAGGACCAAACAGTCCTGCTGGGAGACAAAGCCTCCTTCCAGTCACTACAAACCCAGCCCCATTACAGAAAGGGCACAGGTGATGGACACAGACGTGCCGTGCGGGGGCCCCAGCTCAACCCCTCCCTGCTGGCGTGACCTTGGGTAATTCCCCCAGCCTTTCCAGACAGAAGAGTCTAGACCAGGGACATACCGACCTGGGGCTGAGGGTAGGGGGATATCTGATGCAGATTCTATTTAAGAAAGGGGGTGCCCAGCAGGTGCTCCCAGCCTGCTCTGCAGCCCCAGCCATGAAGCCGTGGTCCCTTTGGGGATACCCCGCTGCCAGCCAGGTCGGGGCTTGACCACGGGTCTTGGGGCAGTGGTCAGCAACCCCCCTTGCTCCATCTTGACAGCTGCACGAGCTTAGAGGGGCTTCCCAGGGCTGAAACAAGATCAAACGACTCTCAGCTCTTGGCATACCAACACCCGCCCCCAAGCACTGTCATTTCTCTGCAATTACCCTCAAATAAAAAATCTGAACAACGGCCGCTTGGATGCTGAGAGATGCAGCCAATCAATTTCGGGAGCAGCATCAAAGCCGTGGACTGGGGAGTGCCTATTTTACTGGCACTTGCTGCAGTGAAACAGCCATTTGTGAAGATGGCCTGTCGTTAAAAGGTCACAGCCGACAAATGACTCTTGGCTGCCTTTCTCTGTGAGCCTGGGATCAGGTAGTCTATGAGCTGCTCCATCACTGGGAGAAATGGGCACGGAGCCCACTCCAAGGGGAAAAAGCACCTTCCCACCCACTGCTCCTCACAAACTGGTGGGCTATCACTGTCGCTCTCTGTATTCAACAGATGTGGGAGCCGAAGCATGCTTATCCAACATTGCACAACCAGAAATAACCGTGTTCCATGAGAATATTCCCTGTCGGTCCTGAAGACGAAGATGAGCTAGAGCTTTACAATGTTGGGCCCACCAGCCCTGGCTACAGAAACGCAGGTGAACTCAGTCGGAGACTCAGTTTCCACATCTGTAAAATAGGGATATGGATCATTCCTATTTCTTACGGAAGTCAGGAAGGGTAAAGCCTATGGAATGAACAAGAAACAGGCTAGAATGGTGGATGTACATGGGGTCAGGGGAACTCAGGGAAGGTGGGCTGCTGCGTCTGGTTCAGGAAACCTGGGGAACTTCTCACCCTATCCTTCACCGTCTCTCTCCTCTACAGTGTTGGTGAGACTCAGTCTGTCTTCCCAGATGACACTTGAGATCTTTCCACCACAAGTCTGCTCTCCCACCCCCTTGGGAGGCCCCAAACTCCAGCAAACCAGCCTTTGCATGGGGCTACAGTCTCTCTGGGTTCCTCCAAACCTGCACTGTGTCCTTAGCTATGGCTCAGGCCACCCATTCCTCCCACCAAACCAAATCCTAACTTATCCTTCTCCGACAATATCCACCTTATGTCTGATGAGCATGTACGCGTGCTAAGTTGTTCCAGTCGTGTCTGACTCTTTGGGACCCTATGGACTGTAGCCTGCCTGGCTTCTCTGTCCATGGGATTCTCCAGGCAAGAATATGGAGTGAGTTACCATGCTCTCCTCCAGGGGATCTTCCCAACCCAGGGATCGAACCCGAGTCTTCTGCAGCTGCTGCATCACAGGCAGATTCTTTTACCACTGAGCCACCGGGGAAGCCCTCTTAAGTCTGACAGTGGGTCCCAGACCAGTGTGCGTTGGGAGAAACGTCTTGCCATGCCTGCCATGTTGCTAGTTCCTCCGTGGAGCCCCTGCCCCCTCCACCCCTTTCCTCTTCCCCTCCTGGGTGAACCGGGAATCCACTAGGCAGGCTTGGCTCAGCTCTGCTCTGGAGCCCCACTCCTGCTCCTCCAGGAAGGCTGCCCCCAGGACCCCCCAGGGATGCCTCAGGTTGGTCTGTTTAATTCTGGGTGTTTAGCAAGCCCATTTGGTGCTCATATAACTTCTAGCTTCTGAATTCGCCTTGAACAGTAAGACAGATGGTGTTTCCACCTGGACCTGCCTGAGTCTGTGTCTCCTGTCTGAATGGTACATAGCACACGCGTGGGAATAAGGGTGCCACTGCTTGGGCTCATAAGACATCAACAACCTGACGTACCTTCCCCGGAGCAGGGGCTATGGCTGTTTGCCAGATGATGCCTTTGTGTTCTGAGAAATACACTCACATTAACAAATCATAATAATTCTAAAACTTAAGCAAAGGACCTGTGGGACAGAAAGTAGGAAGAAAAACAGCAGCTCTAGAATATGGTCCATACGTCCATTCACTGACACACTCCTCTGGGGGCCTGCCCTTAAGAGGGGAGGTGGCAGGCACCCCAGCAGTGACAACGTGGTGTCGACTCCTAAATGTCACCTCCTCAGAGACAGCTGACCTGACCCTCCCACCCACGGCTGATTCCACTTCCTTCTCACCATCCCCCTGCTCCGTCGCTATCACAGCATCTTACTCATTTCTTTAACAGCGCTGACCACAGTCTCGCATTTTAAGGGCTTTCTGTCTAGAATGTGTGTCTCTGAGAGCGGGGACCACCCAAGGGATCACGGTCCCTTCAGCATCCCAGTGGATGAAGGCACAGTGTGAGGCATGCCAGGACTGGAAAGGGAGCTGGTGGGGGTGGCGGGGGGAGGGGTGAGAGGGAGAAGTGGGTGTTCCAGGAAGGCTTCCTGGAAGAAGGGACACCGAAGGGCAGAGGCAGTGCCTTAGGACAGCTGGGGACAAAGTTGACTTGTCCAAGTGAAAAAAGGTGGAAAGGTAAATCCAGGAAGAGGGAAGGACAGGTAAGCGGCATATGGTCATACGTGGTGTGCGTACAAACTAAAGCCTCACTGAGATGAGAAAAGTGGGCTGGAGAGGGAGGTCGGGTCGGGCTGCAGGCAAGATATACGGGGAGACAGGGTGAAACAGCAGAAGTGAACCCCTCAGCACCGAGCCAGAGGGGAAGCCCGAGGACACACCTGAGGCCTCTGCGTGAAGAAGTGGAGGAAAAGTGCTCCAGGCAGAAGGACCAGGAGGAAAGGCACGGTAGCGGCGGTGGGGGCTGGTGCCCACCTGCAGGAAAGCCGGGCGCAGGACGGAGGCGGACACTCACAGCCCCCGAGGGCTCTGCTGCTGCTGCTGCTGCTAAGTCGCTTCAGTTGTGTCCGACTCTGTGCGACCCCATAGACGGCAGCCCACCAGGCTCCCCTGTCCCTGGGATTCTCCAGGCAAGAACACTGGAGTGGGTTGCCATTTCCTCCTCCAATGCATGAAAGTGAAAAGGGAAAGTGAAGTCACTCAGTCGTGTCCGACTCATAGCAACCCCATGGACTGCAGCCCACCAGGCTCCTCCGTCCATGGGATTTTCAAGGCAAGAGTACTGGAGTGGGGTGCCATTGCCTTCTCCGCCCGAGGGATCTGTGTGCCCTCAAACGGGGCAGCAGCCAGCCCTGTGATGAGTGGCAGGTGAAACACTGACCTTTTCAACCAGGTCTTCGGGAGCCTGTTCCTCAAACAGCTGAATTTTATCTTCAATGCATTTCTTCAAAAGGTCTATCTTGCTTCTGCTCTTGGAGCGTGGCTTTCTGGCCTTGGACTGTGGCTGGAATGGGGAGAAACCATGGGTGAGAAAGTGATCACCAGCAGGGGGGTGCAGCCCCCGATCTCCGCAAGCCCAGAGAGGCTCCTGCAGCTCTCTGCACCACACAGCTGTCTTAGCCGGAGAAGGGTGGAGAGATGAAGCCTTTCCTGGAAGGAGCTCCGGTCACTGGCCTTTGGTCTTGGCGTACTCTGGGGGCTCGTCCCACCAAGGGGAGGAGAGAGGTTACTTGTGGGCAGCACCGGAGCTTTGCAGATGGACAGAGACACTCTCAGAGGGCCAGTGAGTGCCATGAAAACAAGGTGATGGAATGAGCGTGCTGGCTATTATCTCATGTTGGGTGGACAGGGACATGTCTGCAGAGGTGAATGGCTGCTGAGGACATCTGCATGCGTCCATTCAAGGAAGCACTGTGCTGGGGGGCTGGAGGGGATGTTGACATAGACCATCCTCCTCGAACAGCAATCTACATACCCTGCACACACATACTATCTGCTCACAAATGTGAGGAAGTGACACTGCGGCTGAGCCTGGCAGGACAAGGTGTCAGGAGTGTGAAAGTCTGGGAACAGGGGGGTCCAGACCCCAAAGATCTGAAGCCCACAACAAAGGTGAGAGGGGTTAAAGAAGAGGTCGTGGGTACTCAGTAAATTGATATTCAAGGAATGAATGAATGAGTGTAGCACATGCTACAATGTCTGAGCCTCAGTTTCCACACCTATAAAATGGAGATAATAGTGTCTACCTCACAAGATTACTGCAAAAACATAACACAATGTAACATAATTATTAGTCAGTCACGTCTGGCTCTTTGTGACCCCATGGCTTCACTGTCCGTGGGATTCTCCAGGCAAGAATACTGGAGTGGGTTGCCATTCCCTTCTCCAGGGGATCTTCCCAGCCCAGGGATCAAACCCAGGTCTCCTGCATTGCAGGTGGATTCTTTACTGAGCCACTGGGGAAGCCCTTAAACCACATAAACATAACAACATAATATAACATACTAAACAAAACAATATAACAATACAGCACAGCATAACACAACGCAATATAACACAACAACAGGCTATTTCTATAACACAGCAGAGTGCTGTAATAACAGAAGGTACATAACATTAGAATGTGACAACAGGACATGACATAACACAACAAAACATGACCCAGCACAGCACAGCCTGAAGGAGCACAACCAGCACAACGTGACACACCCCACCTAAGAGGCTCAAAGCGATGTGTGGTCAGTGGTCACTCCCACGAGGGCTGGTGCTTTTCCCTTCCTGGCTCACATGCCCACCCCTGCTCCTCTCTTTCATTGGCATGATCTCCCAGAGCCTGCTCTCGACCTGGACTCAGGCCTGCCCACCAGTCTCTGCCCCGGCTCTCCTGACCATGGTGATAATACTAGAGAGGACCACCACGTCCTCAGGGCTCGCCCCAGCGCACTCAGAGGAGGCAAGCACCTGAAGGATAATTCACTGAGTTCAGACATCCCATTTGACAGAGGAGGAGACTGAGGCCAGGAGAACAGAATCAATGGCCTCAGCCACGTCACGGGAGCCCTGAGAACTTGACGGTGAGCCTCCTGATCCCTGAGCCCAGTATCTTTAAGTACACAGGTTAGGCTCACTAACTCCATGAGTGAACTACAGTTTTCATCTCCTGCTCTAACAGAGATAAGACCACAAAAAAAGGAAATTGTGAGTCATGGCCTCTGAGGAACAGAGCTGGCCTGGTAGGTAAGATCCTGAAACCTAGAGTGAGGATTGGCACTGGGAGGGGGTGAAGCCAGAATGGGGCGGGGGGTCTGATCATGTACGTCTCTCTCAGCGCCCACATGCTGTGATGTCAAGTTGGTTGATCTTGGAAGGGGTACTGACATGAGGGAAATGGGAAAATGCTACAAATCAGGAACAATGAACTCCCATCCAGAGTTAGTTTACCAGCACATGGCTCATCAAGGGTCAGATTAGGTGGAGCCTTGAGACCATAGTAGAACTTGTATCCTGGCAGAAAGTGCCAAGGAAAGGCTTGAAGCAGGAGGAGGGAGCAATCTGACTTGCATGTCAGAGTTTAGGAGAGCCTCAGACACTCATTTGCGTCAATTGTCTGAGAACCCTGGGAGGAGCCAGCTGATATGTCAACCAGACAATTCTGCTCTTGTTTAGGGCGCTGAATCCAAACAGTGATCAACAGGGAAGAAACTGGAGGGCTACCTAGTGGTCAGAAGAAAGAACGAATGGGGAGGCCCAAGGGAATGGGGCTGTATGGAGTATAATTAATTCTCTTCTACATATCAGACTATCTAATGCCAAAGGCTAAGAGCCAAAGAATTGATGCTTTCGAATTGTGGTGCTGAAGGAGATTCTTGTTGAGAGTCCCGTGGACTGCAAGGAGATCAAACCAGTTAATCCTAAAGGAAATCAGTCCTGAATATTCATTGGAAGGACTGATGCTGAAGCTGAAGCTCCAGTACTTTGGCCATCTGATGCAAAGAACTGACTCACTGGAAAAGACCCTGATGCTGGGAAAGATTGAGGACAAGAGTAGAAGGGGACCACAGAGGATGAGATGGTTGATGGCATCACCGACTCGATGGACATGAATTTGAGCCAGCTCTGGGAGGTGGTCAAGGACAGGGAAGCTTGGCCCGCTGTAGTGCATGGGGTCACAAAGAGTCAGACACAATCTAGTGACTGAACAATTCCCAGAGTAATCTTCATTATACTCATGTTATAGACGAAGAAATGATGGATAAGAAAAATAAGGCTAAAATAAATAAAATAAGAATAAAAAAACTTTTAGGTGCGAGCTCCCAGCTCGCTTGCCTGCAGGATAACTTGCCCACACCCCTAGGCTGGCACGGGAGGAGGGCCTGGCGATGGAGTGGCTCCTGGAAGTGCCCTCCCAGGTCTGCCCGCCATGATGCCCTTCTCACGGTGCTGCTGGTGGAGACAGCCAGGCTCAGCCAACCGCAGGCTCCGCCCCTCACCTGCGCCCCTGCATCTCTACAGGGTTTCCAGGGAGCAACCTTAGGCCCAGGGCAGATGCTCCACCCCTCTGAGGCACAAGGCCAATTCAATTTCAAAATCTAGCACTTTGAACAACTTAATTCCTGCTGGGCTCAGCCCTTCAGCCCCTGGTCCAGCTCAAAAGCAGAGGAAACACACTTCAGTTCACTTACGTGGAAACATCTTTTTTTTTTTTACTCACTGTTCCAAAACCTTTTATACATTTTTGGGTATAACCTGTTCCTGACTCTGTAAGTATCACCATTTTGTATATCTTGCAACATTCTAATAAGAGAAATAGAGAAAAAAAAAACAACAACAACATGTATTTATTTATTTAGGCTGTGCTGCGGAGCCTCTGAGATCTTAGTTCCCCAACCAGGAATGGAACCCAGGTCCCCTGAAGTGGAAGCATGGAGTTCTAACCACTGGACTGCCAGGGAATTCTCAACCCACTATTTTTTTTTTTAATGTGTGTGCTAAGTTGCTTCAGTCATGTCCAACTCTTTGTGACCCCGTGTCCGCGGAATTGGGTTGCCATTTCCTTCTCCAGGGAATCTTCCTGACCCGGGGACTGCACCCGCGTTGTTTATGTCTGCTGCATCAGCAGGCGGATTCTTCACCACTAGCGCCACCTGGGAAGCCCTTTTTTTTTTTTAACGTGAAAAGATGTAAAATCTTCCAAGTTGGTTTTGTTCACTGATCTTATTCAGAAAGGATGTGGTTGAATTTTTTTTTTTTTCTCCTCAAGGAGAAGCACTGGGTTTAAAGTCAGAAAGTACCAGCTCCAAGACCAGTCCTTCTATTCCGTCCTACCTCGGTCAATTCACGTTTCCTCTCAGTCAGTTTTCTCATCTGTAACATGGGGACAGAACATCTACTCCTGGCCCTGCTGTTAACCACAGCTGAGATAACAGAAGGGTAAGAGATGTGAAATGTTTTCAACCTCAGTGTGATATCACCTCAGGGAAGTTCCCCCACATTCTGCCCACATCAGGTGGTTGGTTAGTTCAGTCAATAAAACTTATTGCACACCTACTATGTGCCAGGCACATTCTAGGTGCTTGGATGGCGTGGTGAATGGGAGCTACAAACGGGGAGCTTGTTGGTGGGTGGGGGGTGATGCACAGACCATGAGTACATTGAGTAACCGGGACATTTCAGATCGCGATCAATTCTACGAAGAAGCAAGAACACAGCTTTCCGAAGAAGGCCTGGGGAGGTGATGACTTTGGATAGTGCTCAGGGAGGACCTCTGTGCAGATGATAACTGAACTGTGATGTGAAGAGACAGCAAAGAGTTGGCGCTGTGATGTTCCTGGCAGAGGAAACAGCAAGTTCAAAGGCCTTGTAGGTCAGGTTCCCCCGAGGCAGAGCCAGAGACAGCAGGGACTGGGGTGAACGTTGTTTCCTGAGAGAGGAGTTCAGAGCAAGCCACAGGAGGTGTGGGAACCAGGATAGGAGGAGGAAGCGGCTAGGTAAGGTGGGAGGGTCTGGCCTTGACTTGCCCATGGGCGGCTCTGGAGTAAACCCAGCACCCAAGAGTTGCCTGTTGCATGTAACAGGTGCTTACTATAGACATATATCAGGGCTTCCCAGGTGACACTAGAGATAAAAAACCCATCTGCCAATGCAGAAGACTTGGGTTCAATCCCTGGGTCAGGAAGACCCCTGGAAGAGGCCATGGCAACCCACTCCAGTATTCTTGCCTGGAGAATCCCATGGACAGAGGAGCCTGGTGGGCTATAGTCCGTGGGGTCATGAAGAATCAGACACGCCTGAAATGACTTAGCCTACACAGGCATCTGTCAGTCACCCTACAAGGCCTGGGATCAGAGATGCCCTTATCCACCTGAGCTGAAGTGAGCATCTTCCTCAGGCCACTTACACAAGCCTCCCGCGTGGGTCACTGGCTGTGGCTAAGGGAGGGGGTAGGAGGGATAGTCACCTCTCAGGCTGGGTGGCTCCCACCACCAAGGGCAATCAACGCCCAGGAGAGGGTGTACCTGTGAACCATGAGTGGTGGAGACTCATAACCACTGGTGGACAGTGCGAAGCCAGGGACCAGGGTGTCCACTACAGAACTTCAAGAGGTTCCGGGAATGCCCGATGCTAACATGGCCAAGGGCTGAGGCAGCAGTGGAGCTGGATTCTACAGCCTCAGCAGCTGGAGGAGGCCCTGCCTCTGCCAGGACGAGGCCCCGAGACGCCCATCCTACCTGCAGCTCAGGGGCGGCCAAGGCCTGGTCCAGTTTCAGGAACTCTGCTTCTCGCCAAGCCATCTGGAATTGCTGCAGCAGGACTCGGGCCCGGATTTTGGGGAGGGCCAAGCTCCTGTCCATTTGCGCGAAGCAGCCGTGAACTTCCTGCCTCATCCCAAGCAGCTCCTCTTCGGACAGGGAGAAGGCAGAGGAGCAGAGCTTCCTGGAAAAGCAAGAAGAGTGGTCTGTTCTTGCAAAAAAAGAAGACAGGGTGGGTTGTGCTGCGGATGGGAAAGTGGAAATTCAAAGCTCAAATTCCATTAGTCAAATCCATGTCCGGAAACACCCGCCATCTCCTGGATCAGGCATTCATTCCACAAGGGTTTCTTCAGCACCTAATGTGCGTCATGTTGGGGTGTGTGTGTGTGTGTGTGTGTGTGTGTGTGTGTGTGTGTGTGTGTGTGTGTGTGTGTGTGTGTGTGTGTGTGTGTGTGTGTGTGTGTGTGTGTGTGTGTGTGTGTGTGTGTGTGTGTGTGTGTGTGTGTGCTCAGTCACTCAGTTGTATCTCTCTGTAACCCCCAAGGACTGTAGCCCTCCAGGCTCCTCTGTCCATGGGATTCTCCAGTCAAGAATCCTGGAGTGGGTTGTCATTTCCTTCTTCAGGGGATCTTCCCCACGCAGGGATTGACCCCATATTTCCTGCACTGGCAGACAGATTCTTTACCACTGAGCCACCATATTGTGTTGGACATGAAATCATATAATCTGTTTGGTTATTCTGGCAAGGTCTGATCAGCACTAGCTACAGAAAATACGCTTTGTGGATGCTTTAAACTTTGGAAATACCTGCAGGATGTTGCTGTGGGAGGCTAGCGCCAGGTCTATCAGGCCCAAATCTCCACGGAGGGGTATACAATTTCAGCTCAGCTAGAAAGTTCTCTCCTGGGAACAGAATAAGACTATCAGAGCTGATATGGGCCCCCGGCCAGAAGCAGCCTGAAGGCCTCAAGCCCACAGGGTTCCATGGGACCCACCAAATTTTCTGAAGCACTTTAGGAAACCACAGCTGCTCCTTTGCACCTCCCTTCATGGAGAATCCTTGCCCTACATATTTGCTGCTTATGTGGCCTCTAAGGTGAAAGTAACTCTGAAATGAATCTGAGTCTTTATTCTTCCCTGGGTGGTCTAGGGACTTCCCAGATGGCGCCTAGCAGTAAAGAATGTGCCTGCCAATGCAGGAGACGCCAGAGATGAGTGCTGGATTTCTGGGTTGGGAAGATTCCCTGAAGAAAGAAATGGCAGCCCACTCCAGTTATTCCTGCCTGGAGAATTTTATGGGCAGAGAAGCCTGGTGGGCTACAGTCTATGAGGGTACAAAGTGTCGGACACAACTGAACATGCATACATGTGCTGGGTGGTCTGGTCTTGATCCTCAACTAGCTAGGCACCAAGATAATACAGAAACACGGGAGACCGTCTTTGCCCTGAAGGAGTTTAACATCCAGGCAGGAGTTTAGAAACAAGGTCTTAAAGACACACTTTCCCTGGTAAAGTATGCCTCTTGATTAATTCTCACTTCATCAGACCAGGTTTAATGCAACTCCATCCTTCTTGAAATCAGGAAACTTATAAAAACATGTTTCCAAACTATTGTGCAAAGTCATTTCTACTTAATGCCTCAGAAATAAAGGCTGCAACCTTTTAGAGTCTTAAATAAGCAGAGTATATAAGCAGACTCACATTGTGTATACTGTTAGTTGACCCTCTTTAACCCTAGGGAAAATCACAGTGAGCTTTCTGATAGAAAAGTAAGATTTCTCTTTTCCTGTTGAACAACTCAGTCAGTGGCAGCTTTCATAATATTCCCTGCAAAACGAAACCAAATGAAGGTGAAGAAGGTGATCATCCGGTAATGGGAATGTCAAGTCCAATCCACAGACTTTAAAGAGCCAGCCCAAAGCAGGTTGGATGGAGCAAAGAGACTTTGGTCAAATGCAGATTGGGCTGAATAATTACTGCTGAGAACAACTTGTGCAAATAAGAAGTGGCATTTAAGGGTCTGATTTGTGTGGGCTTGGAGAAGACAGCATCTTGTTTGTTCAAGTCAAATAAAAAACTAACAAAGACTGAGCTAAATAAGGACAGAACCATAAAAAAAAGAGAGATGAAAAAAAAAAAAAAAAAAAAAAAGAGAGATGAGAAAGAAGGAAGAGGTCACTTCACCTACACCAAGATAACCTCCCTCTCCACAACACCTGGGACCTCTCCTCGCTGGTCGCAGGGTCAGTCCCCAGGGAAGAGCACTTAAGGAGGAGGCATTGCAACACTGAGTCCGGGAGGACCCTGCTCCCTGGATATTACTGCCCCCAAGGAAGGACGGGCATTTCAGAACGATGCTCTGCTACCTGGTGTCCCCGAAAGGGTTGAAGGAGAGCCCAGGCTTTGATGCAGGTGGAGAGGACCACAGATATCAAGCAAGCAACATGGGGTTCAAGAGAGGAGGTGGACAGATAGACTGAGCAGATATACTGAGAGAGACTCCTTCCCCTACCCCCTCCCCGACCCCCAACACCCCTCTACGGTCCTATGTCACTAAGTATGTGCATACTCAGTTGCTAAGTCATGTCCGACTCTTTGTGACCCCATGGATTCTAGCCCACCAGGCTCCTCTGACCATGGGATTCTCCAGGCAAGAATACTGGAGTAGGTTGCCATTTCTTCCTCCAGGGGATCCTCCCGACCCAGGGATTGAACCTGCGTATCCTGCATCTCCTGCATTGCCAGGTGGATTCTTTACCACTGAGCCACCTGGAATGCCCTATGTCAATATAACCGTTTCTAAACAAAAGGGCTGTAGATTCAGAATTGAAATTGTGGCTAAGATCCAAGTTAAACTGTGGAGTGGTCACACTGAGGAAAGAATGGTCAAAGGCCTTTGGTTTTGTTTATTCCCTTGAATAGGGTTTTCTGGGTTGCTTTGTTCAAAGAGAAAGCAACTTGATGGCATATTGATCGGTGGGTCCATTGGTTTAAGGAAGTCGCACTAAGTTATAGCCAAATGCCCACAATTATGCCCTTATATGTAAACAGTTCCTATTACTCTAAATAAATAGACTAGATAGATGGGGGTTATTGTTTCTCTCCACCACGCTGCTGTTGGTGGGGGCTTTGATTTCGTTTCTTTGTGCAGTGAGACTGGTCTCCCATTTCACACCCAGGCAAGGACCCATCAAGCTGCTCACCACCCAATCCTGCCTCTTCTCAGCACAGCACCAGTGAGCAGGGTCCCCTCGTCTCTGGCTCCCAGTACCAGCTCAGAGGCTAGCACCCAAAATGTACCTCCTTCCTATCCTGGTAAAGATCCTGATCCTCTACACGATCACCTGGTTAATTGCTCCTGCTTTGCTCATCACAATCATCTCTCTGTGTGTCTGTTCTCCTCCTGATAATCTGAGTTCTTCTCACACAGGAATGATGGTGGTGATGATAGCAGGTACCTCTTACCATCCACTTATTTCTGATCAAAGGTTGTGTTAAAAGACCGACATATACTTGCTCACGCAACCCCTCGTCAATGCTGGGAATTGGCATTTTGCTAGATAGTGGTCTAATGGTCTAATCTGGAGTCACTTCCTTGTCCCTTGTCAGCTCAGCTTTTGTTTATAGGGGTTACCCTCCAACAATGTTGGAGATATGAACCTCCCAGTAGCCCTAGAGAGGGAATCCTGGGTGGTCTGAGGCAGGAATTGGCAACCTGTGGCCTGTGGACCAAATCTGGCCCACTGCTTGTTTTTGTCAATAAAGTTCTATTGGAACACAGTCATGTTCATTTACGGATTGCCTGTAGCTGCTTTCACGCTGCCGCCAGAGTTGAATAGCTGCTACAGAAACCATGTAGCCCTCGAAGCCTAAAGAAAAAGTCTGCTGCCCTCTGGTCTAAGACAATCACAGTCTTTTTAGCCTCCTAGCAGCTGAACAGTTTGGCATGGGTTTATGATGTAGTCCTGCCAAATAGGACAGGGAAGATCAATGCCACAGATGTTAGAAACAGATGATGTGTGTGACGCCTGGAGCTGCAGCAGCCATCATGCAACCATGAAGGATGAGCCCAAGGACCAAGGTAGCACATTGAGTATAGCAGAGCAGAAAGATGTTGAGGGCTGAATCCTTGACAGTATCACCGAGTCATGGAATCAAAACTAGAAAATTTACCTCCTGACTTATAAAATGCTTTCTTCACTTTCTAACAACCCAATAGTATCATGTGCTACTGAAAGCACCATAAATGACTGAGTGTTGTCATCCCATTCCACAGACAAGAAAGATGAGGCTCAGAGAGGTTAAGTAACTTGTCTACACTCAGACAGCTGGTGGTGCTGCTGGGATTTAAACCGAGATTTTTGGTCTACACTGCCCACATTTCATTCCTTTCTGTTGCCCCATGCGGGTGGTGTTTGAGGCTCCTCCAGTTTCCAACCTGATGTACCAGTCCCAAACAGCTGCCAAAGCTTTGCTGGCATCTATTACACAACCGAAGCCCCCCTTTCTTTCAGTTCAGTTCAGTTGTTCAGTCATGTCCAACTCTTTGCAACCCCATGGACTGCAGCATGCCAGGCCTCCCTATCCATCACCAACTCCTGGAGTTTACTCAAACTCATGTCCATTAAGTCAGTGATGCCATCCAACCACCTCATCCTCTGGTGTTCCCTTCTCCTCCCGCCTTCAATCTTTCCCAGCATCGGGGTCTTTTCAAATGAGTCAGTTCTTCGTATCAGGTGGCCAAAGCCCCGCTTTGGGCCACATCAAATCTCAGTCTCAGGATCAGGTGTCACGTGTCTGGCTATGCTCGGAACCAGCAGGCAGACTCCCTCCCCCACCAGTAGGAACAGAGGAGAGGACAGCACTCAGGGATTAAGACTCACGTGAAGATCAAGTGCTCCCAGTGTCTCAGCTCCGCCTGCTCCTCCATGGAGGCCTCCAGCGCATCGTCCTTCAGCCTCTGCCTGACGCTCTGGACGCCCTCCTGGCCCCGGTCCCTCTCCTCACCCTCCAGCCGCTCGGCCCGGGCCGCCAGGTCCCTGCCGTGCTCCTCCAGGATCTGCTGCAGGAAGAGCCAAGGCGCCCCACGCTTGAGCAGCTCCTGGGTCATCCCTGAGTTCTGCAGACGCCGCAGCTCCTCCGTAGCTTTCTCGGACAGCGAGAGGGTCAGCGCCCTGAGCTCGTCCAGGGCAGCCTGGTCCAGGCGCTCCTGCAGCTCCTCCAGGGCGGCGCTGTGCTCGGCCATCAGGCCCCGCCACTGGCCCAGGTACTGGCCGGCATCCTCGGCGGCCCCGGAGGCTTCAGCGATGGACAGCTGCTCCCTCCGCTGTTCCTTGTGCTGCCAGCAATTCCAGAGCGGACAGTTAGCAGGGGGCCGGGCTTGGCTGGTACAGCCCTCAGGAAAACACTTTGGGGAAGAGTTGCAGGATGCGCAGAACATCAACAGCCCTTCCCCCAACTATCGTACATTTGGCAAATTTTTCTTTTAAAAAAGGAACTGATGGTCTTAAAGACCGATGGAGAGAGCCAAAGTATGACAGCAGCAGAGGAGAAAGGAACCACCGAATGGTTACTTTGAATGAATGCTCTGCTCTGCTAAAGCCAACTAATTTGAGAGTGTAGCACTGACATATATATACGTCCATGTGTAAAACAGATAACCAGTGGGAACCTGCTGATAGCACAGGAAGCCCAGCCTGGCCCTCGAGATGACCTAGAGAGGTAGGATGGGGCGTGGGGAAGGAAGCATATATATATATATGGTATGTGTATACATATATATATATATACACACACTTATGGCTGAATCGCTTTGTTGTACAGCCAAAAACAAACACAACTTTGTAAAGCAATTATCCTCCAATTAAAAATTTAAAAAATTATTGTAAATACTAGAAGAAAGAAAAGGAAAACCAACTAAATTTTTCTGCCAATAGGCCAACAGGAGAGAAATACTTCAAGAGTGTGTTCAGAGTTGGAAGGACTATTGATTTCTCCCCACAGTCAAGCCTTAAACAACAAGAGAGGATGTTTCTATTAAGATTCTTGCTTTTCCCCTTGCCTCAGTCATTTTTTTCTTGGGTTATGTTTGTGTTTTTCCTCAATCAAAACAATTCTTTGACCT
This sequence comes from Cervus elaphus, assembly GCF_910594005.1. NCBI lineage: Eukaryota > Metazoa > Chordata > Mammalia > Artiodactyla > Cervidae > Cervus > Cervus elaphus. Next base: position 13,282,958 of record NC_057820.1, read on the forward strand.
CTGGGATTAGCACCAGGAGCTGTGGAGAGGTGACTTCACTAACGTTCTCAAGACTTCCTTATGAGTACATTACCTTTGGTAAAGGCAATGTGTGCGTATGTGCCTGAAGTCGCTTCAGCCGTGTCCGACTCTTTGTGACCCTGTAGACTGTAGCCCGCCAGGCTCCTCTGTCCATGGGATTCTGCAGGCGAGTATACTGGAGGGGGTTGTCATTTCTTCCTCCAGGGGATCTTCCCGAACCAGGGATCAAACCCAGGTCTCTTACATCTCCTGGACTGGCAGGTGGGTTCTTTACCACTGCACCATCTGGGAAGCCCAAAACCCATATAGCCGGCTTAAATTTATATTAATAGGAGTGACTGTATGCTTTAGAAATGTGAAATGTATTTCTAGAAATCTAAATGTATTTAGATTAAACACACCAGTAATTCTCATTGCATGTGGTGTTCAGTATTACTGGCTATTTTTTTTAATTGGAGGATAATTGCTTTACAGTGCTGTGTTCGTTTCTGCTACACAACAATGTGAATCAGCTATAAAAAAATATGGAATGAATTTGCGTGTCATCCTTACTCAGGGGCCAGGCTAACCTTCTCTGTATCATTCCAATTTTAGTGTATGTGCTGCCAAAGCAAGCACAAGACTCTATCTTCTTAACACATCCTCCCCAAAGGAGAAGAGCATGTAACTTGATTGAACTTTAGTAAAATGTGATCATCTCTTATGAGTTTCAAAGAAGGATCCAGGGCATCTTTTTCCCACCTTCTTCACTCAAACACAGTATTTTTTCTATCTTACTCTCACCTCCTGAACTAGACAAAGTCTGCCTCTGTCTATATTAATCACAATATTCCAAAGGTAAGGGGTGGCAAATCTGATAATTCAAAGGCAAGATTTATGGTGAGGATCCAGGCAAAGGAAAAGGCTTAGTTTGCTTCATCCAGCTGAACTTTAAGCATTGCCTCTTTCGTTCGAGGTTTCATGGTTTCTAAGTAAGTTAATAAAGTTGATAAGTGTTCCCCCCGCAAGAAAAGAAAATTACTCTTAAGAAAATAACTGAAAATGTAGTGAAAACTTCATTTGTTTGACTTCTGTTGAACATGTATTTATTGAGTAGGTAAAGCTCAAGAGGCAGACCACCTGGGTTCCAATCCTGGCTCTTCCACTTAGAAGCTGAGTCACCCCAAATGAATATCTAGCCCTGTCTGTGTGTCCAGTGCCTAAGCCATAGAGGATGATAGAAGATAATAATAGGATCTACTTCACAGAGTAGCTGGGAGGAGTCAATGAGATGCTTAAGACGTGTGCCAACTACAAATTGGCACTTACCAAGAGCATTGGCAACTGAACATCAGAGGCGTTTTCCACCTGCCTCTACAGAGACTGAAGCCCATGCTGCTGCAGCTGCTGACCTTCAACACCCCCTGAGGGAGTTCAGGCGGGGTGAGGCCCTCTGCTCCAGGGAACCTGGTGGGACAGGTCTTTAGATGGTTGGACGTTTTTAGGAACAGATTTCATGATCTCAATCCTTGCATCTCGTCATATCTAGAGAAGCATTAAATCTCTTCATGGTGACATCAGATTCTCACTAACAAAAACCCTTTTGTAAAATGAGTGCTTAATGGTACTGCTGCTTTAAGATATAGGAAATGCTGCCTCTTGGGCTGCAGTCCTCATTTTGCCCCAAATAAAATTTGTAGGTAGCTCTTAGAGAAGGGCCTGGTACAGATTGGCATCAGCGACTGTCTGCTGTTATTATTACCACATCCCAGGCACATAGGAACTGAAAATCAAGATATTCTAAGAGAAAAAAATCCTGAGATCCATGAGAGACAAATTAAATGAGGAGGTTACAGTTCAAAGAAGGAAATTTATATGGATAAACAACAAGGTCCTTCTGTATAGCATGGGGAACTATATACAATATCCTGTGATAAACTATAATGGAAAAGAAAAAAGTAATTATATTTTATATTTGCTATAATTATGCAGGGCTTCCCTGGTGGCTCAGAGGTTAAAGCGTCTGCCTGCAATACAGGAGACCTGGGTTTGATCCCTGGGTCAGGAAGATCCCCTGGAGAAGGAAATGGCAACCCAGTCCAGTATTCTTGCCTGGAGAATCCCATGGACAGAGGAGCCTGGTGGGCTACAGTCCACAGGGCTGCAAAGAGTCGGACACAACTGAGTGACTTCACTTTCACTTTCATAATTATGCTACTATGAATATTAAAAATGTTAAAAAATAAAGGAGCCCTAAGAGAGACCTGAGGGGTGAGGTCATACCTCAGTTGAGTGAAGATGGGGGAAAGGATATTTCTGGGAGAAATAACAGTAGGTATAAAAGGCCCTGGGAAAAAAGCTGGCATACACAGAGATGTCCATCACAGTATTATTTACAATAGTGTACCCAGCAGACAGTCTGGGTTTGCACAAACATATCTTTTGTTTGTGGGTTCAGGTGACCTGAAAGTGTCAATTCCTTCCTTCTATAAATACTGTCCTCAGTGCTGGGGATATAACACAAACCTTTGCCTTTGTAGAGTGGCATTCCAACTCTGTGGCACTCACAAGATTTAGCAAAAGCAACTGTAAGAAACTGTGTTCATGGAAACTCACTGGAATCTCTGCAGTTCATCCATCCTTGCAGATCCTAACCTTGAACCAGGCCAGACCATCAGAGAAATATGGCTCTAAGCCCCATTGTTTTGATCCTTGAGCCAGAGGAGATGGATAAGGCAATGTTGAAGTTGGGGTGGAGTTCAATGGCTAAGAATCACAGCTTCCTGTTGGGCCCAACACTCAGTAATAAATGTAGAGCTTCTATCAATCAATTTAAGTTATTCTGCTTCCCCTTCCTTCCTGAATGGTACCACCTAATGTCATCCTGACATCTCATATCTCCTGAATCTGTCCTTGCTCCCACGCTCAGGACATGGTCTCATCACTTCTGATCTGGTCAAGTGCTAGAGCCTCCCACAGGTCTGCTCCTTCAATTCTATCTGACAGGCTGCTCAATTGAGCTTCCTAAATTCCAAATCTGATCTTCCTTCTGAAACCAAGCAGGACCCTGTGGGGCTCCTGGGCACTGAAACCTTTCAAACAGTTGCTCATCAGGGAATGGAGGGGATGTGGAGACAAGGGAGGAGCAGTCAAGAAACAATAGTGCAGCCATGGGGCAGGGTCCTGGTTCTGCCTCGAGGGATACATATAACAATAAGTATCCCAACTGAAACTCCCAACTAATGGAAGATATTCGGTTCAATCGCTCAGTTGTGTCCGACTCTTTGTGACCCCATGGACTGCAGCAGGCCAGGCTTCCCTGTCCTTCACCAACCCCCGGAGCTTACTCAACTCATGTCCATCGAGTCCGTGATGCCATCCAGCCATCTCATCCTCTGTCATCCCCTTCTCCTCCTGCCTTCAATCTCTCCTGGCATCAGGGTCTTTTCCAAGGAGTCAGTTCTTCACATGGCCAAAGTACTGGAGTTTCAGCTTCAACATCAGTCCTTCCAATGAATATTCAGGACTGATTTCCTTTAGGATGAACTGGTTGGATCTCCTTGCAGTCCAAGGGACTCTCAAGAGTCTTCTCCAACACCACAGTTCAAAAGCATCAGTTCTTTGGCACTCAACTTTATAGTCCAACTCTCACATCCAATACATGACTACTGGAAAAACCATAGTTTTTAATAGATGGATTTTTGTTGGTAAAGTAATGTCTCTGCTTTTTAATATGCTGTCTAGGTTGGCCATAGCTTTTCTTCTAAGGAGCAAGTGTCTTTTAATTTCATGACTGCAGTCATGATCTGCAGTCATTTTGGAGCCCAAGAAAATAAAGTCTGTCACTGTTTCCATTGTTTCCCCATCTATTTGCCATGAAGTGATGGGACCAGATGCCATGATCTTAGTTTTCTGAATGTTGAGCTTTAAGCCAGCTTTTCCCTCTCCTTTTTCACTTTCATCAAGAGGATCTTCAGTTCTTCTTCACTTTCTGCCATAAGGGTGGTGTCATCTGCATATCTGAGGTTATTGATATTTCTCCCAGCAATCTTGAATCCAGCATGTGCTTCATCCAGCCTGGCATTCCACATGATGTACTCTGCATATAAGTTAAATAAGCAGGGTGACAATATACAGCCTTGATGTATTCCTTTCCCGATTTGGAACCAGTCTGATGTTCCATGTCCAGTTCTAACTGTTGCTTCTTAACCTGCATACAGATATCCCAGGAGGCAGGTCAGGTGGTCTGGTATTCCTATCTCTTGAAGAATTTTCCACAGTTTGTTATGATCTACATAGTCAAAGGCTTTTGTGTAATCAATAAAGCAGAAGTAGATGTTTTTCTAGAACTCTCTTGCTTTTTCTATGACCCAATAGATGTTGGCAATTTGATCTCTGGTTCCTCTGCCTTTTCTAAACCCAACTTGAACATCTGGAAGTTCACAGTTCACATACTGTTGAAGCCTGGCTTGGAGAATTTTGAGCTTTACTTTTTTAGAGTGTGAGATGAGTGCAGTTGTGCGGTATTTTGAACATTCTTTGGCATTGCCCTTCTTTGGGACTGGAATGAAAACACCTTTTCCAGTACTGTGGCCACTGCTGAGTTTTCCAAATTTGCTGGCATACTGAGTGCAGCACTTTAACAGCATCATGGAAGATGTTAGTATTCTTCATTTCAGAGAAGGTGACGGTTTGATAACCTGCTCATCAAGAGACCACCCGAGGCCAGATGAAAGAAGTGCCGGCCCTGCACACACCCTGATCCTTTCAGCAGCACTGCCCTTGAGCCATTGCTATAAAACACCTCGCCAAATCCTCCTCGGTGGGGACACACAGTTTTTCAGGGAAAGGGCCTGCTGTGTCCTCTTTTGCCTGACAAAGCAATAAAGCTTTGCTTTTCTATTTCACCCAAAACTCTGTCTCTGAGATTTGATTCGGCACTGGTGCAGAGCGACTGAGCTTTTGGCATCACTTCTCCTGAAAACCTTTCAGTGTTCCCTCATGTCCTCAGATGAAAGTCAGCTGTCTGCCCAGCACACTGCCCTCATTGAAGAGGTGCCCTTCCTGGGCATGCCTCCTCCAGCCCCTACCCTCTCAACACTCTCATGTTCTTGGAGCTCCAGGCACAGCAGGGCACCCTTGCCTGAATCCTTCACGTTTGAACAAGATGCCTCCCCACCAGCTGCAATGTCCCTCCTGCCTTGCACACATCAGGGGCTCCCTGCCCCCAGGACTCAGGTTCAGCTGCACCTGCTCTGCGCAGCCTTCCCCGGGTGATGGTGACCTCTATGCTACCAGAGCATGAAGACAGCACAGGGTGCATTTCCGTGTTTGCCCCTTCCCCAGGTGGGCAAACAGCTGAGCAGGTGAGCGTCAAGGGCGAGGCTGAGACTCTAAGTCACATGGTCCTGGACTCAACCCCACAACTGCCAATCACTAAACCTGTGACCCTGACCTCCTTACTTAATGCTGTAATCTGAATGCTTGTGTTCCCCCTATATGCAGATGTTGAAACCTAATAAATGTTCTGAGGATTTAGGAGAGGAAGCTTTGGAAAGGAGCTTAGGGCATGAGGATGGAGCCCCCTGAATGAAATCAGTGTCCTTGCAAAAGAGGCCCCACACCCACCCACAGAGCTTCCTCCCTGCCTTCCACCCTTCTGACTTCTTCCACCAGCAAGGAGTCAGTCGTCTGCAACCTGAAGAGGGTCTCCATCAGAACCTGACCTTGCTGGAACCCTGATCTTGGACTTCCAGCCTCCAGAACTGTGACATATAAATTTTTGTTCTTTATAAGCCACCTAGTCTATAGTATTTTCTGTAGTAGCTCAAATAGATCACAACATTTAAGCTCTCTCAGGTTCAACGTCTTTGTTCGAAAAAAGAGAGAAAATAGTAGCCTCTACCTCATAGGATTAATAAAACAATTAAATAAGATACATAATGTACTTAGCACAATGCTAAGTAAACTCTCCATAAACGTTACAGTAGCCACCAGTCATTATTCACTGGAACCAGCACTGCTATTCTCTTGTCCTGGCAGACATTACTAATCTACCACAACCCTCAGGTTTGCTGAGCTGGATGGGACCCATGGAAGCCTTATCACAGCATTCCAAAGAGCCACTACCAATCAACTGCAGATGGTGCATCAGGATGTCTGTCCAGTCACCCTTTGGATCCTAGCCTTCTGACGGCAGTGCCTGGTGCAGAACCTGGCACTTGGTAGGTGTTCACAATGATTATGCAAAAAATAAATGTCATAATTCCTTATATACCTTTTGCAGCATCTCTCGTCTTCTCTTAATTATTAGTTTTTGGTGGAGTTTTTTCTTCTCCTGCTTTAAGTCGTTGTCCAACTTCTGTTTTATAGAAAAGACTTCTGTTTGAGCCCGCTCCAAGAGTACTTGCATCTGATCTTCATCCAAGTAGCCTGCTCTAGACGAAAAAGATGCAGAGTTAGTTAATGCACTGTCCAAACTCACCTGCAGCTTGAATGTGCTGCGGATGAATGTTTGTCTCCATATTAGTTTGGTTTGAATCAGAGAAATTTCCACCATCAGAATGGGCAGCTAAGACATTACTAAAAAGCAGGAAGGGAAAGTTCGTCTTTTTTAGAGGCATGTAGACGAAGCTCAGCGTCACAAGAGCTACCACCTGTTAGGGCAGAAATTGGGAAGAGTTTTTGGAGACTGTAACATTCAAGAGGACCACGGTGGAACAAATAGAATCTTCCAGGAGGAAATGATGGACTAGGACCTCGTGGTGACATGAATGGCACAAGCAAAGTCCAAGAGGTAAATCAGGGAAAGCTCGATGTGAGGGTTAATTCTGTGTATCAGATAGAGTGGCCAGGGTGCCCACAGTAAAGATCAAGCTTGAGTGTCTCTGTGAGGGTGTTTTCTTGTGAGATTAGCATTTGAATGGGTAGGCTCAATAAAGCAGATTGACTCTCCCCAATGTGGGTGGGCATCACCCTGTCCACTGAGGGCCTGAATAGAATAAAAAGTGGAGGAATAAGAAATTGCCCCCTTTTTTTCCTGCCTTGCTGTTGAACAGGGACATCTCATCTCATCTCCTTCTCTAAGACCGGGATTCCCCCAGTTCTCAGGCCTTTGGCTGAATTACACCACTGGCTTTCCTGTGCCTCCAGCTTACAGATGGAGATCCTGGGACTTCTCAGCCTCCAAGTCATGTGAGCCTCCCCCAGTTCTCAGGCCTTTGGCTGAATTACACCACTGGCTTTCCTGTGCCTCCAGCTTACAGATGGAGATCCTGGGACTTCTCAGCCTCCAAGTCATGTGAGCCAATTCGTCAAACATGTTTTACTGCATCTGTTTTTCCAGTTGCTGCCAATATTACCACTACTGTTCCCAGTCTGTTTGCATCCCTGGTTGAGGCCCCTGCTTGGCACACAGTAAATTCTCCACGGACGCTTCCTGAATGAATGGTAGACACACATTTCAGAAATACATGTCTGCCAACCTATTAAAATAGGATTTAAAAATCAGAGGTAATATACTTCCCTGGAAACTTCTCCCAACAGTACAACCAGCTGTCTGGTGCTTCTGCTCAAGGCAAGGAGCTGCTTCTTTCACTAGAGCGAAAATGAATCAGGAATGTCAAGTCAACTGCAGTGACAAATTCATTAGCATCTTTGGTGGGAAGTGTTCATATAATTTGCACTTTATAGAATCCTCATTAAAGAGGGCAAGAGAGCTGCAAAGTCCTAATACAATTAGCTAAAGAGTAGACCCAATCATAAAACCATGGTTGTCCTAAGAAAACCAACCTTATCATCACTGCCCTATTCATTTTAGAGCTTGTAACGCCCAAAGAATAAATTTCATTGTTGACGATCATGAGTCTCAAAGACTAGCTGAGAAGAAATGCTATCAAGGGGCTAGAAGCTACAGTGATTAGCACCATTTACCTGGCCATGTGGTACCCCAAGGTTGCTGAGAAAAAATACCCAGGATCCAAGATAAGCATCTGTGTGTATATATTTAATTCCAAAGGTCAAGACATGGAAACAACCTAAATGTCCATTGACAGATGAATGGATAAAGAAGATGTGGTATATACATACATATACACAATGGAATATTGCTCAGTCACAAACAGAAGGAAATAATGCAGATAATGCCATTTGCAGAAACAAGGGTGTAGCTAGAGATTAGCATACTAAGCGAAGTAAGTCAGAGAAAAATATCATGTGACAGTGCTTACATGTGGAATCTAAAAAAAAAAGATGCAAATGGACTTATCTACAAAAAGAAAAAGCCTCACAGATATAGAAAATAAAGTTATGATTACCAAAGTGGGGAGGAGAGGTGGGATAAATTAGGAAGTTAAGATTAACATATACATACCACTATATATATAAAATAAATAACCAACAAGGACCTACTGTGTAACACAGGGAACTACATTCAATATTTTGTAATAACTTATAGAAAAGATTCTGAAAAAGAATATATATACACATGCACACACACACATTTATATGTATAACTGAATCAGTGTGCTGTACACCTAAAACTACCACAACACTGCACATCAACTATAATTCAGTTAAAAAAAACCCAAAACACAAAAAACAAAGGTGAATGCAAGAGCCAGCAGTGTGCCAGAGCTGAAGCAGAAGCAGGCTGTCCTCACCACGCAGTTCCTCTAAGCCTCCACCACTGATGCCTCAACGAAATGCAGGGGATCTGCTTGAAAACCACTCAGGGTTAGGATGAACAGCTACATCAAGACTGGCCACAAGTTGGTACCTACTGAAGTTGACGATGGGCACATGTTGGCTCATTGTAAAGTCGTCTGAAATATTGACTATATTTTAAAAATTCTATCATGCAAAGGATTCTTCTAACTAGAGAATTCCTAAGAAATAAGTCAAGTAGCCAGTGTATTCAATGAATGAACAGAAGTAGGTGGTCTCTGGGGCTTCCAAGGAGGTATTAGTGGTTAGGAACCTGCCTGCCAGTGCAGGAGATTTAAGAGATGTGGATTTCACCCCTGGGTCGGGAAGATCTCCTGGAGGAGGGCATGGCATCCCACTCCAGTACTCTTGCCTGGAGAATCCTATGGACAGAGGAGCCTGGCGGGCTACAGTCCATGCGGTTGCAAAGGGTCAGATACGACTAAAGTGACTTAGCAGCTGCAGCAGCAGATGGTCTCTACGAGGAATGTTGGAGGAAGGCTGTTTATCTGCGTTATCTGGGGTGGTTCAGGAGTCTTACCTCTCGTGTTTCTGGATGAGGAGGGTCAGCTGAGTAGACGCAGTGCTCAGCAGGCCTTGCACACGGGTCTCTGACGACTGGATGTTCTGGACCAGGTACTCTCTGTGGCCAAATCTTTTACTGAGATGATATCTCTTACTAGCCTGGAAGAAGTCCATTAACTCTTCGACACTCTCCTGTTTAAAAAAAAATCAAGAAAGCGTGCCTAATTAAAATTTAGAGAAAATTATTTCTAGTCATTTAAATTATTACATTTCCTTTCTGAAGAAAAGACACAGGAATAGAAGCCCCGAGATGAATACCTTAAATGTCTCAGTCCTGAACAAAGGCTTAGAGAAAAGTACATACTAATAGGAAAGGGAAACTGCTATATAGCTCAGGGAGCTCAACTTGGTGTTCTGTGATGACCTAGAGGGGTGGGAAGAAGGCTCAAGAGGGAGGGGAATTTAGATAGATGATAGATAGATAGACAGATAAATAGATAGATAGATAGATAGATAGATAGTTATAGCTGACTCTTATAGCTATGTAGCAGAAACTAATACAATATTGTAAAGTAACTATCCTCCAGTTAAAAATAATTATAAAAAAAAAAGAAAAGTTGTCTTTTTTCCATTGTATATCCTTGCCTCCTTTGTCAAAGATAAGGTGTCCATAGGTTCGTGGATTTATCTCTGGGCTTTCTATTCTGTTCCATTGGTCTATATTTCTGTCTTTGTGCCAGTACCATACTCTTGATGACTGTGGCTTTGTAGTAGAGTCTGAAGTCAGGCAGGTTGATTCCTCCAGTTCCATTCTTCTTTCTCAAGATTATTTTGGCTATTCGAGGTTTTTTGTATTTCCATAGCTTTGAAAAGTGCATTCAAGACCCAGATAGTGAAGTCTTATCAAAACAATTTTCCTGCCTTAGGAATGGGATGTACATTTCACTCAGGTGTCCTTCACCCACATGTGGTAACACCTCTGAAGTTCCCCAAACACAGCGTCATGTCAGGGTACTGAATTTCTGGGGTAAATCAGCCACTGGCTCTGGCCCCAAACTCCCACATTCATTGAGGACATGAGATGAGTCTGATCGCAGAGTAGCAAGAAGTTCTCAGAATTTACAAAATGCCTAAAAACCCAAGCAAGCACATGAGAGTAATAATAGCCTAGAACACACTGGGTGCATTTTCTGGGCTTGGCACTGGACCCAGAGTGCTTCTCATCTTTTCTAACTTAATCCAGGGAGAGGATCCTATTATTCCCATTTCACAGATGAGGAAACTGAGTCCATATCACACAGCTGGTATATGACTGAGCAAGGCTTTGAACCTCAGCCATCTAATTCCTGGGCCTGTGTTCTAGCTCAGTAGAGGCTGTCTCGAAAATCCAGCTTCAACCAATAGCACAGCAATTCAACCAGCAGAAATGAGACCTGCAGTAATTAAAACATCAGCCTTAGTGTATTATCCCACTGACTGGCTCTGCTGTCTCTTTTCCACCTGGCAAAATATTGTCCATGCAATGGGTTCTTCGGAGGTTCAATGTCTTCTTCAAAAAGAAACATACGAGGTCCTGGACAGTCCCCTTTTTTCCACACAAAAGCTATAATCTTTTCAGGTCCAACACCTGAGAATTTGCACTCTCCAGACAGTGAAGAGTGGGATGGTCAGTGGGATGTGTGCGAAGGCCAGCTTCTCCCTAAGAGTTCCTGGCAGCAGAATCAACACAGCAGGAACACTGGGACAATATTTCCATCCTCCACGGGGCTGGATCCTGTGAGTCCGCTGATCTGAGCCCTTGATGTCGGGAAGCTCAGAGTCGGGGTCCTCAGATACTAACGTTGTCTGTGCCGTGGCACTACCATCATAGCTGTTACTTTTCCATCCCCAGTCTTATGAACAATAACATATGCTCTTTCCGACATGGAGAGTCAGACCCAGCTCATCATGAGGAGTAAGTAAACTGACAGCAAAGTCTGTTCATCCCTAAGGGATGCTCTAGGGTCTGAATAGCTACCCAGGAGCTTATTTACTCTCATAAAGTTTTAGTGGGAAAAACCAAGAGGAAAAGGAGAGGCTGGCTAGTTCTCTTTATGCTCAGATGTCCAGTACCTTCAGAGAGGGGTCCTCTCTTCCCAGAAGGCTCACGAAGGCCACCTGATCTCCTGGGATGGCTCTGCTCTGTCACAACCCTTACTCACGGGGCCTGAGTCAGGACCAGAACTCCGGTGAGTGACTGCACACCAGTGACTTCATTCTGTGTATACAGGGCTTCCCTGTTCTTCCCTGGGTTCTAGGCTATTATTACTCTCATGTGCTTGCTTGGGCTCAAACGGTAAAGAATCTGCCTGCAGAGCGAGAGACCTGGATTCCATCTCTGGGTTGGGAAGCTCTCCCTGGAGGAGAGCATGACAACCCACTCCAGTATTCTTGCCTGGAGAATCTCCATGGACAGAGGAGCCTGGTGGGCTGCAGTCCATGGGGTCGCAAAGAGTCGGACATGACTGAGCGACTAAGCAAAGGCATACAAGTGCAGGTAAAAGACCTCAGGCAGGCCTTGTAAAAATAGTGACAGTCTCATATAAACTATATAAGTTTGGCCAAAAGATTTGTTTGGCTTAAAAGGTTACAGAAAAACCCAGATGAACTTTTTGGTCAGTCCAGTGTGTGCACAGTCATCTAGTAATTCATTCTGTCTGGATTAATGACGCTCAAGCTTCCATGCACAAACACCCACAAATTCACCCAAGCCTATGAAGACAGAGATCATAAGCCCTAGGCACACATCACCACACATGTGCACACACACGTACATATATGCACTTATATATTTCTATTTTTAACTGCTATATACATTAAACATATATTGTGCCAAGCACTGGCTTTCTGTGAATTAGATTAAATCTGCATCATGCTGCTTTTAGTATGGGGACTGTATTACTTCCATTTTACAGATAAGGCAACTGAGACTCAGAGACACTAGGCAATTTGCTTTACTGACAGGTGGTGGAACTAGGATTCAAGTCCAGGGGAGCCTGAGTACGGGGCCTGTGCTTCAAGCCACCATTTTCCCTGCTTACTGGAAAGCCACCCTCTCCATCAAGAGGTGGAAGGAAGACAGGGCTAGTTCACTGGAACCCAGCACAAAAGAGATAGGACTTAACTTGGGGAGAGGAGACATTTAGTGAAACAGCTCAGGAAAACGACTCCTCTATCAGAGGGAGTCTCATTTGAGGCATTACCTGTATTTTAGAGTAATCTTGCAGCAGCATTTTTGCTGCCTCTGGCTTCAGCTCTCCTTTGAAAATAGCACTTTTTATCTGGGTAAAAAAGATACTGTGCAGTTCATTCCTCTGGAAAATGGCCAGCTGCCTGTGGGCCTTGGCAAAGTCCTCCTCCTGCTGCAGAGCGAGCGACCTCCTCAGGTGTTCCTGCTCCAGGCCATGGAGGGTCCGCAGAAGGCTGCTGCACTCAACGGCGGACTGCGGAGAAAAGAGGGAATGCGTGGGCGGTGATACACCAGCCGGGTGTGTACAGGCACATCCATGCAACATGCGAGCACACACACATATATATGTGTGTAAATGTGCACACACAGCACACATACATGTGCCAACATACATGCACAATGCACATAAATACACCTGGCAATAACGCATATGCATGCACACTCATACAGGCACACACATGTACACACAGGACACATGCATGCACCATCGGCATACATATGCACGTTGGACACTGATGCGCATAGCAAACACACACACATGTAAAGTTACATACACATGCACACACATGTACACACAGCACATATACATGCAGCACCAACACACACACATGCACATATACACATGCATAGTGCACATAAACACACCCAGAAATAATGCATATACATGCACACACATACAGGCACACACGCAATACACATGTACACACATGACACATGCATGCACCATCAACACACACATGCACAGTGCACATAAATGCACATAGCAATAATGCACATACATATACACAAAGAAGCACACACACATGCACCTGTAAACACACATACACACAGCACACATGCATGTACCAGCAAACATACACATGCACACACACACAGTGCATATAAATGCACACAGCAACAAGCAGTGCACATACACGCACAAAGATACAGGTATGCACATATGCACACAGAGCAATACACTTACACACAGTGCACACATGCACATGCAAGCACATGTGTGCACACCCACATGAAACGCACACATGTATACACACATACACAGAACCATCTCAAGAAAATTCATAATGGTGGAAATCTTCAAATCAAACTGCCTGAAAATAGCCTGCAAAATGGAAACATCAATGGACTGTGCTATTAGGCCTCTCAAGCTTATTTCCATCATCTTTCATTCTTAACTTAGTTGAAGAGAAAAATACCAGTGATCAGGCCCAAGCTGAGATCATTTGTGTTAAAGGGAGGCAAAGAGGAGGTAAGAAGTGGCTCTGGGATGCCTGCACTTTCCATGGTCTAGAGACAAGGCAGGGGACACACTTTCACTGAGTTCCTGATGCATCTGCACTCCCAGCATCTCAGAGACTCACGCTGCAGGAGGGCGTGTTAGTAATCCCACCTGCAGGGGCAGCATTCTAAGAAGACTCCAAGATCCCTGGCCCCTGGCATAGACATCATATGAATCCCCTCCTTTTCAGGGGACATAAACTTTGAAGATGATGGGACTGTCACTGCCACGATCAGATTATTCTGCGGAAAAGCTGAAGAGGTCTGGATGATGTAATTAAGGTCCCTAATCAGCTGACTCTCAGTTAATCAAAAGGGAGGTTATTCTGGGTGGACCTGACTTATAATATGGAGAGTCCTGAAAAGAGGGACGGGATCTTCCTGAGAAGGGAGCCCCTCTCCTCCTGGCTTGGAGGAAGCGAGCCACATGTGTGAACTGTCTACTGGGAAGGGACGCCTACAGGAGCCGAGGGCCTGTCCTACAGCCACAAGGAAGTGAACTCTGCCAACAACTGGGCTGAGCTGGGACCAGGGCCCTGAGCTCCAGGGGAGCAAAGGCCGCCCTGCTGAGACCATGCTGCCCAGCTTGTGAGACCACCCCCCACCCCCATCCCCCAACACAAAGGACCCAGTTACACTGCATCCAGACTCAACTACGGAAACTCTGAGAAGGTAAGCATCATTTTAAGTTGCTAAGGCATGGCGATCTGGTAAGTAAACACACTTTACAGGAAGCTCAGGAAACACAAGCGAAGCCTCGTTCCCCAGTACCTGCCAGTACCCGGGAGAGGAGCAGAGGTGTCAAAGCCAAATGTTTAGGCTCCAAGACACGTGACAGAGTGACATGTTGGTGAGCTTGTCAGGGGAAGGTGTACGTGTCTGGGAGGTAGAGGGCACAGCAGTCTCAGAGGTCAAGGTCAAGAGGGCATGGGATGGCAGCTATGGCCAGGCTGAGCAGAGACCCAGGGAGGGCAGAGGGGTGATGACAGAGAGGGAGAGGGCTCCACCTCCTCCAGCTGAACAGGAGAATCACGTGCTCTGCATCTCTGTCCTGCTCTGCGTCCTCAGTATCCCCATCTCCCAATCCCCCACATCACAGACCTGCCCACCTCCACCTCCAATTGCTCACAAAAGCCTATCACAGCGACACATCCATTTTAGCTTCTTTGACTGATTTTTAATGTGTTCAGAATCTGGCTCAGAAAAAGGAGTGTTATTTATTTGGGGCCCAAGCAGCTAGCTGCTGGCACTGGACCACCTCTGCCCTCGGGGACCATCCCAGCGAGCCTGGCACCTGTGAAGAGCAGCAGGCACAGCACCAGAACCCAGAGGACTTCTGTTCTTGTCCCCTCAGCCACATCCTGGAGCCAGTCCAATGGTTAACGGTTGGCCTCGGAGGCCAGAAAACATCACGGTCCTCTTTAAAAACTGGTTTTATACAAAGGACTGGATGAGACTTGTCCTAGTCACTCTTCTGGAGAGAGTGGTTATTCACAGCTGACTCAATCTACGTTAGAGAATGCAAGCCACCACAAGGGTGTTGGGCCCTGACTCTGGGCATCACAGAGATGTTCTGCCTAAGAGCATCTCAGGGGAGTAGGTGGTACCTAAGAGGGTCCATTCAACCATCAAAGTGACCTTCTTTTTCTGACTGTATGGAATTCAACAAGCCTCCATTTATTTTAATTAATAAGAATGAAACATGGGATGAAATCCGTTAAACTTCTCACAGCCAGGACCAAAAGAACACACACACATGCAAATCCTAAAAGATGATTATCTGTGCTTGCTTATAATAGTGGGCCTTCCCAGGTGGCTCAGTGGTATAGAATCTGCAGCATTTCTGCAGAAGAATAAGGCACGAGGCAATGACGTGTTTGTCATAATGAAATACTCCCTGAAGCAACTTTTGATGGGAGACCCCCATGTATATGTATACTGCCCTCCTAGAGGGGTCTAGAGATCCACAGAAATGTGCTCATCCTCTGCTCCAGCTCAGTCTTCCTGTCGCGCAGATGAGAGACTAAACTCTAAAGCAAGGGACACCCCTTCCCAGGCCTGCCAACCAGGAGAGTTCATGTGAAGTGGCCTGGCATGGGACACACTAGAGAGAGGTGGGGAGTGGGGCAAAGTGGAGACAGAAAGCCCTGCCTACAGGGCCAGCCACCGTCAACCCACCAAGCGAGGCTCTGCCGGACTATGCACTCGGTGTGGCCACATCTTCCCATTTTTTTAAAGAGAAGCTGAAAGTCTGGGTTTTCATCCAAATTTTTATATTTTAAAAATTGGTAACAAATGTGCATTTTTAAAGATACATTAATATAATGGTCATTCACCCCAACTCCCCACTGAACTTTCCACTAAAATAGACTTTTCAGAGAAATGAGGCATGTTTATACTTTGACTTCAAATGTGTGAAAAAGCAACCTGCATGGAGGGGTTGGGGGGCATTGACCAGGACAGGGCATTTCAATTCTGGCTCAAGAATCACAGGCCTGAGCCAGGCTATTCTGGCAATTGCTATTCAGGCTGACTCTACACCATCAAGATGGGGAACACAATGGAAACAGTGACAGACTTTATTTTCTTGGGCTCCAAAATCACCGCAGATGGTGACTGCAGCCATGAAATTAAAAGATGCTTGCTCCTTGGAAGAAAAACTATGATCAACCTATACAACATATTAAAAAGCAGAGACTTGACTTTACTGACAAAGGTCTGTCTAGTCAAGCTATGGTTTTTCCAGTAGTCATGTATGGATGTGAGAGTTGGACTATGAAGAAAGCTGAGCACCGAAGAATTGATGCTTTTGAACTGTGGTGTTGGAGAAGACTCTTGAGAGCCCCTTGGACTGCAAGGAGATCAAACCAGTCCATTCTAAAGGAAATCAGTCCTAAATGTTCATTGGAAGGACGGATGTTGAAGCTGAAGCTCCAATACTTTGGCCACCTGATGCAAAGAACTGACTCATTGGAAAAGACCCTGATGCTGTGAAAGATTGAAGGCAGAAGAAGGGGACGACAGAGGATGGGATGGTTGGATGGCACCATCGACTCAATGGACATGAGTTTGAGCAAGTTCCAGGAGTTGGTGCTGGGTAGGGAAGCCTGGCATGCTGCGGTCCATGGGGTTGCAAAGAGTTGGACACAACTGAGTGACTGAACTGAACTCAACTACACCATCAAAAATGTGAAATCGTGTTCAGAAATTATGAATTTCTGTACTAAATGACACTCACTGTACTCAATTTAGCAGGCTGAGCAAATTGTAAAAATGTTTTATAGAAGTAAATCCACCAGGGGTGGTTACAGTATAAGAGTTCTTGCACGTAAGGCATTCTTCCCTTTAGGACACACAGAGGGGAGTCAGGAGACCTCAGGGAGCCTAGGGCAGGTGGTGCTGGCGCTGCCTCTTCTCCAAGCAGCTGGGAAGCCAGCAGATCTGGAAGAGTCCTGTACACAGCACATACCCTGAACGGCCAGTGGCTGCTTGCAGGAAGCTGGGCAAGTCACTTCCCCTCTGGGCTTCCGTTTCCCCAGCTCAAACTGAAAAGATTTCATAGGCTGACTGTTTTATGCCGTGGGCTTCTTTAAAGTTACACGAAATAATGAAACACGATAAACACTGTATAGAACAGGGCCGACAGTGCCAAGTTCTGGTCTAAGTCCTACACAGGTATTAATATTAACCATTCTATAAGACAGGAGTCATCATTATCCCCCGTTTAAGGATGGGGAAACCAAGACCCAAGGAGCCTGAGCAATGCACCTGGAGCAGCAGAGTGAGCGCTAAACCCAAGCCACCTGCACTCAGAGTCCACAGTCAGCACGGGCCCCCCAGGAGCCTCTCCCTGGAGAAATGCTTTGAAAACTGTTTGGGATTACATAGGCCTTTCAACGTGAACAGAATTCACTGCTATACTAATTATTGGAATTCCTAAACTTTACTCAAGAAAACTGATATCGCCCATTTCTTTTTTTTTTTAAGCTAATTTTTGGAAGAATAATATGACCAACATATTTTCATGCATTTTTATTTAAAGATGACTATCATGAACGAACAGATAAGTACAAGGTCATCAATATTTTCTAAGATGGAATGGTTTGCACAGACCGAAAGGGAAATAGCTCTAAAACCTTTTGCCATTCAGATGGTATTTTTGGAAGCAGGTTGGCTTAAATAAAGAGACTGGTCTCTGGACAAGGTGGCCTGGGGGATTCAGAGGGGTGGCCCCACTACCCTGGCCCCTGCATGGATGGGGCAGGACACTGTGTGTCACCCCTTCTTCATGCCCCCAACAGCCAGTGTAAATAATGAGCCAACATTTAAAACTGCATCGCCCCAGGTGGCCGTGAGGTGCAGTCACTGGGATGAGCTGCCTGCGTGAGTCTTGGTCCACCCACATGTCCTAGGGCAGGTGACCTTCTCTCCATCTGATTCCTTACTTATAAACATGGGATCCTATCAATTGCCACCTCCCTGAGTGAGTGTGAATATTTGAAGAGAAGGTCCAGGTGATGAGCTTAGAATAATTCTTGGCCCATAGTGAATGCTAAGCAAGTGTGAGAGCGTTTCATGAAATCAGAAACTGTACTGTGATGGTGAGTGGAAACAAGCATGATAAACCGTTAATGAACTGCATAAACCTCACTCTGTAAAAAAAAAAAAAAACATATTTAAAGCAAAAGGCTTATGCTGAAATCCTAGGACAGGAGTGGGGGCCTTTAGCATAGCTATATCTCTAGGCCGAGACACAGCAGAACTCAACAAACAGGCTGAAGGAATGTTGGTCTGCTTTTGAGTGGTCAGATGGGTTTCAATTTTTTTTTGTGGGGGAGCAGTTCTTTTTATGCTGGGGAGCTGGAGTTGGCAAGCTTTCAGTAAAGAACAAGATAAATATTTTAGGCTTTGCAGGACCCATTGGGTCCTGTCACATATTCTTTTTTTGTTTGTTTTGTTTTTATTTTTTGTAATTCTTTGAAAATGATGAAACCATTCTCAAGGGTCAGACAGAAAAAGGCCACGCAGGATTGGACTCCTGAGTCCCAGCTTGCTGACCTCTGCCTTCCAGTCCTTCTCAAGTCATCCTTATTGAATATGTATTATTTTTATCAGGAAAAAAATTAGAATAAATTAAGGAAATAAGAGAGAGAGAGAGAATGAGGCTGTTTGGGACTGAATCACCAACTGTGTTGAATGCATTCTTTTTAAGTGCTGAGCTCAAGGAAACACGGTCCTGACCTGTAAAGTCATGGACGGAGATCAGCTAGGGGAGCTACAGTGAGCTAAACAGTGCCCCCTCCTTAAAAAGATACATCCTCCTTCTAACTCCAGCACCTGATGAATGTGATCTTTGAAAGCAGGGTCTTCGCAAATGTACTTAAGGATCTCATAAGGTCATCCTAGATTATCTGGGTGAGCCCTATATCAAAAGATGAGTGTCCTTATAAGAAATGGAAGAGAAGGTGACAGCATCAAGGGGCCATGTAACGACCGAGTTTAAGGCTGGAGGGCTGTGGCCACAAGCTGAGGATTGCCTGGAGCCACTAGAAGTTGGAGGAGGCGGGGGTGGGGGGCGGATTTCTCCCCAAGAGATTTCAGAGGGGGCATGTCCAGCTGACACTGTGATTTTGGACTTCTGGCCTCCAGAACTGTGAGAGAATGAATTTCTGTTGTTCTAAGCCACTATGTCTGTGGTCATTTGTTACAGCAGCTGCAGGAGATTCATACAGGAGCCGGACAGAAGATAAGTCACACTTATTTTCTCATCCCTAAAATGAGATGGGTGTTGAGGTGAAGGGACCCCAGTTGCAGGGTAGTGGGTGGGAGCAAGACAGTGCAAATCATTCCTCTCTGCCTTACTGCCCAGTCCACGGTCTGACCACAGGTGACCCTGTGAGGGCCAGGAGGCGTCACCCCAAGAGCTCTACTCACTCCTAGGTAATTCTGTGCACGGTCTGGGGAATGGATGTTAGGAGTTGAGAAGCTTGTCCCTAAGTAGATGTTAGATCTCCCTGTGGATCAGGATATGTGGGCTCAAGTCACTGGAGCCAACCACCATCTCTTCCATGGAGGAAGGAAGAAATCAGTCTAGATTTGGTGCACTTGGGAAAAAAGCACTCTGGTATGATCCCTTTCAAGATAGCAACTGACACTCTTTTAGAAAAATGAGAGCTGCTCTCTGATCAACAGAGGCTGGCCCTGGAAAGGCTGATGGATCAGAACTCCCAGACCCCACATTGTGCAGGAGAGCCTTCTGTAGCCCAGGCCCGGGGACTCCTTTCCTGCATCACTTTTCCCAGCCACTCGGAGAGGCGGGTGCCCTCGGCCTTGATTCACAGACTTACAGAAGGTAACCAGGGCCTTCAGGAGCAGAGGGGAGTCCAGGCTTGTCTGGTTCCAGAGCCCGTTCCAGAACCGTGACCTGGTGCGGTGCAATCCAGATGGACACACGTGCACTGCCGTCGCAGCCCCCTGGGCTATGCCTTCCCAGAATGAAGCCTTTCTACTTGCCCTGTGGCCTTCCATGGCACTTGAACGTGCCTCTGTTATAACACAGCTGAATGAAGTCATACTTTTATATGTGAGGATATACAGTCCTTCATTAGACTATGAACTTCTCAAATGCAAGAATCGTGTCTCAGCGTCCTCTGCACCTTCACTGCCTAGACAGCAGTGATCAGTAAATGCTTTCTAAGTGAATTCTGGGAGGTTGGATGGATGGATGGATGGATCTGTAGATGGACAGGTGGATGGAAGAGTGGCAGGTAGATAAATGGATAAATGGGCAGATGGATGGACGGATGGATGTGTAGATGGACAAGTAGATAGAACGGTGGTAGGTGGATGGATGGATGGGTTGGGAGTTGCATGGACAGAAGCATGGATGAGCCAGGAGTGAATAAATGGATGGATGAATGAGTAGATGGGACAGATGGAAGGGTGGCAGGTGGGAAGAATGGATGGACAGATGGATGGATAAAATGGATGGATGGGTAAAGGATGAATCCCTGGGAGGAAGGAGGGAGGCAAAAGAAAGGCTCCCTTTCAAAGCCGCCTTACCCTCTCACTGACACGTTTCAGCACCTCTTCTGCTTCCTCCATGGCTGCCATCTCCCTCTGGTACTGGCTTTCTGTCTTCTTTCTTGCTTCCAGGTCACACTCGGCCGTCAGAGCCACCATCTTCCGATCATACTCCTCTTGTATTTCTTTCTCCAGCAACAGAAACTGCTTTCTGAACACAGCACCCATCCTCCTCTCCACCTGAGGGGAGAGCTGGCCACTGCTGGTCAGATTTTTCAGCAGAAGGGCAATGATATCTTTGCTGATTTGAGTTCGACAAGCTTCCAGATCTGAGTCTGCCCGATTCAAGGTTGCAATTTCCAATCTGGGAAACACAGAGGTCAAGAGAATTCCATTACATAAAATTGCAACAGAAACCATAGGTCCCTCAGAGCGCTGAGGTTTTTCAATTATTTGTGGGCAATGTCTTTCTTTTTTTTCTCTCCTTTTCTCCTCTTCCATTCTTCCATGCTCCTCTTCTCCTCTTCCACAGTAAATAAAGTAGCAGAATCTTATTTAATAAAATTCCAACCATGTTGGAAACTACATGGAATATACCTAATATAAGACATGGTCTTTCTCAACAAGCTATAAATCAACAACATCAACAAGACTAAGAGAAGACGGTTAAATATTTGGAGGATTTTATAATTAAAATTTACTTTTTTCCAATTAAAAATTAATTTATAGGTGTGCCAACTAAATGTAACATGGTATCCTGTATGGAATCCTGGGACATAAAAAGGACATTAAAAACTAGGAAAACTAAATAGAGTTTAATTCATAATAAAGTAACAGTATTGGTTCATTATTTTTTAACACATGTACTGTAGGAATGGAAGATTTTAATAATAGGGGAATCTGAGTACAGGGTATGTACAAACTCTCTGTACTATTTTCTCAACTTTTATGGAAATCTAAAACGGCTCTAAAGATGAAGTCTACTCAAGAAATATTTGTGAGATACTTCACAGGGTCTCAGATTCTGAAACCTGATTGTGACAGTGGTTATACAACTGAGGATACACACACACATCAGACTGTTTTCAAGGTGGGTGAATGTTATGGTCTCTTGGTCATACCTCTCTAAAACTATTAAAAGATACAGACAACAAAATTAATTTATGCTCACAACAGAAAAATCTGGAAAATAAAGACACATAGAAAAAGACCTCATTAACTATAGGTCTACCACCCAATCAGAAACAATGAAAGCATTTTGTTGTATTTGCTTTCAGTTTTTTTCTCTGCACATATTTTAGTTACATAGATCCAAGTACAATTTTGTCCTTTTTCCAATTATTGCTATAACAGGCATCTTCCAACGGTATTTAAAAACTGAAAAAGTTTCTTCTATAATGGTTGCAAAATATCTCACAATGTCATGTACCATGATTCAAGGACTTGTTCTTTCAGTGGTGCACATTTGGGTTACTAGCAAAATTCAAAATCTAAAATAACCTGAAATAAATATCCTTTGGAAAGAGTTTTTGATAGTCACAACGATCTCTTCAGGATTATTTCCACAAAGGATATCAAATGTGGGTCAGATGTGACCATTTTTAAGCTTCCTGGGACATCATGCTAAAACCACTTTCCAGAAGAGCTCCCCATCAATGCAGTAGGGTCCTTATTTCACCCGTCCCTCTACTGAAACATTTTTACCAGTTTGACAGAAAATGGCATCTGACTGTAAAATATAAGAGTTTAAGAAAACTTTACTATGAATATTTTTAAGCATTTAAAAGTAGAATAGTAGGATTCCCAATGTAATCATTATTCAACTTCAAAAATTGTCAATATTTACCAATAATGTTTTAACTACTCTCTTCAAAGCATGACCATTTTAAAGCAAATCCAGGATATTTCATTTTACTTTGAATTTCCTCAGTGCGTATCATTAACTATCAGGAATATATGTGTGTGTGTATATATATAATGTTTATATACATATATTCGGGCTTCCCAGATGGCACAGTGGTAAAGAATTCGCCTGCCAATGCAGAAGACATAGGAGACATGGGTTTAGTTCTTGGATCTGGAAGATCCTGTGGAAGAGGAAATGGCAACCCACTTCAGTATTCTTGCCTGGAAAGTTCTACGGACAGAGAAGCCTGACGGGCTACAGTCCATGGGGTTGCAAAGAGTCAGAGATGACTAAGACACACAGAGTATATAAATACACATACACAAAAGCGAATGTACATGTATATATACACACTTAAGTGCACATGTGTGTCTATAAGTGTATATATATGTTTATGTATCAGCTTTACCAAATCTTGATATATATATTATTTGGTATATATATATATATTTTTATATATATATGTATATATATACATATATATGTATATGTATTTGAAATATATATATATTTCAAATATATATCATATTTGAAATGTTAACAATAATTCAAATAATTAGTATCAGTCACTATTCAAACTACCTCAAGTGTCCCAAAATAATTTTTACAGTGGAAAGTTTAATTCAGGAACCAAACAAAATCCCACAATGTTGACTAAGTCCACATTAGACTATATCATTCTGCCATTCCATTTTCCTTTGCATGCCACTGATTTGTTGGGAAAACCAGGGCACTCATCCTGCAGAATCTCCAGCATTCTGGGATTGGCTGATGGCTTCCAAGGGTGTCATGGTTTGTCTATCCTCTGTTTTTCCTCAAACAACTAGTTAGATCTAAGGTCTTGATTAGCGTCAGATTCAATTTGTTTTCGAAAATGTACCGTTAGTGGTGGTAATATGTGTCTCCTATAAAGTCATACTATGGGTGTATGACTCTAAAAAATACAAAGATGGATCACAGCAAGATCCCTATACCAGGAAATTCCCTATTAACCATTCACCTAATGGTTTCAGTATGCATTGTAATTGTTAGCTAGATCTATGATACCATTACGGGTTGAGGGAAAAAATCACAGTTTCTAATTCTATTATTTCTTCTATATTTTTTAAGCTGTAATTCTTCAAAAAGAAGGACTTTCTCTCCTCAACAATGCAGTTACTCTGACATAAAGCTCATAATTAGGATAGATGTTTGAGTCTTTGCTAATTAAAAGAGTTGGTGTCATAGCAACCTCCAAGGGTGACAAATGAGTTGGGAGTTTGTTCATTGGTTTATTTGCTTGTTTGTTTTGGTATGAGAGCAAAAGATTAATAAAACTTTTCCCAACTCCCTGGGAACCTGAGCTTTGGCTAACTTTTACCTGAAAACCTCAGAAGGGCAAGAACATCAAATGTGATACTAGGCGACATGGCTTATTATAAAAATGATGCCTGGTTGATAAATTACATCTGGATGAGAGGACTTGTAAATGAACCATACATTCTGAATAGGGAAGCATCCTCTGAACTTTCCTGAATAAGGTCCTTCTTGGACCTACGCATGTCCCTTGTGGGACGCTGGAAGCTAGGCCCGTGAGTTCCTACAGAAGATGCTGGCAACGGTGGGGTATGGAACAGTTAAGCTAAGAAGGCTCCCACACTTGCCTGATGTGGACTGAATCCCCTTGCACCGGTGCTCTGTGACTGGGGGAGAAAACACCTCCCAGGTAGCTGTAGGCTGCAGTGTGACCTGAGACAAGGGCACCCGCAGAAGAACGTCTAACGCTGCACTCACAGTGGACACGAACGCTGTGCTCCGCCCTTGAGTTACGCAGAAGGAGTTGAGTGTGGCCTACGGAAGTCTTAAGAGTCCAAATGTTGAGGTGAACCTAGCCTCTGCCTCGATTCACTATGAAACTGTAGTTTTGTTACATATTTGGTGGGTTTCAATCGACTACAGCCATTCTTCTTTCTAATGCTCAAATTTTACTGTTTTAGATCAAAATGGTCCCCATGTCCTTTAGACCAAATCGATCTAGTTTTAAACAAAAACTCATCCATTTCATTCTTTCATTTCCTCAACAGGTAATTACTGAACATGGCAGGGTCAGAGAGGGCTTTGCAGGTTACAAAGCAAGGAAGATGCAAAAAGATGCCCCAGGTGATGTGTGCATGGTTAAACATCCAAGGAAGCAAACAAACCATGGTTCACAGGTTCAGAAAAAAATTACTTCTCTACTGAGACAGGCAAGATAGATTTCACACCTTTAACAAAGCTTTTTGTGGCAGACAAAACAATTGCCACCCCCAAAGATGGTCACGTCCTAATTCCCAGAAGCTGTGAATCTGTTAGGTGACACGGTAAAGGTTGCAGATGGAATTCAGGCTGTTTAATCAGCCCGTCTTATAGCAGAAATTGATAACAAGGTCTTTAAAAGTGGAAGAGGGAGGCAGAGGAGGAGTGGGAATCAGAGGGAGGTGTGATGAAAGAAGCAGAGGCAGGAGTGATGAAACAGTCAGCCTTGAAGATGAACGAAGGGGCCACCAGGCAGCAATGTGAGCAGCTTCAAGAAGCTGGAAAAGCCAAGGAAATGGATTCTTCCCTACAGCTGACATCTTGATAATTCCTGAAAAGGGAAAATGAATGTGTTAAGTCACTCAGTTGTTTCCAACTCCTTGCAATCCCATGGACTGTAGCCCACCAGGATCCCCTGTCCCTGGAATTGTCCAGGCAAGAATACTGGGGTGGGTAGCCATTCCCTTCTCCAGGGGATCTTCTTGGCCCAGGGGTCGAACCTGGGTCTCCTGCACTGCAGGCAGATTCTTTACCATCTGGGCCACCAGGGGAGCCCCTGATATTGCCGAGGGAGGCCCATATTGGACTTTGACCTCCAGAATTATAATATTGGGTTGGCCAAAAAGTTTGTTCGAGTTTTCTGTAATAGCCTACGGAAACATTTTGACCAACTCAATACATACTGCGTTATTTTAAGCCACCAAGCTTGTGGTCATTTGATACAGCTGGATATGAAACTCATTCACCTTAGTTGATTCACACCATCCATCCATCATTCATTCCTTTATAAACTTGTATTTGTGACTGCCTGTTGGGTAAACTGCAAGTACTTTCCTAGGGACATGAAGACTGAAATGAACAGGAGGGAGGACATGTCCCTATATTCTTTGCTGTTAAACCACTTCCGAACTTAAGTAAGCTGGGTAAAGGACTTAGTTTCCACATCACCTCACGGGGACTGTCCTCATAGGTAGTTGTTCAGGGTTAAAAGACATAAATAGAAAATGCGCGGAGTCTGGCATTTTGTCACTTCTATATGCAATAATTTCCTTATTCTTTACTATTCTCTCTCCCAGGAAACTAGCTTCAGAAGAGAAAATGGCTTCCGTCCTCACAGCTCACCCTTTCTGACTGCCTGGGGACGCAGGTTCACAGGCACTTTCTGTTTTAATAGTATTAATGTGAATCACCATGGATAAACGCTCAGAAGCAGCAACAATAAGAGCTGTCAGGGCGATCCAAAGCCACAAAAGAAAGAAAAATGTCCCTTTAAACCAATTAAAATAGCATGCAATTAATGAAGCGATCATCTGTTAACTCCCCAAATGGCACAGAAGAACAAAATGCATATTAAGAATGTATAGTTGGCATATAGGATTGGGTCCACTGGTGAAATTCCCATCACCCACTATCGCACTTACAATTAGTTAGACAGTGAAATACACATATTTTTCCAACCCTCCCCCACAAATTCTCTAATGCCTCTAGGAAACAAAGACATTTTAAGGCTGGACTGAGATTCTTAAAATTCTCTACTACTTCACAAAGTTGGCAGAGTTGGCAAGATTTAAACCTGCTTTCCTAGGGAACATTCATTTGGGATTCCCAGGTGGCGCAGTGGTAAAAAAAAATCTGCCTGCCAGTACAGGAGACACAAGAGACTAGGGTTCAATACCTAGGTTGGGACAATCCCCTGGAGTAGAAAATGGCAACCCACTCCAGTATTCTTGCCTGGAAAATCCTATGGACAGAGGAGCCTGGCAGGCTATAGTTCATGCGGTTGCAAAGAGGTGGACACGACTGAGCACACACAACACAATTCCTAGGGAACATTCCTTTGTTCAGGTCACAGAAATGTCATCTTGTCATTGTACTTTAGAGGGGGATGTATTTGCTCAGGCCAGTTTTGCTACACTTACACCCTGTATAAGCGATAGCTGTCTTAAAAATGAGTGACTTCACATGGGAGTTAGAACAATGACCAGCACAGAAGAAGCACTTCATAAATATAAGCCATTAAAATGTATAAGGATGAGATGGCTGGATGGCATCATTGACTCCATGAAAATGGGTTTGGGTGGACTCTGGGAACTGGTGATGGACAGGGAAGTCTGGCACGCTGCGGTTCATGGGGTCGCAAAGAGTCGGACACAGCTGAACGACTGAACTGAACTGAAAATGTATGAATGGGTTTGTCTATGATAACATCTTTCTAAAAGAAATGGCACAGCTGAACTTATCCAAGAACAGATAAATACTTTGATTAGCTACTGATGATAAAAGAGAGAAAATAACATGAGTGTCTTTTTCCTTATTTATTTCATATAAAATTTAATCAAGTTCTCACCAAGTGGCAAGTAAGGTGTCAGAACGAAATTAGGATAAGATTTGATGCAGGAAATGTTCTCCTGAATGAGAAAGAGGACTCATTAACATGGAAGGTGATTCATTCAGAAGGAAAACAAAATGGCCATGGCCATTTTTTACAATATAAATCCAGTGTCTTCAAGTTGGCTGGTGTAAGCACAATAAGCATAATAGACCCATGAAAACCAATTGAGTATTAGTGACACTGAAATTGTCCTCATAGGAGACAATTTCCTTGGCATTTTACTATAGCAAGATTCCATGCAGGGACTATAAATCATATTTATCTCCAGGGGATTTGAGGGCCTGGACAATGGATATTCGGGGGAAAGACCTCCTGGGTGTCCTCACTGTCAAAATTGTAGTGGTAGGTTAAATAAGTAATCACTGCGTGTGAGTGAAACGCTGGGTAACATTATGATAAAACTTAAGGCTGGTGGCTCAGATAGTAAAGAACCCACCTGCAAAGCAGGAGACGCAGGTTCAATCCCTGGGTTGGGAAGATCCCTTGGAGGAGGGAATGGCAACCCATTCTGGTATTCTTGCCTGAGAAATCCCATGGACAGAGGAGCCTGGTGGGCTACAATCCATGAAGTTGCAAAGAGTCAGACATGACTGAGCAACTTTCACTCACACTCGCTCACTTACACTAACTCACTCACACTCACACTCACTCAGTTACACTCACTCACTAAGTTTTTTAGTTTGGTATAAACTCAAATAGATTGTGATCAGATTCAAGGTCAGCAGTCTGCATCCTTGTCCTTCATCTTTTCCTCTTGAAGATCTCTTGGTTTAGAAGTCACACTGGGCCCTCTCGCTCCAGGCTTGAGCTGCTTCTCAAAGCAAGCACAGATGTACACGGAGATTCATCTTTTCATCCTGGCGTTTCCATACCACTGCCTGCTGCCCACTCCCCATTCCCACCTCCCCTCGTTGGCCAGACCCCGACAGGACAGCTCAGGAAGAGACGAACAAGAGAAGGGAGGGTTCCTCTCTCCACTTGGCTGTTTCTCAGGAAATGATGTTTCATTATGTCTGTAAACATCATAAGTTCAGGAGTCACACCAATTTAGCTTCTAATCTCAGCTTCCCCCTCCCCCTGTTAAGTCCTGAGTGATTCAGTTGAGTCACTTTATGTCTCTGAGCCTGGTTTCCTAGTTGGTTAATGAGAAAATTATCACCCATGTCAAATGAAAGTCACTGGGACACAAATGACCTTATCTATGAAACAGAAACAGACTCACAGACATAGAGAACAGACTTGTTGCTATCATAGGAGAGGAGTGTGGGGGGAAGGACTGGGACTAGCAGATGCAAATTAGTATATGTTGTTGTTTGTTGTTTACACTAAGCTGTGTCTGACTCTTTGGGACCCCATGGACTGGGTGGACACATCTCTTGTTTGGGACCCCATGGACTGGGTGGACACATCCCCTGCGTGTCTCCTGCTTGGCAGGCAGATTCTTTACCACTGAGCCACCTGGGAAGCCAAATTATTATATATGCGTGCTAAGTTGCTTCAGCCATGGCCAACTCTTTGCAATCCCATGGACTGTAGTCTACCAGGCGCCTATGTCCAGGGGATTCCCCCAGGCGAGAATACTAGAGTGGGTTACCGTTCCCTCCTACAGGGGATCTTTCTGACCCAGGGATCAAACTGCATCTCCTGAATTGGCAGGCAGGTTCTTTACCACTAGCATCACCTGAGAAGCCCAAATTATTATATATAGGAGGGATAAACAACAAGGTCCTACTGTATAGCACAGGGAATTCTATTCAATGCCCTATAATAAACCAAAACAGAAAAGAATATGAAAAAGAATGTGTATACACATATATATATATATATATATATATATAACTAAATTGCTTTGCTATACAGCAGAAATTAACACAACATTGTAAATTAACAACTATACTTCAATAAAATTTTTTTTTTAAATGACGATCACTGAGATGATTAATAGGGCCTTTTATGCACAGGCTTTGTTTTAATAGCTTGACGGATATCAAACCATTTAATCTCCATGATGACCTTGTAAGGTAGGTGAAGAAACTGAGATGCAGAAAACTTAAACTATTTTGTTGAAAGTCACGTCATTATCAGGTGGCAGAAGTGAGACCTGAAGCCATGCCATGCGATCAGAGTCCAGGCTCTATGCTCTGCCCACCACCTCACACTGACATCCACAAAGGACCGAGCCAGCACCCGGCACAAAACAGATGCTGGAAAATGTTACTTCACGTTGTTGTTGCCAAGGTTATGGCCATCAGAGTCTTCCTTGGTGTCATTCTTTATGGCAAAGAAAGGAAAATGTGAGGAGAACATAAACAGATAAATAGAGCGGTGGAGAGACGAATGAGAGATAAACCGGTGGATTACGTATGAATTCTTATTTGGAAAATTAGATTTTGCTGTACCTGGAGATTAGATGATGGTGACAGGAAAGGAACAGTAAGACAGAACATTTAAAGATGGCTTTACAAATGAGATCAACCTTGGATTTCAGCTAAGTCATCATTCCAATCAATGCCCAGGTTTCCTCAATGCTTCTCCCGCCGGAGTTCCCCAGCCTCCACTCTGCCCACACATGCTAAATGCCCCTCCAGGCAGCTGTCCATTGCGGGAGAGCTCTGTCAGAAAGGTCCTCTTTGTAACCCTCTGAAAGCCACCTTCCTGAAGTTTCCATCATTCCAGGTTCTGCCATCTTCCTGGTGACCTCAGAGGTATCTGGGGATGGTGACCACGTGCACGCCAAATAGCTCCAGTCGTGGGGATATGACAGGGGTTTACCAAGAGCAGTGGGAGGCCAGTGAAGCCAGGGTCACTGGAAAGAATGGATTGAAGGTCCTGGATGTGAGGTTGAGTGTAGGCGGCTGGTGAAAATGTGGCAACGGCCAGGACTTAGGCAGTGAAGCTGAGATGGACATGGGGGAGAGCTCTGGAGGGGACAGGTGAGGGTCCCTGAGGAGAGGCCATGTCGGGATGGTGCCCACAATTCCCTGGGCTGTTTGCTTGCTCCCAAGGGACTCCGGATGAGAATTCCTGGTTAAAGACGAGAAAGGCCTTTTGAGAACTACAAGCTGCCCATACTGACATGCATGACTCTCTGGTTTCCTGGAGCGGCTGTAACAGAATCTCAGGAGCCAGGCAGGCTCAGGACAACAGAAATGTCTTGGGTCACAGCTCTGGAGGCCAGAAATCTGGATCAACATAAATAAATGGGAGCAAACTGACCCCAGAACTGAAGACTAACTGTGCTCAAAACCATCAAGACAACCACTGATCAGACCACTGATCATGACCAATTTTCAGATGACTGTCAGCTGATCGTGCTGTTTCTGCATGTTGCCCCCTCCCTCCATGTAAACTCCCCTGAAAATCCCCTTTAAAAACTCGTGCCCTCTGACTGGCAGTGGGGAGTTGGTCTTTGGACATGAGAATGTCTTCTCCTTCTGTTGCCCACCTGCAAAATAAATGAAACTTCCCACCAACTGTGCCTCTCAAGTATTGGCTTTCAAATGGCGAATAGTTGGACCCAACTTTTGGTAACAATACTTCTTCTCTGGCCAAGAATTTAGGCCTCTAAGATCCTCCTCAGCATCCAGACTCTAAGATTCTATTTTCCCAGGAAAGTAAAAATCACTTTATACTTGAAGTTAGCTAACAGATGACCAGCCATTTGTGCAAACAATTTTCCTGCCACATTTGTCCTTTCACTAGCGTACAAGGATGTGCTCTTACATAACCAAGAAAAGCTTATTTTCCCACCCATCAATGCATACAAATAAAACCTACCTTTGTGGCTCATTTAACCTTCACCACATCCCAACATTTCATGAGGACCACCTCCAAGGTGCCTGATTCTGGAAGCCCCAGGGGAACATCCAGCCCCTCATGAGCACCATAGTTTCAGAAGGTGAACAAACTTCCAGGCTCTTTATCCTCACACTTACACAGAGTTTATGACTTTTCACTTTACATGCACTGGACGCAATCACAGTATTCATCTCATTCTTATTCACTCATGTAGCAACATTTACTGAGCACTTGGGATGACTTTTCCACTTCTTGAGACTGGTGCTGGTTATAGGGCAGACACGTGCTAAAGAGAAGATGGAGTTTCATGGTGCCTAGTACCGAGTGTGTGTGTGTTAGTCACTCAGTCATGTCCAACTCTTCGTGACCCCATGGACTGTAGACTGCCAGGTTCCTCTGTTCATGGAGTTCTCCAGGCAAGAATACTGGAATGGGTTGCCATTTCCTTCTCCAGGGGATCTTTCCTGACGCAGGGATCAAACCCAGGTCTCCAGCATTGCAAGCAGACTCTTCACTATCTAAGCCACCCGAGAAGCCTAGCATGGTGCGGAATCACATATTTTCCCACGTGATTCTCTGATGAATGCCTGTCTTTCTCACTAGACTATAAGCCCCAGGGGCCAGCACCCTGCCTGTTAGGCTCACCCTTGCATTTCCAGCCCCTTGCCACCTAATGCAGACTGAACAACTGCATGGTACACATGGACAGAGGAATGAATAAGGAGTTGGGAGTCACCAAGAAACATTTGTCTGTTTCTGCAACCTATGAAGCTGGGCCATAGAAAGAAACCATGAGATCCAGTGGGCAGAATACAGCCAAGAGCTAAAGTGACTGGAAAGACATGAATCACTTACTATGAGCCAGGCACTCTAAGGTCTGGGTGAGCGTGAGTTCATTAAATGCTTACCTCTCATGGCATGGGCATCATCACCATCCATCCTCATGCTCAGATGAAGAAACTGACATGCAGGGTTTTGATCAAGGTCACCAAATGATTAAGCGATGGAGCCAAGAGTTGGGAAGAGCACAGCAATTCAACAGCTCAGGGCTAAGCCCAAGCCACTTCCTCTGCTAACCAGACAATGAAGCATGACTACTACACCTTCAATATAGGAAAACTTGTCTGACCTCACACAATATAAGGAAAGTGCAGAATTACAGCTCCCATGAGGTGCCATGGTTTCCTATTAGATCAGCACAGGTACAAAGATCACCACCCCCGACTAGGTTAGGACTTCCCTGGTAGCTCGGACAGTGAAGAATCTGCCTGCAATGCAGGAGACCAGGGTTCAATCCCTGGGTCAGAAAGATTCCCTAGAGAAAAGAATGCAACCCACTCCAATATTCTTGCCTGGAGAATTCTAGGGACAGAGGGGCCTGGTGGGCTACAGTCCATGGGGTCACTCAGAGTTGGACACAATTGAGTGACTTACACTAACTATGACTAGGTTGTGTTGTCAAACACTGGGGGTGGCAAACTGGTCCAGCCTCTATGGTGGGTAACTGGACAATACCTATATTTTTAAAAATACATCCTAATGCAGCAATTTGACTTTGAAAAAGTCACACTATGGGTGGCCTTGCACGTCTGTGCCCAGACAAGCACTGCAGTGCTGTCCAAGAGGAAACATGGTTGAATCCAACCACATATCCTTCAGTGGGTGGCTAGGAGGTACAGTGGTTAAGACCATGAGCTCTGGACCCACATCCTGACTGCAGCTCCTACTTGTCTTGTGACCCTGGGCAAGCAACTTAAACCCTCTGTGCTTTAGTTTCCTCATCTGTAAACAGTACTCAGCTCAGAGGCTACTCTGAAGAGTATCTATGTCCATGTCAATAAAACAACCAGGTTTGTGTTTCATTCATATTAAATTCTCCAAAAATTCAGTTGTCATTACTACTACTGGAATAATATGCAGCCACTTAAAAGAGCAGTGTTGTTCTGTAGGAATAGATAATCAACAATCTCCAAGATTGCTGCAAAGTAAGAGAAAAGGGAGCAAAACAGTAGGTAAAGTATGTGATCGTTTTGCATTGTAATAAAGGCGTGTCTGTGTAAATATCCATACAGTCATAGACCATCTCCAAAGGGTATATGACATTGCCTTTGCCTTTGGGGATGACAACACCATGCAGGCGATGAGAAGATAATTTGGTTTTCACAGCACTGCCTTTTCCGTCCTTCTAATTCTGTGCCATGTTCACTAGTTAGTATTCAAAAAATCAAGTAAAGAAACGGAAAAAACAAAAGCAAACATGAGTATTATCAGAGTCTGGGATGATGTATCACTGGGGGACAGAATGAGTTTCTGGGTTGCTTCTGACACCCTCTTTTCTGGCCACTCTCTGAGGCTGGTGCCAGACCAATGTGGATGGTGACGTGGAGATGGTGGCCCAGGACAGGACCCCAAAAGTCTGTAAGAGGCACCACCACCCCCAGAGCAGCTGGTCCTACCAGCCAGCATGCACAAAGTTCCATGAACTAGTTTCCATCACTGAAGTTGACTGGTGGAAATGGCCAGTGCTGGGGAGGGGCCATGTGTGTCTTGCCTCTGTCTGTGATCATTCCATATGGGAAGTGAAGGAGAATTGGAGCAGGAATCCCCTGAAGTCAGTTGTGGGGAAGAGTCCAACTGCAGGGCTGGTTATGCCTCCAGCTAAAAGCCACAGCCTCCAGCCTAGGTTTTCTAAGTAATAAAAGGGTGATTTTTGTGACTGGGCTAGACAACATGCCTGATGTATGTCTTATTTCCCAACTGGTTCGGAACTCAAGGTGGCGGGAGATGGGAGTTCCTTACTGACCCCTCAGACACGCCCAACTGTTGAGATGATTCCTTTTATGTCTAAGAAATTCCTAAGAGGATGCATGAACCTCATGGTCTGGAAGGAGTGGGGTGGAGAAGGTGAGATGCTGAGTCAGAGAGCATACCCATCACATCTTGCGGAAGTTAGTGAAGTGTGATAGTCGCTCAGTCGTGCCCGACTCTGCGACCCCACGGACTGTACAGCCTGCCAGGCTCCTCTGTCCATGGAATTCTTCAGGCCAGAATACTAGAGTCGGTAGCCTTTCCCTTCTCCAGGAGATCTTCCCAACCCAGGGATCAAACCCAGGTCTCCCCCATTGCAGGTGGCTTCTTTACCGTCTGAGCCACCAGGGAAGCCCAGGTTAAAATGGACCATTTATAACTACCTGCACACAGCAGACACTGTGGTAGGGATGGGGTGGAGGGTGCAATTAAATGATCTTCCCAGCCTGCGCTTTCTCCGTGTGCTGCATTTATCTGTGTGAGATGATTCACCCTGTAGATGGTTGCATCTTGGGTCCTCCCTTGGCTTGGCTTCCTCTCCAGCACCTCATTCACCTTGGCGCCAGCACTCAGCGGGAGCTTAGTAAACAGTTGCTGAGAGGAGCTTGCTGGACACACATTCTCCAACAAACTGTCACCTAGCTGGGGAGACAAGTGAGGGTCACCATGGCAACCAGACTGGCATTGCCGCCGCTCTGCTCGGCAGCAGCCTCACTGTAACCTGCCAGGCTATGAAAATCCCTCTCTGGCTTGTTGGGTCCTTATGGGACCCTGTGGCAAAGCACAGGCATGAGGATGGGGCTGCTTCCAATTCAGTTGGCATGGGTAGCAAGATGCTTGGTCATTTGATGCTCTGGGTGAACTCGATCCTTCCAGAAACCTAGGAACACCCCTGACTTGGGTTATCTTGTCAGAAGCCCATTCACCTAACAGTGTCCCAGTGACCCTTCAACACCCAGCACAAATTTCAGGCACTCATTCATTCACAAGACGATTGCTGATGCTTACCTAGTGCCAACAGAATGATTCCTCCCGAGGGCTCGGGTCTAATGTGGAAACAGACACACAGCTTGGGCATCACACAGCCATGGGGCGAGGGCCTGATGGGAGTCTGGGGCGGGAGCAATGAGTGAGTCTTGTCTGTGTTCGCATCGTGTGGCACAGTAACTGACACAAACTATTAATAGATATTTAATCAATACAGGACTTCCCTGGTGGCTCAGACGGTAAAGTGTCTGCCTACAATGCGGGATACCAGGGTTCAATCCCTGGGTTGGGAAGATCTCCTGGAGAAGGAAATGGCAACCCACTCCAGTATTCTTGCCTGGAAAATTCCATAGACGGAGGAACCTGGTAGGCTGCAGCCCATGGGGTCACAAAGAGTCGGACACGACTGAGCCACTTCACTTTCACTTTCACTTTCAATCAATACAGGAAGAAAATGGAAAGAAGTGGGGGGGGGGTGGTTGGAGAGGGAAGGAGGGGGAGGGGAAGAAAGGGAAGGGAATGAGCTATCCTCAAAGTAATTTAGAATTTGAGAAGAGGGTGATTCCCTAGTGGTCCAGTGGTTAGGACTTCAAGCTTTCACTGCTGAGGGTCTAGGTTCAATCCCAGGTCAGGGAACTAAGGTCCCCACAAGGCAAGTGGCGTGGCCAAATAAAAAAGAATTTGGGAAGAAAAGAGGAGGGAGTTATTTATTGGCCCCCTAAAACCCACCACCACCACACAAGTTTCCAGTAGGGCATCTGGCCCCAGGTGATGAGGTGCAGTTCTTCAAGGCCATAAGTATTCTCTGAGTCCCTGCCGCCTACAAGTCACCATTTATGTCCCAGTCCCACTGAGGGCAGTGGGGGGATGTTGCACTGCCATGGGGAAGGCCACCCTCACCTGGATCGGGGCCCCTTCCCTCCCAGGGAGCCTCCTTTTGCTCAGTCCAAGAATCTCCATCAAATGGTCTGTAAGCAACAAGGAAAACCAGAGGGCACCAGCCTGGGTGTCAGAGACCCGGATTTGAGCCCTGAATCAACAACCACTTTTTTTTTTTTTTTAATTGTATCTTTGGCTGTGCTGGGTCTTCATTTCTACATGCAGGCTCTCCCTAGTCGGGGCGAGCAAGGGCTACTCTTCACTGTGGTGCTTGGGCTTCTCATTGCTGTGGCCTCTCTCGTTGTGCAGCACAGGCTCCAGGGTGTGGGCTTCAGTAGTTGTGGCACATGGGCTTAGTCGCCCTGCTGCATTTGGAATCTTCCCCGACCAGGGATCAAACCCATGTCCCCTGCATTGGCAGGTGGAATCTTATCCATGGACCACCAGGGAAGTCCCTCAATCACTTCTTAATGGAGAGAAGACCATCTACAATAGCCCTTGTCTAAAGAGAACCCTCAGGAACATTCCAGAAACAATGCTATGACCCACCTCCATGAAGCCTCCAACCCACTTCTCACTTCGTCCTGAGACCCCTCAAGCCTCCACTTACTCCCTCATACTCCTGAGGCTTCCTGATCACTTCCTGGAATAATGGCCATCCAAAGACATCAGGTCCTCCCAGAAATCCGCCAATGCAGCCTTTCATGAAAAAAAGGTCTTTGCAGATGTAAGTGAAGGATCATGACTTGGGGAGACCACCCTGGATTATCCAGTAGGCCCTCAATTCAATCAAGAGTGTCTTTCTAGGAGAGAGGCAGAGGGAAACTAGATGCATACAGAAGAGGAGAAGCCAAATGGAGGCAGAGACTGGAGTGATGTGGCCACAAGTGAAGGACTGTTGGCCCCCGGCCCTTGAATGCCCTAAGAGGCAGGAATGACCCTCCCCAGGAGTATTTCCAGAGATGCAGCTCCATCAACACCTAGATTTCAGCCCAGTGGAACTGACTTTGGACTTCCGGTCTCCAGGACTGTGGGACAATAAGTTTCTGCTGCTTGGCTCCATCTAGCTGATGGTACTTCACGACAGCAGCCACAGGAGGCACCACACTCCCCTTGTCCCTCTCCTGCTCACCTGGAAAAGCCCTTCCATGCAGAACAAGGGGCTGGCCACGGTCCTAGCACCCTATGAGGCAGGCACGGTTATCCCCATTTTATAGATAAGGCAACCAGAGTCACCCAAGAGCTAGTGGCAGAGCTGGGGCCCAAACCAGGCAGTCGGGGTGCTGAGCTTGAGTTCCTAAACCCTGGGCTCTACCACCACCCTTCAGAGGTCTCTGCAGGGAAAGGTGCCTCCTGCAGGCAGACTGGGACCCCTGGCCTCAAATGGGCACTCCACCTGCCTGCTAATTCTTTGGGGTTTCTCTAGTAAACCACTTCCTCCTCTGGCAGCACTGTTCCATACTTTCCTACAGTCCTCCACCCTTCCCCTCCCCGGTGTCCTTACCTGTACTTGAGAAACCTCAGAAAAGCATGTGCTGTGTTCACACCTCCCACCACACACCTGCATGCACCTGCGTTTACTCTGGGTCTTCCTTCCCAGGGTGATGGGTGATACGCCTCTCCAGCGCTTCCAATGGAGCCCTAGTTCCCATCTCCTCACACCTCAGTGACCTCTTCTCTGCAAATATCCCTGATCTCTCCTGCACCCTCCATCTCCCCTCCTTTGTGCCGGACTGTCCCCATCAGAATGCTAAGATGCTCTGGCATCAGCCTTAAGCATTCCCTCTCACAGCCCCATGTTCTTCTTAAGCTCCAGCTGCATTTCTCTGCTCCCCATCATAACACAGCACCTTGAAGAAGCCATCCATATATCTTGTTGTCATTCTACTCACCCTATCCTGGTTTTCTACCTCTGCCTCTCCCCCAAAGCTGCTCTGATCATCAGTGGTATCCCAGTGGCCAAAAGCAAGACACTTGACCAAACTCCAGGCAATACTAGACATGGTCCGTCATCCCATTTTTTTCTGGAAGCCCTCTTCTCTTGACTTTCCTGACCTCCCTGTTCTCCTGGGTTCTTCTTACCTTTCTGACTTCTAAATGCTGGCATTCCTTAGGGGACCATCCTGGTTCCCTTCCCTCCCTGTTCTCCCCATAGGTTCCTCCATCAACCACCTCTACTTGGCACCTCCATCTGGACTTCCACCTGGTAACAGACCTAAGCAGCTGACTTCCCACTTGACGTTGTCATCTGGGTGTCTCAACGGCACCTTTCAGTCGCCATGTCCAAAACTAACTTCCAGTCTTTTCCTCAAAACGCAATCCTGTCCTCTTTCTTCATCTTAGGAAATAACATCACATTCTCCCAGTTGGTCAGGCTGAAACTTAGCATCACCTCTGATGGCTCTTTCTTCCTCAAATCCCACTTGCAACCCCTCAGCGGGTCCTGTTGAGCCTCCCTCATTTGCTCCTTGATTCCATGTGTACGTATGAAGCCTGTAAGATGGACATCTGACAAACATACAAAACATCCCAGGGAGTCTAGTTTGAGGAGGCTTGCACCTCCTCCTAATCTTTGCCATCAAGTTAATCACAGTATGTATATAAAAAACATATCATATGATTGGCACATAAAAAACTACTTGATGCAGACAGATCTTGTTTTATTGGGCTTTACTTTACTGAGCCGTGCAGCTACTGTGCTTTACAGAGACTGAAGCTTTGTGACAAGCCGGTGTCGAGTAAGTTTATCGGTACCATTTTTCCAACACCATTTGCTCACTTCCTGTCTCTGTGCTGCATTTTCGGCAATTCTTACAGTACGTCAAATGATTTCATTATCGTATACTTGTTATAGTGATCTGTGATCAGTGATCTCTGACGATACTGCTGTAATTGATTCGTGGCACCACGCTAGAGCCCATACAAGATGGCAAACCCAACCCATAAACACTGTGTGTGTTCTGTCTGCACCACTGACTGGCTGTTCCATCACCCCTCTCCCTTTCCTCAGGCCTCCGTATTCTCTCAGACACAACAAGATGGAAATGAGGCCAATTAATAACCGCACAATGGCCTTGAAAATTTCAACAGAGAGGAAGTTCCGTCTCTCACTTTAAATCAAAGGCATTTTTTAACAATAAGGTATTTTTAAATCAAGATAGAAATACTGTTTTCTTAGACATAATGCCATTGCACGTTTAATAGACAAGAGTATAATGGAAACATAACTTTTTTATGCACTGAGAAACCAAAAGATTCATAGAACTCACTTTATCTTGATGGCCTGGAACCAAAGCCACAATAACTCTCTGGTATGCCTGTACACGTATTTAAAAGCCTTGGTTTTACAAATACTCTTTGAACACACACTTAATACAAAACAAAATTTTGAGGCAGTTTACATGGTTATGTTGGTATCACTAAAAGACAGCAATAAGCTTCCATTTAATAAAAGAGGAAATAAATGCAGGCCTAGACTTACTTTCTTATTTTTCTTTTCCTCTCTAGAAAAACCTAATCTCAAGCTTTAAAAAGCTGTTCTGTCAATAGAAGAGTGAATTTGAACGCACTCAGGCCTGGGACCAAACCCATTACCTCTTGTGTGACCTCAGGCAAAACCAATAAACCTTCTGGAACATCAGCTTCTTTTGTTAAGAGTTGTTGTGAGAATTAAGAAAGATCAGGGTATGAGGTGCTTGGCGGTGGTCAGGGTGAGAACAAGAAAGGAGCTAAAACTCTGCGGGCATGCCATGCTTCCAGAAGCTTCCAGGACCAGCCAGTCATGGTCAGTCCCTCCTTTCCTCCGCCCCAGCCCACCTGGGGCTGAGCCACCTCCATTATAAAAGTCAGGGAGCATGATAAAAATCAGAGGAAATATTCCTTCCTCAAATCCTCTCTGTTTGAGGCAGCCTATGAATAAACAATGTAAAAGATAAACAATGAAGCAAACCAAGGAAATGCTCTTTGAGAAAAATAAATCAGCAAAACAGGGCAGAGTTATGGCTCTGATGGGTCTCGGAAATGAGGTGACAATCAAATCACCAGCGTATTTAGAATCCCAGCTAAACCTCACAGAACAATTACAAATGGGATAAGTGATTTGCTGGAGAAAAAAAAAGTCTATGTTTGGGGGGAGGTCATCACATATTCCCATGCATACTAAGCCCCTGACATTCTGAGTGACATTTTCTTTCTGGGAGTTTCTAAGCCTGACATAAGTCAAGATGGAAAGATTAAAAGTAATTGGCAATGCTAGGATTTTGTAAATAATTGCCAGGTCCCAAAATAAGCAGCCAACCACAATGCCTGAAACAGAATTGGCATTCAATAAAAATTGCATGTTGGGATGGGGAGGGAGGGCAAAGAGACGGGGGAAGGAAGGGAGGAGAAAACTTAGTTCTCTAGTTAGGACTTTCAGGTCATGCTTGCTAATCAATGATAACCATTCTTTGGACAAAATAAGATCAGTTCCCAGTGAGAAAAATAAGTCCAGAGCTACTAAGTGATTTACAAGAATAAATTCTTGGTGAACCTCAACTTCCCTATTACATTCACACGCCAGGATCAGCAAATTGCAGCAGCTAAGAATAATTTACAAAATACAGGGATAAAGGAAGACTGCTTTTCATAGGCCATCATTTCTTGGGTCTAAAACAAAGCTGGGATGATCAATACTTCCTTATTTTACAGTACTGACGATACCAAGCAAGACCCTGAGGGACTCCTGGTCACAAAAGTCTTTCTGTGCCCCCTATTTCTTGATTATAGGAAGTAGATTTTGTTCGGTTTCCCAGACCTTTCCTGAGTTCCAACAGCAGGTTCAAACAGATGCTAATTAGAGAAGGGAGGAAATGGGGAGACAAAGGAGGAAACCTTAAAAAAAACAACAGAGCAGCCCTGGGGCGGAATCCTGGTTCCCCCTCAAGGTATACACAGAACAATATCTTTGAGCCCTTCTGCAAAACCTGAAACCCCCATCAGCTGGGAGAAATTAGAGGCGTGTGTTGTCCACAAGCAACTAGACCCGAGACCAACTGGAACCAGAAGGTTGATGATGCTGACTCCCACTTACCCCACCACCAACCAATCAGAAGAAAGTCCACGAGCTGATCATGCCCTCTTTGAACCATTACTGTAAAACTCCTCCCTTTAGAACTTCCCTGGTGGCCTGGTGGCTAGACCCTGTGCTCCCAATGC
Organism: Cervus elaphus; assembly: GCF_910594005.1. Lineage (NCBI taxonomy): Eukaryota > Metazoa > Chordata > Mammalia > Artiodactyla > Cervidae > Cervus > Cervus elaphus. Next base: position 13,323,956 of record NC_057820.1, read on the forward strand.
AGGGCCCTTGGGTTCGATTCCTGGTCAGGGAACTAGTTTCTACATGCCACAATTAAGAGTTCACATGCTGGAACTAAAAATCCCACATGCCACAACTAAGACCAGGTACACCCAAATAAACAAATTAGTATTAAAAAAAAGAAAACTCCTACCTACCCACTCCAGCTCAGAACACACAGAGGGCATTAGCCGACTATGGCCCACTTTGCCTGGCAAAGTAATAAGGCTGTTCTTTTCTACTTCACCCAAAACTCTATCTCTGAGATATAATTTCAGTGTTGGGGTAAAGAGGCTGGATAAGGCTTCACTAATTACTCAGGTGAGAAGAGGTTAGAGCCCTATCTACTTGCAAAATTAAATATCTAAATGCTGATGACACAAACGAAATAACTCTACTCATTTGCAAGTTTTGGAAGAAAATAGACTTTTAGTTAGGGTTAGTTATGAAATACATTAATAATCACCTCCTCGTACCACTTAATATCATTAGTACTAAGTCGCTTGAGTCGTGCCCAACTCTGTGCGATCCCATGAACTGTAGCCTGCCAAGTTCCTCTGTCCATGTGATCTTCCAGGCAAGAATACTGGAGTGGGTTGCCATGCCCTCCTCCAGGGGATCGTCCCAACCCAGAGATCGAACCCGTGTCTCTTATGTCTCCTGCACTGGCAGGCAGGTTCTATACCACTAGCACCATATCATTAGAGATATTTACAAATCTCTGCCAGTAATTGCCCCTTTCTCCCTTTCCACCCTCTCAGACAGTGTGGCAAATTTTAATTTGTAACCCTTGGCATTCTGATTAGGGAATTAAGCTAAAATGAAGGACCACATCTGAATGGCTGCACAACCCTGATACCCAGAAATGGATTAGCAGGCCTGATTCCAGCAGGGTGTGGAGTCAGCCTGGGTCTCGTGAAGCTGGCAACCTGGCCTGCACCAAGGCACTCACTCAGCTGGGAAGGAGCCCCCTTTCAAGCAGGAGGAAAGTCCCTCTCTGCTTAGAAAATCCCCTCAGCCTACAAAGTGCTGTGAGTCAGACACAACAGCGCTCTCCTCTCCAGGCAATGAATGGTCCCTCTAAAGATAAGAAGGCCACACTCTCTGTTTCTGGTTGGATCTTGGGTCCATCTCTATCAGCCACCCATTTCCAGGGAGATAGGATCACACAGCTGCTCGATTTTGCCTCTGAGCTTGTAACTGAGCAGGACCCTATGGGGCTGAGTGACAGTCAGCCAGCCAACTGTGACCCATGTGCCTGGTCCAGAGAAACTGAGTGGGTTTGAAACCTGTCCTCTCATTGACTACCGTGCACCCTGGGGCAAGCCCCTAAACCTTAAGTTTTCATCTGTAAGATGGCAAAAGAGCATCACCTGCTTCCTAGGGTTCTTATGAGGGTTACACATATTTGTAAAGTTCTTACAACCATGCCTAGCTCTATGTTCAATTACACATACACAGAACACTAGAAGGGCTTCCCAAAGTGGTGCTAGTGGTAAAGAAACCACCTGCCAATGCAGGAGATGTAAGAGACCCGGGTTCAATCCCTGGGTTGGGACGATCCCCTGGAAGAGGGCATGGCAACCCACTCCAGTATTCTTGCCTGGGGAACCCCATGGACAGAGGAGCCTGGTGGGCTGCAGTCCATGGGGTTGCAAAGAGTCGGACACAACGGAAGCAACTTAACACACAGGCAGGAAAACACTCTAGGTTATTTGTTCAATAAACAAAACGAAATGGATGTGGTGGAGGACATCAGCATCATGGTGATGCTGGGAGTGAGACACTCCCTTCTGCCCCCCCTTCAATCTATCACCAGTCAAATAACCACAAGGCAACAAGGTGTCTCCGCCTAACAGGATGTCAGAGAATTCCACACACCTGTACATCTAAAGGTGGACACACAGGAACAGAGGAGGCGGACCCAGGGGAACAGCAGAGTTGATGCCTGGAGTCCTGGTCTCCCCAGCCAAGGCAGATGTGCCCCAGCCCCATACTGCCCTGGAGCACCAGGAGGAGGCGGCACAGACGAGGACAGCCTGGCTGCAGTGGTGCCCACAGCTACAGGGAACTGGGCAATGACCGTGGACCTGGGACCCTGCCCCTCCAGCCTCTGAGTTACCCACGACTCTGGTCCCCGAGCTCTGTACCCTCAGCAGCAGAGCCCATAAACCTTATAACACCGGACATGCTAGAGGTGCCCATGTGACTCCAGCTGCCTCCCACCCTAACCCTCCCCCTGTGGTGGCTGAGCCTGCAACTCAGGGGTTCCCAGAGGTGGCAGAAGAGCCCCTCTTCCTGGTAGCAGCACCAGCGATGCTGGCAACAGCAAGGCGCCAAGTAAGCAGAAGGCACAAGGGGTGATGTGAGGACATGGAGCCACACCTCTGACGAGGCAGTGGAGGACTGTGGTCTATCGCTATTGCTAAGTCGCTTCAGTTGTGCCTGACTGTGCAACCCAATGGGCTGTAGCCCGCCAGGCTCCTCTGTCCATGGGGATTCTCCGGGTAAGAATACTGGAGCGGGTTGCCACGCCCTCCTCCAGGGGAGCTTCCTGATGCAGGGATTGAACCCGCGTCTCTTACTTCTGCTGCATTGGCAGGCCGGTTCTTTACCACTAGTGCCACCTGGGGAGGATGAAAAGTGTTAACTCTTAAGGACAACTAGAGGCAGCTCAGAATCAATCAAAAAGATGTTTGCTACTTCAAGGCAGAGGAACAACTTCATGAGCACCATGAAGAGCCGCAGAAACAATGTGGCACAGAAAGAAAATAACAATTCTTCAGAAACCAAACTCAAAGTCAAGGAATGCTGAGGTCTAACATATAAAGAATTCAAAATAGCCGTCGTGAAGAAACTCAGCGAGCTGCAAGAAAACTCAGAAAGGCAGTTCAGTGGACCGAGGAACAAAATTAATGAACAGGAGGAATACTTCACCAAACTCCAAAAAAGAACCAGGCAGAAGTTCTGGGGCTGAAGAACACATACGCAAGGTAAATAATGCATTAGAAAACATTGGAAATAGAGCAGCCTACATGGAAGAGGGAATTAGCAAGCCCCAAAATAGAAATCTAGAAATGATACCGGTAAGAAGGTGAAAGAGAAATGAGATGCTAAAAAGGAGGGAAATTCTATGCGAGTTAGTCAACTCGTTTAGGAAGGGTAACATTAGGGTGATGAGTATCGCAGGGAAGAGAGGAAGAAAGGAACAGAGGGTTTATTTAAAGAAATAAAAATTGAAAATTCACAAAGCTCGGAAAGGAATTAGATATATAGGCCTATGAGCTAATTACCTCAATGCAAAATGACCTTCTCCAAGACACATTATATTAAAATTGTTAAAAGTCAATGACAAGCAAAGAAATTTAAAGCCAGCCAGGGTAAAAAAGACAGCAACCTACAAGGGAATCACCGTTAGGCTATCAGCAGCTTTCTCAGCAGACACTTTACAGGCCAGGAGGGAGCAGAAAGACATTCTAGAAACACTGAAAGATAAAAACTGTCATCCAAGAATACTCTATCCAGCCAGGTTATAAGTCAGATATGAAGCAGAAATTAAAGGCTTTCTCAGGCAAACAATAGCTGAGGGAGTTCATCACCACTAGACCTGTCCTACAAGAAGGTTGAAAGGAGCCTTTTGACCAGAAACAAAAAGGCAAAGTACCCAAAAGTTTGAGTAAGGTGATAAACAGAATGAGAAAATTGTAACTCTTTCCCAGAATAGGTTTTAAAACATTTTATTATAGCATAAAGGTTAAAGGAGAGGGGAAAGCAGAAGAAATAATGATAACTACTTCAGTTTGGTAACTCACAACATAAAGATGGATAATTTGAGAAAACAAAAACATAAAAGGGGAAGAAAAAGATGGAACCCCCGCAGCGATGTTATTAGCATGTGTGTGCTCAGTCGTGTCTGACTTTGCAAGCTTGTAGACTGTAGCCTGCCAGGCTCCTCTGTCCATGGGATTCTCCAGGCAAGAATACTAGAGGGGTTGCCATTCCCTTCTCCAGGGGATCTTCCTGACTCAGGGATCGAACCTGCATCTCATGCATTGTGGGTGGATTCTTTACCACTGAGTCACCTGGGAAGCTCCACCAGGAAAAGAAGGACTATTTTATCTATGAGAAGTTTTACACAAACATCATGGTAACAACAAAATGTAAATCTAGAAGAGAAACACAAAATATAAAAAAGAGGACACTGAGAAAAACATCAGAGAAAATCATCAATTCAAAATAGCAGACAGAAACACAAGGAGAAAAAAAGCAGTGGAGAGATTGAGCAACCAGAAAACAAAATTACAGTATTAAGTCTTCATCTGTCAATAATAACCTTAAATGTAAATGAGTTGAATTCACGAATCAAAAAGCATGGAGTGGTTGGATGGATTAAAAAATAGGACTCAACTACATGCTGCCTCCAAGCAACCCACATCAGCTCTACAGACAAACACAAGTTCAAAGTGAAGGAACAGAAGATGCTACTGTTAGCAAACGATGGCCAAAAAGGGTGTGTAGCCATACTCATATCAAGCAGAACAGACTTGAAGACAAAAACGAATAGTATATAATTATGAGGGGGAAAATTTATCAAGAAGATATAACAGTTATTAATGTATATACACCTAACATAGGAGCACTAACATATAAAAAAGAGATGTTAACAGACAAAGGGAGAAATGGGGGCTTCCCCAGTGGCCCAGTGGTAAAGAATCCACCTACCAATGTAGGAAACATGGGTTACATTCCTGGATCCGCAAGGTGTCCTGGAGGAGGAAATGGCAACCCATTCCAGTTCTTGCCAGGAAACATTACATGGACTTGCAGGCTGCAGTCCATGGGGTCTCAAAGAGTGAAACAATAACTGAGTGACTGAGCACACACACCCACAAAGGCAGAAATTATCTCACACCGTATCGGAAGTCCTAGCAGAGTAATGAGGCAAGAAAAAAAAACTAAAGGTATCCAAATTGGAAAGAAAGAAGTAAAACTGTCACTATTTGCAGATGATATGACTTTATACACACAAAATCCTAAAGACTCCACCAAAAAACTGAAAGAAATAATAAACACACACATAAAGTTGCAGGGTACAAAATCAACCCACAAAAATCTGCTGCATTTCTGTATGTTAACAATGAGCTACCAGAAAGAGACATGAAGAAGTAAATCCCATTTACAATTACAACACAAAATATAAAATAACTAGGAATAAATTTAACCAAAGAGGTGAAAGACATGCACAGTGAAAAGGACAAAGTGCTGTTGAAAGAAACTGAAGAAGGCACAAATAAATGGAAAGATATTCCATGTTAGTGGATTCAAAGGATGACCTTGTTAAAATGTCCATATTACCTAAAATAATCTACAGATTCAATGAAATCCCTATCAAAATCTCAAGGACATTTTTCACAGAAATAGAGCAAAAATTCTAAAATCTATATGAAACCACAGAAGACTGACCAGCCAAAGCAATCCTGAGGGGAAAAAAAAATAAAGTTGGAGGTATCACAACCCCTGATTTCAAACTATGTTACAAAGCTACAGTAATCAAAATAGCATAGTACTGGCACAAAAACATAGATCAATGGGACAGAATTGAGAGCCCAGAAATAAATGCATGCACATATGGACAATTAATTTACAACACAGCAGCAAAGAACATACAATGGATAAAGGATAGTCTCTTCAATAAATGACGTCGGGAGAGCTGAACAGGCACATGCAAATAAAATGAAACTAGGGCACTCCCTCACATCATACTCCAAAATCAACTCAAAATGGACTGAAGACTTAAATGTAAAACCTGAAACTATAAACGTCCTAGTGGAAAACATAGGCAGTTCATTCTTGGTCATGGTTCTTAGCAATATCTCCCCAGGTATGTCTCTTCAGGCAAAAGAATCAAAAACAAAAACAAACAACTGGGACTACAGCAAACTAAAAAGATTCTGCACAGGAAAGAAAACTATCAACAAAATTAAAAAACCTACTGAATGGGAGAAGATATTTGCAAGCAATTATATCTAATAAGCAGTAATATCCAAACCATATACAGAACTGTTACAACTCAACAACAAAACAACCCAACTAAAACATGGGTGGAACTGAATAGGCATTTTTCAAAGAAGATATACAGATGGCTAACAGGTATGTGAAAGCAATAGCATGAATTATTAGGGAAACACAAATTAAAACCACAGTGAGATATCACCTTGCACCTGTTAGAATGACTATTATCTAGTGAGTGTTGGTGGGAATGTTGGTTGGATAGCATCATCAACTCAATGGATGTGAGTTTGAGCAAACTCTGGGAGATAGTGAAGGACAAGGAAACCTGGTGTACTGAAGTCCACGGGGTCGCAAAGATCAGATATGACCGAGAAACTAAACAACAACAGTGGCCATTATGGAAAACAGTCTGGAGACTCCTCAAAAAAATGAGACTAGAACCACCATATGATCCAGTTAGCCCACTCTGGGGTATTTATCAAATAATATGAAACCATTAATTTGAAAAGGTACATGCACTCCCATGCTTACTGCATCATTACTCACAACTGCCAAGTTATGGAAGCAACCTAAATGCCCATGAACAGATGAATGGATAATGGATGCCCATCAATGGATGAATGGATAATGGAATGCTACCAGCCATAAAGAGATGAAATCTTTCCATTTGCAACAACATAGATGGATCTTGAGGGTATTATATAAGTGAAGTAAGTCAGACGGAGAAGGAAAATACCATATGATTTCACTCATCTGCAGAATATAGAAAACAAATGAAAACACAAGACACATGAATAAAATCAAACAAAAATTAACTCGTAGATACAGAGAACAGAATAGTGGTTACTAGAGAGGAAGCTGCTGGGGGAAGATGAAATGGATAAAGCAGATCAACTGAATGGTGATGGATGGAAACTAAATTTTTGGTGGTGAGCATGCTGTAGATACTCACATAGATACTCTACTTCTCTGTATATATGTATATAAATATACATATATAAGTAATATATATGTAAATAATGATATATGTAAGCATACATATATTAAATATATATATAAATATACTCTACTTCTGTATATATACAGAGGTAGAAATATAATGTGGTACACATGAAACTTACAAAATGTTATAAACTAAAGTTAATAAGTAAAAAAATAAAAATACTTAGATCTTGGTCCTTAAAGGTTAATAAATAGATAAATAGACAAAAAGAAAAGAATTGAACCCAGTTTAGCCAACAGTCATATCACCTGATCTGGAATCTCTCTCAATATGTCACTTCCTTTCCTTCACTACACTAGTCAAAACCCCAATCCACACATCAGTCATACTGAGTTACTGACACTTCACCAAATGTATATAACTTGCTCACTTCCTGTCTTGACAACTGCCCTGTCTTTCCTCTGCCTGAAAAGCCTTTCTTCTCTTAATCTACTTGAAAAGCTTCAAGAATTAGTTACAATCTCTCTTCCTCTGGGAAGCATTTCTATGACCTGCTCAGAGGTAATTACCTTTTCTTTTGTGCTCAGCGAGCCCCAATCTTAGCACAGTACTCATCAAATTTTCATAGTCACTTCCATTTCTGTGTTTGTCTTCCCACTAGGTCAGACTGCCTCACAGCTCAAACTATGTTCTGTCTTTTTTCTTAAATACCAAGCATAGTGTTCAGGGCATGGCAGTTGTTTGATTATGACTCGGTTGAGTTCAGTTCAGTTCAGTCGCTCAGTCACATCAGACTCTTTGCGACCCCATGGACTGCAGCACGCCAGGCTTCCCTGTCCATCACCAACTCCCGGAGCTTACTCAAGTGATCGTGATTCTATCCAACCATCTCATCCTCTGTCTCCCCTTCTCCCCCCGCCTTCAAACTTTCCCAGCATCAGGGTCTTTTCCAATGAGTCAGTTCTTCACATTAGGTGGCCAAAGTATTGAAGTTTCAGCTTCAACATCAGTCCTTCCAATGAATATTCAGGACTGATTTCCTTTACAATTGACTGGTTGTATCTCTTTGCAGTCCAAGGGGCTCTCAAGAGTCTTCTCCAACACCACAGTTCAAAAGCATCAAATCTTTGGTGTTCAGCTTTCTTTATAGTCCAACTCTCACATCCAAACATGACTACTGGAAAAACCATAACTTTGACTATATGGACCTTTGTTGGCAAAATAATGTTTCTGCTTTTTAATATGCTGTCTAGATTGATCATAACTTTTCTTCCAAAGATTATGAAAAGTGGGATGAATTAATGAATGAAATATACTCAGTGTTTGCTCTCATGCTGCTGTAGATACAGAACATTCATGATATCCGTGGAAATATAATGTGATTCAGAATACTTACTCTTCTAAGGCTTGAAGCATGCTCCCAGGGTCCTCAGAAGACAGAATGTCTACCATTTGGTCATTGAGAGCGAGATCCTCATTCACACCATCAGCTGAGGTGAACTGGGAGTGCTCCAGCTTGTTTTCATGATGCTGAACCTTCAGGAGAATTTCAGGAACAACAATTGAGTGGGCCTTCCTGTGAATGTCACATGCTAGAAAAGTCATGAGGGAACGTGGGGATCTGTAACCAGAGAACCTAGCTGGCCTCACCACTGGTGAGCAGACAAGACTCAGGCACAACATTGCACTTTCCTGGGCCTCATTTTCTCATCAAAGAAATGGGATCATAATTCCAGTAGCCCTGCACAGAGTTGTTGTGTGGATAAAACAAAGCAGGGGATAGAAAGAGCTTTATAACTATAAAGATCTAATACAAATATTTCACCATCACCATCATCATCATTGTCCCCCCATCCCCATCATCACCGCCAACACCATCATATATCACCATCAACCTCATCATCATCGTGATGCAGAAGAGTATTAACAGATGGCATATGGACTTCAACAACATGGATCTGGTTGGTTTCTAATCAGAATATAGAGTTGTCAGATGGAAGTGACATCAGAGATAATTAAGCTCAATCCTTCAGTTGGATAGATGATGTATCTGTGTTGCTCTCTGACATTACCAATGCCACAAAAATGCATAATAATTATACTAACATTTAAGAATATCTGTCCGTGTGCCTTGTATGAGTTATATCATGAAAACGTCACACAAAACGTGCTGATGTCCCCACTTTACATATATGGAAAATACAGCTCAGAGAGATGAAAATGACATTATCAGAGTTCACACAGCTCATAAAGAGCCCGCATGGTATTTGACCCGAGGTCTACCTAACTCTAAAGGCTGCCTTCTGTTTTATAACACATTTTTTCCTTGGTTACCACCACAAAGGAAAAAAAAAATTTTTTTAATGTGGAAAGAGTTCATATTGTGATGTTGGGATAAAAAAATACTACAAGAGTCTTCAGATCTTAAATCAAATTCACACTTTGCTTTCCTCCCGTGGTTGTAACAATCAGCCTTTAATCTCCGAGAAATGAATTCTGCTCCTTCATCGAACGAGCAGGGTGAGTCTTGCTCATCTGTGATTGATAACAGCTTTGGGAGAGTAAGTAGAATGTCTCATTAGATGGGCCATTTTTCTTCTCTTCACTTCTGCCTGTCAAGGAGATTGTGGGTTGACCTCACTTTGAAATGACAAGTCTCTCCTCCAGGAAGCAGAAACAAACTGAACAATGGGACAGGACTGCCAGCCTCCAGAGGTGGGGGGTGTCCCCGGAAGCCAGGTCTCAGCCTATACTCGGCCACCTGGAGGCTGTTCAGCTTCACTGGACTCAGTTTCCTCACTACACGGTGAAGGAAAAAGATCACAAATGTTTCTTTCAAGTGGCTGGACCTCTGGGTGAGTCATCCAGCCCCCATGGTCCTGCAGGAATCAACCACCCCTCAGGGTGCTCACTCCCAGCAGCGACTTCTCATCCTAGGACAGCACCCTGTCCTGCCTCCGTCTGTCTGTCCTCTGATTGGCTGCAGGGTGATGGTGGAGATTCGTCCCTTCACATGTTCACTAAGTGCCTTCTAAGTGCCAGGCTCCCTACCAGGCAATGGGGATTACAGCAGGCAGCATCCATGACCCCTGCCCTTGCTCTTCAGGGCCTTTGAGCCCAAGATCTACCAGCCAACACCTACACTTCTTTCCCTGAAGGCTCCTTCTGGCCTTCAGAGTCCATGTCAGGGAAACAAGGCCTTTGTCCTGGCTGCCTCCCCGCCATTGTCCTCAACCAGAAGCATTTCATAACTTAACACCCATTCTCTTTCTCCCTTCAGGCAGGATGACGCTGACGCTGGCTCTACACCGTCCGGAGTTCCCAGGTGGGATGAAGAAGTACGTGGTACCCATAGTGGTAGCTTGACTGGCTGCCTTCCTTCCCACCTCACTCCCCCACCTCCTACCTTTACTTCCTGGGGTCACTTCCCATACAAACTATTTGCATTTGGATCCTGGTCTCAGGGTGTGCTTCTGTGGGAACGCAGACCAAGACAGGAAAACAGAGACTGTGGAGTTCACAGATGGGGATAAACGGTAGGGAGGAGGGTGGTCCAGAAGCCAGGGCAGGAACCCAGAGAGGGGGCCCCTGACTCAGCCAGGAGGTGGCCAAGTGATGACTTCCATGGAGAGGCAAGGCCAGAGATGAGTCTTACAGGACGTGTCAGAGTCCTGCTCATTGAAGAGCAGAGGGAGGATTACAGAAGCATCCTGGTGAGTGTGGAGAGCTCAGCAGCCATTGTCTAGAGTGGGATGTCGGGGTGTGAAGCTGGACACAGGGGGCTCTCTTTATAAGCCATGCTAAGCCATCTGGGCTTCATCCTGAGGATGAAGGGTATACCAGGACCCGAATCAAGGTGTGGCATGAACGCACAGTGGGCCATACAGGCAGGCACTCAGTGATTCAGCCAGAACAAGGGCTCCCAATCCTGTCCTGGCCATCTGTTAGAATCATCCAGGGAGCTTTTAAAAACAATTCATGATGGAGATGCCCCCTGGGAAAGCAGTAAGAGTCTGTGCAGGAGGGCCTAGCTTTGAGCATGCATCATGGTTCCAGCATGCATCCATGGATGTCATGGATGGTCCTGACATCCATCCAGAGTCGAAGGATAAACTTGAATCTCACATCTACCACCAATCAACTGCTACCCTCCAGGAAGAAGATGCACATCGATTCCCACCTGATGTCTGGTAAGCATGCTTCCCTTCACACACTGGTATCGAACCATGAAGAAGAGCGCAGCCCAGGTCAGCACCAGGGAGAGGATGAAGGCCACACAGAACCCTGCTGCGTGGAGGCCGTGGTTCGGCAGAACCTGTGGGGATGAGAGAGAGAACCATCTGTTCATGGTCACACTTCACATCTTTCAAGGCAAGTTACAACTGAGTTAGAGAAGAACAAGGACGGAGTCAGTGAGACCAGCCTGGGTTTGGATGGAACTTTACCACCTATTAGCTGGTTGCCTTGGGACCACTGCTGACCTCTTTGGGCCCAAGTCAAAGGGACCCAAACACTTCAAGGAGCTGAGCATGGAGGCTTGCACACGACAGGACCAACCACCCCAAGGCTGGCACATCACAGGTGTTCAGGAATGTTAAATTCCCTGATCAAATATGTAATAATCCTAAGGCAGCAGGAAGGACTCAAGACACGCCTTCAGTCGGGCAGAATTTTGCAGAGGCCAGAGGAAGAATCCATAGTGCCCTCAGCTTCCCTCAAGGCTGCCTACTCCCCTGGCCCTGGGACCACTACCCATAAAGGGTGGAGCCCACTCTGGACGTCAGGGTCACTCGGGAGGATGTACATGGCAGGAGAGGCATCACATAGCAGAAGGCAGCCCAGTAAATGACCATCCAGGGTGGGCTGCAGAGCTCCTGTGAGCTTCATTCAATGTGCCAAGCATACTCTCTCCTGGATGGTTTCCTCCGGGCTCCACTCCGTGACATCCTGGGACTAACTGGATCCACTGATGGGCCAGGAGTGGCCAGCACCAGGTAATAACTGTGAGAAGCAGTAAGTTCTAGACACCCCCACATTCCACCCCGCCCTCCACTATCTCTTTGGGATCCAGAATGTGATACCAGACGGCAGCAGCTGCCATCTCCCTAAGCACTCAGCATGGGGCAGGCCTGGGGCTAAGGTCGTGCTCTCACGTCGGGGCTCACAGTGGAATCACCTGCAGGGTCTGCATTCCACCCTCAGGGATTCTGCATCACCAGACCTTGGGCAGGAACCGAAAAGAGGCATTTCTAGCAAGTTCCCAGGGGTTGCTGCCGTCCTTCTTGACCAGGGGCCACTCTCTGAGAACCCCCTGGGCTAAAGGTTTTACCAGAACTAACTCCTTGAATTCTCCCAAAGACACTTTGAGTAACATGAGGACAGCTTTGGCTTTCAGATCCTACAGACCTGAACTGGAATGCCTCCTCTATCAAAAGAGCTGTGATAATAGTATTTTGGGGCCAGGGGCTTGACCTCTGAGAACCTCAGAGGGGTAAAATGGGGATAAAAACATTACTTCCCACAGCAGGGAGAGTAAGTCAAATAAAAATGCAGAGGAGTTTCATACAAAGTTCGGCTCTTTTATTTAATTGACAAATATGTATTAGGTGTCTACTGGGTACCAGGCTACATGCTAGAAGCTAATAAGATGGAGATGCCTTCTCCCTTGTGTGATTATATTCTTCCTGTGGGCACTGACCAGGGCTGACCCAGACTACATGCTTCTCACAGACAAGGGCCTGGAGCAGCACAGCAGCTGAAGCTTGGGCTCTAGACTCAGACCACTGGGTGTGGGACCCATCTCTGCTACCTTGTGGCCATGTGGCTTTGGGCAAATCACTTCATCACTTTCTCTCTCTCTCTCTTTTTGGCATGGAGCATTTTTAGTCTTCTATTAATTTGTTACAATGTTGTTTCTGTTTTACATTTTGCCTTTTGGTTGGGAGGCATGTGGGACCTCAGCTGCCCAACCAAGGATCAAACTCACACCCTCTGCATTGGAAGGTGACATTTCAACCACTGGACAGTCAGGGAAGTTTGCACTTCATCTCTGTTTGCCTTTGCTCTTCCCCTGTAAGACAGAGATGAGAGCCCTCCAAAGGTTGTGCTGAGGATTAAACAAGAAACATGAACAAAGTCCAGCGAAGTCATCAGAAGAGGGCCGGACCGTGAAACTCGCTCACGAAATGTGATTTCTGCCCTGCCTTCCCCTGTGGGCTGGGTGACCCGAGGCGACTCCACTGGTCCAGAAAGTGGGACGCTATGTAGCGGCCATTAACCACTCATTTCATCAGAAGGTTATCTCAAAAACAGGCCTGGGAACTTCCTGGTGGTCCAGTGGCTAAGACTGCACGCTCCCAATGCAGGGGGCTCGGGTTTGATCTCTGGTCAGGGGAACTCAACCCCATATGCTAGAACTAAGAGTTTGCATGCTGCAACTGAGATCTGGTGCAGCCGAAATAAATAAATAAAAATAAATACTTAAAAAAAAAAAGAAAAAAACAGTCCTGGACTGAGAGCCTCCCATTTTGATGATACTTTGATCCTTCAGAGAGTTTTTACCAAAATGTCTATACTCAAAAATGAAAGGAAAAAAATGTCTGTGTCCTTAACAAGGGGCTTTAAAATGTCCACCCCTCACATCTAGCGTTCATGCCTCAGGAAATAATTCGAAGCTATACATAAAAGTTTACACACAGATTGGTTTTTGCCATACATTGACATGAATCAGGCACGGGTTTACATGTATTCCCCATTCTGAACCCCCTCCCACCTCCCACCCACCCCATCCCTTAGCCTCTAATTAAAAAAAAAAAAAAAAGTTTACACACAGGTTGGTTGATCCAGAAATATGCACAAAGATTTATTTACATATAAGACTGTTTATAAGAACATTAAATAAAATAACAAATGTGGATGTATCCTAAATGCTCCACAATATGAGGAATGGTTAAATACTTCAAGCTTCTGTGAATTATTCTATCCATATGATGGGCAATCATTCAGCCATTTTATAAATTTTGAGAAGCAGGGTAACACATGCACGCCGGGGGGAAAGGGGGTTTTTGACAGAAGGCAAGGGTTTAAAAAGAAAAGCGAATATCCTATGTGTCTTTCTGCACCCTCTTCTAACCCTACTTCCCAGAGGGTTAAAAAGTTAAATAGATACTGGTTTTAGTTTCTATAGTTTAGGGAGCCAGATGGTTAGTTAACTTAAATATGCTAAAAATTACGCATGCATTGTTATTTCTCAATTTATCAGCATTACACACTGTTTATGAGTTCCTGCTATAACAGATGTGGATTTAGGTCATGAATTTTTGCCCTAAAAATCTGAAGGATTTGTTACCTCCTAGAGGCTTTAGATCCCTCCTTACACTTCCTCCCAATTTTAATAGTTATATTCAGTTAGCTACCTTTGTCTAACTTTGAAAAATTGAAACTCAATTTTTATGGCATTAAATTTAGAGAATATTTCTTGTCTTCTTACTAAGAAACGTGGTGAAACTAAGGCCCAATATTTTCCTCCTCCATCTCTCCTTTCATTACTTCTGTGCTCCAGAATTTATGTTTATTTTATACATACCTATATGCATGTATATTCTGCAATCACAAGTCTTTGTGGTGGTTTATAAGTTAATTCTAAAAATTAAAAAAAAAGTAAAGAATATCACTATTATGATTAGACATATGTATTCACTGCATATGAATGGATATGCATATTCGCTCAAATTAACTAGATGCAATCCTGCGTAACTAAATATACACCCCTGCGTGCATGTGTGTTCTAAGTCACTTCAGTGAGGTCCGACTCTTTTCGATCCTGTGGACTGTAGCCCACCAGGTTCCTCTGTCCATGGGATTCTCCAGGCAAGAATGCTGGAGTGGGTTGCCATGCCCTTCTCCAGGGGATCTTCTACACAGGGATCGAAAGCAGGTCTCCTGCATTGCAGGCAGAATCTTTTCTGTCTGAGCCACCAGGGAAGCCCAATATATATCCCTAAAAGTGACATCGTTTTAATGCAGTGCCCTTTCTTACCCTATCAATTTTCAAAATCAAGCCATAGTTTCAGATTACTTCAATTTGGACCAACACGTCCTTGTGTAACTTTTTGTTTTTCCTGGGCTTTCTCATGGCTTTTCTTTTTTCTTCCTGGCGAAACATCCATTTTCTTAACGATATTAGTTGTTGCAGGGAGTCATCTTTTTTTGTTCCTTAAAGTCATCACTCCAAGCGCTCTCTGACACACAGGTCTGGCTGCTCTCTAGGCTTGCTGCATTGCTGTCATTGGAGGTCTGTCCTTACTGTTCTTTATACGCATGCGTGCTCAGTCACTAAGTAATATCCCACTCTTCGTGACCCCACAGACTGTAGCCCTCCAGACTCCTCTGTTCATGGGATTTCCCAAGCAAGAATACTGGCGTGGGTAGCCATTCCCTTCTTCAGGGGATCTTCCCAACCCAGGGATCGAACCCATATCTCTTGCCTTGGTAGGCGGGTTCTTCATCACTGAGCCACCTGATTAAAGAAAAACTATGTTTTGGATTTCATTCCTTTCTTTTTCTTGCATTTTTTTTTCACTTTGATAGAGTACATTCCATATTTGTGTTCTCTCAAGTAAATTTGTGTAGAACATGTTTTTATTTCTCACGTTTTAAAATAGTTACTCTGCATTCATATGATTGTTATCTTGGCTGAGTCCAAGGTCCAAAATATTTTCCCCTCAGAATACTAACGATGCCACGCCACTGTCTTTAGTGTGCCTGATGACCTCTTAGAAGGATCTTGCTTTCTAGGAGCTTTAAGTTCTGCATGCTCAGCCACTTACAAGAAGATTTTGAATTATTTTTTAAGTGCAGCAAACACACATTACATAACATTTACCATTTTAGTCATTTTTTAAGTGTACATTTCTGTTAAGTACAACCACCCATCACCACCATCTCCAGAACTTTTTCGTTTTGCAAAATGGAAACATTTCCTCTGCCCAGTCCTGCTCCTCCCCTCCTCCCTTCCACAGGTGATCCGATTATGATGGGGGAAGCCCATGATCACCTCCTAGGTTCAATGATTCATGAAGACTCATAGGACTCAGTATATAATCATCCTCACACTATGTAATCACTATGATTACAGTGAAGGAAACAAAGAAAAATCAGCAATAGGAAAAGGCACGTGGGGAGAAGTCTGGTGGAAACCAGGAGCAAGTTTTCAGCGTCTTCTCCCAGCAGAGTCACACAGGACAGATTTAATTCCTCCAGCAATCAGTGTGATGACCCATGTGGAATGCTGTCCACTAGGGAAACTCATTCACGATTTGGTACCCCTGGAGAAGAGTAGGGGGTGGAGGTCTGGGGACACTGGAGGATGGAAGTGTGCTGCAGTCTAAGGGGTCGCAAAGAGTCAAACACGACTTAGTGACTGGACAACAACAAGCCCTGGAGAAGGAAATGGCAACCTGCTCCAGTGTCCTTGCCTGGAAAATTCCATGGACAGAGGAGCCTGTTGGGCTACAGTCCATGGGTCACAAAGAGTCAGACACGACCGAGCAACTGAGCACACAGGCATGCACGCATTTAGGGTTTTTACTCAGGACTAGTCACTCAGGCATCCTCTGCCTGCTACCGTGTGTGTGTGCTAAGTCCCTTCAGTCGTGTCTGACTCTGCGGCTCTATGAACTGTAGCCTGCCATGCCCTCCTCCAGGGGCTCTTCCTGACCCAGGGATCCAACCCACGGCTCTTATGTCTCCTGCACTGGCAGGCGGGTTCTTTACCACTAGTGCCACCTGGGAAGCATGTACCAAAATTCCAGGCTCCCAGAAGGAAACAAAACATTTTCAACATAAAATATATTGTTTATAAGAACAGTTTAGGAAATATGAGCCACTCTTAGTTCAGTAAATGGTGAGGATCGTCCTGAAATCCAGGGTCCCAAATGCCAGTCAAAGGCTCACCTTGTAAGCTGGCCTTTCTAAAGACAGCCATCTCAGGCCGGCTAGGTTAACTCTTCTGCACATTGGCTACTGCGTTACACTCAAACACTATCTCAGCACCTGCTTCCAGAGAAGCCAATCCATGACAGCAAGTTTAATTCAAACTGGCTGCAGATCCCAATGTCCAATGTTCAATTGACAATAGCCAAGACATGGAAGCGACCTAAATGTCCATTGACAGATGAATGGATAAAGAAGACATATGCAATGGAATATTCTTCAGCCATTAATAAAGAATGAAATAATGCCATTTGCAGCAACATGGATGAATCTAGAGATTATCATACTAAGTGAAGTTAAATCAGACAGAGAAAGACAAGTATCATATGATACAGATTGCAAGTGGAATCATTTTAAAAAATTATACAAATGAATTTATTTATGAAACAGAAATAGACCCAAAGACATAGAAAACAAACATGGTTACCAAAGAGGTGAGGGGGGTAGAGATAAACAGTTCGGGACTAACATATACATACTAATCTATATATAAAACAGATGACCAGTAAGGACCCACTGAACAGCTTATACTCAATATTTTGTAATAAACTATAAGGGAAAGGAATCTGAAAAAGAATATATATATTCTTTTTAAAAATTTAAAAAAGAATACATATATGCTGTACCCCTGAAATTAACACAACACTGTAAATCAATGCACTTCAATTAAAACAATGGTTGCAGATTATGGGAACACTTAACACATTATTTAGGAGCTGGGAGACAAGAAACCCACTCCTCATTCCTGGGATCCCAATGCAGGCTGTATGCAGTTAAGGTTAAATTTATCTGACAGAGGAACAAGGCCAACTTGACCTTCTAGACAATCAAAGCCAAGTTATGTCAGAACCAGGAGCTCTGGTCCTGACGGTTATTGAAACCTGAATACAGGCATGTTGCCACATATGACTCACCTAGGATGAATCTGTGGACACCTCTGTGGACAGAGGCTGTTATCAAAGATGGTCAGAAAACCAATTCTGTTTTCAGATGCAAACACCCTGATTCTAAATCTTACATTTTGATTAGCACCAGATTGAAATGCAAGCTCTCCATTTGTGCTGGCAATAGCCCTCTGAGCCCCGATTTGTGTACCTACCAGATAAGAAAAAAAAATCAATACATATGAAAAGCAGTGCACAGAGCTTATATTAAGATACTGATGGAAAAGAGACAAAACGTCTGTGTCTAAAGAGAACAAGACTGTAGATCAGTGATCTGTTTTCAAGGTTTTTTCTTTCACAGAAGGCAAACATTTTTTTTTTCTTTCTAGCTGTAGGGAGAAGAATGGAGAGGTGAAGGACATTAGTGACGTTCGATCACCTACAATATGCCATTCCCTGGGCTAGGTGCCAGTAGGGGGTTGAATTGTGTCACCCGTAAAGATATACTAAAGTCTTACCCCCCAGAACCTCTGCATGTGACCTTATTTTGAAATAAGGTCTTTGTAGACATGATCAAGTTAAGATGAGGTTATATGGGATTGTGCTTGGTCGCTCAGTCCTGTCTGACTCTTTGCAGCCCCATGGACTGTAGCCTGCCAGACTCCTCTTCCCATGGAATTTTCCAGGCAAGAATACTGGAATTGGTTGCCATTTCCTACTCCAGGGGATCTTCCCGACCCAGGGATTAAACCCACATCTCATGTCTTCTGCACTGGCAGGAGGATTCTTTACCACTAGCACCACCTAGGAAGCCCAATCCATACTGGATTAGGGTGGATCCTGAACCCAGTGATGGTATCATTATAAGGAGATGGAGACTTGGAGACAGACACATACGGGGAAAAGACCATGTGATCATGGTGGCACAGATGGAAGTGATGCAGCTACAGCTGAGGAAGGATTTCCAAGAGACACCTGAAACTAGACAGAAACAAGGAAGGATTCTTTCCTAGAGCTTTCGAAGGGAGCAAAACCCTGCCAATACTTTGATTTCAGTCTCCTGGCCTCCGAAATGGTGTGGGAATAAGTTTCTGTTGTTCTAAGTTTTGTGATCATTTGCTGCAGCAGCCTCAGGAAATGAACAAAGTGTGATAGTGCTTTTTCTCATTCAACCAATCTTCAGCAATCTGATGGGGGATGTATTATCCCCTTTCCATTGAGAGATAAATGGAGATGCAGAGAGTTCAAATAGTTAATCAAAGTCCACAGCTAAAGAGCAACACAGTTAGCTCTGTTTGACCCTGAAGTCTGTGGTTTCCCCTTGTACATCAGACCACTTACCATTCAGGGGGCTGTCTGGTTTTCCAAACACAATTTTAGTCCCAACCTCCCATACCATGGTAGAAGTTGCTTACATGATGGATGAGAAGCAGAAAAAAAATATTGGGACATAACTTTAGGCAAGCAGGATCAATGTACCAAAAAAGGCAGGAACAGAACTAACTCATTCTCCCAATCAAAATCTCCCTCCCTCCCTTTCCTACTTCATGAAGTAGAACAGCTAAGACAGGCCACCTCCCTCCTACTCTTCTTCCAACCTCCACCTTCTCTGAATCTCCACCTTGAGATCTTGCCCTCCTTAATCAGTCGCGTGGGCAAGAGAACTTGAAGAGCAGAGGCAGTGTGGGGAGCAGGAGCTTATTTATTAATAACAACACAGCTGCAGGAATGAATGCCTGTATTTAGGAAGAGGACAAAGCCAGGCCAGCTCTGCAGACCACACCATCTTTCTCCCCTTCTCTCCCGCAATTTCTACTTTCTGATATGAGGTGATAAGTACACCTGGGTAAAGACTGCCTCCTTGGGGCAACCCACTCACAACTCTCACTTTCTTCTTTTCAACCTTCTTCATTTATCTGTGTTGCTAAGTTAAGCAAGATCCTGCCCCCTTGACTTGCCCACAATGCCTCCACTCTTCAACTTTCCTCTTCCATATAAATGACCAAAGAAGAATGAATTTCAAGATTTTGTTTTATGGGAAGGAAGACGCTCCCTAGAATCACTCAGATCACCATTGTTATCATCACCATTAACATCACCACCAGCCACATCATTATCGCCATTATCGCCACCATCATTATAGCTAATATGTATTGACCAGATACTGAGCACCAGGGACAGTCCCATGTGCATTACATGCATTATCCATTCACTCCCCACAGCAATATTATAAAGTGGGCATCACTTTAATCCATATTTTCAAATAATAATACCAAATACAAGTAAGTTAAATAGATGGCCTAAAGTCACAGGGCTCGTAAGCAGCAGACCCAGGATTCACACTGCAAGGTCTAGACTAATAGCTTTCACACCACAGCTGCCTCCGCAGGGCTCAGGCTCCAGCCTGGCCTTTTACCAGGAGCCCTGCATTGAATTGTCAGGGGCTTGTGCCACTGTGAACATTCTGATACTCTCTCTGAGCACCCAGCTCACCCTTTTAGGCTGTGACTAGTAGGGCAGAATTTTAGAATTCCCGAGTCTCTGGCCAAAAGCCTTCACAGTCACTTCAAAACTATGCTCAACTGTCAACATTTTCATTGATCTTTCACCAGAGGCCAAGAAATTCCTTTCTAACCTTTGCTGTTGTTGTTTCGCTGCTCAGTTGTGTCTGACTCTTTTGCAACCCCAGGGACTGTAGCCCACCAGGCTCCTCTGTCCATGGGATTTCCCAGGCAAGAATTCTGGAGTAGGTGGGGTGACATGTGTGGCTGGGGTGAGGGGAAAACCTGAGGAGTGGGGTGAGAGGAGGGGCAGCCCCTGGCTCAGCTCAAAGGACAAGGAAGACCTTCCAAGAGGTGACTGTGGGCAGAGGGCAATGAGCCAGGCCAGGAGGAGGGCAAGCCGGGCAGACAGAAGGGCGCGAGCAGGTGGCAAGAGACACAGCCCAGGTCCAACACAGTGGGTTAGCGATTTGTGACATCATCCTATGGGCTTACAGGAGATCATAGCAGGGTTTTAAGCCAGGAAGTAACATGGTCAGATCAGTATTTTAGAAATAGAAATCTGGCTAGTATGTGGCTTCAGCCTGGAGGAAGGCAAACCTGGATGACACAGTTCAGGGAGAAATGATGAGGACCAGAAACAAGGCTATGAGAAGCAGCAGAATATACTTTTAAATACCATGGACTTAGGCCCTAATTGCTGGGAAAGACTGAAGGCAGGAGGAGAAGGGGACAACAGAGGATGGGATGGTTGGATGGCATCACCAACTCAATGGACATGAGTTTGAGTAAACTCCAGGAGTTGGTGATGGACAAGGAGGCCTGGCCTGCTGTGGTCTGTGGGGTGAAAAGAGTCGGACACGAATGAGCAACTGAACTTAGGCCCTAATTGGGGGTTCAGCCCTCAGTTCTGCCCCTCACCACATGGAGGAGCCTGAGCCTCCCCCTCCCTAAACTATAGTTTCTGCATCTATAAAATAAGGGCAAAAATCTTGCAGACAAATTCCACTAATCATTTAAAGTACAGATTTCAAAGAGCCTATTTATCTTAAACTTCATTATCTAAGAAGAAAGAAAAGGAGGTGGCTGAGTGACCCCAGCCTCCCCATCCCCAGCATCCCCACTAACTTTTCTTCTCATCTCTGGAAAAGAATCATCTGTTATTACCACCTCTTTAATCACATATTAGCTGGTAGCAGATTCCTTTGATGAGTTTCACCATTGTTATTTATGAAGAGTAATGCCAGACCAAAAAAGGCTTTCAAAAGAAATGCTTTAAATGCTTAAAACCCAATAAAAAGTTACACAAGCATGAGGAAAAACTGTTTATACAGTTTGACTTCAATTATGTAAGAAATGCATTCATAGACTTGTGGAAAGCAAAAAACTACCATGTTAACAATGGTTATCTCTGGCTGCAAGGCTAGGAGGTAATTCTTCTAATTTTCTCCCTGTGTCTGTCTCTCTTTCTCTGTGTGTGTGTGTGCATGTAGAGTGGTGATTTCTTTAAAATGTCCACAATGGACATACATTAAATCCCATCCCTTCCCCAAACCAGAAGAGTCTGAAAGGGAGACCATATTGATTTCCCTAGAAGAGATTTTAGGAGTAATTTCACTAAGATCCTTCCAATGCTTGAGGAAGCAGAGGGGTCGTCAGCAACCTGCTGACCCTTGTCCCACAGCCCTTGAGGGGAAACTCTGAGGGCAGAAACTCTCACAATTCTGGCAGGAGCCAGAGCTTGGAGGTAACCACAGCAGAGATAATCACACACACTAATAGAGCTTTTAAGTTACAATCTAGTGAATGAGGCTTGGATTGCAGAACCACAGAGCATGATTCCTCAAGATTTGTCATCAAGCTTCAGGACCTTGGCCAGTTCCCAGAGTCTCTCAGGACCTAGGAGTTTTTTATTCTCAAATGAGGAAGTGCAAAAGCTTTTAAGTTTCATTAGGTCCCATTTGTCTATTTTTGCTTTTATTTCCAATATTCTGGGAGGTGGGTCATAGAGAATCCTGCTGTGATTTACGTCAGAGAGTGTTTTTCCTATGTTCTCCTCTAGGAGTTTTATAGTTTCTGGTCTTACATTTAGATCTTTAATCCATTTTGAGTTTATTTTTGTGTATGGTGTTAGACAGTGTTCTAGTTTCATTCTTTTACAAGTGGTTAACCAGTTTTCCCAGCACCATTTGTTAAAGAGGTTGTCTTTTTTCCATTGTATATTCTTGCCTCCTTTGTCGAAGATAAGGGGACCATAGGTTCGTGGATTTATCTCTGGGCTTTCTATTCTGTTCCACTGATCTATATTTCTGTCTTTGTGTCAGTACCATACTGTCTTGATGACTGTGGCTTTGTAGTAGAGTCTGAAGTCAGGCAGGTTGATTCCTCCAGTTCCATTCTTCTTTCTCAAGATTACTTTGGCTATTCAAGTTTTTTTGTATTTCCATACAAATTGTGACATTATTTGTTCTAGTTCTGTGAAAAATACCGTTGGTAGCTTGATAGGGATTGCACTGAATCTATAGATTGCTTCGGGTAGTATAGCCATTTTGACAATATTGATTCTGCCAATCCACAAACACGATATATTTCTCCATCTGTTTGTGTCCTCTTTGATTTCTTTCATCAGTGTTTTATAGTTTTCTATGTATAGGTCTTTTGTTTCTTTAGGTAGATAACAAATGGGACCTAATGAAACTTAAAAGCTTTTGCACAACAAAGGAAACCATAAGCAAGGTGAAAAGACAGCCCTCAGATTGGGAGAAAATAATAGCAAATGAAGCAACAGACAAAGGATTAATCTCAAAAATATACAAGCAACTCCTGCAGCTCAATTCCAGAAAATTAAATGACCCAATCAAAAAATGGGCCAAAGAACTAAACAGACATTTCTCCAAAGAAGACATACAGATGGATAACAAACACATGAAAAGATGTTCAACATCACTCATTATCAGAGAAATGCAAATCAAAACCACAATGAGGTACCATTACATGCCAGTCAGGATGGCTGCTATCCAAAAGTCTATAAGCAACAAATGCTGGAGAGGGTGTGGAGAAAAGGGAACCCTCTTACACTGTTGGTGGGGATGCAAACTAGTACAGCCGCTATGGAGAACAGTGTGGAGATTTCTTAAAAAACTGGAATTAGAACTGCCATATGACCCAGCAATCCCACTTCTGGGCATACACACCAAGGAAACTAGATCTGAAAGAGACACGTGCACCCCAATGTTCATCGCAGCACTGTTTATAATTGCCAGGACATGGAAGCAACCTAGATGCCCATCAGCAGACGAATGGATAAGGAAGCTGTGGTACATATACACCATGGAATATTACTCAGCCATTAAAAAGAATTCATTTGAATCAGTTCTAATGAGATGGATGAAACTGGAGCCCATTATACAGAGTGAAGTAAGCCAGAAAGATAAAGACCAATACAGTATACTAACGCATATATATGGAATTTAAAAAGATGGTAACAATAACCCAATATGCAAAACAGAAAAAGAGACACAGATGTACAGAACAGACTTTTGGACTCTGTGGGAGAAGGCGAGGTGGGATGTTTCAAGAGAACAGCATCGAAGCATGTATATTATCAAGGGTGAAACAGATCACCAGCCCAGGCTGGATGCATGAGACAAGTGCTCGGGCCTGGTGCACTGGGAAGTCCCAGAGGAATCGGGTGGAGAGGGAGGTGGGAGGGGGGATTGGGATGGGGAATACATGTAAATCCATGGCTGATTCATGTCAATGTATGACAAAAACCACTACAATATTATAAAGTAACTAGCCTCCAACTAATAAAAAATAAATGGGAAAAAAATGAGGAAGTAAAGCTGGGTAATCTTTAAAGTCTCTCCCTGGGCAAGAATTCTACTCCGATGTCAATGAAAATGTATTAAGTGCAACAAGGGGAATAATCTCAAAGTCACGGAATGACAAAGTTTATCGGATGTCCCGATGCCACTGGATCCCAGCGAGGGGTGCCACCAGCATGCTTGGGAGATATGAAGGAATCACGGAGGTAGAGAAAGTTGGTCAGGGTTCCCATAGGATGTATGCGAGCTACCCAGAAGACAGGAAAGAAAAGATTAGCGTATGTAAAACCAGAGGGAAGTGGGAAACACAGGAAGCCCATGGCACTGGGATATAGCAGAGGTCACCATTTTTGGTGGAGCCTGAATACCACCTAAGGGAACTGGGCTTTATCAGCAGGCAGTGGGGAGCCCCTGCAGAATAGAAAGTGAGCAGGCTGGTGTTTCAGGAGGGCAGGTGTTGGAGGAGAGGACGGGACAGGCAGGAGGCTGGTGTAGTCATCCAAACAAGATGTAACATGGAGAAGGCAGATATGATGAAATGTCACTGCCTGCCTCCAGCCTTCTGTGTGTGTGTGTGTGCATACACGCTTAGTCATGTCCAACTCTTTGCAACCCGATGGTCTATAACCCACCAGGCTCCTCTGTCTGTGGGATTTTCCAGGCAAGAATATTGGAGTGGGTTGCCATTTCCTACTCCAGTGGATCTTCCTGACCCAAGGATCGAACCTGTGTCTCTAGTGTCTCCTGCACTGGCAGACAGGTTCTTTATCAGGGGCACCACCTGGGAAGCCCTCAGAGTGAAACCCAAAGTCACATGATTTTGCCAGCAGAGTTACAAGTTCCCTCCGCTGTGCTGAAGGGTACATATTGTAAATCCTTGCATTTGAGAAATTCTCATATCACACATAGCTACTTACAGAGGCATTCTTTATCTTATAAATTAATAGGAGCTCTTTATATATCATAAAAAGCTGGAGTAGGAAATGGCAAGGCTGTATATTGTCAGCCTGCTTATTTAACCTATATGCTCAGTCGGACATGACTCAGTGACTGAACAACAACAAGATATCATAAAGACATTGTCATTGTCATTCAGTTACTCAGTTCTTTGCGACCCCAAGGACTGCAGTACATCAGGCTCTCCTGTCTTTCACTATCTCCCAGAGTTTGCTCAAAGTCATGTCCATTGAGTTGCTATCTAACCATCTCATCCTCTGTCATCCTCTTCTCCTTTTGCCTTTGATCTTTTCCAGCATCAGGGTCTTTTCCAGTGAGTAGGTTCTTCGCATAAGATGGCCAAAGTATCAGAACTTCAGCTTCAGCATCAGTCCTTCCAATGAATATTCAGGACTGATTTCCTTTAGGATGGACTGGTTGGATCTCCTTGCAGTCCAAGGGACTCTCAAGAATCTTCTCCAACACCACAATTCAAAAGCATTAATTCTTTGGCACTCAGCTTTCTTTATAGTCCAACTCTCACAAACATACATGACTACTGGAAAAACCATAGCTTTGACTAGATGCAACCTTTGTAGGTAAAGTAATGTCTCTGCTTTTTAATATGCTGTCTCGGTTGGTCATAGCTTTTCTTTCACAGAGCAAGTGTCTTTTAATTTCATGGCTGCAGTCACCATCTGCAGTGGTTTTGGAGCCCAAGAAAATAAAAGTCTCTCATTGTTTCTATTGTTTCCATGAAATGATGGCACTGGATGCCATGATCTTTGTTTTTTGAATGTTGAGCTTTAAGTTAACTTTTTTACTCTCCTTCATTTTCACACTTTCATCAAGAGGCTCTTTAGTTCCTCTTCACTTTCTGCCCTAAGGGTGGTGTCATCTGCATATCTGAAGTTGTTGATATTTCTCCCAGCAATCTTGAGTCCAACTTGTGCTTCATCCAGCCCATAATTTCACATGATGTACTCTGAATATAAGTTAAACAAGCAAGAGTGACAATATCCATGGTTTTCCTCAGTTTTTTTTCCCATAGCATATTAACCAAGATTTACTTTTTACAAACTGTTTCCTCTATTTAGATTTATATCTATTGAGGGAATTCATCTTCATTTTTCTTCCAGAAGATCCAGTCAATTGCTCCCCAAATTAATAAATGAAACATTCTCTCCCCATTGAGTTGAAATATCATTTTACCAGATACACGTATGTGTAGATACTCTATTTTGATCCACTGGTCTAATTTGTCTTGCAAGGCCTGCATATAGTGTTAACGCAGCTTTCTAATTTTTCATATCTGATATGGCAAATCTTCCCATGTTATTCTTCATTTCAACAATTTCTCATCTAGCCTCATAAATTTATATTTTCAGATGAAACTTTGATTGATTTGATCACATTCCTCCCCCCAATTCCACTATTATTCTTACAGGAATTACACTCTAAATGAACTTGGATGACATACCAATTGGTTTAAATGTCTCACTCTTGATTAGATCCAGATCCTTGGGGTAAAATACGGTGACTTGTTCTCCCAGTGCCTGGGCAGGATGCCCAGCTTTACTATAAGAAGCTGGAGTGAATCAGAACACCTCCACACAACTATTATATATAGGATGGATAAACAAGGGCCTACTATAGAGCACAAGGAACTATATTCAATATCCTGTGATAAACATAATGGAAAAATATGAAAAAGAACATATATGTATAACTGAGTCACTTTGTGTACAACAGAAATTAACACAACACTGTAAATCAACTACACTTCAACAAATTTTTTTTTTTAAAAAAGAACACCTGCAATCAATGTCCAGCACAGGGTGGAGTGATTATTTTCCTCTCTGTTCATTCCGGAGGCAGAGAGGACTTCTTGGGGCCTTAGCTGATACATGTCAGTTTCACCCTCAAGAAATTAATAAGACATTAAGCAAGTAATGGGGTCTCTTCCAAGTGTTGCAGATCCCAGTTTACATAACGGGTTACATAATGTCTTTACTTTGTATTGGGTTGGCCAAAATGTTAGTTCAGACTTTTTGGCCAATCCAATATTTTTTTACCTGCTTGATGAAAATGTCAGAGGAGCTTATACCTCACTGCCAAGCTCTCCTGTTCATCAACACATGTTCCTAGTATAATGACATTACCTTCGCAGGTGCCCAAACCAACCCTGGTGCCTTACACAGTTTACCTGGCAAGGGCCATTGCATGTACCCTAATGATGCCAGGCACTGTGTGTGTGTGTGTGTGTGTTAGATGCTCAGTCGTGTCTGACTCTGCACTGTGCTTGCACCCTGTAAATCTTGGTTCACGTCCAACCCACAGTCAAACAAGCTTAACCTTGATGTCAGATCTTCAGCTGCATATTTTAGAAACCTCTCCTCCATCTTTAGTTAAGCCTTTTCTTTAAGATCCAGCTGAACTCTTACCTCTTCCAAGAGGCCTGCCATCCACCTAGTCCATTCAGCTCCCCTGCACCTTGTCAGTACCCCTGCATCTATGATCTATATGTTCAGTTACAACCTCACAAATTCAGTCACAGCTGATATACATTGTTTGGCTTTTTTCCCCTTGTTTAATGTCACAATGTAGGGGGATGGATGGTGGTTGATGGGCAGTCTGAATCTCCAGGCTGCCACAGACTCCACTACACCTTAGAATCTTCCACAGGCCTGAATCACACACTTGCAGCACTGGTGTGACTCTCATGGAAATTGAGCTTGAGACTCTGATACACAACATTTACACACAATTGATACAGAATACTGCAGTATTCTGTAATACAGAACAACAGTATTGTTTGCATGTTTCATAATATTGATGAGGCTTATTGAACACTTACAGAATGCCAGGCATTGTGCTTAGTACTTTGTCTGCCTCAATCCATTTACTTTACACCCTATAAAGCAGGTATTGTTATTATTCTCATTTTACAGCAAGGAGACTGAAGTCCAGGGAGGTAAGTAGCATGCCCACTGTCACATACAATCAGTGGGGGAACAGGGATTCAAAGTCAGGCTTCTGGTGTAAAAGCTAATTTTCCCCACAACACTAATTTTCTCCAAAAGCTAATTTTCCCCACAAATTTTCCCCCCAAAAGCTAGTTTTCCCCACTAATTTTCCCCAAAAGCTAATTTTCCCCACAAATTTTCCCCACAACACTAATTTTCCCCACTAATTTTCTCCAAAAGCTAATTTTCCCCACAACAACAGGGCCATCACTGACACGTCTCGTCTCTCCACTTGATAATGACCTTCACGAACGTGGTCCACAGGCAGAGATCACCTGGCCCAGGGACCAGTGGGGCTGAAATCCAACCCACTGCTCCACCACCTAACCTTGCACCCATGGATCGTGAACAGGCATCTGGAACAGGACTCCCAGAGGACAAAAGTCTCAGGCCTGTGTGTGAACGCCCTTCTCCACAGCTGGTATTAGAACAGGATTTGAACCTGGGAGCTTTGGCTCCAGAGCCCTGCTGTCTGCAGCCGGGGGGGCCCCCTCGTCTTGCTTTTCCTGAAGGCAATGTGTGAGCCAGATGCAGCCCTGAAGATCTGGATATGGTGCATCTCCATCCTCATGACAAGTTCTGGGCCATGGAGGTGAAGTGAAAGTTGCTCAGTTGTGTCTGACACTTTGCAACTCCATGGGCTATACAGTCCATGGAATTCTCTAGGCCAGAATACTGGAGTGGGTAGCCTTTTCCTTCTCCAGGGGATCTTCCCAACCCAGGGACCGAACCAGGGTCTCCTGCATTGCAGGTGGATTCTTTACCAGCTGAGCCACAAGGGAAACCCAAGAATACTGGAGTGGGTAGCCTATCCCTTCTCCAGTGGGTCTTCCCAACCCAGAAATTGAAGTGGGATCTCCTGCATTGCAGGCAGATTCTTTACCAACTGAGCTATCAGGCCATGGAGGAAGGGTTCATAAATATTGATTAAATGAACGTTCTCTGACCTTTATTGCAATCATGCAGCTATCAGCTACCTCCTCCCCTGAGGGGCAATCACAGGCATTGATGACAATCAGCCCAATCAGGGTTCTTTACCTGTTGAGGGCCATCCCCAACGTAGGGCACAGTGGGGGACGCGCGGACCAGCCAGGAGAACTGTCTACACCTGTGTGCCTGCCTTGGGTTTTGTTCCTGCCTCTCCTGCAGGAATTCAGCTTGCTAGGAGGCAGTGTGGTCCACCGCCCAACAGCAGGGTTCTGGAGCCGAAGGGCCTGAGTTCACATCCTGTTCTAACCCCAGCTGTGCAGAAAGGCACTCACGCAGCGGGCCTGAGGCTTCCGTCCTCTGGGAGGCCTGCTCCAGATGCTGGGCCATGGCTGGTGTCTGGAAACTCAGATTTCAGAGGGTTTCCACCATCCCCTGATAAGTGGGGTTCATGGGGCCTAAACTGCTGTGCATACAGCGTGGTTTACACTCAACACACACTGTCCTGCCGGCAGCTGCCAGGCACTGGGTCTCTAATGACTTCCCTGATGGACAGCAGTTCACATGCGATCACAACTCCATGCTGGAGGAATTCAGCGTGCCCTGAGTGTCTCCAGTGGGAGAGAACCCGGCAAGCCTGTACCTGGGGTCTCCAGAGCCCGTCCTGCATGTCTGTTCCCTGTGCTTACTCTTCTCTCCATCCTTTCTCTATCACACATCAGCCTGGGTAGACAATGTGTGCAGTGCTTTGGGTTCTCCTAGGAAAACTCTGCACCTGGGGGTGATCTCGGGAGCCCCGACACATGGTCATGTGACCTTGGGCAAATGCCTTGACCTGGGCATGCCGCAGTTTCCCCATCTAAGAAATGGATGTTCAATCTATCCCCCAAGATTGCAGTGAAGATGTCATGATTCAGCAAATGTAAAATCCTTGGCCTGGCAATTACTGGGAGGCTTCCCAGGTGGCGCTAGTGGTAAAGAATCCACCTGTCAATGCAGGAGGCAGAAGAGATATGAGTTGGGTCCCTGGGTCTTGAAGATACCCGGAGGAGGGCACAGCAACCGCTCCAGTACTCTTGCCTGGAGAATCCCATGGACAGAGGAACCTGGTGGGCTCATGGTCCATAGGGTCACAAAGAGTCGGACATAACTGAAACAACTTAGTATGCATGCATGCACTGGGGATTTAAGAAATGTGGACTGTGTTTATATGATGAAGAAACACTTGATGAACATGTGAATGAATGGATGCATGAGCTGTGGGCGAGTGAATGATGAAGAAAAAGGGAGAAGTGTTCATGGTGGACCACAGAAGCAGGTCTCTAGGCCCTGGGAAGCTCTGGGAAGATAAAACATGGACCACTCACCGGCCACGGGCAAACACTGAAGGGCAAGTATGGCCTGCTGAACAGACGGGTGGGCGGGGCCTCAAGCTGGTCCCAGGCAGTGACCAACCCATCTGGCCCAGATGAAGGGGGATTCAGAAAACCAGCCAGGCAGCCCCCAGGCCACACTGGGGAACCCCAGACCGCAGGGAACCCTGCAGCCTCAGCTCGGGTCTAGGAGGCTAAGGCCAGCAGGGGCCCCCTCCCCTGGCCTCTGAGGACAGCAAGAGACCACAGACCACAGACAGAAAGAGACGCTCTGGGGCATAATGTGGGTGTCCAGCTCAAAGGTTTTCTCTTACCATGATCTTTTCTTCTGCTGTTATGGAGAAGGGGGCTTTTAGCTGGGTTCTGTTCTAGAAAAAAGCACAAAGAAAGCAGTTCAGTTAACCGGTTTTGGCATCTGAGACACGGGGTAACATGTGGTCTGTTTCCGACCCGCCCACCTGGAGCTACAGTGGATTCTTGACCGTAGGGGGCAGGGGAGGGGTCAGAGCTGGTGGTGGTCTTAAAGTCTCTTCGGGCAAAAGGTCTGTGGAACTGTGATGCCTTCTCTCCCCGAGGCATGTGTGAAATCCAGACACCAGTTTCCCTAACGGCCAGGGAAACACAGGCATCATACCCCGGTGGTGAAACACTTGGAGGCGGTGAGGTCAAGGGAAAGGAATGACCCTGAGCAACTACCCTCTCCCTCCAGGATCTGGTCTGCCCCCTGCAGGAAGGAGGCGAGAACTGCAGGCTCTGACGTCGCCACTGAGGTCCCCTCTCATTCCAGTGCTCTCCACCCCCCAAGCCCCAAATGCCTAAACACCCACTCCCATACTTTCTAATACTCCTCTGCTTAGAAAACATAGGGAATGAAAGGTGAGCGTTATGAGTGCTATCTATCCAACCTCGTGGTATCTCAGGAGACCCAACACGAGAACATGCTTCTTTCTGGGGCTGGAGGCAGCATATCTTGCAACTGAAAGGCCGTGCAGTGGAGCGGAAAGAAGCAGATTATGCAGGTTCATGCGGGGCTTCATCATTCTCCAGCACTCTGGCTTTGGACAAGGTACTGGCCTCTCTGTGCCTCAGTTTCCTCATCTGTACAATGGGAATTTTGTTCATCTCGTAGGCTGGCTGTGAGGATGAATCAGAAGAGTGCCTCGCCCACAAGGAGGAGTGCTATGAGTGCATGAATGTTGCTGGGTGTAGCGGGTGGTGATCGTGGTGGCTGTATCATCGTAGATAACCTGGTCTGGAGACTTGGAGCCAGAATCCAGTGAGCTAGGCAACCCCTGTTTAATTCCATAATGGCCACTCTAGGGGCATTTTCCCCTGACCTGAGCGATGGTCCACCCAAGGCAGGAAACCCCCTGATCCATGTCCTACAGCTGTTAAGGCGGCTATACTGGGAGCACTGGGGCATCCCAAACCCATCACAGGCCAGGTGGACAAGCTGATGGAGGGAAATCAAAATGCTACAAGTTTTCTTTTTTTTTTTTAAGCTTTCTTTTTAAGGAAGGAAATGGACGTGAGAGATGGACCATAAAGAAGGCTGAGTGCCCAAGAATTGATGCCTTCAAATGGTGGTGCCAGAGAAGATTTTTGAGAGTTCCTTGGACTGCAAGGAGATCAAACCAGTCAATCCTAAAGGAAGCCAACCCTGAATATTCTTTGGAAGGACTAATGCTGAAGCTCCAATACTTTGGCCATCTGATGCAAAGAGCTGACTCACTGCAAAAGACCCTGATGCTGGGAAAGACAGAAGGCAAAAGAAGAAACAGGCATGAGATGGCTAGACAGCATTACCAACTCAATGGACATGAATCTGAGCAAACTCCAAAAGATAGTGAAGGACAGGGAGGCCTGGCATGCTGCAGTCCATGGGGTTGTAAAGAGTCAGACACAAACTTAGCAACTGAACAACAATGGAAATTAAAACACAGACACACATCTTTAAAGACGAGACACCTATGAAGCAATCACTTGGCCCTTCCTGTTTCTGAATCGTATGTGCTTCAGAGTGTCTGTGGTGTCCCGTGAGTTTCAGGGTCTTCTGAACTAGTGGGTTTGAAGGCTGGCTTCCTCTCTCTTTTCTCTCCCTCTGGGTCCCTCCTTGCTGTTTCTTGACACCCAAGGTCTAAACAGAGAGGGGCTGAAAGTGTGCTACACAGCCTGTCTCCATCTCTTTGCAAAACAGAAACCATCAGCCTACATCCACTATATAAACTTCAAGGCTTAAGAAACATGTTTTAGAGCACAGCCTGAAGCCGGGAAACAAGGACCATGTGAGGGCCAGGGATGGTTTTCCAAGGTGGGCAGGATGTTTACACAATATACAGTAAGGAACTGGAGATAGATGTTCTAGATTTTTCCCTCTTGACCTCCCTTGTGTCTCTGTCCTGTCTCATGTACCCTTGTATGAATTTGAGGTGCATGTGTCTATATCTATGTGCACATGTGTATACATGTGTGTATGCCTGTGTTTAAGTTTAAGAAAGTAGTATCCAGACTCAAACACAGTGCATTTCTGACAGTACTTCCCTCCCGTGGTGAGGATTAGAAAGTGGTAACTATTTTTATTGCTCTCGTACCATTTTAAAATGTCATAACTGGAAGAGATGAGTTTGAAGGGAATCTTTTGACACCCCCGCCCCATTTTGCAAGTGGGAAAACTTGAACTCAGAAACACGGAACCGTTCTAAAAACACAGCGAGGGCAGCATTTCAGCCTCTGAAGTATCAGACACCAAGTCCATGGCAACGTGAAGAATTTCACCCCATTATGCAACTGCATTTTAAAATAATTCCTTTATTCTCCCATCTGTAGTGTGAGCCTCTTTACAGCCGACAAGCAGAGCAGACCAATGTTCTTATGTGGAGTTGACAAGATTTTCCCTCAGACTTAGATCATTTTCAATTCCAAATACACTGGACCTTCTCTCCATCCTAGAGGAAGGCCCAGGAGTCACCCAAAGAAACTCTGAAGTCCAG
Organism: Cervus elaphus; assembly: GCF_910594005.1. NCBI lineage: Eukaryota > Metazoa > Chordata > Mammalia > Artiodactyla > Cervidae > Cervus > Cervus elaphus. The sequence goes on from NC_057820.1 coordinate 13,357,366, forward strand.
CTGGGTGAATCAATTAGAGAACAAAGCATAGGAGCTTTATCCAGCACTTATCCACTCAGCAAACACTGAGCTTTCTAGGAACCTTTTCTAAGGCAGGTCTAAGAAAGGTGATGCTGGCAGTCTAATGCAAGCAAGTAGGAGCCTAGAACACGCAGCATGAAGTCTGGAGCTCCAGAATCTCCACTCTGTCCACAAAACTGCCCAGAGAGAGCTCTTGAAGGCTTGGAAGGGAAAGGAAACTGAAAACCACATGCAAATATAAAATCATCGCTTTTATCCCCACAAGAGACGGGAGACATAGAACAGTCTCCCTTTTTATTGATGAGAAACTGGAGGCTCAGAGAAGTCAAAAAAGAAAAAAAAAAAAAAACACACCAGCCCAAGAATCATCAGTTCACTGATTTATTCATGTACTCACTCAGCAAATAATTACTGAGCACCTACTGTGTGCAGGGCTCTCCTTTTGGCACCAAGAACAGAGATTGGGAGTGAGACCGATGGGGTTTCAAGGAGCAACATCCTAGTGGGAGGATGGAGAGTTACTAGGGTGATGAGGTTGATACAACACACACAGGTGCCAAGCAAAGCAATGGACAAGACCCGTTAGGGGGTCACAGCCAGGGAGCCCCGACTCCACGCCTCCCATTGCCCCCCAGCCTCCCCAGGCTCTTCAGGGAGGTGTGAAGCCACCTTGGCTTAAAGTCTTAATGCCCCTATCCAGGGAGTTTTTGATTTCACTGGGTTTCTGCATTTTTCACTGTGGGTTTCTGACTGCTGCCTTTATCTTAAATTTTGATTTTAGCATATCTGGTTTCCTGTCCTTTGAAATTCAGATGGTACTTTTTTTCTGGGCCCTTTTATTTCCCTTTTTTTTTTAACCCTTCTTTGTCCTCATTCTTGACTTTGCACTTAATTGTTTTCTGAGACATTCGTCTTTTCTGACAGTTTCATAGGGCTTTCTCCTATCTGGTCTTTACCTTTATGGAATCTTTCATTTTATTTAATTTTATCCAGGATTAGTTTTCTTATTGCAGCAGGAACACCGCACACAGGCCTCTCAGCCTCGGATGGAAGGAGCTGGAGCTGTGAGGTCTGATTTTGGTTTTGCCATGTGACCTGGAGTAGTCACGCTGGAAGCCTCATTTTCCACATCTGTTATGAAAAGTACTTCCTCCAGGGGCTGCAGTCTGAACAAAATGACCAGAGTAACTGCAACGCAGCAGATCCAGGTTCAATCCCTGGGCGGGGAAGACCCCCTGGAGAAGGGAATGGCTACACACTCCAGTATTCTTGCCTGGAGAATTCCATGGACAGAGCAGCCTGGCGGGCTACAGTCTATGGGCTGCAATGAGTAGAACACAACTGAGTGACTTACACACACACACACACACAACTAGAACACAGGCTCCATGAGGACAGGACACATCTCCTTCTCTGGATCCCCGGGGTGCAGAGCGCCTAGCATGGGCCATGCACCAACCACACTCACCACCTACATGGATCAACAAAAAAGTGAACGGAAAATGAAAATGCTAGCGGTAATGGGGTTACAGGTTGAATCACATTCCCCCAAAATCCATACTTGAGGCCCTGACCCCAGTATCTCAGAATGTGTCTGAATTTGGAGATAGAACCTTAACAGACGCGATTAAGGTAAAGCGACTCCATCACGGTGGACTCTAACCCCCGGACAATTGTCCTTATTAGGAGACTAGGACACAGACACACACGGAGGGATGACCACGTGAGGACACAGACAGCAGACAGCTGTCTACAAGCCAAGGAGAGAGGCCTCAGAAGGACTCAGCCTTGCCCACACCTTGACCTGAACGTCCAGCCTCCAGGGCTGTGAACGAACTAATTTCTGTTGTTTGTGAGCCAACTGGTCTGCGGAACATTTTCACAGCAGCTCTAGCAAACCAGTACCAATAGAAGGTATATGGTTGAATGCTTACTACACACAAGACATGGTGATGAGCAATTAACATCTATGTAAATAAATTTTTTAAAAAAGAAAAAAACTACGTAGAAATGTGTAAATAAATATGAGAACATGCCAAAAAAAAGAAAAAAGAAATTAATGTCTATGGATGACATATCTCGATAATCAGGTCCATAGAGGTTACAAGGAGCTAAAAGGGAGCCTGGTTCACGGCAAAGTGTATGAGATTCTGGGACCCATTCACTAATCCAGAATTCGGCATCACTGAATGAATGGAGGATGGAAGGAAGAAAAGCATGAACAACGGATAATGTGCTCGAGGTTTCTAAAACAACAATGATGAGACAGAAACCACAAGTAACACAGACAATACCAGTGACGAACTCTGGAAGGAGAGCTGGGCAGGAAGCAGCAGGATGTCTCCACTCCCGACGTCTCTGGCCTCGAGCGAAGCTGTGTAGCTGACGGAGAAGGAGTCTCCAACTGTTCAGAGAGAAGGCACGTGCGGTCAGCAGGGGAGTCCCTGCACACCCAAGACACGGCATCACAGCTCCTTAGATCACATACTTTTTAGCACGGAGAGTAAATCAAGCAGGCGTGCTCTTGGCCAACTCTGCTTTTACTTGGAAGGGCTGTCAGCAGGTGCAGGGAGCTTTACCTGGGCCCCCAAACCATCCAGAAATGCCTGGGCCTGGGCGGGTCAGCCTCCCTAACTCAGGATGTATTTAGCTCATCCACTTAGGAAATCCAGAACCTTTCTGTTTTGTTTGGAGTCCAGCTGGGGAACCTATTTATTCCCACTGATCCGATGCACACAATGAAGGAAAAGTCTTTACAGAACTTTTGGGCAACACTAGCTGCCACTTTGACGCCTTCAGGCAGCCTGGTCCTGGGAGCCCAGCACAAGGCACAGAGAGGCAGCACCAGAACAGGTCCGGGAGAGGGAGAAGAAGGCCACTCGGGCCCACGGAGGGTCCCCTCTAATCTCATGGTCACTGGTTGGTCCTTAATTACACAGAGAAGCTTCTGTAGAAGACAGGGTTTCTGACTCAAGTGGGTCACCTGCATTGCGGGCAGACGCTTTACCGTCTGAGCCACGAGGAAAGCCCCTTAATAAGAAGCCAGGACTGAAACGTCAGCTATTAGGAGAAGGCGCCTCTGCAATAGGGAGAGGTCACACCCCAGGGTGAACCAGTGGGCTCTGGAGTTATGGGTGGGGAACTCCCTTTCTTTAGAAGGCCTCCCGGAAGTGGGTGTCACAGCACCCCCAGTTCACAGCTGCAGGGGCTGAGGTTCAAGGATGTGCAGAGTGCACGTGTCAAGAGCAGAAGTCAGCAAGTTCATGGGCGAAGTGTGTGGTCCTGGCTCCGAGCAGGTGAAGTGCAGGAGTGGCAGGTGAGTGAGGGGCAGGGAGCACAGAAGGGTCCTCCAGGGGGACACAATAGCAGGAGCTGATGCCGAGCCGTGGGAGGAAAGTGCCCAGTTCGGGATGGTAGGAGCACGGACCACACAAGGCCACTGGAGCAATAAAATGAGAGGCAAGGAGAGTGCCAGGCCATGTCCCCTTGTTCAGACTCTGCAGTGACTCTGTGAGGCTGGGGGACTCACGCCACGTCTGCGCAAGCTCAGAGACATGCAGTGATTTCCGGAGGCCACGCAGCTTGGAAATGGCCAGGAGTCAAGGGAGCTCTGTCTGAGATCGAGTCTGGGCTCTGCTCTCAGCCCTACATTCCTGTCTCTAAGCATGAACTTAAGAACTTAAGAAAAAGGAGATTTATTTTTACATCATTCAAGAAAGGCACTGAAGATCACTTAGCTGAGATATACCATGACAGTTTTTATAGCATTGCTTAAACCAGCGCCAGCAAAGAGGTCACTACTTGTGGGCCAACTCCACTGACAGCTTCTGTCAATAGTATGGTGTTAAGATGGATTCTGGGGTTTCATCTAGACTCAGAAAGAGTGGTGGCATTCATGAGCAACGTGGGCCATGTATATGGAAGTGGACAGGTCAGTAAGAGTCCCAGGCCTGTGAGTGGCACTATAGCATCATGGGTACGGGGTGGATGGAGAAGTCAGACTGAGTTTGTCTCAGCCTTGACTGCCAACCCTGGGCCTTGGGTAAGTTCCTCATCACCTTAGTTTCTACATCTGTAGACAAGGCACCTTCTCAGAATAAAAGAAGTCCCGCCTTTCTAGGAAAACTGACAACTCTGAAGTCAGAGTAACAACTGCATCCAAGAATTATTATTTTTTTAAATTACTTGTTTACTTTTGGCTGTGCTGGGCCTTCACTGATGTGCAGGCTTTTCTCTAGTTGTGGCTAACGGGGGCTACTCTCTAGCTGTGGTGCATGGGCTTTTCATTGCGGTGACTTCCCTTGTTGTGGAGCATGGGTTCTAGGGCGCATGCATTTCAGTAGCCGGGCTCCCAGGCTCTAGAGCATGGGCTCAATAGTTGTGATGCATGAGCTTAGTTGCTCTGCGCTCGTGGGATCTTCATGGATCAGGGATCGAACCCGTGTCTCCTGCATCACTTCAGAGCCACCAGGGAAGCCCCCAGAATTGGTTTTAAATCTCCTTAATTAACCAACGACAAGCTCACTTCAAGAAACACACCTCTGAAAGCCAACCAGTGATGGTGTCATGCTTTGAACGGGAGCTAATTAGCAGCAGAGTTACTCCCGTGAACACAGCTGAACATGTCAAGAGCACGCTTCCTGGGCTGATGCCAAACCCCTCCTGTGTCTGTCCAGCACTTCCCCAACAAGCTCTTCATTTCACTGAGTGATGGTCATTTTGATCATCCAGCTGGTGGATACAGTGGGGTTCACTATAATCTCTTTGTGTATGTTTGAAATTGTTCATAATAAACTTTGAATGCATGTATTTTAAAACTCCTTCCCTAAATCCCACCTCTCTTAACCTAAGTGACAAACCAGCTTCCTGGTTACAGAAACTGTGCTGGGGTTTCCTCCTCTGATGACCCACCAGCAGATTCCATCATGAGAATCCACGGCATGAACACAAGTCACATGTCTGAGAAGACGCCTGCTGCCTATCCCGTGCTCTGTGCTATCTGTACATATCTCCATCATGCCCCACCCTTAACTTTCTACACGTGGCTATTACCTTGCAGAAACTTCTTCCTGAAAGCCTGGAAGCCTCTTGAGGTCTGGTTTCCAGCCGACTCCCTAATAGTGAGGCCAGTAATGTTGTCCAGTAAGAGCAGGTCGGAGAGGTTGGCAGCCGTGGGTGTCCTGGTATTGTTCACAAACAGTCGCACGTGGGCTGATGGCCACTCACCCTGCACAGACACCTAGGACAGGAGGGGAAGTGAGGCCAGACTCACTGGTGAGCCCGACTTCCCAACACAAGGTCCCAGCTCGACTTGCACCCACTAGGTCTGCAGGCAGAGGGAAGGGATTATGGTCTCACGAAGGTTCTAGAATTTATCGGGTCTGATATCAAACACCCCAGGAGAATTTTGACTCCCTCTTGACAAGCTGTTGCTCAGATCATTTCAAAGAAACCAGGACCCTGAAATGCAGTAAAACCACAGAGAAACTTGGATGAAGAAACATCCATGCATGGGACCACAGTAGGAGAGATTGTCACAACTGGGGTCACCAAAAAAAACAAACAGTAGCGCTTTCTTAATTCATTATTTTGAAGATTCAGTCCCAGCCAGTCCAGGTCCTCTGACTGCCATTCGATCTCCAAGTTTGCCCTGAGCTGGTCTCCTGTCTCCTGGCCAGTCGCCTTCCAGGTTCTGCCCACCCATGTGCTTGCATAGCTAGCTTATTCAAAGCCAGTGGCCCATCTCCAGCTTGGCTCCCCACCTGGCCTCTGCCACCTTGTTCTGCCCCCTCTCTCAAAGCCTATTTCCCACCATTCCTGCCCTTCCTTCACCCCAGCTCTGCTGAAAGAGACAGAGGAGCTGAGAAAAGAGAGGGAAGCCATGTACAGCCCCAAGAAGAGTGAGCTCTAGATTGTAATAAGTTAAAAAAAAGCAAATTGTAAAACTTGGTGTATAGGGTAGTCACCTACATAAAAAGGGGAAGAAAGAAGGTAGGTGTATGTATGTACACATGGGCACACACACACACACACTTATAACCACACTCATGTAGCAGGAAACATTTCTAGGAGGACACAGGAGAAACTGGTAGCTCCAACTATATTCCAGGAAGCGAATCAAGAGAGCCAAGGGCCTGGGCCTCAATGAGAGCTGTGCAGTACACGGTTAGCTAAGCAGACCTGGACTGTCCAAACCCCGCCTATCCCAAAGAGACGACCAGCTCCTGAGAGACTGGCTCTGAAAGCCGTGGAATATCTTGTCTGGTAAGAGTGTCTTGCTATACTTATGGCCTTGGGCCACCCCAGGTAGTCTGCGCTAACCATGTAATTCATGGCGGGGGCCTTGAGCCAAGCTGAGTTCAGGTGACCTGAGTACCTGAGGTCAGTGACGTGAGTGCTCCATGCCTACATGATGGCTCCTCAATAAAAATCCTGCACTCCACGGCTCGGGTGAGCTTCCCTGGTGATGTCACACACCATTGCTAGGAAAAATTAAATGCTGTTCCTTCAACTCCACTGGGAGAAGACCAGGTGTCTTGGGCCTGGTCTCCCCAGAACTCTGTCCTAGGAGCTCTTGGCTTTGCTGACTATAATCTGTATCGTTCTGCTGTAATAAACTGTGACTGTGAGTAGAGCAGCTCTTCTGAGTTCCCTGAGTCCTTCTCGGGAACCACTGAACCTGACGATGGTCTTGGGGACCCCCAACACAAGGGTCATGAGAAGGTCATCTCAAGAGATTAGTAAGAATCAAAGACCTAAAGATATTACATAAATCTGTAAACTGTTGGCACCATATCAATGTTAAAATCTGGGAGAAAATACATGCTTTCTTTCCCATTTTAAATAATCACAGAGGATTTTCAGTAACGATTTTGTTGTTAACAAAAAAAATCTTAGTCTGGTGCTTCCATATAAAATATGGGATCTCTATGGGTCACTTCATCACCCGTGTCCAGACGTGGGTAGACAGCCATGTGATTTGCCAGGTCTTTAAATACAAAACTCTGCTAATAAATGATTTCAGCAAATTCAATTACTTTCTCTTTAAGCATAAACCACCAGTGAACACTCACCACTGCACATTTCTGAAAAATGACTCCATTCTCAGAAGTCCCTTGAATGTCTCTTGAAATGTCTCCATACTACAATAAAATGTAGAACTTATTAGAAAATGAAAAACATTTCATGCTACACATGTTAAATACAAGTACAAGATGAACTTTTAAAAGTTGGGGGAGGTTGGAGGAACTTCCCTGGCGGCCCAATGGTTAAGACTCCACGCTTCCAAAGCAGGGGGTGCAGACTAGATGCCTGATCTGCGAACTAAGATCCCACATGCTGTGGGATGTGGCCAAAAAATAAGTAAAAGGCGGGGTAGAAGGGTTGCCTCTGTAGTCATGCATTTTGACCCTGAAGATTTTTTTTTTAAGTCTTACAGAACTGGAACTTAAAACCTACGAATAAAGAAAAATGTGGACATGTGATGACATGGGGTTGTGTCCTGTTCAGAGGTACGTGCCAATGACATCTTTGTCACAGGGACTCAGCGAAGCAGGGCTGACACTTCAGCAGGAGGAATGTGAGCAGAGCTATGGAAAAATCCTTTAAAGACTGCTCACATATCCTGGCTTCCTAGGCCTTGTCATTGTTCAGTTGCTAAGTTGTGTCCAATTCTGTGCCATCCCACGGATTGCAGCATGCCAGACTTCCCTGTCCTTCACAGTCTCCTTGAGTTTGCTCAAATTCATGTCGATTAAGTCAGTGATGCTATCTAACCATCTCATTCTCTGCCACCTCCTTCTCCTTTTGCCTTCCATCTTTCCCAACAACGTGGTCTTTAGTAGTAAAGAATTTGCCTGACGATGCAGGAGACGCAGGAGATGCAGGTTTGATCCCTGGGTCAGGAAGATCCTCTAGAGGAGGAAATGGCAACCCACTCCAGTATTCTTGCCTGGAGAATCCCAAGGACAGAGGAGTTTGGAGGGTTACAGTTCATGGGGTTGCACAGAGAGACTCAGACAAGGCTGAGTGACTGAGCAGCTCAACACGCACATGTCCTGAGTGGGGTACACAAGCCACACAGCAGGAACCGAGTGAACACGGACCATGGTGTGTTGGGGTGCTTCTTGTGAGCTGGATCGCTCACTAACAGGCAGAGAATCCACCCAGGATTGGCCTCCCGCAGCCCCATGAGCGGCTTCCCTGGTGGCTCAGTGGTAAAAAATCTGACTGCAATGCAGGAGACCCGGGTTTAATCCCTGGGTCGGGAAGATCCCTTGGAGAAGGGAATGGCTACCCAGTCGAGTATTCTCGCCTGGAAAATCCATGGATAGAGGAGTTTGGTGGGCTACAGTCCATGGGGTTGCAAAGAGTTGGACACGACTGAGCAATTCACACACACACAGCCCCATGACGCCTCCCCTGGAAACCAATGGAAAGCCAGGGCTCACCCACTGGATGCCAGCCCCGCTGCTCCTTGTCAACATAGCTGATACCTGTTTGTTTTCATCCTTGCACAAGCCCCTTGACCCCAGGCCATGCATCCCCACTGTCTGCCCCACCCACCTTCATCTGCGGTGGGTGGAGCCATACTGTGAATCACAGACCAAGGCAGCTCTCAGTGATACCGAAAATCCTAACAATGGCTATTCTTTCCCAAGTTCCGGGCGTATACCTGTCACTGTACACACATGAATTCTATTTCTCCCATTTTACAGATGAAGAAACTAAGGCTCATGGAGGTTAACCACCTGCCCAAGGTCGCACAGGTAGGAAGCTTGTACTCTGCCCAGGCAGTGTGCTGGTTAAAGCTCCATATGCTATGATAGGATAGGTATAGGTAGGTATAGGTATAGATAGGATAGGTATAGCTCCATATGCTGATTCTCCCGTAGGGCACACTCCCTCTCCAGAGCATCACTCTCTCATTGTATATAGTATAGAAACGAACAAAGATGCAGAGAGCAGAATTGATGTTCTGAGAACACTTTGACCACAGGCAGCAGCATGAGCTGTTGAGGCCTTTGATTCTGGCTGAGTCTCTGTCCATGACCCCACCCTCATGCTTTGACATGCCAGGACCCCAGCAAGTCCTTGAGGGCGGGCATCTGGCTTTCTAGTCTTCAGATCCCCACCCAGTATCCTGCATATGACAATCAGATAAACACAGTTTGCTGGGCAAAGACACACAGGAGGGGGATGGAGCATGGACTGGAAAGCGGATGACCACCATGGTGGCTAGATGCAGCTCGTCCTAAAGCCCAGAACCTGGGAACCTGACCCTATTTGGAAAAGTCATCTTTGAAGATGTAATTAAGCAAGGCTCTCAAGATGAGGTCATTCTGGATTTCAGGTGGGTTGGATTTAGCCAGGTCCTAAATCCAATGACAAGTGTCCTCATTAGTGACAGAAAAGGAGAAGACATGCCCACAGAGAAAAGGATACAAGAAGGTGAAAGGAGAGTATAACAGTAAATGTTAGGGGTCAACTGGCTAGCCGTGGTTCCCAGATACTTGGTCAATTACCTCTTGATGTCACTGTGAATGTATTTTTTAGATGAGACTTAACATTGAGGTCAGTGGACTCTGAAGGAAGCTGATGATCCATCATGGTGTGGATGGGCCTCACCCATTCAGGTGAGGTCTTAACAAAAAAGATGAAGGTTTCCCCTAAGGAAAAGTGCATTCTGTGCGGAGACCTTTGCAACTTGAGTATCAGCTCTTCCTTGGGTCTCCAGGCCACACTTGGAGATTGTGGACTTTGCCAGCTCCTACAATCACATAAGCAATTTCTTGAAGTAAATCTCCCCCTCCCTCCTTCACATACGTGTGTGTGTGTATCTCTGTGTGTGTGTGTGTATACACACATCCTACAGGTTTTGTTTCTCTGTAGAATCCCAATATAAAGATTGGAGTGATGCAGCCACAAGCCAAAGAAAGCTACCGAAGCTGAAAGAGATAAGGATGGATTTTCCCCTACAAGCTCCCAGTAACAGCACAGCTCTGCTGACACCCTGACTTTGGCCTTCCTGCCTCTAGAACAAGGAGAGAATAAATTTCACTGTTCTAAGCCACCACGTTGGTGATAATTTGTCATACAACTATCTGATACAAAATGTAGGAGATTAACACAAAATGTAGCCGAGGGCCAAGGAGGAGCTTGGAGCCGTGGTAGCCTGTTGGCTGAACCCAGTGGTTCTCAAGCCATTTTAAGTCATGGCAGTTTAGGTGAGAGTCAGCCTCACGTGGCACCAACACCTTACACAGTATGAAGAACATTGGGAGCAGGGACAGCGGCTAAGAGCAGGGGCCCCACATCCTAGTTCTGCCACTTCGACCCATGGGACCCTGAACAAACTCCTTAATCTCTCCAATCTTCAGTTCCTATCTGTAAAAAAGGAATAAAAATAGTACCTGTTTAAGAAACTTATAATGAGGCTCCAGTGAGATTGTGCATAGAAAGCGCTAAGCCCATGGCTTTTCCGGTAGTCATGTATGGATATGACAGTTGGACAATAAAGAAGGATAAGCGCCCAGGAATTGATGCTTTCAAACTGTGGTGCTGGAGAAGACTCTTGAGAGTCCCTGGGACTGCAAGGGGACCAAACCAGTCAATCCTAAAGGACTCAGTCCTAAATAATCATTGGAAGGACTAATGCTGAAGCTGAAGCTCCAATACTTTGCCCACCTAATGCAAAGAGCTGACTCATTAGAAAAGACCCTGATGCTGGGAAAGATTAAGGGCAGGTGGAGAAGGGGACGACAGAGGATGAGATGGTTGGGTGGCATCACTGACTCGATGCACATGAGTTTGAGCAAACTCCAGGAGATAGTGAAGGACAAGGAAGCCTGGCATGCTGCAGTCCATGGGGTCGCAAAGAGTTGGACATGACTGAGAAACTGAATAACAACATGCCTGGCGAGCTGAAAATACTTTTTAAACATTTGGCACCATTATCAGTAGTAGCGTTTTTATAACAGGTGCAAGTGAATCGATCCGGTTAAAGCAAAACTCTATGCACTGCTTTAGCACCAGCAGATGAGGCTGCCTCATGCTCAGATTCACACATCCTATTCATCTAAATGCTGTATATCGTATAGAAGAAGCAGCTCTCTGTAAAGAAAAATGGATTTGCTCCCTAATGATAACTATATTTAGTGAACGAGAAAGAATAGGTGTTTTTTGGAGGAGGAACAAAAGCCTGTGACATTTTCTACACAAGTGGTCCAAAACCGGTTTCTTTACAACTTCTGATATGTCTTTAAAAGAAATGAACATGTCACTTACCAGGCGGTGTGTTACAGCAGAGTCTCTTTTAAACAAGGTCTTCCTAGGCCATGAGTGTGTAAAAGCAAAGACGGAATGAATCCATGGCCCACTAGAGGCTGCAGAAGCCAGGGGTGGGTTAAAGACTTCAATTTCCTTACTGAATTTCATCCCAAATGGTGCCTCCTCTGCAAAACAGCAACGTGCATGCATTACATAATACCAAAAGGCAATGATTAAACTCTGGAAGCAAACCACATGATACGTGGCAGGCATTTGGAAAATCTTTGCTGAGTAAGTGAACAAGGGTGTGAATGAATGAATGACTTCTCTCTTTGCCAAGAAGGTGAGAAGTTCTCATTGGGAGTCATAGAGCTTAAGAAGAGTTTCTTGAAGTGTGTGTTTCTTACCTGAGCTATAGGCATAAATGTACACTCCTGGCCCCCCTCTAGACTGACTGAGTCAGGAACCGTTAGGTAAGGGAGGAGGCATGGGTGATTCCTACATACCTAGCATCAGAGGGCCCTAGGTTCCAGTCCTGGCTCTGTCACTCGCCAGCTATGCCCTTGGAAAACCTCTAACCACTCTGTAAATTCCTGTTTTGAAGTGACCAGAATTGTGGAGTCGTGCCTTTTCAACATTTATCTTCTGTCCAAGTACAAACTGTATATGGACTGAGAATGAATCCTGTTTTTCACTCTTCCTTACACGGAGTATTATCTGATAGCAAGGTCTTTAGAACTGCTTTGGAACCCCGTTTATAGAATTTCCAAATAAATGTAGGAAAAATTAAAATTTAAAAAAAAGAATGTGGAACTGGATCCTGGATAAAATCAGTATCCTTTTTCCCAGAATAGTATCTGTGGTTCAGTTCACAACATTGGAATGGGGACAAAGGTGAGCATCTGGGGATCGAGAGCCCTCACCATGGAAACCACCAGGCGCTTTCCCAGGCTCAGTTGGGACTGTTCGAGTCAATCACACAAGTGGGACAGAACACCCACCTCCAGACCCCAGTCCAGTCCTTCGGGCTACGGGACAAAGACTCACTGGACTTCAAATCTTAAGGCCACTCTGGGCTTTGTCTCTGGTGTGGGTGTCTACGCCCCTGCTCCTCCAGGCGCTCAGAAGGCCCAGCCGTGGGCTCTGATGGAGACCTGAATGAGGACTGACACTGCTACTGTCCACAGACAGTACAGAAGGAAATCAAGCTCTGACCTGACCACCACCTCCCACCGCGTCACTACCCAGCGGTCTCCCCACTAGCGTGCTGTCACGTGGGTCATCGGTGGTGAATCTGCAGCTGTTTGAATGCACCCTGGCTCCCTCACCTCTGGGCTGCCACATGCCTGGAAGCCTCTCCCTGTTTCCTTCTCCTGCTAGTTGCTACTTCTCAGGACTCAGCTGAGACGCAACACCTCCTCCAGGAAGCCCTCCCTGAAGCCTTCCCAGTGACCTCATTCCTCCACCCTCTGCTCTCACTACAACCACAGTCCTGAGTGCACGGCCCTCCCTTATCCAAAACGTCTGCTTAATTAGTGACCAAAAGTTTCCCATGATTATCGTGATATCACCTCAATCTATTTTACTCAAATGAAAACACCGGATTTTGTAAACTTCTATAAAGTCTTTTGTAAAGACTGCTTGTTGCTGTTCAGTTGCTAAGTTGTATCCAACTCTTTGCGACCCGGGGGATTGCAGCATGCCAGGCTCCTCTGTCCTCCACTATCTCCTGGGGTTTGCTCAAACTCATGTCCATTGAGTCAGTGATGCTATATAATCATCTCATCCTCTGTCGTCCCCTTCTCCTCCTGCCTTCAATCTTTCCCAGCATCAGGGTCTTTTCTAATGAGTCAGCTCTACACATCAGGTGGCCAAAGTATTGGAGCGTAAGGTTCAGATCAGTCCTTCCGATGAATATTCAGGACTGATTTCCATTAGGAGTGATTGGTTTGATCTCCTTGCAGCCCAAGGTACTATCAAGTGTCTTCTCCAGCAACACACTTCGAAAGCATCAATTCTTGAGCACTCAGCTTTCTTTATGGTCAACTCTCACATCCATACATGACACTGGAAAAACCATAGCTTTAACTATACAGACTTTGTTGGGAAAGTGATGTCTTTGCTTTTTAATACACTGTCTACGTTTGTCATAGCTTTTCTTTCAAGGAGCAAGCTTTAACCTCGTGGCTGCAGTCACCATCCGCAGTGATTTCTGAGCCCAAGAAAATAAAATCTGTCACTGTTTCAACTTCTTCCCCCTCTATTGGCCATGACATGATGGAACTGGACGCCATAATCTTAGTTTTTCCCATGTTGAGTCTTAAGCCAGCTTTTTCACGCTCCTCTTTCACCTTCATCAAGAGGTTCCTTAGTTCCTCTTCACTTTCTGCCATAAGGGTGGTGTCATCTGCCTATCTGAGGCTATTGATATTTCTCCCAGCAATCTTGATTCCAGCTTGTGTTTCATACAGCCCAGGATTTCGCATGATGTACTCTGCATATAAGTTAAATAAGCAAGGTGACAATATATAGCCTTGTCGTACTCTTCCCAATTTTGAACCAGTCCGTTGTTTCACGTCTGGTTCCAACTGTTGCTTTTTGACTGGCTTATGGTTTCTCAGGAGACCAGTAAGGTGGTTGGGTAAGCCCACCTCTTTAAGAATTTTCCACAAGTTTGCGGTGATCCACACAGTTAAAGGCTTTATTATAATCAATGAAGCAGAAGTAGATGATTTGCTGGAACTCTCTTGCTTTCTTCATGATCCAATAAAAATTGGCAATTTGATCTCTGGTTCCTCTGCCTCTTCAAAACCCAGCTTATACATCTGGAAGTTCTCAGTTCATGTACTACTGAAGCCTAGCTTGAAGGATTTTGAGCATAACATTCCCAGCTCATAAAATGAGAGCAATTATACAGTAGTTTGAACATTCTTTGCCATTGCCTTTCTTTGGGATTGCAATGAAAGCTGACTTTTTGCAGTCCTGTGGCCACTGCTGAGTTTTCCAAATTTGCTTACATATTGAGTGCAGCAGAGTAACAAAAGACATAAAAAATACTTTTAACTCCCCCAGAAAATGAAATAGGTTTATCCCTGGAATAAAACAAGGTGTATTCATAACCTGTGTCAATTCTGGATGAAAAGTCTGTTCTGCCTGCCCAGGACCCTCCCTTCAGGGCAGCCTCCCCAGCTAATCAGTAAGATTCTTGCTCAGTCTCTACAGACATACCTGGATCCCAGTGCATCCTGGTCCCCAGGAGGCCAGACTTAAGCCCAGAACCCAGAACACCAGTGATGGGACTGGGGACTGGCATGGGACTCAGACTGTGTGCATTAGTCTTCCCTGAACTTCTGCCGAGCTACAGAAAGTCTTTTCCTTTCTGCAAGAGGCAGCAGTTACTTTCACATGGAAAGAATGTTCCTGAGAATGACACTCACCAGACGAAAGCAGAAGCCTCATTGGAAAGAGAAAAATAGAGCCCTGAGAACACTGTGCTCCTGGATCCGGGGCCTGTGCAGTTCAGCGATAAGGGTCAACAGTTAATTGCTCACTGCTTAAGTTAGTTTCAGTTGGATTTCTGAAAGCTGGTATGGTAGACTTTCAGTGCATGTGTACTCAGTTATGTCTGACTTTCTGCGATCCTGCCAGGCTCCTCTGTCCATAGGATTTCCCAGGCAAGAATACTGGAGTGGGTTGCCATTTCCTTCTCCAGGGAACCTTCCTGACCCAGGGACTGAACCTGGGTCACCTGCATCTCCTGCATTGGAAGATGGATTCTTTACTGCTGAGCCACCTGGGAAGTCAGGTAGACTAATGGTCCCCAAAGACACCCAGATCCTAATCTCAGTGACCTGTAAACATGTTCTCTTATATGGCAACAGACTCTCTGCAGATATGATTAAATTCAGTTCAGTTCAGTCGCTCAGTCGTGTCCGACTCTTTACGACCACATGAACCGCAGCACGCCAGGCCTCCCTGTCCATCACCAACTCCCGGAGTTTACCCAAACTCATGTCCATTGAGTCAGTGATGCCATTCAACCATCTCATCCTCTGTCGTCCCCTTCTCCTCCTGCCCTCAATCTTTCCCAACATCAGGATCTTTTCAAATGAGTCAGCTCTTCACATCAGGTGGCCAAAATACTGGAGCTGCAGCTTCAACATCAGTCCTTCCAATGAACACCCAGGACTGATCTTTAGGATGGATTGGTTGGATCTCCTTGCAGTCCAAGAGATTCTCAAGAGTCTTCTACAACACTGCAGTTCAAAAGCATCAATTCTTCTGGGTTCAGCTTTCTTTATAGTCCAACTCTCACATCCATACATGACTACTGGAAAAACCATAGCCTTGACTAGACGGACCTTTGTTGGCAAAGTAATGTCTCTGCTTTTTAATATTCTGTCTAGGTTGGTCATAACTTTCCTTCCAAGGAGTAAGTGTCTTTTAATTTCATGACTGCAGTCCCCATCTGCAGTGATTTTGGAGCCCCCAAAAATAAAGTCAGCCACTGTTTCCACTGTTTCCCCATCTATGTGCCATGAAGTAATGGGACCAGATGCCATGATCTTAGTTTTCTGAATGTTGAACTTTAAGCCAACTTTTTCACTCTCCTCTTTCACTTTCATCAAGCGGCTCTTTAGTTCTTCTTCACTTTCTGCCATAAGGGTGGTATCATCTGCATATCTGAGGTTATTGATATTTTTAATTGATGGGGAAGTAACCTGGATTATCCAGGGGGCCATAAATGTAATCCCAGATGTCCTTACAGAGGGAGGCAGAGAGAGATTTGACAAGCAGAAGAGAAGGTCATTGCTTCACTGAAGCAAGAAGCAATGTTGCTGCCTTGGAGGCTGCAGGATGGGTCATGACCTGCAGGATGCAAAGAATGAAGCTCCAGATCCTGGAGAAGGAAGAATATTCTTCCCAGGGCCCTGGAGAGAGTGCTTACACTCTGACTTCAGACCAGTTAAACTGACTGTGAACTTTCACCCTCCAGAACTATATGAGAATACATCTATATTGTTTTACCACTAAATCTGTGATAACTTGTTACAGCAGCAAAAAGAAACTCATACAGTTGACTAATACACACATTCTGCGTTTTCTTCATCAGACAGCTTCAGGGAAGAATCAAGATTCCACCTTACCTGAATCATTATTGATTCTTGATTCTTACCAATTATTATTGAATCTTACCAAGAATCAATCACCGCCTTACCTGGACTCAGATCTGTGCACCCCAGATCACTGCAGGAGGGGACTCACTCCCCTTGCTCTCTAAGGTACTTAGGTGAGCAGGGTGCGAGGGAGGCAGAAGCAGAAGGTCTATGGCTTTAGGGTCTGGTTCTGTCTCATGGTCAAATCGATAAAAAAATCAACCAAGAGAAAAACTTACCTGGAGTTGTAACGTGAGAGTTTTCCACACTGGGCCAGATCCCAAGGGGTAAGTCCTAAAAGTCCAAAGGCACAAAGACATTATTGAAGAAAATACTAGGAGTGATTGAAAAGTCATTTCTGTAAATGGCTTGCGTGGAGAGGAGCTGCCTGTTTATCCTGACGTCTGATGTAAATCTTTCTAAGTTTACCATCTCCATCAGCATCTGAGGAGAGGATTATATAACTGCATTCCTGGAAGCTGTCTAGGGAGGCGGCACAGTGTAGTGGAAATTTCATATAGTTAGACCTGAGTTTGAATCCCAGTTCTGCTTTTCACGAACCCTCTGATGTGGGGAGAGCCTCAAGCCTCTGAATTCCCAAGATCCCACTCGTTTTCACAGAGTGGACATAAAACACAGGCTTGGGAGTCGGAGACCGAGATTTGAGCTGGAACCATTTATCTGCTGTGTGTCCTTGACCAAGTCTCTTAGCCTTTCTGAGCCTCAGGTATTTCTTCTGGAAAGTGTAGAACTCCTCCCAGCTTGCTTCGCCTTGTTCAGTGATGAAAACTTGTCCAAACAGGGCTCAGTCAACTCCTCCATCCCATCTTTGTGAAATACTGAGCCCAAAAGAAGCTCAGAGCCCTTCACTATAAAACAGTAATAATAATCATTATCATGATTATTACTATAGTGCCTCGGCTAGAGCCCTTGACATGGGCCGAGCCCCGTGCTGTTCACAGCAGCGTTATTCACAATAGCCTAAAGGTAGAAGGCACCTAATGTCCACTAATGGATGGATGGATAAGCAAAAGTGAAAGTGAAAGTCGCCCAGTTGTGACTGACTCTTTGTGACCCCATGGAATTCTCCAGGCCAGAATACTGGAGTGGGTAGCCTTTCCTTTCTCCTAGGGGATCTTCCCAACCCAGGGATCAAAACCCAGGTCTCCCACATTGCAGGTGGATTCTTTACCAACTGAGCTGTCAGGGAAGCCCATGCAAAAGTGGTCCATGCATAAAATGAAACATCATTCAGCCCTAAAAGGAAGGAAAATCTGTCACAGGCTACAACATGGATGAGACTTGAGGCCATCAGGCCAAGTGAAATAAGCCAGTAACAAAAATGCAAATACTGTATGATTCCACTTATAGGAGATATGTAAAATTCATAGAGACAGAAAGTAGAAGGGTGGCTGTCAGGGGCTGGGGGACAGCAGAATAGGGGGTTGTTGAATAATGGGGACAGAGTTTCAGTTTCACAAGATTAAAATAATTCTGCAGATGGCAACACAACAATGTGAATGTGTTTGACATTGCTGAGCTGTACACTTAAAAAGGGATAAGAGGGTAAATTTTGCTGTGTGTGGTGGTGGTGGTTTAGTTGCTAAGTTGTGTCCGACTCTTTGCAACCCCATGGACTGTAGCCCGCCAGGCTCCTCTGTCCATGGGATTTCCCAGGAAAGAATATTGGAGTCAGTTGCCCCTTCCTACTCTAGGGTATCTTCCCGACCCAGGGATCAACCCGCATCTCCTGAATTGCAGGCAGATTTTTTTACTGATGCGCCACCAGAGAAGACCATTTTGTTATGTATATTTTACCACAACTACAAATATAAATACATAAATAAAGCAGATCTGTGATCATCCAGGAAAAAACTCTGAGATATATCAAGTGAGATTACTGGATCACAATACGATGAATAATACAGTCTCATTTAATAAAAATGACATTTTATTTTATAAATATTTAATATATTATTATATATTTGACAGTTATATTCACTTTATTTTTTATACAAATTATGTTAGTGCATGTGGGTGCATGCTCAGTCACTAAGTCATGACCAACTCTTTTGTGACCCCCTGGACTAGTAACCTGCCAGGCTCCTCCGTCCATGGGATTTCCCAGGCAAGAATACCGAGTGGGTTGCCACTTCCTTCTCCAGGGGATCTTCCCAACCCAGGGAAGGAACCCTAGTCTCCAGTGTCTCCTGCAGTGGCAGGCGGACTCTTTACCACTGACCCATCAGAGAAACCCCATATTAGTACATATAGTTACAAATTTAGTAAGTTACTTTGTTAGTACATATACTTATATATTTAGTAATTTGAAAATATATGTAGATATTTAATAATATGTTTAGCATTAATTACCTATAGATTTAATACATAGTTACATGTTTAACAATATGCCATATAATACCATGGATCATAACCATGTATTATTTTTAAAAGCCTAGGCAGGAGTATGCAGAAGTGTTAGCCTTGGGGACCTGGGGACCGAGTGTGTGTGTAGTCGAAGGGGACCCCTGTCTCCACGCCACCTGCATTGTTTTGTTTCCTGTAACAAGGAGCATGTGCCCATGTCACCGCAACAACAGCAAAAATGACAATAATAAGAGACCAAGTGATGGGGCCAGCCTTCTCACGCCTCGTAGAAACGCTGTTCCCGAGATCTCCCTGGACAGGTATGTGTGTCCAGAACAACCACTAGTTCATAACATGCCTTCCACAAGGTGGAAACAGGTGCCATTTTCTCAGAGAAGAATGCTGTGTGCCAGACACTGATGGAATAAGTCTTTGCTGCCATTTGCCAGGAAAAAAAAAAAAGTCTAAGAGCATCCATTCTAGGTCCTGCATAAGGATCTCCTTCCAATAAAGTACAGTGCATTGGGCGGGGCGGGTGATTTCATGGCAGAGCAACCTGGCCAGTTCTGGTCCAGCCAAGAGTTCAAGGTCAACAACAACAGCAAAGCATCCCAGAAGAATTCCTCTAAATTGCTCGTCTCTACTTCTGAAATTCAAGACCACACCATAGTGTCCACCTTATCCAATATTTCTTCCCCTTTGACTGGGAGTCAGCTAAGGAATCATTTTTTTCATTTTGTGTTTTATTTAAGGAAACACTTACTAATTGGATCATTTTCACTGTGTGGGCAGACATCTGTTCCCAGCTTAATTTCTGGAAGCCAGGCAGAATTCCAAGCAACTCACTGTTATTTGACAGTTTTCCATCTTTGTTTCCACTGGTAGAAACAGCTTTCTTAAATATTCCACTCTTTCAAATAAGTTAATTAACAGTATCTTGGATTTATGTTCATGTCTAAGCTAATGTTCCCAAACTGGGGAAATTTCTAGTCAAAGAAAATTCCCAAAGCTGTTTTGTAGGACAAGGTGTTCTGGACATTATTTTTTATGTGGCTGCATATTATTATAAACATAGAAACAACATTTTAATGTATCTAAATCTGTCTCCTTTGATGCTCAGAAACTGAAATGTGCTTAGAACGGTGGGGTATTTTTTTCACTGTAACAAACTGGAATGAAATATGAAAACAACAACAAGAAAAACTAACAGAACAAAAAAATTTTTTAAACCCCACAAGCAGCCATAAATCAAGTTGCTAGACGCACCCAGATGAATCCCAACAGAAAGCACCTTGCAAAATCCCCACCCAGTCCTCCAAACTGGGTCCTCACGACAAAGGAAGTGACAGCTACGTGTAAAGTGATGTCCTGGGTGGGGTCCTGGGACCAAAAAGGACATTGGGTACAAGAACTAAGGAAATCTGAATAAACTATGGGCTTTTACAATGGCTTGTCAAGGTCAGACCATTAATTGTAATAAATGTACCTTCCTAGGGCTTCCCAGATGGCTCAGTGGAAAAGAATCCGCCTGCCAGTGCAGGAGACACAAGAGACATGGGCTCAATCTCTGGGTCAAGAAAGATCTCCTGGAGAAGGAAATGGCAACCCACTCCAGTATTCTTGCCTGGAGAATCCCATGGACATAGGAGTCTGGCGGGCTACAGTCCATAGGGTCGCAAAGAGTCAGATATGACTGAGCTACTAAGTATGTGTGCACGCACATACCTTACTAACGTCAGATGCTAATAGTAGGGGAAGCTGTGCATGGCGGGGGATACATATGAATTTTCTGCATGTGTACAACTTTTCTAAAATCTAAAACTGTTCTAAATACTAAAATCTGTTAACTAAAAAAATTAAAGAATTCATTTGTGAGGTCTCTGGGGTGGACAGTGGTGCCACGGGGCACCAACTCCCACACACGTCTACCTGTACCGTCCCTGCCCCCGGAATTCTCCATCTATTCTTTCCCCAGCACTCACCGCACGGCAGGCTCTGTGGCAGGCCCCTGACTTCACGGAAGGACAAAGGCCCCATTCTCAACAGACACTTGCACTCCAGGGAGAGGAGCAGGATACCAAGTGCCCAGGGAGCAAACGACTCAGAAAGGCCTCTCGGCCGAGGGTCTCTAAGGTCTCAGCGGTTCCTGGGTGTCACTAGCCTGGGGGTGCCTCTCTGGGGGCTTCTTGGCCACCATGAGCAGCCTGGTCCCACAGAGACCATGCCAACCACCAGTCGATAACCCACTTCAATGTGCAGCCTTCCCTTCCCTGCGTGAAGCCCTTCTCCAAGATGGCACAGGTCACCTGGCAAGGTCATCATGACCTCGATGGTCTTATTTCGCAGCCAGTTCTCCATCCCCATTGCACACAACTCACCAGGAGTATTTGCTATGGGAGTGTATTAGCATCTTATGGCTGCTGAACAAGTCACTACAAACCGAGCAACTCAAAGCAAATATATGCTTATTATTACATGGTTCTGGAGGTCAGGAGTCTCACACGAGTCTCACTGAACTAAAATCAAGGTGTCTGCAGGGCTGCATTCTTTTCTGGAGGCTGTAGGGGAGCCTCTTCCAGCCTCTAGAGGCAGCCCACCCTCCTCAGTTCATAGCCCCTTCCTGCATCTTCAAAGCCAGCAGCAGCAGGTTGAGGCCTCACGGGGCATCCCTCTGACCTTCTTCCAATGTCACATCTCCTTTGGACTCTCTCCAGCCTTCCTCTTACATTTTGAAAGACCCTTAGGATTACCCTGGTCCACCGGGATGATCCAGGGTCTGCTGAATAACAACATGAATTTCATCTGCAATGTCAATCTCCCTTTGCCAAGGGATGGAACACACCCACAGGCTCCACGGATGGGGATATGAACATCATTGGGGAATCCTCTCTTCCCAAAATACCTTCCTTCCTTGACCCATGGGTCACAGCCTTGGTTTCCTTCTTATAAAATCAGCCACATTTTCTGATCTCCTTTGTTGAATCCTTTCTTCCTTCTGGTCTGGCCTTGGTATCACTCCAGGCCTCTGCCCTAACGCATCACTCTTCCCAAACCATACTTACCCCCAAAGAAAACTCAGCCAGGCCCTGTGTACACTGGGTTTAAAGGCATGTGTGCACTGACCACTCCCTGGTAAAGATCTCCAGCTCGGATTTTTCACCCAGATCAGGACTCACCCATCACCACTCTCTTACATATCTCTACCTGGATGCCTCGTGGTGGGGAGGGTCAAACTCAATAAGACCAAATCAGAATTCCCCATGGCCTTCTGAGGCTTCTGCATATGAGCTAATAATATCCCTAGTTTCTGTGTGTTCAGGCCCAAGTCCTTGTTTTCATTCTTGACTCCTCCCTTCGGCTCTCTCAATCTGCATCCAATCACAGCAAAGTCCCCTGGCTCTACTTTCGAATACATATCCCAAATCTAGCAACTTCTCAGCAGCCGTCCACTAACCTCCCTGGTCCACTTCATCTCCATCGTTTGCCTGGTGTCTTGCCTGCCTCCGCCCTTGGTCGTTACTTACACCTCTGCCCTCGGTCCTCTGTTCTCACAGCTACCACGGGGATGCTTTAAAAGGACGAGTCAAAGCAGGTCACTTTTCTGCTCAAAACCCACCCACGGCTTCCAACAAAATAACAGCCTGAGTCCTAACTGCGGTCCACAGGACCTTTCCTGAAGTGGCCCCTCCCCATCCTCTGGCCCCACCTCCACCCACTCCTCCTTCCTCCCCCCATCCCTGCTCCAGTCACACCAGCCTCCTTGCGGTCCTGGACCACACCAAGCACATCCTGCCTCTGGCCTTTGTCCTCACTATCTCTGGCCTTTGTCCTCAACTGCAATCTCCTTTGGGAAGTTTTTCTCCAGAAGCACCCATGTCCCTCCCTCATTCCATCCAGGGCTCTGCTTAACTGTCACCTCCCCAAAGCATCTTCTCTGACCACCCCAGCCAAACAGCGCTCAAAGCCATCTCTTCCAGTCCACTCTGCCCGCTGCACTTCTCTACGGCCTGAACTGCCAACTGCAGCACTATAGATTAACACCATCTGGTGCCCTTTAGAAACCAGCATTCTTGGGGCGGGAGAAGGGTCTTGTTCTCTCATATCTCAAGCACCTAGAATGGTCTGATGCCTAAAGGGCCTTCCATAAACACTCAGAAGACCCCTGCCCAGTCAAGTCTTCACTGTCTCGCTCCTTTCAGCACACTTCCAATAGAACCTTCTGGGATGCTGGGAAGGGTCTATGTTCTGGGCTGTCCAGTATGGTAGCCACTAACCCATGGGGCCACCGAGCACCTGCAATGTTTAAATTCAAACAGCCACAGCGTGGCCAGGGCTACTGTACTGGACACAGCAGTTTCAGAACATCTGGGAAATGGTTGTAACTGACTATCACCTCACCCTTTGCAGGAAGGGATAGATATTAATAATAAGTTAGCACGAGCATTCATGCTCTGGCTTTCAAAGCACTCTTGGGAATGGCCTGGCAACAAACATCTACATGAATGTTCTGGCATTGACTTTCCAAAGGAAAGAGCAGGTAAAGACAGGCGAGTGGGCTCTGAGTGTGAGAGCACATCACAGGCCTAGGGGGCATGGCACTCTGGGTCTCGGTTTTCTCTTGGGCAAAATGGGCCAGATACTTCCCATCTCAACGGACATGAACAAGTGAACGGACCCTGTGAAAATGTTCATCATGAGCTTTCTAAAAGCTCAGAAAATTGACACAGTATTATTATTTTGTCTTCTCTAGTGAAAGCCTGAGAACCAATCATAGTGAAAGGAATCTCATTTAAAAGACCTAAATATCTGCAGCGAGTATAACAGGCACCCTGAAGCCTATAGATAGAAAATGCAACAGACTAAGAGGAGCCAGGCCCTGAGGAAGGGCTGGGAGACCCACAAGGCAGCGATGGGCCGGACCACTGGACAGACATTCCTGGGAGGAGAAGCCTGGATTTGCAACTGGGGTCAGAGTGAAAGTGGGTGTGAGCAGGGGAGAAAAGTGGTCAGATGTATACCACAGACAGGTCATCTAGAGGCTGGGGGGACATGAATGGTAGAACGCACAAATCAGGGGAGCGGGGGTAACCCAGAGGAAACAGTCATCAAAGGCCAGAGGCTGAGGGATGGGGACTGAACCTAACGGATGCAGCCTGGATGGGAGAAGGGCAGACATCAGAGATGATTAGGAGGAAAAGGCAGTGGGACTGGTGATCAGATTTGGGAAAGGAGGAGGAGGAAGTATCTAGGGTGTGAGCCAGAGCTCTGTGCCCTCCCAAGTTAGGGACCACAGAGGCAAGGGTAGGGTGAAGCAGAAATGGCAACATTTGCAGTTGCAGAAAACTCCAGCCAATAGTGCCTTTTATCAACTGCTGCAGTCTTCCGGAACACTCACCAGTGAAAGTCGTTCTACCTCCACTCCTGAACTCATCTGTACACGCTCACATCGACCCTCTGGGGTAGACCCTGCAATAGGTACAGATCAGAAGCGACCTGCCCTAAGACTCAGAGCTCTTAGGTTGCCGAAGGGGATAGACCCGGCCGCCTGGAAGGTCCAAGCTCTCAGCCACAAACCACAGCGCTTTCCCCACCTTTCCAGGGAGTTTTCCGGCCACAAGCGGGATCCACCAGGGTTGCATCTTACTCAGATCCCGCCTTCCCCTTCGGGTAATTCCCCCAACCCAAAGGGGCCTCCCCGCCAGGCGCGTAGGTGGAAACCAAATCTCCGGAGTCAGACCCGAGACTGGGGGCGGGCCCTCCTTACCTGGGCCGTCCGCTCAGGCCCCGCCCCGGGAGCCGTGGAGGGGTCCCGGAGAGGCTGCGGGCCCAGCGGGTGCTGGAGGGGACCAGGGCCCGCGGGGAGCCGGCCTAGGTTCCCGGACTCCGCGGACAGCGCCAGGGCAGCGGCCAGCAGGCTCCCGGCCAGCACCCACGTGGCGCGCCCCGGGCCCCTGGCGGAATCCATCGCCCGCCTGGGACCCGCGACCCCACAAGTGGCGGGTGCCGGCGGAGTTGGGGCAGCTTCCGGACCCCAGGCCCTGCCCCGCTGCCGCCGAGCATGCTCAGTGCGAGCCTCCGCGGAAAGTTTTCTGGGAACAAGACACTGGCATCTGGGGCTTGGCGGGCCAGCAGGAGGCCGTGGACCAAGCGCGAGACGGAGGGAAGGAGAGAGGGAGCCAGGCGAGGCCTGCGAGAAGTGGCCACTCTTGGATTTGCTTGTGCTTCACCTGGGGGCTCTACCAAAATCAGATCTGGTGACTCCTGTTCCCAGAAAGCTGAGAGGCTCCAAGTGCTCCTCTGTTAATGCCTACCCCGTTCTCTAAGTCTCAGCTCAGGCCCATCTCCTCCAGCAAGCCTTCCCTGATACACTGTGGACGGAATCCCGAGTCTACGCAGGCGCAGCAGGCCCCCTTCTTCCCCCTCTCCCCCTCCCCCTATTAGCGAACTGAGAAGCTTTTGGAGAAGGAGAACCATGAGGGTACAGGACGGCAAGGAGAGGGGCTGGAAGGGAAATTGGCAGCTCGTGGCCGTCGGGCAAGGCCAGTTCTCGCATCCTTTTAGGTTCAGTCCAACCCAGTCTGTTCCCACTGCCTGAGCCCTCGTTGTGGATGAGCCCTTGGACCAGCTCCAGAGCCTATTCCCACATTCCGTGATGCGCAGATAGTCAGGCTGCGGGGGGATGTTCTACCTACACGGCTTTTCATTAGAATCCAGCTTGGCTAAGAGATGCCTGTGCATACATGGGAGGATCCTGAGATACACCAAATATCTATTTGACTGGGAACCAGGCAAATCATAATGATTGGCCAAAGGAAAACCCAAAGAAATGTCCCATATAAGGGACTTAAACTGCCACGCGGGCACAGCTCAGGGACTCTCCATCTGATCTGCCCGTGTGTTTATCGCAGGCATTGTATTCCTTCTCCTCCTATACTTGACTTGTTTTACTACTTTCTGTCTTTGTGGAAATTCTTTTCTGCAAAGCCAAAGGGCCAGATCCCTTGTCACTGACTACTGGTCCAGTGGCTAGGATCCAGTGCTTTCACTGCCACGACCTAGTCCTATCTCTGGCTGAGGACCCAAGCCCTGCTCCAAGCCATTG
This sequence comes from Cervus elaphus, assembly GCF_910594005.1. Taxonomy (NCBI): domain Eukaryota; kingdom Metazoa; phylum Chordata; class Mammalia; order Artiodactyla; family Cervidae; genus Cervus; species Cervus elaphus. Next base: position 13,383,280 of record NC_057820.1, read on the forward strand.
CAGGGGGAGGCCAGACACTGGGGACCTACCTCTCTTGGGACACCAAGAGGGGAGTTGATGTTTGGAGCCAGGAGTCAGCAGCTGAGGAATCTCCCAGAACTCTGCAGGGGGCAGGGGGCAGGGGGAAGGGCTGTTACTCCCCTGGGCCCTCAGGGACAGCTCACACCTCTTCAGTCTCCTCTATCTGCAGTCTCAGGCCAGGAAGTCTGGTGCCTATAGCCCCCTTCTCCTACTCCTCCAACAGGCCTTTCCTGACTTCACAGGGACAAGACAGTGGGGTTTGGGAACCTGAGAACTTATTAGACAAGCTTTCCGCATGGGGTTCACTGCCCTCAGTGGTACCCAGCATGTGCCAGGAGTGAGACAAGGCCAAAGGCTAAATGCTGGAGCATTAATTCTTTTAGAGATTTAAAGGATGATTTCTACCTTCAAACAACTGTATAATAAAGTAAAATGCAAACAACACTATTGTTGCTGAGTCCAAGCTCCCTCTGCTCACCACACCAACAGGACAATGAATCTGAGACACAAGGTGTTGAGGCAAGGAAGACGACTATTTGGAAAGCCAGCTGATGGAGAAGACGACAGGTTAGTGTCCAAAAATAACCATCTTGTCAGGGCCTGGTTGTCTTTTATGGATCAGAGATGGGAGGGAGGTGAGGAAACAAAGTAAAAAGACTATTCAATCCTTGCAAATTCCCCTAGAATGGCAAGCCTTGGCAGGGGGATGTGTTAGTTTCACTTCCTTGCAGTCCTTCACAGATAGGCAGCTCAGGTTATCTCCCTGAAGCAGGCCATCATGTATGTTTATCATAACAAAAAAAAAGGCTAGAGTCACAGAAGCAGATCCAGTGTAAATTTAAAATTAGCCCTTCCTGATTACGCTATATTTTAAAGTTTTTATTTTGTATTGGGGTACAGCCAATTAACAAACAATGCTGGAACAGTTTCAGGTGAACATCGAAGGGACCCAGTCATACGTACACAGTTATCCATTCTCCCCCAAATTCCCCTCCCATCCAGGCCACTCCATGACAATGAGCAGAGTTTCATGTGTCATACAGTAGGTCCTTGTTGGCTATCCATTTTAAACATAGCAGTGAAAGAACACTGTATTTTTAAAAATAAAAGCCTGAGTATCCAAAGAAATAGCCAGCATAAAGCAAGAACTTCTGGGTTTTGCCCTCAGATATGTTCCCAAGAGTCTTGGAGATGCTCCTAGGGAAACATTTAAGAAGCGCTGTGTGGCAGAGAGTGTGAGTCCTGAAGCCGGACAGACGCAGGTGTGACTCTATGTGCCCCGTTTCCTATTTTGCAAAACCTTGAAAGAGCCATGACTCCAGTCCAGCTGTCAGTTTCTTCATTTATCAAAAGTAAATCTACATAGTAGTTCCCATCTTGCCAGCTCGGAAGGAGTGAAGAGGAAATGATGGGAAAACCCAGAAACTTGAGCTGGAAGTCCAGGTGAAGGATTTGAAACCCCTCTCTGTTGAAACAGATCCGTATGTTACCTCTGCTCTGGCCCTCATAGGGAATTAAGGCCCAAAGGGTAGAAGTGTATGTCTGTGTGTGTGTGTGGTGTGTGTACCCTAACAGTCAGATAAAGCTCCGAAAGGTAGGGGTGTGTGTGTGTGTGAGTGACTATGTGTGTGTGTGTATGTGTACCCTAGAAGTCAGATTAAACTCCAAAGAGTAGGAGTGTGTGTGTGTGTGTGTGAGTGACTGAGTGTGTGTGTGTGTGTATGTGTACCCTAGAAGTCAGATGAAACTCCAAAGGGTAGGGGTGTGTGTGTGTGTGTGTGTGTGTGTGTATGTGTACCCTAGCAGTTAGATTAAATTCCAAAGGATAGGGGTGTGTGTGAGTGTGTGTGTGTGTGTGTGTGTGTGTGTGTGTGTGTGTACCCTAGCAGTCAGATCAAGCTCAAAAAGGTAGGGATGTGTGTGTATGTGTACCCTTGAAGTCAGATTAAACTCCAAAGCGTAGGGGTGTGTGTGTGTGTGTGTGTGTGTGTACACCAGCAGCCAGAATGAGAGCTAGCATCAGTAAATGTTGCTTAAAGAAAGAACAGATGCTGAACTCATCTGCCTATCTTCCTGCGAGATCCTCACTGCTGGACCTTGTCTGATTGATGGCTGGCCTGGTGCTGGTTCACACAGTAAGGTCTCTGGATAGGCTGAGTGAATGAGTGACCGCGTGGCATCTCCCTGGCTAGCCAGGGCTGGATGTAAGCATCTCCCTGTAGGTTATCTTAGAGCAAAGCATCGACCATCTCCGAAGAAACTAGCAGTAAACAGGAGTCTTCAGGCAAACAAGTTCAGAGGCAGGGCCGGACTGTGCGACCCAAGGATGGCCAACTGCTAGAGGTCTGGGGCACCGCTGAGTCAGACCAGCAATGAATCACTCGCCGCGGACCCTGAACCTCGACAGGGGGAGGGGCGCATGTAGTAACGCCCACCTCAGAAAGCTGGTAAGAAAGTTACTTGGATCATCAAGCTAAAGGCTTAACAAATCCTAAGCACTCGATAAACTTAACTCGAGCAACACCCTCCTCGGGTGAGGACCTGGCTGAGGTCCTCTACCCAGCTGGAAATCGGAGCCCTCTGCAAAACAACACGACTCCCCAAAGGTTCTGCTGGCTGAGAAGCGCGCCTCTGGCCGGGCATGCTCAGTACAAAAGGCAGGGCCGGAGGCGGGGGTGGCTCAAAGTTTGGAGCAGACGGTCCAGGCTCCTCCCTCCGGCTGGGCAGCTCCGGAAAGAGAGAAGCGGGAGGAGGAGGCTACACAGGCCGGAGAAATCGACGGAGCTCACCGCGCCGCCCCCCTGGCCCCGCCGGTACGCGGAGTCCGGCAGCGGGGACCCGCCAGGGATGGAGCGCCGGGCGGCGGGCCGGGGCAGCGCGCGGCGGCGGGCTGGAGGCGGCGGGCCGGCCGCCTGAGCGCCCCCGGATGGCCCGCGGCGAGACGACCTGCGGGAGCGACGCGCGGCTGCGGCTGGGCCGGGACGTGGTGCGGCCCGCGCCGGCTCTGCTGGTCCCTGCCGTGCTGCTGGGCACCGCGCTCGGCCTCGGCCTCGGCCTCTGGCTCGGCTGCCGCTCCGCGCGCCCGCGTCTCCGGCACCAGGTGGGTCGGCCGGGCTGGCGGCCGGGTGTGGGATGCGAGGGCCCCCTCGGCGCCGGGGTCCAGGCTTCCCCTTGAGACTGATCACGGGCATCGCGCGCGACGGGTCCTGCTCTGGGGACGGGTGTTCCCCTTCTACTCCGAGAGGCGGCTGGAGACAGTAACTGCAGTGGGAGGCGGCCAAGTGACAGACGGGCTTTGGCTTGGGATTCCCCGGAAGGGTCCGCTCCATCCGACAACTGCCTGTGACGTTAGCCAATGAGGTCTCCAGGCCGCGGTCTCCTCTGCAGCATCAAGGATTTGGACTGATGGCGGGCTCACCGTGGTGGGCTGGAGGGCAGGGAATTCCCTCGCCTCCCCCAGTCCCTCCAACTGCCTGTCGATTCTGCTTCCTTTCTGTGTGGATCCCCCTGCTAGCCCCCCTGGAGTGCGGGCTGCTACATCAGCATGCACTCATCATTCCACACAGAAGTTTGCTGAGCACCTTCTACTGCTAGACACGTCTAGGGGACAGCAGTGTGCTCCTGTCTCTGGAGGAGGATGGAGTCGGACAGATTACTAGTAAACGTTTGATTGTAACACAGCCAGATGAGTTCTGTAACGGGGAAATGGAAACACTAGCATTTACTGAATGCTCGCTATATGCTGGGTGCTGAGCCACACTCTGCACCTGAATTTTCATCTCATTGAATTTCCAAAACAGCTTTGTGAGCTGGTTCCATTAATGTACCCATTTTGCAGATGAGGAAACTGAGGCACAGAGAGGTTAAATATCTTGTCAAATGACAGGCGTGTGTCTCACCCCAAAGCTACTGTATTAGGGGTGGGTGGGATTGGTCACAGGTGGCTGCCTGAAGGGCATTAATGGATGCTTCGTGTGGCAGTTGTCATTATGGAATCAGATGTTGTGTGGAGGTATCCGGCATACAGCAGTCATTCCATCAGTGGTGGAATGATCACTGTTTTAGGTCTTTGTGGCTCTGACCTCCTTGAGGGATGAAGTCTGGTCGGATCTGAGCTAAGGTGGTTTGGTCTTGTCCCCCCCATTTCTGGCCCGTGTGAACAGGGTATTCAGTCAGCAGATGTAAGCCAGGTGACTTCAGAGAAGTGTCCTGCTGCAAAGAGATGATAAAGGTTAAAATTAACATAATGCAAGTCTCTTGTAGGAAAGTCTGGGTTGTCAGATCCTGCTGGTAATTAAGAGACATGGGCTTCTTGTGTGAAGAGGGCAGTCATATGTCAGAGCCTTCCGTGGGTGCCAGGCCCCTTGTCAAGGGTTTGCGGCTGTTTCCTTCTCTAGCCTCACTCCAGTGGAGGCTGTCATCCTTACTTTCCAGGTATGGACGTTGAGGCTCTGCAAGGTTGCTCTCTGTCCAGGGTCATGAAGAATGACCAGTGGGCTGGACTTCACCTGCAGTCTTTCTGAATGCCTAAGTCAGAACTTTTCATCATCTGCTACCTGGCGAGGCAGGAGTTAGTATCTGTCTTAGTCTGCTTGGATGTCTATAACAAAAATACCATCCACTTGGTAACTGATGAACACAAACATGTCTCAGAGTTCAGGAGGCTGGAGGTCCAAGATCAGGGTGCCAGGATGGTTGGATTCTGGCAAAGGTCCTCTTCCTGGTTGTAGACGACTGATTTCTGCCTGAGTCCTCTCATGGCAGAAGGGGCAGTGGCTGGGGCCTCTTTTATCAGGGCACTAGTCCCATTCATGGGAGCACCATCCTTATGATCTAATAGGTCCTTCCAAAGGTCCCGCCTCCAAATACCATCACCTTGGGGGGTAGGGTTTCAACATATTAATTGGCACGAGGGGTAAGGGACACAAGCATTCAGACCATAGAGTCACCCACTTTGCAGCTAAGTTGAGGCTGACAGAGACTAACCAAGCTGTCTGAGTTTGCACAGCTAGTCAGTCAGAGCTGTACTAGTCCAGTTGAGAGTGGTGGTGGGTTCGATCAGGTCTGTAGCCATGGAGGGTGCTCAGGGTCAAGGGTAGGACTGATGAGATTTTCTGATGGTTTGGATGTGACCTTTGCAGTATTCTTTTCTAAATGTCCTCCGTTTCCCACCTCTAGTCTCTATTTCTAAAGAGCACATCTAACAATATGACTTCTGGTTAAAAACCTCCAGTGACTCCTGGGTGCCTACACAAGATCACATCCAGTTTCCTTGCATAGTGCAGAAAGTCACTGACCTTCCCTAGGGTATCAGCATAGCACACAGGTGTCTGTGCATCCAGTCACCCAGAATCCCCTTGATCCCCAGAAACCTCTGCACTTCTGCACGTCTGTTCTCTGCCTCTTGTCCCACTCATTCTTTAGATTGTTGTTGTTCAGTTGATGAGTCATTTCCAACGCTTTGCAACCCTGTGAAATGCAGCACACCAGGCTCCTCTGTCTTTAACTATCTCCCAGAGCTTGCTCAAATTCATGTCCATTGAGCTGGTGATGCTATCTAACCATCTCATCCTCTGCCGCCCTCTTTTCCTTTTGCCTTCCATCTTTCCCAGAATCAGGGTCTTTTCCAGTGAGTCAACTCTTCACATCAGGTGGCCAAAGTATTGGAGCTTAAGCTTCTGCATAAGTCCTTCCAATGAATATTCAATGTTGATTTCATTTAGGATTGACTGGTTTGATTTCCTTGCAGTCCAAGAAAGCCTGCTTTAGAACCCAGAGAGGAAACCATGTAGGCAACTGTTACAACCCTCAGGCTGGAGCAGGCACTTCCTCCCTCAGGGGTCCTGGGCACTCTGTTCTCCGATCCAGGTCACCCAGCTTATAATTCTATCTTGCACCACTTTCCCTGTGTGGTATCTGTTTTATTAGTTTTATTTATTTCATCATTAAAGCTGTGTTTGCATCGGAGTGACTAATGTATCTACCCTTAGGTGTGCATGCCAAGTCACTTTGGTCGTATACAGCTCTGCAACAGGCTCCTCTGTCCATAGGATTTCCCAGGCAAGAATACTGGAGTGTGTTGACATTTCCTTCTCCAGGGGCTCTTCCCAGCCCAGGGATTGAACCCTCCTCTCTTACATCTCCTGCTTTGGCAGGCAGGTTCTTTACCACTAGCGACTCATGCACATAATTTAAAAATGTTCCTTGGCAACTGCTTCTCACTTCTCTAAAGCCATCTTGTTTCACCCTTGTTCAGCTGGCTGTTTTGGTCATTTACTTCCCATATCTAAATTACCTGCTGGTGCGGCTGCTTGACGTCCCACTGGGGAAGTGAGGAGTGATTTACTAATAGCTCTCTTTTCTCCCCCTCTCTTCATATCTACACCCTCCCCACCCACCATCACCACCTCCCTGTGCAGTTATGTGGTACTTTTAGTTAAATCAGCATTTGGTGTTTTCGTTATTGCAATTTTGTAAACATAATTCACTGTCAGCCAAGGATCTGCAGTGATTATGAATACTTTCCTTTTTTGCACAAGATTTTCTTTTCCCTGAAATTAATAATTACCCATTTTTTCATTTCCTTAAATTCTAAGTACATGTCATTGGTTTAACAGTAAACTCTCTCCCATTTATCTCCATTTCCTTTCAAGATATTTGATCAACTTCCTCTTTTAGAAAAACTTGTCTCCCAGAAAACTTCTGAACTCTGCCATCTGAGCTGGTTGCCTCCAGACTGTTGCTGCTCTCAAAGTGAACCAGACCAGCAGCATCAGCATTATTGGGAGCTTGCTAGGAATGCCAGTTCTTGGGCTCTGCCCCAGACACACTGATGAGAATCTCTAGAGGCGGGTCCAGCGAGATGTATTTGACAAGCCCTCCCATGATCCATTTAGTTTTTTTAAGTCATCCAATGACAATATTAGAAATAACAAGAATGTTAATATTTATGTGTCATTTTCCATGTTAAGCTGTTGTGTGTGTAGGCATAATATTAATATGCTTGTTATCTCCAATACTGTCATTGGGTGATTTTTAAGAAAATACCTTCAGTTCAGTTCAGTTCAGTCTCTCAGTTGTGTCTGACTCTTTGCCACCCCATGAACTACAGCACGCCAGGCCTCCCTGTTCATCACCAGCTCCCGGAGTCCACCCAAACCCATGTCCATTGAGTCGGTGATGCCATCCAACCATATCATCTTCTGTTGTCCTCTTCTCCTACCCTCAATCTTTCCCAGCATCAGGGTCTTTTCCAATGAGTCAGCTCTTCACATCAGGTGGCCAAAGTACTGGAGTTGCAGCTTCAACATCAGTCCTTCCAATGAACACCCAGGACTGATCTCCTTTAGGATGGACTGGTTGGATCTCCTCGCAGTCCAAAGGACTCTCAAGAGTCTTCTCCAACACCACAGTTCAAAAGCATCAAACTCCAATACTTTGGCCATCTGATGCAAAGAACTGACTCATTGGAAAAGACCCTGATGCTGGGAAAGATTGAGGGCAGGAGGAGAAGAGGATGACAGAGGATGAGATGGTTGGATGGCATTACCAACTCGATGGATATGAGTTTGAGCAAACTCTGGGAGTTGGTGACGGACAGGGAAGCCAGGCCTGCTGCAGCCTGTGAGGTTGCAAAGAGTTGGATACAACTGAACGACTGAACTGAACTGAACTGAACTGAACACAAATGTTGTGACCAGAATCCATGACAAGCTGTTACCCCACCTCAAGGAGCTCACAGGCTACTGGGGTGGCAGTGGTGGTGGTGACCAGCTCAGAAGAACATGGAATGAGCCTCGATCCAAGTATCGCTTCCAGGCCTGAGGACACTGAGATGGGGCTATGGGGCATTGTCAGGAAGGTGATACCTGGCCAGCCTTGAAGGATGTGGAGCTGATTTCCAGGGGGCGTGGAGGGAAGCACTGCACATAGGGCCAGGTGGTGGAGGAGGGGCGGAGACCAGTAGACGTGACGGCTGGGCCGTGGGGGGTTGATGGCTACTGCAGGGCACTAGGCTGACCCACTCGGACATGCTCTCCCACTCACCTCCACCTTTGGGTTTTAGAAAGACGACACTCAGAGTCTGCTCAGGAATTTGGAATCTAACATCCAGACGCCGTCAGCAGCTGGGTCCCCACCCAGGAGGAGGAAGAGAGAAGCACTGACTTCAAAGGATGAGGAGCCTCTGGACGTAAGTGGGGTGTTGGGGGTGCATTGGAGGAGGCTCACACAGGATGTGCTATGTCCAGGACACAGCTTATCCAGATGAGCCCCGACAGATCTTGTGTACCTCTAGGCTTCTCTTGGAGGTATAACTTACACACCAGAAACACACAGATTTTCAACTTATAGTTTAATGAGTGACAAGTGCATGTGCTCCTGTCACCAAGACCCGGATCAGGAATGTTCCTTTATTCCAGAAAGTTCTTTAGCGCTCCCTGCACAGACAGCCACTGCTACCATTGGCATGATTGGTTTTGCTGCTCTAGGGTTTTACATGAGTGCAGTCACATGCTTTCTCGAGCCTGCTGGTCTAGGTCATTGCTGCACTGATTGGTCATTTGCCCCTTTCAATTTCTCAGTCTGCTGTGGGGATGTGTCACCAAGTGTGGGTTAGTTTCCATGCCTGGTTATTGTGAACAAGGCATCTGTGAGTGTGTGTAAGTGTGTTTTCATTTTGCTTTATTTCTTTTGAGTAAATATCTAGGAGTGGGAGTTCTTTTCCTCTGATGGAAATGTTAAGAGATGGATGTTCCCTATACCTTTCTTTTCGTCCCCCCCACCACACCCCCCACCCTGGGCCACCCCGGGTATCACTTCATACGTGAGCTCCATGGATGAAGAGGGCATTTCTTCCAAAGAGAGAATGAGTGACTTCTAGTCACTTCCTAGTCCCTAGAAAGTACCACAGACCCCAGTCATCCAGCATCAATTGCCAAAAGGTAAATATAGATATTTAGGTAAGGAGCGAGGAAAAGAGCGAGAAAGAAAGAGAGAAAGATGCTGGGAAAGGGGGAAAGATAGAACAAAGTTTCTTATTTAGCGTCTACTGGATTCTAGGCATTTTTACATATGTCATTTTTGACTGATGTAAGCCGTCATGTGAATTCTCTCATGCAATCCTTTCAGCACTCCATGATATAGACCTTGTTTATATGCCCATTTTCCAGATGGGGAAACTGAGTCTTGTGGAGCCAGGTCACTGTCCTGAGCCTTGAAGCTGATATTTGGATCTGGGGATGGTTCAACTCCTGTCTAGGCGTGCTGCGTCCCCACACCCCCATGGTCCCTGACACTCAGTCAGGGGCCTGAGTCTGCAGCCTCCGCTTACCAAAGGAGGAAAGTGGGCTGGGTGTTTTAAACCAAATTTCACCAAAAAGTTGGAAATCAATAGGGGAAGCTTCTGGATAAGCTGAAAATCCAGTTTTTGGGAGTCACACCCTGTCCGTACTTCCCAAGGGTTCTGAAGACAGGGTGTCTCCTCCCAGCCCTGGGCAGGACTCCACGGAGGGATAGGAAACCCCAGAGCTGCAGAGGAAGAGAGAGCGCCTGGCCGTTCCCAGAGATGAGTCCGCCTTTCCTCGTCTGTGCTGTGTGTCTCCAGCTGACTTGCTCAGCCTCTCTGTTTCCAGGTGCTTGCCTCTCCCAGTGTGTCTGTCTGTGTGCGTGTCATTGCATCTACCTGCATGTCCGTCTCTCTCTTTTTGTGTCTCCACATGTCTCTGTGTGACAGTGTGGCTGTGGAATGTCTCTCTGTCTTAGTTTCTCTCCCTCATCTGTCTCTCTCACTCCCTGTGATCCCCTCACCACGTAGGATTAAAACTCTGCTGACAGAAATGAAAACAAATATCCATGAGAAGACCTGTGGGCAAATATTCCTGACAGCCCTATTCACAGTAGCCCAAACTTGGAAACTCCAAATGTCCATCAGCTGATGAACAAATAATCACTCCATACAATGAAATACCGTTCAGTCATAAAAACAACACGGATGAACCTTGAAAATAGGATGCTAGCTGAAAGAAACCGGTCACAAAAGACCACATGTCATGATTCCAAGCATCTGAAATGTCTGGAATAGGTAAACTTAAAGAGACCAAAAGCAGATTGGTAGGGGTAGGGACAAGGGGTGGGAAGGGTAGGGGGGACAGCTAAAGGGTACAGGTACATTTTCAGGTACAAAATGACAAAAATGTTCTAAAATTGACTGTAGCAAGGGTTGCATGTATTTGTGAATACACCAAAAAGCATTAACTTGTACAATTTACATGGTTCAGTTGCATGAATGACATCTCAATAAACCTATTTGAAAAAAACTCTTCTCACACAGAAGACAACCTCAGATATGATGCAAAAAACACTGGCCTTGGGATCCAGAATCCTGGAACCCAGGTCCAGCTCTGCCACCTGTGTGCTGTGTGATGTTGGGCAAGCAACACAATCTCTCTGAACCTCAGGGTTCTGAGCTTTGCGATGACAGTAGTGATGGCGGCCCCATAGGGTCACCCATGAATCAACTCTGGAAATCCTTCTAGCACAGAATGAATCAGTCTTTGCTGGGGAGCCCAGTCTCTCTGCCTCCCAGAAGGCTAACCCACTTCTTCCACCTAGTAATGTTTTACCCGTGAACTATTTAGCTGTGCCTCGCTGATGCCCATTATCTAGCTAATGATTGCCAAGAGTTAAAGATCTGCTTGTTCCAGTGACCGGCTTTGCCAAAATACCCCTGTCTCCAGCAGGCTGAGCTTGTCAAGGAATGAGGGCAGGGCTGACTTTAACAGGGCGATGAACTGTAACCCTGACACCCTCCAGTGCCCAGAAAACCAAGGCATTTGGTGTCCACGTCACTTCTTGCGTGAATTCTGTTTCGATAAATAGCTCACATTAGCCAAAAATACCCAGAAAATTTCAGAAGACTCTGAAGACTGCTGCTTCACAGCCTTGTCCTGTCCTTTGGCTTTGAAGAAGGGAGGGGTGGTGGGCACCGCTCCCCTCTGGATGCTTCTGTGCATTTGCTGAGAAGAGTACCTTTTGTGGGCGAGTGAAATGGTTTTTCTTTTCTGACAATTATGTTTTAATTTTCTGAATAATTGCATTGCTTCAGCTGAAGAAGTTTTACATTGTAAATCTGCACTACAGCCTATTTTCTGAATAATTGTGTTGCTACGGTTGGGGAGATGATCAGAATTTAGAGGACATCGGAACTTAATAAGAAGAGCTGTGGGAAACTGCAAACAGCCCAGGCTCCCGGTCCTCAGGTTCCACTTCTGCACATCTCGGGTGGACCCCTGTGTCTACATCCTTTGCTTCTCATATTATGTTTTTCCCTGAAGTGCAGTATATGTTTGGTGTCACGCCTTTAGAAGATGAACCCTGGAAGGCAGAGAACAATCCTTCCTCGCATTTTCCACCCCCTTCCATTCTGTCCTTTCTCTCCACCTCTGTTTGGAAGAAGTGTAAAAATGCAGAGTGCCCTTTCTGTTTCTCATCTTCCCTTGAAGAAGTGTATCTTCTCCAGATCATCTCCGAGGCTAGCTTCATAGGTGGATGACCTCCCATGTGGTCACTGAGACCCTCTGCCCAGTTACCCCCTCCCTGTTTCTGGACTTTGCTGTCTTGAAACTCTTAATCACTTTTGACTAAGGACCCCTCCCACACACACGCACCCCGGTGCCTATTTTCATTTTGCACTGGGCCTCACAAAGTATGTCACCAGTTCTGAAGTCAGCCTTTTTGGTCTTATTGCCACACTCTTGTACCATTTTCCCAGCAAAGATTCAAGAGAGAGTGACTGATGGGCTGCTGTGGGCTGGGGGCAGCTATTCTGTATTTACTCAGATCCAAGGAAAGCCAGGAAGCGAGGGGAGTTGTATGGTCAAAAGCTTATTTGAGGGACTTCCCTGGTGGTTCAGTGGTTAAGAATCTGCTTTCCAATGCAGGGGACACAGGTTCAATCCCTGGTGAGGCAACCAAGATTCCACATGCCGCAGGGCAACTAAACTTGAGTGCTCTAACTAGAGAAAGCTCGCATGCACGCTGCAACAAAGAGTCTGTGCAGCCAAAAATTAAAAAAAAAAGAAAAAGAAAAGAGCAGTCATTGTTTTAAAAAAGGTTATTTGATTGCTTTGGGGAGACTGGATTGGAAAGTGTCCACCTCTGAGCCTTGCTTTACCTCTCTATAAAATGGGCATGATCATGATTGAGTGATAATGAAATGAGCAGACATGCATCAGATGGTAGTACATAGTAAGTCCTTGGTACCTGCATAGGGAGTCAGGTAAGAGGCTGTTTCAGCCCATTGGGGTAAGTATGATGATGGCTTGGGCCTGAATTGTGGCCCTAGAGAGAGGCTTAGAAGGTTAGGTTGGTGGGATTCATGGTTGATTGGATGTGGCAGGTGTGGGAGTGACCAGTACCTCAGGATCTGACTTGTGTCCCTGGGGTGTGGTGAGGCTGACCTGGGGGCTTCTCCTCTGAACTCCCACTGACCTTGCAATTGCATGGCTCTTCCTCTTGTTCTCACTTCTGTCATGTGGAAGGAGACAGGATGGTGGCAGCTGAAGAGGAGAGCTAGGGAATCTGAGTTCAAGTCCCGATCCCTTGGGTGCACAGCTCAACCTCTCTGTGCCATCTTCTCCATCTGGGAAATGGCAGCATCCTTGGAAGTTTAAGGAGGTGGCACATGTCGGTGGACGCCCCCCTTCTTGTCATCTAAGTCTGTTTTTGTAAGCAGTGGTAAAGAAACTGCCTGCCAGTGCAGGTAGACATAAAGACCTGGGTTTGATCCCTGGGTGGGGAAGATCCCCTGGAGGAGGGCATGGCAACCCCCTCCAGTATTCTGTCCTGGAGAATCCCATGGGCAGAGGAGCCTGGTGGACTGCAGTCCTTGGGGTCACAAAGAGTCAGAGATGACTGAAGTGACTTAGCACACACGCAAGGTAGAGACAGACATGACAAGACCTGGGGCCCTGCCACAGAGCTTCCTTCTGTCCCGCTCGGAAGGGCATTGTGGTGAATCCTCTCTGAAGACAGGTACGAACCACATCACAGGCTCTGCTGGGTGCTGTTTCAATGTCTCACGTTGTGAGGAAGCGATAAGTTCTTCTGTATTCCCCGTGATAGGGTATGTGGTTCCAAGGAGAATGCGGCAATTGGCAATCAGTCCTTTGTTATGGAGTTCTTTTTTTAAAGATTTAGTAGAAAGGTGTTGGCATCTGGTTCAGAGTTGCTCAGTTGAGATTCCTCCCGGCCTGGAGGGCCAGGCTCCTGACTGTCTGCTTGACTTCATTCACCCACTGGATGTGTCCAAGCCCTTATTCAGCACTGACCATGCAAAGCACAGGGGTGATCCTAACAGGAGAATGATGCAGAGAGGATGTGGGGCCGTAGAGCAGGCTACGAGTCAGTCTGCCCAGCTATGTCAGGGAGATGGTTCCTGAGCAGAGGTCGATGGCAGCTCTTTACTACTGAGACTCACAGTGGTCCATCGCCTCGCTTGGGCTCTGTTCCAGCATCTCTGCTGTGGCTTTGTCCACATCCATGCTGTCCCTGGGGGAGATAGGCTACCTGCTTACTGTCTGGGAAGATGGAGGCTGAGAAGAGTGAAAAGATCCACCCAAGCACTTCTTTTCGTTTTATGGTCCAGTCCAAAGCCTTGCATGAATATTACCACATGTAAGTTTTTATACACTTGGTAGTGCTAAAAATATTTCTTTTCTTATTCCACAAAAAGGTGACTCACAACTTTTAGGAAAACTTTTGATGTTGTCATGTTATTTAAATCTTTATTTCTTCCAAAGCTGAAGACTTGGAATTAAAAGAACAATGTGCTTTCTAACGTCTGTCCATTCATCCCTTCGCCCATCTGTACCTCTGTCATTCCCACATCCATCTATACTCCCATCTATCCATCCATCCCTCCTCCTGCCCCATCCATGTGTCCATCTGTCCATCCATTAGTGTATCCCTCTATCCATCCATTCATCCACTTGCCCCTCCATCCATCCATCCATCTACCTGCCACATCCATCCATCCATCCTCCTAGCAAGTGAGCATTGCTTGGTTCTAAATGTGCTTATTATGGTCCCTTCCCAGGGCCACTGTTACCAACAGGATGTGGCACTTTGGAAACTCGGTGGTTTGTCCTTCATTTCACCAAAAGCCTCCCCATGCCATTTATTCTTTCTTTTTCCCAGGAGTACGAGCCGTCTTTCAACGGCAACATCACAGCGTTTGCGCTGAAGGCAAAAGTCGTCTATCCCATCAATCAGAAGTTCAGGGTAAGTGTCCTGAGCTGTCTTAGAAATGCAATTTACCAGTAATATGCTGGAGGTTGGGGTAGGAGGGGGGAGATGCAAATGTGCAATTTGGGGTCCTATTTGAGGATTTTATGGCAAGCCATTTTAATAGGGATAATTTTGTGGCTTTGTAATGGAGCATGACTGTAGGGTGAATCCATTTTATGACGGTGTTATCAGGGGCAGGGTGTACCCATGGTAGAGCAAGGTATTCTCATGACTCCAGGCGACAGCAAGTAGGGCAGAATCCACTCTCCTCTTTCAACACTAACACAAGTACTGATGCTGATACAAGTTACTACATTACTCCTCATTCAGAGAGCCCAGGACTCATGCCAGCAGCGGACACTTAACTGAACACTTACTGTGGGGCCAGCATAACGCTCAGCATCTGTCATACATTAGGCGTTTCAGTGGTCCCCGCCATGTTCCTGTAAGGTGAATAATACCGTTATCTCCACTTGATGCACAAGGAAACTAAGGCCCAGAGAAGCTAATGACCTGCCCGAGGCCATGCTGCAGAAAGTGGTAGGGCCAGAGTTGTACCCACAGGTCTGACCTGCGGAGCCAGGGGTTCACACCTGGGGCCAGGCATTTTGCAGAGGGCAGCATAATCCCTAATGCTTCAGGGACCCCTCGGCCTAGGAGATGCTCCATGAAAGAAGGAGTTTCCTGGTCGAGTAAGTTGAGGAAAGGACGGCCTGCTCTCCTGGTGATAAAGAGGACAGGCTTGAACCTAGCTCCCAGCTCAGCTGTCTACTCCTAGACATTTCCTGACTTCTCAGGGCCTCAGTTTCTTCATCAGTTAAATGGGGATAAAGGGCCCTCCTGCCTCACCTGGTTGTCTTGAGGGTTAGATGGGGTATTAGGCATAGGACTTAGAATAGTTTATGATGTCAATACACTCAGTACACATTCAGTTTTTTAAATTATTATTTGCTTTTGAGGACAGCAGAGCATAGCAAAAGCTCTGAGAATTCCTGCACCAAATAAATTATTCCAGGGACTTCCCTGGTGGTCCAGTGGTTAAAACTCCATGCTCCCGAAAAGGGACACGGGTTCAATCCCTAATTGGGGAACTAAGATCCCACAAGGTGTGACACAGCCAAAAAGGGGGGAGAAATGATTCTATTTTGTTCACGCAGACTTCCTAAACTAATATTTCTGTGGAACATTCACAGTGAGCAGTAACTGCTTATAGTTCATGGAACTGCTTCCTGGACACACACTGGGAGCCACTTCCTTCACTATCTGGTGGGTGGGTGATGGCTTGAAACTCTCAGACTCAGGGCGTTTATTCATCATGAGTACCTGTGCTGGGCAGGCTCGGTGGTGGGCACTGCAGATTATCCGATGATCAGGAGGTCACTGTCCTCACCTGGAGGCCCTCCCAGCCCTGCAAATCTTGAAGGACAGTGTGTGATAGCAGGCAGGACAGAAATGACCCAGGACCTGTGGAATCCAGCCTGGGCTGGGCTCGGAGAGCAGGGAAGGAAGATGCAGGGGTCTGTGTCTGGAGGGATGGAGGTTTCAGCTCCACAGATGGTGAGTGAGGGGAATTTGTGGCAGGGGAACCAGAGTCTGGAAAGGCCCAGAAGCATGGAACAACAGTGAGGGTTTGGAGCTGGCTGCCAGCTCAGTGCCCTCTGGGCATGCACCTCTGGGAGCAGCAGAATTGAGGCTGGACACATGGACGGCTGATGTTTGCAGAGCCCTCCAACTGTGCCAGGCACTAGGCTGTGTCCTTGTGTGGTCATGGCAGGGGGCTGGGGCTTGCGTTTCTTGATAAGGAAGGTGGGTTGACAGAGCAGGCCTGGGGTCTGAGAGCTGGCGGGGAGGAGCCTGGTGCAGAGGGGCTGGCCTCCAGGGACAAGTGATGAGACAGGAACTGTGATGTGGGTCCCTGGGGCCATGGCCATGCCCCTGGGGTAGAAGCTGCAAAATCCACTCACACTCTCCCCATCCTCCCCAGCCTGGCTTTCCTGGGATCCACTGCGTGTGTCATGGGTAGAATGACAGAAACACGCTGGTGATGGGTCATGTGGACTGAGGTCACTTTGTCTCCTGTCCCCAGCCTCTGGCCGACGGTTCCTCCAACCCATCTCTGCATGAAACCTTAAAGCAGGCCGTCCTGCCGAACCAGCCGCTGGAGGCGTCCCCTTCCAGCAGCTTGGGGAGCCTGAGCCAGGCCGAGAAGGACGACTGCAGCTCCTCTTCCAGCGTCCACTCGGCCGCCAGCGACGACAGGTTCCTGGGTCGCAGCTTCCTTGGGGCGAGCAGCTTCCCCGAGGTGCTGACCTGTGAGAGGTAAGGAGGGGGCAGGTGGAGGACTCAGACCGACAGGCCATATCCTGGTCAGTGGAGGAAATAACTACTCTGGAGGCCCAGAGTGGCTAAGGACTCAGCCATGGACACACAGCGACCCGGTGTCAGAGCTGGAGCTGAATGTGTGGCGTTGGCTGGCAGAGGGGTTAGGGAACCCGGCCTGGGTCCTGGGGAGAGACAGGAGGGCCTCTTCTAATCACTGACCTGCCTCATGCCCTGCATAGCAGTGGCCAGCACTGGTTAAGTGCCTTCTGGTGTACAAAATATTAAGCACTTTGCAGAGATTATCTCGTGAGCAAGAAGACCAGGTCTGTCTTGTTCACAGCTGTGTCCTACCAGCCAGTGGGAGCCCAAGACAGGTGCAGTGATAAATAAATATTCATGAATCAAATAATTAATTCCTCTTAACAGCCCTCAGTCATTAAGGTTGTGAAGTAGATGCTAATATTGCCTTCATTTTACAAAGAATAAAATGAGAACCAGAGAGGCTGAGTGACTTGCCCAAGGTCACACAGCAGGTGAGTGTTATAGCCGGGTTTGACCCTGATGCCTTGTTTTTAGCAGTCCACACTCTAAATTGCCAAAGTGCCCAGTCCGGAGCAGAGTTCGGCACACAGTAGTTATTCAATAAAGTAGTCAGTAGATTTGTGTGTTGGTCCTCAGGCCCCTGTTGGCTCTGAATTTCTATAAGTGCCCACAGGCCTTGGATGAGATGAACAAGGCACAACCTAGCTCAGGGTTGTGGGGAGAGAGAGTGGGCTCAGAAGATGTTGACCCTGGAGGGGCCCCAGAAAGGTGGGAAGTCACTGACTTGAAACTTTCTTGGCTCCCCTGCCTGGCTGGAAAGGGATGTTTCTGAGCATTCGGATGAAGAGAACGCATAATAGCTCAGGTGGGAGTATAGTATTTAAAATGCCTTTGCTTGTGTAGGAGAAAAAGTCAAAGGCCTTTATCTACATGTTGTCACTTATCTGCCCCTATGACCATGTGATTGCTACTAGGTTTCTCTGACTGTTGATTTCCTGAGTCAGTTTTCCCATCTGTAAAATGGGCGTGAGAATGTGTACATGATGGCAGAGGGGTAGGATGACACTTGATGCTAGACCTGAAAATGCCCGGGGCGGGGCCAGGGGAAGTGTTCATTTTTCTTACCTTCCATCTGTTCCTGTTTCCTGTCTTTGATTCTTGAGCAGCTGTACCCTTCTGGCCACAGGTGGGTTTCAAATGTCTTCTTTGATTTCTCCTAAGCACCTCGGGTGGCTGTGAGGAATCAGCGCACTGCTGAATTTAACATCTGGAGTCAGGATGGGTGGCTGGTCCTGAGCAGGGACGTCCTGATAACTCGATACCCTCAGCCCCACTTCAGATCCTCTGAAAGTCTCTTCTGTTTCTCTTTGCACCTTTCAGTGTGGACCTTGACTTGTGTATCTACAACCTTCACTTAAAAGACCTGCTGCAGTTGGACGCGGCCTTGAGGCAGGAGAAGCACATGGTAGGTGGAGTGCTCAGGACCCAGAGACCCGCTCTCCGTGTGCGTGGCATCCTGGGGACGCTCGGGAAACGGGCATCAGTGCCAGTGGAGCCACCACAGCGGGAGGGAGAGAGAGATTAGGCATCCCCCAACAAAGTGGAAACACAAATCTTGCCTGCAGGTGGGGTACAGCACTGTGGGGGTTAAGGACTTCCCTGGTGGCTCAGTGGTAAAGAATCCGCTTGCCGATGCAGGAGATGTGGGTTCGATTCCTAGGTCAGGAAGATCCCCTGGAGAAGGAAATGGGAACCCACTCCAGTATTCTTGCCTGGGAAATCCTGTGGACAGAGGAGCCTGGTGGGCTACAGTCCATGGGGTCGCAAAGAGTCGGACACGACTGACTTCACTACTATACACTAGGCCTGGGGGTATCACACGAGTGGTTATGTTAAATCTCATACAACCCTGCAAGGTAGGTGCCATTGTTCTGTCCACTTTACAGATGGGGAAACTGAGGCACAGAGAGGAGACAGGCCCTAAGTCATAAAGTGCTAAGTTGGGGCGGAGATGCATAGTTGTCTGAGTGAAGAGAGGAGCAGTCAGAGCCGTGGACATCAGGAAACAAGATAGTCTCCGCCAGGCACACATGAATCCACACTGGATCCAAGCCACAGGAAGCCAGAGGAATGAGGCCCACCGCAGTACAGAACCCCTGGGTTAGCCAGGCAGCAAGGCCACTGGGGCTAAAAGAGGAATTATCGGGACGTCCCTGGTGGGCCAGTGGTGAAGACTCCACCCGCCTAATGCAGGGGGCCCTGGTTCTATCGCTCCCTGGTCAGGGAACTGGATTCCCACGTGCTGCAGCTAAGACCTGGCACAGCCAAATAAAACAATTTTTTTTTTTTAAAAAAGAGGAATTATTTCTCCTTGAGACACATCCTGTGAATTACCGAGTGAGGGAGGAGACCTCATGAGAAAAGGGAAAAGGGAGAAGACCTGTTGGGAAGAGAAGGGGAGGGGTAGATGGAGAGGAAGACAGACAGACACAGATAGGCCCACAGGTGCTTCATTAGAAACTGGAAAAATAAAAAGGATATCAAATTGAGGATAAAACAGAAAAGTTTTGCTCTATGTGAGCAGAACAAGCATCATGATCGGGTCCCAATATGTGAAATCACAAGTCATCCTAGGATTCCAGAAATCAAGCCCCACAGATGCCCTGCCGAAGCCCAGGTATATGAGACACTCACCCTCCTGAAGTGCAGCTTTCATCGGTCACATCTGGTCCTGCTTGGGGGCATGTGGTCCTGGTGATTCTCTCCAAGGCTCTGCTCCCTGCGGGTGATTGTTTCTGTGTTCAGAGCCCCACCCAGCTGGTGAGGGACGTGGTCCTGGCCAGCCTCACCCCTGGAGCAATCAGCGAATGCCCACAGGGAAGCAGCCTGTTGTTTGGACAGAGCATTCACCATCACTCGTTTGCCCATCTTCCCTGCGGGTAGCCTCCCCACCCTGCCGGGCAGTGCCTGCCTTTATGGAGCCTACTGTTCAGGGGAAAGATGGCAATCAAAAGACTGCACAAAATGCACAGAGGCAAAAAATATGACAAAGCAAATAAATGATGGAGTACCATGAGAGTGTATAAGAGACGACCTGAGGGTGTGTAGGCTTTGAGGAGGTGATCAGACTTCCATGGAGGGAGACACTTAAACAAACTGGGAAAGTTCCAAGAGCACCAGAAACCAGAACTTCCAGATGTTCAAGCTGGATTTAGAAAAGGCAGAGGAACCGGAGATCAAATTGCCAACATCCGCTGGATCATCGAGAAAGCAAGAGAGTTCCAGGAAAACATCTACTTCTGCTTTATTGACTATGCCAAAGCCTTTGGCTGTGCGGATCACAACAAACTGTGGAAAATTCTTCAAGACATGGGAATACCAGACCACCTGACCTGCCTCCTGAGAAATCTGTATGCAGGTCGAGAAGCAACAGTTAGAACTGAACATGGAACAACACACTGGTTCCAAATAGGGAAAGGAGTACGTCGAGGCTGTATATTGTCACCCTGCTTATTCAACTTATATGCAGAGTACATCATGAGAAACGCTGGGCTGGATAAAGCACAAGCTGGAATCAAGATTGCTGGGAGAAACAGCAATAACCTCAGATATGCAGATGACACCACCCTTATGACAGAAAGTGAAGAGGAACTAAAGAGCCTCTTGATGAAAGTGAAAGAGGAGAGTGAAAAAGCTGGCTTAAAACTCAACATTCAAAAATGAAGATTGTGGCATCTGGTCCCATCACTTCATGGCAAATAGATGGGGAAACAGTAGAAACAGTGACAGACTTTATTTTGGGGAGCTCCAAAATGACTGCAGGTGGTGACTGCAGCCATGAAAATAAAAGACACTTGCTCCTTGGAAGGAAAGCTATGACCAACCTACACAGCATATTAAAAAGCAGAGACATTACTTTGCCAACAAAGGTCTGTCTAGTCAAAGCTATGGTTTTTCCAGTAGTCATGTATGGATGTGAGAGTTGGACTGTAAAGAAAGCTGAGTGCTGAAGAATTGATACTTTTGAACTGTAGCGCTGGAGAAGACTCTTGAGAGTCCCTTGGACAGCAAGGAGATCCAACCAGTCAATCGTAAAGGAAATCAGTCCTGAATATTCATTGGAAGGACTGATGCTGAAACTGAAGCTCCAATATTGTGGTCACCTGATGCGAAGAACTGACTGATTGGAAAAGACCCTGATGCTGGGAAAGATTGAAAGCAGGAGGAGAAACAGACAACAGAGGATGAGATGGTTGGATGGCATCACTGGCTCGATGCACATGAGTTTGAGCAAGCTCTGGGAGTTGGTGATGGACAGGGAAGCCTGGCGTGCTGCAGTCCATGGGGGTCACAAAAATTCAGACATGACTGAGCAGCTGAACTGAAGAATCAGAAACTTGGGTTCTAATCCACCCTTTGACACTTATCAGCTGTGTGACTGTGGGTAAGTTACTTCCCCTCTCTGGGCTGCTTTAGGAAAGGTGTGAAAATAATATACTTCCAGCTCTTACTCTATGGAATTATGGAGTTAAGTTGTCCCACTTTGAAAAGTCTCTGTGGATACGTATATCTATGGCTGATTCATGTTAGTGTTTGGCAGAAGCCAGCACAATATTGTAATTATCCTTCAATTAAAAATAAGAGAAAATTAAAAAAACACACAGAAAAGAAAAATCTCTGTGGGCAAAGCTCTGGGCTCTTTCGGGATGTGTAACCAGCATCATTACAGCACCGTTTATGAAGCATTGATATTCTGCTAGGCTACATACTTTAAATGTCTGATCTCATGGAAACCTCACTGCTGTTTTACTCATGAAGAACCTGAGGCTCAGAGAGGTCGATCAGTTGCCCAAGATCACATAGCTGGTAAATGGCAGAATCAGAACCCAAATGAAGTTTGTCTGAGTACAAGGTCAGTGTGTCCTCAGAGCCCAGAACAATGCCCTGCCCAGAGTAGGTGCTCAGTAAAAATGTGTCTGGCTGAAATCAACATCACGCTGGGAGAAGTGCTTTCTGAGCCTGGCCTTCCATTCTCTGCAGACCATGTCTTCACCTGTGCAGGACCTAGAGACACACAGGGAGGAGGAGAGAGCCGTGTTATACAAAGACGTCAAATTTCGTTCCTCTGGTAGAGGTTTGTTGTCACAGGTCAGATTTCAGAAGTGACTCAGACCAGAAGCAGCCCAGAAGCTTAGAGCTTGCTGGCAGCCCTTGAGGAAGACAGGGGTGCTGGACTTGTCTAGGAGGTGGAGTTGTCATCTTTAAAAGCAGAATGGCAGAAACAAAAATAGATTAGGGTCTGTGGGAAGGGGGTGGCTACCGTCAGATGAGCAGTAGGACCGGGGTTTCTCCTGGTGCTGGAAGATTCTCTACCTTGTTTGTGGCAATGGTTATAGGAATCTATTGTTGTTTAGTCACTAAATCCTGGCAGACTCTTTTGCGACCTCATGGACTGTAGCTTATCAAGCTCCTCTGTTCATGGGATTTCCCAGGCAAGAACACTGGAGTAGGTTGCCATTTTCTTCTCCAGGGAATCTTCCCAACCCAGAGACTGAAGCCATGTATTGGCAAGTGGACTTTTTACCACTGAGCCACCTGGGAAGCCCCTAGAAATACATGAGGTAAAATTGCATAAAACCACAAACACACATGCACACACAAATGAGTGCCTGCAAAAATGGATAAAAAATGAGTAAGGTCAGTTAACTGTATTGGACCTATGTCGATTTCCAGGTTTCATATGATATTAATACCACAGTGATGTAAGATAGCAGACCTGGGGGTGAAGTGCACAGAACTCTACTGTTCTTGCACCTTCCTCTAAGTCCATAATTATTCTAAATTGAAAAGGTTTTAAAATTTAAAGAAATGGGACAAGACCAATAAACATTACTGTTTCAGTGTGGGTTCAGAAAGAAAGTAGATATGAAATATCCTGAGAAAAGAATGTTACTTTACATAGCCTTAGACTTCAGTAGATAAAAAGCCAGGTCAACTTTTATCTTCTTAGAGCTTATTAGTATTGGCAAGCATAATGAAGCCACAAAAGAAGTCCCAATAAATTTAAGGTCAAAATCATGTCAAGCATCTTTTCCAACCACAGTTGTATGAAACTAGAAATCAGTTACAGGCATATCTTGGAGATATTGTGGGTTTGGTTTCAAATGACTGCAGTAAAGTGAATATCATAGTAAAGTGAGTCACATGAGTTTTTGGTTTCCCAGGGCATATGAAAGTTACATTTACACTGTACTGTTGTTTATTAAGTGTGCGATGCATATCTGAGAGAACAATATGCATATCTTAATTTTAAAATAGTTTGTTATTTTAAAATGCTGACCATCGTCTGTGCCTTCAGCAAACTGTAATCTTTTTGCTGGTGGAGGATTTGAAATATTGCAAGACTTAACAAAATGTGACACAGAGCCACAAAGTGAGATAATGCTGTTGGAAGAGTGATGATGAAATACTTGCTCAGCACATGGTTGGTACAAACCTTCAAATGTAAAAATGAAATGTCTGCAAAGTGCGATCAAAGCAGAGTTCAATAAAACTAGGGATACCTGTACAGGAAGAAAGCTGGAAAAACCACAAATATATGACTATTAAATACTGTCCTACTGAGCAACCAATGAATCAATGAAGAAATCAAAGGAGAAATTGAAAAATATTTTGAGACAAATAAAAGTGGAAATAAAACTTGGCAAAATCTGTGGAATGCAGCATAAGCAGTTCCTAGGGGGAAATTCATAGCCATCCAGGCTTACCTCAGAAATCAGGAAAAATCTCAGATGAACAATCCAACTTTACACCTGTAGGAACTAGAAGAAGAAAGAGAGAAGCCCAGAGTTAGTAGAAGGAAGGAAAATAATGAAGTTCACAGTGGAAATAAATGAAATAGAGACTAAAAAAGTAACCATTGAAAAGATCAGTGAAGCAATGTCTGGTTCTTTTAAAAGATCAACAAAATTGACAAATCTCCTGACAAAAAAAGAAGGATCAGTGGCTTCACTGGTAAATTCTACCAAACACTTAAAGAAGATTTAATACCTACCCTTCTCAGACTCTGCCAAAATACTGAAGAGGGTGTAGTGCTTCCAAGCTCATTTCACTAGGCCAGCATCTCCCTGATACCAAAACCAGATAGATGCCTGGGGGAAAAAAAAAAAATACAGACCGCCATCTCAGGTAAAAACAGATGCAAAAATTCTCAACAAAGTATTAGCAAATCAAATTTAGCAGCAGATTGAAAGGATTATAGCTTCCCTGGTGGCTCAGATGGTAAAGAGTCTGCCTGCAGTGCAGAAGACCCAGGTTCAATCCTTGGATCGGGAAGATCCCCTGGAGAAGGGAATGGCTACCCACTCCAGTATTCTTGCCTGGAGAATTCCATGGACAGAGAAGCCTGGCCGGCCCCAGTCCCTGGGGTCACAAAGAGTCAGACAGGACTGAGCAACTAACACTTTCACTTTTTAACACCATAATTAAGTGGGATTTATTCCAGAAATGCAAGGATGGTTCAACATCCACAAATCAATCAACATGATAAACCACATTAACAAAATGAAGGATAAAAATCATATGATCATCTCAAAGCAGAAAAAGCACTTAACAAAATTCAACATGTATTTATGATAAAATCTCTTGACAAAGTAGGCATGGAGACAATGTACCTTAACATAATAAAGGCCATACATGACAAACCCACAACTAACATCATACTCAACAGTGAGAAGCTAAAAACTTTTCCTCTAAAATCAGGAACAATACACGTATGCCCACTCTTGCCACTTTTATCCACCATAGTACTGGAATTTATAGGGAAGTTAGGCAAGAAAAAGAAATAAACAGAATCCAAAATGGAAAGAAAGAAGTAAAGACTCTTTTCAAAAGACATGATTTTATACATAGAAAAGACTGGACAGAAAACTGTTAGAACTAGTGAATTCCATGAAGTTGCAGGGTACAAAATCAACATACAAAAATCTGTTGTGTTTCTATACACAAAAAACAAACTAACAGAAAGAGAAATTAAGAAAACAATCCCATGTACAATTGCATCAAAAAGAATGAGATACTGAGGAATAAATTTAACTGAGGAGGTAAAAGTCCTGTATACTGAAAACTTAAGACTTTGATGAAAAAAATCTAGGAAGACACAAATATATGGGAAGATATTCCATGCTCATGTATTGAAAGAATTACTATTGTTAAAATATCTGTATTACTGAAAGCAATCTACAGATTCAGTGCAATGCCTATCAAAATCTGAATGGTATTTTTCAAGTACAACAAAAAAAAAAAAAACCCTAAAATTTGTATGGACACATGAGACCCCCAAATAGTCAAAGCAATCTTCAGAAAGAAGGACAAGCTGCTTATGTCAATTAGTTCTCAGAAACAAAAGATGCCTTCTTCATAAATATGTCTAACTGACCTTTGACAGAGGTGTAAGTGCAGTTCAATGGAGGAATGTTAATCTTTTCAATGAATTATGCAGTTGAGCATCCATAAGCAAACCAAAATGAACCACAAGCTAAACATCATACCTCAAACCTCAAAAAAAAAAAAAAAAACACCTCATACCTCATGCAAAAATTAACTCAAAATGGCTCATGTACTTAAATGTAAAGTATAAAACTATAAATCTTTAAAAAAAGGAGGAAAGTCTTTGGGATCTAAGCAAAGGGTTCTTAGATTAACACCAATATTATGATCCATAAAAGGGGAAACTAGTAAATTGAAACTCATCAAAATAAGAAACTTCTGCTCTGCAAAAAAATTCCTGTTGAGAGGATGAAGACACTGAGGCAATATTTTCCAAACCACATTCTAAAAAAGAACTAGTACCTACAATATATAAGGAACTCTGAAGCCTCAACAGAAATAATAAAGAATCTAATTGGAACATGGGCAAAAGACATGAACAGATATTTCACCGAAAAGAATATATGGCTGACAAGTAAACACACACAAAAGCACATGAAAAGATAGTCAACATCATTAAGCCATTGTTGTTGTTGTTCAGTCACTCAGTTGTGACCTACTCTTTGTGTCCCTGTGGTCTGCGGCACACCAGGCTTCCCTGTCCTTCACCATCACCCAGGGTTTGCTTAAACTCATGTCCACTGAGTCAGTGATGCCATTCAACCATCTCATCCTCTGTTATTCCCTTAAGTCATTAGGGAAATGCAAATGAAAACCACATGAGATATGACTACGTACCTATCAAGATGGCTAAAATAAAAACAGCAGCAACACCAAATGCTGGTGAGGATGTGATGAAACTGGATCACGAATACATTGCTGGTAGGACTATAAAAGCCCACTCCAGAAAACAGGCAGTTTCTCATCAAATTGAACATGCAGTTACTAGAAGACCCAGCAACTGTACTCTTGGACATTCATCCCAGAAAAACTTATGTTCACTCAAAAATCTCTATGTGAACGTTCATAGCAGCTTTATTCAGAATAACCCCAAACTGGAAAGACTTAGATGTCCTGCAATAGGTGAATGATTAAACAAACTGTGAAGAGGGCACCCTTGGACTTGCCAAGGTGTCCCTGCCTATACAGGACCCTTCTTGATTTAAAGGATACCTCCATCCATTGAGACAGGGGGCTGGAGTGGATGACTTTACACATCCTAATTTCTTACAAGTGTTCTTCTGACTGTTTCCACAGAGAAGCAACCCCCGCTTTGCCTTGTCTGTTTTCTTGACTCATAGAAATGGGGAAAGTGGGGGGCTTCCCAAAGAGTAGACTCCTTATAAATACGTGCGGGAGAGATGAGGCATTTTTCTTTAGAAGCTTCATGAAAACACAGTTCATTATAGGCCACTGTCATGGTTTTAAATCTGAGGTCTTTTCCTAGAGCCAAGATTGTTGGGGGAAAGGGAGAAAGAAGGTGGTAGGAGAAAAAGGAAGGAGGGGTAGAGATACCATTGTTTAAATCTTTCTTGTTGTTTTGTTTCCCTTTTTGGCAATAGATGTTTATTCAGATTTTTAAAATGTGCCTCCTTGACCTTCTCCCTAAGAAGAAGTCTGATGATGAATTATACCAGAAGATTCTTTCAAAGCAAGAAAATGTAAGTCTTCAACCTATATTGCAAAGTAACTTAAAAATAGTTTATTAAGATATATAAAACATAATATCATAGGAAAGTATCTTTTATTTTATGTATAAAAATATTACAACATACAGTTTTCAACACAATTTAATGATATATAAAACCATAGGTATAAACATAAAGATAACAATATATATTATTAAAATATAGAAAAATATTTGAAGTAGAAAAAAATAATGTCAGTCATATCCAGTGCTCAAAGAAAACCACTATTGATGTTATTTTCTGTACAGTTTGGGGGTATTTTAAAATATATACCTTGCTTATTAGTTACAACTCTTAATACCACTTTGCATTCTTCTCTTTTCAGCCTTTTATACAACCTTTGTATTGTTTTATGCACAGCAAAACAAGTCAGGGCAGTAGAGGTTGATACCATGGTCTGTCTTTCACAAACTCTCAGAATGCTAGGTTTTGCATTTGTGCCATGGGATAGTAATTCCTGTCCTACGGGATTACAGAAAGGAGAAGAGAGTTGTGTATGAAACATGTAGCAAAGTAGCAGCTCAGTTCAGTTCAGTTGCTCAGTCATGTCTGACTCTTTGTGACCCCATGGACTGCAGCACGCCAGGCCTCCCTGTCCATCACCAACTCCCGGAGTCCACCCAAACTCATGTCCATTGAGTCGGTGATGCCATCCAACCAACATCCTCTGAAGTCCCCTTCTCCTCCTGCCTTCAATGTTTCCCAGCATCAGGATCTTTTCAGATGAGTCAGCTCTTCACATCAGGTGGCCAAAGTATTGGAATTTCAGCTTCAACATCAGTCCTTCCAATGAACACTCAGTAGCAGCTAGACACTGATGATCGCTGCCATAATCACCAGTATCATTGTCATTATTATCATTTTAATACCAACACAGTCACCACCACCACCATCATTATCATCATTGTCACCATCACCACCACCATCTTCATTATTGTCATAATCATTCTTTTGATGACTGTCACCACCGTTATCATTATCTTCATTGTCATTCTTATCATTGTCAGCACCACCACCATCACCATGCTTCTCTTCATTTCCCAAAAGCACTACCAGCGTTTCATCATCACCACCCTCGTCATTGCCATCACTCTTATTACTTCCGTCACCAGCATCATCTGCATCATTAGCATCTTCATCACCATGACTGTCACCCCCTCCACCGTCATCCTCATCATCATCACTTCTGCCTCACTCCCTTCACCTTCATTATCATATCATTGTCATCACCCTCACTGCCACCATCACCATTATCTTCATCAAGGTCACCATTATCAACTTTATCACCACCACCATGAGATTCGGGAGATCAAGAAGGAATGTTTCTTCTTCATTCCTCTAGATTCCCTGCAGGAGGATTCATCACTACATCCCAAGGAAAAGGCAGACCATCTTCATTTTTATTGTCATCATCATCATCATCCTGAGTACCACCACTATTGTGATCATCAGGCAGTGCACACAGGGCTTTACACATATTCAATCTTCACAGCAGCCCTGTGAGTGGCCATCATTATTTTTGTTTACAGCCAAGGAAGTTGAGGTTCAATGAGTCTAAATGACTCTCCAACAACAAAAAATATTGATTATGTGGTGATACTTGCAGTTATATGAGTAATGAAACAATGTCATATGTCTTATAGCAAGAATAAAAGCTTTGGTGTCTGCAGGTCTGGGATCAAATCTCACCACTACCACTTACAGAGCGTTTTAATTATTATAGTGGCTACAGTTCACTGGATACAGTCTGTCTGAGGACTCTAAATGCATACTTTTCTTTAATATTGATAGCAGCCTTAGAACCGCTATATGAGGGTTAGAAGTACCCAGAAAATGGCAGGTGCTTTGGAGAGAAGCAGATAATACATGCAGTTGGAAGAGTGGGTCTCTGGAGTCCATGGGCCTAAGGGACTTAACCTAGCATACCGCTTCCTACTGAGGAACTTTGGACAAGATGTCTCAACTTCCCGTAGATGAGCTTCCTCACCTGGAAAGGAACCCTCGTTTCTTTCTGGTAGAGTTGCTGTGAGAAGTAGCAGCCACATATGGCTTCCACTTGGACAGTCAACAGCAGTTTTCCTAATGAAACTGAACCCACACCAGTGTTGATTTCATGTCAGTGAACACAGATCTGGAGAAAACTGAACTGCCACTCACACTCTGTGTGGGGGTTTGAAAGACTCCATACATAGGCTTCTCCTTTTCCTTCTAAGATCTGATTTAATTAAGAGAAAGTGTTGGGGAGACATACATACAAATGTCAGCTTTATTGCTGAGAGGAACCTGCTTGCAGGGTGTGACTTAGGTATATAGCAATCATGGCTTCCTAACACTGAATCCGGGATTAGCTAAATTGCTTACCTAAATCACGTACTGGCAAAGCTGGTCCACCTCAGGCCTCCCCACACACAAAAGGGACCCTTGCTCCCCAGCTCACTCTACACTGAAGCCACACCAGGGTGGTGGCCTCCCCTGAATGGTCTGTCCCAAAGAGGATGAGGCTGGGCAAGCTAGGGGCTACACTCACTTCCTGCTTTTGAACCACCAAATACATATCACTTCCTCCCTGGGGTGTACTAAGTAATCCTTCCCCATGGAAACCAGAGGAGTGGAGAGGAAATATTCCATCCGAATACTCCAGAGTACCATGACATATTCCTGGAACTTCATCAAGATTGGAAGATACTTTTCATTGTTTTAAAAGTATGGCCTATTTGGGGGAAGGTGAGGAAAAGTACAGAAGAAAATACATAATCCATTATTCCTGAGACTCTACATTTAATGAGAAAAATAGATTTTTATCATCAATCCTTCAGTAGGACAATACCCAGAGCATTAATTATCATAAGAAATATTTTATGATAATGTGGTGAAAAATAAAAGCATTTCTTCTCTAGAATTTAAGATACATTAGATTTTCTTTGTCTTTTTCTTTTTTCTCTAGGATTTGGAGGAATTAGAAAAGAGACTTCAGGTCAAGCTGTCAAACACAGAGATGTTGGGTGGCAGTGACTCTGAATACATCACCCTGGCAGATGTGGAAAAGAAGGAAAGAGAATATTCTGAGCAGCTAATAGCTTATGTATGTGGTGGATTTTCTTTCCCCTATAAAAAGCGTGGTTTCTGGTACAGTGCATTTGGCAAGATTAAAGAGCTGGTACCTAGAAGCATGTTTAATACTCAAATTCTCTGTTGTATTTGACTATTAAATATGCCCTGGAGCCAAGGATCCCATTTCTGAAGTTAAGTGTTAGAGAAGGTATAATTAAGGGGCCAAGATTTACTGAGGGAGTCTTTTTTTTTTTCTTTCTTTCTTTTAATGAATTCTCCTTGTTTAAATTTTGGATGGATCTTTTTATTGTTCAAAGCAAATATCGCCCTAACCCTCTGTGACATTACTGCCCTGTGGGTTAGAGCAGATGCCAGCTGCTAACTGCTCAAACTCCAGGCATCACTAATAAAAACATGTTTTAAATTCCAAAGAGGATGAATGGTTTAGTCACTAAGTCATGTCTGACTCTTGCAACCCCATGGACTGTAGCCTGCCTGGCTCCTCTGACCATGGGATTCTCCAGGCAAGAATACTGGAGTGGGTTGCCATTTCCTTCTCCAGGGGATCTTCCCAACCCAGGAATTGAACCCAGGTCTCCTGAATTTTGGGCAGATTCTTTATGGATTGAGCTATGAGGGAAGCCATCCTCTTTGGAGGGCCCTCCAATGAGGATGGCTTCCCCCAAATTCTCTTTTTTGCTTTGATGTTCTACTACCCGCTGTTCATATATTCTGAATTAAACAAATATTTCCTTGGCACCCAAGTGTTATGCTGGACACTAGAAATTCACAATGAACTTAGACCTGGCCCTTCTGGGAAGATGCTCAGGCCAGTCTGGCGGGGGGACCAATAGGTGAGCAAGTGAGGACTTTGTGACTTACAGAGACCAAGATAGATGGATATATGGTAAGACTGAGGTACAATGGAGGGAGCTATTTATTTTACTCTCTAGGGTTAGGAAACTCTGCATAGAAGAAAGGGCCATGATGAGGTTTTGGGGGAAGTATGGATAGATGCTGTCCATTGGGTGGGCAGAGAAGGGAGCCAGGGCAGGAAGCAGGCTGAGCAAGATAAAGCCAGAGGTCTTCCCTGAGGGCATTCATCTCATGCCAAGGAGATGGGAGTCACTGAAGTGGCACAGGGTGGCTTGGCTCATTCTGTTTTAGAAGCACTGCCCAGGTTGCTGAACAGAGGATCGTTACGAGTTTGGGGGCTAATCCAGTAGGAATTTCATGAAAGCAGTTGCAGTAGGGATGGAGAGGTAAGAAAAAGGGGGAGAGCTGAGAGGGTTGTGTCTGAGGAGGTGATGGTGGGAAGAAGAGGGTGTAGAGCATCAGGTCTACGGAAATAAGGACCCCAGAATGACAGCAAGTTGGGAGGGAAAATGCTGAGTGTGGCTTGATATCCTGAGTTGGAGATGCCTGGAGATGGAGCATCTCCACTGAGCTCAGGTAGGAGCACATGGAGAACAAGGATGTTCGATGAGATGGCTCAAGGAGGGTGCTTAACCCAGATTCCAGTGGTCCGTGGTCTCCCCAGAGCAGTGGAACACCTTGTCCTTGTCTGACCATTTCAAGCAGAGGATTGATAGTTCTCAGAAGATTCTCTGACGTATGGGCAGCATCCAATAATGGAGAGGCCCCTGGCCCAGGAGTACCAGGAAGCCTGGCATGCTGCAGTCCAAGAGGTCCAAAGAGTTGGTATCATCTAATAACAGAGATGCCTGTGGTCCAGGAGTGCATGTAGAAGGGGTAGTAAAAAGCCTTATGCCAAATCCTGGATCCTGTGAGCATTGAAGGAGCAAGATTCAAGGAGAATCAAAACAAGAAGCAGAGTACAGACCTTGAAGAACCAGGAGAAAATCATGTCACGGACACTAAGGGAATTACGAGTTTTTCAGAACAACGGGGTGGGCATCCTAGTTCTCGGAGACAGGAAGAGAAGAGGCAGAGCTGCTGGGATGTATAACTCTGTTTCCGGATGTGCGGGAATTCACAGGTGGTAGTCCACCTTCATCCTCTGTCGTAGATGGTTGGATGGCATCACTGACTCAATGGACATGAGTTTGAGGAAGCTCCGGGAGTTGGTGATGGACAGGGAGACCTGGTGTGCTGCAGTCCACGGGGTCGCAAAGAGTCGGACACGACTGAGCTACTGAATTGAACTGAACTGAGTCCACCTTCTGGGATAGCGATTGGAAAGAAGGTCATCTGATGGGACGAGAAGGGCAAGAGCAGGGTGTGAATGTGAGTGAGAAGGTGGTGGGGGTCGATAAAGGGTTTGCTGAGCTGCCATGAGGCCCAGGAGATGGGAAACGAAATTTTCAGAGAGATGCCAATTCATACAGATGTGGGCTTTCTCCTGGCCATGCCCAGGAGAGATGGCCGGTTTGATTGACTCAGAGTTTTCAGGTCTCCATCTGTCTCTACCCATAACAACAAAATCAGCATGGACTTCTGATACCACTAAGCCCTGACCCTCCCATGCGCTGCTGAGCGAGAAATGTCCATCTTGGCATCTGACGGGTGGAGCCAAGCTGGAGAAAACTACCGCTGTGGGAGCTGAAGGGACTGAATCCAATTCCCCTCTCCCTCTTGATTCTTGGCCAGTGACCTAACTACCAGAGCCTGTTCCTTGTCCTTGTCCGATATGTATTTTATCTAGAAATGAGATGTGTGATACATGGAACCTGGCGTATAACCTGTATACCATAAAGAAAAGTTGTTATGACTCCAGGTATCATTGTTCTTCGAGCTCTGGGAGGCTGCAGTGACAAAAATTTAGCCCCCGACAATCTAAACCACTTGGCGATTTTCTGCTCTGCTCCCAGTAAGATGGGGGGGAAGTGTTGTTAGTCGCTCAGTCGTGTCTGATGCTTTGTGACCCCATGGACTATAGCCCACTCAGCTTCTCTGTACATGGAATTCTCCAAGCAAGAATACTGGAGTGGGTTGCCATGCCCTCCTCCAGGGCATCTTCCCAACCCAGGTCTCCTGCACTGCAGGCAGATTTTTTACTGTCTGAGCCTCCAGGGAAGCCCAAGATTGAGGAGAGGGGAAAAGACTGGAAAGCAAAATGTTTTTACGGTTATCATCGTCTCTGCCATACTGTTCTTTTGTACTGTTAGGGCAATAATTAATATTTAAATGGCCATCCATGCTTTTATTTCCAGGATGGGTTTAATCCCTTTTAAAGATCCGGAAGCTTCCAGGAGCACACTGTTGAATTTCATGAGCCCCTCCCCTCCCCATCCCAGGCAGCAATCACAGGCTGTTTTTCTTAAGCAGCTGTCTTTCAGCTGCTTAAGCTGGGGGATCTCATTTTGTTTTCCTTTCTTATCAGTCGTGCACTGGTGTTTGCTGAAAAGCCGCCTTGAAGCTGACTGGCACCCACAAAAGCACGAGGAGGAACTTCTGGAGAATGTGATTGTTGCCAAGATAACTTGCTCCGACTTGTGGAAGTGTTTAGAATCTGAGTTTGTGATAAGGGGTGAATAGTAATGCCCAAGCCTGAACCAGACAGCTTTATACCTTTCTTAAATAAGTTTTCTCTCCCCCACCTCTTGCTTCTCATTCTCATTTCACAGATGGAAGCTTTCTGGAAACAGATGGAAAACATCCAGCACTTTCTGGTGGACCAATTTAAGTGTTCCAGCTCCAAAGCTCGACAGCTCACGATGACTCTGACAGAAAGAATGATTGCAGCCGAAGGGCTGTTGCGTGATTCCCAGGATTTGCAGGCTCTGGTAATGCTGGAGGGGGGCAGGGAGGGAATGTGATATTCAGACTAGAGACGTGGAATCAGAAGCTTGGAGGGCCACAAGGATAATTAAGTTCAACACCTGTATACTGTAGACGGGGATACAGAAGCCAGAAAAAAGCAGCACATCCATTTGCTCATCTACCCATCCATCTGTCCATCAGGCATTTATCTATCCATCTGTCTGTCCATCTGTCCGTCCATCTGTCCATCAGGCATTTATCTGTGCATCTGTCTATCCATCCATCTGTCCATCTGTCCATCAGTCATTTATCTATGCATCTCTCCATCCATCCATCCATCCATTCATCCATCCGTCCATTCCATTAATGGAAAACCCTGCCAACTCCATGTCAGTACAGCATGGAACTCTGGTTCTCAATTCTGGCTGCACATTGAGGTTATCTGAGGAGGTTGAAAAAGTACTGCTATTTGAATCCAAGATGGGTCCCTCCCCAACAGATTCTGACTTAATCAGTCTAGGTTTTTTAAGGTACCAGGTGAGCAGTCAAAATTGACGCCCACTGGTGGACGGAGCTTCAGGTAGCTCTCCTAATGGCCCCTTGTATCATCACCGAGGGAGCTTAAAATAGCTCCCAAAAGGCCTGTGCCCCAGGCCTTTTGCACAGAAATCCAATCTGACTGGTCTGAAGTGAAGATCCTGGCATTGCCGATTTTAACCCCCCCAGCCCCAACAATTCTGATGTGTAACTGGGAATATAAACCACTGGTTCAGAGGAATCCACAAATCCAAATCTGACTGAATCTAAGCTTAGCCAGTTGAAGCTGTGTGATCTGGAATCAGTTACTTAAACCCTCTGAGCTTTGATTACTGATAAAAAATTTCCATCCCAGGAGTTGCTGCAGTCAGGGCCCTGGGAAATGCTCAGTAACTCATAGTCACCATGGGGCTTTGCCATGGAAGTTTTGGACTAGCCCGGCTATATGTAAAGCCCAGGACACTATGCACCTGTTAACCCTTCCTCTGACCTTGAGAACTCGTAAGCTCAGACCCGTGCACCCGTCCAGGTCACACCTGACTCAGAAACCTGCAGCAGCCGCCCTGCCCTCAGCTCCAAGACTCAGCTCCTCAGAGAGGAGATGGTCCTGTTGAACCGAGAGATTCCTTCTGCTTCTGCACAAACCGCTCTGCTCCTCAAAGTGTGGTCCGCAGACCAGCAGCATCAGCGTCGCCTGAGAGCTGGTTAGAAATGCAGAATCTCGCTCCCCTCCCGAACCAGGGTCTGCATTTTAACACACTCCCAGGTGCACAGAGCTGTTTGAGAACCTTCTCTGCTTTTGCTTATCACGTACACATAGTTTCCTTTCTCCCCTCTGCACTGCTGAAAGATAGAGACAGATATTTCATTCCCAGTGAGCAGAGGGACCAGCCAAGCGACACACCTGGGACCCCCATACCGTCTAATGACATCCCTCAGCCTGCACCCCAAACATCCTGGTTTGCTGTCCAAGCCCCTTTGAATTGGACTTTAATTTGATAAGGCTGCTGATATGAATGCTCATCAAAGGAGAAAGATTTTTTTTCTTTTACTCTTTTCTCTTTGTATTTAATTATTATTCCATCAGCAGGATATTGATACAGGGGGAAAAAAAAATATCCTTATCTGACTCTGGCCCAAATATTAGCCAGTCACTCCAGAGAGGAAGAAGGGGAAGAATTTTCTCCAGGTTATCAGCAGATCCTTCCTTCAGTCAACATTTCATGAGCACCTACTGTGTGCCACATCCTGTTATAAAAACCGTGCTGCAGACTTGAGCTAGAATCCTGACCCATTCCACAGTTGCCTCTTTTTAGCCGTGTGACATTGGGCAGGTTACGTAACCTCTCTGGGACTCAGTTTCATCATCTGTAAAATGGGAATCCGAATAGCATCAGCTCTGAGAGTGTTAAAAAGTGGATGACAGGTAGCGCCTTTACAACAGAGCCTGACCCAGTGGGAGTGCTCAGTGTGTGCTAGTGATTGGATTCTGGCAGGCCACGTGTCAGTAGGGAAAAGAGATATAAACAAATCATTGTAATGATATGTGAAAAGACTATAATCTTTGTACAGAAGTGGGATGGCTTGGCTCTGCCTGCATCCTATGTACCAAAAATAAAAAGTAGCTTCTGTATGATGGAGTCTGTTGATGATAAGCTCCAGAAGAATTTTAAGTTCCCAGGCTAGTGACATCTGAGCGTTCTGGCCTGGGCAGTCGGAATGTATCACACGGCATTGCTGAATATCAGGACTGGAAGAGCCCTAGAAAGGGCCCCAGAGGTTATCAGAATCAGTCTCTAGGGATGTTCAAGAGAGAGAGGATGCCAGGAGAGAGGTGGAGACCTGCTGTAGATAACTGTGACAGCAGCTTGCATTCTGCAGCACCTACTGTCTTCTGGTCGCTATTTTAAGTGCTGTATGTATTTTGATTTATTTAGTGATCACATACACTCTGTAAGTCACATCCACTGTGCCCAAGGCTGTGCAGGTCTGGAGCCGGGTTTGAGCCCGGGTAGGTTTGAGGACCAGCTACACTCAGAGCCAGCAGTGGCCCCTGCACCTCTCCTCCCGTGCAAGTCCTTGTCCCCCTCCCGCCTCCCATCTGATGCTCCTGTGTTCCTGCTCACCTCTCTCCATTCCTGTCTTTCCTTAAATATAAATCCAGAGCGTTCACTGTCACTGCCCGGCCAGGCGGCCTCACTTAGAGGACCGTCTTAGAGGTGGCTGCTCTGGACACAGGACGCCTTCCACTCACCTGGGAGCCTGGCTGGACCACTTGCCGGCCACTCCTGCACTGAGCGCCTATCCTCTTGCACCCTCTAGTGGTTATGGGCCCACTGATGGCTGTCAGGCTTATTTATTTAGTTGGAGGAAGCCCAACTAAAGGTGAGAGGAGAGGGGGATGACAGAGGATGAGATGGTTGGATGGCATCACCGACTCAATGGACATGAATTTGAGTAAACTCCGGGAGTTGGTGACGGACAGGGAGGCCTGGCGTGCTGCGTTGCATGGGGTCGCAAAGAGTCGGACACGACTGAGTGACTGAACTGAACTGAACTGAACTGGAGGAGGCCCGCTGTCCCTGGGCTAGTTTCATGGCCTTCCGGAATAAACCTCAGCATTCTTGTCTGTAACTGGGGTGTCATTTTCCTGGCCCTGTTCACATGTTGTTATAACACAGACCAATGCAGCTCAGCAAACAGTGAGGCCCAGGGCTGAGTGGTGGGTATGGCCCCAGCTATGGCCCCTGCGTCCAGGGCTCTTCGTCCAGACAAGGCACAGGAGCTGTGGAACTGGGAGGAGGGACCGAGGGGTTGGGGAGAGACCAAGGAAGCCACCACATGGTCCACAGAGATGATTGGGACCTGGGCAGGTAGGGGAGTGAGAGGTCGTGGGCAGGGTGTTCCAGGAGGAGGCCCTGCATTTGCAAAGGCTCCGCGGCCGGCCATGAAAGCCGAGCGTGCTGGGCAGTCCGGAGCAAGGATGGGTGTGGGACCAGGCTGGAGGCCCAGCCAGGCCTGGTTTGGGAAGGTTCGTCCACTGTGCCTGGGAGTTTAGATTTGCTTCGAAGGAAGTGATTGTAGAGTTTGGGCCTGGGGATGTCAGAATCACGTTTGCACCACAGAAAGGGCTCTTTGTCTGCCATGCAGGGAGGAGCTGAGGGGGCAGATGGATGCCAGGAAAGCCAGGGCAGTAGCCCAGGTGGAATTGACCAGGGCCTGAGCTGGGCCTGTCTCTAGGCCAGCAGGAAGGAGACAGAGGGATGTAGAGAAGGCAGGGGTGCAGGTATGATGGGGGAGAAGGGCGCTGAGGCTAACTCAGGCCATGGCCATGGAGTGCCGGGGGTCTGGGGGACCACCCCAGGAGGGAAAGGCGTCCTTCCGCTGAAAGGCAGGGCCTGCGACTCTCACGCCATGCCTGGGCTCCCATTCTACACGGTTCCCTGAGCCGCTGCTCTTGAAGACGGAAGGACCCTAGATGCAGACCTGCAGGGCCCGCCTCTGCCCTTGGTGGACATTTCCTGCATGGGGGAGGCATCTTTTCCAAGGGTTGTGTCCTCAGTGAAGGACAGCCCAGTAGGGCTGGCAGACCTATCCTAAAGTCTAGCGGCTGGGGTCACCCTCCCCGTCAATCTTACCTGGAGAATCTCTTTAATCCCCAGCGCTCTGGTTTCCGGAGGCTCGAAGGCCAGGAAGTCCCGTGACCTTTACTATTTCTCCCAGCCCTCCTCCACATCCAGTGGAGGCCAGAGGCCCCGTCGACCTGGGAGGGATGACGATGAGGGAGGTGGACTTTTCTCTCTGGTTGTGTGCATTTATTGAGCTTTCCCCAGAGACGAGTGAGCCCACTGTGGTGCATTCACCGTGTACCAGGTTTTTTCCGCGTGTCATCCGCATCAGCCGTACCACATGCCCACGAGGGGCCACTTTGCCCCCATCTGAGATGTGCACACAGGAAGCTCAGGAGAGTGGAGCCTTCGTCTGTGCTCTGCTCACAGGGAACCGGGGGGCCCAGGATGGAGCCCGTAGCCTTTAACAGCCCCTCGTGGCCAAATGCTGACTCTGGGTGTCCCAGACTGATGCCCTCCATATTGCTTTTCCCAGGACACCCTGGAGAGGACGCTGGAGCGGGCGCACATGGCCAAAACGATGGAGTTCCTGAAGCTGCAGGTCCAGGAGGAGACCAAGTGCCGCCTGGCGGGCATCTCCCGCAGCCTGGAGCTGCTGACCGTCGAGGGGAAGCTGTCCGGGCGGGAGAAGGAGGACCTGCTGACCCAGCAGCACAAGGCCTTCTGGGAGGAGGTGGAGGGCTTCGGCAGGGGTGAGTGAGCGGGCCAGGCCAGGGTGCCTGGGTCCCCGCGCTATGTTGCGGGCCATGGGGGCCAGGGCTGGTGGTGGCACTTGCAGGCATCAGGAGTAGCTCCCATGAGACTAGCCCGGGCTGCCGCCCCCAATCACTTAACCTCTCTGAGCCTCGATGGTCCTCCCATGAAGCAGAGGTAATAGGGCTGCCTCCTAGGGTCCCGTGTTGCCTGCTTTGTCGTCATCAGTGATTCGGGCTGGCAGAGACCCCCCCAGAATATGCAGAGGACAAAGCCCAGAAGCCCCACAGGAGTCTCGGGGCCTGGCTCAGCTGCAGATGGATGAGGGTGGCTGGTGGTCAGGGAACTGGGCATGACTGTTTCCCACACATGCTGCTGCTCCCAGGCTGGACCCTGAGATGGGCAGGTCAGGGCTCAGGACATCAAGGGCACCCAGAACAGTCCAGCTCACACTGCTGGTGGGACCCTCAGGGAGAAACCCAGGTCTTCCACCTGCAGAGCAGGTACCCCCCTCTGCACAGCCTTGGACCCTCGGGAGGAGAGCCCCTCAGCGTTGAGCTGAGGCTGTGTGTGCGCCTGTGGCCTGAGTGGAAGCACAGCCGGGGCCTCTCCAGGTCAGGAAGTCTGTATGGCAGGGGAACTGTGTGCCTAACAAGGTCTCCAGCAGCTTCTGGGGACCTTGTAGGACCAGGGAGGCTCTGAATGTCTTACCTGCTGGGGCGGCCATAATGGGATGCTATGGGCTGGGTGGCTTCCACAACACACTTTTGTTTCCCACGGTTTCAGAGTCTGGAAGTTTAAGATCAGTGTGCAGCCAGTTTGGCTTCTGCTGTGGGCCTGTTTTCTGACTCGCAGATGGCTACCCTCTCACCACGTTTCACATGACAGAGAGCAAGCTTTCTCCCCTGAGTTCCTCTTCTTAGAAGGCACCAACCCTATGTGATTAGGGCCCCATCCCTAGGACCTCATTTAACTTCATAGGCCCCACCTCCAAAGGCAGGCACGTGAGGCTTAAGGACTTCAGCTCACCATTTTGGAGACACAGTCCAGTCTCCAGCACTGGGTTTCCACTGCAGCCATTGGCCTGATCTAACTGCAGCTGTTCTGTCGCGTCTGACATACCTGCCCACTGCCCCTTAGAGGTGGGGTCAGAGGGCAGGCTCTCAGTAGTGGGACTCAGAACTCCAACCAGGCTGTTCCACAGTTGTCTGTGTCACTGGGAGCTATGGTTTCACGTGGTCATGTGTGACCACATGGAAACCTGCTGTGGCTGGGACTTTGGACAGCATAGAATCTGAATGCTTCTGGCCTTGAGGTCACCACACATGGTGGACGGGGCTTTACCAGTGGGAGGGAGTAGCCAGGCTGGGACAGTGAAGCAGCCCCCTAGGTGGGGCTCCTGTGAAATGGGACAAGACAGAGGAGACAAGGAGACAGTCAGGGTGGAGGGAGGGCCCTGGTCTCTGCTGGCTGCACTCTTTCCTTGGTGCTAGAAGCTAAACAGATTCTCAGGTCAAGCCCTAGGAAGCTTGCCTGAACTGGGGTAAGTGCAGAAGGAAGCATGACATGTGGGGCAGCTGGGGGAGGTGAGATGCTGAAACCAATGTCTCCAAGGGCTGCAGCCCCTTGTGACCCAGCCCTCACCTCGTCTCCAACCTCTTTGGCCAACATCTCCTCCGAAACCCAAGTGAACAGAATCTGGCTGGCCTCTTCATTGTCTCCACTCCCAGGAGCCTTCTCTGGGGTCCCATGCTGCCCGTGTCTCCTCCCCTACCGCCACCCCAGCCCTCATCAGCACGATTCCTTCTTCCGCATTTCTCATCTTCCCTGGACCATGAGCACCTTGAAAGCTAGGCTGGGTCCTGCTCACCGGTCGGCCCCAGTTCCCAGCGCTCTGCATGGTGTGCCTCTGAGGCTGAGGGGCCTGGGTGGGCTGAGAGGTTGTTTTTAGTGGTTCAGCTGGTAAAGAATCCGCCTGCAGTGCGGGAGACCTGGGTTCGATCCCTGGGTGGGGAAGATCCCCTGGAGAAGGGAACGGCTA
This sequence comes from Cervus elaphus, assembly GCF_910594005.1. NCBI lineage: Eukaryota > Metazoa > Chordata > Mammalia > Artiodactyla > Cervidae > Cervus > Cervus elaphus. The sequence continues at coordinate 13,423,740 of NC_057820.1, forward strand.
CCCACCCCAGTATTCTGGCCTGGAGAATTCCATGGACTGTTACAGTCCCTGGGGTCGCAAAGAGTTGGACACAACTGAGCGACTTTTACTTTCCTCTCGCCTCAAGTTTACCTTCCCCCACTGCAGGGGCCCTTGGCCTTGGTTCACCCGCCTCCTCTTCTGCTGATCTAATAACTTGCCCTGGCAGCTTTTGGATCTTGACTCCAGTCTGAAATGTCACTGTCTTCCTGCAGACTCAGGCCCTCTGTCCTGTGTCACCGGCCACTCCCTGTTCCCCCCTCCCCTCCCCCATACACATATACTCTTCTCTTCAGGAAAACGCCCCTTTGTTTATCTCCAGGTCAGGGTGAAAGCCTCGCCTGTTGTTCTGAACCCCAGGCTGGGAAAAAGCAAGGGAGAGGTCCCTTAAAAATGACAAGGGACTTTGAGGAGCTCCTAACACCAGCCTTTTGGAAGGACCTAAATGATAAAATGAAAAGAAGAAATGAGACTTGCCCCAGCGTTTCTGACACTCCACGTGCTGGAAGAAGCAGCCAGTGGAGTTTTCGCCAGGCGAGCAACCTGCAATGTCCCTTGTTTTGTTTCAATTGCAGAGTTTGTCCAGCGAGGCAAAGACCTGGTCAAGGCCTCGCTGGTGCGCCAGGCAGAGGAGATGGCAAGGCTTATGCTGGCCCAACAGGAGGAACAGAGGAGCTTCCTGGCTGCGGGGCAGCTGACCGCCCACCCCGAGGAGTTCCTCCAGGTGACCTGCTCCCGACTCACGCCCAGGTCCACAGACATAGCCGTGGAAAGGCGGTGGGAGGGTCTGAGGAGAGGGCCTCTTACAGATGGTGCCGGGCAAGGGCCCAGCCTGCAATGGAGGTCACCAGGCAGTGTCCCCAGAGGGGACAGGCATGTCCCAGGTGCGAGGCAGGCAATTACAGACAGGGATGGGGCCCCTCACTGGGTCAGGCAGCAAGTCAGAGGAGGACCCTGCACATGGGGCAGAGCAGGAAGGACCAGAGAGGTGGGAAGGCTGGACAGTGCTCGTGGCCGTGACTGGAAATAAAAGATAAGAGGACCCCCAGGAGGACAGGAAGCAAGATGTCACCCTGCTTGAAGGAAAACAGACAAATTGGTGCAGCAGAGGCTGGAAGGACCAGGGCTTGGGGTTCTCAGAGGACAGGACTCTGCCTCATGGTGCCCTGCCAATGGGTGTGTGTGGAGGGGCTGTTTGTCTACGGCTCGTCGCCCAAAGTTGTTAAGCATTTGGGTGCTGGGGCAGCAGGACCTGGGTTTGAACATTGCCTCTCTCGCTGCGTCTGGCTGACCACTTGGCTTCAGCTTCCTCATCTGTGCATTGGGAATCATCGCACCTACTAATGGGGTTGTTGGGACTCAACCAGACCAAGCGAGGGACAGCCATAGCCTGACTATTTCTCTGTGCGAGCAGCTGCTTGTCTCTGCTCTGCCAAGGAGATGGCAGGACCGTATCGGGGTCCAGGCTCGGCCCAGAGCGCAGATACTGGTCTTCCCTGGGGGCCAGCACGGTAGTATGGCTACCTCCCCCGCCCCCTAGTGAGAAGCCAGCAGAGGGACCCTCAAAGATGGAGGAGAAGTCTTCGCATCCCTGGGTCCCTGGTCCAGTGCTCTTCCCCACCCACAGAGCCTCCTCCCAGGACCCATGCCTAGGGTTTCTGGGATTTGATATAAAGTCGGGTGGGGGCTGCTTCTGTCTTTGAGAAGATCCATTTGAAATGAGAGTGATAAGATATGATTATACAGTTTTCTGTTACTCTGAGATTGCTGGGTCCTCCTCCCTGACGTCACATGGCTCAGGGGGAGTCCTGAGTGTGGAGGCAGTGATGCCTCAACTCTGCAATCCAGGATCTCAGCCCAGGCTGGTGCACACTGATGCTCAGGAGACGTGGGACCAAGGAGGGAAGGGTTGAGTGGATACCTGCGTGAATGAATGACTCAGTGAATGAAAGAATAAGTGAAAAAATGAATGAATGGATGGACCCACAAAGTGTTAGTCGCTCAGTCATGTCTGACTCTTTGCGACCCCATAGAGCCCACCAGGCTCCTCACTGCCTATGGAATTCTCCAGGCAAGAATAATGGTGTGGGGTGCCATTTCCTTCTCCATGACCCACAGAGGAACACATAACTGAATGAATAAATGGAGAAATGACGAACAGATGAATGAGTGAATGAAGAAATGAAGGAATGAGTGAATGCATGAACAAATGAATGAATGGGTGGATGCATGATGGACACAAAAGCACAAATAATTGAAACAATGAATGGGCGGCAAATGACCGAATGAACAGGGCCTGATGAATGAGCGTGGACTTTGGCCCCTCGCCCAGCCCCTCCCTCTCTGGCTCCTGGTCCTCCCTATCAGGTCCCCTCCTGTTCTGCTCCCATCCAGGCCAGAGGCTTCTGACTGCCTGGTCTCCGCTGCTGTTGCTGCTCCTTGAACCTGGCTTGGATTGGCTTCCCATCTTCCCTCCAAGGACCCCTCCTTGTCCTTCAAGACTCAGCTTATGTGTCTCCCTCACCGGGACTCTTCCCCTTCTGCTGACCCCTAAGAGGAGTCCACCCTCCATACTTGGGCCCCAGGGGTCTCTCTGACTGTGTTTGGAGCATCTGGTACATGACTCTCTGTCACTCTGTCCGGCTCCTCGAGGCTGGGCCAGCCGCATGGTCAGAGGGGCTCAACTGGCCACTGACCACCCTGATAATGCTCAGGCTTTGCTGGATGGGCCTCCCAAGACCTGGGTGGTGATCCCCAGGAGCTGAAATCAGAAAATGATGTCTGGGGAGCTTGTGACAGGGCAGGGAGATGGTTGGGGGAGGCTGGCGTCTTCTCCTGTTGGATAGATGGACAAAAGCATTCAAAAGTTTCTTATTTTCCTGGAGATGGGATTCACTGGTCCCAGCCTCAGCCACATTTCACAAGCCATGAAAATCATGTGACATTTCTGTGCTGCGGTTTCCTTGGGTATAAATCATGGGTGACCATCCTTCCGACGTGCGAGGCAGGGTCAGTTGGGGAGGTTGTTCAGGGGAAACAAATCTGCATCTCTCTGCAGATTCAGCCTCTGTTTTACTCACAGGCATTTCACGACATCCTGGAGACGCAGAGGCTGACGCAGGGTGACCTGGAAGAAGAGGAGGATGTCAGGGCTGCCCAAGCCGTGGCTGCACTCTGCCAGGTACGTGGCCTCCAGGCGGGACTGGCAGAGAAACCTCAGAATCCGGGCATGCGTGAGAACCTCACAGCCTCGGGGGCCAGGGACCCCGAGACCCACTGGGCAGAAACCAGGGAGGGCAGTTGTTGGTCCAGGTCACATCCGAGGCCCCTTCCATTTCTGAGATCTTTGGGACCCTCACCTCCACATGTTCCAGGAGGCAAGGGTCTTTGAAAGTCAGCTCACCCATGTTGAGAGTAGCCTGGCGTCGATGGGTGTTGTGAGTGTGGAGCGGTGATGAGGAAGGAGGGTTAGGCTTGAAATAGAGGCCTGGGTTCAAGTGCCAGCGCCACCTCTTTCTCCCTGGGCAACCTCGTTTAGCCTGAGACGAGGGCTGGCTCTGAGAAAACAGGAGAGAGCACCCAAGCCCTCCAGAGTCAGAGGGTCTCTGGGATACGATGATGACTGAGACAGACAGAGAACCTGCCCCAGGCAGGACCCAGAGCTGCTGGGAAGGTGGAAATGTGGCCCCAGTCAGGAAGGAAGGTGACGTGTGCCGCGTTGGTGGGGAGTGCCCCAGAGAAGGTCCACCTGGATTCAGGGGGCCTGAGCCTGCGTCCTGGTTCTCCTCCCTCCTCACGGTGCAACCTCCAGAACATTACTTGGCCTCTCTAGGACTCAGTCTCCCTATCTGTGAAATGGGGCCAGTGATGCCCTTCTTCATGGTGCTGTTGTGGGCACTGAATGTGCATGAGACCAGACAGGGGTTGGCACCTGGGATTTGCCCAGTCCAAGTTCACTGCCCTTACAGCATCTCTGCCAATGGATGCAGAGAGGAGGGGTGAGAGACGCCAGGGATGGGGGGGTGAAGGTGAGTTCAAAGATGGCCATCCACAGAAGGTGATGCCTGAGACAGGCTTTGAAGTGGGAGACAGGCTCCTAGTGGACCGGGAGTCAGCAGGCAGCCCAGGCAGAACACGAGAATGGGAAAGGAGCACAACGCCCATCATGACGGCAGCAATGCGGGGTTCAGGGGCATCTGTATGAGTTTGCAGAGGCCGCCATAGCAAAGCGCCCAGCCTGGACCTTAAATACAGACATTTATTTTCTCCTTGTTCTAGAGGCTAGAAGTCCAAGATCAAGATGTCATCAGGGTTGGGTTCCAATGAGCCCTCTCTTCCCAGCTTGGAGACGGCCACCTTCCCACCGTGCCGTCACGTGGCAGAGAAAGTTCAGGTGTCTCCTCCTCTTACAAGGACCCCAGTCCCATCAGATTTGGACCTCACCCTGTGACCTCACTTTTACTTTCACTATCTCTTCCAAGGCTGTATCTCCAAATATAGTCAGAGTGGGGGTTAGGACTTTAGTATATGAATTTTGGAGGGATGTAATTCCATCCGTAATGGTGAACCTCACATTTCATGTCCACTGGGAACCTCAGAATGTGAACTAATGTGGAAGCAGGGGGGCTTTGCAGTTGTGATTAGTGGAGAAGAGATCATTCTTGGTTAGCATGGGCCTTAAATCTGATGACTGGTGTCCTTACGCGATGGTCATCGTGAGGACGCAGACACACAGGGAGGCAGCCGTGTGAAGACGAGACCAAGACTGGGGTGATGCAGCCACAAGCCAAGGAACACCTGGCACCTCCAGAAGCTGGAAGGGGCAGGAAGGGTCCCCCTAGAGCCTCCGGAAGAAGCTGATACCTTGATTTCTGACTTCTGGCCTCCATATCTGTGAGAGAATAGACTTCTGTCGTCTGGGTACCTTGTTTCAGCAACCCCAGGACACTGATGCCGGAGCCAGTTTTGCTCAGACCCAGCCCCTGTCCTAAGTGCTTCCTGAGTATTTCATCATTTCATCCTCATGAAACTCTTGTGAGACAGAAACTGCATTTTCCTGACTTCACAGATGAGGAGCCAGGAAGGGTTTTCTTGAGAAAAAAGCCAGGTGGGATTCAATTTGTCAAAGCCCAAGACTCCCAGGCAAGAAAGGAACAACACCATCCCCAAGGGAGTCAGGACTCAAGTCCCTGGGCTGGGAGTGAGGATACTGCGTTCTAGTCCCCTCTGGGTCCTCACATGCTGTGTGACCATGGGCTGGTTACAAAACCTCTCTGAGCTGGCTCAACCATCCTGCTCAGGTCCCACAGCCAACCTGCTGCAGTGAGATGGGATTTAAAGTAAGTCTCTCCAACTTCAGTGCTCTTGTGCTCCCCATGACCCGTGCTGGTGAGCATGGGCTGTGACTACAGCAGTGAAGACAAGTTTCTGAACCCAGACTGGCCTAGGGTCCAGTCCCATCCCAGCCACTGACCAGCTGTGTAGTTCGAAGCAGGTTATCTCGCTTATGTCTCAGTTTCCTGCATGTTAATCACATCCGGATGCACAGCAGAGTTTGAGGACCACTGCTTTGGTGAGGAAGGGGTGAGAGTCCGATGGGCTTCGACTCAGGGGCACTTGCCACTGATGATGTCCAGGACCCCTGTGCCCATCTGCACTCTCGTCAGGAAGGAGTTAGTGTCCCATCTGTCACTTCCTCCCTTGAGCTGGGATTAGAATCTAAAGTCTTGGTCGACTGAGTGCTGCTTTCCTCCTCCTCAAAGCCAGGAGAAAGCACCCGGTTACTGCTATGAGGAGGAGATACACATACCAGTGCCTGGCCGGTCTCAGCGGGTGGCCATGAGTAGAGCATTGTCTATTAATAAAGACCTGTTGACGATGCTCATGTGACCACAGCCTCACCCCCCAGCAATATCCCTAGGATGCTGTACATTTGGCTTTACTGTGTCTGGTCTGGCTGTTGGCCCGTTAAAGTCTGGTCAAAGAGGTAAAGACACCCTTGTTTCTAATAAGAGGAGAGGCTGGCGGGTGTGAGCGAGGGGCAGTCCCTGCTGGAGTTGCATCTCGGGAGGAGGCACTTAGAAATGCCCTGTGTTAGGAGGGATTAGGGGCAAGGTGAAGGGGTGTTGGCAGTTCTGTGCCTCTGTGCAGGTGCTTTTGAAAGAAATGGCCAGAGGCCTGTGCCAGCTTCTCCCCCAGAGTCAGTGCAGAGCTGTTTCCTATTATTCATGTTGTCATTTCATATCAGTTCAGTTCAGTCGCTCAGCTGTGTCTGACTCTTTTCGACCCCATGGACTGCAGCACACCAGGCCTCCCTGTCTATCACCAGCTCCCGGAGTTTATTCAAACTCATGTCCTTTGAGTCTGTGATGCCATCCAACCATCTCATCCTCTGTCGTCCCCTTCTCCTCCCACCTTCAATCTTTCCCAGCATCAGGGTCTTTTCAACTGAGTCAGCTCTTTGCATCAGGTGGCCAAAGAGTTGGAGCTTGAGCTTCAACACCAGTCCTTCCAATGAACACCCAGGACTGATCTCCTTTAGGATGGACTGGTTGGATCTCCTTGCAGTCCAAGGGACTCTCAAGAGTCTTCTCCAACACCACAGCTCAGAAGCATCACTGAGCAGTCATTTCACACAGAGCCCTCTGGTCCATACATGCCTGTGTGCTCAGCGGCTTCAGTTATGTCCGACTCTTTGCCACCCTGTGGACAGTAGCCCCCCGGGCTCCTCTGTCCGTGGGGTTCTCCAGGCAAGAATGCTGGAGTGGGCTGCCGTGTCCTCCTCTAGGGGAGATTCCTGAGTCAGAGACTGGACCTGCATCTCTTATATCTCCTGCATTGGCAGGCAGGTTCTTTATCGCTACACCATCTGGGAAGTCCCCTGGTTCCAGATAACTTTGGTTAAGTTTACATCCCTTAAATGTGGAACTCATTGCCTTGAGTATTGGGAACAGCTTTACCTGGTATTTCCAAAAGAACGAGGTTGAAATCCTCTGGTGTAATGGAAAGAAGCTGATTGGAAGACTGGAATGCTGGCGAGGACGTTCCTGGATGCGCGACCTTGAACGAGGAGAGCCTTAACCTCTCGGAGCCCTTTTCCTTATCAGGGAGATGGAGACAGAAAGCCTGTTGGCCTTTGTGGCAGCGCAGAGTGCAGGGGGGGCAGGGCTGAGGGCCTGCCCGTGGCTGGTGCTCAGTTAACGTCTCCCCTTCTGCTCAATCTCTGAGCGTGTTGAGCAGGAGGCCTTGAGCCCAGGGATGGTAAGCATGACTCTGGATCCAGGGTGAGAGTGTGGCTTCCTCACCAACCAGCTGTAAGCTTGAGAGCTTGTTAGTTCATTTGTTCAGTGAATATGATCAAGCAATGCTTTGTGCAACCCACGGTCTCAGCACTGGGGCCTCAACGGTGAACCAAAATAAAAAACTTCATTTTTGTGAAGTTTGGGAGGCATGTGTGAGGTTCCAGCAGGGAGGCCAGTGTGGCAGCCGTCGGGGAGGGGGAAAGAGGGATGGACTGAGGTCAGAGCCTCGTCTCATAGGGCCCTGCAGTCCATCTGAAGACATTTGCATTGACTTCTTTTATATACATATCTATTTATCTATTTGGCTGTACCAGCTCTTAGTTACAGCATGCGGAATCTTCGATCTTTCTTGTGGCATCATGGATCATGAGTTGCGGCACGTGGAATCTAGTTCTCTGACCAGGGATCAAACCCACTCCCCCTGCATTGGAAGTTCACTGTCTTAGCACCATCAGGAAAGTCCCTGCATTGACTTCTGGGTAAGAAAGGAAGTTTCAGGTGTGTTTTGAGTAGGGAAGTGATTTGCCTCGTGTTTCTGAAGGATCCTCTGATTTCTGTGTGGAGGATGGACTGTAGGGGGCAAAAGTGGAAGCAGGGATCCCTGGGGAGGCTCTGCAGAGGTCCAGACAAGAGATGCTGGGGGTTTGGGCCTGGATGACGCTGGTGGAGGTGGTGAGAAGGCATGGGATGGGGGTCTATTTTGATGGTCAACATCTGGGTCTCCTCTTCAAGTGGGGATAATAAATTTTCTTCCTATGGCTATTCAGAAGTTTGAGTAAGTTCACATGTGCAAAGCATATAGAAAGAAATGTGTGTGGCACACAATGAGCACTTAAAAGTCTGTTATCATGAGCCTGGTTGTTATCACTCATCGTCTGGAAGGGTGTGTTTGCACCAATCAGGCTCACGAGGTAACTTGCCTTGCAGTCTGCTGGCTCTTTCCCAGACCTGGTCACACAGAGACATAATCCCCCCTTTCTTTGGACACTGATCAAGATAGTGTAGGCACGGTGGCTGCGAGATAAATTTGATCACCACCTAAGGGTGCTCAGGCTACAGAGATAAGTGCATTCTTCTAACTTCCTAGTGTCCCTTGGCCTCTTAAACAAACAGTAAATTTTCAGTTTGACTGAGATGAATGCCTGTAAATTACACATCTCAGTGACTTTTAAAGGGATTCCTGAAATGAGCCCAGAGTCTTCCTGATAATGACAGGCACTGAGTTTGCCACCGTCACATCTAAGGGTGCCCCAGAGACCTGCTTATTTGTTTATTTATTTCTGACTGTCCTCCCTACGCTGTCTCCTGAAGAGCTCCTGGGTGTGTAGGATGATAACAGCCCTGCCAAGGTCAGCTCTCACAGCTTCTGGTTCTCACAGGAAGTTAGGGCAAAGAAGAGAGGCAAAAAAGTGAAACTCTTGTCTTCGAACAAAGCAGAAATAATAAAGACAGGCACTCGTGACATGTTTGTGAGTAGTCCCCAAGACCACGCTCACTTCTGATATCAAATGCAAACCCAGAGGTGCCCAAGACCACCCTCAAGTTCAGTTCTATAGAACGGTGCTTGTTTTTGTTGTTGTCCAACTGCTCAGTCATGTCCGACTCTTTGCAACCCCATGGACTGCAGCACTCCAGGCTTCCCCATCCTTCAGTATATCCCAGAGTTTGCCCAAACGCATGTCTATTGGGTCAATGATTCCGTTCAACCACCTCATCCTCTGTCGCCCCTTTCTCCTCCTAGCTTCAGTCTTTCCCAGAATCAGGGTCTTTTTGATAAGTCAAGTCTTGGCATCAGGTGGCCAAAGTATTGGAGCTTCAGCTTCAGCGTCAGTCCTTCTAATGAATATTCAGGGTTTACTTCCTTTCAGATTGACTGGTTTGATCTCCTTGCTGTCTAAGGGACTCTCAACAGCTACAGAACAGTCCCCAACTTTTTTGGCACCAGGGACAAGTTCTGTGGAAGACAATTTTCCGGAGGGGTGTGGAGGATGGGAGGGAGTGTTTTAGGGATGATCCAAACACATTACATTTGTTGTACGTTTTATTTCTGTCATTATTACATCCCCCCCACCTCGGGTCATCAGGTATTAGATTCCAGAGGCTGGGACTCCTGCTCTGGAAGGACTCACTGAAAGCTGTTCTCGTGGTCACAGTTTAGGCTACAGATCAAAGACAGTCAAGAAAAGAGGCACACGGGCAGAGTCTAGAGTTGCATACAGGAAACTCCCAGTTGTCCTGTCCCAGTGAAGTCGTGGACAGCACTAACTTCTTCCAAGATTTGTGTCTGACATTACATACTGAGCATTGCCAACCAGGGAAGCTCACCCAAGCCTTAGCATCCCTAGTACTTACTGGGGCTCAGTCATGTAGATGTGGTTGACCACCAGCATGGCTCATCTTAACCCCCAGACCCTCTGGAGGTGGAGCTGATGCCACCTGGCCCAAGAGCCCCACCCTAAATCACATCATGGTCATAGATTGTCTAAAGCTGCCCAAGGTCACCAGGTAAACAGAGACCCTCTAATCAAGCAGGACATTCGAAGAACTTAGAGGTCACTTCCTAGGAAGCAAGGACTAAGGCCAGGCCTCTCTGTTAGCAAGGTCAGCTCTTTCCTGCACAGCACTGAAATTCTGTTCAAGGTCACACAGTTGGGGAGCCTGGGGTACAGGCCCAGGGCCCTAACATTTCGATGGGAAGAAGCGATTCGATGGACAAGGTGAGGGAAGGGGTGGGCAGTCCTTGCTGGGAGTCTCCTGCATCTCCTGCCTTGGCAGGTGGGTTCTTTAACCACTGAGCCACCTGGGAAGTCCAATTACTCTACTAGTCTTATTAAAATAGAACAAAAAGCCACGTTCCTGTAGCTTGCTGTGACATGTTCTGCAGAATCCAGCTGGGGATGACACATTGCAGGCAATCAGTCAACATTGATGAGTAAATGAATGAGCGAATCAATGAATCAGTGACTGTCATGTAATCAGTGCCACCCTGAAGGTGGTGTGTTCTTGCTGCTAGAATAAACGACCACAAATGTAGTGGCTTAAAACCACAGAAGTGATCACCTGATGTTTCTCGAGGTCAGAATGGGTCTCACTGGGCTGAAATGAAGATGTCAGCAGGGCTGTGTTCCTCCTGCAGACTCCAGGGGAGAATCCGTGTCCTTGCCTTTTCCAGCTGCTAGAGGCACCTGCATTCTTTGGCTCCTGGTCCCTTGCTCCATCTCCAAGCCACAGTTGGGCTTCTCCTGGGTCTGTGTCCATCCTGCATCTCCTCTCACTCTGACTGCCTGCCTCTTTCTCTTTCGTTTACAAGGACTCTTGGAATTATCTATGTGGGACTCACCTAGATAATCCAGGATAATCTCATCTCAGGGTCCTTTTAATTCTTTAATCACATCTGTGAAATCTTGGACTGTGTAAAGTGGATCCTTCAAAGTGTCCAGGGATTAGAACATGGACATCCTGGGGAGCCATTATTTTGTCTACCACAGATGGGAAACAGTAAGTTTTCAAAGAGTACAAGAAATTAGGTTTGAGAGAAATACCAAAACAACGGCTTGGGGGCAGTGTTCTGTTGGAAGTGGATCTTGAGAAGAAAGTTGACAGAAGTGTAGGCACCATATCGGTGCTGTCCCTGGAGAGAGGATTTCAGTGGGCGCTATAGAGGACGAAGCCATTCCATGGTCATTTATCAAGGTTAAAGTGTGATACCTCGTCACTAGGAATGAGTCTGAGAAAACATAGACTGGTGCTTTCACATCTGCCTTATGGTAGCACACCACAGGAATGTGACTTTTTTGTTTCAATAAGGCTAATAGAGTAAGTGGGCTTCCTAGGTGGCTTGCTGATAAAGAATCCTCCTGCCAATACAAGAGATGCAGATTTGATCCCTGGTTCAGGAAGATGCCCTGGAGGAGGAAATGGCAACCCAGTCTAGTATTCTTGCCCGGAAAATCCCATGGACAGAGGAGCCTGGCAGGCTACCTTTCATGGGGTCACAAAGAGTCAGATACAACTGATCAACAGTTGTCAAGAACAACAACGATAAGTAGAGTAATTAATTTATGTTTTCTTTATTTGTAGTAAATATAGTAAAACTTGCCCGTGCCCTCAGGTTACCATGTAGTACTCAGTTATACCTGTCCTCTCCTTTTAGTAATTTTCACAGTCAGCTCATTTCCCTGCAAAGAAGTACAAAAGTACAGGTAAGATAAGAGTCACCCAGGTCAGGCTGTGGGCCTGACCCAGCTGTGTACCAGCTGTGAGGCCTGGTCACTGGTGAAGTGATATCACTTCACCTCTCTGATCTAGGGATTCTTAGCTGCCTTCTTTGTAGGTTGACCATATGAAAGAACCCACTTAACACCCTAGAATGCGACCCATAGCTCTCAGGATGAAATCCAGCATCCTTAACCTGCCCGTGATGACCACCCAGCCTGGTCCATGTAGTGCTCACATGGCCTGACTCATAAGACCCATCTGACATAAGACCCAAAAGCCAACCTGGTCTGGTCCACGAGTCCCACCCTGCTTGGGCCATAAGACCCCCTGACCTAGCCCACGAGGCCCACATGACAAGCCCCACTCACCACCTGTCTGGAGTCATGTCTATTGCTCCCTGCCCTTCAGCCAACCTCAGACATCCCTCAGCTCCCCGAAGGTGACCTTCTCCTGCCTGCCACAGTGCCTTGGCACATGCTCTTCTGCTGCTTAAATACTGCTTCCTGCAGTCCCCCAGTTTGGCTTGTTCTCATTCTTGTCTCAGCTTACACATCACTTCCTTGGGGAGCCCTTCCAGATCGATTAGATCCCCTGGTCTGTCCCTAGGTCTCCTAGCCTCTCTGCCATCACACTTGCCATAGTGTACCATGAGTTCCTGTGTGATGCCTGCCCCCACCCTGGGCTATGCTCCCTAAAGTCAGGGTCCACGTCAGCCTCATTTACCCAGTGGCTGTGGCCCACAGTAGGTGCTCAAGAGATATTTGCAGGGTGAACCCATGCATGCTGTGAGGATAAGACACCTTTACACCAGAGCTTTCACCTTTCGGGCCCCTTCCATCTGGTGTGGAATCACAATACTATGCCATGAGATACCCCAAAACCCAGAGGCCAAAAATGACAGTGATTTATCCTCAGGGTCTGTGTTTCTGCCAGTAGTTGGCTGATCTAGGAATGACTGACACAACTTGTCCATGCTTTCCTGTCTCTCCTCTCCTCTTGGGACCAGTGGCTGGCCTGGAGATGTTCTCCTTGCAGTGGCAGAGGACTGGCCTCCAAACTAGCCCACTTGGCCTCCACCTCATTTTGTTGGCCAATGCAGATCACATGACAGACCCAAAGTCAAAGGGTGGGGGAGGTACTTCCCACACCCCTGGGGAAAACATGTCAAGGCTCTGGGGCAAAGGGCATGGCTCTGGGGAAGAGAAAGATCTGGACCCAGTGTGCCCCTCCACACACGTGTCTCCGGCATCTCCTGTCTTCCAGGCGCAGATAGGGTGAAGCCCCAGAGAGGAAGAGTCACCCCCGGGCACGCTGCTGGTGAGTGGCACAATGCAGGTGGTGCCCAGGCTCCTGACCCTTGATTCCACCTGTTTTTAAGAGACCCGACTTGACCTGTGTCTTGACCTGTAACCTTGCACTGTTCTGTCCCAGGATCCTGGGCACACCCCATTCTGAAGCAGGTAACTGTGTGTCTTAGAACACGCAGGGTACCGTCCCTGCCGGGGAACATTTCCGGTTCCTGTGATGAATCGAAACTCGGCAGAGAGCCGGGCCATGCCTGTGGGATCCTGAAAGGATGTTTTATTCACTCAGTCACCACCCACCGTGATCAGGATGTCTTCGAACCTGGTTGCATTCATGCCTTGCTGGTCCAGACTGCCGGATCTTGACTCCTCCTGTATGAGGCACTGAGCTCCTGTCTGCCCTAGTCCGCAACCCCCCCAACGCCCCACCCTGCTGGGCTGACCCCCTGCTGCTCTTCTGCTTCCCCAAATCCTTAGCTCAACCCACACTGCTCCACCAGACTTTCTCCTGCCTCTGCTGGGAAGAGCACCCTTCCTTACCTCCCTTCTCCCTACCCTGCAGACAAATGGAACCCAACTGCCTTTTCTCCAAAACGCTCAGTTCCTGGAAGGAAAATAGCCATAGGCAGCCTTTTTGAGATCCACACTAACCCTCCCAGCCTCTCTGGAATGCTAAGAGCCAGTGTTTATGAAGCGCTTGCCCTGTGCTGTGTCGTATCTAATCCTGATTGTCTGTATGTTCAGTTGCTCTGTCGCATCTGACTCTTTGTGACCCCGTGGACAAGCCCGCCAGGCTCCCCGGTCCGTGGAATTTTTTCAGGCAAGAATACTAGAGCAGGTTGCCATGCCCTCCTCCAGGAGATCTTCCCAACCCAGGGATCGAACCCAAGTCTCCTGTGTCTCCTGCATGGGCAGGCAAATTCTTAACCACCGCACCATCTAGGAAGTCCGTAATCCTGATCATCAGTCCTCAAGGCAGGTGCTGTCTTCACGGATGGACTTTGCATCGTATCCCTTTTGCAGATCAGGAAATTGAGACTCCCTTCCACGGGCTCCAGAATATGTGCCTTTGCCCCGCCCCAGAACTTTCTCTGAAAGAAGTCTGGGAAGGGCACTGCCCCTCTGGGTCAGGGGGCAGAGGCGGAAGCCTAGTGACAGAGGAGTCCGAGGGAACTGCCGCCCCAGCTTGGGTTCCCTGTGCTGTGTTTGAGGGAAAGTGCAAAAGGCTGAGGCACCAAGGTCCCCCCTGCCCCCCGATCCGACCCCTCACACACGCTGAGAGAGAAGAACAGATTAACTCCAGTTCAGGCACAGAATGAATCAGCATCTCCCAAACGTAACATCTCAGCGTAAAGTGGGAGCACTGTGTTTTGTGACCTGTCAGAGCACGTGACAACGTTGCAGATGTGTCTCTGTCGAGGGAGCAGACAGGATCCAGCATGTTTTGTTTTGTTTTGCTTTTTGTTTCACTAGAAAGAGCCTTGACTAATGAACCATGTAGCTTTTACAAAGTTCACCTTACTTAAATTTCAGTTCAGTTCAGTCACTCAGTCATGTGTGACTCTTTGCGACCCCATGGACTGCAGCACGCCAGGCCTCCCTGTCCATCACCAACTCCCGGAGCTTACTCAAACTCATGTCCATTGAGTCGGTGATGCCATCCAACCATCACATCCTCTGTCAGCCCCTTCTCCTCCCGTCTTCAGTCTTGCCCAGCATCAGGGTCTTTTCAAATGAGTCAGTTCTTCGCATCAGGTGGCCAGAGTATTGGAATTTCAGCTTTAACATCAGTCTTTCCAATGAATATTCAGGACTGATTTCCTTTAGGATGGACTGGTTAGATCTCCTTGCAATCTAAGGGACTCTCAAGAGTTTTCTCTAACACCACAGTTCAAAAGCATCAATTCTTTGGCGCTCAGCCTTCTTTATAGTCCAACTCTCACATCCATACATGACTACTGGAAAAACCATAGCTTTGACTAGACAGACCTTTGTTGGCAAAGTAATGTCTCTGCTTTTTAATCTGCTGTCTAGGTTGGTCATAGTTTTTCTTCCAAGGAGCAAGCGTCTTTTAATTTCAGGGCTGCAGTCACCATCTGCAGTGATTTTAGTTCTTGAATTTACAAACAGCATATTTTTGTAGTTTGACAGTCATGACAGAAAGAAAAAGGTATGTGTTAGTGTCTACAGCCACTGCTGCAGGATGATAGATTCCAAGGTAGGAGAATCAATGTTCAAAGTCTGTCTCCTGCCTGGCAGAAAATTGGGATTTCCAGGGGCTGGAAGAAGATATAAGTCACTCCCATATTATTAAACTGTTTTTATTGTGAAATGTAACAGATACAAATAAATGGATAACATGTAAACTTACAGGTTAACAAATGATGATTAAAAACAGATCTATGTAACCTCCATCCAGATCAAGAAAGAGATCTTGACCAGGACCCCTGAACCCCTCTCATACCTCCTCCCTATCCCAATCTCTTCCCTGCTCGCAGGAGCCATATCCTGGCTTACATGGAAATTAGGTCTTTGCTTTTATGGAAATGGGATTGTATAGCATGTTAGGTTTGTGTCTCTCAACTTTGTATTGTGAGACAAGCTTTGTGCCTTGTGAGATTTCTCTGTATTGTCATGTGTAGCAATATTCATTCTTCCTCACTGATCTGTAGTATTTCACTGTATAAATACACCACCGTTTATCCATCCTACTGTTGATGGACATTTGTGTGGCTTCTTATTTTAGACTATTACACATTCTCTTGACAAGAACTTTCTTGTGGATGCTCTTTGATACACACATGCACTTGTTTCTCCTGTGCATATACCTAGGAGCAGAATTGTTGGATTAAAGAGTTATGTGCAGCTTCAATCCATATCCTACAAAGTTACTGATACAGCCCGCAATTTGATTAGCATTTTGAATTTATGGATCAAGTTGGTGACGATGAACATCTTTACAATACCAAATCTTCCAGTCTACAAACATGGTGTATCCCTGTATTTATTTGTCTTATTAATTTTTTTAATATTGCTTTGTAGTTTCTACCCTCAGGTGAAATGTTTGCTATAGATTTTTTCAGATTAAGGACGCTTCCTTCCATTTCCTATTTTGCTAAGAGTGTTTCTTCTGCATGGAAATTACAATTTGTGAAATACTCTTTTCTTCATTTATTCCCATAATTAACATTATACTTTTCAGCTTTATTTTATTAATATGGCAAATTGTATTGATTTGGATAATGCCTGGTGGTTCAGACAGTAAAGAATCTGCCTGCAGTATGGGAGACCCGGGTTCAATCCCTGGGTTGGGAAGATCCCCTGGAGAAGGAAGTGGCAACCAACTCCAGTATTCTTGCCTGGAGAACTCCATGGACAGAGGAGCCCAGTGGGCTATAGTCCTTGGAGTCACAAAGAGCCAGACAGAGCTGAGTGACTGACACCTTCATTTTTTTTCATTACGTGCATACAAATTTAGAAACTTTACATCTTTCTGGTGAATTAAACCTTTTGATATTATGAACTGCTCCCCTTTCTCTCTAGAGGAACTTTTTTTTTTTTCCTAAAGACTGTTTTATCTACTATTAATGCAGCAAAAGTGACTCTGTGTTTATTAGGTGCTAGTTATAGTCTCATTCATTCATTGTTAGAAAAACATTTAAGAGCCTCATGGTTAGATCATGTGTGGTAAAGCCTGGCCACTGGGGCCCTGTGGGTGAACTAACACAATTTATTTAACCTCTCTTTCACATGTACAGATGAAGCCTCTGCTTCATCATCTGTAAATCTGTTGCATCAGTTTTGAGAGATTTCTCACCCACTGTCACTTCAAATATGACTTCTGTCTGAACTCTGCCTTCCTTCTTTTAGGGACTCCAGTTAAACATGCGGGACTTTCTCACTGTATCCTTTAGCCTTCATCTTCTCCTCCATATTTAACATCCTTTAGTCTCTCTTTACTTTGTCCTGGATTTTCTCCTGATCTGTCTTCCTGTACTTATTCTCTCTTCAACTGCATCTAAACTGCAGTGAAACCTTTGCATTGGGTTCCTGTTATTGGATAGTGTTCTTCAATTCTAGAAGTTCTAATTTTTTGTAAAAAAAAAAAACAAAACAAAAACTAAATAGCATTACTTTTTGTAATCTCCAGGTCTTTGCTTTAAGGCTGAAGAGTGGCTTTTAAATCAGAAGCATAGTGAGCATCAGCCCTAAAGTCTGTACTGTGCTCTCCAGACAGCCTGTGGGTTCACGTGTCTGTTGTTTGTGTAGATCTTTGGGCATGGTCTTGTCTCCTTGTGTTATCTCCTTGTATTCTCATCTCCTTGTGTACTTCTTGTACACTTGTGTATTTTTCACGGTATGCCTTATCTCAGATTTGTACATTATTTTTTAAAAATATTTTCAGGCACACAGTGATGTTCTCCTTTACCAAAGATTTTTTTCCCTTTGCTTCTGCCAGATGATTGGGTCTCTAATGATCTGGAATCCCCTAATTCAATGCCTAAACTAGAAATACACTGGGCCACCCACATGAACAGACTCCAGGTTGCTGTGTGTTTAAACCTGTCAGATCTGATTTCTTTCCATTTCACTCATGTTTCCGTATCGCAGGTTTTGGGTTCCCAATCCTTGGTGTGGAATGTTTTACCCAGGCCCCAACTCATGGTGAGCCATGAACTCCACCTTCTGTCCCTTCGACTACTGGAGGCTAACCAGGGTCCATCAGCTGTGCAGACATGTCCCTTGGATTGACCTACATACTGTATATAAATGGAGCCCAAAGGCTGGGCATGCTTCTCTGATGCCGTCTTCTCCCAGACCTTGGACTCTATACTCTATACTACCTTGTTAGCTCTTTGGGACTTTTATGATGGTTTAATAAACATTTTGTCCAGCTTTTTAAAAACATTCATCCTCAGTGGTAAAAACTGGTTCAAGTTACCTGGCTGGCCACTATCAGAAGTAGGATCTCTAAGTCTTTTAAAAGGCTGTAGATCCTTTATGCCCCTTTATGATCCTTTATGGGCACTTTATTCCAAACAAAGTTCAGTTTGACCATGAGCTTTTTAGAGCATGGAAGTCATTCAGTTTGGCCTTCCCAGGTGTCTTGGCGGTAAGGAATCCACCTGCCAGTGCAGGGGATGCTGGGGACTCGGGTTCGATCCCTGGGTCAGAAAGATCTTCTGGCAACCCACGCCAGTATTCTTGCCTGGATAATCCCATGAACAGAGGAGCCTGGGGGCTACAGTCCACGGGGTCACTAAGAGTCAGACACAACTGAGCATGCACTCATGAGTCATTGGGTTTAATTAACATGGAGTTAAATTTAACTTATATTCATTGAGCCCACCAAGTATGAGCTAGGTACACTAGATGAGATGGTAAGAATTTTTTTTTCCAAAAAAAACACAATTATCCTCATACCACACAAGTTAGGAGCATGAGTCCAATAGTCCAGTAGTCAGAATCCACCCTCTACAGATGTCCAGCTACTTCTCTTCTTGGGTCTTATTTTTCTTATCTATAAAATATTGTTAATTCTGATAGAACATCTACATAGGACTATTAGAAGGATGAATGAGATTATGCAAGAAATGTGTTTATGACACTCTGGCACACAGTCAGAATTCATAATTAATAACAATTTTAATATTATTACCTGATATTTGCCAGGTGCTCTTCTAGGAGCTATAGATGCTAAAGTAATAAGACTTTGTTCTTGAGAAACCTCATGGTCTAGTCCATGGAAAAGATAATCAAACAACTAGTGGCCACAAAAAGCCCTGTGGTCAGGAGGCCTCTCAGAAGAGGAGACCTCACATAGAGTTTGGAGCACGTGTGGGGAGTTCCTAAATGGAGAAGGGGGAATGGGCATTCTGCCTCCTGTTGGTGTGCGATGCATTTGGAAACTGCAGCCAGGTGCTTGGTCTGGGAGGGTGTGAGACGTAGGTACAGAGTATGATGCAGCCACTCTCAGGCAGTTGTGGTCCAGGAGGAATGACAGGTGAACTGTAGTTTTGATGCCCTGGTGGGGCTAACCAAAGAGCTGCAGGAGCCCAGGGTCGGAAATGCCCTTGTTAGTCTGAGTGGCCCAGGCAGGGCTTCACAGAGAAGGGATTTTTTCGTAAGGGTTTTGCAGGATGAAGAGGAGTCCATTTCAGATGTGAAAGTGCCTGGAAGTGGGGCAAAGTGTAGAGGCTTGCAAAGAATCTGTATAAAGAAACATGCAATGAGATGTCATTTATGTGAATTAACAGGCACACCAAAGGCCATGTTTGTGGACATCACATATAGTGAAAGTATAGACATCTAAATTGGAGACAGATGCTGAATTCATGGGGATGGCTGATTCTGAGGAGACTAGGAGGAAGGGGGAAAGAATTATAGAGGGAACTTAATGGATTCCAACTTATCCTGCAAGTTTTAGTGTTTTTAATCTAGGGGGATAAAAGACAACTGAATGGTGGATTCAGAAAGTTTAATATATTATTATCTATAGGTTTTTATTTTTCACAATTAAAGAGATACATTTTTAGGAAGAGAATGGAGTGGGGAAGGTGGGATGAAGGAGCAGAATGGTGAGTAATGAGTCAGGACCGCCTTGAAGCCCTGCTAGGTAATTCTGATTGCAATGGAAAGAGAAGCCCTCCAAGGTATTTGAACTGGAAATGAAAGAGCTGTGCTTCTGCAAATAACTCACCTAAGTGTGGAGGATGGAGGGAGGCCAGGAGACCAGGGAGGGATTGTGAACCTAATCTGGATGGAGGTTTAGAGGAGATGCCAGTGAGTAAGGGCTCACTGGGGCAAGGTGGCAGATCTGGGGCTTGACTAGGAGCGGGTGAGAGGGCTGGAAGGCAGCCGGTATTTCCCAAGACTTTGCGAGTGTGTGTTTGTGCGCATGTGCACACACGTGTGTGATTGGACAATTTCCTTCGCTGGATTTCCTCTGTGTCTTGTGGGGGGACCTTGGCCCTGCGCAGGGCAAGACCGCAACTTGTAACTCCGTCTTGTGGCTCTCGGTTTCAGGAGCTGTACCGCAGCACCATGGAAACTTTCCAGAAGCTCGCCGACATCCTGTTCCTGCAGACGCTCCCCGGTGTGACCGACCTCTCCCAGGCAGAGTGTGAATACCTGAGGCAGGAGGCCGAGGAGAACTCGAGTCGGCAGCTGGAGAAGTCGGACCGCTTCCGGAGGCAGCAGTGGAAACTCTTCCAGGATCTCCTAGAGCAAGAAAAGCAGGTGTGGCATTTTGTAAAACTGGGTCTAGAGTCTGCGTTTTCCACTAACATTTGAAGGATAATGAGGCATTTCTTTCACTGAGCATCCCCGAGCGCCTGTGCTGAGTGCTTTACCAAGATTCTCGTTGCCAGCCTTTCACAAGGCTGGCAGGGTGGGCTGGGATGGGAGGGGGAGAAGAGAGCAGACCCCTCCTCGCCCAGTGTGGGAAGTCAGGAGATGACGCCCAGAGCCTGCTCTTTAGAACAGAAGTAAATGGCAGAAGGTAGTTCTTCAAGGGAGTGGACCGAGGGAGGGGTGGGAGGGGCTGCACTCTGGGGACTCCTATTTTTCAGTGAAAGTCTGTTTCATCATTAAAACCATACACTGGCCACCTGATGCAAAGAACTGACTCATTGGAAAAGACCCTGATGTTGGGAAAGATTGAGGGCAGGAGGAGAAGAGGGCAACAGACCATGAGATGGTTGGATGGCATCATCAACTCAATGGACATGAGTTTGAGCAAACTCTGGGAGATAGCAAAGGACGGGGAAGCCTGGTATGCTGCAGTCCATAGGGTCGCAGAGTCAGACATGACTGAGCAACTGAACAATAATATGTGTGGTAGACAGAATAATGCCCCTACATCCTAATCACCAGAACCTGTGAACATGTTACCTAACGTAGCAAAAGGGACCTTGCAGATGCAATTAAATGAAGGATTTGGGGACATGAAGATTATTCTGAATTATCTGAGTGACCAGTGTAATCACAAGGGTCCTTTTAAGAGGGAAGGAGGAGGGTCAGAGTCAGAGGAGATGTAATGTCCTGGGCAGAGGCTGGAGGGAGGTGAGCATCAGCCATGGAATGAGTGCCCTTGAGGAGCTGGAAAAGGCAAGGAAAAGATTCCAACCCCACCCAGAGCCTCCAAAGGAAAACAGTCCTGTTCCTTTCATTCCAGATTCACCTCCAGAACTATAAGCTACTAAATTTGTGTTGTTTGAAGCCACAGAGTTTGTGGTGCTGTTACAACAGCCATAGGTAGCTAATATACATCAATTTTATTTTTAAAAAATTAAAACTGTCAGATTTCCAAACGTGACGCATGAAAACGCCCCCATTTCCTTTCTCTCTTGCTTTCCTACATGCTAGAGACTGCAACACTAACGTGCTCAATATCCCAGTTTCTAGAAGTGGCCGCGTTGACAGAGTTCTAACCTATGAGACAAGGTGTGATACCTGCAGGGAGCTTCTGTTTGCTAATACAAAGGTCACGTTACTAGAAAACATCTTCCTCTTTAGCATTTCCTGTTCTTCCTGCCCAGAGCAGGCATGGGAGGAGTGGAGGACTGCTGGCTTTGACTTAGAGACGAGATGAAGGAGGGTGGGGCAGAGAGGCGGACTGTCCCAGCCCTGGACCTCCCACCCCTAGGTTCTGGTTATGAGAAACATCATGTCTTTTTCAGTTGAGTGTTCCATTAGTTAGAAATCAGCCCTCAATGTAGGCATGTGATAGAAGTTTTCCAAAGAAAGTAACGGGAGCTATCCAAACTACCAAAAAGTCAATGGAAGCACCACGCAAACATAGGGCCTTTCCCTCTGGGTGGGCACAGGTCTCGTTACCTGCCTGTCCAGTTTATTAGATCTCCTTCTAATTCGTTACCTGCCTGTCCAGTTTATTAGATCTCCTTCTAATTAATTTCAGTCTCTGCCGTCAGCTTCATCTGTTGTCCTCTGACCCGTAGTAGTCTCCTGCATATGTGGCTGGTAGGTCCCAGAGAGCAGTAGCCTTGATTTTCTTATTTCACCTCCTTATTCAAAACCCACTAGCTGGGACATAGCAAATGCTCAAGAAAACTTCCCTGCATTACCAGGGATAATATGCAGCTTTGGAAATTAGCACAGGATCACCAGGGCATGTACATGAAGCTGAATTCCTCCAATTCATACAAATCCTGGATCCCAGGCCATATCATTTGCCATCTCTGGAGAAGCAGGGGGAAACCTGGGCCTTGGTGGTTTGGAAATTTCACCAGATGGATCTAAAGTGCCTCTGATGTTGGCTGTCCATCAGGCCTTTTAGAGGCAGTTGTGGTTTGCAGACAGGCTTCTACCCTTGGAAGCTGAATGCCTGCATTTGAAGCAGGGCAGCCACATTAATGGGCTCCCGTGGTTGCTCAGTGGTAATGAATCCAGCTGCCAATGCAGGAGGTTCCAGAGAAATGGATTTGATCCCTGGGTCGGGAAGATTCCTTGGAGAAGGGCATAGCAACCCACTCCAGTATTCTTGCCTGGAGACAGAGGAGCCTGGCGGGCTATGGTCCATAGGGTCTCAGAGAGTCAAACATGACTGAAGCAACTTGGCCCACATGCGTGCAATCCCATTAATGGGCTTCCCTGGTGCCTCAGTGGTAAAGAATCTGCTTGCCAACATAGGAGATGCAGGTTCAATCCCTGGGTCAGGAAGATCCCCTGGAGAAGGAAATGGCAACCCGCTCCAGTATTCTTGCCTGGAGAATTCCATGGACAGAGAAGCCTGGCAGGCTACAGTCCATGGGGTCACAAAAGAGTTGGACATGACTTAGAGACAAAACAACAACAATGGCATTAATGGGCTGAGTGACTTTAGCCAGTTAGCTGATTTCCCACAACTCTGTGATTTTGTACAACTTGCTGAATTTCTCTGAATCTCAGCTTTCATGTGAAAAATATGGATCAAAATACCCTACATGGTTGCTGCAAGGTAATGCAGGCAAATGCAGACTAAGACCTTTGCACTGTATCTATTTAATCACTTCATAATGTTGATATTGAAAAAAATTCAGAATTTCAGTTCTGACAAATTATTAGGCAAAGACTTGTGATTCACCCAAAAACCTCTAGTTATGAATCTTTTATTTTAAGCAGATATCAGACAGTGCCTAGATTCTGGTTTTATTTTTTATTCACTTACTTTGTGAGCATATGCCTGTATGTGAATTTTCCTATGTTTTGCAGAAGTATTTTGAAAGGAGTTTTGCATGCAAGAAGCTAACAGGAAGGTTAATGACCTCATCAACTGATTAAATAAATATGACCCAAGACTGCTTTCTCAAAGTGTGTATGTCAAAATTAATTTACTGATTGATTGTTTAATTGCCTTAAATTACCATAAGATATTTAGAGACCCATATTCTCTCCCACTTTCCATATTTCCTTGTTGATGAAAATGAGAGATGAACTTTCTATGGTCGAGATGAATATTTAGTCATGAGAAGAAAAGGACCGACAAAACCCTTCATGGAAAATCACACACACACCCAGACTATAAAATTCATCTTCCACCTATTTTCTAGGTAAATGGTCTTGGTGATTTCATGCCCCATTGCTCAGGGAAGTTGTTAAATATTGTGGATTTTGTTAGTTACAGAATTGGAACAGGATGTAGAATAGTGGTCCTCAAAGTGTGATCCATTCTAATGCAGGTGTGTGGGCTTCTCGCCAGTCTGCTGGGTTAGGCAGAAAGATGCCTAGTGTCCCCTCAAGGATGTCCTCGTCCTAATTCCCAAAAGCTGTGAATGTTACCTTGCTGACATGGCAAAGGGACTTTGCAGATGGGAAGTAAGTTAAGAATCTTGAGATGGGGAGATTATCCTGATTGTGCAGGTGGACCCAAGATAATTACTGCTATGGGGTGCATCATTTGCAAATATCTCCCATTCAGTGGGCAGCCTTTTCATTTTGTTGATAGTTTCCTTCAGTGTGCAAAATCTTTTTAGTTTCATTTAGTCCCATTTGCTCATCTTTGCCTTCGTTTCCTTTGCCTGAGGAGACATGGGTGGGTGGTGGTGCTCAGTCATGTCTGACTCTTTGTGACCCCATGGACCATAGTCTGCCAGGCTCCTCTGTCCATGGAATTTTCCAAGCAAGTATACTAGAGTGGGTTGCCATTTCCTCCTCCAGGAGATCTTCCCAACCCAGGGATCGAACCCAAGTCTCCTGGTTGGGAGGTGGATTCTTTATCACTGAGCCACCTGGGAAGCCCCCTGAGGAGACATATCCAAAAAATACTACTAAGACCACTGGTGAGTGAGGCTAGTCTTGGGGCTAGTACCAGGCCACCAGTTGATGGGCAGGGTTGGGTCCTGGGCCAGCTGGGGGCTCTACAGGCCCTAAGGCAGTTGGCCTGCTGGTGGGTGGGCTCGTGTCCTTGCCTGCCTAGCTGCTTCACCTGAGGTGCCCCAGTATTGGTGCTGCCAGGCTGGTGGGTGAGGCGGGACCCCTGTGCTCATAAGCCAGAGCGGGGATTCAGAAAGAGTGCTTCTGAGCATGTGCCCTCATGGTAGAAAGTACTAGTTGCTCACTCGTGTCTGACTCTCTGCGACCCCATGGACTGTAGCCTACTGGGCTCCTCCACCCAGGGGATTCTCCAGGCAAGGATACTGGAGTGAGTTGTCATTTCCTTCTCCAGGGGATCTTCCCGACCCAGGGATCGAACCTGGGTCTCCTGCATGGCAGACAAATTCTCCACCACTTTTGTGGTAGAAAGAGCTCCCCCAAATGGCTGCTGCCAGTGCCTCTCTCCCCAGACGGAGCTCTGGTTTCCTCCTGCCTCTCTGGGAGGCTCTCTGAGATCATCAGGTGGATCTGACCCAGGATTCTTTCAAATGACTGCTTCTTCCCCGGGTCCTGGACCTCGTGAGATTTTGTGTGCAGCCTTTGAGGATGGATCTCTGTTTCCCATGGTCATTTGGCTCTCCCGCATATAAGCCCTGCAGATCTTCAAAGCCAAATGTTCTTAGGGTTCATCTTCCTAGTGCAGGACCCCTGGGCTGGGGAGCTTTGGACACCTCACTGTTTGGGGAGAACCAATGCCATAGTAATTATCCTCCTGTTTGGGGGTCCCCCACCTCTAATTATGGGACTTGACTATACGCTGACCCTGTCCCTTCTACCCTTCTCATTGTGGTTTCTTCTTTTTTTTAATCTGATGGTTTTTCAGTTGGAATATAGCTGCATTACAGTGTTGTCTTGGTTTCTGCTATATGATAATGTGAATCAGCCATTAGGTGTTCATAGATCTCCTGCCTTTGAGCCTCCCACCCTTCTCCCCATTCCACCCCTCTAGGTCATCACAGCTGAGCTCCATGTGCTACACAGGAACTTCCCATTCTTCTTTATACCATTGGTTGTAGATTTTTTTTCTGCTGCTCTTCAGGTCATTCTCATCAATAGTTGCTCTGTGAGTAGTTGTAATTTCGATGTGCCCGTGGGAGGAGGTGGGCTCAAGGTCTTCCTATTCAGCCATCTTGACCCCTCCCTGCTCCAGAGGGAACATATTTCCCACTCATTTTTAAGATGCAGATTTAGTCACATTTTAACATCTCTAAAACTGAGATGCGTCTTAATTTAATTGGCGGTGATTTTTCTCTCTGCGTGGGACCTAAAATAACTGTGCATTTCATAATCACTGGCACATTAGACTTGATAAAAGATACTATGTCACATCAATTCGTTTCTCCGTTCATTTCACGCAGTGTAAAAGCCAGAGACCTTACCCTGCCCTGCACGGCCCCACATGTCAGGAGTTGACTCCCTCCCTCTCCTCCCTGTCTCCCCTCCACTCTCGCCTCCCTCGTATGCCTCGAGCTCCTCAGCTCCTGCCTCATTTGTCCTGCTTAAGGACTTTCTCCCAAGCCACCTTCACCCTGAGACCTTCTCTGACTGTGCTTTTAAACCTGCAGCGCCTCCCTTCCCGCAGCACGCCAGTGTTTGCCTGAGGTGTTGACTTCACCTCCTGCTTCGCTTCTAAACGCACCTGCTTTATAGGAGGGCTTCCCCGGTGTCTCAGACAGTAAAGAGTCTGGCTGCAGTGCGGGAGACCTGGGTTCGATCCCTGGGTCGGGAAGATCCCCTGGAAAAGGAAATGGCAACCCCCTCCAGTATTCTTGCCTGGAAAATCCGGAGGATACCAGGCATGTGCTGACTGGTTCCTTTTCCCTTTCTCTCCTTAGTCAATGAAACTTTGAAACAACAGTAACCATGTTGGAAACCACAAAATGACCCAGTAGCACTTAACAGGGTCAACACTCCAGCCCAGGGAAGCAGCTTTTTGCTTCTAAGTTCAAACATTCATGAACTTGCCTTCAATAATGTTTTTTTAATTTTTTTTCATTTATTTTTATTAATTGGAGCCTAATTACTTTACATCAATAATGTTGAAGAAATGGTGTGACCACTTTGGGCACCATCTGGTTGGATGATCTCTGTTCTCTTGACCATCTTTGGATCCTGTTGCTGGCTTTATCTGTCTTTTCAAAACACACACCAAAGACCCCCATGTACTCTAGTGACAGTGTTAATTTACCTTTTAGGGAATCTAGACTGTGTCAAATTTTCTAGAGTGTTCCAATTTCCTAAGCACTTTGATAGGTTATTGTAGAGTTCTCATAAAACACATCAGAGACTGGCTTTAACAAACAGTTCTAACACAGTGTGATTTTGTGTGATTAAGTGTAAGTGCTTTAAATCACAAGGCCCAGAGAACTGAAGCCTAAGCTGCTTCAGTTCAGTCAGTCAGTTCAGTTGCTGAGTCGTGTCCGACTCTTTGCGACCCCATGAATCGAAGCACACCAGGCCTCCCTGTCCATCACCAACTCCCAGAGTTTACTCAAACTCATGTCCATTGAGTCAGTGATGCCATCCAGCCATCTCATCCTCTGTCGTCCCCTTCTCCTCCTGCCCCCAATCCCTCCCAGGCATCAGGGTCTTTTCCAATGAGTCAACCCTTCGCATGAGGTGGCCAAAGTACTGGAGTTTCAGCTTCAGCATCAGTCCTTCAATGAACACCCAGGACTAATCTCCTTTAGGATGGACTGGTTGGATCTCCTTTGCAGTCCAAGGGACTCTCATGTCTTCTCCAACACCACAGTTCAAAAGCATCAATTCTTCGGTGCTCAGCTTTCTTCACAGTCCAACTCTCACATCCATACATGACCACTGGAAAAACCATAGCCTTGACTAGACAGACCTTTGTTGGCAAAGTAATGTCTCTGCTTTTTAATATGCTGCCTAGGTTGGTCATAACTTTCCTTCCGAGGAATAAGCTGCTTACTCACACTCAAAGCCTCTGTGAAAGTGAAAGTGTTAGTCGCTCAGTCATGGTTGACTCTTTGCGACCCCATGGACTGCATCCTGCCAGGCTCCTTGCCCATGGGATTCTCCAGGCAAGAGTACTGGAGTGGGTTGCCATTTCCTTCTCCAGCAGATCTTCCTGACCCAGGGGTTGAACCCGGGTCTCCTGCACTGCAGGCTGAACCACCAGGGAAGCCTCTGTGCTTTGGCCCTATTCTGCATGCAGCATGGCCATCTCCAGAAAAAAGCTACAGATGCAGGGAAGTCAGAGAGTCTGACCTTAAAGGTAGAGCCTTGGGCAACACAGTCTGGCTGCATGTTTCTAAGTGTTTGTTTCTCCTGGTGATGTGAGTGAGCTAGGGAGGTGCATGGTGGACCTCGGAAATATTTGAGCTTTGGAGACAGACAGATTTAGATTTGAGTTTCTGCTGTTCTTTTTAGTGTATCAGTTGTGTGGCCTGGGACCTCACAAGATTTTCGCAGACAAAGCCACACTGAAGATGAGCTAACATTCAGAATTACGAAACACACAGGGAACAATCTGCCATAAGTGAGAGCCAGCACATACAGCAAGCACCAAGTTTAGACCACAACAAACACCAAGAAATTCAGATGAAGAGACTATTAGAGAGCACTTATAAAGGAAGTATGTTTGAAACCAGAGGGGAAAAAAAGAGGAATTACTGGGATAAAAATAAGACATGCTATAAAAAGATGACATATTAAAAAACTACATACTTTTATGAATGAGAATTGTAATCATGAAAACAGAAATTTAATGGATGAGTTAAATAGCAGATTAAATATTTTTGAAGACACATTGTGTGAACTAGGAGATAAAGGTGAGGAAGTAGTTGGGAACATGCATGGAGGGCTAAAGAGATGGAAAATATGAGAGGTTAGGAGGCATGGGAATAGAATGCGAAAGTCCTGGGGGAACTTCCTTAGTGTTCCAGGCATTCTAGAAGGAGAGAATGGAGAGAATGAAAGAGAGATAATATTGAAACCAATAATGGATAAGAAATTTCCAGAAGTGCTGACAGTCATGAATCCTAAAAGGTGAAAGAAATGTTGATTTAGATTTGTGAAATCAGGAATATATGTTAAACTTTTTAAATGTAGATAGAATAGAAATAGAATAGGTAACTTTCAAATCAGTAGAAGAGAACAGTAGTGATAACATAAAGATTCCCTTTAGAATAAAAGCTACAGGGTGCCTAAAAATAAATCTGACCAGTATTTATAAGAGCTTAATGGAGAAGACTTCCCTGTAGGTTAAACGGTAAAGAATCTGCCTGTGAGGCAGGAGACCAGAGTTCGATCCCTGGGTTGGGAAGTTCCTCTGGAGAAGGGAATGGAAATCCACTCCAATATTCTTTCCTGGAGAATTCCATGGACAGAGAAGCCTGGCAGGCTACAGTCCGTGGGGTCACAAAGAGTCGGACACAACCGAGTGACTAACACAGTCCAGTGGAGGAGTTTATAAAATGTTATTGAAGGGATAAAGAATTGAGAAAAAGGCTTTGTTCTTGGATAGGAAAATGCAATTTCTACAAATAAGTCTATGAATTCAATCTAATTACAAAATGAATCCCAAAAAAAGCTATTTCCCAAACTTGATATACAGACCCTAAAATTCATATGTGGAGAAAAGGAACCAAGAATAGCCAAGACAGTTTTGTACAAATGAATATGGGAAGATGTGCTCTAGCAGCTATGAACTCTTGTTATAAATTGCAGAACTTAAAGTGTGATGTCTTGGTACAGACAGACCCGCAGAATTAAATAAAGAGCCTGGAATGAGATTCATGTGCATATGGAAACTATGTCAGACAAGGTGGCGTGACAGGCCAGTCATAAGAAGATAAGTTATATAAGAAATGGTGCCAGGACAACTCCTGGAGTAGGAAATGACAACCCACTTCAGTATTCTTGCCTGGAAAACTTCATGGACAGAGGAACCTGGTGGGCTACAGGCCATGGGGTTACACAGAGTCAGACACGCCTGAAGTGACTTAGCACATAAGAGAAAAAATAATTAAATCAAAAGAGAAAGAGGTTTTTAAAAATAAGAAACAAAAAGTATGATCCGACAAAGCAATGGAGGATGAAATGAACTTGAGGTTGACCCTGTCCCTCTGTCGTGGGGTTTAGGTGTGGATGGAGGAGTATGCACTGTCCGCTCTGCTACAGACTCACCTGAGAGATGACCATGAGAACATCATCCACCGAGTCCTGGGCCAGCTTGGCAGCCTCAGTGAAGAGTGAGTACAATTTTGTGCAGGGTGGGGGCTTTCTGTTCGGTGTCATACTCCATGCTAGCCTCCGTGCCCTCATCTGTAAGTTAACTCCCACCCTCCTGGGCCTCCCTTACAGTGTGGTTTTGAGAACAACCAAATTGTAAACATAAATATAAAATACAGTGATTGCAGAGTGCCATGTATGAAAGGTTGAAGTCAGACCTGGTGTGGGCACATGAATTGTTCTTACCCTCAATTTTCTCATCCACAAAATGGGTCTAACAATACCTACTTCATAGAGTTGTCTTTCATAGAAACTTTTAAAACACCTTTCGTGAGGTATAGTTTACATACATTATTTTTAAGAGTACAATTCAATGATTTTTAGTAAATTTTAAGAGTTCTGCACCCATCACCATGCAATTGTGAAACACTTCCATCACTCCAAAAAAGACCACTTTTGCCCATTTTCAGTCATTCCCCGTTTATTAATAAATTTTATATTTTAAAATATTCTTTCTATAGTTATTCATGTGGTATCACTTTTTCAGCTTCCTGAAAAATATTTCTTTTTCCTTACTTTACACAAGAAAAATTATTTGGGTATAGCTGGTTTTCTAGTTGCCCAGTCCTTTCCAGGAAATTATTTTTTGTATATATCAAGAAGCATGTGGATAGCTATATTGTTGGATAATACAAAGGAGGTATCAGGAGATGGAAACAAGTAGGGAGAATCTAGTGAGCAAGTTAAGGACAGTAGTGAGCAATTGGAAGATTTATCTAGTCTCAAAGACTATGTCTTTTAATAGTACTAATGTTTAGTCCATTTATATTTAATGTAAAACTTTATGGTAATATATTTGGATTTTTAATCTATCTCCTTTCTGTTTATGTTTTTCCAACCTGCTCTATGTTCCTTTTCCTCTCCTCTCTTACCTTCTTTTGGTTTAGGTGTTTTATTATTTTCTATTTTCTCTCTCTAATTTAATTATTAGTTATATATTATATATAGTATATATATATACTTAGCTTATTAGTTATATATTCTTTAGCTTATTAGTTATATATTAGTTATATATTAGCTTATTATATTAGTATTATATTAATAATTTAGCTTATTAGTTATATATTCTTTTACTGTGATTTTAGTGGTTCAGAGATTTTGAATTGCATCCTTTGTGTGCCAAAATATAACATATGTTAATATGTTCCTTCTTTCAAGACAGTAGAATGCTTTATTTCCATTCATTTTTCTCCCTCACAGAGGAAAAATGCTTTTCTTATTGGGCATTTTACATAAAGCATCTACCTGCAGTGCGGGAGACCTGGGTCTGATCCGTGTGTTAGGAAGATCCCCTGGAGAAGGGAAAGATTACCCACACCAGTATTCTAGCCTAGAGGATTCTGCATTCCATGGGTTTGCAAAGAGTCGAACATGACTGAGAGACTTTCGCTTTCACTTTCTTTATACATTTGCAACTCTACAAGATACTGTTTTTGGTTTATGCGGTCAGTATTCATTTAGATTTACACTTTATGTTGCTCTTGATTCTTTCCTGCATCTTTAAGTGTCCACCTAGGAGTATTTCTTTTTGCATGAAGGTTCTGTTTATTTTAGATTTGCTACTGACAAATTTTCTTAGAATTTTGTTTGTCTGAAAACGTCTATCTGCATTTTTGAGGAATGTTTTCATTGGGTGTAAAATCCAAGTTTAGCTGTCTTTTAAATACTTGTAAAGATCATCTTTTGTTTCTGATTTCAGTTGTTTCTGACTGCTTCTAAGATTTTCTTTTGTTCTCTGGTTTTCATCAGTTCATTATAATATGCCTAAACATGGATGTGGGCTTTTGTGCATTTCCTGTTTTATTTGTTTTTACTAAATCTATAGTGATTCTTGAATCTTTAATTTGCTATCATTAATCAGTTTTTGAAAATTCTGAATCTTTATCTCTTTAAATGTTCCTTCTGCTTATTCTCTTCCTACTCTTCCTGGGAAATTTATTAAATTTTTTTTACCTTAGGTTATTTGTCTCTCACATGGTATTCTATATTTTTGTTCCTTGTAGTTCAGTCTAGATAACTTGGTTTGACTCTCCTCCACTTCACACTCTTTTCAGTTGTGTCTTATCTGCTGTTCAGTCTATCTACTGAATTCTTAATGCTGGTTACTGCATTTTTAGTTCTAGAATTTCCACTTGATTTTTGTCATAGTTTCCAGTTATCTGCTCAGATTCATCTTATCATTTAATTTCCTGAACATATTCATTATAGCTCAGTATTTTAATATCCAATATCTTGTGGGTATGTTTCTATTGTCTGTTGTTTTTTTTTTTTCTTTATTTTTGGTCAGTGCTTATCTGTTTGCAAGTCTGGTTATTTTTATTGAATGCTAGACAGTGTTATTAAAAAAATGTAGTAATAACTTAGGAGTTTGAATGATGGGATCTTCCTCCAGACATGATTTCTCTTACTTCCAGCAGGGATTTCAGACAGTGGCAGATCAGCCACTCCATTGGTGAATTTAGCTGATTCAAAATTAGGTCTTTACAAGGAGTGATTCCTTATTCTTAGGAGTGTTTGCTGGTTCTCTCCTCCTTGGTAAACTGACTGACAGGTCTCTATTCAACTTTTCAAGCTGTAAGAAGATACCTTATGTTATAAAACCAAATGTTGAGCCTCTCTAAACCAGAGTTTCCTACTTGACTCATTGAGATAGGAACTCAAAAATAGTTCATGACTTCAGTTCTGAATGTGTTAATTTTGAGAATCATGTAAAAAATTTGAGTGGATATGTACTGAAGGCAACTGTATATATGCATCTGAAACTTGAGGAAGTTAAAAAGGTTAATCAAAGGACAGATGACTGACTATAACTCAAGTGTGGGCAGCAGAAGAGGATGGGCAGCAGAAGATGGGACAATTTTAACCTGTTGCCTCTGGAAAGGTCCCTTGTGGGGCATGACTATTTGGGCTGTTTCTTAGTGGGTCAATGTATTAGTCAGGATTCTCCAAACAGAACCAATAGAAGATACAGTATAGGTGATACAGGTAAAGATATAGGTGGGCTTCCCAGGTGGCGCTAGTGGTAAAGAACCTCCCTGCCAATACAGGAGACATAGGAGATGCAAGTTCAATCCCTGGGTCAGGAAGATCCCCTGGAGGAGCGTGTGGCAACCCACTCTAGTATTCTTGCCTGGAGAATCCCGTGGACACAGGAGCCTGGTGGGCCACAGTGCTTAGAATTGCAAAGGGTCAGACACAACTGAAACAACCTAGCATGCATGCATAGGTACAGGTATAGAGAAGTGGAGAAGTCACAAGATCCGCAGCAGGCAAGCTGGAGACTCAGGAGAACCAATATGTAATTTCAGTACCAAGTCCAAAGGCCTGAGAACTCGGGGGGCTAATGGTGTGACATCCAGTTTGAAGGTCAGCAGCCCCAAGACCCAGGAAAAGCCAATGTTCCAGTTTAAGTACAAAGAGAAGGAAGTACAAAGGAAAACCACGTCCCACTCAAGGCAGTCAGGCAGGAGGAGTTCCCCCTTACTTGTGGTTAAGTGGGCTTTTTCTTCTCTTCAGATCTTCAACTGATTGGACAAGGCCCACCCACTTTAGGGAGGACCATCTGCTTTACGCATTTATTCAAATGTTAACCTCATCCAGAAATACCCTCACAGCCCCTCTCAGAATGATATTTGATCAGCTGTCCATTCAGCCCATGGCCCAGCCAAGCTCACACATAAAATTAACCACCACACTCAGTGAAGCCAGGAACACTCGCCCCCTGCCCCTAACCTCCTCCCATTGTCTCCAAAGGTCCATTCAGTACGTCCTGCAGGCGCACGAACTGCTCCTGCGCTCAGCTCTCCGGAGGCTGGCTCTCCGCGGCAGCGCCATCACCACCCTGACCCAGATGAGGCTGTCGGGGAAGAAGGGCCTTCTCCAGGAGCTGCGGGAGCAACACGCCCTGGAGCAGGGCTCCTCCCAGTGTCTGGACGAGCACCAGTGGCAACTGCTCAGAGCTTTGGTAAGACCGTGCCTCAGCCCCCTGCCCACCCCAGAACAGGAGTTCTTCCTTGGCTTCCAGGTTCCAGTCTGGTTTAGTCAAAGCCCCAATCCTGGGGACTTCTCTAGTGGTGGCTAAGATTCCTTGCTCCCAGGACAGTGGGGGCCTAGGTTCGATCCCTGGTCAGGGAACTAGATCCCACATGCTGCAACTAAGAGTTTGCATGCTGCAACTGAGAAAAAAAAGGTCTTGCATGCCTCAACTAAAAAGATCCTGCAAGCTGCAATGAAAATTGAGGCTCCTGTGTGCCACAGTTGGGACCTGGTGTAGCCAAATAATTAAATGAGCGCTTAGTTGCTTAGTCGTGTCTGACTCTTTGTGACCCCTTGGACTGTAGCCCGCCAGGCTTCTCTGTCCATGGGATTTTTTCAGGCAAAACTACTGCAGTGGGTTGCCATTTTCCTTCTCCGGGGAATCTTCCCAACTCAGGGATCGAAGCCACTCTCCTGTGTCTCCTGCATTGCAAGCAGGTTCTTTACCCACTGAGCCATCAAGACAACCCCCAAATAAATAAATAAATTTAAAAAAAAGAAATCCTGCTCCCATATTGTGTGGGTGGGGACAATGGCACAGTAGGTACCCCCTGTTGGGGGTACACTGTTGGGGGTACACTGCCCAAAGCTTGCAGTGTACATGGTAATGACAATTATACTAAAGTTGCACAAGAAGTCAGAACACAGATAGGTACAGTCATCATCGGGGGTTAAGAGAAGAGGGCTGTGTGGTCTGTTTTAAGGTCTTAACAAATCTAAAGAAAGACTGTGAATTGCCGGGCTGGGATTTAAACCCAAACAGGCTGATTCCAGGTCTCCTATAGCCACAGCTGATGTTTTTTGACCTACGAGTGAGGGACAAGCTCACCGTCTCTTTTTCTCGGCCCTGGAGGACCTGATGGGAAGCAGGCAGGACTTCCTACCCTACCTCCGACCACAACCTCCTTCTCCAACTCCTATTCCTTCAAGAGAAGGACTCCCCATGGGCCCTGCCTTGGCTTCCATGATGTCCCAGACTACTCTCAGACTCAGATGTGACTGAAGAGCCTCTCTGCTGTGTGACTTTTAGAAAGTTACTCAGCGTCTCTGCACCCCTCTGGCCTCATCCCTCCTAGTGTTCAGGTCTCAAAGTGGGGTGAACGAGTAAGTTCTTGTACGTGTAAAAAGCCGCGGATGGCACTGGGTACACCATTGGTGCTCAATAAATGCCCGAAGGGATCGGCAAGATCCCTAGGCTCATCCACTGTGTACATGTTTTTGCCAGCCCAGAGGTGCCCACTTCCTACCCCTTCTCCAGCCTTCCTGGGATCCCCGGCAGGGCTGACCCCACCTTCTAGTTTGGTCCTGACCAGAGCATCCCTTGACTTCTCTGGAGCTCAAACAGTAAAGAATCTGCCTGTGATGCGGGAGACCAGGGTTTGATCCCTGGGTGGGGAAGATCCTCTGGAGCAGGGAATGGCAATCCACTCCAGCATTCTTGCTTAGAGAATTCCATGCACAGAGAAGCCTGGCGGGCTACAGTTCGTGGGGTCGCAAAGAGTCGGACACGACTGAGCGGCTAACACACACACAGACCCTCCGTGCAGGCGACAGGGGCCTCCATTCTTCTCCCCGCCCGACTTTTCCAGGAGGCGCGCGTGCTGGAGGAGGCCGGCAGGCTGGAGGAGGAGGCGCAGCAGACACGCCTGCAGCTTCAGCAGCAGCTGCTGGCCGAGGCCCAGGAGGTCGGGCAGCTCCTGCAGC
The DNA here is from genome assembly GCF_910594005.1 of Cervus elaphus. Taxonomy (NCBI): domain Eukaryota; kingdom Metazoa; phylum Chordata; class Mammalia; order Artiodactyla; family Cervidae; genus Cervus; species Cervus elaphus. Next base: position 13,458,952 of record NC_057820.1, read on the forward strand.
AGCGCATGGAGCGCGCCATCGGGCAGGCGCTGCTGGGCCACGCGCGGAACTCGGCCTCCAGGAGCCGGGCCAAGGACACGGACGACTTCAAGGTGCGGGCCGCCCCAGCCCCCGGGGAGCCCGGGGGGACTAGAGGCGGGGGTCGGGGGCGAACGAGAGGAGGGATCCGAGCAGAGCAGCAGCTGGGCGCCCAGGAGCCTCGGGCCCTGCAGAGCTCTTTGCCTCTGAGCCGCCTTTCCCCCCGGTAAGAGGGAACGCCTGCCCCATGGAGCGGTGAGGATTTCCGCCCGCTGCCCAGCCTTCTGAGCACCAGCTCGGTCCCTGCAGCAGCCCCCAGAGGACCATCATTTCAGCCAGAGCCTCCCAGTGGGTCAATGGCAGATACCAGAGTCTGAGCCTAAGTCCCTCTCCCAGGGGCAGACCCTCCCTGCCCTTGGCCACCTCTGTGGGAACCTGAGCACCGGTGGAGTTGTCCCCGACGGCTGACCATTGCTGCTAACATCAGTCTGACCTGAGTAAACCATGGTTCTCTGCATGCACTGACAGTTATGACAAACCACAGGAGTGAAAACCGCCTTCGTAAGAAGTGACGTGGGCATCGCCCTTCTAAGTCAACAGAGGGGGGAGGGGCTTTGGCTTCCTCATCTCACTGGGCTCTTACCGCAGCCCTTGCCTGGAAAGGGTAATTTTTCTTCCCATTGTTCAGGTGGGAAGACTGAGGAGTTTCACTGGGCGGAAGACATGCTTAAAGCCTCCCAGCCTCAGTGAGCGGCTGGGACTGGAGGCTGTTTGCTTGGCTTCTCCTTGCCTGCCTCCTCCCCCAAGCTATAAGAATACAACCTGTGTATTGCAGGTCTCAGCAGAGAGAGTCTGTGGCTGGTACCCACAGGAGGTGTTTTAGATCTGGGCTGGCAGCAGACCCCCCTGGGATGTGCCAGGACCCTCTAGGGCACGTCCATGAGTCCCTTCATTTACATAAAGTCCCTCACCTGCACAGCAGAGAGACTGGCCCCTCAATTCTGAAACACCCCATCTTGTTCCAGATCTCCGGTGTCTGCCACACTTCATCATCCAGACCTCAGGGCTAGTGATGCTGGGAGAGTCTCTTCCCTCTGCTAAAACCTTACAACTCTGACCTAATCAGTGGTCATTACGTGAAAACAGAATGAAACACAAGTGTGGCATATCTTGTCCTCAGCTTCTCCAAGGGATTCTGAGTCAGGATTAGATGATGGACCCCCACCAGGCACACACCCACCGGAAAGAACATGGGCCCAGTGTCTGGAAGGATGTTCTTTGCTGGACCTCTGTTCACAGGGCCCCTTAGCCTCAGGCCCTGCGGCAGGTGCTGGGACAGAGGAGCCAGGCGGCAGCATTCCTGCCCTCAGGGAGCTTGCCATCTACTGGGAGAAGACACGCTAACCTTGAGAAGTTGTACTGGATGGGAGCTGAGATGCAAGCAGTGCCAGGGGGGATCGAGAGAGGGCTGAAACGTTGGAGATTTTAGAGCAAGTGTGTTCGCTGACTTGAGTGGTACACCAGCTGGAAAAACTGGGGAGGAGGAGAGGAGGGTGGCCAGGACTGAGGCCCTGGAGAAGGGAGGTGGGCTGCCGTGCAGAGGGGTGGACTCCGCTCCCCTGTGCAGGAGACTGGAGGGACAGAAGGTGTAATGTGCAGGTGGGTTTGCTGATTTGAGAGGGGAGAAGAGGGACTTCCTGTCTTCTGCGTTACATGTGCTAAATGAAATCCGAAGAAGGCCATTAGTGGGGGCTCCTGACCGGAAGTGCAAGGCCAGAGCTCAGAGTCCTTGGGGGCAGAGTCAAAGGTGAACTTTGGATGGAGAGGAAGAGAGAAGCAGTCGCAGTAAGGGAGGAGCAGGACCTAAGGGTGAGGAGATGGACTTTCATCTCCTCTGCATCCTGAGCTGCAGCCCTCCTTACCTCCATGGCTTCCGTCCACGCCCGCACATCAGGGTGTATTTCTCAGCTGTCTGAACATAACGAATCACTCGACAATAATGAATGGGCATTTTCTTTCCTTGCCCAAAGCTTGGAGCCATTCAATAAATGTTTGCTGAAATGGGGACTCGAACCTGACTTTTGCCCATCATCTTATGAGCTAAAAGGTGATGACTTTACGAGTGCCCAACCAACATGTCCCCAGTGATGGGGCATCCCAGCGTTTCTTCTCTGTTCTGCTTTGGGTCCGAAGGTGTGTCATTAAGAACTGCAAGTGACAGAAATCTGTGCTTAAATAAATAGAAGTTACTGATCTCACATAACAAGAAATGTGGAGGTAGGTGGTTCCAGGCCGGCACAGAGGATCAGTGGACAAGCCTCTTTCTTTCTGATCCATCATTCTTGGTATTGGTTTTTGTTGCCTCATGGTCTCAAAATGGCTATTGCTGCTCCAAACATCACTCTGTGTCCTGGCCAGAAGAGGGAAACAGCAAAGTCTATCACCCTCACCAAGGCTTTGCTTAATGTTGGGAAAAGGGCGGCCCTCAATAGACTCTCCCTAACATTGCATCTCATTGGTCAGAACTGGGTCATACACCCAGCATCAGACCATCCCTGACCAAGGAAAATAAGTTATCAATGCTGGTTTAAACCAGCCAGGCACTCTCCACCTGCTCTGGATCAGCCAAGTTTGGGAGTAAGTGGTCTATGGGAGTCAGGACTATGTTGGCCATAGCTGGCTCTGTGTGTGCCCTCTATTGAGACTTTCCCCTCCTGCCCACAGAGAACGCTGATGGAGGCGGCCGTGGAGAGCGTCTACGTGACCAGCCCTGGCATCAGCCGGCTCGTGCAAGCGTATTACCAGCAGATTGGGAGGGTCATGCAGGACCACGAGGAGAGAAGGCTGCAGCATCTGAAGACCCTACAGGGTATGGTGCCCTCCACGAGGAAGCCCTGCCAGCAGCGAGCCAGACGTGCTCTTAGTTGGGGATGGGGTGGGATGTCAGGGTTTTCAAATGGTTATTTAAGGGGATTTAATTTTTTTTGACATTTTATGTATTTATTTATCCTTGCCTTGTCCTCAAAACCACCCTGAAGCGACCTTGGCTTCCCTGGTGGCTCAGATGGTAAACGATCTGCCAGCAATGCTGGAGACATGGGTTCGATCCCTGGTTGGGAAGATCCCCTTGGAGAAGGGCGTGGCTACCCACTCCAGTATTCTTGCCTGGAGAATCCCATGGACAGAGGAGCCTGGTGGGCTGCGGTCCATGGGGTCACGAAGAGTCAGACACGACTGAGCAACTACCACTTTCAAAGACAATGACTTGTCCCCCAAAGGCTTTTGAAAAAGCACTTAAAGAAACATATCTGTACAGTACAATAGGATTTTTTTTTTTTAAGTAGATGAATAAGGCCAAGGAGAGGACAGTGAGATGAAGTTAACGTTCGGTCGTCATCTGGGACACATATGAGCACATTCCTACTTAAGAGGTAACATGTTTTTGCCTCTGGGCTTCCTGGTGGCTAAAGAGATAGAAGTTCCCTCAATTTAAGCTGTCACAGTGACAATGAGTAAGAACAGGCCAGTGGCCCATATGTGGGCACATTTACACCTGAGAGCCAGACAGTTTTTCCCTGTGGGCTCTCGTAAGAGGCCACCTGGGGGATGGAGCAGACCAGACCCCCAGGGCCAGCAAGAACATCATGCAGTAACAGACAAAAACAAATTCCTTAAAGTCTCTTCTACTAACAGTCCTCCCCACACCCGGGGCTTCGGAGCAGGGTGGAATCCCATATTCTCTGATGGATTTTTCCTGGATTGTCCACAATCCCTAGATGAAGGACAGGCAGCTGGTCCTGGGGGCAGGTCTTCCGTGAATCTTATTTTTCTCAATGAGTTCAGCTGCCACTTTTTTCCTGTCCTTGCTCTGGGGAATTAGAGCTCTACATTGAAATAAAATCTGGGACCTGCCCAGAAATCTGCCAGCTGGCTACAGATCCTTCCTGATGGTTTTCTCCAGTAAGGGTAGGTCTCCTTTAGCAGGAGGCAGATGTGATTGATTGTCTCTGTGGAACATTCAGGAACGAGGGTGTTCACGTCCCTGCTCTAGGCTTCAGTTTCCCCACTTGTGGGGCTAGGCTCAGGCTCACCCTGTATCTTCTCAGCTCTAATTTCCTGCATCCTCTCAGCTTTAACTTCCTGCTCCCCTGATACCCCAAGTTAATGAGAAGATTTCTCAACAAATGCCTTGAAATGATGTAACTTGATCACATGAACTCCTTTTTTTCATTCAGTCAACTCTTAAGAGTCCTAGAATGCTGTGCCCCTGGGGGTCATCCAGGATGGACTTTTCTGTAAATTCTAGAAAGCTCAGGTCCAGGGAGGTCAGTGGCCTGTTGACATGTCATAGCTCAGTCAGTATGGCAACTAGGTGAGTGTAACTAGATAAATGTAGCGGCTAGCTAAGAATAAGCATGTTCTGAGACGACTAGCCCAGGTGACGCTAGTGGTAAAGAACCTGCCTGCCAGTGCAGAAGACAAAAGAGACTTGGGTTCGATCCCTGGGTTGGGAAGATCCCCTGAAGAAGGGCATGGCAACCCACTTTCCTGGTGAATCCCATAGACAGAGGAGCCTGGCGGGCTACAGTCGATGGGGTCACAAGGAGTTAGACACAACTGAGGTGACTTAGTACACAGCATGCACAAGATGACTAGGAAATAGGAAATATATATATGTTGAAATATGAAAAAATATATATATATATATAGTTATGGCTATGGTCCAATAAACAGGCAGTTAATTCAGGTGGTAGTTAGAATCCAGTAGAAAATAATTTTGATCGTCATCATCTGTTTCAAAATATACCATTGTTTTAAATAATAAAAAAAAAGAAGAAACATGTTCTGGTATATAGACCAGTGCACATCGGACTCAGAAAACAAACCTCTCAGCTCCTTGGAAAGCACCCCATTCAGCACCCATGTCTGTAGGACTCACTGCATGCCTACAGTTCTTCGTGTAGGATGGTTTTCTTTCCTGGTGGGGACTTTTAACCATTTGTGGTGGCCTTTTAGTGTTGACCTTTTCTTATTAGGCTTCCCTTTCTCCTGATACTATAAGAAAGCAGAGCTGAGCAGATGCAGGCAGAGCTGGGGTACTGCCCTCGGTGGTGTGTGGGGTGTGATGGAAATTGTGACTTCTCATGCACACGAAGCCCTTCCCAGGGTGAACCATGGGGCTGGTACACAGCACGCCCGAGAGCAGGCGTGTCCTGCTCACCTCTGCGCCCCAGCACCCGGCCCCTTCCCATCAGAGCATCAGTCCTTCAAACACCCACCTTGATCATTGTGCGTTATATGGGCTTCCCTGGTAGCTCAGCCGGTAAAGAATCCGCCTGCAATGCAGGAGACCCTGGTTTAATTTCTCGATCGGGAAGATCCCCTGGAGAAGGGATAGGCTACCCACTCCAGTATTCTTGGGCTTCTCTGGTGGCTCAGACAGGAAAGAATCTGCCTGCAATGCAGGAGACCTGGGTTTGATCCCTGGGTTGGGAAGATCCCCCGGAGAAGGAAACAGCTACCCCACTGCTGTATTCTTGCCTGCAGAATTCCAAGGACAGAGGAGCCTGGCGGGCTACAGTCCGTGGGGTGGTAAAGAGTCGGACATGACTGCACGACTTTCACTTTCAGGTCAAAGAGTGGAAGAGTACAAGTTGCGGAAGAAGCAAGAACTTGCCGATCCTTCGTCCGGATTCGAGGTGGCGGGTGGAGCCCAGGAAGCCTCCAGAGCTGCTCACCAGAGGTGAGGCTCCCCACCGGCGGGGGGTCCCCACGCAGAGGTCCCAGCCCCTGTGCGACATGTGTGCCTCTAATACACTCTCAGCAGCTGACCTCCCGTGCATTCGCCTGTGGGCCTGGGTCTCCTCTGCCTCCCCCGCCCACGTGAGAGCCCATGAGCCCCCATCCGGTTCCCCCTCTAACTCCCAGCCCCTAGAAGGGACTTTGACACAAGGGCGCAAGTCAAGGTGTGCTGAGGCCTTCATTCCCAGGTCGGAGTGGTCTTCACGGCCCTGATGTGGGATCTGCCCTCTGATCCGTGCTTAGGGTTCCCCCAGAAGCAGACCCTGAGCTGAGGCCCCGAGGGCAGGTGGGCCCAGGAAGCATGGTGAGGGGGCAGGGAAGGAGGAGGAGGACTGTTTCCTGCTGCTGCCATAGCAACACCCCCCCACCCCCCACTGCAGTCACACCCCGTGTTATCTCAGGGAGCCAAATGTCAGAAGTCGGGCTGATGCTGCTGGTTTCTCAGGGCCTCCCAGGCCAAAATCAGGGTGTTGCTGGCTGGGCTCTCGTCAGAGGCTCTGGAAGCTTCCAGGCTTCTTCAGGTGTCGGCAGAATCCAGTTCCTTGTAGAACTGAGGTTTTATTTCCTTGTGGCTGTTGGCTGGGCTCGCCCTGACCTCCCAGCGGCCTCTCTCTGGCCCTGGCACGTGGCCCCTGCATCCGGAACATGAAGTCTTGCCCACACTTGTCATCTCTTCTGCCGCATCTCTGCAACCCCACGGACTGTACAGCCCACCAGGCTCCTCTGTCTATGGGATTCTCCAGGCCAGAATATTGGAGTGGGCTGCCATTTCCTTCTCCAGGGTATCTTCCCGACTCAGGGATTGAACCCGGGTCTCCTGCATCACAGGCAGACTCTTTATCACTGAGCCACCAGGGAAGTCCCCCAGTGATTGAGACCCACCTAGATAATCCAGGTTCATGTTCGAATCGTAAACCAGTAACCTTAATCACCCTGGCAGAGTCCCGATTACCATGCAACATAACATCTTCACACGTTCCAGGGATTAGGCTGTAGACACCTCTGGGGGGCGCTGTGTGGCCTGCCACTAGGAGAGAAAAGCCAATAAGGCCTGTGACAGTGAGGGGTTTCCATGCCAACTGAGGCCCAACCCCAGTCTGGACCTTCTTATGGACTCAAGGAGATGGGCATGGAGGGAAGGGCATTGAGGGTCATGTATGAGCCTCTAAATCACTGAAACTAAATCACATACCTGCACCCCCACTGGGCTTTGCTTCTTTATTTTTCATAAACCCAACAAGGTTGGACCAGGGGGTGGCTGAGGCCCCAGCTCTTGGGTCATTGGGGTCAAAGTGGAGCCCTTGGACCACAAGATGTGTAGAACTCAACTTCCAATGATGCCAGCAAGGGGTGAGGAAAATAGGGGACTTGTCTACCAAGTCTAACAAGCTCCATCCACGTTGGTTGAGGGTCTGCCCTGGAGGTGTTAGTTCTCCAGCCTTCTCAGGCATCCCTGAACTGGCCAAGCCCCACGCCCCATGGTCAGAGGAAGCCCTGAGACCTGGTCAGAGGTGCTCATAATGAGCCATTGGCGTGCATGGAAACTGTCCATTGAAGGGCAGCCACCACCACGTGGGCTGAAGGGACGTGGGCTTAGCACCAGCATGTCCCCATAAGCACATACTTAGGTCCTGAGCTAGGCACTGGGGACAGTGCTTCCCACCTGAGAGCTCACAGCCTGGAGGGAGAGACGGACAAATGAAAAAGACAGCAAGTCAGCACAGGTGCTGTGATCAGGGAAGGGGCATTGCAGGACTGCAGCGGGGAAGGGGGTCCCTTGTCTAAGGAGAGGCACCTCGCCAGCTGGAAGTAGCAGCAGGACCACCACCCTCCAGGATGGAGGAAAGTGAGCTACATCCTGGGCCACCAGGTAAACCCCAGCCCTTCTCTGATGCTCCTTTAGGAAGCAGGATCCACAACGTCCCCCAGGTCAGACTGAGTCCAGCTTCCCCTCCGTAAATTCTCTGGCCATCAGCAGTGGTCAGCAAATGCCCTGGCATTGGGTTGAGGCTGGGACTCACTCTGACTGTTGGCATGGCCTTCAAACTATGGTCCAGCAGTTCTCAGATTTGGGGGCATCTGTCTCTCGTGGCTTTCTGCTAAACATGCAGGTCACACCCCTGGACACCCAGACTCAGGGACTTGGAGCAGAGCCCAAGCATCTGAATTGCTAACACTCTCCAGCCCTTTGTGACCCCAGGGCTCCACTTTGACCCCAGTGACCCAGAGGAGGGGCCTTAGCCACCACCTGGTCCAACCCTGCTGGGGGTATGGAAAATAAGCAGCAGGGGTGCGGGTGTATGACCTAGTCTCACTGATCTTAGAGGCTCATACATGACCATCAGTGCCCTTCCCTCCATGCCCATCTCCTTGAACTCATAAGTGCAGTTTCTAGTGAAAGTCAGCCAGAGCTCCTAGGGACAGAACAGTGTGGTGACAACAGATACCGATTTTAAAAACGACATGAGAATAAGCACACACATGAAGCACTTCTCAGTCAGATGGCAAATTTCATAGTGCATCTCTTGTGAGGGGTGGGATTGTAAGCGAGCCCACCTAGGGATACCAGGTGATGCTGTAGCAGCCCCTCCCACCCTTCATGCCCTGATCCCCAGGTTCCACATCTGTAAAATGGAGTTGCCTTAGCCCCTGTTGTTACGGATGTATAACTGTCAGATAAGCCATGCAAAGCCTGCAAAACTCTCACACCGAGGCCGGCACATGACGTTGGCACTGCACGTGGTACAATGTGAAATTCAAACAATTTTGGAACCAGAACTCTTTCAAATGTATATTTTTGAAATATCCATTCCCGTAGTTGAATTTGCGTCCACATAAGGCATCCACAAGCTGATGAACTCAACTAGGTGACCCTGTCCTCGGCCGGCTCTCTTGTCTTAGGTCCTCATCACTCCCCTCCTGGTTTGGAGCTGCAGCCTCTGCCCAGACCCCCACTCAGCCTTCCTGCTTCCTGTGCTGCAGCCAGGGCATCGCAGGAAACACCAGACAGCGTGTCTCAGATTCTCCCAGACCCTTGAGACTGCAGGGTCTTGCGTGGCTCCCCAGCCCTTGAGACTGAAGCCCCGCCCTAACCAGGGGACACAGTTCCTTCCCGGGCAATCCTGTCACTTCCCAGCATTCCCAAGAGCCAGGTCCATGGAGGAGATGATAAGTCAGCTGGATGACAGTCGAGAGTGACCAGGACTAGGGACAAGGTGGGTGTGGGACTGAGGCTGCTCACAGATAAAGCCACCTGGCCTCTGTAGCGGGCTGATCAGGGGTCCCCAAAAATGAGGTGAAAGTCGCTCAGTCATGTCTGACTCTTTGTGACCCCATGAACTATACAGTCCATGGAATTCTCCAGGCCAGAATACTGGAGTGGGTAGCCATTCCCTTCTCTGGGGGATCTTCCCAACCCAGGAGTCAAACCCAGGTCTCCTGCATTGCTTCATCAGCTGAGCCACCAGGGAAGCCCAAGAATACTAGAGTGGGCAGCCTATCCCTTTTCCGGCGGACCTCCCCAACCCAGGAATCAGCGGATTCTTCACCAGCTGAGCTACCAGGGAAGCCAAAAGGTCCATGTCCTAAGCTCTGGAACCCATAGATGCTAAGTCACTTCAGTCATGTCCAACTCTTTGTGAACCTATGGACAGGGCCCACCAGGTTCCTCTGTCCATGCAGTATTCTCCAGGCAAGAATACTGGAGTGGGTTGTCATGCCCTCCTCCAGGGGATCTTCCTGACCTAGGAACTGAACCTGTGGCTCTTATGCCTGCTGCGTTGCAGGTGGGTTCTTTACCACTAGAGCCATCTAGGAAGCCCAGCTGGAACCCGTACTTGTGACTTTATTTGGAAAAAGCATCGTTGCAGATGTCATTTATGTTAAAGATCTTGAGATGAGGCCATCACCCTGGCTGATGGCAAGGGAAGCAGGGGGACATTTGACCACACACAGAGGAGATGATGTGACGACAGGGGCAGAGACTGGAGTGATGCAGCCACAAGCCAAGGGGTGCCAGCAGGCACCAGAAGAGGCAGGGAACAGGTTCACCTCTAGAACCTCCATAAGGAGTACAGCCCTGTTGACTCCTTGACTGAAGATTTCTGGGCTCTTCTATGAGAGAAGATAGATTCTGTTGTTAGAAGCCTCCTAGTCTGGGGTCATTTGTTAGAGCAGCCCCAGCAAAGAAATGCAGCCTCTTTGAGGGTGTGAGAGAGACCACAGTGCAGAGCCCTGACCTCAGCGGCATCATAGTTACTTGTCTGATATCCCTCCCTCCCCTCAGCTCAAAGTAGGGCCCTATGATGGCAGAGATTATGAGTCTGCTATTCACAGCTGTGTCTTTAAAACCCAGCATCCCACCTGGAAGTCTAGAAATACTTCTGTGAATCAATGAATGAGTGGCTGGAAGGATGGATGACAACGTCTTGTAGGATGAACAGGAGTTTGCCAGAAAAAGCAAAAAAAGAGGGAACGGTATTACTGGTAGAAGGAAGAGCATGAAGCGAGAGCTGGTGGAATTTCGTGCCTTCACAGACAATCCACGGACAGCTGATGCTAAAGGTGGCTTCTGCCTTCAGGTCTAGAAGTTCAGCTCCTTTCAGAAAATCAATCATTAGAAGGGAAAGACAAAGACAGAATAATTATGGAAAGAGGGTGGATGGAATTGAATGTTCCCCTTTGCTGAGGACCAGAGGAAGGTCTGCTGAGGAGGGGAGGGTATTCAGAGCAGGAGGGGAGGGGGTCTCTGCCCCTGAAAGGGAGGTGGGGGGCTGTCTCCAGGTCAGGGACCCTGCTTCAGCCCCAGCTCTGTCCTTAGCCACTTGCAGCAATGAGGCTGTCCTATTCGGGACTTCTCAGACTCTGCCTTCTAGGAAACTCAGCCTTCTGTTTTAGAGGGAGGATCTAGAGCAGTTCTGAAATTTTAAACAAAGATGGGTGCTTTCAGAGGACCATCTCACTCACTCCCCCACCCTCGCCACACCCCGGAATTAAATGATTTTTCTCCTAGGAAGATGCCACTTGCAGCCCAAACTCTCTGCAGCTGTGGGACTCAGGGTCGCTGCCCCCCGCCCTCCCCCGAGCTTCTCCCGAGATTTTCACCTCTCTGTCCTGTGGATATCACCAAACCACCCTGAAGATCAAGTGAAAAATTTGTGTGTGAGACTCTGTAAACTCCCCAGTGTTCATCATCAGAGGGCATCTGCTTTTCTGATGAGTCAGCCGCGGGGCGGAGGGAGTCGAGCGGCAAGCGCGGCTCGCATGGCTTCAGTAAATCATATCGAGATGGCGGTTCTCCTCTCTGTTCTCCCGAAGGTTTCCGGGCCGGCTATCGGTCACTAATTCCCCTGATTCAGCAGGTCCCGGGGGGCGGGTCGCGCTGGATTTGATGAACCCGCTGGCAGAGCAGCGCCGACCGCCCGCGTTCCTTCCCGCAGGATGTTGGCGCAGCAGAAAAAGTTCCTGGCTCAGTTCACCGCGCACCAGCGGACCCGCCGTGATGCGCGGAAGCGGAAGGCGAGGGTCATGGACCACCTGGAAGCCCAGCTTGAGACCCAGCTACAGGTACAACTTGTGAAAACGCGCCTGTGCCACGTGGGCAGTGGTTTACAGGGGAGTGGAAATAGTGAAAGGCCAAGCTCGTGGTCACGGGTCAGCACAGGAGCCTTCGTGGGGACATCACGCCCTGCTCGGGACCCCCTCGACCTCCGCTAGTCCCCTGGGCTAATGACGCATCAGCCTTGCAGCTAGATGATGAACTTCGATTCCCCCCGGGTCTGTAGCGCCCAGCCTGGGGCCAGGCCCGGACCACTCATCAGCTTTGTCTGTTGAGCTGAAAAGAAGGAGCACCTCCCTTGTGCGGATTGCCACCACGTGGCCCTCGGGGTGTCAAGGCTGACCTTAGCATCATTCAGGCAGCGCTGCTGGGCCCGAGGCTTGCACTTTATCTAGAACATTCAGGACGCTCATATTTCATGATGTAAAGTGGATATTCCATCCCAGAAAAATCTTCTCGGTGTGAGATGATAAGGTACGGCTATAAAGCAAAGCCGCTGCCCTTAAAAAGAGATCAGATATTCCAGAAAGGGAGCGCTGAGCACAGCGTTGACCCACCTGAGTATTCACCGCAGTGTGGCTCTAACAACAACAGTGATATGATAGCCAGGGTGGTGACCCCTATGCCCTGAGGGCCTCCTGTAGACAGTCTCTGAGCTGAGGGCCTTACCTTCATCTACAGCCAAGAGTGGGTTACTCCTGGCATTTTACAGATGGGGAAACTGAGGACCCAAGGGATCAGGCAGAGGAGGGGTTAGATCCTGGTTCTGTGCTGCCTTCACGGAGTCCATTGCACCCCAGTATTCTCATCTGTAAAGTGGGACCCACGGCCCACGTGAGTGAGGACAGATGGCCCGCTGCCCCTGCATCCCATGTGCCTCGGCTGCTCCAGGCCTCTCTGGATGCTTCTCGGGGAGACAGAGGATGCTCCGCCTGGGAATGCTCTCCCTTCTCCTGTCCTCACTCTCAGCGCACCCACCTCGATCTGCTGGAAGGGGATTTAGAGGCGGAGCACGGCAGGGGGAGGCCCCACTGACGCTCTCTCTTCGCATCCAGGAAGCTGAACAGAACTTCATCTCAGAGCTGGCAGCATTGGCCCGGGTACCTCTTGCCGAAAGCAAATTATTTTCAAATAAACGTGGGCTCTCAGGTGAGTCATAGGAGGAGGTGCCCTGCAGGCTGTCTGAGCAGGAATATAGGTTCTAGCCCCAGGTCTGCCGCCAACCGGCGTGTGGCCTCAGGCACCATGCGTACCCTCTCTGGGCTTTGTGTCCTGTCTGTAGATGAGCAGGCTCGACTAGGATGCCCGCTGGACCCCTGGCCCTCCAGCCTGCTGTAAGTCCGCTCAGCAGTTGACTCTCATCTCTGACTCCATTTCCCCATCTGTGAGATGGGAATCATTAGTCTTTCTCCCCCTGCCAGTGGAAACTTCAGTGACATCACAGGTGTTGTGGCAAGAAGAAGGTGTGTAAAATCACAGAGGGCCAGGGACTTCCTTGACAGTCCAGTGGTTAAGGTTCTGCACTTCCCAGGCAGGGGGCATGGGTTCGATCCCCGGTCAGGGAACTAAGATCCCACATGCTGTGTGGAGGAGGGAGGGATATATGTGCTCAGTCGTGTCCAGCTCTTTGTGACCCCGTGGACTGTAGCCCACCAGGCTTCTCTGTCCATGGAATTCTCCAGGCAGGGATACTGGAGTGGGGTGCCATTCCCTTCTCCAAGGGATCTTCCCCACCCAGGGATCAAACCTGAGTCTCCTACATTGCAAGCAGACTGTTTATGATCTGAGCCACCAGGGAAGCCCCATGCTGCGAGGCATGGCTGAAAAAACAAAATTCAAAAATTTGGGGAAACGCTTTAGAAAAAGGGATCACAGGGGTCTATGAAAATAAAAGCTACAGTGCCAGTGCTGTGTTCCTCAGTGCTTCGGGAAGCTGCCAGGCTGGCTGGGTGTGGGAGAAACAGTAGAACTGGGTTTGAATCCTGGGTCGGCCACCTCCGGGTCGCGTGGGTTTGGGCAAGCTCCTACCTCTCGCGAGATCTGTTTCCGTGTGAGTTAAGCAGATCTGAGAGCGGTAGGTACGGAGCGCATACATGTCCCCCAGAGCTACTCAAACTGTGCCAGGCTGGGGCACATGGGGCTGAGAGGAAGTTCCCCAGAGCCAGCGTCTGATTCATGTGTCTTCTGCAGAGAAGCCCCTGAGGACCAAAAGGAAGAAGCCAGCACCCCGAGAGAGAGGGGACACGGGGGGTCCCAAGGATGATGACCCTGCCTCGGGGGGCCCCACGTCGGGACCGCTCAGGTACAATGGGGCCCTTGTTTGTCTCCTAAACCTGGGCGGGGAAACCAGCATCTCTTGGCAGGTGTTGACGCAGGTCCAGGAACTGATGGGTGATGATGGGAACTGTTGGTGTGACTACCACTGCTGTTGTTAGTGGCTGGGTTGGCCGTGACCCATCTCCCCAGCCCCTCAGCATCCAGCCAGAATAGGCAGCAATCCCAGGCCTCACCAGGGCCGCTGGGTATAGACACTTCAGGATTTGCGATAGGGTGGATCCGACCTGGTGTACCGCAGTCCTCTGAGCGTGGGTTTCCTGTTCCTTGCGGTGCTTGGATGGCCTCCCACCAAACACAGGGGAGCTAGGAGTTTTGTTTCTTAACAGCCCATGTCAGCATGCTAGCTGTTTCGATGGCCCATCACTGCCTTTTCACATGATCAGGTTGGATGCGTGGCTGCATCACGACAGACCTGGGATCATTGTTCTGACCAGCTGCATTTCTTCCCTATTTTTAAGCAGCAAAAGGCTGAGCCAGCAAGAAAGTGAAGTTGGTGACGGCGAGAATTCCAAGAAGATGCTAAAGAGAAGAAGCCATCTGTAGCTTAAGGCTGCTCAGGACAGGTCCTGAAGACCCGGGCATTCTCTGAAGCCCGCCTGCCCCTACCCCAGGAGGACCGGGGCCGGGGGCATCGATGGGGTCTTCCCTCTGCCCACTGGCTTGTGCAGGGCTGGAGAATGGATGGCAGAGTCCCAGGAAAGGCCTAAAAGAGTAAGGCAGACCCTACCGCCTGTGAAAGTGACAAGCTCCCGGTGTTGGGAACACATCTTTTCAAGTTTTTATGTCTCCTTGGCTTTGAGACGCAGCTCAGTTCCTTGGGGAGCCCTTCCTTCGTGACCCTCTATAACCTCCCATTCCGCCAAGCCCTGATGCCCCCCAGACCTGCCCTCGCTGAGGCTAGGTGGTCTCAGTCCCACCTGGGGGCCTCTGCTCTCCAGCCGCCTCATAGAGTTCTGCCGCTGGCGAAGGGTCACCAGGTGTTGCTGGTGGTCTCTGGGTCCGAGGGCTTTTCTCCTGCATCTTCATCACCCCCACTTTCTCTGGCCACGCACCGTGAACCACTGGCCAACCCGGATTCTCACCAGGACCCAGTCCCTTCTTTGGGCTCAGCTGGCGGCTCTGCCCTGGTCTCCATAAGGGGATCTGAGTCTCAGGTCCCATGACATAGACCATGGAACCCTTCGCCTGCAGGCCTGTCCTCACCCACCCCAGGGACTCAAGGACCCATAGAGGCATAATGACACCTGCAGCAGTGTCTTCTGTTGGAGACATTTAAAGGGCTAGGTAGGGGGCCCTTCCCTGGAGGAGGAAATGGCAACCCACTCCGTATTCTCGCCTGGAAAAAAAATCCCATGGACAGAGGAGCCTGGCAGGCTACAGTCCATGGGTCGCAAAGAGTCAGATACGACTGAGCGACAGAACATGCATGCAGGGAGGCCTTGCCCACCCTGAAGACTTCCGCTGGGAACCGTGAGGCCTTCTGCTAGACAGCTTGCCCTCCTCTAAGGAGACATGCTTCTCCAAGAGGATGCTGGGAATATCCAGAAGCTTCCAGACCAACCACTGCCAGGAGAGGCCATTCCCACCTGGAAAGAAAATTGCTCTTTTCATTGAAATCAGGGATTGTCCATCTTGGCACTGCAGACATTTGAGATGAGAAAATTCTTTGGGGATGGGGGCTATCTTGTGTATTATGGCATGTTTAGCAGCATCAAAGAACCCACCTGCCAATGCAGGAGTCCTATAAGAGATGCGGGTTCAATCCCTGGGTCGGGAAGATCCCCTGGAGGTGGGCATGACAGCCCACTCCAGTATTCTCGCCTGGAGAATCCCATGGTCAGAGGAGGATGGATGGCAGGCTATGGTCCACAGGGTTGCAAAAGAGTTGAACATGACTAGAGAGAATTAGCACACATGTGGCCTCTACCCACCAGATGCTAGGAACACTCCCAACTGTGTCAACAAAATGTGTCTCCAAACACCACCAGATGATCCCTGGAGCAGGCATCATCCTCTGACCTAACGCAGAGAGTGCCAGCCCCATGTGCATCTGGGATGAGAGTTTAGTATTTCCACAAATTCCCAGTACACAGTGGGCTTCAGGTTCTAGGAGCTCCTGTCTCAGGGATTTTCTGGACCGACCATTTGTGGTCTGAAGTTTTATCTCTTAAAACCCAGATTAGTCTCTCTTAGTCAGGAAAGAGCAGCTCCTTAACAGAAGAAGGAATCCATGCTGTTTGCATCATTTGTTAAGGATATCTACCATCAGAGCGTCCTCAAATCCTGACTGGGCACCCAGTGGAGTTCCAAAATTAACCAGCAGCTCCCTCTTGTGGCTAAATAAAACATTACCTTATTCTGCAGTTGTAACAAGCGATGGCTTCCTTCCTGCAGTCGGCTGAGAACCTCGTTGACATAGAAATTGCTTTTGTCACATGGGTCCTGTGCCCAGAGGCAGTCTGGAGGCAAATGCCTCCTATGTTGGGAATGTCTGATTTGGCGACGAGGGTTTGGTAACTGCAGACGCCCCGGCAGCACCAGAATCCTCAGAAAATCACAAGAAGCAACCAACCTCTACCGATCTTGCATGGGTGATGATTTTGCTTAAATGTAGCTTCTTTAACCCAAGGGAATATGTCACATGTCACAGGCTGCTGGACCGCTTGGCACAGTGTGGGGCACGTTACTCTCCGTAAAGGCTTGTGGGCTTTGTTTTCATCACATCCCAGATTGACTCTGGGGGTGTCTTTCATAATGGAATTGCCTCTGTGATCAGAACGGAAGGTGGAACTCCGGAAGCCACAGGACCCTTGGCGGTGGTGGGTGCAGGCGGGAGGACACCCAGGTGTGGAGGAGGGCTTTCTGGCCGGATGCTGAGCTACATGAACACAGCACACCCTGGGCCAGGGGAGACAGAAGCGGCCAGAAGACCCCGGGGGACCCAGCCACCCTCCCTCCGTTTGGGTTGTGTCCCCAGGTCTTATGGGATGTGGGTGGTTACAGTGACAGAAGGAGCTGAAATGGAAGGGGTTCATGAGTGATAATATAATGACAAGTTTAGCAGATTGATTTTTGTGCAAATTTAGCCTCTCTGAGCTGAGCTGCTGGGATGAAGCCAAGGGGTATACAAGCTCAACAGACTCCTAGGATTCCTCCAGCCAGCCTGGGGTCTGTCTTGTTCTCATCACCTTAGGGCTGATCTTGTTGCTGTCACAGAAGCCTCCTAACTGCTCCTGCTCTTCCCTCTGCCCCGGACCACCCTCTTCTAACCTGTCCACACTTCCTAAAACACAGATCTGGCTGCTGCTCTTCAGTGGTGATCCCTTGCTCTTAGGAGGAAAAAAAAAAACAACAAAATCTTGGACACAGACCACGGGTCTGGTGAGGTCTGGTGTTAGCCACCCTTCCAGCCCAGCTGATGCCCTCACCACACCCAACATCCAGCCTGTCTCCTCTCTTGGCCTCATGCAGGCCACAACCCCCGCCTACCACATGGCCTTGGCACATGACATTCTGCCGGGAACACTTCTTCCACCTCCCATCCCCTTTGCCTCATTAGCTCCTAGCCATGCTCACATCTCAACAGGGCTGGCTCACAACTTCAAGAACCTCCCCTGCCCTCCTTGACACTATCAGGCCCTCCTCTTTCGCTCTTGAGATCTGTCTCTATGTTTTGTTGCTGGGATGGGAGAGGGGATGGTAGATGACACTCTTTATTTCTCATCCAAGTTTGGAACCAGTTGAGACTGAGGCAAAGCAGCTACACAGATCTGCATATCAGCTTTTTAATTGGTGAAGCCAAACTGGGGACTTGGTGTCCACAAAGAGCCTGTTCCTACATTCCTCTGAACTAAACCTGCCCACCCCTTCCTTCCATAGACACAGACATGGCCCCAGTCACAAGCCTCTTCCACGGGGTCACCCCCACAAAGTAAGAAGAGTGGTAAGGGGACCCAGATTTGGTAGGGATTAGAGATGGGGTGGGGAGATGGAAGGGTGTCTGAAACTTGTGTATTTGGGAGAGTTTCATTAAAAAGCCAATAAAATTACAAAAGATGTAAGAGTGAATGTATATTCAGAATGAGAGGAGATCAGAACAAATTATATTTTTAAAACTTTTTGAATTCCACAAAAGCACAAATACAAAAAATAATAATTTTTTAGGTCAGTGAACTGCCTAACCACTCCTGAAATTCTTTGTTCTAACGTTGCTCCACTTACTGCTGCATCTGACGGCTGAGAGATGTCCATGGACCAGTTTCTGGCTCTGCAACACTGGCCTCTCCTCCTTGCTGGGCACACTTCCAGTCTGGGTGCATTTCTGGTGCCAGGTGCTATAGGACACATTTGTGTTGGGTCCCCTGGCCTAAGCTCCATGTCACAATGCAGGGGAGTTGGCACAGGAGTGTGGCCATTTGTGCCAGGATGGCTGGCGATATCTCCACTGCACATATGCCCATCCCCATTGAACACAACTCAACCCGCCCCTAACCCAGATCCTAGATAAACCCATAGCCTCCCAGGGTTACCTGATGAACATCACTAACTTTGTGGTTAAATTCACATCCGAGGGGTGTGTTTCCTGAAGCCAGTCATCTCCATGGATGGAGGAAGGGAGCCAGTTAGCACGCTCAGTTCGGGGAAGAAATCAAGTAGTTTCTCCCTCCACTGGGGGAGAATGAGTGAGGAAGAGGCCAAGAGAGCCCCCATGTTTCCCCCCCAAAGAGTGGGCACCTCTCCTTCTATGGAGACATGAGGAGTGGGAGATAATGTCTCTGCTCCTTGCAAAATGCTTCCTTTATAGCAATTGGCATGATGTGTAGTTTGGGTAATAATATCTGACCTTCATTACATTCCCCTCACTAGCATGATGTCTAGTACAAAACAGGCACTCCTTAGATACTTGGTGGAAGTAAAAAGGTAGGGAAGGAGGGAGGAGGGAAATTTCAATTTAGTAGAAGCCTTTTTTGTTCAGGAATCCTCTTCTTGCTCTCTTGCTTCATGAGTCGAAGTCATTGGGGGAGAACTTGAAGCAAATGATTCTAAATGCACTGACCCTCACTGTACATATCGCAATCCACACACTGTAGGTCGGCTCTGGTGTCCTGGTCCCAGCTGCTATGGGACACGTTGGTGTTGGGTCCCCAGGCCTGAGGTCCATGTCACAGTGCAGGGGAGTTGGCACACGAGTGACCATTTGTGCTGGGACGGGTAGCATAGCACTGAATACCGGATTGGTGTATGGATTGCAGACTCACGGGCTTCCTGTTGTTTAGCTTGAAACTGGCTATAGTGAGAGTGTCTGCACTGGAGAAGTCGGCCCTTTGCAGCCATCCTCCTCCTCTTCCTGTCCTTGGTCTCAGCATCTAACACTCCCCAAATCACGACCGGCTCCCTCTGCTCCCTCCCCTGTTTCCCCCACCACCTAACGAGTCCTTGTTAAAGTAAGCACCTCGGTCTGGTTACCATGAGGAGACGCTCCAAGCATGTGCACCCAACCAGCCGCCAGTTAAATGCCAACACCCCAGTCCGGGAACGGGCCATTGATTTTTTATTTTTTCACAAGCTTTGAATTCGGAAATAAGAGTCACAATAAGTCAGTCGTTAAGTAAAAATGGGGGTGATTACAAAGGAAAACTATGTACAAAACTTTAAAAATCCGACTGCTCCATCATCCACCTTGGAGGGACCAGGACTTGGGCACCGGGAGCAGCCGTGGTCCCACGGTCCTCAGCCCCGAACGCGGGCGGGAGACCCCTTTCTGAGGGTGAACCTGGCTCGGCCCGCAGTCCGGAGCTGGCTGGAAGGACACACACGGACCGGAAAGACATGGCGAGCTAGCGGCGCCACGGAGACCAGGGTTCCCGACACGGGACGTGGGTGCGGCTTCTCGGTAAGCGGTTGGGGCTGGCGGGCTCTCTGGCCTGGGGGAACCCACCCAGGACCTCACGGCGGGTGTGGTGGGGTGGGGCGATGAGGACACACGTTCCTTGTAAGAGATCTGGAGTTGCCGCCCCCGCGAGGGCTTGAGGTCTGGGCTTCGTGTCTACGTGGGTCTTCGGGCCGGCTTCCATCAGACGCACGCACGGACTCGCATACATAACTTAGTAACATGCATCAACTATCCTAGAACAGCTAGAGGGGTGCAGGGGAACCACTCGGAGAACCGTGAAGCCCGTGGCGTCAGGAGTGGGGGGGACAGTACAAGACAAGGTCAGAACCTGTGTTCACTAAGGAGGGGCCTGCGGAGACGCCATGCTCTGAGGTGGACTCGGATGAACACACGACTGTGGGCGGGGGATTTCCAAGCAAACACACCACACTAGTACCACTGCTTCCTAAACCAAGAACAGGGAAAGAACATCATTCCATCTCCCTCCCCCCTCCATCAGTACCAAACACAACTGTGGGCTTCCAAACACTGACAGGGTAAGGGGCGGACGTCCTTCCCAGAATCCTTCACTCTGGCTCATCCACGCCTCGCCTTCACCCGAGGCTGGTGATGTTGGAGCGGCCACCAGGGGGCGCAACGATGCGGTGGCCGGTGCGCCGGGGGTTGTTGTCATCTATCTGGGCGCCTGGGAATAGACACGGCCAGTCACTCGGAGATCTGTGGACACCGGCTCCACCGGCTGTTCCTGCCCTCTCGGGTCATGTCCCCACGTCATGCCCTTGGGACATGGAGCCCTTGTCTTGACCAGCCCTCCATCCTCCACACCCTGCAGTCCAGGCTGACCACTGGGAAGGCTCCCTGACCTCCACGGGGTCCACTGCTCTCTCTTCTATGCCCCCCGAGGCCCCGAGGCCACCCTCCTGCAGCACTGACCACCCTGTTCTCTTTTCTTGTCTGGCCTCATGTTCTTGCAACAGGGGAAAGTGAAAGTGGAAGTTGCTCAGTCATGTCTGACTCTTTGCCACCCCCATGGACTATACAATCCCTGGAATTCTGCAGGCCAGAATACTGGAGTTGGTAACCTTTCCCTTCTCCAGGGGATCTTCCCGACCCAGGGATCGAACCCAGGTCTCCCGCATTGTGGGCAGATTCTTTCCCAGCTGAGCCACAAGGGAAGCCCAAGAAGACTAGAGTGGGTAGCCTATCCCTTCTCCAGGTGGTCTCGAGACCCAGGAATCGAACCGGGGTCTCCTGCCTTGCAGGTGGATTCTTTACCAACTGAGCTATCAGGGAAGCCTAAAACAGGGGGACAAACAATTATTGACTGCCTACTGTGTGCAGGCACAGACTTGGTGCTTTAGCATATGTTGTTGAGTTCAGGACACAGAGCAGTCCTGTGAAGGGGGTGTTGTTTTATCCCCAATTTACAGATGAGGAATTTGAGGCTCAGGTCACCCATTGCAGGGGCACCACTGGAGGGCAGAGAAGCCAGAATTCTAGCCCCAAGTGGTCCATCCCCAAAGTCCAACGTCCCCAAGGAGTTTTATGTGTTACATGTGGGGGCACATGTGTGTGCATGTGTGTGCGTGCATGTGTGCCTGTGTGTGAACACTCAGGGCTGGATTTACCCACCCAATTTCCAAAGGGCAGATTTGCAAGGAGGTAGGGACAGCCTTTTTTGTTTTAAATCTGCAAAGCTAACCATCCGTTCTAATCTCATGCATTCTCTTGCAGTTAAAGATTTTAAATTCCAGAACTAAGTTCAGTGCCGGCACTCAATGAATATGTATTAAATAAATATTGAAAGCTAGATTATGCTGGGGAGGAGGAGTGTTGTGGGGAGGGTCCAGTCAGATTTTCCTTCCAGAACAAATGGGCTCAGGGAAAGCAAGAAGGTCTGGATTGAGGGATCCCCTAATTCACGTCCCCAGTTACATAATCTCTGAATTACTGTGGTAGGTTGTCACCCCCACAATTTAAACCGGTATTTAAACTGGTATCTTCTCTCTGTCCCTCCATCCTCCCTTTTGCCAACTACACTGCCTTTCCACTTAAATGCCCTTCACCCCTGCTGGACCAGAAATCAGCCCACTGACAAAACTCAACTCTGTTTTTGTACAGCCCATGAACTAAGAGTAGTTTTTGCATTTTTTAATGGTCTTAGATTTTGCCTCTTCGCTCGCAAAACTTAAAATATTTACTATCTGGCCTTTTAAGAAGAAGTCTGCTGACCTCTGGACTGGACTGAGGCTGCCCAGCCATGTCTTATTCATCACCATCTTCCTAGTCCCTGGCACAGCAAGTGACCCACGCTGACACCTCAAACAATCGAAATTCCAAGGTCCCAATACAGGCACGCCTGCCCTCGTGTGGTGAGCTGATGAAATTGCAGACACGCGTCCCAAGAACCTTCAGCAAGGCTGAGGGACCATGGAAACTTAGGATTTGTCCACACACATTCGCTGAGCATCAAGCCCTGGCATTTTGACACTGAATGTCTTGGGGCCTAAATTTCCTCCTTAAAGAAGTAGAAATAATATGACTGTACACACAGGGCTGTTGTGAGGCTGGAACAGTCATGAGTTACTAGAGTGTGTGACAAACCACCACGGATGGGGCTGGCTAAACATCCAACCCAGAAGATACACCCAGCAAAGGCAGCTACTGTGACTTCCACTCCATGCTCAGCTTCATGGGTAAGAATGTAAAATGGACCCAAGTGCGTTAAGGACGAGCACATTGACAATTTATGCATATTCATCATAAACCAGGGTCATGTATCTCTATGCTGCTCCCGTGGACCCCCTCGGCTTTCTGCACAACCCCAGGAGGAAGGGAGGAGGGGATCCCCCACTCCCATCTTTGGCTTCTCGAGTGTCTGAGGCCTTGGGTCCGTTTCTTAGGAGTTCGCGGCGCTGGGAGCCGCTGCAGGGTGGGGAGCCTTGGCTGCTGTAGTTTCTCACCTGATAAACTGAAGTTGGACTGGTGGAGGTTTCTGATGGGTGGAGGCTGGTGTTTGGAAGGCGAGGATTTGACAGAAGGAGCGGGAGTTGCATATTTGGGTGTGGCTGGCACCTCGTACACAGGCCCGTCATACATGCCCCTGGGAACCCCTTGCAACCCAGAAACCTGAGAGAGGGGTGAGAAGAGCAATTGATCAACAAGATGCACATATGCATTCCCATGTGCAAGAGAGTGA
This sequence comes from Cervus elaphus, assembly GCF_910594005.1. NCBI lineage: Eukaryota > Metazoa > Chordata > Mammalia > Artiodactyla > Cervidae > Cervus > Cervus elaphus. Next base: position 13,481,758 of record NC_057820.1, read on the forward strand.
CCTGTGGTCTCCCTGGGAAATGCACAAGTATGCACACACATGCTTGTACACACGCCACACACAGGCACACATACACATGCACCGGCATACCTAAATGCACACACGAAAACACACGTGTGCACACATGTCTATGCATGCACACACCACACTACACATATACACATAATTCACACACAGATGTGTACACGCACACACAAGCCTGGATACACACTAACAAACAGGCATAATACACACACCACATGCATACGCACAATTTACACATGTACATGCATGCCTGCATATATACACTAATACACACATATAATGCACACGTCACAAATGCATACGTACAATCTAACACATATTCATATAAAGACAGGCACGCACACACTCACATGCATACACACACACAGAACTTCCTGCAGAACTCCAAAGCCATTTCCAAGAGGAAAACACTCTCCCTGACACCCCCACAAAGACCCCCGAACCGTGGACTGGGGGCATCCGAAGCCCTATCTTCACTGTGGATTAGGGGCTGTTGGGTAGTTTGTTTGGAAGGTGATCCCAGACAGGAGGAGAGAGGACGAGAGGGTCACCCCTATGGGCAACTGGCTCAGAACAACTACCGAAGCAAACCTCTGCCGGGACCCAGAAGTGAATAGGGCAAGGCACCCAGCCCTCTGCATGGGTTGAGGGTTGCCCCGGGGTACAGAGCCCTGAGCAGAGAAGCTAAAACTTGCAGGGAATTAGGTGGGAGGCTGGGAGCCTGCCAGAGGGCTCAGAGCTGGCCAGGGGTCTGTGGGCGTCTGCCCTAGGTCCTGGGAGACAGCGTGTGGCCAGGGACACAAGCAGGTCCCCACTGAGTCAGTGACAGCACCCCAACCTCACACCCACTTCCCTCCGCCCCGGCACAGGTGATGGCGCCGCGACCCCAGTCCTTGGCTCCCTCCTCCTACACAGGAGGAAGGGAAGCTCGGGCAGAGACCCTGGGCCCTCTGCCCTGTCACCTTGTTCCGGATCCTTATACGCTGGTAGAGGTACTCGGGGAAGGGCTTCCTGGGGATGAAGCGGCCCATGCCCTTGTTGACGTTGATGTTGCCATCCTCGAAGACGATCTTGCCCTGGCTGATGACCACCAGCGGGGAGCCGTGACACTCCATGCCTTCGAAGATGTTGTATTCCACGGCCTGCGGGGCAAGAACCACTGGGTTTAATCAGCTCCCCAGGCTTTTCTCTGCATGAGCCCTGTTCATCCTGATGGTGATTCTGCTACACAGGCTATTACAGGCATTTTCCAGTGTTTATTCTTTCTGGAAAACACCTTAGGGCCATGCAATATTCCTTTGTATGCTCTTTCATTGGTATAATCAGCCCCTCACTGTTGAACTTACATGTTGCTGGTGGTTTTATACAATCTAACTAATACCCTCTGGGGATCTTGAATGTGAATGGGGTCCCTGGAGTTAGCAAATGCAGCCACTCTGACTAACATGGACAATTTGGGGTCTCATTTTTAAAGACATTCTTTAGGATGGTTTCCTAAAATTAAATTACTGGGTCACAGGGAAATGAGTTTTTGAAAGGCATTCATTGCAGACTGCCAAATAATTTTCTGAAGGCATCAGATGAATTGACACGAGGCAACAGGGGACTACTTAGTGATTTCATGTCTATGAAATCCCCTCCAGCACTGGGTAAGGTCATTTTTATTTTTTCTGTCTTTTTAAAAAATAGTTTGAAAGACAAATCATTTCCTTAAAACATAACGCATTCCTTTCATAACTCCTAAAGTGAATATAACTAACACCAGCCACACTCTCTGATCATTCAAAAAGTAGGTCATGTAGACAGTAAAAATTCCAACTGAACAAAAGATACATCATTTTAAAAAGCAGGTCTGTCTTCACCCTCAGACTGAGAACCCTGCCTCAGAGTGGCATTCCTCCACTGGGGAATTCTTCTGAGGCTCAGGTTAAATTGCCCACAATGTCACGTTCTGTATTTCACAAACACATAGAGTTTTGGCTTTTTTGGTTTTGTTTTTTTACTATTAGTTTTTAATCTTTGGCCACACAGTGTGGTTTGTGGGATCTCGGTTCCCCAACCAGGGATCAAACCTACAGCCTCGGCAGTGAAAATGCAGAGTCCTAACCACTGGAACACCAAGGAATTTCCACAACCACACAGAGCTTTAGAAGCTAATAGAATTGCTTCATTACTTAAAGGTGCTACGTGAACAAAGTAAAAATTCAAACCGTACAAACGACTATTATTTATAAAACTGCCGTCGCTTCCATGCTGGGCCCCGAGATATTTTCCGTATGTGCGTAACTATCTCGTGTTCCAGGTGCTCTGCACACAGTTCTCACTTTTGCTTTTCTTCTTACCTCCGAGAATGTTCCTGTCGGCACATCTCCTGGGCTAAAAATGTCTTGACATTCCTTAAAACACTGAACTGGATTCCACCCCAGGGACATAATCAGTTCAGTTCAGTTGCTCAGTCATGTCTGACTCTTTGCGACCCCAGGGACTGCAGCACACCAGGGACATAATATCATTTACTTATTCAGTTTCCAGGGACAAACATGAGGGTCATTTCCCTGCTTTTGCTAAAAAGCACGATAAACACACATGGGTGTTCACACAGGCATATATGAACATCTTCCTAGACGTGGTGTTTGGGCCAGCATGTAAATGGATTTTAACTTAGATTTGCCCTCCGAAAAGGCAGCACTGTTTTCCATTCCCAGTGAAACCCCATGAATCAGTTGGCCTCCTTGTCAGACCTCATCTCTGTCCTCTTAAACCCCTGCATCCCAGTCACTGGGGCGGGTGAAAATAGCATTTTACTGCAGTGATTTGTATTCGGTTAATTATACGTAAGGTCAGGTCTGTTTCTGAATGAATAGCAACCCTTTGTGTATTTCTTCTCGTGTCACTGAGTTTTTTGCTCCTTGTTCTATTAAGCTCTTGGTATTTTCCTTAATGGTTTCAAAGGACACATTCAATGTTAAAAAAATTTGTGTATGAGAGCTTGAATAGAATTTATATCCTACTGTTGTGTGAAAATTGTATAAATCTTAATTATGTTGAAATAGTTTATAGTGCTTTTCAGGTCTACAATATCCTTCTACTTCTCTATATATTCATTTTATTCATTTTTAAGAGTTTGATATTGAAACTCCAACTAAAAATCTTATTTTATCTACTTTAAAAAAGTAACTGTAATATATAGTGTAATTATATATAACCTTGTTCTGTATCTTCCAAGTCTCCTGTAAATGTGTAACCATACGTTCATAATTTAAAGTAAAAATTAAAGTACATTAAAAAATTTTCTCCCTTTGTTTGTATTGCCAATACTCCCCTGTTCATCTTCTGCCTTTTGATGTCATATAAAGTAATAAGTATTATTACCCGCTGTAATATAAAGGGTTTTTTTTTTTCTTGGTTTTATTTGTATGTAGTCGGTGGTCAAACAGACCAGTCTTCTCCTTCATAGTTTCTAAGTTTTGTGTCTTGCTTAGGTCTTCCCACCTTCAAAAATGATCATTTTTAAAATGGGTTTCATATTTAAATTTTCATTTCATCAGGCACCCGCCTGATGCCTTTCATAACTTCATTTCATTTCAGTCTTTGACCCATTTCCATTTGTTTTGCAGTCAAGAGTATAGCAGAGGTCTAGCCCTGTGAGCCAAGTGTTCAAACACAATTGACTGAATAACTGTCTTTGTCTAATTTCAACTGTCTCCTTGGTCGGAAATCAAACTCTTGTATGTGGTCAGTCTATTGCGTGGCTCCCTTTTCTCATCCTCTAATACCGAACTATCCTGATGATTGTAGCTTTATAATAACTGGACTGATTAGCACTGGTTCTTTCATTTTTTTCAGAAATGTTTTGGCTATTCTCACATTTTCCATCCAGGAACCCTGTTTTTCTAGTTAAAAAACAACTCCATTATATTTTATGAGAAGATGACTTCAGCTTTATAGATTAAATTAGAAAGAACTGATATTTTTATTCTACTGAATCTTTAGCATAGAAGAAATTGCATTTATGGAACTCTTCAGTTTTGACTGTTTTTAAAACAGGAATTTGATCCCCATTCTGTTGTTCCAAGTGCTCTTTCATTATCTCATAGTAAAGGTACAGATTCTTTATATTGATTTGGAATTAGCCTTAGTGTTTGTGATGGTTTTTAGGTGTGGACTCAGGGCTTCAGGGAAATAATCAGATTGATTTTCTATAAGTAGATGCTAATACTACGCCTTAGATTCTTCGTGGCCACTGCCTCCCAGGACCCAGGCAGATGATCTGTTTTCAGTTTCAACATTTGCTCATCTAACGTGTCCTGAAGTGATCCCGCTAGGTAGTAATTTATAATTTTGTTGAAGCATAAATGTGGATTGTAAATGCCAAAAAGCGGTACAAGAAGCAAATCATTAACTCCAGTCAAAACTAGCCAACTGCGCACTCACTCAGCCCAGTATGATCTGTTGTCTTCTTAGTGGAAGGACAGTTAAATGCCACAGTGGCATTCCTCACTTGGGGAATTCTACGAGGCTCAGGTTATATCACCCACATAGTATTAACAGCAGAGTCAGCTGAGAATGCTGCCAGGAACCCCGGAGACAGAGGGAGAAACAGACGAGGGGGAGAGAGAGCAGAGAGAGAGAGAGATGCTAGAACAGTTCAGCTGAGCCTGCTTCAAACCCTTCTCCCAATCTCTCCAACCAGAGGAGAAATCGGAATGACAGAGTCATACCAGATATCAGATCACACTCTAATTAGAAAATTCATGAATCATTTTTAACCAGAGGCTCCTAAAATGACCGCAGAGCAAGACCGTTCACCCAAGGCAGGAGCATCACTGATAAACCAGGACTTACCGACTTGTGACTCTTGGCTGTTATAGTCTTCACCTTGTCTGGGTCCCAGATGACCACATCCGCGTCCGAGCCCACGGCAATCCGCCCTTTTCTGGGGTACAGGTTAAAGATCTTGGCTGCATTGGTGCTGGTAACAGCGACAAACTGGTTCTCATCCATCTTGCCAGTAGCCTAAAGCAGAGATCCGCTGATGAGAAGAGTGGCTCACAGTAGGATCAGAAGGGACAGACAGCACAGATCTAAAGCAGCCAATGCCGAGTCCTTGTAAGGACTCCGGAATTTTCTTCTCCTCTGCCCGCTGAAACCAGGCCACCTTGAAAGAGTGCCAGGGGCCTGGCTTCATCAGAGCGGAGGAGATGTAATTAACTACTCCAAGGTGTGTTAATATTTTCCCGATGGCCATCCTGACATCTGATCAGTTTCACTGGGCCCAAGTTTAATCGAAAATAAAAATCTACTGTTTCAAGCGAGTGATCGAGGTGTGACCCAGGGATTCCTTATGAAACAGGAAGTCTCCGTACCCTGTTCTCAACCCTAACCTCGAACACACACACGCTTTACAAAGTTATCTTTACATGGACTAAAATGTGGCTCAAAACAAAACAAAATATCTTCATCTTTAAAGACTAAAAGACAGCTGCTGTCTTATCTGCACACGCAGAGGATGCTACAGGGCTCGCATTGATTTCCTTTTTTTTAATTAAAACAGATTTTTAAGTTAAAAAGAAATTTTTTTTTGGCCACATCTCGAGGCATGTGGGATCTTAGTTTCCTGACCAGGGATTGAACCCGTGCCCCCTGCATTGGAAGCTTGGAGTCCCAACCACTGGACCACCAGGGAAGTTTCCTCAAGCTTTCCTAAGGGTCCACCTGTTTTCCATGTGCCATCCTGGTACATTCTGCTTCTCCCTTGAAGCAAGAAAGGAAATTTAGGAACCAGAAGGGCCTAACACACTGCTTCGATGGGCCAGGAGAACCAGGAGGGTGTTTCTAGAACATTCCAGGGGGAGACGCCGCCGCCTTACCACCGCCTTGTCCCAGACCACGGTCATGCGCTCCTCTATCCCGTTGACACCCTCAGGGATCAGAGTGAAGTTGTCCTTGCCCACCGCCTTCTGCGCAGTGCTGTAGGGACAGTGGCCGCTGCCCGTGACCTGCAGGTCTCCACTGGCAAAGGCAAAACAGGGTGGGGTTCAGACTGGAGTTCACGCTGAGGATCAGGCTTTGACTTAAACACCCAAGAAGGCTGTGAAACTCAAACCCTAATGAGATTCGGGGCACATTATGGGCTTTACTCTGCCAACAGAGGTCCATATAGTCAAAGCTATGGTTTTTCCAGTAGTCATGCATGGATGTGAGAGACCATAAAGAAGGCTGAGTGCAAAAGAATTGGTGCTTTCAAACTGTGGTGCTGGAGAAGACTCGTGAGAGTCCTCTGGACTGCAAGGAGATCAAACGAGTCAACCCTAAAGGTAATCAACCCTGAATATACATTGGAAGGACTGATGCTGAAGCTGAAGCTCCAATACTTTGGCCACCTAACGTGAAGAGGTGACTCACTGGAAAAGACCCTGATGCTGGGAAAGATTGAAGGCAGGAGGAGAAGGGGGTGACAGAGGATGAGATGGTTGGATGGCATCACCGACTTGATGGACATGAGTTTGCACAATCTCTGGGAGATAGTGAAAGACAGGGAAGTCCATGGGGTCTCAAAGAGTCAGACATGACTGAGCGACTGAACAACAACAGGCTTTACTGGGTGACACCACAAGGTCCATTGGCCTTTGGTATCTGGTTGAAGACTGGAAAGAGACCTGGGCGTCAGGAGTAGGTTCTGTGTGAGCGTGGACTCTGGGTAAGGCTCCCCAGGTCAGCCTTTTCCTCCTGCCCTAAAACAGGTCCTGGGGTGCTGGTCTGTTCTTTTCCTTTTTAAAATATTTTGGAGTATAGTTGATTTACAATGTTGAGCTTCTGCTGTATATCAAAGTGAGTCAGTTATACATATACATATAGACTTTTTAAGATTCTTTTCCCACACAGGTCATTACAGAGTATTGAGTAGGCTTCCCTGAGTTATGCAGTAGGTCCTTATCAGTATCTATTTTATATATACTAGTGTCTGTATGTCGATCCCAACCAATCTCCCAATTTATCCCTTCCTTTTCCCTTTGGTAGCCATGTTTGTTTCCTACATCGTGAAAACATCTATCCTACGTCTGTTTCTGCTTTCAGTATCATATGACATTCGCTTTTCTCTGTCTTACTTCACTTAGTATGATAATCTCTAGGACCATCAGTGTTGCTGCAAATGGCATCATTTCCCTCTTAGTGGGTATGTTTTCACCCCTTGGAGAGAGAGTTCACAGTGTCCCCAAGATGCAGTATCCATGCAGAAACTTGCTGAGAACAGAAGCTACTAAAGATGAACAGGCTGACTCTCCTTCCACTCTGCATCTCACTAGACCTCTGAACAACCCTTTGACTTTACAAATCCAACAGGTCTGCTTTTAAATCCCAGACCTGCCACCTCCTGGTCAGGTAAGTCACTCCTCTTTTCCACATGCATAAAACGGAGAAGAGAATACAACCTTCCATCCAGGGTCACTCTGAGGAGCCAGTGAGCTACTCGCCCGGCACTCAGTAGGTGTCAAAGATGTTAACTCCCTTGCTTCTCTCTCCTTCCTCCATCAACCTCTTCTCTTTGAGTGCTCGGTGAATTTTATGTTATGTGAATTTTATCTCAAGGTTTAAAAAAAGAAAAGAAAAAAAAACAACCCTGAGTGCAGCCAATGAATGAATGAATATATAAATAAGTGAGTCAAACACCTAGCCTCCAGCACATGCCTGTGAGTCTCATGGAGTCAGGGATGTTTGTGCTGGAAGGAAGGTCATGCCCCTGGCCTCATATCCCTGCCAGGTCACATGGGAAAACATAAAGTGCTGCCACGGGTCATCCTTCTGTAAGGCTGGTGTTTCTGCGCTGTGCCCGAGGGACAAAATGCTATTTGTTGATTTGTTAATTGTAATAAAGTGACACAAGCTCACTGGGTTTGCTCTTTCATCCCTCAGGCGTTGGAGAGAAAATACTTTGGGACTATGTGATGAGCCCCAAACTAGCATCTAAATCAATGTGATAAATGGAGCATTATTTTGTGATTTTCAATGAGGGCAGAGGCCAGCCTCTAGTTCAGAGCCCCAAGCACGTGAGCAATCATCTAGACATAAAAAAGTATATTCAGATGTGATATTCACTCATTTATTCAACAAAGGTGTGTGGTCCTGTGTCTGGCATAGTCTTAGGCAATGGGGATGCACCTACAAGCAGAAAGAGACAAATGTCTGTGTTCATTTGCTGACATTCCGGTGCAGGGTGGAGAAGTCAGGAACACACAGTCTATCAGGAGAATGAGTACCAGGGTGTGTGGGGTAGCACTGGGGTTGCCATTTCTCAGAAGATGATTCGAACTCTCTGAGAAGAAACCGTCCAGCAAAGAGCAAATCAGAAGATGAGTAAGAAAAGACTGCTAGGCAGGGGTAGAGTGAATGCAAAGGCCCTGTGGCACCATCCTCCCTGGGGTACATTTAGCTTGAGACCAGTGGGCTGGACCGGGGAGCCGAGGGGAGAAGAGGGCAGGCAGTGTTAGTGAGGACTGAGGGTCAGATCAGGTTCAGCCCTGAGGCACATCATGGGAACGTGGGTTTCACTTCAAGAGGAGAGAACCCTGGAGGTCTCCTGGCCAAGGGATGGCTTCGTCTGATTGAAGTTTTAAAATTTCGCAGCATCTAGTGAGAACAGGCTGTGATACGACAAGGGTATAGAAGAGGCCACATGGAAATAAAAGAGGCCACTCAGGAGGTGAGAGACGATGGTCCTTGAGCCAGGATGGCTGCAGCCAAGGAGGAGGAAGTGGCCAGATTTGAGGACCTTTGGTCCATGTCCTGCCTTCTCCTGAGACGGGCAAGATCTGGGGAGCAGCAGCTCCCCGGGGGAAGATCAGGAGTTTGTTTTGGATTTGGATCTGCCCACCAGACTTCAGGCTGCAGACTCGGAATAAGCAATTGGATGTGTAAGTCATGGGCCACTGCATCCTTTTTGGGGAAAAGGAATTTGAATGCTGGGTACACAGCCTCACCCTCTTAAGGCTCCTTCTGATTAGAAGCTCCTTCTTATCCTCACCCATAAGGCAAACTCTTATGCATCTCCTAGCTCCAGGCCTGATGTCACTTCCTCCAGGAAGCCTTCCAAGCTTGCATCTCCACTTCCAGAGCAGCTTGCACCCCTCACCACTTAGCCTTCTCCTGTGGCCTCAAGTACTCTTCCCTCACACTGGCGGACAGCAGAGAAGGGACTGAAGGAGCTGTGCTCCTACTATGTGCAGGAAGCAGACCGGAATGCACTGGCTGCTGCAAACCCTGAATTCCAGGCTTTTTGCCCACACTACCTCACACCCAGCTCTGCAGTAGTTACTGTGTTCTCTCCACCCTGCTGATGAGCCAACTGAGGCAGAGACAGTACAGGTTAGGTGACACGACCAGGCTGACAGAGCCCATCAGGGGATGAGACAGGGCTGGGATCCTGGTCTCACATTCCTAATTCTGGGTGCTTCCCAATGCACCCCAGTGCCGGGTACACAGAAGGTGCTTAAATATTGCTGAGTGAATGGCAGGTGATCTATAAACTTGAATAGAACAGTTTACTGATTAAAAGGCCTGAAAGTGTTAAGATGCTCAGTTGTATCTGACTCTTTGTGACCCCATGGTTTGTAGCCCGCCAAGCTCCTCTGTCCATGGGATTCTCCAGGCAAGAAAACTGGAGTGGGTTGCCCTTCCCTTCTCCAGGGGATCTTCCTGATCCAGGGACTGAGTTGGATTTCCTGCATTGCAGGCAGGTTCTTTACCATCTGAGACACCAGAGAAGCCCAAAAGGCCCCAAGGCCTGCTGTAAACTACGAGGAGCTTTGTTCTGAGGTCTCCCGGGGTGCCCAGCCCAAGGTCCGCTCACAAATGCGCCTGAGGCAGTTGCCGGCTTCAGACCTTCAACCTGCCCAAAGGCCCCGCCCACCTGCCCAGCCCCGAGACCCCGCCCACCTGCCAAGCCCCCGAGACCCCGCCCACCTGCCCAGCCCCAGGACACCTGCCACCGCAGGGCTCTCACCAGGCCAGTAGGGAGGTCAAGTAGTCAGGCGTGGTGGGGTCCGGGCTCAGGGGAGGGGAGGTCACGAAGGCCGCCGCCTTGGCCCAGTTCTTGCTCCAGTAATGGGTGCCGTCCGTCCCCAGACTGGCAGCGATAGGTTCACCAAAAACGAGGGGGCCTGGGGAGGCAAACAGACACGCATGGTTGACAGTGGATGGTCTCTCGTGGGAGATGTGGATGCAGGAAAATAGAATCTCAGAGGCCGGCTAATGAGACTGCAGATAAATCACACCCGTCCTCTCCACCAGGCTTCACCACACACACCCCAGAGCCCCAGCCCCCGGGCACCAGGCATTCAGCACCCGCTGTCCCACTCAAGTGACCCTGTGGACCGCCAATGCTTTCAGCACGGGGATCTGATCATTATCTCCGTTTAAGATGGTCAATCGAGGCACAGACGCCTGATGTGCTGTCTTCCATGGGTTCTGCCAGGAGCAGATCTTCAAGTGAAAAGTCGAGTTCAAGCGTTTTATCTGGAGGTGATTCCAGGAAACAACTCGGCGGGCACGGAGGACATGACATAGGCCAAGAGAGACGCCGAGGATGGGTGAGTGAGCACCCAGTCATGGCCGTGGGCGCCCACAGCTCAGTGCCCTGGGGGCTCCAGGAGCCTCAGGGCTGTCCCACCCTGTGGAGTGAGGGGACCGGGGTGTGCAGTCACCAAGCCACTGCTGGGGGGCTCCTTGCTGAGCACTCACTTACCAGGGAGGGGCCAGAGGTGTTTCTGCCAGAACAAAACCCACGGGCAAAGTCTCAGGCTTAGTGAGAATTCCTGCAGCTGAGGAAGTGCCAAGGGGACCTGGGCCCATGGCTCTGTGGCATGTGCCTGGGGCCACACTGCTGGCGAGTGGGAGGGAGGCTTTGGTTTCCAGCAGCCTGGCTCTGGGATGGTGCCACCCAACAGCAGTGGTGGGACTGTCCTGTGCCAAGCTGTCCGGGGCAGGAGCCACCAGCCACACGTGGCCCTGGAGCACGAAAAGCAGGGCTAATGCCACTGTTGTTGAGTCGCTCAGTGGTGTCTGACACTTTTGAGACCCCCGTGGGATTTTCCCGGCAACATGACTGGAAGCAGGATGTCATTCTCTTCTCTAGGGGATCTTCCTGACCCAGGGATCGAACCCACATCTCTGAATCTCCACTGTTCGCAGGCAAATTCTTTACCACTGTGCCACCAGGGAAGCAACTAAAGAGCCAACTTAAACACTGTATTTAATTTTGCTTCATTTAAACTGAAATAACCGTGCATGGCTGGTGGTCACCTTATTTCTCGGCAGCTCCAGGACCTGCGGGCGTAGCCACCTGGCGTGCTTACTTCTGCTTCTAAGTTCCTATTACCGCTCTGAGCCGCAGTTTCCTCATCTTTAACCCGAAGTTGGTCCTCAGCAAGCTGAGCTGGCCTAATGCGCTATCAACACCTCCGCTCATCAGCTTGCCCTTAAAATACTAAAACCAGGTATTTGGGGTTCAAAACTGCTCTGTCTCAGGACCTCCCTGGTGGCCCAGTGGTTAAGAATCAGCCTTCCAATGCAACGGATGCGAGTTCAACCCCTGGTTGGGGAACTAAGATCCCACCTGCAGAGGGACAGCCGAGCTGCAACTAATGAGATCATGCACAACAGGAGATCTTGTACGATGCAACTGGGACCTCACATAGCCACACAAATAATTTTTTTAAAAAAGCTGCTCTGTTCCATATGAAAACCACCAGCCGCATTGTGGCTTTCAGGCGTTTGGAGTTGGTCCAAAATGAGACGTGCTGAAAGGGTGACATACACACTAGACTTTAAAGATAGTACAGAAAAAACAATGCCAAATATCCTGTTAGTACTTTTATCTTGACTACATGTGGAATGAATATTTTGGACATATATTGACCAACAAGTTCGTTTTGATTTTTCTGTCAAATCTTATGGAAAAAACTCTGACTTTTTTGGTCAACCCAGTAACATATATTATTAAAGATTTTTAAGACCAGAGTCACTTGCACTTTCTATGAAGGGTTCCTGTAAGAAGGGGGAGTCCTCTGGGTACCGAGGGGGGTGGATGCTGTCAGGGCTGTGTTGCTCTTGCTGATTTTCACCTGGCCACCCCCTCTGACCCACAGCTCCCCATCAACCTCATACGACTCCCAGCGCGTGGATGGGGTGAACTTTGTCTGGGTGGCAAATGTCCTTGGTGCATGTCCACAAAGATCAAAGAGTCTAGCCACTGTCTCCGTGTGACATGTGCTACCATCATTCTCTCTCTCTCCTCTGTACATCTGCCATTCTCTCTCTCTCCATCTCTCTTGCCCTGATTTTGTTAAGGAAGGCTCCTCTGGGCAACCTTCCTCACTCTCGACCTGCTGGTTGTTGGGAGCTGTGGGCCTCAATCATAAGGCCTGGACAATGCACTTGGACGCCTCCTCCGAGTCCCCTGGGGAATGGCCATTGAGCCGGTCAGAGAGGGTAAGTAGTGTGTCCAAGTCTTAGAGCTGGAGGCGGACTTCCTGCCTCACTCCCCTGATGTCCAGCACGGGGCTGTCCCCCAGACCCTCTGGTTTCTGGAACAACATCTTCCTCCTTCCCAACCTACAGCTGAGGCTCTGTGTGGGCCCCACGGTGGAGCCTGGGTGCACGTGCCCACCAAGAGGCCCTGGATGGAGGACCCAGGATGAAGGGCCCAGAGAGAGGAGCAAAAAGAAGGCAGGGAAGACCCAGGAGCTGATGCAGCCCCAGCTCCATCACTGCCTTGATGTGAAACCCTGGAGAGAACTTGGAACTCTTCACAGACCTATAAAATACATGGTCTCATGTGACCCACACAGGAGAATAATCACCTTAGCTACAAATGGAGAAAATGAGGCTCAGAACACCACTTACCTGGGGCCCTTGGCACATCAGGAATCAAACCTAAAACCAACCACACATCTGGCGTCTGCCCACTGTCCAGCTCCCTTTTCAACCTGGCCTACGGAGCTCAGGTTGGGCACAGATGGCAGAAGGTCTCTGTCCTGGGCAAGAGCTCCACCGGTGAACTTGAACCTGTTGGACACGCCCCTTCCTCACACCCAGCAGAGATCCCGGGTGCTGGGCTACATACCTTTCTTCCTGGCCAGGGTGATGATGTCCGCCGCGCTCTTACTCATCACCTTGGTGATGTACACAGGGCAGTTGATCCGGCCCGCGATGGTGATGGCCCGGAACACGGCCTCGGCCTCCAGCTGCGGACACAGAGAACACACAGATTAAGAGGGGAGGGGTGGGGGGCACCACCCACCCTGAGCACCCAGGGCCCTTCCTGATCAGCCTTCCTAGATTCTCCTTCATGAAGTGTGGTCAGAGGGAAATCTGTTGCATCGAGGGAGGAACACACGGTTGATTTTCAAAAAGGAAAAAACAGTAAGTCAGAATGTATTCAGCTAGAGGGTTGGAAGGCAGAATTGTGGTATTTGCATGCTTGGCAGTGCTCTGAATGCTGTCAGAAGATCACCTAAGCGGAACAGGCCATCAGAAGGTTCCCACGCTGCTCACATGCTTGGTTGCCGTTGTTCAGTCAGTCGTGTTTGACTCTTTGTGACCCCATGGACCACAGCACACCAGGCTTCCCCGTCCTTCACCATCTCCTAGAGCTTGCTCAAACTCACGTCCATTGAGTCAGTGATGCCATCCAACCATTTCACCCTCTGTCGCCCTCCTCTCCTCCTGCCTTCAATCTTTCCCAGCATCAGGGTCTTTTCCAACAGGTCAGCTCTTCGCATCAGGTGGCCAAAATATTGGAGCTTCAGCTTCAATCCTTCCAGTAAGTATTCAGGGTTGATTTCCATTAGGATGGACTGGTTGGATCTCCTTGCAGTCCAAGGGACTCTCAAGAGTCTTCTCCAGCACCACAGTTCAAAAGCATCGATTCTTCAGTATTCAGCCTTCTTTCTGGTCCAACTCACATGCCTGGAGGTGGTTACTTAGAAAATTCCTGACATCAGGGAACACAGGTGTCCCCATGCATTCCTTCCTTCATTTGTTCAACAACCATGTGAAACTATGTGCTATGAGGTTTGGTCTCTGTACCCCCTAGACCAGTACTTCTAGAATAAAAGAACCAGTGATGTTTTTATTGTCTTGTTTTTAATTTCCAATCGGTTGGAGGCCCACATATGGCTGTGCTGCTCTTGGCTGGCAGGGAGCCCAAGCCACGGCCACGTGCCGGGAAAGCAGCCACACCCAGAGGAGTCCCCACGCTGCTCACATGCCTAGAGGTGGTGGCAACATAACATGCTATAAAGGTTTATAAACACTGTCTCCGGTCTGTCCTGGTCTCACCAGGGACGGGGAACCCAGCTCATGGGCATGGACCTCACATCTGGAACACTGGGCCAGTTCAGGAATCCTTGGGGTAAGGAGTCTGTATATTCATGTGTCATGTCCCATGTTCTGGACCAGCCCAGAGTGGAGATCAGGGAGGACTTCTAATGACCTGATGAGACATCAGAAAATGCTGGGCACCCATTCTGTCCAATGTTCAATCTGCTTGCCTTCCTAATGTTCCCTCTATACACACACACACACATGCACCCTATCACTCACTCCTGGGGGAATCTGTCAAGTCTTAGAGTATAGCAGATAGGAGGCCTGTGCAGAGGCAGTGATTTGGAACTCGTTCTGCCTGGGACATGGGGCTCCACTTTCCTGTCATTAAATACCCTAAGTGCTCAGTCATGATTCTGACTGAGTGTCCATGGGGCCTTGGTGGGAAGTTCCTGGGTCCTGGGAGAGGCAGAGCCTTTCCCAGTTCTTCTGATGGATCTGCAGCCCCCAGAGCTCCCGAGCCCCAGGGCAGACCCTGGAGAAGACCACACGTGCTGAGATGCTCATATGGGGAATGGGATGGGGGCGGGGGGTCTAGCCAGCTATTCCAGCTGGAACAGCATCGGGGTAAGCTCTCAGCTATGTCAGAGTCACACCCAGCAGAGGCTCCTTTACCTCTTCAGGTCTGCTCAGAGCATGGCCCTCAGGACCCGTGATGCCCATCTCTAAGATCCGCTTCTGTTCCTACAAGACAAGAACGAACGAGTCAGTGATGGCAGAATGCCAGAGCCAGGCAAGGCCAGTCCTCCAACCCCGTCAGACAGATGGGACAGCAGAGCCCAGGAGGAGGACTAGACCGTGGGGGGTCTAACGGCTGGGGACACCCACAGCTTCTTTGCCCCCCTCACTCCCGGGGCCCACCTTCCCTCTTTGCAATATCCCCATCCACAGGGCTCTATTCAGCCCCATGGGACCAGTGAGAGGAAGCAAGATTGTAAGAAACGAATCTCAAAGACCACGCCCCACTCTCCCAACTTCCAAGTCTCTGCTGCACAACAAGACAGAAGGAAGCAGGTGGTGTGTGGGTGTGACATGGATGCGGGGATGTGGAAACCAAAGAGCCGGCAACCGGGCGTCCAGTCCCAGACCTGAGCATGTGTGTGACTTTGGGCACACTGGCCACACTCTTGTGAGACTCAGTCTTCTTTCTTTCCTTTTGTTAAAAATTGAAGTATAGGTGATCTACAAGGTTGTGTTAGCTTTAGGTGTACAGTGAAGGGACTTATTGGAAGAATTAATGCTGAAGCTGAAACTCCAATACTTTGGCCACCTGATGGGAAGAACTGACTCCTTAGAAAAGACACTGGTGCTGGGAAAGATTGAAGGCAGGAGGAGAAGGGGACAACAGAGGATGAGATGGTTGGATGGTATCACCGACTTAATGGACATAAGTTTGAGCAAGCTCCAGGAGTTGGCAATGGGCAGGGAGGCCTGGCATGCTGCAGTCCATGGGGTTGCAAAGAGTCGGACACGACTGAGTGACTGAACTGAACAGAATTGAAAAATCACTTTCTGTTCAGTTCAGTCGCTCAGTCGTGTCCGACTCTTTGCGACTCCATGAACCGCAGCATGCCAGGCCTCCCTGTCCATCACCAACACATGGAGTCCACCCAAACCCATGTCCATTGAGATAGTGATGCTATCCAACCATCTTATCCTCTGTCGTCCCCTTCTCCTCCTATCCCCAATCTTTCCCAGCATCAGGGTCTTTTCCAATGAGTTAGCTCTTCGCATCAGGTGGCCAAAGTATTGGAGTTTCAGCTTCAGGATCAGTCCTTCCACTGAACACCCAGGACTGATCTCCTTCAGGATGGACTGGTTGGATCTCCTTGCAGTCCAAGGGACTCTCAAGAGTCTTCTCCAACACCACAGTTCAAAAGCATCAATTCTTCTGCACTCAGCTTTCTTTATAGTCCAACTCTCACATCCATACATGACTACTGAAAAAACCATAGCCAAAAGTGATTTAGTTATACACAAAAGGAAAAATCTGAACAAACTTTTTGGCCAACCCAATATATTCCTTTTCAGATTCTTTTTCCTTATAGGTTATTATAAAATACTGAGTAGAATTCCCTGTACTATACAGTAGGTCCTTGTAGGTTATCTATTCTCTATATAGTAAAATGTATATGTTAACCACAAACTCCTAATTTATCCCTCCCCCTCAATCTTCCCCTTTGGTAACCATACATTTCTTTTCTAATGTCTCTGCATCTGTTTCTGTTTTGTAAATAAGTTCATTTGCATCATTTTTTTTTTAGATTCCACATATAAGCCGTTATCATATGATAATTGTCTTTGTCTGGCTGGCTTCATTACTTCACTTAATATAATCGCTAGGTCCACCCATGCTTGCTGCAAATAGCATTATTTCATTCACCTTCTCTTCTTTACACTGGAGATAACAGTGCCTGCACCTGGAGTTGCTATAATGCATCACCAAGGTGGCAGATGAGAAATGTTTGGATGATATATATATAGTCCACAGTGTGTATGTGTGTGTATATATATGTGTGTATATATATATATATATATTGTCTAGTGAGAGCTCTTGAATCATCACCCAGCTCTCATTCCCTCTACTGTAGCTTCATCTTTCTGGCACCTATCTTTCTAACAGGAAAGCTCTACCTCAAACTTATAAATGAAATGGTTCCCTGAGCTAACAGCCTAGATGCAAATCCATTGGCTCCAAGGCTTCAAGATGCCCCCTCCTTAGGAATACTTCAGTATCTCAAGACTGATCTCTTCACATCGCCCAGATGTCAGCTGTGCTGCTGCTATTTTTAACTTCTCCAGTTTCTGTATCACCATTCTGGAACACATTCCTATGAGAAGCCCCAGACCCTATCAACAATTTAAAAAAAAACATAATTTTCAACTGTGCACTTATGGTTATTAAGCTTGAGTTTATTATAAGAACATAAGCTGGAAATGATTTCAGATCCAACAGCTGGGATGGATTTAAGTACAGAACGGAATAATGTCAGCTATTGAAGATGATGTTTACAAGGCATTTTGTAAACTGTTTACAAAAAGATTTATGATATGGAGACATCCCTATGAAAGGCTGTTTAAACATCAGTTACTATTTCTGTTGGAAGGAAGGAAAGAGGAGAAAAAGGGAGGGAGGACAAAAGATGAAATAAGGGGGAAAAAAACGGGTCACAAAAGGCTAGAGAAGGGTTTCTAGTTAACGATCACGGCTGAGCACTACCATTATTGTCACTCCATCCTGAAACTCCACTACAGTGACAGAAATGGTACCCAAAAACCAAAAGAATGCAGAGATGTCAAAAACATTTTGGAACTGGGGAAGCAGATGTACAAAAGGTAACATATTTATTGGAGCTGAGAAAACTCAATCTTAAATCAGTAGCAAGAGATTTCCCTGGTGGTCCAGTGGTTAAGACTCTGTACTTCCAATGCAGAAGAACCAGGTTTGATCCCTGGGTGGGCTTTCTGCATAGCTATTGGTAAAGCATCTGCCCGCAATGCAGGAGACCTGGCTTCAATTCCTGGGTCGGGAAGCTCTCCTGGAAAAGGAAATGGCAACCCACACTGGTGTTCTTGCCTGGAGAATCCCATGAACACAGGAGCCTGGCAGGCCACAATTCATGGGATCGCAAGACTTAGCACTATCATTCTTTTCTTTCTGGAGAACTTCGATTCTAGATGTTGCGTGGTGAGGCCAAAACACACACACACACACACACACACACACACAGTGGCAACAAGAAAAGCTAAAAAGCCCCATTTAAGAACTGGGGTTCCAGAGGCTTCCTTGGTGGCTCAGTGGTTAAAAAAAAAAATCTGCCTGCCAATGCAGAGACACGGGTTCAATCCCTGGTCCCGGAAGATCCCACATGCCATGGAGCAACTAAGACTGTGTGAGCCACAACTACGGAGCCTGCGCTCCAGAGCCTGGGAGCTACAGTTACTGAGCCCATGTGCTGCAACTGCTGAAGCCTGTGCTCTGCAACAAGCTAAGCCACCGCAATGAGAAGCCTGCAAACCACAACCAGAAAGTAGCCCCCACCCGCCACAACTAGAGAAAGCCCATGTGCAGCAACGAAGATCCAGCACAGCCAAAAATAAATAATTTTTAAAAGTACTGAGGTTCCAAACTCAACTTCTCGCACGCGTTTGATGAGACACAGGTTGGCACACCCTGAAAAGTGGGCAACAGTCACTACAAAAGCTGAATACATGTACCCCCCCCCACCAGCCAGGAATCCTACTCCTAGGTATTTACCAACAGAAATGCGAACATATGTTTAACAACAGACTGAACAAGAATGTTCAAGAAAACTTAACATACAAGAGTCCCAAATTTAAAACAATCCATATATCTATCAGGGGCTTCCCTGGTGACTCAGACAGTAAAGAATCTGCCTGCAATGCGGGAGACCCAGGTTCAATCCATGGGTTGGGAATATCCCCTGGAGAAGGAAAAAGCTCCAGTATTTTGGCCTGGAGAATTCCATGGACAGAGGAGTCCAGCAGGATACAGTCCATGGGGTCCCAAAGAGTCAGACATGACTGAACAAATATAAATAGAAAAAAAAAAATAAACTATCAACTGGAGAACAAATTGTGATCTATTCCTGCTGTATAATTCTACACCATGATGAAAAAACACTGTGCTTCAGGAAACCATAGGGATGAATCTCACAGACCTAGGATTGAGCAAGGTCAAATGAGGTCTCTTTCTCCCTCACTTGGAAGGAAGCCGGCCACCATGATGTAGCTGCCCATGGGTCAGGGAGCACAGGGGGCCTCTGTCCAACAGCCAGCAAAGAATACAGGCCATCGGTCTGATAGCTTGTGAGGAACTAAATCTTGGCAACAGCCCTCTGAGCGACGCTGGAAAGGAATTCTGCCCCAGACCAGCCATATGACAACTGCAGCCAGACCCAACACCTTCACTGCAGCCTGTGGAAGACCTCGAGGTCAAAGACCCAGCCAGGCCACACCTGGACTTTGGGCCCCACAGGACCATGACACAGAAGTTTACTGTTTGAGGGTGCTAAATTTGGGGCAGGGGGATTGTTATACAGCCACAGAGAACTGAAACAGGTTTTGGTGTACAGAAGGGTTTTACCATGAAAGTAAAAGTTGCTCAGTTGTGTCTGACTCATAGCGAGCGACCCCATGGACTATATATAGTCCATGGAATTCTCTAGGCCAGAATACTGGAGTGGGTATCCTTTTCCTTCTCCTGATGGCTCAGTGGGTAAAGAATCCGCCTGCAATGCAGGAGACACAGGGGATGCGGGTTCATCGCTGGGTCGGGAAGATCCACTAGAGGAGGAAATGGCAACCCACTCTGGTATTCTTACCTGAAAAATCCCATGGACAGAGGAGCCTGGCAGGCTACAGTCCAACGGTTTGCTAAGAGTCGTGAGTGACTAAGCACACACGTATACATATACACTACTTAGCATGGCATTAATTACTTTCATTGGACACATCCAAATCTTCTATCTTGGTTTGTGGCACCATGATTAACCCAGTCCTTCCCCCACAGGAGACGACATGACCCTTCTTGATCTCCTCCTCTTCTTCCCCATCCACTCAACCATGAGTCTTGTAGATTGTGTGCCTTCTCTACCATCCTCTTGCCCCTTCCACCTCTTCTCTGTATCTTCTCTTCATTTCCTTTGAGAATTGCTGGAGTCAACCCAAGCCAGTCAACCTGACCTTATCCTATTCTCATCAAATTCTCCAGCTCATGGCCAGAATGATCCAAATGGGCTCATGTCTCGCTCTATCCAAAACTTTTGCACGACTACATCAGTCCAACACTGAGTTTTGCATGCACAATATCACTGACCCTCAGATAAAGAACAGGAGCTTTCCTGGGGTAGAGCTCCCTGCCCAATGTCAGAGGGCCAGGAGATGCAGGAGGCTGGGCTGGAACTCTGCACCTAGCCTGTCTTCAGTCCGTCATCCCTGCTCCCAAAGCTCCCAAGTCATGGAGGAGGACGGGCAACTCCAGTTTCCATGCCTGCGGCCTCTGGGGTCTCCCAGCTGTGCCAAATGCATTTTCTTTTGGATCTTCATTTACTGCATGTGCAAACCCTCCATGGTTCACAGGGCAGTCATGTTACCCCTACTGTACAGATGAGAAAACTGCAATCCAAGAGGCACTCTGGCCTGCCAAAGGCCACGCTGCAGACAGTGGTGAGTGACTCACCCAGTATCTGACATGCCATTCAGCTCTGGGCTTGACCCTTCACTGCCAAGTGACCTGGCTGATAAATGCCTCCACCCCCTCTTCTCATAGCCTTTACAACAAGGAGAAGGAGACTGAGGTGGAAAGGCTGGGAATTCAGACCACTCACCTGAGCTATCAAATCACCATTTTCTGCGTGGACCAGGATCACAGCTCCCAGCCCCTTAAGGAAGGTGAAGGCTTCGTAGAGCTACGGAGGGATAAATGGGGGTTGGGGTGAGATAGAAATATCACAGCACAAGCATTTGCAAAGACTGCCCTTATTGCTCACACACACAGTCATCCACCTGCCGGGATGCTCCATCCACATCAATGGAACACGTTGTTCAACAAGTGAGCACTGGAATAGATCTCCCCTTAGCCCTACACCCTCCAGATCTAAAAGCAGGAAGTTAAGGTGGGTGGGGGGTGGCAGTGGTGGGGCATAATTGATAAAAGTCACACCAAGGCATGATTATGCCCACAAGTATACCCATGCAGGCCTTTCACTTTCTTTGTGACTTTGCTTCTTTGAAGCATGTAGTTGTTGATGGGGACAACTGCAGCTGAGAAGTTTACTGAAATTGTATAATTAAACCCGCTGAGCCTGTATTGCAACCACCACCAACCACAGGACATGTGTACATCTTTACAAAAATTCCAACCCATGTCATCTTACAAATCACAGTGTCGTTAGCGGGGACCAAGCCCTTTAATAACTGTAATGCCCAGATCACATATATCCTGCCAAGCATCACCTGATTTAGCCAATCCAGGTCCTCCCCACACTGCCCACTGCCCTCTTGCAACCCACAAAGGATCTGTAGTCAGACAGTTGTATCTGGTGAGGACAAAAGCCACATGTTCCCTCCTGCCAATCTCAACTTTGTCCTCACTGCATATAAGACAACACCTCTCTCAGCCAGGATGTGTGCTTTTAGGGGTAGACAACAGGTGAGGGAGGCATATGGAGCCATGGAGCACTTTTGAGGACCCACACCCTGAATCTGCTCAGCTCCATTTCTAACCAGGGCTTCAGTGAAACAGACATTAGAATGAAACAGGTGAAAATGTCAATTATGCTAGAGAAACACACACTACTTTTTCCGTGAAACTGAATGAACTTTGAGCCTTTAGGATGCCTTTGATGGTTGCATCAAAGGTTTCCAGGACATCTGGGGGTAAGTTATATCCTGTAATTCCAAGTGTCTATTTTGAAAGGGAACACACAGACGCTTCCTCCACTGCACATGAAACCCCATGGTGATCATGGCGATCTGCTTATTAATACCCGAATGGCACCTGCTGTGTGCCAGGCACTGCCCTAGAGCTTTACTTGTACGGAATCATTTAATCCTCTGACAACCTATCTTAATGGCAAGTGCCATTAAGAGCCTAAAGCACAGAGAGATTAGGAAATCTGCCCCAGGCTACACAGCAAAGTCGGGGCTTGCTGTCAAGCAGTCTGGCTCCAGCATTCATTCCCTTTGCCACCACACTGCCCCACCTTTTTAACAAGCAAAGAGTAGAGCGATAATAACAAAATCAAACCAGGGGTCCTACTAGTGAAAGAAGGCCCAGGGCCCAATAAATTGTAACACTCTGCATCTGTACTCCTCAGAACACTATCTTCCTTGATTCAACTCATCCATATAACAATTATTTGAGATTGACAGGACCAGCAATGATCACGATGATCATGTTGTATAGATGAGAAAATTACAAAAGGATGTGATTTGCAAGTGGCTGGAGGGACAGCAAGGGCTCTGCTCCAAGGCAGACCTAAGGAAATGGTCCCCAAACTCGCCTGAGCCCCATATTCAACTGCAGAGCTTTTGGGACATACAGATTCCTAAAGCCTAGCCCCAGGCATCTCTGATGGAATCTAAGAGTCTGTGTTTTTAGTGAGCTCTTTACATGAGGCTGAGGACAGGCTGAGTTTGGGAACCACCATGCAGGGGGTCCCCGCCCTATGTCACTCTAGCTGGAATGGAATACAGGGTGATGACTGACAGTTCAGTGTCAGACCCAGGACTTGGACCCAGAGCCCTCCCCAGCCTACTCTAACATCTCTCCTGCCTGCGCTGCCTTCCTGACAAGGGGGTCTATTCCTGCCCCGGGGAGGTGGAGGGTGTACAAGGACCTACCTGGCTATCGGACATTTGGTAGAGATCCTTGTAAGCCATGTAGACTTGGAAGGAATTGACTCCTGTTTCAAGATAAAAAGAGAGCAAAAAATGCATTTAAGAAAAAAGAACATGTCTTGCCGGTAAACCAATAAGCACAGTACAGAGTGGTAACAACCAAGATGGAAGGGTGCCATCAGAATTCACAGCAGGGGCATCTAAGCTAGCCCGGGGGTGTGGGTGAGGGTCAAAGGGGGCCTCCAGGGAAGGTCACGTGTCAGCTGAGTCTGAAAGAGCAGGAAGAGGAAGGGGAAGAAGAAGAAGGAGAGCGGGGAAGGAAGGGGAGGGGAAGCTACCTGGGCTGAGAGGGAGGGGTGTGCATGGCACAGATGGAAAGATGGAAGGACGTTAGATGTGCGGGTGCTACAAAGTATCCTGTGTCAGAAGCAAAAAGATCATGTGCCTTTAAGAAAATTCCCTTACGCTTTTTCATTCTGGCAAAATATACAAAACAAAATTCAGCATCATAACCATTTTAAAGTGTACATTTCAGTGGCATTTAGCGCATTCACGATGCTGTACGGCCATCACTACCGTCTAGTAGAACATGTGCTTTTAAAGCAAGGGAATGACACGATCAGACTTTTTTTGTCCCAGAAGGACTCTTCTGGAAGGAGGATGGGTGTGCAGAACAGCAGGGAGACATGGAGGTGAGCTGGATGATGCTGAAGGCAAAAGGGACCGGTGAGGTGAGGCTCTGAACCAGGGCAGGAGCTACAGGGATGGAGGGAGTGAGAATGTGAAAAGGCTGAAATGACAGGACGCACTGTGCAGTCAGAGGTGGGGGAGCAGGGGAGGTGGGGAGAGCACTGCTCCTAATATGCCTTCAAGTGGCCTCAGGACAGGGACCACATCTGATACGTTATTTCACCTTCCACACCCACAACATGTGCTGCAAAGAGTCAACTCACTGGAAAAGACCCTGATGCTGGGAAAGACTGAGGGCAGGAGAAGTGGGTGAGAGAGGATGAGATGGTTAGATGACATCACTGACTCAATGGACGTGAGTTTGAGCAAACTCCGGGAGATAGTGAAGGACAGGGAAGCCTGGTGTGCTGCAGTTCGTGGGGTGGTAGAGGGTCGGACGCAACTGAATAACAACAAACAGGTAAAACCATAGTGGAAGGTAAATTCATAGCCTTAGATGCTTCGTTATTTTGGGGAAGGGAGGAGAAACACATATCAATTGACTAAACTTCTATGATCAGTTCAGTTCAGTCACTCAGTCTGGAAATCCACCAGAAATTAGAAGTAAATAATACAAATAAAAGCAGAAATAATGAACTGGCAGAATTGATAAATATGCCTTAGAACTGGTTCTGCTGAGTGGGTGGATGGGGATAAAGCTGCCTCAGATTTGCTTTCATCCAAATCATGATAGAGTTGACACATTTTAAATGGAATATTTCTGTAACTTAATTCTTAAGAATTCAAAATAAAAAGCAAACAACCAAAATGGTGAACATATCTGCAACAAATTAAACCAAGGTTTCTTTTTTCAAAACCTCTTATTTAAAGAATATCAGCCAGGATTTACTTCTGGTCAGAGGAGGGAGTTGTGACTACAGTGGGGACCCATGAGAAGTTCATCACAGAGGTCTTTGTTTGGGGCAAAGTTCTATTTCTCGCCTGGAAAGAGTAATCTTATAATTCATAAAGTCACATTTTTTCTTCTGTGGTTTTCTGTATGCTTCATTTTATAGTTTAAAAAGATTAAAATAAAAGCAATAAAGCAAAATAAGGCAAACAGAATTTTTAGACAACCTTTTTTAGTTGGCTAACAAATAAAGATAAACACAATTTGGTCTTATTTATAATCAAAGTAATTCAGATGGAAACCTCAGTACTGTACATTTTAGAATATGCTGCTCAAAGCTAGTGAATAAGCATCAAAATGAGTCCCTCTTTCATAACAAGTGACAGTAAGATTGGCACAACCAATTAGAACCTGCTTAGAAAACCAATCTGTATCAAGAGCTGTGTTTCAATATCTTTGGTCTGATAATTCTACTAGCGGTAGAGCCTTGGGAAATACAGTCAGCCCTGTTACTCAAAAACCTCCCAAATTCATAAACTCCATCTTCACAGTCCTCCTCCAAGGAGGCTGCATGGAGTACCAATTCTAAAGGATGATACTGAACACCTACTGAGCCATCAATCCATTCATAACACCCTCCAGTTCTCAGAACTGTCTTACATATTTTAGCAAATACCCTCCCCGGCAAATACCCTCCCCGTATCCAGCCAGTAACCTTGGAAGCAGCCATGTTCATACCATGTGGCCACAGATCACAGATGGCTGGTCCAGGGCTGGGCATCTAACAGATGCTGAGCTGAGCCAGGAGGAGGGACTGAGTCCAAGTGATTGCAAAGGACATCTGACTGGTCTTTGAAACAGATGTCCACCCAGACAAAGTGTGGGCTGTTGTATTCAAATGCGGGGACTATGGAAATAGAGAATGCAGGTCAAGGGTAGGAGGAGGGCAGGACTGGCTCAGAGAGAAAGGCGGGGATGAGCACAGGAACACGTCCTGGCATGGCGTGGATGTATTCATGGATCCCTGAATACACGTCTCTATCGCTAAAAGGAAAGCTGCTTTGTTTAGCTTAAACCAAGCTCTGGAGTGAGTCTCTTGCTTGTAATCAAACACAGGGAGGCTGATATTTATATCGGTGAAGAAAAACTGGATTCACAAACAGTAAACAGGTTTCTTGGCTGCAGGACTTACAGGATTTTTACATGACAATATGCATTAAGAATATTCGAGAAGAGAATAAACAGGGAGCATTTCCGAAACTTATGAGAGCCCAGAAGCCCTTTCTCAGGGAATACTCATTGTCTCACTCATCAGATATTCACTAAGTACTGACTATGGGCCAGTACCAATCTAGAAGCTAGAGATACAGCTATGAAGGAGGCAGGAAGGATTCCTATCTATATTCTAGTGGAAATACGCCATGAACAAACAAATGAATGGGATAATTTCACGTAAAAGCAGGAGGCAGGAAGAAGTTAAACAGGCTGGTAAATAGTTTAAAGGTTCACAAAACGTTTGCAACAACCTTTCTCAAGAGATAGAATCTATTTTCTCATTTCTTGAAAGTGGGCTGTCTTGAGACTGACTCTGACCCGCAGAATAAAGCAGAAGTGTGAGTGGACACATTCCAAGCCTGGGCTCAGAGGGCTTGCAGCTCCATCAGCCTCATGGAGCCAACATGGGAAGAAGCCTATGAGAGGCGCTGGGGAAGGGAGGGATGCAGACAACCATCCCAGCAGCCCCCACCTCCCAGCTGGGGCCTAAGGCATAAGTAAGCCACATGTGGGCAGCAGAACCGCCCAGCTGAGCCCAAACCAAAGTGCCTCTCCACAGAGTTGTGAGCAAATAAGAAATGCTGCTTTTTATTCGTTGTGGTAAAATACACCACACCTAAAATTTACCATCTGCACCATTTTAAGTGGTTTAAGCACATGCACACTGTTGTGCTTCCATTTCAGAACCTTTCATTCTGGCAAAACTGAAACTCTATCCCCATTAAACACTTCTGCTTCACTGACTATGCTAAAGCCTTTGATTGTGTGGATCACAACAAACTGTGAAAAATTCTTAAAGAGATGGGAACATCAGACTACCTTACTTGCCTTTGGAGAAACCTATATGCAGGTCAAGAAGCGACAGTTAGAACCAAACATGGAACAACAGACTGGTTCCAAATTGGGAAAGGAGTACGTCAAGGCTGTATATTGTCACCCTGCTTATCTAACTTATATGCAGAATACATCATGTGAAATGCCAGGCTGGATGAAGCACATGTTGGAATCAAGGTTGCTAGGAAAAATATCAATAACCTCAGATATGCAGATGACACCACCCTTATGACAAAAATCAAAGAGGAATTAAAGAGCCTCTTGATGAAGGTGAAAGAAGAGAGTGAAAAAGCTGGCTTAAAACTCAACATTCAAAAAACTAAGATCATGGCAGGCAGTCCCATCATTTCATGGCAAATAGATAGGGAAACAATGGAAACAGTGACAGGCTTTATTTTCTTGGGCTTCAAGAGCACTGCAGACGGTGAGTGTAGCCATGAAATTAAAAGACTCCCTGAAAGAAAAGCCATGACAAACATAGACAACATATTAAAGAACAGAGACATTGCTTTGCCAACAAAGGTCCATCTAGTCAAAACTACGGTTCTTCCAGTAGTCATGTGTGGATGTGAGAGTTGGACCATAAAAAATGCTGAGCACCAAAGAACTGATGCTTTCGAACTGTGGTGTTGGAGAAGACTCTTGAGGGTCCCTTGGGCTGCAAGGAGATCAAATCAGTTGATCCTAAAGGAAATCAACCCTGAATATTCTTTGGAAGGACTGATGCTGAAGCTGAAGCTCCAATACTTTGGTCACCTGCTGTGTAGAGTTGACTCATTGGAAACGACCCTGATGCTGGAAAAGATAGAAGGCAGGAGCAGAAGGGGATGATAGAGGATGAGGTGGTTGGATGCCATCATGGACTCAACGGACATGAGTTTGAGCAAACTCCAGGAGATGGTGATGGACAGGGAAGCCTGGAGTGCTGCAGTCCATAGTGGAGCAAAGAGCCAGACATGACTGAGCGACTGAACAACAACAAATTAGACACTAACTCCACGTTCCCCTTCCCCCCAGGCCCTGGCAACCACCTTCGTACCCTCTATGAATTGGATGACAACAGGCCCCTCATGTGAGCACAGTCATACAGCATCTGCCTTCTGGCAACTGGCTCATAATGTCCTCAAGGTGTACCCATGTCATAGCAGGTGTCAGAATTCCCTTTGTTTCCAAAGCTGGATGACTCTCCATTTTACGGATGGACAACGTTTTGTTTATCCAGTCATCCTTTGATGGACATTTAGGTCATTTCCTTTTTTGAATGGAGAATTAACACCAAGCTCAGACCAGGGGTCTCACCCTGGTACCAGAGCTCTGGTGCTGAGATCACTGGGTGAGCCTCAGAGCTTGGTGACATGCCATCATCACATAGCCAAGAAGTGTGAGGGCAGGATTCAGACCCAGGCAGCCCAACTTCTGGGATCTTTCTACATCCTGGACTGTGATTCTGTACAAAACAAGAGTGTGACTCACAGCAACTTCAATGAAGGGACAAAACCATCTGGATATAGAAGTTCAGACTTTTAAGACCCAAACTGGTAAACAGGCAAGGAACACCATCAGATATTCACATAAAGGAAAAGCGTGCACAAAACGTTTAACATAATTAGCAGTTGAAGCATTGTAGTGTTCAACAGTAGACTGACTTTTATTCATCAAATTAGCAAGGATTTCATAGAAGCAATAACACCCAATGGTGCAAACACGTAGGGAGTGAGAGACACAGGGCAGTGGGCATGCAAATGGGTGCATTTTTGTGGAAAGCAATTTGGAAGTAAGTGTCACGCTTTTTAAAAAAGTTGAAACTCTGACCCTGTAATGCCATTTCTGAAAATCTACGGAAATAATTAGAGATGCAAACAAATGTTATATACAAAAATGTTCACCAAACACAATTTACAGTAAAGCAAACGGAAAACCTAAGTGCCCAATAAAAAGGAAATAGCTAAGCAAATTAGCCATTACATTGTATGTTATGAGTCATTAAAAAGTTATTAATGAAGAGTAATGATTATTCATAAAATGTTAAGTGAAAAAAGAAGAATTCCAAGTAACTGCTACTGTATAACTATATAAGGCGAAAACTGTCTAAATAGGGGATGGAAAGCAATAATCTTTAACATTGGTAGTAAGTGGTGATTTGGAGGTAGGACCAGAGAGGAAAATCTTTTTTTCCTTCTCTTGATTTTCTTTTTTTTTTGTAATGTGGTGATGATACTTTTATAAGAAAACACAGCATATATATTTTAAAAATGGAAAATACCCCCCTTTTCTCCTTGAAACATCTCATTTATTTGAGGCTATCTCTTCAGAGAACCTCAAAACTGCCCCCCTTTCTGGAGGGACCACTCATATCTGGTTCACTCTGCTCTCTTCTCTGCTTCTGTGGGTCTTCAGTTCCATTTACCTTCACTTGGTGTCACACACACTGTAAAGTTCCCACACTGTGAAGGGACATCCCATGTGAGCCCACACAGAGGAGGGCCAGGATGGATACAGAGATGCACAAACATGATCCCCTCTGTCACAAGCTCAGAGTTTAACAGAAGAGACGGACAGGCAACAAGGGTCCTTCAATCCAAAACACAAAGCAAAAGCAATGGAAAAGGTGTGCTAAACAGGCCCCAGTAACCTGCTATGGATATTCAAGGGATAAAGCAATTCTGATCAGGGAAATCAGAGGAGGTGATAGTTCAGCTGGGTATCAGAGAGAAGAAAGGGCATCCCTGGATGCAGGTATAGAGATACCAAGAACAAAGACCCAGCAGCGTAGCAAGTTTCAGGGGGTGGCACTCAGCATAATAAACACCCAGATGAGTGTAGTGGGGAGAGAGAAAAATGAGGCTAGGTCAGTGGGGGCCTTGTGTGCAAGGCTCAGGAAATCACGCTTTTTTCTATGAACAGAAGGACTCTCCAAAGGATCTGAAGGAGAGGAAGACAGACTCTTTAAGGAGGGTCCAATATTTCCACTGTTCATGTGGCAGGGCAGAGCTCACAGTTGGGCTCAGAACAGATGCAGTTAAAGAAATTCTTAACTCCACAAACCAGACCCACCAAAGATACAATGATTCCAGAACCATGCCCCACTTCTGGGGCTTTAACTGACCTTTGTCCTGCACCAGGACCTCGAGCTCCTCCCGAACACCATCGTACCAGCTGGTGATGTCCACATGGAGGGAGTAGTCGCAGCAGGATTTGGTGTCTGCTGCTTCATGCCATTTCTCAAAGGAGGTCAGCAGGCTGGACCCAGGTTCAGGAACAACGTGGTCAACTGGGACAGAAAAATATGTGTCACATCCCAAGATGCTCAGGACCCAAGTTGTTCCAATGGTAGCCTCTCTCCTGCCATTATCATCACCATCACCTCCAATATCAGCATAACTACTGTGACAGTCCCTTATCCCCCCATCACCATGATCATCACCACCACTTACATCATCCAGACCAACATCCTCAGCATCACCATCCTCTTCATCATCACTCTCACCATCATCAACATCAATGTTGTTATTGTTGTCACCATCATTATCAAAATCATCAGCAGTGAAATGGTCACTACCGTCTCATCTTCATTACCACCATTGCCACCACCACTTGTTACTGTAATCTCACCTTCCTCCTCCTCATCCCCATCGTTATCATGACTGCTTATTGAATGCTTATGATGTGTCACATACTGCCACAAAGGCTTTATGTAAGTTATCTAATAAAATCCTCACAACTACCCTGTGGAATGAGTATAAATACCCCCACTTGGCAGATGAGGAAACTGAGGCTTAAAGACGGTGAAAAACATACAAGGTCATACAACTAGTAAGCAGTACAGAGAAGATTCCCAGAGTCTGGTCAGCTGTAAAGACTGGACCCTTTCCTGAGGCTTCATGTTACCTTCTTGGGCATAGAATGCAAAGGTGAAAAGGACTTAAAAGAATATGAACTTCACCATCCCTTTTTCAAATAAAGTCTCAGATGTAAAGCATATCAGTGGGGAGACATCTGTCTAATTTTAAACCACAATGGGCTTTGCACATCCCTCTGTTCCTGCCCTGTTTCTAACATCCACCCCTCACAGCCATAAAGAGCAGTATCTGCTCCCCACCCCCTTTCACTCCTCCACCCACATAGAGCATCAAACTAGCCTTTGCTAACTTGACTTTCCAGTCCTCACTCTACTCAACCTCTCAGGACACGGCAAATCACTCTCTCCTTCTTTAAACTCACTCCTCCTTGGTTTCCATGGTAATATGATTTTCCAAGTTTGGAAACTTTGTGTTATGCACCATTATCACAGCAGCAATACTGACTGACACAATCACTTCCCAGCTGTGAAAATTTCAGCAACTTATCTCTCTGAGCCTCTGCTTTCCCCATAGTCATTATAATACCTGTATCACTGGTTCCAAAGCTTTAGCCATCTGCACACCAGGTGCCCAGAGCAAAGAGCCTGATGCTGCTCACGATGCTGGGGATTTGAAAGAGAAGTCACAGCCTATGGCCTAAAGCCGGGGTACGACTCACTGATCATTGTGGTCCCGCCCGCCAGCGCTGCCTTGGTCCCTTGGAAGAAGTCATCAGCAGCCGTCATCCCCTGGGAGGGCTTCTGCAGGTAGGTGTTGACATCAATACCTCCAGGAATAACCATCCGCCCATTGGCCTCAATGGTCTTCACTCCACCAGGAACGATTAAGTTCTCTCCTATTTGCCTGGAAACAGACAACAAAGACAGACTTTGGTTTTTTTAAAAAAAAAAGGCTGCCAATTGTGCAGTTTCGGTTCCATGAGATAAACATTTCTGAGGCAGGTCCCACCCAGGGCACCAGGTGGACAGAGAAAACTCAGGCAGGGTCCCTGCCCTCCAGGGGCTCACAGCCCAGTGAGGAGGAGAGACATATAAGCAGATATTTATTACAACCCAGTTCACACTGGGGGGTGGGGAGAACAAGGTGGGCCATTTCATCAGCCTTGTGATCTGGGAGGGCTTCCAGAGGGAGGCAAGGGCAAAGCTGAACCCAAGAGCAGTGAGACCAGCATCGGCCTCAAGTGGGACAGCATTCTCTGAACAGCTTGTCACTCAAGAGTACTTCAAAGATTTCTGGCACTGCCTTGGGGACACAGAGATGGGCGATGGCAGGGAGGCAGAGTGACAAGTCCCCTTAGCTCTGCAAGTCCTCAAAGGCAAGGCTACGGGGTGAACTCTGACATTCCCAAATCTGTATGTTGAAGTCCCAACCCCTAGCCCTTCAGAATAAGACTATATTTGCAGAGAAGGCCTCTAAGGAGGTCATTAAGTTAAAACGAGGTCACTAGGGTGGGCCCTGACCCAACCTGACCGGGTATTCTTATGAGTAAAGAAGATTAGGACACAGACATGTCCAGGCAAGACCACAAGAGGACACGGACACGACGTGCATCCCAAGCCTCAGAAGAAACCAACCTACCCACACCCTGATCTCAGACATCTGGCCTCCAGAACTGGAAGAAACAAGTATCTGTTGTTTAAACCTCCCCGTCTATGGACTCTTACATCAGCCCCGGCAAACTGATACAGACCTGCAATCCTCATAGAAGACAGTTGGGAGCACCAGCCTCAGGAAAGCTACTTAACCATCAGGCACTAACACCGTAAAACCTGCCGTGAAGGAGTCACACTGGGAGTGGCAGGGCTTTTCTAGATAGACTGACCAGCCCTTCCATTCCCCATGTGCTGGTACAAACATCTTCGAGAAGGAGGGCAAATTCCAAAAACTGGGGAAGGAGGAAGAAGAGCCTAAGAATCTCAAAGCCTTGCCCCTGTGGCATCTATCGGCTGTGTCTTGGGTGTTGGTACCAGAATCAGGAGATGTAGCCAGGGGCCAGTGGAGGGATGGGGTGGGGCAGGGGTGGAGAAAGACCAGGACAGATTCAACAGCCTCCACGGCCAGTGCCCGCCTGAGACCACAAGCAATGGTTATTTAAAAAAGAAATCCAGGAGCTTGCCTGGTGGCTCAGTGGTAAAGAACCTGCCTGCCAATGCAGGAGACACGAGTTTGATCCCTGATCTGGGAAGATCCCGCATGCCGCGGAGCAGCTAAGTCCATGTACCACAACTACTGGGCCTGTGCTCTCGAGACTAGGAACCCAACTACTGAGCCCTCATGCGGCAACGACTGGAACCTGAGCACCCTAGAGCCCGTGCTCCACAAGAGAAGCCACTGCAACGAGAAGCTCATGCACTGCAACCAGCAGCAGCCCTTGCTCGCCACAACTAGAGAAAAGCCTACGTAGCAATGAGGACCCAGCACAGTCAAAAGTGCATAAATTAAGAAAATTTTTTAAAAAAGAAATCCAGTTGTGCTGAACTGTTGGGATTTGGCCCCAACATTAGTTTCTCTAAGTTATCCAAAAACATCAGTAATGAAGATGCAGGAAAATGTTGCTTCAGTGACCACAAACGTCAGGCACCAGAGTCTACACACAGGAGAAGCAGAAGCTCCTTGATCTTCTGGACTCCTGGGCCAGCTGCTTGGGGCACAGAGGTGACCGGGCTCTATGTGGAGGGGGGGGGTCTCCCAACAGAAGTGGAGCATCACACAGGTTGCCCTGAAAATGGAAACGGGTCTAGTCCAAGCACAGTGCCAAGGCCATGGTGAGCCCCCAGGAAATGTCAGCATTTCTGCCAATTTCACCAGCACAACTGCAACTGCGGCTGCTGTTGCTGCTTCTAATCACCAACCCTCCTCCCTCTAGAATTCCCATCATCAAGCAGAGGATCCTGCCGGGTCCAGTCTCCCCACTGCCCATCTCCAAGATCAGGAACGATGCCAGGCGCTGAAGGGAAGGGTTCAGGGAAGTCACCCCCAAGGCTTAAAACAAGAGCCGTGAACCACTATTGTGCACTGACCTCAGGAGACTTTTCTAAGCCCTTTATGGAAGGTCTCATTCACGTTCACACTAGCTGTTGAAGACAACAGGGTGATGTTCAGAATGTGTAGCACTCACAAAGGAGCAGGTACAGCCTGTGCATGTCAGAACGGACATGCAGACACCCCAGCACAGCCTTCCAGCGGGAACCAGCAGAGTCAAAGCCCAGTCTGATCCTGGGCTGTGTGACTTGGCCGCCACACCACAGCGCCAACAAGGTCTACCCTTCGGGGCCATTCTAACCAGGCAGATCATCGCCTTTCTACAAACCCTCTCTTATCTCCTGCCAACAACTCGTGAGAGAGGAAGTATTCACATTTTACAAAAGAGGAAAATGGAACTCAGAGAGCAGCGGTGACTTGTTAAAGGCCACACAGCGAGTCAGTGTTGGGTCTGGATTCAAGCTCGGTCTCCCCCAGGCTACTATCAGGCTCTGCCTGCCAAGCTCAGATGCCTTCCTTCTTCCCTTCCACAGAAGTTGCAGGTTCTCCCCAAACTGGGATTAAACTAAACGGGACGCCCAATGAGCCCCCATGAATTAGTAGGAGGACTCCCTGAGTGGTTCTCAGTGGCAATGTGGACAGAAGGAAAGGAAAGAAAGGAAGGAACTGGGAGAAGCGGACACCGCTCCCCAGCCTCATCACCCTCCCCACCATTCAGAAAAAAGTCATCAGCCATCAGCATCTGATTCTCCAATGCTCAGCAAACTGGATGGAGCCCTCGATGAATCATAACAAATGCTGCACAAACATACTGAATGGCTTTTAGCAAAACCTGGTGAATGGCCGCAAAATGAAAGGATTCTTGGGGTTTAATCAGAGTGAAGAATAACAGCCTCCTCGTGCCAGGCAGTTCCTTGGGCTCTCACTTCCACACCTCCTTCTCAGCCAGCAGGGACCTGGGCCCACGCGACCATCCGAGACTCTGTAAGGCGTTCAGACAGAGCCACTTGCTCTGCTTAGTAAGGCAGGAAAGGCTCCGCCAGTGCTTAGAAAGCTTTACAGCAACAGGATTAAAAGTAAAAGGCGTCTCCCATGAAGAGCTGATGAATCTTGGATTTACAGACACAGCTTATTTCCTGAATACCCTGGGTGGCCTAAGTCCTAAGTCTCCAGGGGTTCATGCAAACAGCAAGCACTTAATAAATGTAGCCCAACCTATGAGCATGGGGTCCATCTGCTCATATCCTGGACTGCGTCCTCCAACCCCCAACTGCACACGGCTGGTGGGAATAGTGGTTCCATGAAAGGGTTCTCCGTGTCACTGTCCTCCGTGCTCAGGACCCCAGAGGCCTCACATAAGTGAGGAGCTCAATGCGGAGCGGCGGTGCCTCATCTAAGCTGCAGTGACTCAGAAGCCTCACTTTACCAAGCATCTCACCACACCCCACCCCACCATCCCTTTCTGGTTCCAGGCTATACCGTGGCTGAGACTGAGGTCCCCACCATGTCACACTTGCTTCATCAACACTCTGGGGTCCCATCCACCCCTGGCACAGTGCTAGGCCCCAGGATGGCGGGCAATAAGGCAAGATCGCTCATCAGCAGCAAGGGCATTGGTGGAGGTGGTAGGGGGGAGGTGGGCACATTCAGCACAGAGGAACAGTCTGGGCTCTGGAAGGCTTCCTGGAGGAGGAGCCACACAAGTTGGGCCGGTAGGACAAACAGGAGCTGGGAGGCAGGGGCATGACATGAGGATGCGGGAGGGGCAAGGCATTTCAGACGGAGGATTTATGGATGCAAGTTTCTCAGGGGAGAACTGCTTGGCAAGTTCTCCAAAGGCCATTTTTAGTGCAGAGGGAACTGGGGGAGGGGGAGGGAATAAACTGGAAGAGGTGAGGCCTGAGCTGGACCGGAAATGGTCAGATCCATCCAGGACAAACCGGGGGAGGGGCAGGCAAAGGGAGGCTGGGAGGGGCTCAACGCTGCCCTGAGCGCCTACTCTTCACACAGCTCTTTGCACAGATGGTCCCTTAATGCACATGGCAATCCACAGCCTCCTCCCTCCTCTTCCTCTGCCCCTTCCTCCCTCTCCTCCTCCTCCCCACCATCATCATCATCGTCAGAGGATACACGGCCCTGGGATGGACCCACCAATAAACATTCGCTCCTATTTGAAGCTGACCTTGCTCACACCCCCCTGCCTTCCTTCCAGTGCCAGCTGCCCACGTCAGATCCGAGATGATCTCCGACTCTGCTCTTCCCAACTCCAGAGGAAGAGCCGAGCAGCAGAGTAAGACGTGGAAACCACGTAAAAGTCACTGTCTGGTGTTAGGGGCTGAACAGCGCCCCCAAAACCCACATATTGAAGCCCTAACCCCCAGTAACTCTGAATGTGACTGTGCTCGGAGACAAGGTCTTTAAAGGGGTACTTAGGTTAAAAAGAGGCTGTTAGGGTGGGTCCTGATGCAATAGGGCTGTTGTCCTTATAAGAGGAGGACAAACCAGAGGCATACACAGAGGAAAGGTCACGGCAAGAAGATGGCCATCTGTGGGGGCGGGCGTGGGGAGAAGGCTCCAGAAGGAAGGGACACACCTACGCCTGTAGCCGATTCACACTGTTGGACAGCAGAAAGCAATAAGACATTGTAAAGCAATTACCCTCCAATTAAAAATAAATTTAAAAAAAAGAAGACAGCTGTCGGCAAGCTAGGGAGAGAGGCCTCAGGAGAAACCATCCTGTTGGCACTTCAGTGCAGGACTTCAGCCTCCAGAACTATGAGAAATAAATTTCCGCTGGGTAGGTCTCCCCATTAGGGGTACTGTGCTCTGGGAGCCCACCCAGACTCACACCTCTGGGATGTCATACAAGGCTGAAGAGGTAGCCAGCCGGGAGGAAGCACAGGAGAACTCCAGAGTCCCAAAGCATGTCTTCCCTGCACCAGACAAGAACCCTGCCTGGAGGCCAAACATGCCTCCTTCCCTCCTCCTGGCCCCCTCCACCCAACTCCAGAAACTCCGGGCCAGTAGGGAAAAAAAGCTATGAATCCAGTCAGGTGTGCGAGGTTGGAATTGGGCCCTCGGCCCCTAACTCATTCTGCAACGTGAGCAGCCACTTGCCCCCAGGGGCCCACCACCCGCCAAGAACATAAGAAAGGCCAGTGTGTGTACTTCACGGCCCCTGTGGGCCTCACGGCCCGTGTGAGCGCCACGCCGGGGAGCCCGGTGCCGTCACGGGGCGCTCAGCAGACACCAGCCCCTCCTCCACCCATGGTTTGCGCCTCCCCACACCTCTCCATCCCTGGGAGTCACAAGAGCCAGCACACTTATTCTGGGGCAGAATGCCAGCCTTCCACTCCCTCTAAGGGCTGGGCAGCTTAGGGAGACAGGCTCCTTAAAGGGTGTGTTTGGTCCACCCACTTTATGAGTCCATCTTCCAGGTAGACGTCGGCGTAGAAGGACTGGTCATCGTTGATGATGCGTCCGCCCTTGATGAGGAGTCGGTCACTCTGAAAAGCCAAGCAAAGTAGTAAAGGTCATTATAAAAAAAGCCAAGAAATGCTTTTTTTAACTTTCAACATAAAATTTTCAACTCTTTTCTAAGGTAAAGAAATGGCCTTAAAAAGCCCCCTGTGAGCCTTCATCCAGATTCTTTCAAGACGTCATCCTTCTTTCACCTCTTTCCCCCCTTAAACACGAGCTTTGATTTGCTGAGATATTTTAAAGCAAATCTCAAATATGGTATCATTTCACCCATAAATGCTTTACTACATAATGTTAAGGCAATTTAAAAAAAAAAAAAAAAGAAGCTATGATCCATTATCCCAACAAACCCAGTCATCATCAATTCCTTCAGCTCGGTTAATAACCGGACCATATTCAACTTTACTTGATTGTCTCAAAAGTGTCCTTTTACAGTGGGGCGCTGTGAAGAAAATCCACCCAAAGTGCCCATAGCACATCCAGCCCACAATTCTCTGCAGTCCACTGAAATCTGTACCATTTCCTCCTCCTTTTAAATGTCATTCATTTGTGGAGGAAACTGGGTCATTTGTAAATAGAACAAGAATTTCTTCAGGCATTATTATTGAAATTAACAAAACTCAATTTAAAGACATTTCAAACAAGTGAAATGGCCAAAATAATAAAGTGACATCCCCCAGGAAAAACACCTCCAATCAGAGTTCTGATGTTTTTCCCCGATTTCCCTCTACTTCCATACTTGTGATTCTAGTGCACCTAGTCATTCACTCACCCATGCACCCACTAGCCCAGGGGCCTGAAAGAACAGGAGAAGAATGAGCTCTTGTGGAGCTGGTGAGGGACAGACAGAGGTTTAAAAAATCTGGGAATATGTCGGGTTCAAAAAAGAAGAAGTATAGGGTGCCCATCATGGGCACAAAGCGAAAGGGCTTCTGATCCTATTGGGGAGTCAGGTAAGACAAGCTCAGATCTAGAAAATAATTCCAGATAAGCTGGACCAAAGGGTGAGGAAGAAGGCCAGTAGGGTGAATGCTGAGTACCTGGGCAGAAAAGAACTGACATGCCAAGGCCCAGAGGCAGCAAAGAATACAGCCAATTCTAGGAGCTAGAAAGAACACACAGTGTGTCCTTTCTGCATTTTACCATAAGCCTGTCTCAAGTTATTTCATGTTCTGCTTAAGCAGAATTTTTAAGGGGTTACAAAATATTTCATTTTATGGATACACAATAGACTGTTAATTATTCCCCCATGGTTTTTTCTTTTTAATGTTTCACAATGATACATATTTCTACAATGAACATCTTTGTGTATAAAGCTTTTCCTTTAATTTGGACTATCTATTAAGCTAAATTCTCAGAAATTTAACAACTGAGTTCAAAAGTATAAATGGTGCTTGCATCCCTTGACAAATATAACCAGACTGCTTTCCAATAGTACCTCTCCAATTTACCATCCTGAGACCACCAAAACACCCTTGGCTGTCATTAATATTTGTTAATTTGCATTTCTCGGAGGCCGAGAAGTGCCTATTTACTGTTTGTATTATCTCCTAGCTGGAGATGTGGTGATGGATAAAGCACAGCCTCTGCCCTTAAGCCCCAGCCCTTGGGTAGGAATTGTTATAGTAAACAATAACAATTCAGAGCAGCCACCTCAGAGGGAGGGTCTTGAGTGGGTTCCTCTGAAAAGGGAGCCTGAGATGACATTTCAGAGGCAAGCAGTGATTCTGGGAGGTGATTCCAGGAAGTGGAGTAAGGGAGGCAGGCATGGAAATCCAATACAGGGTACCCATTGATCCAGCTAACACTGTGAGTAACTGGGGCTAGATCCCACCAGGGCCCCCTGAGGAACCCTCTAAATACAGACTGCGCCTCAGGTGGGTCCCAGTGGCCCCACGGCACTGACCACAAGAGGAAGGCAGAGGGTGCTGCGTAAGCCTGGAAAAGAAGGTTGTCCCCCAAATTAAGGAATGAGCAAATGGAGTGCATGCATGCATGCGCACTCAGTCATGTCCAGCCCTTCCTGACCCCTTGGACTGCAGCCCGCCAGGCTCCTCTGTCCATGGAATTCTCCAGGCAAGAATATTGGAGGGGGGTTGCCATTTCCTATCCTGAGGGGAATCTTCCCTACTCAGTGATCAAACCCACATCTCCTGCATCTCCTGCGTTGGCCGGTAGGTTCTTGACCACTAGAGCCGTCTGGGGCTTCCCAGGGGGCTCAGTGTTAAAAGACAAGCACCAGATACAACTCAGTGACTAAACAAACAAACAACAAACTAAAGAATCAGCAAAGGCTTGCTGAGCAGAATCACAGCCTACAGCCTGCTGCTCAGAACCTTCCTGTGGGTTCCTGCATCGGTGTGTTTCCTCCAGAGTGAAGGCTAAGTTAGTGAGACCCCACTTAATCTGGAATCCTACTATGTAGGCAAAATTCACTCTCTCACTTGCATCAGGCAGGTCCCTGCTCAATGTCACCTGAGGGTCCTCCCTTCGGCTGAGTTGTTTGGGACACCTTACACCCCTGTCTCGCCTGGAGACCCCTCACCTCTTACCCACTTTATGTTTACACAGTTCTTAATGCAGTACATCTGACCATCTATATTTACACGTTTGTTTAAAAATGTGCCTTGTCGCGCTGACATCAGAGGTGTGTTCCCCCACTGGCTGTAGCAGGTGCAACTCACGGGGAACCAACTGCATTTGTGTTGCTGTGGAAGGATGGTACCATCTACAGCAGTCCCTGCAGTTCCCTCAGAGACTCGATTCCATGAGGGCAGAGATTTCATCTGTTTTCTTCACAGCTGGATCTCCAACACCTTGGGCACAGCCTGGCAGGATAGATGAATGGATGAACGCCTGAACTGATTCTCGGAGGATGACTGGGTAAAGATGGAGAGAAAAGACATCGCGGCCATGAGACAAAGAACTATGAGCCGTCTGCCAAGGAAGAGAAGTATGTCCTGTTCTCCAGGAAGAGGGTCTCTAGAGGAAAGGGCTTCAAGCTCAGTCACCCAACCACCTGCCTCTTATCTTTAAGACAGAAGCCAGGACCGAAGGAAAGAGCCCTGGGCACTGTGTATCCAGAGGCAGAGACAGACTGTTGTGCAGTTTTCTCGGGCACCAGAAAGCAGAGAAATGTGAGTCACTGGCAGCTGGCGCCTGGTTTCTGGAACACGGTCTCCCGTGGGTAGCCATCTGCCTTGTCACATTTAATAGAGGGCTTTTCAGGCTAATCCTGAAAGGTGGTGTTTAATGCCCTGCTCACCAGAAGATCAGCCCCACCCAACTCTGCTCTTCCTAGAATCAGATGCTGAAATCCCCACCCCACCCCCCAGCTACCAGCAGATATGATGTGTAGGACGCTACCATCAAGGTCCTGGTTCTTGCTGTTCTCAGAGGCCAGCCTATTTCTAAAAACAATAAGCTCACAGCAGAAGGCAAGAGCTGATGTGACTTCTTTTTTCTTCCTTCAAATGAGTAGCGTGTTGGCCTTTCAACTGACACTTTCAAAAGCACATTCTTTGGAACTCTAGCCCAGTGGGGTTTTAATAGATGTTGATCCAAAAGGGGATTCCCAGGTGCAGTGAGTTTAGAAAATTCTGGGTTAAAGAGATGCAGAGATCGTTTTCATGTCAGGAATTCCCAGATCCTTTACTGCTGATGTGAAATGTGAATATTCAAGAGGGGAACTGAGTTGATCTTTTCCAAATTTAGACCCTTTTCATTCTGTGGGACACCTGACGAGGATACTTTTTCTTGGAAGACATCTCAGGAAATGCGCTTTATGGCTGCGGCACTCTCCACGCCTGTTTGTGCTGAATGGTTCTCAGGGAATGTGAGGTCCCATTGACTG
This sequence comes from Cervus elaphus, assembly GCF_910594005.1. Lineage (NCBI taxonomy): Eukaryota > Metazoa > Chordata > Mammalia > Artiodactyla > Cervidae > Cervus > Cervus elaphus. Next base: position 13,522,391 of record NC_057820.1, read on the forward strand.
CAGGTGGAAATGGAGCTCAGGATGGGTTGACCTCCCAAATTCACAAAATCAACATGGGTGGAGATCAGACCCAAGGTTTCCTAATTTCCTGTCCAGTGTGCACTCCATCAAACACCCTGTTGTCACGTTTCGAAACATTTTCCCCCATTTGAGGGCTTTCCTAGTGGCTCAGTAGTAAAGAATCCGCCTGCAATGCAAGAGCTGCAGGAGAGGCAGGTTTGGCTCCTGGAAGCAGGCATGGCAACCTACTCCAGTATTCTTGCCTGGAGAACCCCATGGACAGAGGTGTCTAGTGGGCTACAAAAAGGGTCGCAAAGAGACACGACTAATGTGACTTAGCACACACACACATGGTGGAAGCCATAACAACCCGTAATCAGATGCAATTCAGAAAGAACCCGAGGATCTAGCTCTCTAGGACTCCCTTTCTTCATGCAGGAAGTGTGAGTGAAAAACCCTACAGAGCTGTACTTCCCTCCAAACAGTAAATTTTACGACACATAATATTGAAGAGTTTAACCAAAATCACACATTTAAAAGAAAAATACCAACACCCTGCCTCTCCCAGGATTACCACAAGGAGCAGTCAGCAGATATAAACAATGACAAACTCCATACAAAACCCACTGTTTAAATATCTTGAAAGAAAATGAAATACCTCATTAAAAATTCAACAAAAATTTAACAGCAAGGGTATGTCAGAAACTGCCTACTTCTTCCGCGGTGACAGCAGTAACCTAAAGAGACTTAGACTCATCATGGCTCACGTCCTTGGACCAGTGTTGTGTGAGAACAAAACGTTCAGAGTCAGACAGATGCAGATTCCAGTCCCTGCCCATTTGCTATCCATGTGACTTAACCTGCCTGAGCCTCAGTTTCTTTGTCTATAAAATGGGGATAACTGTCCCTGCCTCATAGGGCTGTGGGAGAACCCCACAGGGGTATGTATATAGAGTGCTTTGCCCAGGCCTGCCACTGGGGAATACTCAGCAGAGCTACACATTGTTTATTCTTTGCCATTTTCTGTAGCAGGAATTACACTCAATAAATATTTGCTTAAGAAAAGAGTACATGCAGCTAAAAAAAGAAAATCTTGCCCTTAAGGAGTTCTAAGGCCAGTGGGGGAGACTGAATCATAACCAGACCTTTGCACCCCAGTGTGGGAAGGGCTTGGACAGAGGGGTGGAAACAGCACAGAAGACCTCCACTCCAGTCCTTCCAGGAGAATCTGGGCTTGAAGAGTGAGTAGGAATTAGCCACGTGGCAGAGGAGACGGCAGGGAGCGGGAATGGCAGGGGACAGGCATGGGTTAGGAATGCCAAGAGGGCTCGAGGGTCTGTAGGTGGCTTCCTCTGGCCGAAGTAGGACCACAAGGTGAGGAAGCTGGAGAGGCAAGCAGGTGCTGTCTCAAAGGGGCTCTAACGCCACAAGCAGACGCGAGGCTGCTCACGATGGTAATGATGATAATGAAAAGGCTTTCACCAAGGAGGAATTCAAGCCCATCAAAGCTTCTGAACTGAGACATCATCCCAAAACTGGGCAGAAATGGGAGAAGAGAAACTGATCATCCGCACAGCTTCCTTCAAGCTGGGATTTCTTAGTAAGGGTATGCCTCAGCCATTTTTACAAATTGTATTACAGATCTTGACTTCTGACCTAGAAATTCAGTGCTGGGAATCTGTCCTCAGGATAATATGTCAAACAGGGTCACAGAATTATACACAAAGAGGTAAACAAGGATGAGTGACAAGATACCACACCATTAATGGCGTAACACTCAGCTACTAAAACATTCCTGAGGAATTTTTATTTATTTATGGCTATATGGGTCTTCGCTGATGTGCACAAGCTTTCTCTGGTTGTGGTGAGTGGGGGCTACTGCTCTTGTTGCAGAGCACGGGCTCTGGGGGTGTGCAGGCTTCAGTAATCGCGGTGCAGGGACTTCACTGTCCTGCGGTATGTGAGATCCTAGATTCCCAGACCAGGGATCGAACCCGTGTCCCCTGAACTGGCAGGCAGACTCTTCACCCCTGGACCACTAGAGAAGTCCCTCCCCAGGGATTTTAAAGGCTAAACCACAGTGCTGGACAATTAAATGTTAGGTGGAAAAGCAAAATACCGAACTCTCTACATGGTAGATCTTTCTGGTGGTAACTGATTGCACCCCGTGCAGGCTTTGGGGTGCCTCCCTTTGCACCCCTCCCCCACAACGCTCATCACACTTCATGGTCATCGGTCACGTGTCCATCTCCTGCTGGGCTGGATACCCCTCCATTCCCAGAAGAGCTCTGTGTGACTCATCTCCAAATCCCCAGGGACCACGCAGGGCCCTCAAACAGTTTTTAGCAAATGTTTGCTGAGTGGGAGGGAAGGAGGTGACAGCCAGGAGGGAAGGAGAAGAAAGAGTGTTTGAAAAGACAAAGAGCATGAGGAGAGATAAGAAGAGTGAGATAAAGGAGTGATAAAGAGGGAAGGAAAATGAATGAAAGAGGGAAGAAGGAAAGGGAGGAAGCTGGGGGAGAAATAATGAAAAAAGGAGGACAGAGTAGACTGACAGATCAGAAATCTCTCTTTTATGCTTTTAACATCCCCTGAAAGTCTAACCCAGCTGCCTGGGAACAGGAGCTTGCTTAGTGCAAATCTTGTTCAATACAGGAGAGGTTGCTCAATACAGGTGGGCCCGCCTACACCTTGGTGCTGGTCAATCATCACATCTCCACGGCCAAACATCGTGGGGAGCAGAAGAGCACCACGGAGAATGGAAGGCTTTCTTCTCCAAACCCAACACTGATCTCCCTTCCAGCCCCAACTGTGAGGAGAGAGCAGGTGTTGGCAGGATGCCTTTGCTCTCTTCACAAACATCAAGTACCATGTTGAATGCCACTTACGAAAATTAGCCTTTATAGTTTCTAATACTTCTACCCACACAACAGCAAAATAAACAACCATCAGTTAGGAGGGGAGGTCTGGATCACACTGCATCTTGTCTATCACTGTCCTGAGGGAAGCATGAAGCCTCCCTGAATTCTGTTCTCCTTCTTGCATTGTGGGAATAAAGTCTGTCATTTCCAAACTAAAGTTAGAGGAACAGAAAACTCATTGAGGTCTGGGGAGCTTTAGAAGAAAAACGAGGTTCCACTCTCATCAAACCAACAACTTACCCCAAAGTCACTAGTTTAGCAACCTTGGCTGCTATCAGGAAAACATTAAGAGAGTGAAAGTTGTTACTTACAGAGACAGAGAAAGGCAGTGACTATCTCATCAAGGAGAGGATGTCTGAGCTGGGTTCTGAAATAAGAGATGCTCATGAAGTTAGAGGAGGGCATGACAACCCACTCCAGTATTTTTGCCTGGGGAATCCCTTGGACCTAGGCTACAGTCCATAAGGTCGCAAAGAACTGAACACAACTGAAGTGAATTAACACACACACACAAAGCAGAAAGTGGAGGAGAAGTGGAAGATTCCAGCAAAATAAATAGTATACACACGGACACAGTTCTGAAGTTTTCAGGTTCCATGAAGTAAAGGAGAACTGGAAGCAGTGCTGTGTGCTGTCCATGGTCCTGAAACACCACTAGGCACCTGGAAACAGACTTCCTGAAACCCTGTGATGAATTGTGACTTTCCTGGAGGCTCAGATGACAAACAATCTGCCTGCAAGGCTGCAAACCCAGGTTCGATCCCTGGGTCTGGAAGATCCTCTGGAGAAGGAAATGGCAATCCACTCCAGTATTCCTGCCTGGAGAATTCCATGGACAGAGGAGGCTGGTGGGCTACAGTCCATAGGGTCACAAAGAGTCAGACACGACTAAGCAACTAACACTTTCACTTTTTGATGCTGAAGATCTGGCTCCCTCCTACCTCACCTATCCATGGAGTTCTAAACTGCTTTTCTTTCTTAGATCATGGCACATCTGTAATTTTTTTTTTTTTTCCAACATCTGTAATCTTTATATTCCCACAGAACAAAAACAACCATGGATTATGCTTCACATTGTATGTAATAGCTGGTTTCAAGTATATCTCACTGAGTGCCACCGTTTCAATACTTTAATTATTCCACTCAAGAAATTGGGGGGAGAGCCTGTGACACCCCACATCCCCTCTCCTACCTGCTTCACTAGTTCACACACTGGAATCTGGGGTCAGCGGATTTTGTTGTTGTTCAGTCTCAAAGTCATGTTTGACCCTTTGCAACCCCATGGACTGCAGCAGGTCAGGCTCCTCTGTCCTTCATGATCTCCCAGAGTTTGCTCAAATTCATGTCTATTGAGTTGGTAATGCTATATAACTATCTCATTTTCTGCTGCCCTCTTCTCCTTTTGCCTTCCATCTTGCCCAGCATCAGGGTCTTTTCCAATGAATCGGCTCTTAGCATCAAGTGGCCAAAGTATAGGAGCTTCAGCTTCAGCATCAGTCTTTCCAATGAATATTCATTATTGATTTCCTTTAGGATTGACTGGTTTGATCTCCTTGCAGTCCAAGGGACTCTCAAGAGTCTTCTTTAGCATCACAATTCAAAGGCGTCAATTCGGTGCTCAGCCTTTTTTATGGTCCAACTCTCACATCATTACATGAATACTAGAAAAACCATAGCTTCGACCACATGGACCTTTGTTGGCAAAGTGGTGTCTCTGCTTTTTAATACACTGCCGAGGTTTGTCATAGCTTTCCTTCCAAAGGAGCAAGCGTCTTTTAACTTTGGCAGTGGATGAGTGACTGCCAAAAATAGGGGTACTGGCTTCATACAAAGAGGGCAACTCCATCCACTTACAGGCTGTAAGTGCGTAGAGGTTTTGATCGGGCTGCCTGATTTATCAATGGGAAGGGGCTCAGAGTAGATAAATGACAAATTACTCCTTGAAAGATGAAGAATTTCTTCGTGTCTGAAGGGCAAGCACAAAAACAAATCTCAAAAAGGTAAGGGAAGTCCCATTTGGTAGGAACGTGCTTGTCCACGCATTGAGTGCAGGTAGAATTGCTTTCTCGTAAGGCAAGGAAATGTCAAGGTGAGTTCTGAAAGTTCTTAGCCCTTTAAACTCGACAAGTCACTGACCGACATTAAGTCACTGACTCACGCTTGCAACTCAAACATTCAATTGGACAGGCAGCTATGCCCTCCACTCATGCAAGTACAACTCACAACATGGCACCAGAGCCTAGATAATGCTGCAAATCCACTGGGAGTTCAACCCTAGTGCTTTTGTCAAGATTTTCAATTGCCAGATCTAGTTTATGGGCCAGGAATTTATGTTATTAACAAATACCTCAGACACTCTTGACGGAGACCTTCTGCAGTAGACTGGGGTATTTCTTTCACATTCCTTCTGCCCTCCCACCCTTGCCATGCCCCAGTGTGGGAGCAGGGCTCTCTCAGTCACACGGACTGTGGGTATGCCTGCAAGACTCACTTTGACCAACAGACTGAGAGTGATGTGAGCGCACCAATCTGAGCACAAGCTTCAAGAGGCGGGTGGGTTTCAGCTCAGTTTCTTTGAGGGTCCATCCTCCACCAGGAAAACTGCAGGACCCAAGGAATGATGCCTCCTTCAGTCTGAGTCCCGGAATGGGATGCTGTGAGGAGCACACCTGATTCAAACAGAAACCTGAAGACAAGTCTAGCTGAGTCCAGCTAAGCCTCTGCCACCCACAGACCTGATAACAACAGATAACTCTTGTTGTAAGCCACAGAATAATGGGGTTTTTTGTTATGCAGTATTATTGCATCAAAGTGAACTGATACACCACCCAAAACTTATGCCAGGAGCCACAGCCCCAGTAGTTGCTCTCTGATTTTCTAGCTCAAATACTTTATAAACCCATGACTCGGTTCCTACCCCTAATGACCAGATCCCTCTTTCTTCTAGGCTCCCCTCACAGTTGTCCCAACCAGCCTCCCTGCAGTAGCAAGAGCTACCTACAGTGCAGCTGCATGCTCCTATTAATTCACAAAAATCATTTGCCTTTGGTTTTGCCTCAGGGGACAGCCTGTCAGCCAGCAGCCCTTTGCCACACTTTCCAGGAAAGCAACCCTGGGAGTGGCAACAGGCCTGAGACTGAATGTAATGAACACACATTTGTTCTCCACCCGCATGGGGAGAGGACACGGCTGCATCGCCCTCCTTCATGAATCAGAAATACAGGTGGTCTTCAGGGACTGCAGGATTTTCTGTGAGCTCAGGCCCATTTCCATGGCAACTGCAATTTTAACGAGCTCTCAAGTTCCACTGTACCTAACAGATATTCAGCAAATACTCCCTGATGAACTGAATATCTGGTTTTAAAATAACACAGCTCTGTCATGACCCCAAGAGCAGGCAAGGTCTTCAGGCTTCCTACAGAAGGGAGAAGCCAGACAAATCCATATGTATGTGGAGACCCATTTCTGCACTTCCTGGTCTCTGCTTTTCCTCTTAGATAAAGCAACCTGGACAGAAATCCTTTGCCTTCAAGAAAACTACATTCCTGAATACATATAAAGGACCAGTTGCATTACACGGATTTTCATTTCTCATTCTTTTTTTTTTTTCCTGTTTTTAATTGCGAAGTCACATTAAGAAGCAGGTATTATTGCTACAAATAAGCAAACTCAGAGAAGTGATATAATCTGCTCAAGGTCACCCAGCCAGGAGACAGTGGAGACAGATTTGAACCTAGTACCACTGGGTACCTACCAAGTGACGACCCAGTGTCTTGTGATAGTTACCCGTGTTCCCAGGTAAGATGCCTGTGCCTCAGTTCCCTCCTTTGAAGAAGAACGGGAATAAGCAAGAATAGATCATACATATCAAGCCCATTTCCAAGGTCATGCATCTCACCCGCCCTTCTGATGGGATTGCTGTGAGTGTGGCCAAAAGGGAGTAGGCAGACTAAAGGCTCTGAAATTTGGAAAGGGCTCTCCAGTGGTAACATAGGAAATGCTAAGCCCTATTCACCTAATAAACGCATCCTAGGTGGCACAGAGGTAAAGAATCTGCCTGCAATGCAGGAGACGCAAGAGATGCAGGTTCGATCTCTGGTTCAGGAAGATCCCTTGGAGGAGGCATTGGCAATCCACTTCAGTATTCTTGCTGGGAAAATGCCATGGACAGAGGAGGCTGGTGGGCTACAGTCCACAGCGTCACAAAGAGTAGGACATGACTAAGCAACTGAGCATGCATGCATTCACCTAACAATTACTGACAACGCCCCCTGTGAGCCAGATGCTTCCACACTTATTATCTCATTTATGCTCATTTAACAAGGAAGCAGTGTTGTCTGCTGGCTAAGGATGGTGGGTAGAGGCCAGAATGCCTGAGTTCTAAGCAGGCCCCACACTTATTACCCTTGTTCCTTAGGCACATTTACCTCTCTGAACTTCAGTGTTCTATCTGTAAGGCAGAGAGTGGTTTTGAAAAATTAAATGAATTGATGTGTGGACAGAGCTTAGTGTCTGATTTTTAAAGTCTTTGCAACCCGGGGAAATATATCCCATTCAAACGCCCAGTTCCACTTTCAGGTTCTCTCTAATCTCTCACACCCCAAACCCAACATCTATTCCAGAAGTATCCTTATACCGACCTGCTGATCTCCACCTCCCACTGCACCTGCCCCAAATGAGCCCTCCTCCCCGTCTCCCTGCTGCCTGCCTTGTCCCTGCCACAAAACAGCCAGGGACCTTTCTGAAACACAAATGCAACCATGTCGTGTGTGTGACTAGCCATTCAGCCATGTCTGACTCTTGGGACCCCACAGACTGTAGCCTGCCGGGCTCCTCTGTTCGTGGGATTGACCATGTCGTGCCTTTCCTTAAACCTCTCTCCAGCTTGTACTCACGTGTGGGATAAAGCAAGCCTCCCAGGCTCTTCCTGGTCTGACCCTTGCCTTCTCCAGGTGTTGCACCATATTCGCCTATTCACACTATAGTCTGGTTATCTAAGGCTTCCCAGGTGGCGTTAATGGTAAAGAGCCCTCCTGCCAGTGCAGATAGATGTAAGAGACACGGATTCGATCTCTGGGTCGGGAAGATCCCCTGGAGAAGGGCATGGAAACCTACTCCAGTATTCTTGCCTGGAGAATTCCATGGACAGAGGAGCCTGGCGGGCTACAGTCAGTAGGGTCGCAGAGAGTCGGACACGACTGAAGCAGTCGAGCGCCGCACTGCACTCTGCCTCTCCAGGCTGCATCTGCACAGCCCTGTGCCTTTGTCTCTGGCATCTGCTACCTGGCCTGCCCGCCACACCTGCTGCCCATCGATTTCCAGCTCACCTTGTCAGGTGCAGCGCTCTGCCTCCAGAAGCATGTGCTCACCTCCCGGAGTCCTATAGCATAGGGCTCACACTCCTCATTAGCATCATTTCACAACTGTACAGCTCTTCATCTTTTGGCTCATTTTTGTTTGACTATTTAACCCATGAGACTGTGAGATCCTTCACCCCAGAGACTACAGCTTACTCCCATACAAGTTGTTAGCTGGGTGACCTGTGGTCAGAACTTAATCTCTGTGTTCCAGTTGGTTTTTTTTTTTTCCTGTTAGTGGAGCTAATCAAAGCACCGAACTCACAGGATTACTTAAGTAAAAGCTCTCGGCACACTAAATACTGGCCTGTGAAGCCCAATGCCTTATGCTGAATGTTCTGTGTGTTTTTGAGGAAGCAGGAAAAGCTTCCATTGCTTTTATCAGCTTCTCAAAGGAGTCTGACCCTAGAAAGTATTTAAACCAGTTTGCACTGTGTGCTAAGCCACTTCAGCCGTGTCCGACTCTTTGCAAAGCTATGGACTGCAGCCCACCAGGCTCCTCTGTCCATGGAATTCTCCAGGGAAGAATACTGGAATGGGTTGCCATTCCCTCCTCCAGGGGATCTTCCCAACCCAGGGATTGAATCTGCATCCCTCATATCTCCTGCATTGGCAGGCGGGTTCTTTACCACTAGCACCACCTGGGAAGTCCAAACCAGTTTAAAAGGTGCCCAATAACAAAAGTTTTATTTTGAATCCATTTTGTTCTCCATGCTCAGAAACAAAGAATAGCAAAAAGAAAAAAAGGGGGGGGAGAGGAAAAATAGTTAAGAAAAATCCAAATATTGTACTTAGAAATTGTACTAAAGAACTGGGAATAATTTGGAAAGGAGAAGGTCCTAGGTAACTGAGAAATATCTTCCAGAGCCTCCAGGAATATCAGTGTGAAAGAGGAAGAAATCTGTGAAAAATTCTGAGGGCAAAAGGCAGACTCTCCCTCTCATATTAAGACTTTCCAACAAAAGAACTGTCCAGGAGAAAGCAGGCTGCTGTGCAAAATGGTGATCTCCCTGCCACTGGAGGTAAGCAAGGACAGGGTACCTAAAACTCCTACACTAGAGGGGAGGCTGGGGGTGGAGGAGAAGCATTGGACACTCTTTTCTGCTGCCTCAAATGTATAAACACAGAAAAAATTAAAAGGTTTTTCTCAACTTTGATGCTGTATAAATCAAATATTTGCTTAGGACTGAATCCCTAAGGTTCTATGAATACAGTCTAATATTAATATAAAATACATGCGTGTATGCTAAGTCGCATCAATTGTGTCCAACTCTTTGTAACTGCATAGACTGCAGCACACCAGGCTTCCCTTTGCTACATAGAGAAATTAAGTGACTTACCAAAATTACACAGCAAGTAAGCAGAACAACTAGGATTCAAACCCAGAGAGTTTGGCTTCAGAATCCACATTCTTCCACGCTGCCTTTATCACCATCCTCCCAGCTCAAGAACTTTCAGAGGCTTCCTATTACCCTCAGAATAAAGTCAGGATTTCCTATAACTTGGAGCTGAAGTATCTACTCCAATTCTGTAAAGAAAAGGGATCTGAGGCCCAGAGAAGGACTGACTTGTCCAAGATCAAACACCCTATTTGCATTTGAGCCAGACTTAGAACCCATGGGCTATTTCCATCACTTTGGGCACATTCTTTTTGACTTCTAAAGCCTTGTAGAATTCTCCAGTTCCCCGGCCATTCAAATTTATTTCAAGATCCTCATCCTTGGATTCAGCATGTAAAATCCTCACTCTGCTGATCACATTCATTCTCCAGCCCAGGTCTTGTCCATGCTGTTCCACCTGCCTTGCATGCTTTTCCTGTGCCTATACCAATCAAACCCCTCAACACCTAGCTCATGCCATCCCCAAAGCCCCAAGAGACCAACTCCAATTGCTTCTGGCAAGAGCTGAGCCCCTCCTTCTCTGAACACCTTTAACACCTGTGCTCTATTCCAGAGATTGCCCTCTGGTCATTTTTCAGTCATTCCAAGTATGTGCAATTTTTCATTTAGCTGGAAAGGTCAAGATCATGAAATATGTGTTTCTAACCACCCATTGCATCTTGCATAATTCAAGGAACAGAGAAGATCTGCAGTTAACAGTCGCTGATTACCTGTCATTCTGTATCTTCATCTCCTGTGTTGGGGGGAGGGAACTGTCATCTTTTAGTCACTCACTATGTGCATTCACAAATGTTATATTATGTGTTTTCATGTACTCAGTCTTGGCCAAGTTCATTATAAAACACAGGCACTCAGGGCTAAGTGGCTACGGTTATGTTAGAGAAGATGTCACAACGCAGTATCACTTGTATGCTCCCTGATACACTTTTTAAGAATCTAGTTTAAAATAATTTTACCCCAAAGAATATGGCCAACTACTCCTTGTCTGATCATGAACTTGACCAAGCTGAGACTGTCTGCTTCTGTGCCCTGGATGACAGAAGCCCCGATTCAGAACCAGATGTCCGCTAGCCCTGCTCTTGTGGGCCAGATCACTGGCGCAGGTTTGGTCTCTGCTCTTCCTTGAGTCTCAGTCCTGCTAGTCTACTTCCCTCCGACTTCACTAGATGCATGACAAATCCCTGTAGGCATCTCAAATTCTTTGCATAAAAAGGCACCAAGATAAAGCACATAATTAAAGGTAGGCTGAACACCATCTTTGGGAAGAAACAAGGTTTTTGCACATCTGTCTATTAGGTAATTGAGTCTGATGTACTTTTTATTTAATGATCACTTTCTTACCTGTTCATCTCATCTTTAATGTTTGAACTAACACACACTCACACACAAAGATTTCAATCCGACAGTGACTATTTTAGCAGGCAGACCAGACTATCCACACTTCCCTGCTTGAATGGACCTCTTCATTCCTCCACAGGCCACCAAAGAAGCTTTAAAGACTCTGTCATCTCAGTTTACTCTTTGAGAAACAGGCTGCGTTCTTCAGAAGACCCAGTTAAAGATCACACAAATCCTTTTTTTTTTTTTTTTTGGAAATCCTTTTGAATGCCATAATGGTCTGCAAACATCACAAATGGTCAATACACATGAAGTCTTGTTTGTAATAATAATAATTCTTGAACCATCTCAGTGGACACTCCTGCCTCCCCTTCGGAGGCTCCATGGGGACACAGCACATCTGCAGGGCCCCCAGCCCTGGGCCTTTGTTCAGAGCCACACCCAGGATGCCCTCCTCACTTAACCACCCAAGTGGGCACCAAAAACCTGCTTTAAATTAATCCTGGCTGTGCCATTAACTTTTTAAAAAGCCACATGTGAAAGGGAACTTTATTAATATTTTAAACAATCCTTGGGGGCTGAAACCAAGTGTTTCGATTTTTTTTTTTCCTCTTCTCTATCAGGCTACTCTAGTATCTCAGAAAAAGGTGGAGGCGAAGAATAGAGGAAAAGACATCAGAGTCAACGTAAGTAGAAGAGGGCTTCTGTGACTCAGCTGTCCCCCGCCTTTGTCCCCACTGTGCCCTATCTGGGGTGTCCCTTCTCCTCCTCTGCTCACATCCTCTCTCCCATCTCTGATTTTACTGCCAAAGCTGCGACCTTATCCCCTTTGTTCAGACGAGTGAGCTGAGGCTCAAGGGGGCACAGAGACCCAACATCAAGGGGACTTAAGGATGTATCTTGGTCCTTTTGACAGCCCGAACTACTTGGTCTCTCCACAGGCCACACACACACCATGGCTGCCAAAAACATCTTACCTGTCTCCAAGGTTTGCTCTAATTGCACAGAGAAGCCGCAATCGGATGCAGAGGTCGGGCTCCGCAATGTTGACTTCCCTTCAGTTTCTCCAAGGGGTCACACTCTTTGGCCTCAGGGCCTCCCCTGACTCTCAGAGAATCCCCTCCCTCCTCCCTAACTCCCTCCCCCTCCCAGAACTGGGTGTCGCTGGGATGGTCCCCTCAAGCCTCCTCTATTTCCCTTGTAACAACCCCCGCCCTCCCTACACACACACACTTTGTTACCATTTCAGGCTGAAATGTCTGTCTTTAGGAAACTCTGCAATGGTGAAGGACACACCCATCCCATGCACACTTTCCTTAGCACCCAGAAGGTGTGTGGAACAGACCAGATCCTATTATTATTATTAACCTACGAACTGAGTACTATTGAACAGGTTAAGGGAGCAGCAAGTGAAGAGCCACAATGCCCGTCCACTCACTGAATGGCATTCGGTTCTCGTCCCTTCTTGTGCATTATCAGCCAAAGGTTCTCAAGAAGCGGTGGGCCCTACAAAGGAGCTCCATCCAAGTCCATTGTCTCTGGCTTCTCCTCTAACCACACACCTTTCTAGCTGGAGTGGACTACATGCTCAGTGGCTCAGTCGTGTCCAACTCTTTGTGCCCCCGTGGACTGCAGCCTGCCAGGCTCCTCTGTCCATGGAATTTTCCAGGCAAGAATATTGAAGTGGCCTGCCATGTCCTACTCCAGGAGTGGACTATGTGGACTACATTAAACACAAATGCCTTGTCAAGGGCAACTTTTCCAGGAATTAAGGGTCATTTTTAGCATCTCTCCTCCCCACACTACTGGAGCTGTCAGAGCCACTCACCTGATTCTCTTTAACACACAGGTTGACTGCCTGCTTTGCACAAAGCACTAAAGAAGCAGGATCAGCCAGAAGTTCTGAAGCCCTTGCTGTGTGCCCACCAAACACTAAGCCCTTTGCCAGGGTCCTCTTGAACGCTTCAGGGTCCTGTGAAATAGCCAGGGCTTGGCGCACTTTGGATAGCAGAGCCCCAAGGCTCAGAAAGGAGGCAGAGCAGGGATGAACACCCAGATCCATCTGGTACAAAAGCCGGGCTAGTTCAGCTCCACTCCAGAGGGCCACAGCCAGCAGGCAGAGACTACTGCGGTTGTATAGACAGAACCATACAACTCCAGTGGCACTGCTCCCATAGACCCACCTCAAAGACCATCTTGCTAAACTTCCTTCATGGAAACGGGGATCCAGTACAGGATATACAGACCTGCTGTGGTCCACAGCCACAAAGGTACCCAGGCCTCCGAACTCATCCGTCACTGCATCACCTCCATCTCCTGCCTCAGTTCCCCTGGGGACAGTGTCAGAGTCCAGAAGCTGGGACTGGCTTCTACAAATATTCCACACTTTCCTCCCACACTGCCTGGCCCCAGGGCAACCACATCCCTCCTATGGATTCTTAGCCAGCTACAGCATTAAGGGATTGGTCACGTACACCCCTGTGTCTCAGAGGGCATAGATTAAGGATGGCTAAGAGGTGGTCCCATCTTCACGGGTCACAACTCTGGATGTGACTCAGCAAAGGTCGGCTGACAAGACCTGAAGCTGGGCCAAGGAGGAGTTTTCTAAGGGAAGACTCAGTCCAGAGTTGGGCAGGAGACAGGGCTCTTCTGGAGAGGCCGGGGACCAGCCCCTTCCTAACCTTCCTATCAACTGCGCCCCAGTGCTCCAGCCTCTGAGAGCTTTAGGTGGACAATGCCTCCTTCAGAAGGCTTATTGAGAAGATTCAATAAAACAAGATCCACAATACACTGGGCAGATAAGTGGGTAACATCAGTTCCTTTCTCCTTACCCAATGTGGCCCTCTCCAAGGTGCTTTGGGGCCATCCCTGAGCTTTTATCCCTTCAGGATAAAGGAGGATGCTAGATTTCCTGTCTCAGACCTCAAGCATCTTCTCGAGGATTCCATGGAGATGGAATTCCAGCAGGCCACCTACCAGCACCTAGCTGCTCAGATACCAGCCACCCAAGGCCCATGGTTTGCCCCAGCACCCGAGGTCCACATCCCTCAGGAACCGTGTGGTTCAGCTCTAGAGACCGGCAGGCAACGAGGATGGAGGCCAGGTCTCCAGGCCCCGCTGCGCCCTCAGCTCCCCACTCTGAGACAAAGCCGAAAGACCTGGGATCCTTTGTTTCCGGCCACACCCAGGGACCCAGAGGACGGCTCACCCCCTACCGCCATTCCTAACCCCCACCCCCAACCCCAGTGTTAACCCTTTCAGGGCCACAGCCCCCCCAGAGACTCTCCATCAGGTTATTTTTAGCTGCCGTGAGGACTGGGAGGGGCTCCTTCATCATGGCGCTTGTCTCCAGGTCCAGACTTCCACTCCACCGGTCTGGGCGGGAAGTGGGGGGCAATACTCGACCCTTTCCCCTTCTTAGCAGGCAAGGAACGCTGCCGCGAGAGCCCAGAGCTGGACGATGCAAAGCCCCCCTTCTACCCCCGCGCTGGAGTTGCAGCTCCAGGACAAGGAAGGAGCGGGTTCGGACCCCCGCGCCCCTCCCTCTTTTGTTCAGCTCCGCATCCTCCCAGTCCGCACCATCCTCTGGCACATCCCGCGGCGAAGGGGGCGGGGGGCGGTGGCCGCGGGGGAGGCGGCTGCAAGCCCGCGGGGAAAGGGACCCGAGGCTCCAGCCCCGCCCCGCCATGCGGGGCTCCCCCTCCCCCCCATTGTCCCCAGAGGCTGGGGGGGAGGGGGCTCCAGAGCCGAGCCCGGCCCCGCCCCACCCGCCGCGCCGCAGGAAGCCTGGCCGGCCTCCCCTACGGACCCCGGCCGATCCCCGGCGGCGCCCACCCCCCACTGAACCGAGACCGGCGGGGCTCGGGGGGGGGGCGGGGGCCCGGCTTACCGTGATGTGCGGGATGCTCTTCTTGCCCTGGTAAGACATGGCCCCGCTCCCCACCTCTGGCGCCCTCGGCCCGGCCGGGGGACTTTGTGGGGCTGGCTTTCGCTCGGTGCGGCTGTCTCTCGGTCCCGCTTCCCCCGGGCGCGGCGACAAAGGCCCCGGCCCAGTGACGAGAGGCACGGAGGCTCGGCTGCCCGCGGCTGCTCGGCCCGCTTGCCCGCCGCCGCCGCTCCGGCTGCCTGCACCGCCCGGCTCCGCGAGGAGGGCGGGACGAGGGCGGGAGGAGGGGGCTGCAGACAGACAGCTCCTCCCGGCGGCGCGGAGCCCAGCCCGATTCGCCCCTCTCGCCTCGAACCAGGAAGCGCTTCCCTTCCGATCACCCCCTTCCCGGCACTCCGCCCCCCGCCCCCCCAACCAACCAGCCCAGCCGACCCCCGCCCCGCGCACACGCCCTCGGCTGGGCCCCGGCCTCGCTCTCGCGATTGGGTAGGTCTGGTTTTTTTTTCAGGGCTCTTTTGAAAGCCAGAGATGGACTTCGGATGCGCAGGCGGAGACCATGGGCAGCGCCACAGGTGTGCGGTCCCGCATGGGGGGCGGGGGGGCGGGGGGGGCGGCTCCCGGAACGTCTGTGTGGGGGAGGGAATGTGGGCCGGATGCCCAGAACCACCCTCCACCTCGGCTGCTGGAGTGTTTGAGGATACGGTCCAGCAGCCTCCCGCCTTTGACCTCTCATTCCACAGCCTCCGTTTGTCTGCTGCACCCCTCGCAGCACAGCTCAAACACATATCCAGCCCCAAGTCCAAGCCTTTATTCAAACTGTGCCCTCTCTCGGAATATCTTACCTCCTCTACCAGACTCATCTCTAATGCCTTTTCCATGAAGCTTTTCTCTGCCACCCCTCCCACCCCCATTACTGAACGCGTCTCTCCGAGGACTCAGTAGGAACCTCCCTGCAACAGCAGGGACCCCCAAAGACAAGGCCCTAATTAGTGGCTGACCTGCTCTACCGTCTGCAGGCCACCACCCTCACATCACACAGCCCCCTGCCATCGGGGCCACCGGGTCATCCCCAGAGCCTGTCTACCAGACAGTGATTGCTGATTTCAGAACCAGACCATTGTCACTAAGATCCCCGCGGCCCCCGGGGCAGGCTAGGGGTCAGGCGTGGGGTGGGGTGGGGGGGGGGGGGCGCGCGGGGGCGGGGATGGGGGTGCGGAGAAGGAAGTCCTGGTTCCCAGTGGAGAGTGAACACCAACCCAGCACCCATAGTCCAGATGGTGCTCTGGGGAGAGGTGAGGAGCAGGCTTGGGCATGGCTTGATAAACTTGACAAAAGAAAGAAAAAGGAGAGCCCTGGCAAGCCCCCATAACACTAGACAAGTGCCCCAAATCTCCAGGCAGATTAAAATGCCGACCTTGTAACTTTTGGCCTACAAAACTCAAACCCTGCGCACAGGTTTTGTTAAAAGACCCCATCTTGTATACGTCAAGCTGCCACCCAGAGGAAGGGTGCACTAGGCCTGCTAAACCCCCCCCCTGCCCCCCCCCCGCCCCCACCCCCCCACCTCTCAGGTTAGGGCCTAAAGCCCTTACCACCAACGCCACCCGGGAGCCAGCCCTCCAGTCCAGGACGGAGACCAGAGATGCCTGTGCCTTAAAATAAAGATGGGATTGTATGTTCACAAAAGAGAAACAGTTTAGTATTCCAGGAACACTAGGCCATAAGCTTCCCATTTCACAGGTGGGAAATTGAGGCTGACACACAGGTAAAATATCTCTTGGATATAAAGCATGTTAGCTGCAGCAGAGCAGTGTCTGGAAGCCAGGTTATGGCATACCTAGTCTGGAGGTCATTCTCCTACATTCACTCATTCAGCCTCGGCTCTGAGCGGGGTCCTAAATTCTTGCTGCTGACCGGAAATTGGGGTCTCCCTCTCCCCCCACTCTATATTCCCTTCCTTGGCGTTGCTAAGTGCTAGATTCCACGAACCAGGGAGTCCCCAGGGCCCATCTGGGCAGGGTAGCTCCGGGGGTGGGGTCGAGAACTCGGGGGAGGGGCGCGGGTTCGCTATTGGCCAAACAGACCACAGCTCCCGAGTGGACTTCCCGGGTACAAAGCGCCGCATTCGCTCAGCCTTGGGCCTTGGCAGACGCTGCGCCTGCGCCACCGAAACCCCTCCTCCCTCCCCAGGAAAGAGGTTTATGGGTTGGGGGGAGGGCGCGGGCCCCTCTGCAACGCGCAGGAGCAGCGAGGCCCGCCGGCTCCGGGACCCGAATCCCGTGGCCGCTCGGCCTGCGGAGAGTAAAACGCTCCCCCAAGGGAGACCGCGAGCCTCTTGGCTTCACGGTCCCGAACCTCGAGTGCTCCTGGGGTCCTTGGCGCGCCCGAGGCGCTGCCTTTTGTCCTGAAACCATGGAGAAAGGGGAGCGGGCTAGAGTGGGAGAGGAAGGAGCAGTGGAAGAGGAAGCGACCAGCGTCCCCAAGGGCCGAGGAGCAGCTGCAGAGCCGTCAGGGGCCGAGCCCAGGGCCGATGCTGGCGTTGGTGACATTGACCGCACCTCCTGATGGACGCTCTTCCACAGCTCCCGGCTGTGCACAACGCTCTCTCGCCTCCCTGATACACCACCACGCCTTGAGGGAGGCTGGGAGATGCCACCCCCATTTCACAGATGAAGAAGCTGAGGCTCAAGAGGACGCACAGCCCTGACCGGAAACCACGGTTCTCCCGTTATTGGCCTCGGCTTCTAGGTCCGCGGCCCCCGAAGCCTCCCTCTCAGGCTCTTAATCCTGGATCGCAAGTGAGGTCGGACAGCAGGGAAGGAGGTGGGGAGGGAGAGATAGAAAAGGGATACGGACGAGGAAACGGGACCCTCTCGATATCTCCGTTCCTTGCCCCCCTTCCCGCCCCCACTCCGCACTGTAGACCTTCCGCGAGGCTCCAGATTCAGGACCACGGAGAGTTCCCGAGCTCCCCGGACAGAAAACCGGGGGTGTGAGGATGGGGGCTGGAGGAGACCCACAATTGGGTCGGAGCAGCCACAGGTCGGCCCAGCCCCCATTCTTCCAGGAAGTCCCCCTCCCCGATTTCTGTTCAGATCAAACTGCGGCTCCCTCACTGTATGCCTCTCGTAACATTTAAGGGGAGACGGGTTCATAAAAATGATGATAATGATAAAACTCATAACACACGACGAATGTTTATTAAATGCTCGCTACCTGGTGTCATTAACTGATTTAATTTTCACAGTGAGTCTGTCGCGCCCACCCTGGCCTGGGGTGGGGCTGGAGTGCCAAACAGAGACCCAGCACCCATAGTGGCCTGGGACCTGGGCAGTGGTCAGACATGGAGTTCTGGGGTGAGGCGATGGCTCTCCGGCCGTCGGGTGCTCCAGTTTCCGTTCTCCAAGCACCTGACCATATATCCCACAGCTGGGTCGTCTATCCATCCATCTTCCCCCAGTGGCTCTGGTGACCACCAGCTAAAGGGAGATGAGCCATAGGGCCCAAGGCCTGGCGTTCCCTCTGCCTGATGTTTCCCCCGCTTTCACGAGGAGAAAAACCTCCAAGTCTACTGACCCCGGTTCAAATCCCTGCTCTGTCTCCAACTTGCTCTGTGAAGCAAGCACACTGGCGTCGTGCGGGACTCAGAAACATTCTCTGAAGGTGTCGGGTGATTGCGGCTCGCGGTTTCCAGGTCTATCTGCCCGAGGATCTCAATCTTTAACCAAATCCTTCCCCCCAGAAAACACAGAGGGAGCACTCAAGAAAGGCTCAAGCTTTAAGCCATGTAACCAGAGGCATTTCATTAAGCCTCTCCGGGCGCCAGTGACATAGGAGGTGCTCTATAATTCCTCATGAGTGAGTGAATAAATGAAGGGATGAATGCGGAACAGAGCTACTCGTCTTCTTAAGCAGAGAAGGAGGACCTTGGGATGAAATTAACCTCAGAGGGCCCTCTGCGCTCTAAGGGACCATGTGGCGGCTTTAGCCAACTTACTTCCCTTCTCAACCTCGGTCTCTCCCTTTCTGCAGAGGAGGAGCAGGGGACTGGATCTCGAAAGACCCTCTGGAGCCTCACGGACTATGCTGGCCAACCCTGACCGAGTGGCCAAACCTCTCCGAACCTGCTGTACGATGGAGTAGGGGAGGGGTCTTGGGCGCTCTCCCAAGCCCGGGGGCAGCGGCCCCCAGCACTCCGGCCCCCGGGCACTGCCTTCGGGCGGCCCCACGCCCCGCGCCCCGAGGGCCCCGCCCCCTCCGTCCGGCCCACGCGCGCCCCGAGGGTACCTGGCCATTGTCCCGGCCGAGTGGCAGGTCGCGGGGCGCGGGGCAGCGGATGCGCAGCGCGGGCGGTCTGTCGTCGCGCTCGCCCGGCGAGCTGACGGCCGAGCCCGAGGGCTCGCTCACGTCGCTGGCCGTGTCCTCGCTGCCGCCGGGCCCCGGCAGGCCGACCGCATCAAGCCGGCCAGCACTGCGCGGCGTGCGCGCCGAGCCGCGGCGGCCCACGCTATACGCGTCGAAGTCGATGGTCTTATTCTCGTAGGCGCCTTCCACCGCGGCGAACATGCCGCCGTACTTCTGGCGCGGGGTCTGCGCCGCGCTGCCCGGCCGCGCCAGGTACACGGGCAGGTCATCCTCCGTGTTCCACGCGCGCCGCCGGTCCGCCATACCGGTCCAAGGCCGGCTGCCCGACCGCGCCCCCGCCCGCCCGCCCGCAGCCCTGGCCACCGCCGTGCGCCGCGCTCCGCGCTCGGTGCAGGCCCGCGGCTGCCCAGGCGCGACTGCGGCCCGTGCAGGGGCGGGCCGGGGTGCGGGCCGGGGCGGGGCTGGGGCGGGGCCGGGGCGGGGCCTCCGGGCGGCTGTCGAAGAGCACCGCGGCCGGCTACAAAGGACCGGGAGGCGGGGACCGCGGCGAGGGCGTGGAGGGACCGTGACGTGCCCTCGCCGCAGCGCCGAGGGCGGGCAGCCCAACCGCAGTGCCCCCGCCGCACCCCCTCTCCCCGCCCCCAGGCTGAGCGCAGGGCGCGAGGGGTGCGAACCACGGGCACGCACACACGGCCAAGCACACGTAGGTTGGTATTAGCTCAGCAGACAATTACGCCATACAAACACGTGAGAGATGTACAAACATGCCGGAGCACACGAGAGTCGCTTACACACACGCTCCCCAGACACACTCAGCCTCTTTCACGCACATCATTGGTAATTTTGCATACACATACATGCTTGTATATATTCCTAGTCGATCACACACACATACATAGACACAAGCCAGAAATTCTCAGTCACCCAGCCCAGCGCACAGACAGCATCACCCCGAGATTGACTGCACATCCAAAGAGACGCTCAGACATTGGATACTGCATTCATTCACTCAGTGCTGTTATACTGAGTGCCCCGCTGGTGCCTGGCACGTTTCGGGCACTGGCCGACAGCACGGTGAACAGAATAGATGGAGTCCTGCCCTCCGGGAGCTGACATTGTCCGGAGGAAGGAGACACACACACATCATATACCGGGCAGGGCTGCCCGTCAGGAAGGATGGAACCGCAGGGTAGGAGGGGTGTGCTAGGACCGCGTTCACGCAGACAAGAGAAATACACTCTTGCACGTGAACCAATGACTCACACATGTACACGAGTCTGACTCCTGCAATAACCCCACAACAAAGAGATTTTCATGCCCTTGTACCAAAGACAGACTCACAAGGTGACTCCAACACACACAACCCGACAGGGCGCCCACACACAAATCCACCCCAGAAATATGGGTAGTCGGGAGCTTAAATAGAAACACGCTCCAGAAAAAGACACACAAAGAGACGGATCATTTCACACACACTGCACACAGTCCTGTCAGTCACCCACACAAATATTCCCCATTCCAGGGTCACCTCCCATGACCCCAGATGCAGCCTACCCTTGCTGAGCTAGTAATTCACAGCCCGGTAGTCCCAGGCTTCCTCTGACTATGGCCAGGGTGAAGGGCATGGGGTCCAGGGGTCGCTCTGCTGTGGTTTCCCTCTAACCTCCTTCAAAGCCAGGTGCCATGTGCCTTCTCTGGATACCCTGGCTCATTTCTCCCTGATCATTATCAGGGAGAGGGTCTTAAGAGTCTCCAGGGACATGGTGGTCCCAGCTGCTCTTGCTGGATAGGCAGAATTGCCAGCTGCCAACCCGCCCTCCTGGAGCAAGTTCAGACATGCCATATCAGGCTGGGTGGGGACCCAGCTGGGAGCGTGTCTCCTCTTGCACCACCCCCCACCCCCCACCTCTTCCAGGGCTAGGAACTGTCCCTTCAGCACCCAGCCTCATGGTTCTAGGAGTCCCAGACTCCGGGATGCAGTACAAGTGTATTTTTAACAAAACCTGCTCCCTTTTCTGTGAAATACTGTTTTCAGAACATTCCAAGCAAGGAAATTTCATGTTGGAGAACACATGGAGACTTATTCTAAAGCTCCAAAACTGTTCATGGTGACTAAACCCATAGAAAGGTCTTTCCTGGTGGCTCAGACAGTGAACAATCTGCCTGCAATGAAGGAGACCTGGGTTCTGTCCCTGGGTCAAGTAGATCCCCTAGAGAAGGAAATGGCAACCCACTCCAGTATTCTTGCCTGGAGAATTCCATGGACAGAGGAGCCTGGCGGGCTACAGTCCATGGGGTCTCAAGGAGTCTAACTTTTTGGGTGACTAACAAACACAAGAACCCCATAGAAACAGAGAATTCAAGATTCTGAGTTAGATGAAACTTTTGAGGTCAGTCCTCATGCTGGATGCTTGCATCTGCTCTTGCATCTTGAGGAGACAGTCTCTCTGGTTTTGCTTAAATACTGCTGCTGATGGAGACCTCACTACTTTCCAAGTAAACCCTTTTCACTGGGAGAAAGGGCCAGGCGGTTGTCAAGACTAGGAGGGAGTGTCATGGAAGGAGGAGAGAAAGAGTCCCCTCTGTGCAGAAGCTAGAAAATATAAGAATAACTCCCACTTAACAGAGTTTGCTACATGCCAAGGACCATTGTAGGCACTTTACATGTCATTGCTCTTGTAAGGCTCTTACCATTTTAGCCGTCTTTTTCAAATGAGAAAACTGAGTCTCAAGGAGATAAGTAACTTGTCTAGGGTCACAGCTGGTAAATGATCCCACTTTGGACTGAAACACAGTAGTCTGGTCCCAGAATCTGCATCTCAACCAGTATCCTTTACTGCTCCCTGCAAGAAAGCTGGCTGAAAAGTTCCCACTGGAAAGGGGAGAGAAAAGCAGGAACCTGGTGTAGGTAGAAGAGTCTAGATTTTTGAGTTTGAATCCTGTGTTCCTTGCAACCTTGGACAACTAACCGTTCCACATTCACCCATCACACATCTTGGGTGCCCACTGAGTTACTGACTTTATTTTCCTCCTCATCTCCTGTGACTTCTAGAGGAGGGGGATCTGACTTTCATTGAAAACCTGCCATATGTCAGGGTCTGTGCTCACACTGTTTATTTCCACACATTGCAGCTTGCTTTCAGCAGCCCCCTTGGCAGATGTGACCGCCTCTGGAATGCTGAGGATGACAAACCTTAAACCCACGGCTCAAGTTAACCTCTGGGAAGTGACCATGCTGGGATTCCACCTCAGGTTTGTCTGAGTCCTTTCTACAACATCTCCTCAAGACCAGTAACCCCAGTGTAACAGAGAAAGGGAGGCAGGAAACACAGCCGGGGTATAAGTTAGGAAATGTGCCCACCAGCCTTAGGGACACCAAGGGGAGGGATGTCTGGCAGAGGCCAATAGAGGAAAGTCCAGAGAACCTGAGCACACTGCGCCTGGTCCAGAAGATGACTGACCTTCCCCATCCTGTACTCTGACTGCTCTCAGTCTTCCAGAGACTAAGGAGGAGTGCTCATGAGTGGATTAAACTGTGACATCTGGTGAAGGAAGGCCTCCAGCTCATCGTGTCTGGCTAGGAAGCCTTCCAGGTGATGGCAGAGAACAAACAGGAAACAGAGGACAGGAGCCACTACTCAGCTCTGTGGCGTATCCCCCATTGGGGACTTTTTTTTGGTAAATATACCAAAAAAAGGATTGAAGAAAAGCCATAAGTTATAAAATGGAGAAAAATAGAATTGAAGTTTATTGTTAGTTGCCTGATTACACTCTTAGCAAATCTGTGAGGCAAGTAATGGATTATTGCGCTCATTTTGAAAATAAGAGAAAAGGTTCAAAGAAGTAAAGAAAGCTCCCTCAGGTTATATGGCCAGAAAATGGGAGAGATCCAGTTCAAATTCAGGCCCGTTTGATTCTAAGATGTCTGTTTTCTTCTCCTGCTTCCAAATCAGCTCATAGGGGATTGTGGGAGGCAGAAGAATGCTCCCTTCCCAAAGACGTCCACCTCCTCACCCCCAGAACCTGTATGTGTGTAACCTTACATGGCAAAAGGTACCTTGCAGATGCGCTAAAGTTCAGGATCTTGGGGTAGGGAGATGATCCTGGATGATCTGAGTTGGCCTAATGCAATCACCAGGGTCCTTATAAGTGAAAGATGGAAGGAAGCTGGAGGGTCAGAGAAGGAGATGTGGCAACAGGAGCAGGTGCAAGAGCCAGAGTGAGATGTGAAGATGCAGGGCTGCGGCTGGAAGCCTAAGAAGGCAGGCAGCTTCTAGAATCCAGAGAAGGCAAGGAAGCCAATTCTCCCCTAGACTCCCCAGAAGGAACACAACTCTGCCAATACCTTGATTTATAGCCCAGTGAGTCTTGTTTAGGCCTTCTCATATGCATAACTGTAAGATAATAACTATGTATTGTTTTAAGCCCTTAGGTTCATGGCAATTTGTTACAGCAAAAGTAGTAAAGTATGTGAACTATGAACTGTAGCCCACCAGGCTCCTCTGTCCATGGAATTCTCCAGGCAAGAATACTGGAGTGGGTAGCCATTTCCTCCTCCAGGGGATCTTCCTGACCCAGGGATTGAACCCGCGCCTCCTGACAGGCGGATTCTTTACCACTGAGCCCCCTGGGAAGCCCCAAACTGTTTATTCCCCACCAAAGTCAAGAGTCTTGGATTTGGTGCCTTTTTGCGTTGTGTAGGGTCTGCAACACTTTGTAATGAACTGGCAGTGAGTTAAACATTCAAAAAGGAAAAAAAGAAAACTTTAATTGTGAAAAAGGATACATTTTAATATACAAAATTACACAAATTATACATTTGACTAACATAGAAAAATACATCTTGGTAACAAGAGAAAATGCCAGCCTACTATACACAAGATTGAGCAATCAATACAAATCTTGAAAACCCGGAAAGGAGTGCTGAGTCCCAACTGGTCAGGAATCAGATGGGCATCTCCAAGGACGGATCGCTGTGTCCATTTCACTGCAGGTGGGAGTTTGGGGACAGCCACTGCTCCAGGACCCAAAGGAGGGTTCCACCACAGGACATCCAAAGGGAAGTGAGGGGGGGGGTGTCTGCCTGTGCACCCCCGTGTGAATCAGTGCTTCAAACGGAGGGGAGGGGCAGAGCATGGACTGCCAAAATTCTGACCCTGTGTTGATCAATAGAGATGTGTAACATAGGGGTCCTTTTAGATGCATGCAATTACAAGGTGTAGAGTTCCTGTGCATTTGGGACCCACTGGGAAAGGACATGATTTCCAAAATGATGCCTGTGCTTCACTGCTTTTATGTGATATCTGCCTCGGATTCAACCTGGGAGAGTGAGAAGACTGAGGAGGTTCTGCCAAAATGAACTGACAAGCCATGTTCATCACCTTTGCCAGTGACACCCAGGTCATTTCCCTGCCTCCCCAGCAAAAATTGGTTGTGCAACATTGAACGTTGGGAGATCACCTCAGTTACCCAACTGAGGTTGGTGGTTCATGTCCCACCATTGCACTGAAACGCATCTGAGTCAGGTTCAATATGTTGAGGGAAGGTTCTCAGCATCCACAGAGCACTCATCTGTGCTGAATACTTTAGGAAACCTGTGCTAACTCATTAAGACCCACACCTTCCCTGATGTTTCCGTGGAGGACATTGAGACTGCAAGAAGTATTCCGTTAAAGCTTGCACAACCAGTTGGTGGCAGAGTCATAGAACCCTGTGTCTCTGGCCCATAATCCAACCTTTGTGAGAGGCAGAACTTGTCCTTGTCCTGAAGCCAAGTCTAATGGTTAATAGTTATAACATCGCTGCATAGATATATATATTGTCCCCATCACTTTCAATGTCATATTTGCAAATATTGTGTCATATTACTTTTGCTTTAAAAGGAAGCTGTTGATAGAGCTGATACCGAGTTTTCAGCTCATTCATTTGTCTTTCTCTTCCCTTGTTCTACCATCATATAAAGGTATCATCAGTTTACCTTTGGGCCTCGCCTGATGATGTTTTTCAAAGACAAAAAAATTGTTATCAGAGAAAACCTTATTTTGATGGTATCAGTTCTCCCATTAGTCTTCCTACGACTCTGTGTAATACATTTATGCCAAAGATGCAGACGTCAGATTTGGATGGGAGCTGTGCTTGCTGAAACCAGAGCAGGATTTAGGGAAAATCAAATGGG
This sequence comes from Cervus elaphus, assembly GCF_910594005.1. Taxonomy (NCBI): domain Eukaryota; kingdom Metazoa; phylum Chordata; class Mammalia; order Artiodactyla; family Cervidae; genus Cervus; species Cervus elaphus. The sequence continues at coordinate 13,547,833 of NC_057820.1, forward strand.
ATAAAGCAAAGCCAGTCCTTCCATCCTAAGCCTACTGACGTTTTAAAAGCAGTTTTAGGTTCAAGGCATACACTATTTTTCTAGAAAATCTCATAAAACAGGAAAGAGGACTAAATACAGCCACAAACTCCAGAGGTTTCTTCTTCTCTGCCTCCTTAAGGTACCAGTTCAGTTCAGTCACTCAGTCGTGTCCAACTCTTTGCGACTCCATGGACTGCAGCATGCCAGGCCTCCCTGTCCATCACCAACTCCCGGAGTTTACTCAAACTCATGTCCATTGAGTCGGTGATGCCATCCAACCATCTCATTTTATGTCATCCCCTTCTCCTCCTGCCTTCAATCTTTTCCATCATCAGGGTCTTTTCAAAAGAAAAGGCACCAGAGAATTTCCAAAAAAAATGCATTTCAGAGCCAGGTAAATTGGTGCAAATGCTGAAGAGAAATTTGCTTCTATTTGCTTACATGACTGGTCAATTTATATATCATACTGGACTTAGAATATCTGTTTCTGGAAGATTTGGGGATGCAAGCAACTCTACCAAGAAATCTGCTTTACGTGCCTGTTGTATCACTCGGTCATGTCATCGGAACTTTCGTGTAACTGTGCCATGACCAGCTACCCAGCACTCGGCATCCAGTTCTGCTGCAGTGTAGCCACAGTTTGTTACAATGTGCTACCCGTTTCATTTCATAGAATCATTAGCAGCTTAAAAGGGCCTCTAAAGGTGACGTTACCAAGCCCACTAATGAAATTAAAAATATTCCCAAGATGAGAACTTTCCTCCTGCCAACTCTGAGAATACATGTTTTTCCTAGCAAGGAGCAAAATGGGTCTGACACAAAAGAAACCCACAATGGCATCTGGGTATTTAATAAACACAGGGGATGGGAGAATGAAAAGAGACAGCGAGGCTATAGTTTGAGAGTTCTCCCCCTGGCTGCTCGTTAGAACCACTGGGGGGCTCTTTAAAGACCCTGCCTGGGGCCCACTCAAGACAACCTGATTTAAGTGGTCTGGAGAGGAGCTGGGTGTTGTATTTCTAATTGCTCTCCGGCTGAGTCCAACACGCAACCAAAGTGAAGAATCATCAGTTCAGAGGACAATGGTTGCATCCTAGTAGGCTAGGAAGAGGGCATGGCAGGACTCCCACTGCACCCACTCCCTGACTTCCAGCCCCTCCCACTTCAAGGCACTGTCTGAATACAGACAAAGAGGCTGAACGTTCAAATACGTCAGAAAAGTCTAGCACCCTATCATCCGATGTTGACTGAATTCTCAAGAAGTGTCTCATTCCAGACCTGGAATTTCACCCTGGAATTAAAACAAAAGCTGTGAATCCCTCAAAGGAAGCTCCCACCAGCCTAAACGTTAAGAAGCCGCAAGTTTTTACAAAGTTTACTCAGTAAATCGCTGAGTAACAGAAACAGAAAGAAACCCATCTTTTAAAGGATTTGGGCTCCCTGCCCTCTATAATGATGGGTAAGTAAGTTCATACAGTAATCTCATCACAGAATGATTCATAAACTTTTGATCAGCTTTGCTGCTTCATTTTCACACTGGGAAACTAGGGTAGGGAGGCTTTGGAAGGGGCGGATTTAAGCTGCAATCATCTCAGCCTAGCTAAGAAGTAGGTGAGTTTTCATCATATCTTGGGATTCAGGACTTCCCAGGGAGAAACATGGGAGAAAATTCTTTGATCAAATAAACGTTGCCTGGTGGCTCAGATGGAAAGAATACACCTGCAATGCAGGAGACCTGGCTTTGATCCCTGGGTAGGGAAGATCCCCTGGAGGAAGGCATGCCAACCCACTCCAGTATTCTTGCCTGGAGAATCCCCATGGACAGAGGAGCCTGGTGGGCTACAGTCCATGGGGTCGCAAAGAGTTGGACATGACTGAGAGTAAGCACACACACAAGTGATGCCATATGGATTGTAATCATTAGAGAACGAATTGCATCAGACTCAGATCTAGAATTACAGATCAGAAGAAGGGGCATTGTGGCACAGCCAGAGAGCCCTGCATCAGATATCAGAACCAGCTTTGGTTCCATCTGCCATCAAGAAGCTGTGTGATTACGGGTGTGTCACCTAACCTCTCTGGGCTTCAGTTTCCTCACCTGTAAACCGGGGAGAGGCAGAGATGTTAATACTGAAGTCTCTAGCTCTAACCATGGATGCTTCCGGATCTGTTTAGTTCCTGCACCACTGGCCTGCCTGGGAAGGGCAGAGGCGTGACCACTCCCAGCACACCTTGGTCTGCAGGGCCATCAGACCACATGGTGTCTGTGTGTCTTCACTGCTGCTACACCTCTGGTGGACCTATTTTAAGAACACTGCCTAGCAGTTCACGGGCAAATGTTGCCATGCCAACTCGCTGGCTGTTGCTAATCACAATCTATGAATGCGCGGAACCACCATCTGACAAGTAGTTCTCTTCTTCCTTAGCCTGGAGACCTTCTCCAAACTGTCACGAGACAGATCACCTTGTGCCCAGTGGCACCCAGCAGGTATTGATACATAGTGGATGTACATTGGATCAATGACGTGAATTAGTGACATGAAAGTGTATGCACCACACTGAAGTCTGAAAGGCGCTTTCCCATCCCGTGTATCTATAAACACTACTCACAGGTGCTAAGGCAGGTATTTTATTGCTCCCTTTGACAAGTAAGTGAATAGAGGGGAGGAAGTGACTTTTCCATGATCTCAAAGCTAAAAGGTTGCAGAGCCCAGACTCCAGCCCAGTGACTCTGTTTTAAACCCTAATCTCTCTCATACACCTGGTGGTCTCTTGTCTCTCCAGGATATGAAGGTCAAATCCAGTATATTCATGCAGAACTTAAGAGCTGACAAGTGCATTTTCCATCTGCCTTCCCATTTCATCCATCCAGTCTGAAGGTAAAGAGGCGGGGCTCTGTCGAGGCCACACCTGGCCTCTTAGGTTTCTTGGGTGCAGTGGGATGGACTGCTCCACTCAGCAAGGCCTCACGGGCCTGCAAGTGGCTCAGGGGCCTCCCTCGGGGTCTCTGGGAAGGATGGAAGTAACAGAAGTAGCATAGAGGGTAGAAAGACCAGTGGCGGGTTATGTCAGGACAAGAATGCCATCTGGGGCAATGCACATTCCGCAACAGAGATGAGCCTGGAGGGTGAAGCCTCACGTTAAAAATCAGCTCAGAAGAGGCACTTCTTGAGGGGTAACTGACCGACTAACAGACGGACTGATTTAAACCTGCCTGTGAGAACTGGGTCTGGTGTCTTCTCTAAGCCCAGACCTGGTTGGACGGAGGAAGGAACCCCAGTGAGTGTCACACCTCAACCCCAACAACACGTGGGCCCAGGAGCCTCCAATGGGAAGCTGAGAACTACATTTTTTCCTCTTTTAGTTTTGAAAATATTTGGAAAATACGCCATCCTTTGAACCTCAGAGGGAGACTTCTGCTTGGGAAGGGAAGGAAGACAACTGAACTCAACCGAGCATCAGCGCTATGCCCGGCACCTCAGGTTTCTCACCCGCCTTGTGCTGGTAAGGACTAGGATATCACCCTGTCTCACAGCCGGGGTTCTGCAGCTCGCAGAGGCGGCTGACCTGCCTGGGGCCCCAGGAGGTAAAGGTGGAGGATGGCCTCTGAAATCAGACTGACAGACTCTGCAGCCAGGCTGTCTCTGCAACATCAGGACATCACGTATCTTGCTGGGTTGTGTCCTGCTGCCAAGGGGATTTGCAGCCCTGAACACAACCCTCACTTGTTCCAGAGGAACCGCTGTGAACCATCTGCTGCGTGCCAAGCCCTCTGCTGGGGGCTTCACCTCCCCTCCACAGTTAACTCTCAGAACAACCTAGTCCCTTTTCCCGTTTTGCAGATGAAGAAACAGACCTCTAAACTCTGAGCTGCCTGACTCACCTGGGCTGTGTAATAAGCTCCGCACATCCTGACCCTAGGTTCTAATCACCATGCATCCCTTTCTCTGTCTGTCTCAACGATTCTGTGAAGCTGTTGGAGAAGGTTTCCTCTCTCCCATTTCCCTTCAAAAAAGAATCTTGGGCTCAGAATGGTCAAGGTCACAGGGGGAGAGGCAAGTGGCAGAGTTGGGACCAAAATGCAGCCCAGGTCTTCCTGGATGACTGCAGTCACAGCACCAGCCTGTCTGTGAGACCCTGGACCCAGGTCAGGTGCCTCTCTGGTCTCTGGGTTTCTATCCGTAACTGAAAAATCTGGGCAGACCAGGCATATGAGGCGGGGAGCAAGGACTAGACCAGGAGGGAGTCGGGGCCTGAGGTCCCCCAGGCTATGTGCCTGTTTAAGGGGCAGGGAATGAATGACCAGGCCTCATTCAGCTGAGTGTGGCCAGGAAGCTAGAGACCCTGACTTGCCAGATCCACTATTTTTCCAGAGAAGCCAGAAATCCAGGTCTTTATGAGAAATCTCTTGGCTTTGAAATGTCACCTGCTAATTCCAATATTAACAGATAAACCTAGGTATTCATACCCTCAATATTCATGGCAGTATTCACAACAGCCAAGAGAGGGAAGCAACGCAAATGTTCATCGACAGACGGATAGATCAGCAAAATGTGATCCAACCACACAGTGGAATATTATTCAGCCTTAAAAAGGAAGGAAATTCTGGCACGTGCTTCAACATGGATGAAACTTGAGGACCTTATGCTAATTGAAATAAGCCAGTATCAAAAAGAAAAAAAACTCTGTGTGATTCCACTTGTATGAGGTCCCTAGAGTCATCAATGTCATAGAGACATGGAAGGAGAAAGGAGGTTGCCAGGGGCTGGGGAAGGGGAAATGGGGGTCAGTATGTGGACAGAGCTTCAATCAGGGAAGATGGAAGAGTCCTGGAGATGAATGGGGGGTGATGGCTGCACAAGCTGTGACTGCATTTAATGCCACTAAACTGGGTATTTAAAAATGGGTAAGGTGGGAAATGTTACGCTATGCATGTTTTCACCACAATTAAAAAAACAAAGCAAAACAAAACAGAAGCTAAGCAAGATATGCTTGTGAGCCAGATCTGTCCTGCGGGCTGTGGACTGGGAACTCTCTGAGGTCTGTCCCGTGGGTCGTGAGGCCTGTGTGAGCCCAGCCCTGGTCCTGCTGAGGTCCCAGACGTGAGGGCAGACCCCCACCCATCAGCTGCCTTCTTGACATCCACCTCTGCCTCATAGCAGAGGCAAGAAAGAACTCAACTCACCAGCTTGTACACGTACAGCCCGCTTTTCAGGCTGCCTTTCTCAGGGTGTTAAGACTTCAGACATTCCCGTTAGCCCCTCAGCTGCCCTAATGAGAAGGCCTAACGGCCAGCCCTGCAGTTTACAGGCAAGTCTTTCCAGAAGGAGCAGACCCTCTTGATCTGAGCCCAGCTGCTGGGCCACAGTGTTCTTTAACTGCTGGGTGACATGAGCAAAAACGGGGCTCCAGTACTTTGGACACTTTGGGAATGCTTTGGTTATTTGTGAGAGGTGGGAAATTCATGGACACAGGGGCCCAAAGAGACTTATGTGTAGAAAAGAAGAAATCTCTTCTTATTCTGGAAGCAGGCGGGGGCTGGGTTCGGAACCTCCCCAGCTGGCCAGAGCCTGCCCCACAGTAAGACCCCAGATGATGTTTGCTGCAGTGGGATGAGCCTCATCTGATGACGGACATGATACAGGGTGGGTTATAGACTCATCAGAGGTCCGAGCAGGGAGGGACGCCAGAGGGCTCATGGTCACACCCACTTCACAGATGAGGAACTGAGGCCCGTCACTGGCCACTTAGAGGCAGAGTTGGGTCTCTGGGTTCCTTAACAGAGTCTTTTCCCCCTAGACTAGGAGTGTTTGACCCTTGGGGGTCCCAGTCTCATTTGAGAAGCTAGTAAAGTCCATGGTCCCTCTCCCTAGGAAAGTGCTCACACACATACAATGTTTTGCACAGGCTGGCCCTGCACAAGCTCTGGAATAGCAAGGTGACTACTCAGAAGTCTTTCACATCATGACGCTCCCAGGCCCCACATCACCCATCTTGGGTGTCAGCTATATAGAACGGTAATGAGTATTTTATGGCAGAGAGCCCTCCTGAGCAGATGTCAGTATGTGAGTGAGAAAAGATAGAATTGCATTTTACCAACAACTATGATTCCTGATCACACGGGAAGCATCGTGGTGTTTGGGGCACTTTCGCAGCCATTAGCTCATTAAGTCATCGGAACAAAACTGTCAAGTAGGCGTGAGGCCCCTCAAACAGACGCAGAAGTGGAAATTCGAAGGTTAGTCATCTGTGCAGGGACACAGCTTAGGAATGGCCAAGCCAGTCAGGATCTTGGGACTCCAGCCCCCGACACCTTCTGCCGCCCCATGCCAATACGTACAGGCTTCTGACAGCTAACAGCCATCTCGTGGGTCCCCCAGTTGGCTTTACACAGAGTAGGGGTGTCTCAAGAGTGACTTGAAATAGGAAGAGGGTTGTCTGGCTTGTAGTTCAGATCCCTCGAAGGGATCTCAAATCATGGGGCCACCTCTGCTCCACTGGGCAGTTGGGAGCGATGTAAATATTTTCCAGTTTGATGCACTTGCCTCTGCACTGTCTTCTTTCCTGCAAGAACAAAAAACCAGGGAGATGAGTTCTTAAAGGGAACATACCAACCAGCATGGCATCTACATGAAGCCATCTGAACACACAACACTTTAAGATGCTGGGAAGCCCACAGTCACCTCTAATTGCAACTGGGCTTAAACCATGATGGGGTTCCCAGGTGGCACAGTGGTAAAGAACCACCTTGCCAATACAGTAGTCACAGGAGCCACGGGTTTGATCCCTGGGTTGGGAAGATCCCCTGGAGGAGGAAACAGCAACCCACTCCAGTATTTTTGCCTGGAAAATCCCATGGACAGAGGAGCCTGGCGGACTGCAGTCCATGGGGTCACAAAAGAGTCAGACACGACTTAGGGATGGAGCACACGTGTAAATCAAGATATCTATATATAATTCATCAGCTGTTCTCTCTAGAAATGAATCTTAGCTTGAAATTAATTAACCATGCTCTCTTCATCTGGGGTGTTTTTTATATTTTATTGAAGTATAGATGATTTAGAATGTTGTGTTAATTTCTGCTACACAGCAGTGATTTGATTATACATATATATATATTCTATTTCATATTCTTTTCCATTATGATTTATGACAGAATATTGAATATAATCCCCTGAGCAATATAGTAGGACCTTGTTGCTTATCCATTCTATCTGCAAGAGTTTGCATCTACCAACCCCAAACTCCCAGTCCATCCCTCTCCCTCCCCACCCCCTTGGCAATCACAAGTCTGATCTCTATGTCTGTGAGTCTATTTCTGTTTCATGGATAGGTTCATTTGTGCCATATTTCAGATTCCCCATATAAGTGATATCATATGGTATTTGTCTTGCTCTGTCTGCCTGACTTCAATTAGTATGTTAATCTCTAGTTGCATCCATGTTGCTGCAAATGGCGTTATTTTGTTCTTTTTTATGTATAGGCACCACATCTCCTTTATTCATTCATCTGTCAATGGATGTTTAGGTTATTTGTGTCTTGGCTATTGTGCATAGTGCTCTATGAACCTCAAGGTGCATGTATCTTTTTAAATTGTAATTTTTTCTGGGTATATGCCCAGGAGTGGGATTGCTGGATCATGTGGTAATTCTGTTTTTAGTTTTCCAAGCAACCTCCATACTGTCTTCCATAGTGGCTACATCAACTTAGATTGCCACCAGCAGTATAGGAGGATTTCTTCTTCTCCACACTCTCTTATCTGGGGGGTTTTTGAACCTTGAAACAGCATAGGAGTTTCATGTGAAGAAGCATTCATGTACAAAGAGGGTTTGTTGCCTTCATGAGATGCTTAAAGTGGCCAGCGACCAAGATAAGTTTAAAAATGACTGATCCAAAGGAAGAAAGAGATTGAGATTCTCGGGGCTGTCTTCTTTCACATCCTCAACAAGTTTACAGGCACCTGCTCTACGTCAGGCTCGGTGCTAGGCATTGAGGTTACAGCGCTTGCCTTTGTGTGTGCAAGGAGACAGACGGTAACCTAGGAATCACAAAAGAAACATTATGTCCTGGACCTGGACCTGGAAGGAGGACAGAGTAAGACAACTTCAGGGGCCGGAAGGCAATAACCTAAATGGGGGACAGCAGGAACATGAGCGGGGAGGAGCATTCCAGGCAGAAGACTGACACAGCCTGTGCAAAAGTCCTGTGGAGAGAGGCAGGGAGCACAGCCAGCCAGCGTGGAGAGACCAGAGAAGTGAGGGGAAGCATCGTGGGAGGTGAGGATGGGACGATCTGCCACGTGGCAGATGCTGGCCTGAGGGGAAGCTGGGGAGCTCCAGTGCAATGCCGGGATGCAATAAGGGCTTAATGAATGAAGGACAAAAGGAAGAAAGGAGATGAAGGAGGAGGGCTGCCTGGAGTCGGTGATATTTGAGTGGTGTCTTGGAGATAAACAAGAGTCCTCTGGCCAGTGGAAACAGTTTGGAAGAAGCCAAGAAGCGTGAGTGAACGTGGGCCGGGAGGGCTGGGAGGCAGCGAGGCAGATTCAGTTTGCCAGGAGGAGTCATCCTGAGTGTCGCCAGACCAGTAAGTGTGTTTGGACAATTTACACAGGGGGACCCCAGAAACATTAAAACCCTATTGAAGAGCAGCAGTCCCTTTGCAGCTCTACTGTTGCTCCCATAATTTATTTCACTGAGCTGGCTTTTAATACTGAGCGTCTCCAGAGATGGGTAACAATGGCTCATGCTTCATTCCCAGCCACATCCATGACAAGGATGTTGGTGAGGACACCGACCGTGTGTGTGTCCCCGGTCTTGGCATAAGGTCAGATCTCACTTTCTCAGTTTATTTATCTGTGGGGGTGGTTTTTAAGTCTGCTTTTCAAAATGTATTTGCATGTACCCTATAAGCTGCTTTCAATCCTTTTATTTGAAGGAAATAAGCAAGGTAAAAATAAATCTAATTACAGTCTTTAGAGCTTCTAGGACCATTGGTACCCAAACTTCACTATACATCAGAATCATATGGAGAGCTGTATAAGATTCAGATTCCTAGGCTCAGTTTTAGACTTATGGAATCAGTACCCAGGAGATGAATCTCAGAAATCTGTGTTTTCACTGAGTCCCACACTCATATATTCAGCTGAGTGGTTTCTAGACATGAAGTGCACACATTAAGAGCCTGGCATCTGGGTACCACTGCACTTGGTGATGCCCCAGTCTGAGGACAAAGCTGGCATGTAAAGTTTAACGTTTCTGGAATCAGGTGAGTGAGACCAAATAGAAGAAATCCTCATCTCTTGCCTACATCATGCACCAGATTGGTACCCAGTTCCTTGCACTGATCTTGTATTCATCAAGGAGTTAACATAACAGCTCTTCCAAGATTCATGAACTTGATGGGTCCCCTCCATAACCTATGTGGATCACCCACAGATGATAATTCCTGATAAAGTTACATCTTAAAAATTATAACAATTACAAAGATACTCAATGCCTGAGGGATGATCAGCATGCAATAAATTGGAGAAATCACTAATGGAGGATAACATGCAATAGAGATTCTAAAAAGGATTTTAAAATGAGAATGTTTACAATATTCACATACACATTCTTTGAATGAAAAGTAAAGCAACAGATCCAAGACGTCAGTCAATAGGCTAGACAGACACAGATGAAGAGAGGTTTAGTGAACTGGAAGATGAATCTAAGGAACTTACCCAGAATTCAGCACAGAGATAAAGAAGTGAAAGGACAAAGGGAGTTACTCTAGATTGAGTGCTTGGATGTTGCATTTTTGGGGAGTTAAGGCCCAAATGGCAAGGAAGGTCCAGCCATGAAAGAAATAAGAGTCAAGGGTTTCCAGGCAGAAGTGGAAAACACATAAAATGCTTAAGGTTAAGAAGTTCAGCAGGAACAGGTTGATGTGTTTGAGGAAAATAAAGCAAGTTGCTGTGGTTTCATCAGGTGAGAAGCCACCACAAGGAAGAAGAAAATATGATCTTGTGTGGAGTGGACTTCAGCTCCAAAAGTGGTGGTTAGCAGGAGGCATGCTTCAACTAAGAACTTTCTAAGACTTTCTAAGAACTTTTTAACACTGAGAGATAACCACTCATTCATTCATTTATTCATTTACTCAATATCAAGTACCTACTCTATGATAGGCACTGTGTTCAAGGCTATGGGGAATGTTAAAGTAAATAAAACGTGGGCATCTTTGTCCCCAGAGAACACAGCTGAGTGAGTAAAACAGACAGGTAAACTCAAATTTCAGACAGAATGAAATGCCGACTTCACAAAATATCAGTAGTTGTTGAGAGTCAGAGTCATGAAGGTGATCCAACTGAAATGTCAGGATACCTCTTGGAGGAAGAGTGTGCTCACTGCACTGCAGATGTGTGGATATCAGAGGGGATTCCTGCATTTGCATAAGGAGCAGTTACCCAGTGGACCCGAAAGTACTTTCCAATCCTAGAATTGATGATTCTGTAAAACAACAGCAGGTATTTACATGCCAGGGGAGTTGGAGAGGACTAGGCTGCCTCTTCACCTCCTAGTCCAGTGGGGGAAGCAAATGTCTGAGCAGATAATGGCGGAGATCCCAGGCAGAGAGTCAACCACATGATGGGGAGAGGGGAAGCCCTTGGGTATAAGAAAATGAGGGCAAAAATGGGGACACTAGTCAGTGCCCTACTTAGTTCCAGACCTTTGTCAAGTCAGGAGCTCCTCAATAAGAGATTGCACTCTGACAGGAGGGGTCAACACAGACGTGACTGTCCTTGACACCATTCACTTAACACCCAAGGTCATACGGCCTGTTTTTTGGGGGATGTACAGAGAAGATGAGAAGGTCATACTTAGGGACCTCTTTGTCACTGCTCTTTCTCTCACTCTGATCTGTAAATCAAAACAACGCTGAATTGACCTACTTCACAGATTAAAGACATTTGGAAAGTACAGAACTGGTATTCTCCGCTGTTTCCTTCTTTTCTTCCAGCCCAGACCACCACCGCCTTTTACCTAAATCAACTGAAACAACTTCCTGACCAAGCTCTTGGGCTGGCGTCACCTTAATCCACTCTCTACACAGCAATCAGAATTACTAGAAAACGGATCACATCACTTCCTTGCTTCTATTCTCTGTCTTTCTCTGCTCTTAGGACAAAGCCAAGCTCCTTAGCAAGACTTCCAGGGCTATGTAACCTCCAGCCCCACCCACCTGTCTTATCTCATCTCTTGAAATGCAAACCCTTCCACGTCACACAGCTGCCACACAAATTCCTTGCCCACTGAGTGCACTTGCCTTGGTCACATAAGCAGTGTTAGGTGCTTAGGGGGTGGAATCAATGAATAGGTACTTGATGGCAGGTGTTCCTGGCACTGACGGGCACGTTCAGTGGGTTTTCCCCCCAACTCCATTCTCCTCTGGGTGTTTGTTGAATAGGAGCTTCCATTCCTACCACTTCATCAGGAGCAGTTATTGGACCAGAAATCATTTCCCTTTTTTATGTGTCTCTCATCTGAATGTGAAGACCAGCTTGGTCAATTAAGTAGATGCTCGGTTCCCTGGACATGCAGGACAGTGGGTTGAGTGCTCTGGATTGGCACAAATGCAAAGTGTGTGCTCTCAGGAGCTTGCAGGAAAGGACAGAAGGACCTGCAGCCTCCACAAGGCAATCAGGACCAGGATGCATGGAATCTTAGGAAATAGAAATGAGGAGGGTTCTGTGGGGGTGTCTTCCCTGGGGAGCCAGTGCTCCAGGTGGGAGGACCAGCAGAGGCAGAACTTGAGAATCCACAGTTACAAGAACAGCAACCCTGGACCAGACCTATGTGTCACCTACTGCCCTGAGCACTTGACAGATACCACCAGACTGAATCCTCACAACTCCCCATGATCCACATTTATCATTTCCTCCATTTACAGAGGAGGACATTGAGAGGCTAAGACAGAAATTTCCCCAAGATCCTACAGCAAGTAAGTGGTGGGGTTGGAATTTTAAACAAGACCTACCAGACTTCAGGAGGCTTCCCTGATGGTTCAGTGGTAAAGAATCTGCTTGCAATGCAGGATGCGTGGGTTCAATCCCTGGGTTGGGACGATCCCCTGGAGGAGGAAATGGCAACCCACTCCAGTATTCTTGCCTGAGTAATCCCACGGACAGAGGAGCCTGGTTGGCTACAGTCCATGGGGTCGCAAAGAGTTGGACATGACTGGGCGAATGAGCTCAGGGCCTACAGACAAAGGCGTGAGTGATGGCCCAGACTTAATGCAATATTCATTGAATGCGAACCAGTTCTAACATATTTCCTCAGGGAATATTTAGCATTTTCTTACAGGTAAAGGGGACCAAATGCAAAATTCACAATTAAAAAAAATAAACATCTTCAAAATTTAAGAACCTTCACAATCTGCTCCATCTGGCCACTAATTTTTATATTTTTAATGATGTCTGTTTGTGAGCCACATTATGCTATAAACAGGTTTGGTGTGAATCATGGTGTTTTAATTAGAATACTAGTTATTCTCAAGAAGTCATCTAAAATAAGTCCTTGTATAATTAGTTGAGGAAACAGACCTCTAGAGAGAAAGAGACCTCACAGGAATCACACAGTTGGATCGATAAGGCTGAGCTTGGTCTAGCTTTCCAGTCCTGTAACTGGTACTCCAGGAGATGGTGACGGACAGGGAACCTGGCGTGCTGTAGTCCATGGGTTCGCAGAGCATCGGACATGACTGAGCGACTGAACAGCAACAATAACTGATACCAGCATCGATCCAGAACCTGCCGGGTGCCAAGCACCGGGCAAGAACCTACTTTGGAGTCAGTGAAATAATGAAATAAAGTCCCTTCCCGCCAGCTGCTCATATAGTTATTTCTTTTTTGGTACCTTCTTACTGAATTTGAAAGGAGTACCCTGTCCTTATTTTTCTCATAGATGTTTCACCAGTGTTGCTGTTTCTTCTTCTTTCATGCCTTCTGAATGTGTGGCTTTTTCTGGTCCTTCTCAAAGCCCAAACCCCACCTCCTTTAAGCACCTGAGACAGATTTTGCTCAAACTCTTCTTGGATACATCCTCCCACTGGGAGTTCACCACCACGCCAGAGACATTTGTTTCACTGGACACCCGATTGTTGGGAAATTTCAGTGTGTGTTTTTTCCACCACCAGGTAATTCTCCACTTCTCAGGAGACACTGACTGGAGGTCCTACGATTTAACTCAATTCTGACAAAATCTACCTGGAGGAAGCATCAGCTCCCACGTGTTAAAACCTTAGTTCCACAAGACTGCCCCCACTTGAGATGCCAATCACAAATCTGTGTTGTTACCAACTAGGGATAAGTTGGAAGTTCCTAAGATCCTCTCCTTAGGACTTTTTTGAAAGATAGTTCAAAAAATTTGTTTATGTTTGTTAATATTTTTTATTTGGCTGCACTGGGTCCTAGTTGTGACACAAAGAATCTTCAATCTTTGTTGCAGCATGTTGTGGAATATGGGATCTAATTTCCTGACCAGGAATTGAAACTGGGCCTCATTAGGAGTGTGGAGTCTTAGCCACTGGACCACCAGGGAAGTCCCCACCCCGGCTTAGCTTGTTTAATTTTCTAAAGGGGCTCACAGAACTCAAAGGAACATTTATTCATGTTTACCAGTATATCATAAAGGGTATTGTAAAGGATCTAGATGAAGAGGTTCATAGGGCAAGGTTCAGAATGGTCCCCAGCATAGGAGCTTTTGTCCCCATGGAGTTTGGTGTGCAACATCCTCCAGGCACATGGATGACCTCTGGTTCATCCACCTGGAAGCTCTGTGAATCCAATTTTTTTTTTAATAAAGCCTTGTTATAAAAAAACAACAGGCTCCAAATGCAGTCACTTGTGCTAAGCCCTATGTCAGCAAACCAAGACCACATTTCTAGCCTGGTGGCAGTCTCAGCCTCTACCAGCAATGCAGTCTTACCAAGTCAGTCTGGGATTTTCTGGTTAGCAGTAGTGAAGTAATTCTCCTGATAGACCCTTCATCACTTCCCCAAAAGATGAAGCAATCCACTTTCTTAACTCTCAAGGTCCAGAATCAATGCAGATGGTGACTGCAGCCATGAAATTAAAAGATGCTTGCTTCTTGGAAGAAAAGCTATGACCAACCTAGACAGCATATTAAAAAGCAGAGACATAACTTTATCAGCAAAGGTCTGTCTAGTCAAAGCTATGGTTTTTCCAGTAGTCATGTATGGATGTGAGAGTTGAACTATAAAGAAAGCTGAGTGCTGAAGAATTAATGCTTTTGAACTGTGGTGTGGGGACTCTTGAGAGTCCCTTGGACAGCAAGGAGATCCAACCAGTCCATCCTAAAGGAAATCAACCCTGAATATTCCTTGGTTGGATTGATGCTGAAGCTGAAACTCCAATATTTTGGCCACCTGATATGAAGAACTGACTTATTGGAAAAGACCCTGGTGCTGGGAAAGATTGAAGGCAGGAGAGAAGGGGATGACAGAGGATGAGATGGTTGGATGGCATCACAAACTTGATGGACATGGGTTTGAGCAAGCTACAGGAGTTGGTGATGGGCAGGAAGGCGAGGCGTGCTGCAGTCCATGGGGTTGCAAAGAGTCGGGCACGACTGAGCGACTGAACTGAACTGAATAAAGGTTTCTGTTTTGTATGGCTCCTTGGTGTGCTCAGTCACATCTGACTCTTTGCGACCCTAATGAACTGTAGCCCACCAGGCTCCTCTGTCCATGGGCTTCTCCAGGCAAGAATGCTAGAATGGGTTGCCATGCCCTCCTCCAGGGTATCTTCTCAACCCAGGGGTCGAACTCACGTCTCCTGCATCAGCAGGTGGGTTATTTACCACTTGCACCACCTGGGAAGCTCTCTGGGGTGGGATAGAAAATTCCACCCCTCTAATCACATGGTTGGTTCCCTGGCAACTGGCCCCCACCTTTAGGTTACCTGGGGGCATCCCCCCCAGTTAGCTCCTTAACATAACAAAGCCATCTGTATCTCAAAGGTTAAGACATTCCAAGGGTTTTGGGAGCTATGTGCCTGGAGCAATGGATGGAGATCAAATATACATATCTTATTATAAGTTATACTATCACAGAAGTTCATCTATGAATGGAATAAAAATGAGACTTGCTAGAATGTGTGTGAAGCCACTGAAGGGCTATTTCACATGGCATTTAAAGCCCAGAACAGGGCCCACTCACCCCAAGGGCCTCTCTTCAGACACACTGAGTCTGATTTGAAGGTCCCTTCTTGCTAAGTCTGTTTCCCATGGCCCCTCCTGGCTCCTGGGGCTTCATTAGGATAAAGAGCTATGGGCTTCCCAGGTACTGCAGTAGCAAAGAATCCACCTGCCAATGCAGGAGATGCAGGTTCAATCCCTGGGTCAGGAAGATTCCCTGGAGAAGGCAATGGCAACCCACTCCAGTATTCTTTCCTGGGAAATTCCATGGGCAAAGGAGTGTGGCTGGAGCCATAAAAAGTCATTCTTGACTGATAGTGGCAGAAGATGAAGAAAGGCACAGCTTTTCCTGCAGGAGAACCACAGCTGGTATATGTGAAGGGCTCTCAGAAAAAACAGACCTGATTTCTAGCATTTGCCAATTTCTGTGGTGTAAATATTCCCACCGTGGCTGATTTCCAGCCACCAATGGGATGTCACTGAGGAGTTAGTAGAGATGGTCACAAGTAGCTCTAGCCAGCCAGAAGAAGCCAGCACCAACCCACCACTGTGTGTGTGTGTGTGTGTGTGTGTGTGTGTGTGTGTGTGTTTGGGAAGAGTGGATGCATAAGAGAATGAATGAATGAACGAGAGAGACAGATACCAATTTTGCACAAGTGACAGGAAAGAACTGGAATGAATAGGATATTTTTTTATAACTGTGGTAAATAGACTTCACAAATAAAATAAGCCAGGATCAGTGTAAAAAGCACTTTAAGCAGCTTCTCCAAATTACTTTAAAAGAATCAGGCCTGTTTTGTCATAAAGGGCCATGATGACAAAGTGTACCAGCTCTACAAATTACTACCTCTGTGATCTTGGGCATGATACTTAATCTCGCTCTGTTTCCCCATCTGTAAATGACAGTGATAACACCCATCACAGGGCTAGTGTGATGAAGGGCCCTGGCAGAAGTGAAGTGAATTGAAAATGTTAGTTGCTCAGTCATGTCTCTTTGCAACCTCATGGACTGTAGCCCACCAGGCTCCTCTGTCCATTGGATTTCCCAGGCCAGAATACTGGAGTGGGTTGTCATTTCCTCATCTAGGGGATCTTCCTGACCCAGGGATCAAACCCGGGTCTCTTGCATTGCAGGAGGATTCTTTACCATCTGAGCTACCAGGGAAGCATGATGAAGGACTCTGGCAGACATGCAATGATGGTTCTTGAAATAAATTTTGAGTGAGTGTAGTGGGGGTCAGCGTGCAAGTGTGGAGTGTGGAAAGAGCATATACTGTGACACAGATAACCTCTATCCTGTTTCCATGAGCTTCCTAACTGTATGGGATACAAAAAATATAGATAAAAGTAAAATGCTCTTTTTCCCCCAAACGCCCTAATCAGTGTTTCAGTATCAAGATTCATTGGACCATTTTCATTTTCACTGTTCTTAACATTCTGGTCTAATTGATGGATTCTTTCATGAGTTGAGGCCCCTCTGAATCTCATTATACTGATGCTTCTGGGCATATTGATCCTCTTTAGGAATAAGGCAATAAATCGGCCACAGACCTAATGACCAAGCCCACTGCCAGGGGAGAGAATTCAGAAGGCAGGTTTCCTCACTGCATTGTCTGTCTTTAATTGAACTTTTATCATGAGCTTGAAAATCTGATTCAGCAGTAGCTATCAATGGCTTAAAAACATTTGCTCCCTTTGAGGTAGTAATTCCATCTCTGAGAATCAATTTCCAAGAAATAGTCTTCGATGAAAACAAAAATTTATACACAATGATAAGCATCACATTATTTATTACGAAAAAAAGGAAGCCACTCAAATGTTCAATAACAGGGGTCAAAAAAGTTTTGTTTATGAAACTATGAGAAGTGAAAGTTAAGAAAACTATGTTATCATGGGGGAAAAAACCTACAAGATGAGATTAGGTTTAAATAGGCAGCATATAGGGACTTCCTTGTTGGACTGGTGGTTAAGACTTTGCCTTCTAATGCAAGGAATATAAGTTCGAACCCTGGTTGGGGAACTGATTCCACATGCCTCAAGGCCAGAAAACCAGAACAAAACAAACAAGAAGTAATATTGTAACAAATTCAATAAAGACTTAAAAATTTTTAAATGCATGTGAATATTTTTTTAAAAAGCAGCATATAAATTATACTACAGTTATGAATATTGGAAACTTACCTATAGGGATAAAAAAGGACATGGGCCAAAATAGCAACAGTTATTTTGTTTTTATGGTTTTTGATATTTTCTTCTTAAAAGTTTTCTCTATTTATACATGTTTTTGTAACAAACACACATTACTCAAAATTAAATTTCATAATCTAAATTTTTAATAGTATATGTAAGTATACTGTGGCCTTTCTAATCAAATATAGAAGTATATTAGAAAGCAGTAACAGACTTTATTTTCTTGGGCCTCAAAATCACTGCAGACAGTGACTGCAGCTATGAAATTAAAAGATGCTTGCTTCTTGGAAGAAAAGCCATGCAAACCTAGACAGGATATTAAAAAGCAGAGACATCACTTTGCTGACAAAGATCCGTATAGTCAAAGCTATGGTTTTTCTCCTAGTCATGTATGGATGTGAGAGCTGGACCATAAAGAAGGCTGAGAACCAAAGAATTGATACTTTTGAAATGTGGTGCTGGAGAAGATTCTTGAGAGTCCCCTAGACAGCAAGGAGATCAAACCAGCCAATCCTAAAGGAAATCAACCTTGAATATTCATTGGAAGGACTGATGCTGAAGCTGAAGCTCCAATACTTTGGCCACCCAATGTGAAGAACTAACTCAATGGAAAAGACCCTGATGCTGGAAAAGATTGGAGGCAAGAGAAGGGAGCGGCACAGGATGAGATAGTTAGATAGCATTATCAGTTCAATGGACACAAATTTGAGCAAACTCTGGGAGATAGTGGAGGACAGAAGAGCCTGGTGTGCTGCAGTCCATGGGGTCACAAAGAGTCAGACATAACTTAGTAACTGAATAACAACAAGATAGCCTTTCTAACAAGGCCAGCAGCTCTATAAGAAGGAACACATATAATGTATAATGATATTTCTCATTCTTCACTTGCTGGAAATACTTAGTCTAATGTCCTATTCTACAGCATTAATGTGATCTGTACTCACTCTCCCATGGATACAACCTTGAGTTCGTTTTATGTGGCTGAGTCAGTAACTTAATGGGGCCTGGAATTTGCTTATGCACAGAAATGCAAAGAAAAGCCACTTGCATCATCTGAAAAATCGGATATAAATGCCATATCAGAGTCTATTTCTCCACCAGGATAAATTCTTCTGTGTTTCTCAAGAGTTTTAGTTCAGTCTCGTTTATCTGTTCAGGCACATTTTTGATCCAATAAGTAGCTCAGGAAGGAGTTACTCTAAATTCTATGCCTGTAAATACTATCTTCCATTCATAGGATGAGCACTGGAATGCCTCTAACTTGCTCCTAATACGACTCCCCTCCAAGCCACCCTCTACATGATAACCACGGTGATCTTTCTAGAATGTAGCTCTGGTCCTGACAGTCCTCCACCTGGCTTAAGATCTTCAGTGGCTCCCATGGGCACATCAGGTCCTCTTCCATCTTCCCTGTGAGCACACTTTCCCCTCACCCTCTAAGGACCACTCGCAGCCAGTTCTTACTATCTCCAGACACAGCATATGGGGTGTGTATGTGTGTGTGTGTGTGTGTGTGTGTGTGTGTGTGTGTGTTAGTTGCTCAGTCATGTCCAACACTTTGAGACCCATGGACTGCACATGTTTTAATAAGGAAAGACACAATGAGGAAAGTTGCTGGCCAATTCACAACTTCCCCCAATCCTTTTTTCTTTTGTCATCTCCCAACCTAGAGGTTGGAAAGGTGAAAATTGGCCCTCAGGAAGGAGCGGCCATGGAACATATTTATGGGCAGACTTGGCCAGTGAGATACAGAACAAAGTCTGCTGGAGCCACCTAGGAAAGGTTTACCTTCCCCTTCCCTCTTGGGACACAGATGTGAAGCCTGAAGCTGGGGCAGCCCTGTTGTGACCATGAGGCACTTATCACCACGAAGAAACACCAACAAGCTGCAGACAGTGGATCCGAAGGAGGGAAAGCAGCTGAGTGGTTGCTGGTATCACTGAGATGCCAGACCAGCCTCCAGACCATGCAGCTCTGACTCCTTGAAGAGTGATTAAGGGGTTCTATTGCTTGCCAATACATGTCTCTTATTGGACTCACTCTTTCCTTACATAGAAAATGCACACGAAATGGTAACTTCAGCTCCTGGAACGTTCTAGAAGATCAGTCCTTGTTATTCTCCTCTCCTTTCTTCCTCAGTATCCCTTTTGGGCCATATTTGCTCACCTGTCGGGAACACACTGTACCCAAAGCTGCACATTTTACTGCGAGATACCAGGCCGTGTATCTGTACACGGGATTTGACTGCCTGGGACAAAAATCAAGTTTAAGTTGATTTGGAACTTTCCAGCGAGGATCTCTTCCATCCCCAGGGATGCAGAGGTTTCCACACACAGCTGTAACCAATTATACAAGCACCGCTGGGAAGAAACCTTTCTGTTTCTCCTTGGCTGTGACTTTTTTCCTTCTTACTCTGCACTGCCTTCCTTCACGGTGACAGAGAACCTGATACACTGACAGCTCCTGAAGTTACCGTGGCACCTGTACCCAGAGAGAATGGGTCTCTGTTTCAAAATGAAAAATTCTGGAATTCTGATTGGCCTGCTTGGGGCAGGTGTCTGGCTGTGGGCCAATCAATGATGAGGAGATGGAGCGGAGCCACCTAGGTTCCCCCCGCCGCAGAGCAGATGTGGAGCAGGCTCTGTGCCCAGCTGGACCCCAGCTGCTGGGCTGGTCTCCCTCACACCACAGCTCCTGCCCACCTTCCCCAGTACAGAACTGGTCGCCCCAGGACAGTGTGAGTTACTCGAGGGCAAAAGTCAGTATTCTGTTGTTCATAAAAACTGTCTTGGTTTGAGTGCCTCCCAAAGCAGAATCTGAGACTTCTAAGTAGTGCACAGAAGTCCCTTTTCTGCTTAGAGGACGGGAGCCCATGCTTGAGGTGGGCACAAGGTGGTCTGAGGGCCTTGGAACAAGTCACTGCTGCTGAGAGCAGAGGCTCCAGGGTGTGGCATTGGGGCCCCAACACATCTGCTACACAGACAGAGAAGGGTGCAACCCCAGAGCTGCCTTTTCTTAGATGTTGGAGGGGTCCCTGGTTCAAAGCAGAACTAGCCTGACCTAAGTAAAGATTTGGCCAAACAAAAGTAGATCCAGACAACAAGGTCCTACTGTATAGCACAGGGAACTATATTCACTATCCTGTGATAAACCATCATAGAAAAGAATATGAAAAATAATATATATATATAAATATATATATAACTGAATCATTTTGCTGTATAGCGGACATTAAGGCAACATTGTAAATCAACTATACTTCCCTGGTGCCTCAGATGGTAAAGAATCTGCCAGCAATGCAGGAGACCTGGCTTCGATCCCTGGGTTGGGAAAATCCCGTGGAGAAGGGAATAGCAAGCCACTCCAGTATTCTTGCCTGGAGAATTCCATGGATGAGGGGCCTGGTGGGCTGCAATCCATGGGGTTGCAACGAGTAGGACACAACTGAGCAACTAACACTTTCACTTAACATACTTCAGTAAAAAAAATTTTTTAAGTGTATCCAGGATTTCCAGACCACCTGTGTGGTACCTACCATACCAGATGCTCCCAACATTTTTTTTTTTTTTTTTGGAAATTCTCTAATACTAGCATTCCTGTCTTTTCATCTCCATATTATAGAAGATGGGCTGAGGCTCAGAGATGTTAAGTAACTTGTCCAAAGTCACCCAACTGGAAAGTGGCAAAACAGGCATTTGAAATCAGAACTACCTTGCTCGGTGAAGACTAGATTCCTACATGGCACCTTGCTGTCCCTTGGAGAGGTTCAGTCCAAAGGGAAAGTCAGGGCCTGAGGGTCCCTGAGAAGAAGACCTCATTCACACAGCTCTGCTCAGCGAGTCTGGTTTGCAAAAGCCAGACAGAACCCCTTGGATGGAGGAGCCTGGCAGTCTACAGTCCATGCAGCCGCCAAGAGTGACATGGCTGAGAGACCTAAGATAAGAAAATAAAATTAAAATGTCCAGAAAAATATAACTGAAAAATCTCAGTGAGCTCCAAAAAAAGAAAAGAAAAGAATGACAACTGTGGGCCAGGATGCAGAAAGGTTTGTGGGTTTCAGTTCCTCTATTTCTACCTTGAGTCTTGAGGCACACGCACTGCCCCGGGGGAGGTTGCCTTATTGGGCTCTCTAGTGTTTTCTGTGGTCGCCCCAGGTCTCAGTTCGTACAGGTCATCTGGAGGTGTCCAGTCTCTGATGCCTGTAAATCATCATGAGCCAAGCAAAGACCCAGGGTGAGGCGATGCAGTCAGCTCAGAGTGCAGTGAGATGCCATGGTCATTCATCAGAGAGCCAGGGACCAGACAGATGCAAATGACGGCTAGGAAAAATGATGCCAGGGCCCGAGGGTGAGGCACAGTGAAAGGGCGACACTCGACAAAGAAACCACACTGTCACTTCTGTCATCAGGAAGCTCCCAGAAGAAGCCCCCAGAGAGAGGAGACCCCAAAATTCAACCACAAAACAGGAGAGACTCCCCGGCAGGACCCCTCCACCACAGCAGGGGTGCCAAGCATTGAGGACCACGGAGCAGAAAGCGCGCTCAGCTCTGGGTTACAATCCTTGCAAGTCTTGTGTGAAAATTCACGTGACACCACGCCGCTGACCCTGACACACAGCATGAGTCCATCCACTGGTGGTTTCTTTCTCTCCCCTCCTTCCCCAGCCATCACCGGCAGCCCCAGTTTTGTCTGAATGTTATGCTTTTGTCATCCGGACCTTTCAGCTCATCATGATACTGAGCACCCTGGGGCTCCCCCACTGGTCTTTCTCACATCCACTTGTAACCCTGCTATCAACTTTCCAAACAGAGGACACAGTGAACCACCGCCAGGGCAGTTCACATCTCCACTTTAAAACTCTCCAGCAGCACTTAGGAGAAAACAAAAACTGCCGCCCCAGCATCCAGCCTCCTGGATAGCCAGCCTCCCTGACCGCATCTCCCAACAACCCCTCCCCATGCGTGCTGCCCTCCAGGGACACTCACCTTGGACCACCCCTGGAGTCTCCACATCCTTTCTTGCCTCATGACTTACATATGCTCTTCCCCTTACTATGATGCTCTTCCCCATAGCACCCAGACGGCCTCTACTCATCCTTCAGATCTTAGCTTAATTGTTGCTTCCTCTGAAAGCTTCCCCACCTAGGGTCCCCGGTCATAGACCCTCATGTCCCTCTTCCTAGCAATGACAAGAGTTTAAATTGATTCATTTCTTGTATCAGCATTTATGTACCATTTCAGTCTGCTGTTAGTTCTGTGAGGCTAGGATGGTGGGTCTGTCTCACTCCTGGCCAGAACACCCATGCCAAGCCCAGCATCTGGCACATCAAAGGCATTTAATAGATATTTGATAGATAAAATACTTGATAAAGAAATGAATGTCACTTATCTTGGACAGATAACATGTCATCCTGGGTTAAAAAGACCTTCAAAGGAAGTTTCTATTCTTCACTTACATTTGGGTTTTAATGGTTGTGTGTGTGCTAAGTTGCTACAGTCCTGTCCAACTCTTTGCGACCCCATGGACTATAGCCCACCAGGCTCCTTTGTCCATGGGATTTTCTAAGCAAGAATACTGGAGTGGATTGCCATGCCCTTCTCCAAGGGATCTTCCTGACCCAGGGATCGAACCTGAGTTTCCTACATCTTCTGCATTGGCAGGCAGGTCCTTGACCCCTAGCACCACCTGGGTTAGTCATCTTTTTTTTTCAGAGAAAGAGATAAGGTGAAACAAAAAGAATTTTGGACCTTTTACTGACAAGAAACACCAATGTTTCTCTCCCCTTTAAGAAATGATCTAACAGGGACTTCCCTGGAGGTCCAGTGGTTAAGACTTCACCTTCCAATACAGGAGGCGCGGGTTCCATCCCTGGTAGTGATATCAAGATCCCACATGCTTCACAGCCAAAAATCCAAAACACAAAACAGAATCAATATTGTAACAAATTCAATAAAGATTTTAAAAATGGTCCACATCAAAAGAAATGATCTAATAGTCATATGGTCATCATCACACAGTATTCAGGGTGTGCAGTGTGGAGAGCTGGATTCTGGTTATCACACGCCCCACCAGGACGGAGCACTGCCCTCGTCTCCTACGTCACAGATGAAGAAAGGGAGTCATGGATGCTGAATGCCTCGCCCAAGGTGACCCACCTAGAAGTCAGTGTTTCTGGAGGTCAAACCTGGGCAGTTTAGGTCCTGAACCACAGTCCCAACCATTCACATCACCACCTTTGGAGGGAGAAAACCCGCCCCATCTCAGCACAGCTAAGTCTTTGCCAGCAGTCAAGTTAATCAGTCATGATCTTGTCTCCTGCTCCATGTTGGGTTCCCACACTCTGCGGCCGCACAGACAAGGGGAGTCAGGGCCGGGCCTGGGCTGGATGCAGCACGTGATCTCAGAAGGAAGCTTTCAGAGGAAGGCAAGAGCGACTCCCAGCTTAGTTGCTGTCTGGTGAATCGACTCTCCCTGGGGCCACCTCTCAAAGGCACTTTAGGGAACCTGATCGCCTATGTGGCCCTTCTGAATTTAGTTTCTTTTGCAGGCAACTCCAGAAGTTTATGCCTGGTGGAGTGGGCCACAGTGGAGGTCACCTGAATCCAGACTTCTAGTCAACACTGCCTGGGAGATGGCAGAAGTGTCAATCCCTGGACCCCTCCTAAACCAAGCAGAGGGAGCCTCCTGGCCTGAAGACCAGGCATCAGGGTCATTTAAAGCTTCTCTGGGCATTTATTAATGGTCCAGTCCACACTCCTCTCCAGGCAGATGGAGAGACTGCAGCCTGGAAATGCCGAGGGCTCACTCAAGGGTTCACAGGGGCTGGTGGTTTTCAAACACAACTTGTTAATGCAGCTTCTGTTAGGACAGATATGAGCCTGTGTCTCCTCTGGTGAGCTGCAGGGTGGGCAGATGTGGGCCCTCAGGGCTCCCCATTCTCATTCAGGGTCCCTCAGCTGTGCCTTTTCTAAAGTTGGAGGTGCTGCCACTGACTCTGGGGCCTGTTTTAAGTTCAGAGGAGGCCCCAGCTCTTCAAGTTGGCAAATATGGTGTGCAGTTTCAGTGGACACTGAAGCTCAGGAAGGTTCTGGAAGTCTGGCTGGACTAGCTGGGGATAACATGTCTGCCCACTCACTCCTCACAAGCTGTGGACTGAGGCAGATGTAGACGGGGGTGGAGGTAGCGGGTACAGCCCTTTCTGGGGAGACTCATATGCCTCATTGCCTCCCGCAGCCCTACTGACCCTTTGCAGGTAAGCTGGTTCAGGACGTGCCCCAGAAGCGCAGATGGTGAGGATGGCCACTCCGCTTTCAAGAGCCTCCTCTGTATCTTTCCTGAAACCTGGGAAAATGGACATGGTGTTGAGTAGGAGCCCCTTTGCAGGGTTTGCTGCTGTGAGCAACAGGAGTCACAGCTTGACCAGTGGGTTCTGGAAGGACCACAACAGACAAAATCGCTGCTGAAATGAAGTTGGGCAGAGATGGAGTGCTCACGCTCTGAGCTTCAAGCAAGGCACACTTTATGAGATGCTCTATCTGGATCAACTCCGAATCAGGGCTTTCTCAGGGCCTCGTCATCACGATGCGCTGCACAGTCACTAGGAGCTCAGTCACAGAGCCAGACTACAGGGTCCAAATCCCACCTCTGCTCTCACAGCTCTGTGATCACGGGCAAGCCGGTTAACCTGTGTTTCCACGTCTATGAAGAGGTATGAGAATAATATACACTCTTCACAGCCTTGGTTGTGATGGAGTGAGTGCACATGCAAAGTACTTTTAACACGGCCTGGAGCATTATAAGCACTTATGTGTTAGCTGCTGTCTTAGTCCATGCCTGCTGGGATTAAAAGTACCATCGACTGGGTGGCTTACCTACCACAGAACTGTAACTCCTCATAGTCCTGGGAGCTGGAGGGCCAGATCAGGGTGAGAACCCTCTTCCAGCCTGCAGACTGCCAACTTTTCTCTGTGTCCTCACAGGGCAGACAGGGTGAGGGAGCTCTCTGGGGTCTCTTTTATCAGGGCACTAATCCCACTCATGCAGGCCCCATCCTCCTGATCTAAGTAACTCCCAAAGGCCCCACTTCCTCATACCATCACCCTGGGGGTTAGGGCTTCAACATAGGAATTTGCGGGAATACAAACACTCGGTCCGTAACAGTTATGAATATTGTTCAGCTTATGTGATGAGGGCAGGAGAATAAAGAGCCAGTTTGAGTTTTAATTGCAAGTACTAGGATGAGATAGTTGGATGGCATCATCCACTCAATGGATATGAGTTTGAGCAAGCTCCGGGAGATAGTGAAGAACAGGGGAGCCTCGCATGGTACAGTCCATGGAGTTGCAGAGTCAGACATAATTGAGCGACTGAACAGCAACAGCATGATGGTAGAGCAAAAGTAAATGACTTTGTTCTGATCAGCAAGAAAGATGTGATGCTAGTTCTGCAGGTGACTAAAAATTGATCCCCTTGAGCAAAGAAGCTGAACCCCTAGGAAGCCTCGGTTTGTGCCCCATGACCACAAGTGACCCTTAGATCACAGGTCAGGGAAACCGTGAGGTGTGACTCACTGATTTGACTAATGCCTCTAGACCTGGGTGAGCTGTGGGGGTGGGGGTCAGAAAGGACCCTGTCCATCCATTTCTGGGCTCCTGTATCTTGAGGGGATCCCAGGAGAAGAGAAGGGTCCCCGTGGGGATGTGAGGTTGCTTGCTGTAGAGTAGGTGATGGAGCCCCTTCCAGTCTCCTGTTGTTTCCCTTTGGTAAGTGTTCTGCATTGTTCATCACTGCCTGGGTGAGGGGATTCTCTGGGGGCTCAGAGAGAAGCCAGAGACTCATCCCAGTTGCGTGGTTGGCTGGGGAAATACTATATGACTCCTGTAGACAAATGAGCCTGAGCCCTGGGACAAATGCCATCTGGGAAACATACATGCATGCGTGTCTATGTAATGCACATGGTGGCATGTCTCTGTGCACAGACAGTGAGAGAGATGAATGACATAAGACGGTTCTGATAAAGTGAGGAATGTGGGCTAGAGGCGGCTTCCAGCTGATGGAAGCCACTGAAGCCTTCGAGGAAGAATTTGCTTCTGAAGCAGCATCCCAGGGCAGCAGGGTTTAGGTATGGACGAAGCCGTGAGAAAGACACGGGGTGGGGAAAGGTAGCATGTGTCTTGAGAGGAGCCAGAGGGTTGGGTGCGTTGGCAGGTGGGGTTGGAGTGAGAGGAGGGGGAGCGAGAACCGGAGAGGGTGGCAAAGACTACCAATGCCGAGTTTAGGGGTTTGGACTTTTCCCTGCAGATGACGGTGAGAGATTCGAGAAGTATTTTTATACATGGCAGTGATATAAAAAGTGCTGCTCTTTGAAAAAAAAAGAGCAGTCTGTTGTGTGGTGCGGGGTGGGGGTGAGAAAATGGGGGCGGGGGAGCTGGTCTGAGGGTGCAAGCAGAGGGCTGGTGATGGAAGGTGGAGAACTCAGCTCCTCCATTAGACACAAAAGGCAACAGAGCAGCTTTCTGATCCCACTTGGATGTCCCTGCAGGAACCAGTAACTAGAGCAGCCACAGCCCAGAGCTTGGCCACCAGCTCTCTAGTTTCTGCCGAGGGGGCGGGGAGTGATGGGAACTCAGAGAAAACACAAATGGAAAGATCTCAGAGTGGCAGCCCAGCTCAGACTGCAGCATTGTTAAAAGAGATATGAATAACCTTGTGGGTTGGGGTAGTGCACGCTTGGTCCCTGACTGCTCAGAGACCAGCTTTTATCAAGTTGGTTCAACTTGACACTCATCCACCCACAGCTTCCAGTCCTGTGCTGGGTGTTGGGGAAATGCAGAGGACAAGACAAAGTCCTTGGCCTCAAGGAGCTTGTACTTGGGGGGACAGGGTGTGGGGCGAGCCTCTAAAAGGGCTGGCCCTGCGTGTGACGGGTGACCCCATAGAGGACATCAGAGGAGGAGGTTCTGACTTACTGCTTTCCTGTCTCAAGTGTGGACTGTCAGCACTTTGGGGGCAGGAACAGGGCTGCCCCCTCAACGCCTGCCGCCCTGGTTGCCCCGGGTGCAGGGTAGACACATTGTATGTTTATGAACGGAGGGATGGATGCACAAGGAGCTGAAGGCATAGAGGGACCCAGGGAGTTTGCTGGCCTGCAGCCTCCACGAATCTGCCTGCGATGCAGGAGGCCCGGGTTTGATCCCTGGGTTGGGAAGATCCCCTGGAGAAGGGAATGGCTACCCACTCCATATTCTTGCCTGGAGAATGCTATGGACAGAGGAGCCTGGTGGGCTACAGTCCATGGGGTCGCAAAGAGTCGGACATGACTGTGCGACTTTCACTTTTCAGCCTCCAAGCTCCAAGTAACTCATCACTCACAGTCTCTTAACTGGTTATGTTTTCTGAGTCTCTCAAAGACCCTCTGAAGGCAGGAGGATGGAGCTTCATCTCACACCATGCCTCCCTCTTGACTGCCCTAAATTTTAATTAGTCATAATCATTATAAACGTGTTTATAGCACTTCAGCATTTCCAAACCACTTCCTGCACATTATCTCCCCGGGATCTCACGCAACTGCGTTAAGGCAGGAAGATGATCAGGGCATCTGTGACTCTCCCTGTCACATGAGGGAAGGGAACCGATGTCTTCCATGTGCCCTCGGGTGCTGCTTGCCTTCCACATGCTCTCATTATCCTTACTTTTACACATGTAGTTTATTTAATTATCTCTGCAACAAGGCCAGGCCATTATTATTCCCGTTTTACAGACGTGAAACTCATATGCAGGGAAGTCAAGCAAGGCGCCCAAGGGAGCACAGCAAGTGAGCTGAGATTCAAACTTGGTTCTGTCTGATTCCAAGTCTAGTCATAATGACAACAAAAGTGATACGTACGGTTATGGTGATGACGGTGGTGATGGGCACTTATTGAGCGTTAACTCTGTGCCAAGCACTGAGCCTGGCATTTGCATATTTTATTAAATGAATACTCACTGAGTACTAATTAATTAATTTAATACTCAATACTAATTTAGTACTCCTGACAATCCCCTAGGGTCGCTGCTGTTATTATCCACTGTGTTGTTTCACTGGGCCAGTTGCATTGGGGAGTGTGTATTTCAGAGAAGGTGATAAGGGGCTGTTACCTGACGCTTCACAGGCATTAAGTAACTCCAGGTTTAACGCTTTGCACAACCAGTTTAGGGCTCAGTATATAGCATGGCGACAATGTGTACAAAATAGAAATGAACCAGACAGTGGGGGATTTCCTTCCGAGATGCATAAATGAACTACACCTCTAGACTTAATACTATTCGAATTTTATTTTCACTGTGTGGCTTCCCAGGTGGCAGAGTGGTGAAGAACCCACCTGCCAACACAGGAGATGCAAGAGACAAGGGTTCAGTCCCTGGGTGGGAAAGACCCCCTGGAGTAGGAAATGGCAAACTGTTCCAGTATCCTTGCCTAGAGAATTCCATAGACAGAGGAGCCTGGCGGGCTACAGTCCATGGGATCCCAGAGCCGAACACGACCGAGCACGCACATGCTTATTCTCACAGACTCTAAAAAGGAAGACTTCATCTCTGAAGAATGAAATTTTTTCGAAGAATTCAAGGTCTTTCAAAATGGACTAGCCATCTTGGGTAACAGTGAGCTCCCCGATGCATTACAGGAAGACAAGAAGCCCCCCTTTGGATCTGCTTGAGCTTCAGTTGCTGTGGGGCATCAGGGCGGGACTAGGAAGGAGGCTGTGAAGGAACAGGAGGATTGTAAGATCTGGAAGGAGGTCTGTCTGGGCTGGCGCCAGACACCAGGCCACGGACAAGACCCCGGGGAAAAGGGCATCTCGAGGCAGTAAGGGCGAGTCCATGAAGAGGCCTGGGGACTGCACTCGCAGGAGGGGGAGCGGCAGAAGGCGGGGGTCTGGGCCCCAGGAGAGCACTCTGAACAGCAGCTCCTGGACAAGTGGGGTGAAAGGTCAAGTTCACAGGACCAGGAGGTGGTCTCGGGGCTGCCCAGGTGGAGACCTGCTGGGGGGGAAACCCATGTCTGAGGAGTGGGGCGGGGAGCACTGTGGGGAGCGGGCGGAGTGATGGAGACTGGGAAGCCTGACAGAGGAGACGGGTGGGAGCCTGCATAGTCTCTTGCCTATGTGGTTTGTGTTTAGCCTGAGACAAAGGAAACAGGGGTTTGGGAATGCTTAAAGGGAACGGCTGATTCTAAGAGAAGGCGCGGGGGAGGGGGGCAGAAGTGGCCGAGAGGGAGCCCCCTTCCTCTGGAGCTGAAAGAAAATGAGCTACATTAGGGATGGGGTGTTGATGACCTTCAAGACCCAAGGTCTCATGATGGGCTTCCCTGGTGGCTCAGTGGTAAAGAATCCACCCGTCAATACAGGAGACGAGAGTTCGATCCCTGAGTCTGGAAGATCCTCTGGAGAAGGAAATGGCAACCCACTCCAGTATTCTTGCCTGGAAAATCCCATGGACAGAGGAGCCTGGCAGGCTACAGTCCATGGAGTCGCAAAGAATCGGACATGACTTGGTGACTAAAAACAAATTCCAGGCAAAGGGGGACCTGGTGAGCACAGAGGCATGTGTTGGAAATGGTGACCATTCCTTCTGTAGCCTGAGAACTATAACATAAACCAGCTCAAGCTTGACCCAAGGCCACAGGGCCTGGCAGGCCGATGGTCACTCCGTCGGGTGGCACCAAAGGAGGTTCTGGAAGGAGTGAGCCATCCTGGAGGCAGCCAGTCTGTCACTGGAAACACTGACAGAAGGGTGGCTGCATCAAACAGACGGGTCCCTCTCTTAGGCATCCCCAAATTGGGTTTCTATGGCAACCCGCCTCTGACCTGCATATCCCACAGTCGTTCAGTTTCAGCAGAGCCCTTGCTGAGCGTGCACCCAGCCATCTCTGAGACTAGGAGGTGTGGTCCTGGCCCAGGGCAGCCATGGTCTTGTCAGGGAGGCTAAGAAAGACAGACACCCACCAGCATTTAGGGTAAGGACAGCTCAGGACTCCTCTTCAGGAACCAGGGATGGCTTCTGGAGGTGGCAACACCTCCTGAAAGTTGAAAGGAAGCTGGAGCTAGTGAGGCAGAGGAAGCTGGGGCTTGGGGGCGCTGGGAAGAGTGGCAATCTCGGGGAAAGTTCTCAGCAATGTAGAGAAAGAATGAAGAGAGACAAGGACGATTTCAAGGCAGAAGTACCCACGGGCAGATGGTGATGCTGTGGTGAGGTGAATCCCAAGGAAACTTTATCATATGTGTATATGTTTGTCAGGTTTGCATTTTCATAAGGAAGATGTATTAATTTGGTAACTTGAATAATCATAATAGTCAAAAAAGGGAATAATCCAAAATGTCCATCACCTGATGAATGGATAAACAAAGGATGGCATATCCACACAGAGGATTATTACTCAGCCACAAAAAGGAATGAAGTGTTGATGCTACAATGTGGATGAACCTTGAAACCACTTTGCTGAGTGAAGAAGCCAGACAGAAAAGGCCAAATATGCTAGGAGTCCATTTATATGAAATGTCCAGGAGAGGTAAATCCATAGAGACAGAAAGTAGGTGAGTGGCTGCCAGGAGCTAGTGGGGAGGAGGGAATGGGGATCGTCTGCTAACTGGGTATGGAGTTTGTTTCTTGGTTCCTGAAAATGTTCTGAAATTAGAGTGGTGCTGGCGGCAAAACACTGGGAATGCACTAAAACCCCCTGAATTGTAAATGATTTAATTAAATTGAATGATTTAATTGACCAAATTGTAAATCGTTAAAAATGATTAGAATCATGAATTTTACATTATTTGTGTGTATGCTAAGTCACTTCAGTCGTATCTGACTCTTTGCAGTCCTATAGACCGTACCTGCCAGGCTCCTCTGTCCATGGGACTCTGCAGGCAAGAATACTGGAGTGGGTTGCCATGCCCACCCCAGGGGATCTTCCCTACCCAAGGATCGAACCCACATCTCTTACATCTCCTACTTTGGTGGGTGGATTCTTTACCACTAGCACCACCTGGGAGGTTATTTACCTCCATTAAAAAAAATAATAGATGACCCAGCAGAGCACTTGTACCCGTAGACTTGGAGACCACATTTCTGAGCCAGAGGAAGAACTAAGATGATTGAAATAAACCAGTTCATAAGTAGAAAATGCCACACACTCACCCACCCCCATGACCATTCATTCTTCAGGCTTGCTGTTTCCCACCCGTCCAGGCCACCTGCCCGCTGGCCTTAGGGAGAACCACAGTGCCTCCATTGCCCCTTCACGTTCATTCATTCATTTATCCATTCATTCAATAAGGATTTTATGGGCGCTTTCTTTGTGTCCACATTTCAGGTAAAATGCATGGAGGTCCTGCCCTCTTGGGTCACTGCTGTGGAGGGGAAGACAGCCCAGGAGCAGGTGCACGTGGTCAATGGCCATGAGCGCTGTGAACCACCCAGGAGGGTCAGGGGTGGGGAGAGGACTGGTGTGCAGTGTTGTCTGCAGCCAGCGGCACATCAAAGCCAACTGGTGCACTGGGAAGGCCCAGAGGGATGGGATGGAGAGGGAGGTGGGAGGGGGGATCGGGATGGGGAACACATGTAAATCCACGGCTGACTCATGTCAACGTATGGCAAAAACCACTACAGTATTGTGAAGTAATTAGCCTCCAACTAATAAAAATAAATGGGAAAAAAAAAAAAGCCAAAGGATGGGTCATCCACAGGTGACCTGGTATCAGAGGCTCCAAAGCAGTTCTCACGGCAGCAGATGACTTGGCCGCATGTGTCTAGGACCACCATCGGGCCCCCTGGCCTCCAGGGTGGAAGTCCCCTAGACCCTGCCGCCTTCTCCCGCCCATCACTGAGCACCGACTACTCCCCCGACAGACACATTCAACTCCTCCCCATCCTTCTGGCCTCGGACCCTTGTCCCTTTTGTTCCCGCTGCTTAGAACCTTCCTTCTTTCCACCCCTGTCCTCTGCCTGGTAACTTTTCCAGTCTTCATGTTTCTGCTCAGATGTGGCCTCCTCCAGGAAGCCTCCCTTAACTGCACTGCCCATTCGAGGTCAGGCACCTCCTCTGGCTCTCAGCACCGACCACACAGCGTCGCCATTGTCTGATTCCAGTTGTGTGTCCCTCAGTGGACCCTGAGCTCTGCCAGAACCAGAATCCTGCCTGCAGCTCTGTGTCCCAGTTCCACCTTGGTGGAGAGCTCTGCAACTATGGAGCTGCCATTAACACACGGAGCTTGCAATATGAAGGCACATAAAGTTTATAGCCTTCTATAAACATTAAATGTTCATAGTACACCTGATAATTTAATTGAGATGGAGCGCGTTAAGTCAAACGTAGAAATAAAAATCTTTCACAGAATTGCCCTGAACAATGTATCTTAATTCATATATTCTATTCAGTGAGTGTCCACCAGACGCAGACTCCTGGAATACAAACCGCAAAATATTGGCTCTTACAAGGTCAGGGGCGAAAACAAGAAACAGTAAATAAAGCTCTTTGGCGGGTGGGCTGGCTCTCTCTCGCTCTCTCCCCGTAGACACACACGCTCGCACACACACACACACACACACATATATATATGTATATATATATACACACACACACACGCGCATGCGCGCACATGCTCACACTCAGCTTACCTCAGACAGTGGCAGCCAAGTCCTCTGTCACCAGGGGTTGCGTGGAGCCGATGATGAAGTACCTTTGTTTGCTCTGACCGGAAGCAGCCGGCAGGTCCGCAGGGACAGGACGGGAACAGAGGAGGCAAGATTCTCCATGAGCTTCTGGAGGAAGAGGGGTGGGTACTGCATGAGCTGGAGGCACAAACACCCCACACCTCCTAGAATAAAACATCTCTCCCGGGCCAGGAGCTGTTCTTACTGCGGAGGACACTTCATGTCACTTCCAAGGGGAGAGTGACTTCTGATGCTATACGGACAATTCCTAAGAGGGACACCTCCAAATTAATATTGAAATGCTTTTTAAAATCTGTTTTTCACCCACTATAGAATTTTTATGTACACCTTAAAACTATCTGGGGAAATAGTTTAAAAACCAAAGATATTTTTTATGTGCATCTTAATACTATTTGGGGAAATAGTTTAAAAACCAAAGACATTTGCAGAAATAAATAAAAGTAAAAAAATAAGTCAGTGTCCCAGAGAATACATTTGTGTGTGTTTTCAATGGAATCAAGATTATAAAATTTCACAAGTGTTCTGATCTTGTATTATAAGAGTTCCTCAAAGCACCATATTTGTAGTAGCCATTGTGAACTGCTGCATAATCTGCCAGTTTATCGTTGTATACCCACCTCCTAACCCTGCCCTTGGTACACAGTAGGCACTCAGTAAGTATGTGTTGCATGAATGCTAAATGACCCATGTTTCATTGACGGGATATATTGCCATTTACTTAACCATTTCCTGCAGCTGGACATTGCGGTTGTTCCTAATAATTTGCTATTATAATCATACTGTGATAAATTGTGCAACTAGTTATATCTGTGTCTCAATGATCAACCAGAAAATCCCCTCAAAAGATTTTACCCAGGTGAAGGATGTGAACAGTTTTCAGCTTACAGGCTCATCTGCCAACAGACTTTTTTTTTTTTCAGGCCAATATCTGCCTTACTTTAAAGGCTGGAAGCTGGGTAAATATTCCTTTATCCCAAACCCAACACCAAGGCAGCTAGAATTTACATTTTGTTTTGCAAAAGCATGCACGTTCTCCTTTAGGAATAACATTACACTTTCTTGACTTGAATTCAGATATGAAATATATACTTTTGAGAAACCCAAGAGAACTGACTCTGATATGAATTGTATTTTAATAACAGTGACTTGCATCAGAAGCCAAAGGACAGAAGGGAAGGAGAGGGGAAATTTACAATTTACTCCTTATAAACAGAAAAAAACCCATAAGTGAGAAACTCAGGGAAATGAATCATCTGTGCCTTAAGACTGTCTTGAGTAAATACAGTTGGCGGCAAGCTCGAAGCTGCCTGGAGCTCTGCTTGAGTCAAACCCAAAGTCTCCATCAGTAGAGACCACCATAAATTGAGGGAGAATTAAAAGTTCAAGAGCCTGATCTGATTACCTAATTCTGCTACCATCTAACAAAGAGTCGAAGCGGAGAAGGCAATGGCACCGCACTCCAGTACTCTTGCCTGGAAAATCCCATGGACGGAGGAGCCTGGTGGGCTGCAGTCCATGGGGTCACGAAGAGTCGGACAGGACTGAGCGGCTTCACTTTCACTTTTCACTTTCATGCATTGGAGAAGGAAATGGCAACCTACTCCAGTGTTCTTGCCTGGAGAATCCCAGGGATGGCGGAGCCCGGTGGGCTGCCGTCTATGGGGTCGCACAGAGTCGGACACGACTGAAGCGACTTAGCAGCAGCAGCAGCAGCAGCAAGAGCTGAAGACGCTAGGTCATTAAGGGCTCTTATGACAATAAGCAGCTTTAAATACCTGCCACCCCTTAGCAGTCCATGGGGTCGCAAGAGTCGGACACAACTTGGTGACTAAACCACCACCACCACCCCTTAGCAAGTGAACTTTATTGGGCACTAACCAGAGGAGTGAAGTTTCAGATGGTTTTTACACGATAGGTTTATAGCTTCGTGAATGTGTATGGCCTTTAACTTCTGCTCCCGTGTTTACAGGACTCAGATGACACCTCCAGACGTGACAACCAGGTGTCATATGGAAATCGTTGGGTCCTGGCAGAGGTTGCCCATATTGTGAAAGGTGTGTTTATGTGCTCAGATGTGTCCAATTTTTCACAACCCCATGGACTGCAGCTGGCCAGACCCCTCCTGTCCATGGAATTTTCCAGTCAGGAACACAGGAGCAGGTTGCCATTTCCTACTCCAGGATCGTAAGGGGGTACAGGACTGAAAATCGGGGGGCCTGGGCTCCAGATGCTGTGACCACTCTAACACTGACGTGCTTCGGGGCCTTGTTCAAGGTGCTGCCTCTCCCTGGCTTCAGATTCATCCTTCTTCCAGTAAGGAGCTTAGGTCAGATGGTCTCTGTGTGCCTTCCACTTCTTCGAAAATATCAACTAGAGATAAAAGTCACTACGTACATGTTTACTATATGCCAGAGTCTCAAACACTCTATGGGGCCAACCCTTGACACCTCAAGCTCCTCTTTCTGTCATCTCAGACTGACTCTGGTTTCAAGTGTTGACTCAAACCATCTTCAAACTCCTCTGAGCTTTTTTTTTCCCCCTTCAATTGGCCACTTCATAAGGTTGCCAGGAGAGTCAAAACACTGAGGTTTCATAAACTTTGAAATGGAGAAGGAAGTGGCAACCCACTCCAGTAATCTTGCCTGGAGAATCCCATGGACAGAGGAACCTAGGGGGCTACAGTCCATGGGGTCACAAAGAGTCAGACACGACTGAACAACTAACACCACACTACTAAACTTTGAAATACTAGACAATTTTGACAATTTAAATCAGAGCATATCTGAGTGGCTCCTCCCCAGTATCACATCGGGGGGACAGATGGGGGAGCTTTGTAATGGGGTGCATGGAGAAAGAGCCTCCCAAGCCTCACGCACCTGGAGAGGTCAGATTGCTCCTCTAAAGCCTGGGTCACCCCTTTAGTAGGGGTACAATCAGCTCCAACATCTGTCTCCCTTAGGAGCACATGAGTCCCTGAGGGCAAGGACCACTTTTAGATTCAATTCTGCCATCCACTTTACTGGGACCAGGCATGGGAGCTCAGTTGCTCAGTCGTGTCGACTCTGATAATTTCTGGACTGCAGCCAGCCAGGCTCCTCTGTCTGTGGGATTTTTCAGGCAAGATCACTGGAGAGGGTTGCCATTTCCTCCTTTAGGGAATCTTCCCCACCCAAGGATGGAACCCAAGTTTCCTGAGTCTCCTCTGCATGGCAGGGGGATTCTTTATCCACTGGGCCATCAAGGAAGCCGGGTATGGAAGATACTCCAGAAAATGTTCAAAGGCATAGGTGGAAGGAGAGAGGTGGGGAGGGGACAAAGAAGGAAAGAGGGTGGGGGACCGCCCTGGGCAGGACTGCGTCAATGCTTTGTGCTTAGGGAGTGACGGTTCAGTTCGCCTGGCACCCTTGCAATGAAGCAAGATCTGTTCTCCTGGGTCTTTTCCAAGGAGATTTGGATGAAAGCACCATGCCCGGATTTCACAGGTCACTGGAATCCATCTCTGTCAGGCCCAGCTGAAAAGACACTCCCAGAGTCTGGGACGGAGCTGGAAATACCCCACATAGAGCCCCCCGGGGCCTCACCATCCAGACACTTGGCTGTGTGTTCCCATGACCCTGGTGGTTTGTATCCAGGGCAAAACAGGGGCGGTTCTTAGGGGGTCTGAACAGCGCCAGGAGGAAGCACATTTGGTCTCTTGAGTAAAGGAACACACTCTCATGTCGGTGAAGATTTTCACTGTCAATCTCCCAATGGGGAGATGGAAATGACTGATCAGGATTCTCACTTCACGGAGGAGAAAAAAAGGCTTAGGAAAAAAGGGCTATTTTCCTTGAGGTTATGCAGCTCTTAAAGGCCAAACAGAACTAAAAACCTACTCTTTTTGACCCTGAACCCACTCTCCAAACACTCTGATTTGCCTTTGCCCTTATTCTCTCCATCCTGCTAACACAGAAGCCCTCCCCCGCTCCTGGGCTGACCCTGGTCCACTCTTTCTACTGGAGGATTCATTGGGTCCACCTCCTTCAGGAAGTCTTCTCTGAGTACGCATGCCAGCTCCCCACATCCACCCGCCCTGTCCAGACCCAGATGTCTTCCTCTGGGCTTTAACACAGACTTCATCACCTGTGTTGTCCTTGGCTTCGATGCCATCTGCTCCCTCTGTTCACTTATTTATGAAAATGTACAGAGCACCTAGAGGAAGGGAGACTGGGGCTGGGAAGTGAGTCCAGTGGTGCAAGGCCACCCAGAAGGTGGATGAGGAGCCATGGGAATGGATGTTCATTCAGCGAATTTAGAGAGAGTTGCCACGTTGACTCCCAAATGCTCAGCTCTTTCTAACATCTGCCTCTTTATGGGGCCGCATTTCTGCACAATATTTGGACATTAGCCTATCCTCCTGGTCAGGATGGCAGGTGTAACTCAGTAACCTGCCAGGTGTTAGCCCACCGGCCACCTGTTCACACAAGCACCTGCGTGCCTGCAGGACTTGGCTAAACGCTCCATAGAGCAGAGAGAGTATCATTTCCACTCTAGCATTTTCCATCCTTGGTCCATTTACTGAGGCATGAAGTCGAGCTCCTTTAGAGAATTCAACGATTAGAAAGGTGCGTTTAACTCCCAGATCTGCCACCTGATAGAAAGTAACTCTTGGAAAAAAAAAAAAAGAAAGTAACTCTTGGGAACCTCAGTTTCCTCTGGTGCCAGATAAGAATATCACCAGTTCCTGGATTGGTATAGATGATGCATTAATGATGATATGCAGCCCAGCTCCTCCTGGCATACAGCAGGCACGCAATAAGTGGCACAATATTATTGTCTGTGTTGACTGCTATCATCTGCTTTTATAATTGTATTGATGTATTTATTATTGGCTGTGCTGGGTCTTCACTGATGCACAGGCTTTTCTCTAGTTGAGGTGAGCCGGGGTAAGAATGAGTGTGGGCTCTTCTCCAGCTGCGGTGCGCAGGCTTCTCAGTGCAGTGGCTTTATTTGTTGCAGTGCACAGGCTCAATGGTTGTGGCCCACAGGCTTAGCTGCTCCTTGGCAAGTGGGATCTTCCTGGATCAGGGATCAAACGCGTGTCTCCTGCATTGGCAAGTGCATTCTTTACCACTGAGCCGCCAGGGAAGCCCAGAGGTTACCATCCTATCTCTACCCCCACAGCTTTTGCAGATAAGTTTGCTTTTAGCAGAGGTACCCCCAAACCAGAGATTAGGAGCACTGTGATGAGAAGTCGAACACCGGAGCTTGGGTTTGCTGTGTTGATTTTGAGTGACCCAGCGAGTCCTGAGTCTTTTAGTCCTTTGGCAGCAGCTTAGTTTTCTCATCTGTAAAATGGGCATTGTGGGACCTGCCCTCCTCTCACAGAGGGCAGAGGAAGGATAGGATGCAGTGAGGTCCATGAAAACACTTTTTAAAAGGGCTTTTAAAAGCTCACTTCACAGAACACAGAGATACGCTCTTGAGGCCCCCACAAAAATCTCCGGATGGCTCCCTCCTGATTCTGGGAGAAGATCCAAATTCCCGAGGCCACCATTCACAGAACTTTGTGGGTTTCTTCTCCTCCTCCAGCCTCTTTGAATGGCACTTCCTGCCTGCCTCCTCCCACCCCCACCCCCACCCCCTCCATCAGTCGCCGGGAACTTCCCTGACCTCTACTCTCTAGACTAGCATCCATCACATCAGGCTACACTCCAATTACTTGCTCATGTGACCGGAGTCCCTGAGGGCTGGCGCTGTCTTGCTCAATCCTGTGTCCCCAACACCAGCATTCAACCAGCCCGGACTCATTAAACGTCTGCAGCAGGAAAGAAAGGGGGTGGGGGGTTGTCTCAGCAGGAGCCGTTTTCCCTCCTGTTTTACAGTGGCTTCTCCCTTCGGGGCTCAGGCACTTAAGGAAAAGGGGCTAGGGCAGCAGCAAGGTCCTCTGTGACCTGGACTCACATAGAGGACCCATTCTTAAGGCTGGCGCACAGGCAGCCCTGAGAGGCATGGAAGTCATGCCCCTTTAGGATAGAAAAAAGACAAAACACTGGATCCTGGTGACATGGCTGCAGTGGAGAGGGCTGGGAGGAGGAGAGAGGAGAGAAAAGGGGGGTTAGAGGAGGGAAGA
Organism: Cervus elaphus; assembly: GCF_910594005.1. Taxonomy (NCBI): domain Eukaryota; kingdom Metazoa; phylum Chordata; class Mammalia; order Artiodactyla; family Cervidae; genus Cervus; species Cervus elaphus. The sequence continues at coordinate 13,587,055 of NC_057820.1, forward strand.
GAGCTAGGTCCGCCTCCCTGCTTTCGTTCTTAAACTGCAGAGGTAACACAGTGTAGGGGTTGAAAGTGGACTCCAGAACCAACCCCTCACCACCTGAGCCCCTGGACAACTTATGTAACTTATGTAACCTCTCTGTGCCGAAGTCTTTGACTGTGTGGATCACAACAAACTGTGGAAAACTCTTAAAGAGATGGGAATACCAGACCACCTGACCTGCCTCTTGAGAAATCTGTATGCAGGTCAGGAAGCAACAGTTAAAACTGGACAAGGAACAACAGACTTGTTCCAAATGGGGAAAGGAGTACGTCAAGGCTGTATATTGTCACCCTGCTTATTTAACTTATATGCAGAGTACATCACGAGAAACACTGGGCTGGATGAAGCACAAGCTGGAATCAAGATTGCCGGGAGAAATATCAATAATCTCAGATACACAGATGACACCATCCTTATGGCAGAAAGCAAAGAGCTAAAGAGCCTCTTGATGAAAGTGAAAGAGGAGAGTGAAAAAGTTGGCTTAAAACTCAACATTCAGAAAACTAAGATCATGGCATCTGGTCCCATTACTTCATGGCAAATAGATGGGGAAACAGTGGAAACAGTGGCAGACTTTATTTTTGTGGGCTCCAAAATCACGGCCATGAAATTAAAAGATGCTTACTCCTTGGAAGGAAAGTTATGACCAACCTAGACAGCATATTAAAAAGCAGGGACATTACTTTGCCAACAAAGGTCCATCTAGTCAAAGCTATGGTTTTTTCAGTAGTCATGTATGGATGTGAGAGTTGGACTATAAAGAAAGCTGAGCGCTGAAGAATTGATGCTTTTGAACTGTGGTGTTGGAGAAGACTCTTGAGAGTCCCTTGGAATGCAAGGAGATGCAACCAGTCCATCCTAAAGGAAATCAGTCCTGAATATTCACTGGAAGGACTGATGCTTGAAGCTGAAACTCCAATACTTTGGCCACCTGATACGAAGAACTGACTCATTTGAAAAGACCCTGATGTTGGGAAAGACTGAAGGTGGGAGAAGGGGACGATAGAGAATGAGATGGTTGAATGGCATCACCGACTCAATGGACATGAGTTTGAGTAAACTCCGGGAGCTGGTGATGGACAGGGAGGCCTGCAGTGTTGCAGTCCATGGGGTCACAAAGAGTTGGATACAACTGAGGGACTGGACTGAACTGAACTGTGCCTCAGTTTCCTCATCTGTAAAAAGGGATAACCAAAGAAAAGTCTACAAATTACAAATGCTGGAGAGGGTGTGGAGAAAAGGGAACCCCCTTACACTGTTGGTGGGAATTTAAGTTGGTGCAGCCATCATGGAAAATAGGATGGAGGTTCCTCAAAAAACTGAAAGCAAAATTAACATATCACCTAGCAATCCCACTCCTGGGCATATGTCCAAACAAAACTCTAATTCAAAAAGGCTCATGCACCCCTATGTTCATAGCAGCACTGTTCACAACAGGCAAGACATGGAAACAATCTGAATGTCCATCGACAGATGAATGGATAAAGAAGACGTGGTACATATATATACAATGGAAGACTACTAACCCTAGCCCTCATGGAATACCACTCAGCCATAAAAAGAATGAAATAATGCCATTTGCAGCAACATGGATGAATCTAGAGATTATCATACTGAGTGAAGTAAGTCAGAAAGAGAAAGACAAATACCATAGGATACCACTTACATGTGGAATCTAAGCTGTGACACAAATGAACCTATCTATGAAGCAGAAACAGAATCACAGACACAGAACACAGACTGCTGGTTGCCGAGGCGGGGAGGGCTGAGGGAGGGTTGGAGTGGGAGGCTGGGGCCAGCGGATGTGAACTTTTACATAGAGAATGGATAAACAACAAGGTCCTACTCTAATAGCACAGAGAACTATACTCAATATCCTTTGATAAACCATAATGGAAAAGAATATTTCAAAAAGGATGTATATATATATATGTATAGCTGAAACACTTTGCTGTGTATCCGTAACTAACACAACATTGTAAATAAGCTATACTTCAATAAACAACTTTTTAAATTGAATAAACAAAGTGCAGGGATCCATGGGGTGGCTGTGAAAACCAAATGGCTAAAAAGTAATGAGTGTCTGTTCCTAGTAAGCACACAGGAAGTGTCAGCCGCTATACTTAAAAATCAGAAATCAGAAAAAAAAAAAAAATCAGAAATCATTCGAACGTTATTAATCCTTTCCACATCGCCACTGCTTTTTTTTTTTAAATCTTTCTGTCCAAATAACATCAACACAAAATTTTTGCCAAGTTTCTTTTCATGGGAAAATTCAACACAGAATTGAGCTTTTCAAACAAAAATCAATTGCTCCTCCTCCAACCCAAGAACTTTCTCAGTTCTTCGTTTCCTGCAGGAGAATGCCTCACTGCCTGGTACAGCCTCCCATGTGCTCTGTGATCTGGTCCAACCAGCCTTTGCTTCGTGACCTGCTGCTCCTCTGTGACTCCTTGCTCCAGCCACACTGATCCCTGGCATGTTCCTTTGCCCACCTGCCTCATCTCAGCCCCCAACCTCCCAAGATCTATCCTCATCTCATACATTACTTCCACAGCCAGGCTGGGAGAAGCAATGTGGATCTGGTTGGGGGAGGGGGGAGGGGTGGTCCTGAGCCATGAGATCCCAGGGCTTGGGAACACAGTTGACTTGTAAACAATGACAACTGTAGTAATAACAACAACAATGACATTTATAATAACAATACTAATGGCCAATGTTGTACATGCACATTTATGGGCCAGAGACCACAAAAGATGTCTTCCTGTATCCTGGGAAGCAGCACAATGTTGGCTTAACAGCCTGCATTTGGACCTAGACTGCTTGGGTTCAAACGTGACCCCCACTTTCTGGCTGGGCGACAGCACTATGCCTCGTGTTCCTAGCTGTGACACAGGGTTAGTGGTTGTGTGCACATATGGTTGCTGTTAGGACAGAGTGAACACATGTGAATGCTGAAAACAGTGCTTGGCACTCAAGAAGCTCTAGATTCATGATTGCTGTTACTAAAGGTGGTTACTTTTTTCCTCCCAGCAGCTCTGTAAGGGAGGCAAGGTTCGAAGTTGAGATGAATCACTCAGGGGTATGGGGGAGGATCCATGTGGGATTCGGATTTGACCTGCTGCTCAACCCCAAGTCCAGAGCTCATGTCTTCTCTGTGTTGCCAGAGTTGACTGGATTTTCCTTGCTCCCATGTTTCCACAGGATCAATTTGTGATCACCAGAACTCATTGGAAATGCAGAAGCAGACCCAGACCGACTGCCTGTTGACAAGACCCCCAGGTGGTCAGGTGCACTTTGACCCCTGAGAAGCACTGCCCCACGGAACAAGCATTCACTACCCTGTAAGGCAGTGGTCACCTTAGTTACTGCTGGGCTTGGGGCATGGAGAGCATCAAGCTGAAAAGGAAACATCTATTAACTAAACTCAGCGGGAATATCATACCCTCCAATTAATTTTCTGTTGTCCTATTCAAGCATGGTCTCCTCTGCTTAGGATCAGACTCCTGAGCAAATAGAGACACAGTGCCATGTGGTGGCCAAGGCTCTGAACTGGAGGACTAGGCTCTTAGGTGTCCAGTCTTCCAGTCTGTCCATTCAACAAATATTTCCTGAATCCAACTTTGCTCTGGGCTCTATGCCAAGTGTGAGGTTGTGAGGAAGACCAAAGAAGACTCGTCCCCCAATATGGTGGATGCTATGACTTCCACATTGCTGGATAAAGCACTGAAAGCCTCTTCTACGTAAAGGACTGAACTCACAAGCCAGTAAGGGAAATCTACATGAAAGATGGTGCCCTGGGAAGGCTGTGCTGTTCTCCGTGAATTAGGGGAAGGGGGCATAACACTTATGCAGGAAGAGTCATGCTCTGGAACTGAGATCACCATGGAAAGCAGGACCCTTGAATGACCAGTCCCTCAGCAAAAGAGTAGATCAGATGGGGAAATTCTACCTTTAGCACAAGAGACCATAAGATTTGCTTGTCTTTCTCAGTCAGAGCTGTAAGTGGGGAAAAATATCTCCCTTGAGAATATGTGACCACATGCCTCTATCTCACGGGAATGTGGGGTTGAATTCATACCATCCAAATGGTGCACAAACCTCCAGTTAGTAAATGAACAGATGAAAGGTTTCCTGAGCCAGTGAAACTCTGGTTATGATACGCCTAATATCCTAACACCCACAGGCCAGTGATATTTCTGAAATTCCTGGGCCTGGTATTGTTGAGCCTATAACAATCTTATAGCTGAAGCTGAGACACACAGGATTCTTCACACTGATAAAGTCCCACAGGCCAAGATTATAGAACACCCAAGAAAAGAATATTTTATGAGTGAGACACAAGACATAATCAGGAGAGTTAAGTTTCCTAAGAACATCAAATAATAGAACTATTGGATAGCACCATAAAGTAGATTCTAAAAATAATGTCTAACTTTTATAGAGCACTTAATATGGGTCATGTATTGCTCTAAGAGTTTTTTAAAAATATATTGACTCATTTAACCCCAAAATAATTTTAGGTGGGTAGGTATTATTATAACTTCCACTTTAAAAATGGTAACACTGAAGTATAGAAAGAGTCTGAATTCAGAGACTTCATGCTGCAGAAAAATACAGTACAATTGAAGATTCACCTGAGGAAACAATCTAGGATATTACTTAGATAGAGTTAGAAAACTTAAAAGAGAGGTCACAAGTTGAGAAAAAATAAGGTAGCCCAACAATACTACTATGAGTTCCAGAAGGAAAGAAAGGAAAGAGGATAATATTCAAATATATAATGGCAGAATTTTCCAGAAATATTGAAAAATATAAATTCACAGGTTCAAGAATTACAAGTGCCAAGTAGGATAGGTAAAATAAATATGTCTTTTAGCAGAAAAACAAAGAGAAAATCCCAAAATCAACCAAAGAGAGAGAGACAGATTACCTAAGAATGTATGGCAATTACACCAATAGCAGACGTCTTGATAGAAGCCAGAAGACAATGGAATGACATTTGTCACATTACCAAGAAGAAACAATTGAAGATCTAGAATTCTATATCCAGCTAAATGATCATTCAATAGTGAAAACAAAATAATGATATTTTTAGGCAAAAACTGAGAAAGGTAACTGCTAAAATTCCTTGCCGATAAGATGCTAGAAATCAATAGGTTCCAGGCAGAACTAACCTGAACCCAAAAGAAAAATATGAAATTCAAGAAGGAATGGTAAGCAAGAAATTGGTAAATCTAAACAAGTAATGACTATATAAAATAATAATGACTAATTTGTGATGTATATAAACAGAGTGGAAATATACTACTGGATAATATGCAAATGTAAAAAAAAATATCATAATTAAAGTCATCTGGGATTCTGTGTACAGGTGGATGATAGAGATATTAATCCAAGGATGCACAATAAAATGTTAAAGAGTACTCAAAGAGGAATAATATAATGTGTACCTGGGGTAGAATGTGGAATAAAGAAAATAGTCGGTTTTATAGAAAGCAAGAAAGGAGAAAAATAAGAATAATAGCAAAGGCAGGGTAAACAATAGGCACACAAGATGATGGAAATCAAATGTTTACATTAGTTAATGTAATAATTATAAATGGACTAAACTCTTCTTGAAAAAGATAGGGATCATCCTACTGTATTTCTAAAATAAAGCTACATGCTGTTACAACCAGAGACATACCTAAAATATAAGGACAGAGAAAGATTGACTGTTAAAAGAGTGGGAAAGTCATACCAAGCAAATATTAACCACGAAAAGAAACTCAGTGTAGCTATTTAACATTAAGCAAAATAAACTTGAAAATACAAAACAGTATTAAGGATAAAGAGGGTAACTATTTAAATGTAAAACATAGATTGATAGTATGATAGAAAAATACTAGACTTATATGTGTTGAATAATATAGCTCCAAACTATTCAAAGCAAAAATTAAGAACATTAGAAAGAAAAATTGTTACATCTACTCCATAGTTGGATGTTTAAACATATCTTCCTCAGACTTTGATAGATCAAGCATACAAAAATGCCAGTTAGGACAAATCACATTTGAAGAACACACGTAACAAACTTGATATAATGATATATATAGAAGTCTGAAACTAGTAATAACTAAATATGCTTTATTTTTAAACATACAAGGAATGTTTGCAAGAAGTAACCATAGCCCCCACAAGTAAAAAATATATTAGAAGGTTTGTGATCCATTTACTGGGTCCCCTAAACAAGCCATTTTTCTCCTTAGGCCTCAGTTTCCTCAAATGAGTTAGTTGAGCTGATTCATCCCCAAGTCTCTGATACCGGTTTTATTTTTAAACTTAATTTAGATCATCCCCAGTTTCAATACTGCTAAATATCACATGGATCAAGACAAATTCTTCTTTCTCATTGTAAAAACCTGCCAAACCCCTTTCACAATATAATGTCAGTTTTCTTCTCTCGCTCTCTCTTTTTTTTTTTTTTTTTATCATTTAAGACAAATGATGCCTCTTTCTGCCTTGGCTTCACCCTAATCTTCCCAAGTTTGCTGCTGAGACAGATGGCCCATTCATCAAGTAGCGAGCCTTCCTCTGCCTGCTCATGTTTATCTCCTTCTTCGATTTATGAAAGAAATAGGACAAATCAATCACCATGCAGCCTCTCAGTCATTGTCCAGAATCAGGCAGCATCCTCACACCATCCTGTCTCCACTGTTCTCGCCCCTTCAGTCCTTTCTCCACACTGAGTCCAAAATGGTCTTCTTTAAACACGTAAGTCATTTCCCTGCTGGAAGCTCCCCGTGGTTGCAAGGGAGCCACGAGCTCAAACACCTACAGTAGCCCGGCAGCATGCTCATTGGCTCCTTTCCCTGGCAGAGCCTGAATGAAGATTCTTTTCTTCTCAGCATCCAGACTGTGGAAAACTTGCTCTACTGTTCAAAGGCTTTCTTATTGGTTTAATTACTCCCCACCCGACCCAGCTTTAGAATCTGGCAAATATCCAGAGGAGAAAATGAACCAGGCATTTGACTCCCCCACCCCCATCTCTAATTTTGTCTCTTTGGTCCCATGAGTGAGCATCTCTCTGTCCCCAGTAGCAGCATCCACTGGACCAGACCTGGACTCCTGGTCTTGCCCCCAGGTTGCAAAAGACCCAGAGAAAAAGCGGCAGCTGGCTTGCCACAGTTCTCCCCTCTCCAGAACCTGTCTCCCTCTAGTCAGGTTGATTCAGCTGCTCCCTGAGGATTTAAATGGATAATTTTTATATTTCATACAAAACAGCCTTTCTCATTGTTCTTGGCAGGAGTGATTGTCTAATAACTCCAGGAGCTGCTAACAATTCCATCCTACTCAGGACTGCATCTCATTTTTAAATTCCAAACTTGCTGGCTTCAAACATCTACAGACAAGAGCAATGAGCTTGTGAAAGAAGTGCTGTGTCCATACCACCCAGTATGTGATCAGGGCCTCAAAAAGTGACCTTACCAAGAACTCCCACAAGATAGATTAGGGCTAGACCATTCTATTCCCTCCCATCAACTCAGGCCCCTCAAAAATCATGCACCCTGCTCTTGCTTAGTGACTGGGTAAAACCACACACCTCTGCTAGCATTAACATGCTTCTCATCAATAAAATCAACATGACTTTGCCATTGTCCTTGTTGTTGTTGAGTTGCTCAGTAGTGTCCAACTCTTCTTGACCCCATGGACTATAGCACTCCAGCCTTCCCTGTTTTCTACTATCTCCCAGAGTTTGCTCAAATTCATGTCCATTGAGTCGGTGATGTTATCTAACCATCTGACCCCTCAAAAGAAATCCTAACTCTCATCTGTAATTCACTTGGCTATTTTGCATTTTCTTCGAATCCTGCATTTCTCACTGATAGAAAGAACCCTAGTGCCCTCCTCCCAGCCCTTGGCCTGCAGTCTGGATACCACCATCTCAGTCATTTTAAGGGATCTGCAGATGCGGCTTGAATATTCCTAATATAGTGAAGTTCTCACCTCATCAGGAAGCTAATTTTGCTGTGTGGACAACAGTTATGGAAGCCAATGTGCTTGGCAAGTTACCAGAGCCTCAAGAATGTTAGCTGCTTCTGTGGAAGACTGTTGGCAAAGCTGGTCAAAAGAATCCCTCCTTCTTCCGTGTGCACACGCGTTTGCAGTATGACTCCCCACCTTGTCACATGGTTAGATGAACAGAGAGGGGCAGAAGTGATCACTGTGCATGTTCTGACCTCAGGAGACCTTGAAGCACCTGCTCTCTTGCTCTCTTTTAGTTGTTCATTCGCTTTAGTCTTTATTTTATATGGAGTATAGTTGATTTCCTCTCTCTCTCTTTTGGATGCTGCCTTGGGACCACCAAGTGCAGAAGCCTGAGCTAGCCTGCTGGAGGATAAGAGGCCGCATGGAGCAGGGATGAGCATCCTAGCTGAACAGACCAGCCTACTGCTGACTGGTCCCAACCATCAGACACGAGACCATCATCTTAGACTACCTATCCCCAGTCAAACTGTCTGATCTCCCCAGTCGAGAAGTCAGCCAAAAAACTGTAGAGCCAGTCCAAACCTCACCCATATGAATGAATAAATGAAACAGGAAAGGTTTTAATCAGCAAGATCAACACTATCTAATAAACCTTGCTTCTGCCAATTATTAAGGGTTCTGATGGTGATTTACATTAACTAGGTGCTTCCTCTATGCCAGGCTCTAAGTATTTTACTGAAGTTCTTATAATTCTAACAACCCAATGAGTTAAGGATGATCATTGCTAATGTGGAAACTGAGGCCCCAAGACCTGAGGCAATTTGCCTAAGGCTTCCTATTCAGCAGATAGAGGAGCAGAGACTCTGGTGTGCCGGCTCCAGTTCCCACATCCTCTGGCTCTGCCCACACCACTTCTCTCTTAGCCTGTAATCCTCTTACCCACCCCCTGTTTCCTCCCCATCTCATGTAACTTCCCTCTGGGACCCATATATGCAGAATGACATGGAAGGAAGGACTCAAATTTGTCTACTGAATATTCATTTAGGCAATAACATGCATCACACGTGTTGTGTGTCCAATGCTCTTCTAGAAATTAAAGATACCAGTTTCTAGAACACAGTAGACCAGACCGCTAAGAGTTTAAACACACGCACAGCACATACAACCACTCTGAGCACACTCTCTCATGGGGGTCTTCACAGCAGCCTCATTGGGTAGACATCACCTTCCCCCTCTTACAGAAGGAGCTGAGGGGAATAAGGACACTCACGCAAGGTCACCTAGGGGTTGGGACCCAGGTTGGCCCAACCTCAGACCTAAGCTTTCCCCAATTCACCCTGAGATCTTCTTCCACCCACAGCTCCTTGGGATGGATGTCCTCCGAGTCTTCTCCAAACTAAAGACTCCATTTCCCATCTTTGTCCTTCTGATGTCTTAGTTTCAGTCCCAAGAATCTCCTGTTCACTGATGTTTATTTTTAAGACTTGCTTGGGGAATTCCCCAGTGGTCCAGTGGTTAGGATTCTGTACTTGCACTGCAGGGGCCTGGGTTCGATCGCTGGTCAGGGAACAAAGATCCTGCAAGCCACACAGCATGGCCGAAAAATATAAATAAACAACAGATTGTTTAAAAAACTTAAAAAAAAAAAAGAAAAGACTTGCTTTCAGCTAAATTGTGTGCACATTTATGGAGTGCTGAGCATCTGCTAGGCACTGGGGAAGGGGCTGGCAGGGGGAATCCCAGTCCAGTTGCTTAAGGAAACTGCAGGAGAGGTGGCATCTGGTTTCAAATAATGGTGGGGCGGGTAGTGAAAGTGAAAGTCGCCCAGTCGTGTCCAACTCTTTGCTACCCCATGGACTATACAGTCCTTGGAATTATCCAGGCCAGAATACTGGAGTGGGTAGCCTTTCTCTTCTCTAGGGGATCTTCCCAACCCAGGGATCGAACCCAGGTCTCCCACATTGCAGGCAGATTCTTTACCAGCTGAGCCACAAGGGAAGCCTGGGGTGGTGTAGAGTGGGTTACAAATAGACTGAAAAGGCTTCCCTTTCTGCACACACTACCCCAGGAAGCAGCAACGATCAACACGAGACTAATCAATAATAGCGACTATTGCACCTATCTGGTTTGCTCAGACTTAAGATCAGGTGCAGAGTGGTCTGAGAACAGACCAGGGGCTTGAGGGTCTGATTGGACCCAAAAGGGAATCAGAGGAACCCACAAAGGGACCCACAGGAATCTTGCCTGTGACGGTCACCATACGACTTGGACAATAAGTCTCAGTTTCAACATCTGCAAAATGGGAGACAAAACCAATTTCTTGAGATCATTACACAAATGAAATGTAGCAACATGTATGAAAGGCCTTGAAAAATGCCCAGCATAAAGTTAGTAGCCAGTGGGACTTACAGTTTTACCAAAAATACTGAAACTATCAAATATTTAGTGAAGACTTGCTATATGCCAGGCTCTGTCCAAGTATTTTACATAATCGATTCATCCCTTCCTACAAGTAATGAAAATAAGACAGGTGCTGGGCTGCCACGTTTCACTTGAGACAACAGAGGCACAGAGGGGTTAAGTACAGTTTACCTGCAGCTAGTAAGTGGCCTGCGGTGCTGGAGAGGACTCTTGAGAGTCTCTTGAACGGCAAGTAGATAAAACCAGTCAATCCTAAAGGAAGTCAATCCTGAATACTCATTGGAAGGACTGATGCTGAAGCTGAAGCTTCAATACTTTGGCCACCTGATGCGAAGAGCCGACTCATTGGAAAAGACCCTGACTCTGGGGAAGATGGAGGGCAGGAGGAGAAGGGGGCGACAGAGGATGAGATGGTTGGATGGCATCACCAGCTCAATGGACATGAGTCTGAGCAAATTCTGGGAGATAGTGAAGGACAGGGAAGCCTGGTGTGCTGCAGTCTATGGGGTCGCAAAGAGTCAGACAGGATGGAGTGACTGAACAACAACACAGTAAGTGGCCTAAGAGGCAAGTTTCAGAATCCACTATCTTAACCAACATGCTCTCCTGCCTCTGTAAACTGTGTAAGGTTGGATGGGAGATACTAGTAAATATCATACACACAGTATGGTCTCAAGTTGAAAAAGGTCTGGCTGCATAAGAACGATCATCAAAATGTTGAAAGTGAACATCTCGTAATGGTGGGATTCCATGTGTTTGTGTGTGTGTGTTTTCCAAATTTACTCAAATAAATACATACCAATTTTTAGAAGCAAGAAAATGTTTTTTAAAACGTTATTTAAAACGTTTCCTAGTAGTTGCTATTCCAGGCTTGGTTAGGCACTGGGCATATTTGTAAGGATATTATATTACCCTGGATTTTCAGGCACTATCTGGAAAGTTTCTAGACTGACACAGAATAGATACTCAGTACATGTTTAGCCTCTTTCTTCTCAGTAGCAACAGCTATTAATAGTGTTCCAAGAAGCACCCATAGTAGGCTTCTTCCTAAAGTGATCGTTTCTTCCCTAAAATTGTTGGGAATGCAATAGAACCAAACGACACCTTGATGATGTTTCTTTACATTCACTCTGAAGATAAGCCTCCAAGTTTTCCCAGGGGTTCACCTTTTGATCTCTATATTTAACTTTTGAATTTTACTGGGGGTGCACCTCTGGGTTGATGTTTAGGCACCAGTAGGTAGAATCTGGTGTGCCCTGGAGGTATGATATATGTGGTATTTTTTCCATTCCATGGGGGGCAAGAAGATTAAAGCCACCCTCTGCCCTTCACCACAGCTGTGTGACCTTGGGAAGATTCATAAAAACATCATCAAGCCTCAGTTTCCCAATCTATAAAATGGGTATCCTCTTCTTTATCCCTGGTATGGTCATTGGGAGACTCAAACAAGAGCACACACAAGGAAATACTTTACAAATTGTGAAGTCCCATCCAGAAACGAGAGGTAGGAAACACCAGAGGCAATCACACAGCCTTGCTGTGGTCTGAATATTTGTGTCCCCCTCCGCAATTTCATACACTGAAATTCTAATGCTCAATGTGATGGTACTAGGAAGTGGGACCCTTGAAAGGTACTTAGATCATGAGGGCAGAGCGGGATTAGTGCCCTTGTAAAAGGATCCCACAGAGCTCCCCTCTGCCAGGTGAGGACACAGAGAGGAGCCAGCTGTCTGTAACCCAGAAGTGGACCCCCCATCCAAAACCAAACCATGCTGGCACCCTAATTACAGAGTCCCAGAGCTGTGAGAAATAAATGTATGTTGGTTATAAACCCCCAGCTTATGGGATTTTATTTTAGCAGCCTGGACGGACTGAGACAACACCAACAGCATGGTGGATAAAAAGTGGATAGGACCCCCGGACCCATCTGCACCCTCACCCGTTTAAGGAACCAGCTCGCCCCACAACCTGGGGAGCAAGCAAGGGGAACTGTCACTAAGTTTTGTCCCTCTTGCTGCAACAGGGGCCCCAACGAAGCCTACATTTCTCATCTTACCAATTTCTACTAATTGAAGGGTCCGAGAACCTAAGCCAGTAAAAACATCAGGTGCCTCCGGGCCCACAGCCTGTCCTTGGATTTATAAAATAAATCTTGGTAAAAGATACGGGGCTCCATCACTTGATCTGCACAGGGAGGTGCTCCGGGCTGAGACTTCTACAGCTCTTCCAGCAAAGCAGGTAATCTAGTCGGGTCCTGGGAGCCCCATCCCCCACTGCATTAGGGGAGCCAAGGCAGAGAGCGGAGGTTTCCCTTAGTAAGCAGAATTCTGATTTAGACAGCCTGGTAAGGCGTGACATCTTAATCAATCTTCCTTCAGGGGCTGTTCCTGATTCAGCTTGGCACACAGATTCCCCAGGGGCTGAGCAGCTGCTGGTTGCAGGTCTTGCTAAGGCCAGACCTCGGGGACTCACTTCATTTTCCTCCAGGTCATCTTTCCCTGCACTCAAGAGCCCACTGGAGTTCCAGGGGAGGGAAAGCCCTACATTGTATCCATGGGCGTGAGTTCCGAGTATCCATGCATCAGTGATTCACTGAGGGGTCCCCAAAAAACAAGATCTGGGAGCGCTTTAGAGTGGCCACTCAAGGAGACACAGCTCACAGGTTTGCCCGGCCCCCTGATCCTCACAAAGTCTCTCTCCCTCTCAGCATCTCCTATTGATCAATTGAGGGACAGACTCTCATTTTTCTCCACTTCCCAGGTGGCACCAGTGGTTAAGAATCTGCCTGCCAATGCAGGAGACGTGGGCTCGATCTCTGGGTCAGGAAGATCCCCTGGAGAAGGAAATGGCAACCACTCCAGTATTCATGCCTGGAAAACCCCATGGGCAGAGGAGCATGGCGGGCTACAAGTCCACGGGGTCGCAGAGAGTCAGACACGACTTTGACACTAAACAATAACAACCATGTGCTCTGTGCTGGGCTCCGACTGACGGGGGCCAGCGGAGCCTCCGCTCTGTTTTTATGCACTCTGCTGTCCTCCCAGCCACCAGCGTTATCCATCTTCTGGACCCCAGAAGGCTGACCCTTAAGCATGACCTCTTGATTTCTGGCTTCCAGCCAATGAGAGGCAGGAGGAGGGGTTGGGAGAGAGGCAGGAGAGAAGGTTCCAGAATTTATTCTGCACCCCACTGGGAGCATGTCCACAGTGGCTGAGGGTCTCTACCACAGCCTGGCTCTCTGCAGCCTTGGGAGTAGCAGAGGCCTCTCCAGGTCCTACTTCCCTTCTTGCCATCCTCTGTCCCCTCACCCCCACTCTCCCAACAGCAAGGACACCCTCTTCAGTCACCCCTTCGGGGAGTGTCTCCTCTTTCCTGCCTGGACCCGGTTTGTGAGCTGAATTCAGTAGCTGTACTGTGTCACCTCCAGCCGTGAACCTTGAGGACAGTACCCCGAGTGAGATAAGCCAGGCATCACAAGGGCACAAACACTGTACAATTCTGCTTAAACGAGGTACCTAGCATGGTCAGAGTCACAGACAGTAGAATGGTGGTCTCCAGGGGCAGAGGAGTTGTTCAACAGGGACAGAGTTTCCGTTTGGAAGATGAAGATGTTCTGGAGAGATGGATAGTGGTGATGATTGCATGACAATATGAACATACATGTTGGTTAAAACAGTAAAATTTGTATTATGTATATTTTATTACCAAAAAAGACACACTAGTCAATCACAGTGTGATGACTTTATTTATATCTTGACTCAAAAAACTGCAAAAAAAAATTTAAATATAAATGTATAAGATAATTAAAAACCTGCACATTGATTGGATATTTGATTAAAAAGGAATTGTTTGAGGTATGGTGATGGTGTGATGATGGTTACAAAAATATCTTTGAATTAAGTGATAAGTTGTCTAGTTTTACTTCAAAATAATATGTGTGTGGGGGAAAGCGGGAGGTATACAGATGAAAACAAGACTGAATTGCTAATTTTTGAGACTGAGTGATGTCTACATGGGTGTTCCTTCTATTATTCCATTTGTTTTGTAAATGTTTGAATTCTTTCATAGTAAAAGGTTTTTCAAAAGGAAGTTAAATCTCAGACCTGTCTTTTATTAGCTGGGTTTTATAGGACACACTACTTCACGTCTTTCCTACATTCCTTCTTCAAGCAATTTTCTGCTGAAAATGCCACCTACTCTAAGTATCCTGGGAAGACACCACTGTAGGTATAAAAGCACCTTCCTCATTTCTATCCCTTTTTCTTCCTCTTCATCCTCTTCATCAATCATGACTTGAAATCATACCATGTATGAGTGTGGGTATAGCCTTTCTCTCCCCCTCTGACTCATTCATAGCTGCATGTTCTACACCAAGGAGCATGCCCAGCACATAAGAGATGACCAATAAGTATTGTTGGAATGAGTGAATACATGAATTATCTCTAAAATTAAGGAAGGAGTGACTACCGCTTCAAGTTGACATGAGCACGACTGTACTGAGGCACTCAGCCCAAAGCCCAGCAGGGAATAGATTCTGACTGAGCACTAACTCCTTTTTTTCCCTCTCCATTTTGAAAGCAACGCATGTGTAACTATCAGAGAAACGCAAACCAAGACTACAATGAGGTATCACTTCACACCATGCAGAATGGCTATCATTACAAAGTCTACAGATAACAAACAAATGCTGGGGAGGATATGGAGAACAGAGAACCTTCCTACGCTACTGGCGGGAATGTAAATTGATACAGCCACTATGAAAAACAGTGTGGAGGTTCCTCAAAAAACAAATAAGAGTTGCCATATGTGATCCAGCAATCCCACTCGTGGGCACAAATCTGGAGAAAAATGTAATTCAAAAACATACATGCACCTCAAAGTTCATTGCCGCACAATTTATGACAGCCAAGACATGGAAATAACCTAAATGTTCATCAACAGTTGAATGGATAAAGAAGATGTGGTGTGTGTGTGTGTGTGTGTGTATATATATATATATATATATATATATATGCAATGGAATATCACTAGGTCACTTCAGTCTTGTCTGACTCTTTGTACCTTATGGACTAGCCCACTAGGCTCCTCTGTCCATGGGATTCTCCAGGCAAGAATACTGGAGTGGATTGCCATGCCCTCCTCAATGGAATATTACTCAGCCATAAAAAATGAAACAAAACCCATTTGCAGCAAATGGATGCAACTAGAGATTATCATACTGAGTGAAGTAAGTCAGAAAGAGAAAGACAGATATCATATGATACCACTTATATGTGGAATATAAAATATGACATAAATGAACATGTCTATGAAACAGAAACAGACTTACAGATAAAGAGAATAGACTTGTGGTTGCCAAGCGGGAGGGAAGGATTAGAGTTTGGGATTAGCAAATGTAAACTATTATATATAGGATGGATAAACAACAAGGTCCACACAGGTTCAGCACAGGAAACTGTACTCAATGTCCTGCCATAAACCACAAGAGAAAAGAATGTGAAAAAGACTGTATACATGTATAACTGAATCATTTTGTTGTACAGCAGAAATTAACACAAAATCGCAAATCAACTATACATCAAAAAATTTTTTTTAAAAAGCAATCATGCTTTTTTTTCTACTTTATCTTCCTGAACATACAACTCCTGGGTGAAAGACTTTGTGTGTGTTTGTGTGTGTGTGTGATAAAAAAGACAGTAATAAAACTGACCATCTTAACCATTTATAGATATGCGTACTTTGTGCAATAACTATCCAGAACTTTTTCAACTTGCAAAACTGAAATTCTACATGAACATGAACAATCATGCCCCTGCCTCAACCCTGGCAATGACCATTCTACTTCCTGTCTCCATGAATTTGTCTCCATTAGATAATCCCATATAAGTGGTGGGCTTCCCATGTGGCTCAGTGGTAAAAGAAAATCCACCTGCCAATGCAGGAGATTTGAGTTTGATCCCTGGGTCAGGAATATGCCCTTGAGAAGGCAATGGCAACCCATTTCAGTATTCTTGCCTGGAGAATCTCATGGACAGAGGAACCTAGTGGGCTATGGTCCATGGGGTTACAAAGAATTGAACATGACTTAGCGACTAAACAGCAACAACAATGTGTAAGTGGTATAAAATACACAGTATCTGTGCTTTTTTTTTTTTGGTATTTGTGCTTTTGTGACTGGCTTATTTCACTGAGCACAATGTCCTCAAGATTCATCCACATTGTAGAATGTGTCAGAACGTCCTTCCTCTTGAAGCTAAATCATATTCTATTGCACAAATAGATTGCATTTTCTTTCCCATTCATCTGTTGATGGACACCTGGGCTGCTTCCCCATCTCAGCTCCTGTGAATAATGCCACATGAACACGGGAGTGCAGGTTTCTCTTTGAGACCGTGATTTCAGTTCTTTCGATGGATACCTAGAAGTAGGACTGCAGGATTGTGTGATGGTTCTATTTTTAACTTTCTGAGGAAACAGGCTGTCTTTTGACTAGGACCAGAGAGTGCCTCAAGCGTTCTGGGTCTTTGGGATTTTAATATAGACAAAACACTTGACCTTACAATACAACAGTGTGCAAGGGCGACTCAAATGTCCCGGTGAGAAACGTGACGCTAGAGGAGGCTGGTGATTCAAGCGGCTCAGAAAAAAGGTGGAGGCTGACTTAGTAAGAGATGGGATTAAGGTGGGAGGGGGGATCGGGATGGGGAATAAGTGTAAATCTATGGCTGATTCATATCAATGTATGACAAAACCCACTGAAATGTTGTGAAGTAATTAGCCTCCAACTAATAAAAAAATTAAAAAAAAAAAAAAAAAAAGATGGGATTAATTCTATTGAACAAATTGGCCAAAGCCTTAGGTTTTAAACGAGAGCAATCTATGTCTTGGATGAGAGCAGACACAGGGGTCCGATTTTGAGGCTTCCTAGGAGAGAAGAGGTTGTAGGTGAACCGAGGAAGATCCAAATGCAGAGTTCTCTGAGAATAAGCAGAATGGTGAGGAGATATATGATATACAGAAAACATTGATCAAACAGCAAGGGGGTGGATTTTTGTCCACCATGTTCAGCCTTGTCCACCTTGTTCACTTTGTCCCCTTATTCAACATAAATTTTTTAGGTTCTTTCTTCCTTACATTTCCATCAAGATGCCAATGAATTTGCTCTGCTTCGTCGCTGACAGCGTGAATGGTGAGGCCACGCCAGGTGTATTTGACTTTGTGAACAATGCTCGACATCTAGGAAGAACTGATGCTACCTAAGGCTGAGACCGTAGAGGCTAATCCCATGATCATTTCCCACTTGTTTTTTTATAATGGGACACTAGTTTTGTTTGGGGTTGCCATGTGTCCAACTAATAGACTCTACTCCCAGTTTCCTTTGCAGCCAAGTATGGCCATATTACTATGTTCTGGACTTCAGACAATATCAGCAGAAGATGCCTAAAGGGCTCCCCAAGGAGTCACTCCTACCACTACTCCAGGCTCAGGTGCCTGGGCTCAGTAGTCAGGGCTCAATACGTGTGGTGCATGGGCTTAGTCGCTCCAAGGCATGTGGGATTTTCCCAGGTCAGGGAGCGAACTCACATCTCCTTGATTGGCAGGCAGATTCTTTACCACTGAGTCACCAGGAAAGACCAATGATAACCTATCTTCTGGTTCCTGGAATGTGGACTTGATGGCTGACACTACAGCAACTATCTCAGATCATGAGGTGACTTTGAGAATGGAAGTTTTGATCTGAAATGTTAGAGAATAAAGAAGGAACATGTAGCCCATTCAGGTGTGACCTAAATCAAATCCCTTACAATTATACAGGGAAGTGATAAATAGATTCAAGGGATTAGATCTGACAGACAGAGTGCCTGAAGATCTATGGACGGAGGTTCATGACACTATACAGGAGGCAGTGATCAAGACCATCGCCAAGAAAAAGAAATGCAAAAAGGCAAAATGGCTGTCTGAGGAGGCCTTACAAATAGCTGTGAAAAGAAGAGAAGCAAAGGAGAAAAGGAAAGATATACCCATTTGAATGCAGAGTTCCAAAGAATAGCAAGGATAGATAAGAAAACCTTCCTCAGTGATCAATGCAAAGAAATAGAGGAAAACAAGAGAATGGGAAAGACTAGCGATCTCTTCAAGAAAATTAGAGATACCAAGGGAACATTTCATGCAAAGATGGGCACAATAAAGGACAGAAATGGTATGGACCTAACAGAAGCAGAAAATATTAAGAAGAGGTGGCAAGAATATACAGAAGAACTATACAAAAAAGATCTTCAAGACCCAGATAATCATGATGTTGTGATCATTTGCCTAGAGTCAGACATCCTGGAATGTGAAGTCGAGTGTGCCTTGGGAAACATCACTACAAACAAAGCTAGCAGAAGTGATGGAATTCCAGTTGAGCTCTTTCAAACCTTGAAAGATGATGCTGTGAAAGTGCTGCACTCAATATGCCAGCAAATTTGGAAAACTCAGCAGTGGCCACAGGACTGGAAAAGTCAGTTTTCATTCCAATCCCAAAGGAAGGCAATGCCAAAGAATGATCAAACTACCGCACAACTGCACTCATCTCACACGCTAGCAAAGTAATGCTCAAAATTCTCCAAGCCAGGCTTCAACAGTATGTGAACCATGAACTTCCAGATGTTCAAGCTGGTTTAAGGCAGAGGAACCAGAGATCAAATTGCAACATCTGTTGGATCATCAAAAAAGCAGGAGAGTTCCAGAAAAACATCTACTTCTGCTTTATTGCCTATGCCAAAGCCTTTGACTGTGTGGATCATAATAAAGTGTGGAAAATTCTTCAAGAGATGGGAATACCAGACAACCTGACCTGCTTCCTGAGACACCTGTATGCAGGTCAAGAAGCTACAGTTAGCACCGGACATGGAACAACTGACTGGTTCCAAATCGGGAAAGGAGTATGTCAAGGCTGTATATTGCCATCCTGCTTATTTAACTTATATGCAGAGTACATCATGAGAAATGCTGGGCTGGATGAAGCATAAGCTGGAATCCACATTGCAGGGAGAAGTATCAATAACCTCAGATATGCAGATTACACCACCCTTATGGCAGAAATTGAAGAACTAAAGATCCTCTTGATGAAAGTGAAAGAAGAGAGTCAAAAAGCTGGCTTAAAGTTCAACATTCAGAATACTAAGATCATGGCATCTGGTGCTATCACTTTATGGCAAATAGATGGGGAAACAGTGGAAACAGTGACAGACTTTATTTTTTGGGGCTCCAAAATCACTGCAGATGGTGACTGTAGCCATGAAATTAAAAGACACTTGCTCCTTGGAAGAAAAGTTATGACCAACCTAGACAGCACATTAAAAAGCAGAGACATTACTTTGTCAACAAAGGTCCATCTAGTCAAAGCTATGGTTTTTCAGTAGTTATGTATGGGTGTGAGAGTTGGACTATAAAGAAAGCTGAGCACTGAAGAATTGATGGTTTTGAACTGTGGTGTTGGAGAAGACTCTTGAGAGTCCCTTGGACTGCAAGGAGATTCAGCCAGTTCATCCTAAAGGAAATCAGTCCTGAAAATTCACTGGAAGGACTGATGCTGAAGCTGAAACTCCAATACTTTGGCCACCTGATGTGAAGAACTGACTCATTGGAAAAGACCCTGATGCTGTGAAAGATTGAAGGTGGGATGAGAAGGGGACGACAAAGGATGAAATGGTTGGATGGTGTCACCAACTCAATGGACTTGAGTTTTAGTAAACTCCGGGAGTTGGTGATGGACAGGGAAGCCTGTCATGCTGCAGTCCATGGGGCTGCAAAGAGTCAGACATGACTGAGTGACTGAACTGAACTGAAATGAACTGAACTGAACTGAGTGATGCCCATAGGCCCATCTGAAACCTCTGAATGCTCAGCCCTGAAGCACATAAAGAAGCTTCTACTTCATTTAAGCCATCATTATTTTGGAATTCATTATATGCATCCAAACTCGTTTTTAATTGAAACACTCTCCCTTGCATGTTAAGACCCATCCTGGTCTCAGGGTCACAGGGGGACTTGGAAGCTTGAACTGGAAAAAATCTGAGTTGCTTTTATATCAACTATGCAGGTTAGTTTTCCTTCCCATCTTCCCAGTACTCAGGGCTTACAGCCCAGATTCTGCCCCTGATAACTTCTTGTCAGATCAAGCCATCAGCCTTTCTTATACTCATCCAGCCTCTCCTTCTTCTCAGGGGTAGGAAAGGGTACTGTTCCCTGCCTCCAGAAGCTTCCATGTGATGAAGGATATCATTTATCCCATCCCCTTTTTCCTGCTGCTGGTCCTTCAGGCTTCCTCTTCTTGGAAACCCCAGTTCACTCATTTTCTCATTATTCCCAAGAGGAGTGACTCATGGTTTGGGTTGAATAAGACTCAAATTGTCATGGCTCACAAAAAGAAATAAGACTGAATTTGCTACGGGGTCACTGTTGGAGGAAGAATTATGTGCTCTTCTCACGTTGTATTCACTGCACATGTACTATTTACATGACCCAAACCTGTACCCCATGAAAAACTCTCCTCTGCATTTCAACGCACATGCAAGGTGGGAATCAGGAATCCCAGGTCCCAGCCCCAGCTCTATCCCTGACTTCCTCTGTGGCAAAGGGAGCCACGCTCCCCTTCTCTGAGCTTTGATGCCCTCATCTATAAAGCAAGGGCCCTCAAAAGCATCAGTTCATTTTATCCCTCTGTTCCCAAATCTGCCAAATGAAATTTCCCCTGTGCTAGTGAGCACCTTCATCACAAAATACAAATGTTCCCAGAAACTGTCAGTCATTTACCACATAGTATGAAGTACTAATAGTTAAACAAGATGACTTTGCTCATAACAGTATGGTAAAGCCATCTGTACTGAATGCACTGGAATGATCATTCTGAAGGAGGGAGGAAGGTTATGGTTATGAAATAAAGGAAATTATGGAATGAGGAGCTGAGGCTCAGAGAGAAAATATCCCCTTAGGTCCCATAGCCAGTTAGATTCAGTACTAGTATTACAGTCTGTCTCATTCCAAGTTTTTGTCCACCATCCTGCAAACCAACACTTGGAGAAAATCTCCATGATACAAGAAATACAAATATAAAGCTAAGAAAAGATGTCACCCTATCCATAAGGTGAAATTTACGGCCCTAATAATAATGGCACAGATAAGGCATCTGTATTAAATGAGTCAGACAGATGGTGTGTAGTAAATAGCAATTCTTCCAAAGGAAAAATTCCAGAGATGAAGAATGGGTATGAAGTTTCCCTGCCCCCCACCCTCCCACCCCTGCCTGTCTCCATCGCTACCTGTGACATCTTCACCCTCTGACCCACCTTCCTTCCATCCCAGACACCCAGCAATGCCTGGGCTCTTTAATTCTTCAGCACTAAAGGCAAAAGTCCCAGTGCAGGAGAAGTAGGGGTGGGGAGGGGACCTGGGTTCGAATCCAGCTCCCTCTTCTGCTGAATCACTTCCTTCCCAACCCCCCCACTCCAAGGCAAACATGAAAAGGACAGTAATATTTCTCATCCAGCAAGGTTTGGATCTTGTGCGTGCTTAGTCATGTCCGACTCTTTGCAACCCCATGGACTGTAGCCCGCCAGTCTCCTCTGTCCATGCAATTCTCTAGGCCAGAATACTGAAGCGAGCTGCCATTTTCTACTCCAAGGGACTGAACCCAGGCACTGAACCCTCATCTCTTGCGTCTCCTGCATTGGCAGGTGGACTCTTTACCACTGCACCACCCGGGAAGCCTGTGCCCTAGAGACAACCAGCTATGGTAAAATAGGTGCTGGGAGCACCACTGAAAGAAAATTGAGCAGCTAATTCATTCATTCAGTAAACATTAATTGAACCCCTAGTAGACACCCGGCACAGTTCTAGGCACTGGGGATGCGGCTGCAGAAAACAAAACAGTGTTGGGGGCAGGAGGAGGTGGTCAGATTCTGGATAAATTCTGAAGGTAGGGCTGACAGGGTTTGCTGATCTGAAGACACACACACACACACACACACACACACACACACACACACACACACACAGCAGGAGAAGGAGGAGGAGGAAGAGAAGAGAGAGCACAGAAGTGAAGCTCACTTTGCAGCTTTTTTGCTCTATTGGATTCCTGTAAGAAGCCAGCACAATCACACCTCCGAATCCTGAGAAGGCTGGTGACGGGCCCAGGGCACCTCTGAGGGAGGAAGGCAGAGCAGGGCTAAATATAGGAGGGTTAAAGTCTGTACAGGAAGCAGTTGGGCCCTGGGACCCGTGCCCCCGGATTGCTTAGCCAGGCAACAACCACCCTGAGGACTTCAGGAAACATCCCTTCTCACTCCACTTCCTCTTCCTGAAGGGAACTTTGAGGGAAATACTTCAACTTCCTAAAAGATCAAGGGCTGAAAAAAAAAATACCACCTGGCTCCTTTGGGGGTTGGACTTGGTTTGATCATTCTTTTCTGCATGTCTCAGTGTAAATGTGTTTGGAAAAGGAAAACCAAGTGTTTCTAGGAGGCAGAACAGGGAGGAAGGAGACAGTGAGAAGAGACAGAAAGGGACTTCCCAGGAGGTCCAGTGGCTTAACCACTGCACTTGCACTGCCGGGGGGGATGGGTTCGATCCCTTAGTGGGTAACTGAGATCTCATATGCAGTGTAGCCCAGCCCAAACAAACCAAACAAAAGAGGGAATTCCCTGGTGGTCCAGTGGTTAAGAATCTGTGCTTCCACTGCAGGGGGCATGGGCTTGATCCCTGACTGGGGAACTAAGATTCTGCATGCCACATGGCACAGTCAGAAAATAGGGGGAAAAAAAGAGAAAAAGACAGAAAGCGAGCGGAGATGGGCGCTCTGACACTTAAGGATGACTGCTCCATGCCCTGTCGGGTCCTTAGCCCTTACTCTACTGAGGGCACATGAAGTTTGGTTTCACTTGGACATATCTTATATCCAGATGAAGATACTTGAGGAGAGGCACAGGAGGGTGGCAGAAGGAGCAGAAAGCTGCCACATGTGCCTCCTGTGATGGGCACCCTTTGCACGTCCAGTTGTTTCCCATCTTGATCGCCGTCACACGTGTGACACGCCCAAGTCCCGCTGTGAAGGTGTAGTAGTTGGCATGTTTCTGATCGGTTCTTCCTCCTGTTGCCCATGATCTTGAAATGCTGGGGAGTGGGCAGAGGAGTCCAGGTCCCCTCTTGCTGATGTTCTACCCGTTCACATGACTCACTTTGGCCATTGGAGCATGGTTCTGGGCATATTCCAGTGTTAAGAGGCACTGATGCCCCCCGTCCACCTTCCTATGTGCCGCCAGAAGACCATGAACTCCCGGAATTCAAAGGGGAATGTGGTGACGGGTGCCACAGGCCTGAATCCAGCCTCAGCCTACAGCAGAAGCTGCCCTGCTGAGCCCAGCCTGGTCAGCCGAGCCGCAGCCCACCATAGACCTGAGTGTGTGAGCACGGACAAGGTGGTCGCTGAGTTCGGGCTGGTTTGTTATGCGGCGATACTGAAGCCACAGCTGATCAACACAGACAGGCTAAGTGACTGCCCTGGGGACACACAGCTATTAAGCAGCAGCCCTGTAACTTCCTTACCTAGCGCTCCTTCCCTCCCCTCAGGGTGGGGGCTGGGGTATAGAAGTTGGATGGTCCTAGGTAGGACCCAGAATCCAGGGCTCAGACTCTGGGGGGAAAAAGGAAGAAATTCATGGCCATTCCTAATGATGCAGTGAACAGAAACCACCATCCTACTGAGGGCTGCTCCCAGGTCAGGCTTGGGACAGCTTGGGCTCCTGAGTCAGTCCCAAAGATGCACGGGGCCAGCAAGAGCCCTGCAGCACTTGGAAAGCTGGAGAGCTGCACAGAGAAGGCCTCGGGGGCTCCCCGACTCCTCCAAGACCTGCTGGCCTCAGCCTGCTGACGTGGCACCTCTGGATCTGAGTCGGCAAAAATCAGGTGCTGAGGCTGGTCTGGAGCATTTGTGTAGAATCACAAAAAAATGCCCATTCCAGGGGGCTGCAGCCCTCAGCCCTCTGTGTGAACTTGTAAAAGGCACCACTTCTTCTAAACAGGCATGGTCTCCTGGCAAGAAGAGACAGCAAGGGGATTTGACTCCCTGTGGCCCCTGGACTACATACTTGGTTCAGTACACAACGTGAACAACCAGACCAGCAGCCCTGGAAGAGGGGGAAGGTTGGCTGTTTGGCTCCTGCTACCTGACCACGGACCCCACACTCCCAGCTGGTGGGCCTGGATCCTACTCTGCTGATCACACCCAGGGGAGCACCTAGACACAGTCTGACCTCAGTGTTGACATGTGTCTGATGAATAAATCATCAGTAACGATAGGGATGCTTTTGAACTGTGGTGTTGGAGAAGACTCTTGAGAGTCCCTTGGACTGCAAGGAGATCCAACCAGTCCATCCTAAAGGAGATCAGTCCTGGGTGTTCATTGGTAGTACTGATGCTGAAGCTGAAACTCCAATAATTTGGCCACCTGATTCAAAGAGCTGACTCATTGGAAAAGACCCTGATGCTGGGAGGGATTGGGGGCAGGAGGAGAAGGGGACGACAGAGGATGAGATGGTTGGATGGCATCACTGACTCAATGGACATGGGTTTGGGTGGACTCCAGGAGTTGGTGATGGACAGGGAGGCCTGGCGTGCTGTGGTTCATGGGGTCACAAAGAATCGGACACGACTGAGCGACTGAACTGAACTGAACTGAATGATAGGAAGCTGTCTGTTGAGGCCATTGAGACTTAACCCATCACCTTCTGTCTGTAGTCTTTCGTGTGTGTGTGTGTGTGTGTGTGCACACGCGTGTGCGTGTGTGTGTGTGTGCGCGCGCGTGTGCGTGTGTGGTGGAGGATATTGACTCTGGGGTCTTGTCCAGTGTTAGGCAAACACCAGAGGTCTCAGTCCTAGGGATGAGGGTGGGAAGCCACAGCAGCAGCTGGAAGCAGTGAGCCCTGCCCCCCACTCTCCCCACTTCCAGCTTCACACCTGCTTCCCCTCGCTCAATTACTCTCAGCCGCCAGCAGTCAGGGCTGCAAGTCTTGGAGCGGAGCCCTGGAGGGCTTGGGGCCCTCGGGAGCTTTTGGCGGAGATTTATAGCCAAGGGGAGAATTGATGTGCCTGCCTGTGGGGGAGGGCTGCAGGTGGGTGGGGGAAGGGAGAGTGGGGAGTAGAGAGAGGGAGGGGGTTGGGAGGAGTAATGGAGGGGATTAGCTCTGGGCAGTAATCCAAGCGGCGGGGCATCCCTCAGCCAGGCAGCGCGGCAGAGAGGCAGGGCTTAGGAGCACGGCAGGCTGGCACCCGTTCTGAGAGCTTTGTCCCCTACAGGCCAAGAAAACTTAACACCAGGTCTGTCTATGCAGTCTCACCTTAAAGGGCGAGTGATGATGCTGTGAGCCCAAGGAGCTGTGAGAACCCCGTGAAGGTGGGTGTGGCCCATGGCACAGACGGGGGCACGAAGCAGCTTCTTTTTTTAAGCTTTATTTTCTGTTAGATTTTATTTTTTTTTTAATTCAGGTTGCTCTGGGTCTTTGTTGCAGTGAGCGGGGAGGCTACTCTTGGTTGCAATGCCCAGTCTTCTTATTGGGGTGGTTTTTCTTGTTGCAGCAACTCCGGCTCATCAGTTCTGGTTCTCGGGACCTAGAGCAGGGAGTCAGTAGCTGTGGCGCACAGGCTTTAGTTGCCTGCGGCATGTAGGATCATCCCAGACAGGGGATGGAACCCATGTCCCCAGCATTGGTAGATGGATTCTTATCCACTGCGCCACCAGGGAAGTCCAGGAAGCAGCTTGTATGAGCTGTCCCTCCCCCCGTACCCCCCATGGTTGGGCAGGTGTCCTCCTAGGGACACAAGACACTGTTTGTCCCCCTTTCACTGTACAGAGACCTTCAGGATGAGTCCCCTAGGAGCTCGGAGCTCAGAGCTCGAATCAAAGTTCTCCAGTCTGCTTCCTTTCATTGGCGATTCAGTGCAATCAAACACATGCTATTTCCCTTTTTGCCTCGACTACCAGGAAGCTCAGAACTCATTTTTTGCATTCAGTTGTCACAGCTGCCCACAACCTCAGTGTGGGGGGTATAGTTATTCTTTCCTAGAAGAACTGACTCATTTGAAAAGACCCTGATGCTGGGAAAGACTGAAGGCGGGAGGAGAAGGGGACGACAGAGGATGAGATGGTTGGATGGCATCAATGACTCAATGGACATGAGTTTGAGTAAACTCCGGGAGTTGGTGATGGACAGGGAGGCCTGGCATGCTGCAGCCCATGGGGTCACAAAGAGGCAGACATGACTGAGCAGCTGAACTGAAATTTTCAGTCTGTAATAAAGATTCTTTTTTAAAAATTTCTTTTCTTATTTTTATTTTTGGCTATACTAGGTCTTCACTGCTGTGTGCAGGCTTCCTGGCATCCATGTCTGTTACTTTAAGTCTCTTTAACTCCTTGGATGTAGACAGGGGCATGCATGGGGTGGGGTGGATTACACAGGTACATGTGTGAGGGCCTCTGTGTCAGGCACTGGGGTTCAAGGTCCAATGGAAGAAAAACTAATTTCAGAGTCAGAGCCAGACAGACTGGGGCTCAGATCCTGGCTCTACCAGTATGTTCTGTGAACTTCAGTTTTCTCAGCTGCATAATAAGGGGATAAGCCACCATCCCTCATAAGCTGATCAGTGAGGAATTTCAGAGACACACTGCATAAAAGCAATGAGTGCCCAGTGCCTGGGGCCGCAATGTCTGTTATCTGGTCAGTGAGGGGGCACTGTGTTTTATGCAATTCCAGGAATGGGAAGACACGCTGAGCCCTAACTTTAGCAGGTAGAGAACTTAACAGCAGCAACAAGAGTAATAATATCTTGCAAAATGAGCCGAGTTCTGTGCTTTGCGCTGCACTAAACTGTCTTCCTAAGATACGAGATCCTTTAAGTGTCCCCATTTTATAGATGAGAATACTGAGGCCCTGAGGGGCCCAAGGTCACACAGAAAAGAAATGGCAGGTGGACTTTGAAGCCAGAGCCTGCTCTGTTGCACCCTAGAACTGCTCTCAAGGAGGACAGCCTGGGAAGAGTGGCCAGGAGGGCAGGTGCCGAGAGGCAGGGCCCTGTGGGCAAGTTGGTCACCCTGTGGATGGAGCAGAGGGTGGATGAAGACGGAGGAAGTTGTCGGTCAGATGTCTGAAGGGCTGAATACCAGCACCTGAGGCTGGGCTGGTCCTGCAGACTGGGACTTACTGGGGGGAAGAAGCAGCTCAGGAAATTATTTTCCAGGCTTACCGGTAATTTGTGTATTTTTGAAAACATTTCCTCTGGATGGTAGGAGATGCTGGCTTTCTACTTGAAGGCATACCAGCAAGTTGTACTTGAAAATAATATCAACACTACAAACAGCTACGATGCAGGCATTTAGCCTCTACTTAATCCCTGGTGGTCTAGTGACTAGGATTCGGTGCTTTCACTGCCGCGGTCCTGGTTCATTTCCCGGTCAGGGAAAGTGTCTCTTTAGGCCTCCTTTGTGGCTCAGCTAGTAAAGAATCCACCTGTAATGCAGGAGACCTGGGTTCGATCCCTGCATTGGGAAAATCCCCTGGAGAAGGGAAAGGCTACCCACTCCAGTATCCTGGCCTGGAGAATTCCATCAACTGTACAGTCCATGAAGTCACAAAAAGTCGGACACAATTGAGTGACTTTCACTTTCACTAACCCTTCTGGGATGCCCTTTGGGAGGTGAATTGGTTACTCTCCTCAGGAGGAGCGAATTGAAGGAAACTGAGGCCCAGAGTGGGCAAGCAGCTTGCTCCAGGTCACACAGCCGAGGATGGCAGAGGTGCAGAGCTCACACTGTGAGGCCCACGTTAGATTTGTTCATTTTTAACGAGAGTCAAATGAAGCAAGAAGCACTGGCCCAAGCAGCAGAAATGAGCATCCTTGTGGTTGAGGAACAGGGGCTTTTAGGAAGTGAGAGGCAGACCAGCCTGCCTCCTGAAGACCCGGACAAAGATACCCTCAAAGCCCTGGGGAAGCTTTCCAGGAATAGGCAGATAAAGGAGAAGGACCAAAGATCCTGATGGAAACAGCAGCAGTTCCCACACAGGAACTGAGCGCCTGTTGACCATCAGTGTTGAAAAGCTTCCGGCAGGCTCCTTACAGCCCTGGACGAGCTTGGCTGTATCACACGCACAGACCCTCCCCAGCACCGTCACTGCCTCCCGATCTCCTTACACCTGCTCCTCCGAGAGCCTTTGCGGTCCTAAGCCCCATCTCCACCTGGGCCACCAGCATCAGCGTCCTCTCCTGTCACCCTGGACTTCCCTGATTCCTCCTCATTCCGGTTTTCCCATCACACTCACTGAGAGGAAACAACGGCAGCATTCCTGGCGCTCTCACCATGGCCCCTCTTTTCAGGGCTTTTACTCCCTCACTCACACCTCACACCCACCCGAGGTTGTGTCCCCACTGTACAGATGAAGAAACTGAGGCACAGAGAGGTCAGGTGAGGGGAGGAGCCAAACAGGGCCACCTGCCTCCCAGCATCAGAGCAAAGAAAGAAGGGATGCACCTGCAGAATGGAAACGTGGACGGTCCCTCCCTGAGGTCAGGAAGCAGGTGCTGTCCACTGAGCCGTCTCCCCTCCTCCCGAGGACAGGGCCCTGTCTGTCTAGTTCACCACCTGGAGCCACACCGGCCCGGGGCAGGGCTCAGAAAGGAAAGGCCAAATTGAAAGAGCACATCCTTGAGGGCATGATGGCAGGGGCCCCCACGCATCACGAGGTGGGGGTGAGACCATACAGCTTCAGAGTGGGGCGGGGAGTTGGGGTGGGCAGGGCTCTCAAAGTGACAAAAGCTTCTCTGCTCTGACCCAGAAATTCCAGATTCCTCAGATGAATTCACACATGAGTAAAGAGATGGATGGGCAAGCATCTTCGTGACAGTCCTGGATTTAACAGCAAAAGATCAGAAACAATGCACACGTCCATTGAAGTAGGGCTGTCCACACAATGGAAAACAGTGCAACTATTCTTTAAAATATATATATATATTTTGCTATACTACTCAGCTTGCAGTATCTTAGTTTCCTGACCAGGGATTGAACCTGGGCCCTGGAGGCAGTGAAAACGCCAAGTCCTAACCACTTGTGCGTGCATGCTAAGTTGCTTCAGCCATGTCTGACTCTTTGCGACCCTATAGACTATAGCCTGCCAGGCTCCTCTGTCCATGGGATTCTCCAGGCAAGAACACTGGAGTGGGTTGCCATGCCCTCCTCCAGGGGATCTTCTGGACCCAGGGATCAAACCCACACCTCTTACGTCTCCTGCATTGGCAGGCAGGTTCTTTACCACTAGTGCCAGCTGGGAAGCTCCCTAACCACTGGACCACCAGAGAATTCCCAACAGTGCAACTGTTTAGGAAAGGAATGAGAAAATTACGTTCTCATGTGGAATTACCACCAAGCTGTAGGAACTGAAACAAGCAAAGCACAGGCCAGAGTGCGTAATAATGCTCCATCGGGTGGAGAGGGGTGAGTGCACCTGGGAGGTGACCGTGTAGAATACACAGAGCATCTCTGGAAGGAGTCATTAAGAAGCTGGGCTCACGTTTGCCTCTTTGGAGGGGAGCCCGGAACAGGGGTGGGAAGGAAACTTGCACCGTGAAGACTTCTGTGCCTTCTAAATTTTGAAACACTAAAGTGTCTTCCTTTTACCAATAAACAGGAGATGCAAGAGACATGGGTTTGATCCCTGGGTCAGGAAGGTCCCTTGGAGGAGGAAATGGCAACCCACTTCAGCATTCTTGCTAGGGAAATCCCATGGACAGAGGAACATGGTGGGCTATAGTCCATAGGGTCGCAGAGAGTCGGACATGACTGAAGTGACTTAGCACGCACGCACACTAACAACCCTTGTAAAATCACACAGGAAACTCATAACAGGATTGCCAAGAAAGCATCACCTTTCACTGGGGGACTGTAGAAAGATGTTTTATCCATCCACCTCCCATCTCCTACCCCCGACACTACCCCTGGCCTTTGCCTGTGTGACTGCCCCTACCCGCAAGGCCTCCTTCCCTGGCCAACCTCTACTCATCTCCAGGGCCCACCTCAGTCGTCACTTCCTCCAGGAAGCCCTCCCTGACCCCTCCCTCGCTGGTCGGCCGCAGCTTTGCACTCCTGGCCCCTGCTTGCTCCCTGCCACACCCTGTTTATGCCACTCCGTCTGGTCCATCTGTGCAACCGTCCCCCCAGGAGCCTGGAGGATGGGGACCTAGAGTGAGACTCCTGAGACCTGGCCCCCAGCTTCTCATCTGCCCCGACTGGCAGGTGCTCAGGGAAATATTTGCTCAATAGATCGCTTTGCCACAGGAACAAGATGCCTCCCAGAAGGGCAGGGCAGTGAACGGCAGTGAATCAGGTGCAGGGAGACTGCACTGAACGCTTGTACTGCCTGGCCGCCCGCCAAGCCAACTCTCTCATCGGATTTGCCTAAAAGCCCAGGTGGGGCCCGTTCGCAGGAGTCGGGGTGGGATGTGCATTTACCTCGCTGTGTGCAGGGCTCCCATCCTGCATAGCTCGGCCAGGCTTCCCCAAGAAGGCCACGGCTGCTGCTTGCTGACAGCCGTGTGATGAATTGTTTTCTGCAGAGGCAGCCAGGCTGGCCCATCTGGCTGGTCTCCAGAGGCCTCAGGTCACTCCTGGAGCGTGGGGCGGCCCGAGCCAGCTCCGGTGGGTCAAGTTCCTGCCTGACCTTGTTTGGTCACCCTGGGAAGGTCCTGTCCCCGGCCTGGGAAGCTCCAACCAGGTTGGGCCCTCTGGTCCCATCAGGCCCACCAAGGGCAGCAGGGGAACACAGGGTCCCTTCCAAAGGCTGAAATCTATGGTTCAGGCCTGGAAGCTCCCAGGGTCTGATCTTGAAAAAGTGCCATCAGGAGGAATCACCATACAAAGCAGTGACCCAGCGCGAGGAGATCCAAAATGCCACTCCAGGTGGGACTCCGGCTCAGGGTACTAAGTGGCTCCTGGCTTCAGGCTGTGATTTATTATGGAATCATCGGGTTACGCTGCCAAGACTGCTGTGACTTCTTTAATGGATTTTTCCCCCGGGGCCTCTTTGCTGAGGCCCCAAACGTGAGCAGTGGCAGAAGGAAGCACTCAAGGACACCGATGTCTGAACCTGGCAGGAGTGTCTGGGGACCAGAAATGGCCTTGACTCCCTCCGGCGGGCTCGGCCCTGCGGCTCGGCTGGCTGCTCACCCTGACGTCCCCGGGTTCCCAGCTTATCTTAAGGGTAGTCCCAGTGCTCAGAGCAAATGGCATTGTTCCAGAAAAAAGCAGGGATAGGGCAAAAGAGACGACTGCAAACCAGTGTAGTGAAGGTCTCTGCAGGATGCCGCACGATCGGGAGTCACGGGGTGGCGGGGCTGGTTCAGATTGTGAGGGTGAGGACGACATTCCAATCTGGGGACTCAGTGTGTGATGGGGCCATCTTCCAGGAGGTCCTGGAGGCTGGAGACAGACATCTGCTTGCTTCCTGTTTCCCAGCACCTCCCCGAGGTCCCGGCACTCACGTGGCAGTTAAATCAAATGCTTACTGAACAAATGAAAGGGTGGATCCATGGGCAAACCCATCTGAGGAACCGTGGATGATTGTGATGACCCATGACACATCCCGTGGGCTAATGAAGATGGTAGCGGCCTGGTGAGCTGACGCTCACTCTCGGAGGTGCTTTTCCTTTGTGTTGATGGCCTCCCAGGGCTCCTCAAAATCAATCTATTCATTTCCATCCTTGTGCTCTGGTTAGGCACCTGGGGTGTTAACTTCGAGGAAGCTGGGTGAGGCTATGTGGCTGCATTTTTCATTTCAGCATAAAAAGTGAAAATACATTAAAATAAAATCAATAAAGTTTTGCCTACTGCTCGGGAGCCCTGTTTCCTGTCCTGGTCCTTCCTTGGCCTCCCATGACAGCTGCTTCCAGGTGGGAACAACAGATTTAGGAGGGTAAGTCTGACCTTCCCTCCAGCCCCTCCCAAGGAGAGAGACAATGTCTCTGATCGGTGAGCCGGGGGCACAGGGTCTGGGCCAACGTGACCCAAGCCCCCTCGCCTCTTCCTCTACCCCTGGGTCCTACACCCAGGTCAGGACAGGGTCTCCTTCTCGGAGGAAGTAAGCGGTGCTGGGTAGGGATGAGGCAGCAACTCTTAGCACCTGGCTTGGCAAGGGGCTGCCCTACCTGCTTCCCCTCTGGTTGCACACTGGCAAGTTTCATGCCTCAGACTTTGGCCCCTGCTGGTCCCTCCGACTGTAAGACCCTTCCCCACCTCACCGGTGTATTCAGCACCTCGTTGGGCTTAGGGACTCTGCTCAGCCATCCTTCCTGAATGACTTCCCATTCCCCCAAGCCAGGCAGAACTAGCCCTTGCCTTCGTCTCACGTCCCAGGGCACATTTAACCACGAGTGCATGGTGAAATGTTTACACCTGCATCTCTCTGTTGCCCTGTGAATTCCCAGGGCAGGGACCAACGTGACCTCACCTCCTTCTCCCTCATATCATATTGCCTGGCATACAATGGATTCCACAAATGTCTGTTGAATGAATGGACTTATCAGAAAGTTCTAAGTGGTTTTAATGTTCAAAAATGTAAAAGAGATAATAACTTCAATCAAGCATCTTTGGCAGACAAAAATATTTTAAAATGTGGGGAGGGGCCTCAGGCAGGAACATAACCAAACAGTTCTCTGCAGCTGACAAGGTTAGGAGCTATTAGATCAGGTCAGGGCCTCCCAACCCGGCACTGCTGACATCTGGGCGGGATGACTCTCTTTGTTCTAGAAGGCTGTCCCAGGCACTGGAGGGTGGTGAGCAGCATCTCTGACTTCTACCTGCTAGATGCCAGCAGCAGCTTCCCAATTGGGACAACAAAAGTATTGACATTGTCAAATTATGCCCTGGGGGTGGGGGTGGGGATGAGGATCACACCCAGTGAAGAGCCACTGGACTGGCCACTTGGTAGGTTTGGGAACAGTTGATGTTCCCTTTGCTGCCTGGACGTTTGCAAAGCTGTGCTCCTAAGAATCTGCAAGTCCAGTGCATCTCCCAAGCTCTGACAATCAACACAGCTCCCTAAGCCACAGGCAAAGCCACTTGCCACAGAATGAGGGGTTTGATTGCTACCAATTTCTTAAAACGCTCTCTGAAAGTTCTGCTTCAGATTATTTATGGTGTGGAGGAAATGGCCCTGGAGAGCGCATGGTCCAGTTCTATTTATAACTCCAGTGGTGATTTATTGACCTGGGAAGTGCTGCTGATGCTTCGCTGAAGCTCTTGGTGCAAAGGCAGGATCCTCGCGGGGCTCAGGAGCTCGGGAGACGGCAGGAGGTCATCGGACTGGAGGCCAGGACAGGACGTTCCGCCTTTTTCTTGCAGACATTTCACAGCGAGCCCTGGTTCCATGGTGACGGAAGCCTGGCATATTTCAGGATCGGCTCTCAGCCCCGAGGGCAGGGGAAGCTGAAGGCAAGAGCACAATGAAATGGTCTCTACTTCTAATGTTCATAAAAGCCCCTCTGAGCCCACATTTTATCCAAGGAAGAGATGGCAATGGTAATGAACATTTATTGAGCACTTTCTGTGCCTGGAAGCTTCTATTACATTTCAGCCAGGCACACGCCTTCAGCACTGAATTATGGATGGAAGTGGGGATGGGGGTGGGGAAGGCTCAAACCCCGGGTCATCTAAAGGCCTGGGAAGACCGTCACTGGTGTCTCTGTAGAGTGATGTCCTCTGTAAATTTTGTGTGTGGTTCACAGTGACAAGAGACGGTGACCTTCTCATTAAAAGGAAGCCAGTGTCCACCGGATGCCAATGTGGTTCACAGTGACAAGAGACGGTGACCTTCTCATTAAAAGGAAGCCAGTGTCCACCGGATGCCGACCTCCTTCTTCCCCCGTTTTTGCTTTCTCCTCTAAGCCCAACCAGAAAGTAATTGTGACATGTGACAAATTTAGTTACTGCCCTTCAAAAAATGACCCCATTTTGCTTCTAGGTCATTAATCCCCTGGTGTCATTTAGAGTTCATTTTCACTATGGGAAGCTCTTACCCAAAGCCGGCCCAGAGAAACGGCTGGCAATCTGTTTTTCCGCAGGGCAGAGAGCTCTGCTCAATGCCTGTTACAGCTGAACAGAACCAAGGCTGCGGGCGAAATACAATGCTGGGGATGAGGACAGGGTGTGAGCGTGACCTTCCAGAGAAATCACCCAACAGCCCCCCCACCCCCGCCTCCTTCTTTCTCCAAAGCCACTCAGCAAGGCCTCCTACGGGCTCGGTACTAAGTACAATATTGAACAAAGGTATTTACATCAACCATTCTGTCATTTTGCGGTAAGCTATCCTGTGGCCTTGAGATTATTCCAGTAAAGGAGATCTTATCCAGCAGCCTCCTACGGTATGGTGAGAACTCTGAGGAAGGCTGAGGAACACCTGAGAAACCTGGAACCATAAGAGTATAAGATGCGCTTGGCTTGGTCCATTCATTCAATTTATGCTCCAACTATTTCCTCAAAAGTTTGGTATCGGTTTCTGCCCAATATCGCTGACTGCAGACATTAGATGGTGTTTTCTCACACCGAACTCTAGACTGTAACCTCAGTGAGGGCAGGAGGGACAACTTTCACCCCCCTCAATGAAGGCCCAGCACAATCTGGACGCATGGTGACCAGAGCTCCAGCTCTCGAGCCAGGCCGCCCGGGAGGGAACGCCAGCTCTCCAGCCGTGTGACCTGGCTAGTCACCCTCTCTGTGACAGACCTGTACTCATATGTGAAGCAGAACGAATGTGGAGATTTATTCTGTGGGTTTACAGTGAGTGCTGGATAAGCTGATGCACTGCACAGAGTATGCAGTCAAGAAATGAAGGCAGGACTTCCCTGGTGTTCCAGAGGTCAAGCATTCGCCTGCCAGTGCAGGGGACATGAGTTTGATCCCTGGTTCGGGAGGATTCCACATGCCTTGGGGAAACTAAGGGTGTGAACCACAACTACTGAGGCCATGCTTTAGAGCTCTACGGGCCACAACTGCAAACACTGAAACCCTCAAGCTCTAGAGGCCATGCTCTGCAATGAGAAGCCGATACACCGCAATTAGAGAGTAGCTCCCGATCGCCAAATAGCTAGAGAAAGCCCAAGTGCAGCCACAAAGACCCGGCACCACCAAAAATAAAGGACCAATAAAGAAATAAATGTTAAAAGGAGAAATAGGGGCTGGGGTTCTTCCTCATGGTTGTTCTCATCAACATCATCGTTACAATCTCCTAGACTCCCCTCTCCTTCATGCTTCAGCCTCGTTTAATTTCTTGCCAGTCTCCCAGGGCTTCAGGATTGCTCACCCCTCTGTCTTTGCAGTTATCATTCCCTTTGCCTAAAATGTCAACCTGCTTGTGATAAGGTAGGTCTATGGTCAAAAGTCAGGTGTAATTTTCCTAGAAAAAGATCAGAGCTGGAAAGACATTCTCATTATTAGATAATAAGCCTGTAGACAAATAATTCAAAATGAAAGTCACCAGTAAAAAAAAAAAAAAAAGACTTTAAGGTCAGTCAATAACAACAGCTGTCACTTACTGAACATCTCCTGTGTCAGGCAGTATAGTAATTGCATTATGTGCATGATTTCATTGAATTGTCCCAGAGACCCTGAGAGGTAAATATTGGCTCCATTTGTTAGATTAAAAAAATTAATATAAGCATGAAGGCAGGAGAGAAGCCACAGGAATAAAAGCAATAACCATAGGTTGAAATAAAATGCTAAGGATAAGATCAGTTTTCTCCTAAGTAATGGTTGCTATTTTTTTTCTTGAGCATCTCTTATATTCCAGACATATATTCAATTCTGCTTATCTGATTTTATCCTCATATCAACAGTAGGCGTCATTATCCCCATTTTACAGACAGTAAGTAATCTGCCCAATGTTACGTTGAATTACAGCTGAGATTTGAACCCAGGCCATCAGACTGCGAATCTCATAAGTGAAACGGGCTTTCTCTGTGAAAGCAGAGTGCTGCTTGGCTCTCACCGCATGCTGCTGAGTCGCGTCAGTCACGTCCAGCTCTCTGGGACCCCAAGGACTGCAGCCCACCAGGCTCCTCTGTCCGTGGTAATCTCCAGGCCAGAATACTGCAGTGGGTTGCCATACCCTCCTCCAGGGATCTTCTCCACCCAGGGATCAAACCTGGGTCTCTTAACATATCCTGCACTGGCAGACGGGTTCTTTACTACTAGCACCACCTGGGAAGCCCTGACTCTGACTGGTTTGGACATTCTGGACCAAACCTTGAGTACATGCAACTAGGAAAGCTGGACAAAATTTAACAAAAGATCTACATGAAAGCATCTGAGAGCCCCAAAGACTGTGAGGATTCATGGGACTAAAATTCAAGACAGGAGAGAAACCAAGTGTAGCTGGCCCGCATTCGAAGGCTGTATTTCCCCTCCAAGTGAAGGGGGGTGTGAAGGTGGCAGCTAAGAAGTATTACTAGAAAGCTAAGCAGAGCTTTTGACAGCCTCATGGGGTGGGCAGGGGCTAGGGGAAGGACACTGATAAACATTACAGGATTTTGCTTAGAATCCTGAAAGGCTGGGCCCTATGAATAACACTGACCAAGAAACAAACAAATCTTATAAGTATGAAACTCACCTCTGAATCAGTTCTGGTGTGAAGAATGGAAAAAACCCTGTCTGGGTGAAGATACTATCAAACAGAATCTAAAAATATGCCTTCACATTTTTTCATGCATGATGTCTAGCACTCAATGAAAAATAAGCCGACACAGAACACACAAAAATAACCAGACACAGAACACAAAGATAACACAGAACACAGAACAAAAGAGAAAATTAAAAAACAGAGAATAAAAAGAGACTATAAGGGAAACCTGGCAGCTCATATGGTATGGAATCCGCCTGCAATGCAGGAGGCCTCAGTTCGATTCCTGGGTCGGGAAGATCCCCTGGAGAAGGGACAGGCTACCCACTCCAGTATTCTTGCCTGGAGAATCCCATGGACAGAGGAGTCTGGAGGGCTATGGTCCATGGGGTTGCAAAGAGTCGGACACGACTGAGCGACTAAGCACACACATAAGGGAAACCTGGGTGGGGGTAGGGGGTGTTTTGTGGTCACTCTCTAGTTCTTGATCTGGCGATGGCTTTATGAGCATAAATCGTTCCACAGCAATTCATCGAGCTGTACGCTTCTGAGTTGTACCCTCTTCTGTATGTGCGTTATGTCTTCAACAAAACTGTTTATTTAAGAAATTAAGTGACTGGGACTTCCCTGGCGGTCCATTGGTTAAGAATCTGCCTTCCAATGCAGGGGACATGGGTTCGATCCCTGGTTGGGAAATTACACGTCCACGTGATGCTGGGCAACTAAGATGATGTGCCACAAACAGTGAGCCTGCGCTCTCTGGAGTCCGCTTACCACAATTACAGAGAAGCCTGCGTGCTGCAATGAAAGATCCTGCATGCTGCAACTAACACCCGAAGGAACTGATAAATAAATCAATATTTTTTTTAAAAAATTAAGTGACTGATGTCTTCTCACCTTCAAAGAATCCAGTTGAGCTGTCCATGCTGGCCACTCAGTCTCAGGAACAGGCTAGGACTCTGAATGCAAAGGTCTCTGCAGGACACTGTCCATTTGGGGATTCAGGAGGCATTTCTGAACTAGAAGAGGATATGCCCAGTCAAACCTCAATCCAGAAATCTATTCTAAAAATCAGCAAGTCTTGAGCCTTTTCATTCTCTTTCATTCCCAGATCCTTCACCCCACGACAAAGCCCCTCTTTTGAAGGGTGCCTTTGAACTCTATGAGTACCACACCCACACCCCTCTGATGGTACTGCCGTGGTCTTCAAGTATCCTAGAAAATTGCCTGCCTTCTTCACCATCCACTACCTGGCTTCAAGCTCCTTCAGCACAAGGACCACCACCTCTGCAAGCCAGCTCATCTTTGTAAGCCCTACAACACTGATAGGGGTCTGGCACGTGGCAGCCTTTTAGAAATGCTGAGTGAATAAGTAACCTCATCAATCTGGTACACTTCTTCCTTTCAAGGATGAGGAAGCTGAGCCCAGATAAAGGAGGAAACTTGCACAAACTAGTGGCAGAAGCAGGACCAGCTAGAATTGATGTGCCTCCAACTGTGAAAACAGATGCCAACCCAGACTGCAGGGATGGAAACTAAAGGTACAGAAGGGGTGGGGTCCATCCTGAGCAGCTGAAAACTGAAGCCAGGTCTCTCTTCCTATTGTTGGCACTATGCAACATATCAGGCACCGACGCATCTGAAAAATATCACGTTATCCTCCATTTAAAGATAAGGGACCTGGGTCAGAGAGGTTAATTAACTCACCCAAGATCACACAACTGGGTAAGAACAGAATCTAGTAATAAGACTCTCTAAGCAAGCAGTTATCAGGAGCAGTTCATTTATCCATACCTTCTTCACTTTTATATTGAACATCTTAAAACAAAATAACCCTAAATACACCCCTAGGAAGCCCCCTCCCCCAGGGCTGACAGTCCACTGCACTGGTAAAACAAGGCTCAGGGAAATTATTTTCTTTTTAATAATAAGAATAATAGAACAACAAAACCCCACCCATGTTACCATCTAAGTAACCATTGTTGGTATTTTATTTTCTAGCCTAAGCTGCCAGTCATTCACAGATATTCATGTACAGTTATATCAATGGTGTATATGTTCACTCAGTTGTGTCTGACTCTTTCTGACCCCACTGACTGTAGCCCATCAGGCTCCTCTGTCCATGGAATTTCCCAGGCAAGAATACTGGAGTGGGTTAACAGTCCCTTCTCCAGGGGATCTTCCTGACCCAGGAATCGAACCTGGGTCTCCTGCATTGTAGGTGGACTATTTTACCACTGAGCCACCAGGGAAGCCCCTCATACTTAATAAATAAGAGTTAATCAACAATACTGGAGTTTTCCTGAATAGTTTTTCACTGTCATAAATAACCTGCATGTATATGCCTGTCCACTGAGCTTTTCCACACATAGAATGATTTACTCAGGATAAATTTCCAGGAGTGAAACTACAGGGCTGCAGAATTTGGCCATTTTGGTATGGCAGTATTTTTCTAACATGTTCTCCTTAAGAGTGAAACAAAAAGGCAGAGCCAAGTAGGAAACAGAGTGCAAGACAGCAGGGTCTGGTTTCCCTCAGTCGTCTGCACTTGACCGTGGGCGTTTCCCCACCCTGGCCCACCTGTCAGATTGTTTTGCTGGCCTGGACTGGTCTGAGTATGCAGACTCTTCCTAACTGAAAATCACACTGACCTCTGACAACTGCCGTCATCTCAGATTCGACGTCCAGGTGGTGGCTTGTCTGGAAGAAAGGACATCCCAGCAGTTACTCTGCATGACATGGGAGGAAAAGCCTTCCACACGTGTCTACAACTGGGAAGAGCTGCCCCTGGCCCCTGCAGAAAGTGCATCCTGTGGCCGGATCACTCTTCCCTGTGTGTGCACACATGCAGGCAGGGCTGCCTCCCTCTTTCGCCCACGACCCTCGGGAGTCCCGGATTTGCTCCCAAAGATACAGGTGTAAGGAAAAGCTTCCATTTCCTTTATTCAAATTGAACCTCCAAGTGGAGACTGATGAATAGGTTTTAAAAGCTGTTACAAACATAGACAATGTGTCAAAAAGCAAATATATCACTTTGTTGACACAGGTCTGTATAGTCAAAGGTCTATGGTCTTTTCAGATGTGAGAGTGGGACCAGAAAGAAGGCTGAGGGCCAAAGAATTGATGCTTTTGAACTGTGGTGTTGGAGATGACTCTTGAGAGCCCCCTGAACTGCAAGGAGATCAAACCAGTCCATCCTAAAGGAAATCAACCCTGAATACTCATTGGAAGGACTGATGCTGAAGCTTAAGCTGCAATACCTTGGCCATTTGATGAGAAGAGCTGACTCACTGAAAAAGACCCTAATGCTGTGAAAGATGGAAGGCAGAAGGAGAAGAGGGCAACAGAGAATGACTTGATTGGATGGCATCCCCGTTGCAATGGACACGAACTTGGGCAAAGTCCAGGAGATGATGAGGGACAGGGAGGCCTGGCGTGCTGCAGTCCATGAGGTCACGAAAAGTTGGACATGATTTGGCAATGGAACAACAACAAAAAAGGTGTGTGGAGTGGGGGGAGGGAAGGAAGGCAGCCACACAACAGAGTCTCCAGGAGAAATACTCTCTCTGCATGAAGGTCCTTCCGACCCCTTGTGAGAGCCGATCACTGAGCTGCTCCTGTGACCCCTGATTCAGCACCCAGGAATCCAGGTCAGGCTGGACCCAAGTCTCTGCACCACTCCATGGACCAACTGTCCTTCTCTTCCCCACAAGTGCACAGGCCCTGGAAGAGCTGAAATGACAATAGGAACTCAGCTGGTGGGCCTGGCGGCTCCCAGTGGATTCAACAAAAGCAACAGCTGGATCTTTAAGGCAGGTTAGAGTTGATTCTAGACCAGCAGCCCAGATCTTGCTTCCTCTTGGGTTTTCCAGTAGGGAAGGGGCCCCGAGTGCAGTGTAGCTGTGATAGTGCCCTTATCCCATCTCCACTGTGTCCTCCGAGTGTTTGCACCAGCCACCTTCCTGCCTGGGGGGTCCTGCTCACTCATTCTCTGATGAGCTTCTATGCATACATCAACACCTAATCCAAATATCCCCACCTCTATGAAATCTTCCCTGAATCCACTTGGCTGAGTTCAGCCACCTGCCTATCACATAGCCCCTCTACGCTGCACTGGGACACCTGGGCTCTTTGACTATCCCTCTAAATGGATTGACTAATCCACAGACAAAAATACAAGGGCATGGATGATGGCTCTACCATGTTCTGATACTAATCCAGTTACACCACCACTTATTGGGAGCCCTCTGTACCAGGTACAGTACATTCTCTCACTGCATTTCCTGCCCTCAGAACACTCCACTTACATCTCCTAAAACTCTGTCTTCGAGGACCATGACCCTTCACAGCCCAGTGCTTTTGTACATGCCATTCTCCCAGCCTAGAGGGCCTTCACACCATCTATCTAAATCCTTAAAAGCCAAGTTCTGTGTGCTTCCTCCTGCAGGAATCATATTCCCAAATCAGTCTCCTTCTCTCTGCTCACTGCTATGCTTCAACTGAATGCATTTGCTTGCACCTGGGTTTGCAGTTAGTTTTATTAGACACAGACGTCTCCAGGTTTCCTTGACCTTTGTATCCACAGAGTAGCCTCATAGGCACTAAACTACTTCCAGAGGCACTGCATTCAGTACTTGATCAGAGATCTACAGATCTTTTCCTGCTTCTCGTTTATCCCATCAGCCTGGAGAGGCGTGGAGCCAGGCAACCTCGGGTTGAACCTAGCTCTGCCGCTTATTGGTTCCATGGTCCTGGCCAAGTCAGTTGAATCCTGGCCGAGTCAGTCTTGCCCTCTCCATCTGCAGAGTGGAGCCACGAATATGCTCCTTGCAGGGTTTTGTCAGAGCCAAACAAGAGTAAACATCTACTAAATGCTCCACGCAGAGTAATAGATGAATAAAGCCTCACCCTACACACTCCACTCCCCTGCCTCTCTCCCCAGGTAAATTTTTTGGGGGGATATTCTCCATAAAAGGCAGCAGATGAAGAGAAACTAATTGCCTCGATCCTTGGAGGCCCAGGCTTGGGGTCATTGATTTAATGAATTAAGGGAGTTTAGGGCTCTCAGTCTCACTGTTTCTTTCAAGATGAGATTCCATTTCCAAAGGCTCATATATAGATCTTGTTGACCAGTGCCCAGAGGACAGCAAGATGTTTCCAGGATGTGGAGAATGGAGGAAAAAGCAGGGCAAGAGGAAGTGGAATTAGCAGCTTCCTCGTCTGGTTACATGTGTCTTTTTAAGGCTGGGGTCTCAATGACCCTCTAGTGTTAGTACACCAAGTCCCTGATCTCCCCCAGTGGAGTGATTTCTGCTTGAAGGGACCCTATATCCTCTGTGAATATCTTTACGTGATGGCAACGTGATGGGCATTTGAGGGGGGTCTCACAGAGCCCTACAAGAGGTCAGCAACCCCCACCCTGTGCTATCCAAGCCTAAAAGAGCAGGGGACTTCAGGAGGTGACGGGTGAGCACTGGGTCACAGGGTGGCTACTCTTCAGGGTCTGGGTGTCTTTATCTGCCAAAGGAAATTCCATGCCCATGGAGAGGGCAGGGAACCTCACCTCCCAGGAACAGCAGGGAGCCAGGCAGGGCTGAGACATCCAGTGCGCTGATGGATCTTCTGTTTGCTGAGCTGACTGCCCCCTCAGTGGAGCCTGCAGGAGGCTGGGCATGGGCCGGAGGGCACCCTTCCTCCACCTCTCCTTGGCACCCAGGCATCTGCCTCCAAAAGCGGATGACACTCGAGTGCAAACAACAAAAATGGTGTCTCATTCTTGGCTTGAGAATGTCAACAGCCTAGGTCCTGGTGAAATCCAGAAAAAAAGAGATGTCCTGGGGCTGGGGGTCAGGGAGGAAGTTAAGGGGGCCCCGAGAAGGTGCCCAGAGCCCGGCCCAGTCAAGTCAGTTTGGGGATAGGGTAGGACTGAGAACCCCCATGTCCATTTGGGAGTCCAGGAACGGAAGGAACCTGCCCTCCTCCTGCTGCCATCTCAGCTGAAGCCAGGGAGGTGCCAAGATCCCGTGTTCCCAGCTGAAAGACAGCGGGGGACCCATCCAAGCTGGCCTCATGGTATTCCCTGCTTCAGGAACAATGCTCAAGAGAATCTACAGAGCTGGAGGAAGGACACTAGGTAGGATGCAGGGCTGGCCTGTGGATAGTGGCAGCCATGGACAATAACACAGGTCAGGAAGATGGCAACTCTAGGGGCCCACAGCCCCCATCCCACCCACGCACTGTCCTATGCACTGAATGTCTGTGTCCCCCAAAAAACTCACATGCTGAAATCCTAACCCCCATGTGAGGGTATTTGGGGATGGGTGATCTGATCAGAGGTGATCAGATCATGAGGACAGGGTCCTCTGGCTGGAACCAGTGTCCTTGATAGAAGAGGTGCAAGAGAGCCTGCTTCTCTGTCCACCACGCAAGGACACAGTGAGAAGGTGGCCATCTGCACCCCAGGAAGATAGCCCCCACCAGAACCCCACCACGTGGCTGATCCCCAGCTTCTAGTCTCCCGGACTGTGAGAAACAAGATGCTTGCTGTTTAAGCCACCCGGTCTGTGATATTTTTGTTAAGTGAGCCCACCAGACTAAGGCACTTTAGATGTAGCCGCAAGAAAGGGGCCCAGGGCCTGAGCCCACTGAGGCTCAATTTCTATCACCCACTCAACCAGGGCAAGAAAAGGAAGTTGATGGGAGGTGGTCACTGACCCTGAGCCACTGCTGTGGCAGAGGGGAGAGCACCGTCTTCCTGAAAGGGTGGAGCTCAGATGGACCCCAGCTCTGAACCCCAGCCTGCCACCCCCGGGTGTGACCTTG
Source organism: Cervus elaphus (assembly GCF_910594005.1). Lineage (NCBI taxonomy): Eukaryota > Metazoa > Chordata > Mammalia > Artiodactyla > Cervidae > Cervus > Cervus elaphus. The sequence goes on from NC_057820.1 coordinate 13,630,995, forward strand.
GCCAGCTCTGACGCTGGGGCTCAGTCTCCTCCTTGACGAGGCAAGATGTTGGGAGGATGAAGTGAGTGAACCACAGAAAGTGTCGGTTCAGGGCAGGCTCTGTGAGCCTCCCATCATCACCGCCTCCCGGGAATAAATGAACAGCAGTCTGTCCATATGGGACATCCCCCTCATAGCCCACACCCCGCTCTCCCTTAGGAGTCTGTGGTTAATGGGAGCCCCCTCCCGAGTACAGGGCTCCCAGGACCCGCCCTCTCGGCTCTGGCACGTGCCCCCCTCCTCAAGTCGGTTAAGTGTCCCTCCAGCCAGTCGGCAGCCCTCCTGGGCTCTGAGCCCAAACCCAGTGTCCCCACTGGGAATTCCATCTGTGTTCTCTGAAACGAAAATCAGCACCAGTAAAACCCACTTCCTGCCCAGCTGCCAGCGGGAGGAGCTGCCACCACCACCACGAAGGGTCTCCGTGCCCCCAGGGCTCTGCTCGGCTGCCTGGGCCTTGGGTGTTTACGGCCCGAGCCATCTGGCTGCCATGTGCATGGCCTGCCTGGGACTCTGCAGCCCAGTCCAGCCCACAGGCCTGCTGGGATCATCTTCCTGAAGCACAGCAATTACTGCTCCACCTCTTTGGCAGCTCCCCATTCACTGAAGAACCAGGTGCAAACACCCCTGTGGCCAGTCAGGTGCCCGTGACCTCCTGTCCAGCCTCTCAGAACTTGTCCACTCGGGAGCCCCCTCACTCCAGCCAGCCTGGAGCCCTTTTTGCTTCTTAAATATATCACATTTATTTTTCACTGCTTTATATTAATATAGGGCTTCCCTGGAGGCTCGGATGGTAAAGAATCTGCTGGCAGTGCAGAAGACCCAAGTTCGAACCCTGGGTCAGGAAGATCCCATGGAGAAAGGAATGGCTACCCACTCTAGTATCTTGCCTGGGAAATACCATGTATAGAGGGGCCTGGTGGGCTACAGTCCCTGGGGTCACATATTAATATCTGCACACCGAGGATTGACCTTCCAGGGACAACAGGGATGGATCACTGAGGGCCTGGTCTGTACGTGTCAGACCCCTGCTGCTGCCCAAATGCCCCACAGGCGCGCACTGCACCCAACACACTGCCTCTTCACCTTGCAGCGGCCCTGCACAGAAACCCACAGCCAGGTTCAAATCCCAGCTCTGCTTATGCAAACGACTGAACACACAGAAGGCTGAGCTAGACAGCTGCTTGTAGACATGTGTCTTTAGGCATGACTTGTAACCTCCATGAGTCTCAGTTTTCCCATTTGGAAAGGCGGGGGGCGGGTGATAATAATAGCACCTCCCACACAGGAGGACTCCTTAAGTCAGTTACATAAAGCCCCCCGGGTGACACATGTCACTGTTCCCACCTAAGGCCACAGAGTAAGACAGAGGCAGAGCTAAAATCTGAACCCAGCACTCCTGGATGCCAGAGCCCACCCCCTTGACGACTGCTCACACGATGACCAGGTTCCTACCTGCGGGACAGCCCTGTACAGGGTGTTTCATGAGTCATCTCCAACCGTCTTCATGTTCCTTCTACCAAGCAGGGTGTAATAGTCCCATTTTACAGATGAGCAAAGCAAGGCTCAGAGCAATTAAGGCACACACATAGTCTCCATCTTTTCCTTTTTGACACTCACTGTAATTTACAATTATTTCTCTCCTTGTCTATGTGCACATTTTGGCCTGTCTGATTCATCATTTCTCCCCAGCCCCCAGCACCATGCTTGGCTCATGACAATAGGTGCTCAATAAATATCTATGAAATGAAATGGCAGGGCCAGGCTTTTGTGGTTTGTGGAGGGGACAGTAAGATATTCCTCAGATCAAGAAAGTGGGGGTGTTCTTGGTGAGCTGCAGCCATGAAATTAAAAGATGCTTGCTCCTTGGAAGAAAAGCCATGACCAACCAGGACAGCATATTAAAAAGCAGAGACATTACTTTGCCAACAAAGGTCTGTCTAGTCAAAGCTGTGGTTTTTTCAGTAGTCATGTATTGATGTGAGAGTTGGACTATAAAGAAAGCTGAACACTAAAGAATTGATGCTTTTGAACTGTGGTGTTGGAGAAGACTCTTGAGAGTCTCTTAGACTGCAAGGAGATCCAACCAGTCCATCCTAAAGGAAATCAGTCCTGAGTATTCATTGGAAAGACTAATGTTGAAGCTGAAACTCCAATACTTTGGCCACCTGATGTGAAGAACTGACTCACTGGAAAAGACCCTGATGCTAGGAAAGATTGAAGGTGGGAGAAGGGGATGACAGAGGACGAGATGGTTGGATGTCATCACCGACTCAATGGGCATGAGTTTGAGTAAACTCCGGGAGTTAGTAATGGACAGGGAGGCCTGGCGTGCTGCAGTCCATGGGGCCGCAAAGAGTCAGACATGACTGAGCGACTGAACTGAACTGAACTTGGTGAGCTGAATTGTAAAATAATGCAAAATGGGTCAGGGCGTATTCAAAGTCGCCTGAAAAGGAGGGAGTGTAAGCTTATGATTGGCCATGGCCTTTCAGAATATCCACAGGGGAGACACTCTGGCCTAGGGAGGCCTGTCTGGGCCCAGAAGCACATCCTTTCAGGAAATGAACCTGTCAGGCTGATGACACCACTAACTCTCTCTGTTTTCATCCCAGGCTCCCAAATGACCTTATGACTACAAATGTTGATTGACTTACAAATGAACCAATGAACTATGAACTGGATTTTCCAGATAACTCCACTATAGGGAGAGAACAAGCTGATTATTTTTTCATCCATCCAATATTTCAGCCTGTGCATAGCTTGATCTCGCATGAGAAATGATTGCTAGTGTTTGGGTTTATACCTCAGACTCTGTGAATTTGGTCAATGTAAGTCAGCCTGTCCAATCCCAGTGAACAAATTGGGTCTAGTTTCAGAGCCTGCCAGACAGAACAGCCCCTGGGTGGGTGGGAGGGTTCACTGCAATGAGGCCTTCTCAGCCCACAGCCAGCCTCCTTCCCAGGTGACCCTTGGCACATCCAACATCCTGCCTTAACTGAGATATGGGGACTGTGCCAGGCCCCTCAACAAGATGCCGACCTCTCTCTCCACCCCTATTCTGCCTCTGAAGAAGCCTGAAAGCCTCAGGCAGAGGGATGAGCACTGGCCTGGGAGTCAGGGGCTCTAGCTTCAAATTCTGACTCTGAACCAAGTTGCTGTGGTCCTGAGCAGGCCCCTTGGCATCCTGGTGTTCACATGGGCTCTGTGGAATCTGGATTAGAGGACACCTGAAACCCTAAAAGCTGTAGGGGAAGGAAGGGACAGAGGTTTGTCCTGCAGAGGCTGGGCTGGGAAGGCCAAGGCGGGAGATGCAGACATGGGGCTACGCTACCAAAAGCAGGCCCCTCTGACTGCAGAGCCCCGGGGGGGATGGTGGAGAACAGGGCCGGCTATATCCACAGCAGCAGCCGCATTTCCGCCTTGCACAAGTAGGAACTGAGCTAGTTTGGTGGGGGTGCTGCTGGCTGGTCCCCAGGAATGGGGTTGTGTGCCTCAGGAGTGTGTGTATGTGTTTGCTTGCGTGTGAGTGTATGTGTCCATGGGCAGACTCAGCTGAGCACCCACGGGCACCCAGGTACTGCTGCTCAGAGCCAAGCAGAAACCTGGGAACATCTTTGCCAGACCTGGGTCAGAACTGGCCTCCATCACCATCTCCCTGGGAGCTCTGTGACCTTGAGTGAGTCTCCCAACCTCTCCGAGCCTCAGTCTCCTCTCCCATGGACCATTAAAAGAGGAGATTCTCATTCATTTAGTTCATGACTTCATTCAACAACTATTCCCTGAGCAGCTTTTCTGTGCCTGGCACTAGAGAGACAGAAATGGTTAGGGAGCGGCTCTGGCCCCAACAGAGAGGCTGACAAAACTCCTCTAACAGTAGGGGGAAACTCCTCTAACTTGCTGCATCAGTCATGCCCACGTGCCATGTAGGATCCAGGGCCAGCTCCTGAGCAAGACCACACCTGAACTAGGCCCTGAAGGACAGACAGAGGGTGGACAGGAATCCTACCAGAGGAAGTGGCAAGTGCTAGGGTCCTGGGGCACCCATGAAACAACTGTCTGATGAGACAGAACTTGTATGACACTGAATTAAAGTCACAGTTTCTGTGTCTGTCTCCCGCACCATGTCACGAACGCTTTCTAACGTTAAGGATGACTGGATCACCTCCCTGTGCCAGCCCTGAGCACAGGCGCTGGCACGGAGGAGCCGTGTTCCAGGCAAGGTCAGCGGACAGAAGGAGGGAGGTCCGGGCAGGTGGATGAAAGGGTAGGTCAGGGGGTGGACAGGCGGGTGGATGAGCCCACAGTCCCTACAGGAAGAGGGGCAGGGCGGTCTGCGGGACCCTACCTCTGGGACCCTCGGAGCCAGGAAGGTGGCCGCGCACTCGGCCAGCGCCACGTCGTTCACCATGCTGTCCGCCATCCCGGAGAGCAGGTGGTTCTCCGCCCCGTGTCTGCGCAGCTCCTGAAGCAGGTGTGTGATCAGGTGGTTCCTCTCCCGGCACTTCTGGACCAGGGAAGCCAGCTTGGCCTGGGGGTGTGGGAGTGAAGACACAGCGGATGGGTCCACGGATGCCGGGCTCCTGTGGGGGCGGGGCGGCCGAGCGGGAGGGGCGGGGCCCTGGCTCCAGGATTTGCTTCCCTCAGCCCCGCCTTGGGACCCCGGGTGGCTCAGCTGGTAAAAAGTCTGCCTGCAATGGGGAAGACCCAGGTTCAATCCCTGAGTTGGGAAGATCCCATGGAGAAGGGAATGGCAACCGATTCCAGTATTCTTGCTGGGAGAATCCCATGGACGGAGGATCCTGGTGGGCTCCTCCACGGGGTTGCAAAGAGTAGGACACGATTGCACAGCTAACACACACACACACACGCACACAGCCCTGTCTTAGCTCAGCCTCCTCCCTGCCATCCCTCCCTTCACCTAGAAGCCAGAGACAGCTTTGAAAACAAGGGGCCACACTGCTCCCCACCCCCTTCTGGATGCCTTCTGGACGGGTCTTCAGCCCCTCCACCAAGCAGCTATGAGACCTGGCTCCTCTCTACTCCTTGACTTGCTCATCTGTACAATGGGCATTGTCACCACACCAAGACAGAAGGAGACAATGCAGACAAAGCATGCACATCGGCCGGCCCAGGCAGGTGCTCACACATGAAAGGTCAGACCGTGCCTCTCCAGCCCCATCACAACGATGACCCTCTTTCTCATGCCTCGTGTTCCAGACAGACTGATCCACTGCCCACCCCCAACACCCCAGAACTTCCTCACTATTCCTCTGTGGCTCCTGCATGTCCTCAGCCCAGGAAAACCTTGTACAGATCTGTTCAGAGGCCAGCCTGGGCAGTGCCTTCCCAGATAGGCCCCCCCTCAGGCTCAGGACTTGGGTCCCTCTGTGCCCAGGCTCTTGGCTTCCTGCTGTCCCAGGAGTAAATCTTTACATTTGTGGTTCTGTCTCCTCCATAGCCTGGGGGCTCCTAAGGGCAAGGCTGACACTCTCCTGGATTCCCTGTGCTGTCCTCGTTCCATGGCTGGGCACAGGAGAGATCTGTTATGTGGGTGATGTGAGTGTGTGACCCTCTGGCCACGAACTGACCTCCCGCATCTGTGCATGTTTGGAGGAGCTGCTCCATCGGAGGACGTGATGACTCCTTCCTGCCAGAACTCCCTTCCAAGCCCAAACCAGAGAGGGTCAGGGATCTTTGCACATCAGTTTCTAGGCAGTGATGCCCCAGTGCCCAGTACTGCCAGTACATAGCAAATGACGAAAATAACAAAGGAGCAAGACCTCCCATTTTCAAAAGCATTAGTTTGCGCTCTACTTGTCCATCAATGCCATATCCATTGAGGGTACGAAGAAGCTGTGAGAGCAGGCCAGAGGGAATCACTATTATTTCAGAGAGGGTGGGATTTGGCAAAGTCAGTAGGGTCCTGGGGCTCAACTATGACCTTCTAATTCCCAGTCTAGGGCCCCTCACGGGCCACCTTGCCCAGAGACTGGGAAAAATGGACAGTCAATCCAGGCACTTGGCACTGCCCAAGTCCAAATGCCAAGTGTGAGCTCACATGTGTCATCTCACCCAAACTACATCTTTGACGAGCGTATTAAACCCTATGAACCAATAATGCCTTATCTGGGAATCTGTCCTCAAGAAATGTCTAGATGCACAGAGAAAACTTTTCTAAGAAAAAAAAAGTGCAGCATGGTGCTTATGTGTAATAATGCAAAAGAGACAGGGAGGGAACGAGAGAGGCAAAGAGATTGGACAGAGGGATTTGAACACCCGCAGGGTCTGGAGGCTTTATGAACTGCAGTCTCCTGCTTTAGATCTGGCAAGAACAGCAGCTTCAAAGGCTGGTGAAGACCCACGTGGGAAAGGCAGGGCACAGACATACCTCTACACAGGTAGAGGAGGGTCTCAGACACATGCGAAATATACTAAAAGAAAATACACGAAGACGCTAGATTCAGAAGGGAACCTCGGGGGCTGTGTTTCCAGAGTTTCTATACAACAGACATGGACTAGTTCCTAATGGGAAAAATACCGGGTTGGCCAAAAAGTTCACTTGGATTGTTCCATACTATCTTACAGGAAAATCCAAACAAACTTTTTGGCCAATCCAGTACTAAGCTCCCTTTTTTTCTTTTGAAAGAGGTATTTCATGCTGATCTCACACACGTATTACCTTCAAAGGCGTCACAGCCAAATTCGCTTCACGGTGCTTTTTCTGAAGTTCGTCAAGCTGAAAGAGAACCAAGATTTTTGATAACGCTGAGTGGCGGGTTCCACAGCTTGCTGCGTGTACAGGCAAGCCGCGCTCAGAGAGCTTGGCTCTCATCTCTTTTCCCACAGGAGTTGGTGGTGAGAACACAGGCCTTTCCCATCAGCTGCTCGACCAGATCAGAGGAGGAAGGATGCTCTGAGCACCGGAGAATGAGCTCTGCCAGACCGCAAGTGCCAAAGCCATTCTATTGCCTTTTCCTTCAGGAAGCAGGGCTTCCCAGGCAGCTCAGTGGTAAAGAAACGGCCTGCCAAGGCAGGAGCCGCAGGAGACACAGGTTCTTTCACTAGGTCAGGAAGATCCCCCGGGGAAGGAAATGGCAACCCACTCCATTATTCTTGCCTGGAAAATCCCACAGACAGAGGAGCCTTGCATGCTATAGTTCATGGGGCTGAAGAGTCTGACATGACTGAGCATGCAAACATGCAACGAGAAAGAATGATTTCTCCATTCCCCATGCAGAGGTTGCCAGAGTGTTTTGGTGCAGTGTTAAACCTATAGGTTTCCTAGACAGATGCCCTGAGTCCTAACCTCAGCCTAGCCACTCATTAGACCTGTGACTCTGAGAAAGTCGTCTTTCTGTGCCTCAGTTTTCTCATCTGTAAAATAGGTGTAATATTGCTGTTGTTGTTAGTCACTAAGATGTGTCCCACTCTTTGCGACCCCATGGACTGTAGCTTGCTAGGCTTCTCTTGTCCATGGGATTTCCCAGGCAAGAGTACTGGAGTGGGTTGCCATTTTCTTCCTCAGGGCATCTTCCTGACCGAGGGATCAAGCCAGTGTCTCCTATATGACAGGTGGATTCTCTACTACTGTGCCACCTGGGAAGCCTAGGGGTAATATTACCGTCCACCTAATGGGGAAGATTGGATGAGGACTCTGAACCGATTCCTGTAAAGTGCTTAGAGCAAGGCCTGGCATCTGGCCAACATTCAATGAATATAAACCATTGTTATTCTCCGCAGCAGGCCCATGTATGAAGCCGCCTGGGACCTTCCAGCCTAGCCCAGTGCCCAGGTGAATACCACTGAGCGATCCTCACTGATGCTCTGCAGAGTAGAATTGTGCAGCCAGGTCCTGCCTGAAATTCCTGACCCACAAAATCATAAGCTACAATAAGATGGGTGTTCTGGGAATTCTTCTCACTCACTCTCTGGTTTTCTCTGTAATCACTACAAGAAAGCTAGATAGATAAAAGTCCTTCTTCCTCTCCCCCAAGCTCTTCTGACCTTTAATACTATTTTCAACTCTGCATACCCATAATCAGAAACCATATGTGTGTATACACACAGATGAAACTATACTATACAAAATGCTTTACATCTTGTTCTTACAGCTTGCTGTTGTCATTTAATATAAAATTATGGGTGTTGATTCCACCTTAATACATACAAGCCAATCATACCTTTAAAAATCTTGCATATTATTTAATCATGAGATTGGAACAAAATTTATTTCACAAATTCTTTGTTTATGAAAATTTATATTGTTTCTCTTTCTTTGCTTTACAAATAAGACTTTAATGAACACTTCCATATATCTATTTTGGCACAATTCTCTGAATATATTTGAAGATTAAAATGCCAGCTCCAAGCAGACTGTCTTCTATTCAAAATGCACACCATAATATTTGCAGGCTTGGATGACACCTTCTCTCTACTTTAGTGTAAGAAATAGCATGAATATATTGCTGTGAGCTATATACATTCCCTTCTCTACCCATGGAGAAGGGAATGGCAACCCATTCCAGTATTCTTGCCTGAAGAATTTCATGGACAGAGCAGCCTAGTGGGCTACAGTCCATGGGGTCGCAAAGTGTCAGACACAACTGAGCAACTAATGTGTATACTGGGTCATTTGCAATTAAAAAACAAATGAGAAGTGAAAAGACAACAGAATGGGAGAAAATGCACATCTTTTAGCTAATAAGGGACTTGTATCTATAACATATACAAACAACAACAACAAAAACTATCCAATTATAAGATTTCTCCAAAGAAGACACATGAATTGCACATAAATACATGAAAAGATGCTCAACATTATTAGCCATTAAGGAAATGCAAGTCAAAACCACAATGACATAGCACTTCACACCCACTAGGATGATTAGCAACAAAAAGACAGACAGTAGCAAATGTTGGTGAGAATGTGGAGAAGTTGGGACCTTCATCCATCACTAGTGGGAATGTGAAATGAAGCTATCAGAGACAGATCTGACAGTAACTGTGATTAAAATGTTTAATAATTATATTACAAGACTTTCATCAGAGAACTGGAAGCTATCCAAAACTAACCAAATGGAAATTCTAAGACTCCAAAATACAATACCTGAAATGAAGAACTAAAATAATGAGTTTAAGAGCAAATTTGATCACCTAAAGAGTATTATATAACTGAAAGATGGATTAGAAAGAAATATCCAATCTGAAGCAGAGAAAGACAAAAAGAATGAAAATAATTTTAAAAAAAGACAAACACATATTGGATATTTTTTTTTAAAAAGTTCTAACATGTGTATAATTGGAGCTATATTTTTCACACATCAGTGTCAGACAGGACAAAAATTCCATCTTACCTCCCACATTGGTCGAGGGTACAATGAAAAATATTCCCCCATGAATGGCTTTGACTTTGGAAGTGGGTGCCAGCATTTTTCGGAAAGCAAATTTGCAATATGTGTTTAGGATGAGCACTATTTCTTCTCTTTGAACCAGTAATCCCAATTCTCTGAACTACTGTAAATAAAAATGATATATATGCTAAGTCGCTTTAGTTGTGTCTGACTCTCTGCAACCCAATGGACCTTAACCCATCAGGCTCCTCTGTCCATCAGATTCTCCAGGCAAGAATACTGGAGTGGGTTGCCATGCCCCTCTCCAGGGAATCTTCCCAAGGCAGGGATCAAACCCATGTCTCTTAGGTCTCCTGCACTGGCAGGCAGGTTCTTTACCTCTAGCGCCACCTGGGAAGCCCCATTTTCCTTATAAACATACTTAAATATGTAAGAAACTCCCCCCACTCCCTACTTTGTTTTCTTTGAACATTACACCCGCTTGAAGGATCTTAGTTCCCTGATCAGGGAAGGAACCTGGGCCCCATAAAAAATGATATATAAGTTAATGGAAATAACTATAGACCCAACAGTGAAAGTGAAAGTGAAGTGGCTCAGTTGTGTCCACCTCTTTGCGACCCCATGGACTGCAGCCTACCAGGCTTCTCCACCCATGGGATTTTCCTGGGTTGCCATTTCCTTCTCCAGGGGATCTTCCTGACCCGGGAATCGAACCCAGGTCTCCCGCACTGCAGGCAAGTGCTTCACCCTCTGAGCCGCCAGGGAAGCCCCCAACAGGAGGGGAACAGAAATCACAAACACCCCATAGAAGACTGCACAGTCCAAAAAGTAACGGACAAAAAGGCTATGAAGCAATGTGGATAGAGGACATAAAACTCCACGTATAGGGTATTCGATTATACAAAGAATGCATTAAAAGGAATCAGAAATCACATCAAAATGTTGATAATATATTTTCATTCATTAGTTTGTAAAAAAAAATGTAAAGTGTGATATGATTCAGGGTAACCAGGTGTGGGCAAACAAGTGCACTCATTCCTGGTGGGCGTATAAATGACATAAACATTTTGGAGGGCTATTTGCCATTATCGATCGAAGTCAATATAGCCTTTGACACAGTAATTCTTCACTAAGATTTTAGCCTTTGTGTATGTTGCAGAAACATACTCCAAAATAGATGTATAAAAATGTTTGCTTGTAGAACAAAGTAACAGAAACAATTTAGAAGATTTCCTTAAACAAAGATTCAGTTAAGGAAGTTATGGTTTGGCCTCTGGAAAAATAATATGCAAGAGTTTAAAATATTGTAGTTCACTTTGCATGTATTGATTTGAAAATATCACCAAGATTTTTCATTAAATGATAATATCAAGATGCAGAATATTTCTGTATGGTATGACTTTAGTACATGAAAACTCAGCAGTGGCCACAGGACTGGAAAAGGTCAGTTTTCATTCCAATCCCAAAGAAAGGCAATCCCAAAGAATGTTCAAATTACTGCACAATTGCACTCATCTCACACGCTAGCAAAGTAGTGCTCAAAATTCTCCAAGCCAGGTTTCAACAGTTCATGAACTGTGAACTTCCAGATGTTCAAGCTGGATTTAGAAAAGGCAGAGGAGCCAGAGATCAAATTGCCAACATCCTCTGGATCATTGAAAAAGCAAGAGAGTTCTAGAAAAACATCTACTTCTGTTTTATTGACTATACCATAGCCTTTGACTTTGTGGATCACAACAAACTGTGGAAAACTCTTAAAGAGATGGGAATACCAGACCACCTGACCTGCCTCCTGAGAAATCTGTCTGCAGGTCAGGAAGCAACAGTTAGAACTGGACATGGAACAACAGACTGGTTCCAAACCAGGAAAGGAGTACGTCAAGGCTGTATATTGTCACCCTGCTTATTTAACTTATATGCAGAGTACATCATGAGAAACACTGGGCTGGAGGAAGCACAAACTGCAATCACGATTGCCGGGAGAAATATCAATAACCTCAGATATGCAGACGACACCACCCTTATGGCAGAAAGCAAAGAACTAAAGAGCCTCTTGATGAAAGTGAAAGAGGAGAGTGAAAAAGTTGGCTTAAAACTCAACATTCAGAAAATCTAAGATCATGACATCTGGTCCCATCACTTCATGGCAAATAGATGGGGAAACAGTGGAAACAGTGACAGACTTTATTTTGGGGGGCTCCAAAATCACTGCAGATGGTGACTGTAGCCATGAAATTAAAAGACACTTGCTCCTTGGAAGAAAAGTTATGACCAACCTAGACAGCATATTAAAAAGCAGAGACATTACTTTGCCAACAAAGGTCTGTCTAGTCAAAGCTATGGTTTTTCCAGTAGTCATGGATCGATGTGAGAGTTGGACTACAAAGAAAGCTGAGTGCCGAAAAATTAATGCTTTTAAACTGTGGTGTTGGAAAAGACTCTTGACAGTCCCTTGGACTGCAAGGAGATCCAACCAGTCCATCTTAAAGGAAATCAACCCTGAATATTCATTGGAAGGACTGATGTTGAAGCTGAAACTCCAATACTTTGGCCACCTGATGTGAAGAACCGACTCATTGGAAAAGACCCTGATGCTAGGAAAGATTTAAGATGGGAGGAGAAGGGGATGGCAGAGGATGGGATGGTTGGATGGCATCACTAACTCAACGGACATGAGTTTGAGTAAACTCTGGGAGTTGGTGATAGACAGGGAGGCCTGGTGTGCTGCAGTCCACGGGATCACAAAGAGTCAGACACAACTGAGCAACTGAACTGAACTGAACTGAACTGAACTGAGGCATACAAACAAGTACTAAAACATGGGTGCATAGGGTTGAAAAAATGGAAGTCAGAAGGGGTTGGGGTTGAGGGGGAGAAAAGATCATACTGCTCTGCATTTTTTAAATACTGAGATGATTTTAGGTTTACAAACAGTTGTTTTTCTTTTTTCTTTTTCTTACTGGAGGATAATTGCTTTACAATATTGTGTTGGCCTCTGTTGTGTACAGTTTAAAAAAAAAATAATACCGAGAGATCTCTTGCATATTTTGCCTGGCTTCCTTTAACGGGAACGTTCTGTAAAACTACAGTATATTCCATCCAGGTATTGATGTGGATACAACGCACCATTCTTTTTTTTTAATTTATTTTATTGAAGTATAGTTGATTTACAATTTTGGGTTTCTGTTGTACAGCAAAGTGACTGTTATACCTATATATATGTTCTTTTTCATATTCTTTTCCATCATGATTTATCACAGGATATTGAAAGTAGTTCCTTGTACATTATGGGGCTTCCCAAGTGGCTCAGTGGTAAAGAATCCGCCTGCAATGCAGGAGACACGGGTTTGACCCCTGGGTCAGGAAGATCCCCTGGAGGAGGAGGAAATGGCAACCCATTCCAGCATTCTTGCCGGGAAAATTCCAAGGACAGAAGAGCCTGGTGTACTACGGTCCATGGGGTTGCAGAAAGTCGGACACGACTGAGCGACTGAGCATACATACACACTATACTGTAGGGCCTTGTTGTTTATCCGTTCTATATATAATGGTTTGCATCTGCTAATCCCCAGCCACCATGCTTACTTGGATCTCTCTAGTGCGTGTGTGTGCATGTGTGTGTGTGTGCCAAGTTCTGAACAATTTTACCACCTGTGCAAGGTTGTGTCTCCACCACCACAGACACAATACCGAACCGTTCTAACGACTGCCTTTGTTGTTCTTTTATATTCACACCCACTTCCCTCCTACAGGGAGAAGACTTTTATTCATGTATCACTTAAAAAACTGTTTGACTTATTAAAAAGTCATGTATATGTATTCCTGGAGGAGGACATGGAATCCCACTCCAGTATTCTTGCCTGGAGAATCCCATGGACAGAGGAGCCTGGTGGGCTACAGTTTATGGGGTCGAAAAGAGTCGGACATGACTGAAGTGACTTAGCATGCACGCACACGTGTATTATTATTTTTAGATCTAACAGCGGTTACCCAGATGGAGGGATTACAAGGCTTGTTTTTCTTCCCTATACTGCTCTGTACTTTCAAAAATCTAATAATGCTTGCAAACTGCTGGAAAGGGCCAGTGAGCTCTTAATTCTTCTTTCTACTTTCTAATCTTGCCAGAGTGAAGGAATGTTAGTTTACAGGCGGGAAAGGAAGTGTGGGCCCAGCCTACCTTGCCCTTGAGATGCGCCGCTTCCTCGCGAGCGGCCTGCAGCTCGCGGTGCGCAGACCCCTGGTCTCGGAGCTGGCACTGCAGGGTCAGTACTTGGTGATGGAGTCGTCTGACGCGCAGTCTGAGGTCCTCCTCGGAGGCCGAGGCCTCCTGGTCCTGGAGCTGAGGAATCAGAGTCGAATGCAGTTCTTAGGCTATCTTCCAAGAAATCTGCCTTAATCAACAGACAGCACCTGTTTTCCTTCTTGTGTTCCTGCTTGCATGTTTCCCATAGTCCACAGATTTTATAGAAGAAAGTAACAGAAATCACTCCAAAAACTATTAGTCAGCATAAACATCATTCTCACCCATTTATTCTTATATTTTCAGTCTTTCATCACTGACTCAATGGACATGAGTTTGAGCAAGCTCCAAGACTTGGTGATGGGCAGGGAAGCCTGGCGTGCTGCATTCCATGGGGTTGCAAAGAGTCAGACATGACTGACTGAACTGAACTGAACCCATGTACACATACAAGTGAGCAGCCCCTGCCGAGTTACTTGAGTAGGGGAGTTGGGGAAGGTCCAGGGAATCACAAAATAACATTTTAGAGTGTTATTTTTTAAGCTTATTTTGGCATATGAAAAATAAGCAAATGGCACGGCATCCCAGAGTTTGTTTTAATAGACGCCCGTCACCATCGTACTGAAACACAGTATGATGAGTGAAATTCAGTGTTCACATCCAATTACGAGATGCTTATTACACTAAAGCTTCACATATTCATAAGAAAGAGAAGATACTGCATTTTCCTTAAACACTTTTCTGAAATCAGTACAAAATATCCTCTTCAATCTTCTTGGGTCAAATCTGAGCAGGTCTCATATGAACATCAAGTAAGGAATTTCTGGGAGTGCAGAAAGTGAGAAGGGAGAGGCTGATTTATCACCTTGAGAAATGTGGTCAAATGGTGGTGATGCTACTGCCCCCAGTGGTTCTGAACTCTAAATTTTTATTTGGTAATAACTTATATAAATACATACACATAGGCAGGCGTATCTGTGTGTGTATATGTGTATACACACACAAACACACATAGGGCTTCCCTGATGGCTCAGTGGGTAGAGAATCTGCTTACAATGCAGGAAGCACAGGAGGCACAGGTTCGATCCCTGGGTCGGGAAGATCTCCTGGAGGAGGGCATGGAAACCCACCACCAATATTCTTGCCTAGAGAATCCCATGGACAGAGGAGCCTGAAGGGCTACAGTCCATGGGGTCCCAGAGTCAGATATGACCGAAGCAAGTGAGCACCCACACACATAATATATAGCCACATACTTTTTCTACATAACATTTACATGCCATATATATCTTTTGTATCCTGTTTTTCTCCCTTATACTGTGTCATGGGCATTTTTCCATATCACTAAATAATGTGAAAGACCCTGTTGTTAGTTTCTATATGGCATCCTGTGGCATGCTGAATACTCGGATTATTCTAATATTTTGCTGCTGTCATTGGGGCTGTGACAGAAAGCCTTATCTGACACAGCTCTCGTTCTTCCCCTGAGGTCATCAGAGGGTGATTTTCTGTATCAAGGACCTGAGCATCATTAAGCTCTTGATTTATGCTACTAAGGTGGCCTTGGGAGGGAGCAGTCCTGCTAATAATAAAAGCTCCGACTGCAATGAGTCAGGGGCCCCAGAAACCTGAGACGTCTCACACAGCCTTGCTCATGGTCCCAGCTGTCTACCTTTCACTGGAAGCAGCCTCCCTGGGAATTGACAGTCCACAGTATATCCCTTCCACGTGCTTCTGACCTGAGTGTGAGCTGGCAAGAGGGAAGGACAGAGAAGATGGCAGGGAGGCAGACAGGACAAAGTGTGACTTGGTGGCTTGTAAGCCAGGAATACGAGAGCAGAATGTGTTTTTTTAATTAATAGAAATCCACAAAGCGTGGGCCTGAGATTCACAGACTGGGCCCCCTCAAGAACAGATGGGTGCTCCGAATGGCTCCGTAAAATCTAAGACTTCCAAAACAACTTGGCCTTTCTGGGAAGTTTGGTGTCTCCGCTGCCTCCCTGCTCCGCAGTGACTTGGGTTCCATCCCCAGCATCCTGAGACAGCACCCACAGGACACTCTAAAGAGGAGGAGAGTGCGGGGTGGAGGCCAGCCCGGCCTGCCCTGGGGGACTGCCCCAGACAGTGGCCCCTGTTAACGCCTGTGACTCACTTGCTCCCCACCCCAGACATCAGGAGCATGTGCTCCAGACACACGCTGCACTTGGGCTGAAGCCCTGGGGAACACAGCCCCCGAGGAGCTCTGTCTGGGAGGGGTGGGGAAGCGGGCATAGAGACAGGCCACTAGCACACGGTGGTGAGGGGAAGTGAAGAGACGGCCAGAGCCTGGGGCAGGCACACTAATCCAGAGGCCCTCTCCGCTCTCTGGGGTGGGGGGGCGGGGCACACAGATGTGCAGCATTTGCTGACTTTTCTAGTGTAAACACCATCACGGCCAACTGCAAGCTACCAAAATGGCATCATGGGAGAGATGCGTGTGAGCCATCTCTGCACTGAATCCATCCTGGAGGGCTGGGAGGAGATGTCCTAAAGTGAGGGCTTCCCAGGTGGCACTAGTGGTAAAGGACCCACCTGCCAATGCAGGAAGTGTAAGAGATGTGGGTTCAGTCCCTGAGTTGGGAAGATCACCTGGAGGATGAAATGGCAACCCACTCCAGCATTCTTGCCTGGAGAATCCCCTGGACAGAGGAGCCTGGTGGGCTACAGTCCATGGGGTCACAAAGAGTCAGGCATGACTGAAATGACTTAGCATGCATGTAAGCCCTAAAGGGAGACCTGGAGGATGAGCAGCAATTCCCAGGAGAAAGCTGGGGTGTAGGAGGAGCAAATCTAGGATCCAGAAGTGTAGAGATTGGGGACCTATCTAGCAACAACTGATGTTTTCAAAGTGCCAGATTATAACTCACCAAAAGGAATCTGGACTTTGTACCAAGTGCGACAGGAAGACACAGAAGGCTTTAAGGGTTTTTATTTTTAAACAAACAAAAACACGATCAGGTTTGTGACTTGGGATGAAGGAAATTGTGAGCTTTCCTCACCCTCTGCCTCCTGTCCACCACCAATTCCACTGATTCCAACTCTGGTTTTTGTCTGGAATCCTCTATGTTTTTTTAAAATTTCAAATTCCTCTATGCTAGCATCATCTCTTGGCAAAATCCTCTTGACTGTTCTCCGTGTGTCTTCCCTGTGTCTTTATAGCAGTGATCTTTTTACAGTAGAAATGTAATCGTGTTGTTCTGATGAAAACCCTCCAACACAGTTTCCCACTGCATTTAGAAGTGATCATAATTAGAGTCTACAAGGCCTTCTGTGGTCTTTCTCATGACAACTTTCTCATCTACACCTCATGTTACAACTCAGCCGTGCCCACTGTGATGCAGCCACGCCAGCAACTTCCTGCTTTTCCAATAACCCAGGCTCATTCCCGCCTCAGCGTCTGGACACTTGCTTCTCCCTCTGCCTGGGATGTTCTTCATCTGCTTATCCTTTCAAGCCTTGAAACTCTTGGCTTGAAATTCACCTCCCCAGAGTTCCAGTTCCCACCTGGTCTGACTAGGTGGGATTTGACAACTAATAAGATATGAGGAAACTACATAAAAATAATTCTTTGCAGGCACGAATGGCAACCAATGCAGGGCTACCATCCTTGAGGAAAAGGATGCCCAACAAGATGAGCTCCACATTCTCCCCGGAACATTTTGCAAACCATGGTTTAGGGAAATAGATCCCAAGCTGAACACTGTGGTCCTGTTAAGTGAAACCAGAGACTGGGGTCAGGGATGCTATGACAGCTGGGTGTGTGGGACAAAGTAGCAGAGAGAAGTGAACTGCAGAGAAAAAGTCCAGACACTGTCTTAGAAATACCCTTGGGTCCTTGGTTGAATCATAAGTGGCAGAGCATAGTGCAAGACTCTGAGACTGTGAAGGACAGGAAGGCCTGGTGTGCTGCAGTCCGTGGGGAAGCAAAGAATCAGACACAACTGAGGGACTGAACAACAACGACAGAAGCCTAGCAGAGAACAGAAGCTGGGAGGTCAAGTGCTGAAGAGATTTTAGAGGTCATGCACGGCTACAAAGATGGCCGAGCCAAAGTGGAGAGTCTTTAGTCAACGCTCTGAGAACTCAGCTGATACCACTCAAAGGCCATGCCCTAGAAGCAAGGGCCATACTTTAGGAGTAAAATCAAGCCCTGGACCTGAGGGGGAAACTGAAAGAGACATGCAAAGGAATAATATGGTCTGCTGGTCATTCAGCTCCCTACTAGAAAACTCACTCAACCTGCTCTAGAGGAAGCTAATAAACAGGAATCCCTAAAACATGCTCTGCATGATGTCCAACATTAAAAAAAATTACTAGTCACATGAAGAAGCAGAAAAGTGGGATTTAACTAAGAAATAAAATAGTCAACAGAAACAGAGTGATTTACATACTGGGGTTAGCAGACAAGAGCTTCAAAAATAATTATGATTATATTTCTTTAAAACATAGGAAAAGATGGACCAAAATGAATGACAGTATGGAGTATTTCAATAGAGAATCAGAATCTCTTTTGAAAGGGTCAAATGAATATTTGATTGCAAAATACAGTAAATGAAATTAAAAACTAATTGGATGGATTTATTAGAAAACAGGACATGGCAGAAATAATGGCAGAACTTTTAGTGAGCTCAATAGAAACTCAAACTGATGCACAAAGAGAGAAAAAAATATAGAACAGTTTCAAATAATGTGGGGTAAAGTAAAAAAAAAAAAAAAAATCTGGGTTTCCTGGAGAGAAGAGAAAAATTGAAAAGAACAAAATATTTAAAGAACTAATGGTCAAGAATTTTCCAAATCTGATTAAAGACAAGACTCCACAGTTTCAAGGGGTTCAGAAAAACCAAGGAGGATAAACATACATAAAACCTCATGTAGACACATCACAGTCTGACTGCCAAAACCCAAAGATAAAAGGCAAATCTTTAAAATAATCTGTGGTAAAATGACACATTTCTGTCAAGGAAAAAAAGACAAATTATTCAATTTCTGAATAGAAACTGTGAGAACCAGAAGACAATGAAATGAGGTCTTTAAAGTGTCAAAAGAAGGAACCATATCTGCCTACCTAAAATTCTGAATCAAGGGGAAGAAATCGTTTAAAAGTGGAGTTGAAAAATTGTTGTCATAAAAAGAAATTTGAGAGAATTCATCACCAACAGACCCTAAACTACAAGAAACAAAAAAGCTCTTCAGGTGGATGTAAAACACATCCACAGAAGTAGAAGAAAGAACGAATAGTACAAGAATGTAAAAAGATATGAGTAAATAAAAAAAATTATTGAGTGTTTAAAACAACCTTAACGGTGCTTTATAAGGGATGTTATACACAGAAGCAACATAGTTGACAAAAATAAACAATGAAAAGGATAAAAGAAATAAATGGAGTTAAACTATTAAAAGATTTTTGCATTATTTGAGACATGGTACTAAAGTACTAAAGTAAATTTTAATGATTAATAGATACATTTTGAACTATCTAGGGTAACCACTAAAAGAATGACACTAAAATGCATGACAATGTAAGCCAGTAGAGAAGAGAATGGAATAACAGAAAATAGTTTACCAAAAACAAAGGAAAGAGAGAAGGAATAAAAGAAAACAACAGGTCAGACAAAGAAAAATTCCAACAAGGCAAAAATAAAGCCAATTACACCATTATGTATATGAAACAAAAATGGAACAAACCCTCCAACTAAAAAGCAGAGGATGTCAAACTTACTCAGAGCTAAGTTTAAAAAAAGCCATATGTTGCTTCTAAAAAATATGCTTTATATATAAAGATACTGATAGATTGAATGGAAAAATATGGATGGTATAAAAAAGTTATATACCATGGAAACATGAACGAAAAGAAACTGTTGTGGCTATTTTAGTATCAGACAAAGTCCATTTTAGGGCAAGAAATGTGAGAAATAATGAGAGACATTTCATCATCTTAAAAGAATTGATTTACCAGGAAAACATCATAAACCTAAATCTGTGCGTAGCTCATAAATACCTTCAAAAACATAGGAATCAAAACTAACATAACAAAAAGAAGAGATCTTAAAAGACATCTCAGTAGATGACAAAATGAACAGAACCCACAACAGTAAAGATACTGAAGATTTGATTAGCATAATTAACCAGTTTGGCCTAATTAATACTCAGCAACAGCAGAACATTCATTCTTTACAAGGGCACACAGAATATTTCCCAAAATAGACCATCACATGGTCAATAAAACCAATCTCAATGAATTTCAAAAGATTACAATAATATACGTAGTATGTTTCTGACAACAATGAACTAAAACTAGACATCAATAGCAAAAATATAACTAAAAAATTACACAGATGCTTGGAAATTCAACAACACACTCCTAAATAACCCATGGGTTAAGGGAGATATCACAATAGAAATTAGAAGCTACTTTGAACTGAACAGACATAAAAAGTACAACTTATCAAAATGCGTGGGTTGTAGTTAAAACAGTGCTTAGAAAGAAATGCATAGATTTAAATGCATAAATCTCAAAAGAGCAGCAGTTGAAAATCAGTGATCCAAATTTTCAACACAAGAAGCCAGAAAAAGAACAGTCAACTAAACCAAAAGAATGTAGATGGAAGGAAACAATGAAGTTATTAGAAGAAATCAATGAAATAAAATATAGACATTCCTTGGTGGCTCAGATGGTAAAGAATCTCCCTGAAATGCAGGAGACCTGGGTTTGATCCCTGGGTTGGGAAGATCCCCTGGAGGAGGAAATGGCACTCCACTCCAGTATTCTTGCCTGGAGAATTCCACGGACAGAGGAG
The DNA here is from genome assembly GCF_910594005.1 of Cervus elaphus. Classification (NCBI taxonomy): domain Eukaryota; kingdom Metazoa; phylum Chordata; class Mammalia; order Artiodactyla; family Cervidae; genus Cervus; species Cervus elaphus. The sequence continues at coordinate 13,651,460 of NC_057820.1, forward strand.
CCTGGCGGGCTACAGTCCATGGAGTTGCAGAGTCAGACATGACTAAGTGACTAAGCACGTACAACGAAGTACATCAATAAAACCAAAAGATGATCCTGTGAAGTGACTGACAAAACTGGAGAGAAAGAGAAGAAAGACAGAGGCAGAGAGATCAGATATGAATGTATACAAAGGACTTAACACTGTGTATCTTACAGACACTGGAACAAAGTCTTCAGCATTTCATCCTAGGAGTCCTGAAAGTGGAGTAATGTCCACAGATGAGGAAAACCACCCAGAGAAGTCATGGATGGATTGAGTCAGTGCAGAGGTGAGTTTGAACCTTGTTTAAATTCTAAAGCCCCCTGCTGTCTCCTTTTAAGTCCCAGCGTGATAGAGGTGATGGCTAAAGTGGTGGTGGTAATCAGATTACATATAGAAATGTATCAAGTCAACACACTGCACACGTTAAACTTCCACAATGTTGGACGTCAATTATACCTCAATATAAATAAATACATATATACCAATAGAGACTCAATAAGTAGAATGATGACTTGAGCTGTTTGAAAAACTGCTCGGTCTGAAAATACAAGCTCTCATCTTAAAGGATAAACACCCTCTCCATGTCCCGCCAGATACCCATCAGCCTGAGCAGAGAGGCAGACTCGCATCATCTTGTCGTAGGCAAGAATACAGACTCTGGAGCCTGAGCCCCCAGATAGAATGTGGGCTCCATCCCTCCCAGCTGTGTGACTTGAGGCAAGTCACTTAACTTCTCTGTGCCTGTTTCCTCATTTGGTAAATAGAGATGGCGACTGTTTCTCCCTCTCAGGCCTGCTGCAGGACGCAGGCGTAAAGGGTGTGGTCAGTGATACAGAAAGTCAGCAACATGATTCAATAGCCATGCAGAGTCAACCTACCCGGATGCCACCGCGCGGGGACCTCAGTACTCGCCCTTGGTCTGCAGAACAGCTTGGTGCTTTTTTCTCTTTCTCCAAATGCGCTTCTTTCACTCCTGCCCCATCGGTGTTTCCTTGCAGGGCCCCGGATCCTGTGGCATCTCCCCAGGCCAGTGATGGAGCAGTAGAATCAGCACCGCATCTGGAATTGTCCAGGCCTAAGCACGGTCCTGTCCACCCCCCAGCCAGACCTCTATCCTGCTCCGAGGGCGGCCCGGGGCCTCTTGCAGTCAGATTCCTTGAAATCTGAGTCACCTGCACCCCTCTTTCTACCGTGTTCACCTGGTCCACCGTGCTTTTCCCCTGGAGACGCTCTTGGCCTCTCACTAAAGGCCCCCCATCTGTGCTGCTCCCCAACACAACCTCCCCTTCCGGGACTTGGATCCTTCTTAGAAGGCGTTCGTTCTCCCCCCTGAAGGCCCGGATCATGTCTTCTATTCCCAGGACGATATCCTTTATCAGCTGTTTGTAACTGACCCCGAGCTCCGAAGTCAGCACACCGAGCTCCCAGTTTTCCAGGGTGATGCGCTCCATCACACCTTTGGATTTTCGGATGTTCGTGGACATGGCTTTCTGGATTTGCCCCAGGTGCCCTTTCAATCTTTCGTTTTCCTCTTCGAGCTCAGAAATCTTGCAGTAACTCTTCCTGTTGCAGTCTTCAAGCTCAGAAATGACCTGCACATACTGGTCCAGTTCCCTCTTTAAGTGAGAGATGTCTCCTAATAGCACGCTCTTACCCTGTTCGAGCGCAGATATTTTTTTCATGCTTCTCTCCCTCTCTTTTTCCAGGGCGCACAGTTTTTGATGGCATCTCTTCCGATCTCCCTGAAGCCTGGCATTATCACTTAAAACGTTGTTTCTCTCATTCTTCAATCCAGAAATGAGCTGATGAAACCTGCTCTGTGCTCTTTCAAGGGCTCTCGACGGCTGTGAGAGGTGGTTCCCACCACACTCGGAGGGCCCCTCTGGACGGCCCGGGCTCAGGTTGACCAAATCCAACATCAGTCCTGGAAGAAGGCTGCAGGTTCCCAGGGCCTCAGTCTCTCCCGGCTTAACATCTTCACCAGGCTCCTTGGGGTTTTCTCCCTCAACAAAACAAATATCCAAACCCAGGTTTGTCAAAGCCTGCTGGGGGTGCACGACCCCCTGGCAGCTGCACCATCTCTGAGCAAAGCCCCAGTTCTCTCCTGCCACCGAGGAAGCTCTCCATCCATTCCCCCCTCTCCCAAGCTTCAGGATGGAGAGGTGTTGGAAACAAGCCTCCATCTCCTTTTCAAACTCCTCTATTCTGAGTGCAGACTGGTCAGGGCCTCTGCTAGGAGCCGAGGGGTGACGGGTGGCTCCGGCCTCCTTGGACCAGAAGGCCGATCCAGGAGACGGTGGTGAACCTCCTTCCTCCAGCAAGGAAAGCATTTCCTCGGCCTCACCGTCCTCCGAGACAGGCTCCTCCGGGACATCCCTGCAACCCGGGCTGGACACCTCCTTCTCCTCTTCTTCCTGTCCTTCATCCCCAGGGCTTCCCTCTGGGGGAAGCAGAGCGTTTCCAGACCACACAGGGTCTTCCCCCTTGCCCTGAACTCTCCCAATGGCTCTGCTCTGCTCTCTAAGGGGCTGGGAATCCACTGAAGACGGCCCACTGGTGCCCTGAGACCCAGAGAAGGTGGCTGCAGCGGCTTCTTCCTCTGATGATGCTGATAAAAGCCCTCCTCCTGCTTCTTCTCCTTCTCCTCGTTGGAGGCCCCAGACATGCCCTTCCTCGTGTCCCCTCCTGCTCAGGGATTCAGGACCCTCCAAGGACACTGAGGTCTCCCCTTGAAGAACAAGCAGTGGAAGCTCCCGCCTGAGCCCAGGGCAAGATGCTGCGGCTAGGGGTTCAGAAGCCCCGGCCTTCATCCATCTGGCCTTCATCCATGCGCCCTCTGGGGCCCTGATCCCAGCCTCCACCCTCAGACTCTCCCCGCTTTCCTGATCCGGCTGACACCTGTCCCTGCTTTCTGCCTGCTTTCTGCCCCAAGTCCTCACCTCTCGCCTCTCCAATCTCCACCCTGACCCTGGGGCTCCTCCTCCCTCCTTCCCAGAGTCTTTTCCATCCTCGGATCCTCTCCTGGGAAACTGGTGATGTGAAATGTGCGAGGCCTCCTGGCCGAGGAAGGCAGTGCGGCCTGTTGCACGGTGGTGGCCCCGGCCGGGGTGTCCTGCTACAGAGGGAGCGGGCAGGGGCCGGGCCTCCAGCACCTGTTGGGTGTGCAATGTTTCTGGGGGAGCTTCCAGGAGTGGCAGCAGCAAGGGAGCTGGGCCCGCAGCCCGGCCCTGGGGAGGGCGTGCACACGCCTGCAGACGGAGAGAGGACCCCTGGGCTGGCCTGGCTGTGAGCTTCTGCCCTGGAACCCAGGCCAGCTCTGCGGGGAGTGGTGAGCCGTCCATGGACTGCCCCGGTGGGCAGCCACAGATGAGAAGGAGAGTCTGGTCATCCAAGCTGGCCTCTGCTGGAGTAAACTAGGGACGGGAAGAGAAGAGAAGGTGTGAAGCGCCCCTTTCTCCCACAGGGGCCTCCCCACTTCTCCGACCTCATCTCCCCACCCAGCCGTATGGGTCTTCCTAACACAAGCAGGCTCTAGTGGACACAGAGCAGAGACCATCTGCCCCCCGAAGGCAGGGACCCTCGGCCTAGAGCAGTCCAGGGCACACAGGAGGTGTTTCAGAGATACTTTTGAATGTATTTTTATAGTTACTTGGTGGCTGGGATGGTAAAGAATCCTCCTGCAGTGCAGGAGACCTGGGTTCAGTCCCTGGGCCGGGAAGACCCCCTGGAGGAGGAAATGACAACCCACTCCAGTGTTCCTGCCTGGAGAATCCCACGGACAGAGGAGCCTGGCGAGCTACAGTCCGTGGGGTCACAGAGTCGGTCACTAACACTTTCACTTTTCATTCAATGCATTTAACCAGAGAGGAGGACTGGCCCAGCTCAGAGAACAGACTCAGTCTGGGAGGTGAAACCTGGCTTCACTCAGTCTCACCGGGAGCCCTCAGCTCACCTGTAACCACGACCGCACCCCCACGCCATGGCCGCTGCCAGCCTCACCAACTTTATCTGGCAGGACCTCCCACCTGGCCTGCCCTTCTGCTGCTCATGCCTGGTTTCCAGTCTGTCCAACTCCGTCCCTCCCTTGGGGTCCAGCTTTTCTATGAAGCCCCTCCCACCCCAGGGCCTGCTCTCAGCTTTTCTCCACTTTGGACATGATGCAGCACACCAGCAGGGCGCAGGGCAGGAGGTGAGCGGATGGAAGTAACGCAGGAAGGCCCCTCTCTCTAGAAACACCTCAGGGCTGGTTGGAACCAGGCTCCCAATCCTTAGGGGACAGCATGGTGCAGAGCGTGGGCTATGGAGACGGGACCTCAGTCCCTTCCAGGGCTGGGAGGCCTTGGAAAATCACAGCCTCCTCCTCTGCAGAATGAGGGGGTAATGGCTCTTGCCCCACAGGTGGTAGGGAGGTTTCAAGGAGATGAAGTTTGCTACATGGCAGCTGGGCCCATGCACACAGCTCGGGCTCCCTTCCTGCCCACTCCTCACCCGGGGCTCAAATCGCCCTCTCAATCATTTCCAGAATATTCTTCCAACCCGAGCTTCTTCCCCTCCCTCTCCCACCTCCTGAATGTGCAGCATGCACAGTAGGGCTGATCAGACCCAGCCAGCACCCCAGGCATGGAGAAAGCCACTGGCCTCACCTGTCCATGGTCAGATCCTGCAAGGTCTCTGGGGGGCTTGTTCATGGTTTGTGGGCCGGGTACCAAAACAGGAGGGCCTCGTCCAGCCAGGACACAGCCCGAGGCATGAGGCCCCTTGGAAGACCTGCCTGGGAAGTGACAGGAAAGAAAGAAAAGAAAGTGAAGTCGCTCAGTCGTGTCCGACTCTTTGCGACCCCATGGACTGTAGCCTACCAGGCTCCTCCATCCATGGAGTTTTTCAGGCAAGAGTACTGGAGTGGGTTGCTATTTCCTTCTCCAGGGGATCTTCCTGACCCAGTGATCGAACCCAGGTCTCCCGCATTGCAGGCAGACATTTTATCGTCTGAGTCACTAGGTAGGAGATCCTCCTGAGAACTTTCCGGCGAATGTCACCAACAGCAACACCTGCTGTTAGGATGAGGCAGTATGTCTCGTGACTCAAGGCCTTTGAGCCCCCAAAGGCGGCCTCATGGTGACCACTGCCTGTCAGGTGAGGAACCCAGTTCAGTGATGGGGAGTGACCATCTGCTGATGAGCAGCGGAATCAGGCCTGGGAGCCACCTCCTCTGACCACAAAGCCCAGGACACCTCCCTCAGCTCTGCACCCTCACAGTCATGCAGGGTCGTAACTCCCGGACCCCACCCCCACACGCAGTGGACGGAGGAGCTGATCCAGGCTTCGCCAATTGGTCCCACTCGTTTCCCCAAGGACAAACTTGACCTTGTCTGACTTATCTGCTCTGCTCCCCAGAAATGTGGAGGGGAATGGTCAGCCTTGCCGGTCAGCAGCACCACTGGGTATAAGTGACCTTATATGGAAACTGAACTTGACCTTGGAGGACTGTATGCAAACCACAGCCAGGTGGACACCGTGGCTTTGGGGCTCCCTGAGTGCGCCGGCTTTTGCAGCAGGGACCCCAGAAGCTGCACCCGAGACTGTGAGCAGACACACTGGTTCCCATCAGCTTACAGACAAGGGACTTTCAAGCCCTGGTTGCTCCCAGACCTCACGCCTGTCTCACACCTGAGCTGTCACTGGGGTGGGGGCAGGAAACAGAACAGCTCCTGGTCATCACACGGTCTTCTCTGAAGACAAATCCCCCTGAGAGGACCCCTGCTGCCCAAGGCTGACACGTGTGTTGCCTGGCTGGCACCCTTCTGAGGGCTGAGGGAGTGAGCCTAAATGTTGGGTTGAGTCTGCATCACGGACCTCGTCATGGGCATTGTGGAGGCTGAGCCCACTTTTCCCAGCTATGTGGCAGCGAGCAAGGGTCTCTACCTCTCTGAGCCTCAGCTTTCTGTCTGCAGAGCAGGGACCACCACCCTGTTGGGTCATCAGGACGTTGTAAGTGAGCTAGCCCGTCAGTGGATGTCCATGAAGACCCCTCCTCCACGCACCTGCTGAGCCCCTTGGTCTAGGTGCCCCGTCGGGGTCTTGGCTTCTGCAAGCATCCAGCGCCTCCTCCCGGGGCAGGGGCAGTGATTCATCCTGAATGTGGCCCAGGGCATCCTTGAGAAAGACACAAGAGGTCAACAGAGCGGTGGGTGTCCCTGGCTGAACTGCTCTCTCCAAGCCTGTCCCCATCAAGCCCTCCCAAAGACCCTAGGAGGGAGTCAGACCCCCTCCCCTGGTGAGGACAGCAGAGGGCACGTGGCCTGGCGGTAGGGCCCTGGCCCTGTGCTCTTGGTCCCGCCAATAAAACTGCCTCCCATGAGCTTACAGACTCCACTTAGCAGATGAGGAGCTTTGTTTGTTCAGCCAAGACACCCCTGGGTTCCCCAAGGCAGCATCAAAGGCTCCAGGCCCCTCTCCTTCCTGGGCGGAAGTTCCCTCTGTATCCACCCTGGGACCTTCCCAGGGCCTCTGGGAATCCTGTCCCTCAACTGTCCACAGGCCCAAATGGCCACAGCCAGGTGTCCCTGGGCCCCGCCCCAGAAGACAGGCAGGGATACATTTGTGGGGCTTCCCTGACCCAGCACACACCCTCTCCCAGCCCGCAGAGTATGTGTCAGGCAGCAAGCACCCTGACTGCAGCTACAGCAGTGAAGGCATGGGGCCCAGCAGAAAAACTCAGCTCCGGTCACCATCCACGAGGGGCAGGGGGACAGGTCTCCTGCAGGTTCCCACAGCCCCGGTACTTCTAACCCGCTTCTAATGGGTGATGCTTGCTTCCCACCTGCTTCCACACTAGACCTGAGGTCCTCCAGGAAGGAAACTTGTCTTCATTCTGTCTTCACCGTCACCCCTATCAAGCACACACTAGGTGCTTAATAAATGTTTGACAGTGGATGGATAGACAGACCCTGCAGGAAGGCAGGTGTCTCTAACTCAGGGTGCATTTATTCAGCAAACATTTATTAAGCTCCTATATGGTTTCCCCTTATCAACTCATCTTCTTTCCACAGAAACAGACCCAGGATTTTATTCAGGGGCTGCAATACATCATCCAAGAGACTACATTTCCCCAATTTCCCTTGAGTGCAAACACAGTTGAGTAGATTTGTTGTGTGTGTCTTCTGGGAACGCTTCTTATATGAAACTGGCTCAATTGAGCAGGGTTAAGCCCACTCCCAGGCTTCCCTGGTGGCTCAGAGCTGAAGAATCCACCTGTGACACAGGAGATGCGGGTTTGACCCCTGAGTTGGGGAAGATCACCTAGAAAAGGAAATGGTGACCCACTTCAGTATTGTAGCCTGGGAAATCCTCTGGACAGAGGAGCCTGGCAGGCTACAGTCCATGGAGTTGCGAAGAGATGACTTAGCGACTAAACAGGTAAGGAACAAGTAACGGCTCAGGTGCTCTTCTAGGGGAGGAAGACATGAAGTGGACGGGGAATGCCCCGTGCCCTCCTCACCTGTCCCCAGGTCCTCACCTGCTCTCAGCAGACTCCTGCATTGACCCTTAACTGGATCTCCTGCTTCCCCTCCCATCCTGCCCACAGTTGCCAGAGACGCCCCCTAAAATGCACTTGAAGAATTGATGCTTTTGAACTGTGGTGCCGGAGAAAACTTTTGAGAGTCCCTTGGACTGCAAGGAGATCCAACCAGTGCATTCTAAAGGAGACCAGTCCTGAGTGTTCACTGGAAGGACTGATGTTGAAGCTGAAACTCCAATACTTTGGCCACCTGATGTGAAGAACTGACTCATTGGAAAGGACCCTGATGCTGGGAAAGATTGAGGGCAGGAGGAAAAGGGGATGACAGAGGATGAAATGGTTGGATGGCATCACTGACTCAATGGACATGAGTTTGGGTAAACTCTGGGAGTTGGTGATGGACAGGGAGGCCTGGAGTGCTGCAGTCCATGGGGTCGCAAAGAGTCAGACATGACTGAGTGACTGAACTGAACTGAACTGACCAGCAACACATCCCCCACCCCGGTTCCCCCTCAATCCACTGTGCTGCAATCTGGCACGGAAGGCCATCCAGGGCTGTCACCGCCGCCCCTGACACTCCCTGCCCTGGCTTCTGTTCACAGCACCTCCTTGCCCCCTCCCCACCCTGGTTCCTGCCTGCCTCTGCACCTCCCACACGCTGTTCCTCCCGCCTGCCTGGGAAGGGTAACTGGTCACCTGCCACCTCCTCGCAAAGCCCTCCCCTCCCTTCCATACCCCGCAGCAGCTGAGCACTCAATCTCAAAATGGAAACTGGGTCGGACTGCCCTCCTGTTTCCAACCCTTCCATGCTTCCCCCTGCCGTGAAAGATAAAACCTCTGCCAGCCCAGCCTCCCCACCCCCATCTCAGCTCCCTGGATGGACCTTCTCCCTCCTGCCTCAGGGCCTGGAGCCCCTAGTGCCTGCTGCCCGCACCTCTCCTCCCCACACCTCGGCTCACCCCACCTGCTCCTTGTCGGGGCCCCCCTGACTCTCCCCCAAATGAAGCCCCTCCCTTCCATAGCACCCCATCCTCAAACCCCAGTCTGTGACCTTCCGGTTGCTGTGTGACACTTTGTGTCCTGTCCAGTTCTCCTCAGAGACCCGGGGGAGACCAGACCCTGGCCACACCTCAGAATCATCCAGAAGCTTTTAACAAGTATCTGAACAAGGCCTCAGTCAAGACCAATTAAAAGCAGAGGGGTCTGGGCACGGCCCTGCTAGGCGCTCAGGCAGGCCTGGCTGACCGGCCAACAGGTCTGTGGGTGTCTTCTGCCCACAGACCTTGGGTTGTTTCTTGGTTTTCTCCACTGGCTTCCCACATGATCAGAACTAAACATTTTTGTCAAGAGCTTAAAATCACCATTGGAACTAGGTGGAGACGAGGAAATGAAGAAGAGAGAGAGAGAGAAGGTAAAAGAGGAAAAGAGAGGGAATGGGATGCAGAACGGGAGACAAATTCAAAGATGCTAGAATAAGCAAGAGAGAGCAGAAGGAAGGAGGAGGGAACAGATGAAAGGGAGGTGGCGGGAGGTGTCGAAGGCCACCACATTCTGCTGTTCATTTCTATTTGGATTTTGTTCTAATACCCAAGTTGACTTTTGACTCAGTTCTACAAATGCTTTCTGAGTCCCTACTATGTGGCCAGCCCGGTTCTGGGGCAGGGACACAGCCATGGGTAACACACACAGACCTGTGCCTTGAGGAGGAGATTCAGGGGAGGACTCTCCCCTGATGATGATGCCATACCCGTTTCATGTCACAGGTGATGAAATCAATTCTCAGAGATGGAGAGTGACTTGCCCAAGGTCACACAGCACACACGATGGGAGAAGAGGACCAGAACTCAGGTCTCTTCCTTCCTGCCCCTCCTTGCTCAGTCTTGTCAGCCCTTCCTACTTTGCAACGCTCTTAGGAGCATTTGCCTGTAACTTTCTGTGCTTTTAGTTTTAACCTGCAATTATTTTGAAAAAGACAACAAGGAACACAGTGACATTTAGGCACAAATATTATAAATGTGTCTGAGCTTTTCTTTTTCTATGCATAGACACTTAAATTCTTCCCAAAGTCTGCTTCTACAAAATGTTGACTTTTTCTTTGTGCATTTATCATGTGATGGTATCAAAAAATTATTTCCGCAACTTTTGCAGTTTCTACAACTTCTGCAAAGCGGTGTTTTAGGGTCACCTTATTATAATCTCTGATGTAAGGAATGCCTTCACTTACCAAATCAGGTCCTTCTGATCAGACATCAGGGTTGTTTCCAATTTTTACCAACTATAAACAGTGTTGAGGTACTTTTAACATTTAACAAATGTTCAGAATCTTGAGGTTTTGCTCATTTGTATTTGTTTCACAAGTAATGGAAATGACCTTTTTTGTAAGACCACTGGCCGTCTGTATTACTTTTTCTGTGACTTTTGCCTAGGTTTTTATTTTTGACATTATTTTAAAGCTCTAGGAGTGAGTGGCAAGTGTGTGACATGCACTTCTGCACAGATGCAAGCCCTGAGCAAGGAGAGACTGCCTAGACTTGAGGGAACAATGAAAAGATTCTCATACCTGCCACCAGGGGTGCTCTGGGGCTGAGAAGCTGACCTGAGCACTTTTCCTGAAGCCGCTGCCACCTGGAGTGGGGGATCTCAGCTCTAGGATGACAGCCTGACACTGACAGAATAAGAGAGTGACTTTTAATCTCTGTACAAGCCAACTTGTTACCCTCCAGGCCAGGCAACAGCCCTTGGGCTGTCCCCTGTGGCAGCGATCATCATGTCTGTTTCCCCTACAAGCCTTTGAAGAGCGGGGTCACCTCTCCAGCCCCTCATGTCCTGGCATGGTGCCTGGGACATGAACACTGTCTGGTGCACACTTGCTAAAAGCATTCGTACATATCTGAAGATGAGCCTTGCTTATCCTGCAAAACCGGCTTCCCTGGTGGCTCAGTGGTAAAGAATCTGCCTGATACGCAGGAGATCGCCTGCAATGCAAGAGACACGGGTTCAATCCCTGGGTCAGGAAGATTCCCTGGAGAAGGGAATGGCAACCCACTTCAGTATTCTTGCCTAGAAATCCCATGGACAGAGGACCGTGGTGCGCTGCAGTCCACAGGATCACAGAGTCAGACACGACTTAGCAACCAAACCACCAACATCTTGCAAGCCAGAGTCCTTTTAAATTTTCTTTCCCCTGGGATCCTGAGTAAACACTCCCTCCCCAAACTCCTCCCCAGGTCTGGACTTTGTCCTTGAAATGACTGTTTCTTCAGGGAGCTGAGTTCCAAGGAATTTGCTCTAGAAACTGTATACTATGTGATCCTAGGTAAGGCAAGTGCCTCCTCTGTGGGGTTGGAGGCAAGGACACTGACCCCCTGCCTGGCAACCTCCAAGCATCGAGGAGGTCCTGTCTGGGAAAGTGCTTTGTAAATATGAAGCAAATAAAATATCCTCTCACAAAGATCATCCTCACCATAATTCACACCATGACACCCAGAGTCTTCAAATGTAAGTAACCAAGGGAGAAGGGCCTGGGTGGAAGCACCCTAATAATTTGTAATAATTTTCTCTATGACACTCACTTGCCAGGGGCTAGACCGCCCTCTGGTTTCCCACTTTCTATACCTCACTTCAGCATTGCCATCTTGAGGTGGTCCCTTCGGCCAGAAGCTTCTATTTCACATGGGCATGAAGCAAATATCTCCTTTGGGTCATCTATTCACTGAGTCACTTGCTCGCCAAGCATCTCACAGCCTGTGTCCAGGGACTGGGATTTACAGCTGAATGGTATCCAGTTGGTGATGATGAGGAAGGCACAGCTGTGGGGAGGTGAGCAGCCAAGTCTGGCACAGTGAGCATTAGGGACCCTAGGGACGGGTCATGTCATGATGGGGACACCAAGGAGAGAGTGAGCTGACATGAAATCAGGAAAGTCTTCCTGGAGGAAGTGGCATTCTCACCAAATGTAGAGAAAGAAGCAGGGGTTTACTGAGAGGCCAAGGGGAGCAGACAGTGGAAGCCTTTAGACCCAGGGAAGGTGAGCAGGCTGGAGGAGCAGGAGCTCAAGGTGGCTGGACTGGGCTGGAGGAAGGGCTCTGCGGTGAGCCTGAATACATGGCTGGAGAAGCAGGGCCCTGAATGCCGTGATTAGGAGTTGGAGCTGGAGCCCCAGGCGATGGAGCTGCTGGGGGCTCGCGAAAGGAGATCATTTGGGTGTTACACCATTATCCACAGAAAGGCACTGAAGACCTGCTGTGGCTCTTAGCCCCTCTGGGTCTCGCCCCTTTGGAAATGCAGTCAGCCTTGGGAATCCATACAAGCATGCAATGATCTCAGAACTCCAAGTACAATTCCATAAATGCACAGCCCCGGGTAAGGGGCAGACTGAGACCCTGAAGAACACTCTCTGGCTTTACAATGTGGTTATCAACACGTTGGAGCATTTCAATTTTAAAACTGCAGGCACTGCTCCTCCATTAGCTGGTGAATGGCTGGCACTTCGAATCGCCCAGCGCCCCCTCTGCAGGATTTCTTCCTCTCCAGGTGGCCCTTTCTGACTCCAAGGCTTGCAGAGTCCTGACTGTCAGTGCCCCCTGAAAGGAGGACAGCCTGGAAGACTGTGACATACCCCGTGGCCCTGGGTCCATTCCCCTCCCAAACACCAAGGTCCCCAACAGTGACCCACAGACTGTCAGGCCCCTCCCCCTTCCTCTGTCGGCACCCTCTTGCCTTAGGCGGTCTTGTCGTCCCGTGTGGGCAGGGGTCTTGTCTTACTTCCCAGCCCCAGTACTGAGCTCACCACGTCATGTGGAGTGGACACCTGTTAAACGCTGATTACTGACCCACCGACCAGTAGTTACTGGAGGAACAAAGTATGGCACCCCCCAGCGCACCCATCCGCCGGGGCGCAAATCCTTCCCCATCACTTAGTATCTGTGGGAACCCTGGGACCCTCCATGCCGCCACTTCCTCATCTGTAAAGTGGGGATAAAAGAGCACCTCCCTTGAAGGACGCTGAGGGACAAAAGGAGTGGACAACACGTGCAGAGCACCAGAGATGGCATCTGGTGCAAAGATCCCCTAATAAACACAGGGGTCATTTTGTACCCACAAGAAGCTGGTGAAGAAGCACATGAAGTTGGTGAAGAAGCACATCAAGGAACTAGAACTGACAGTTCTACCATCTCATGGGGCCTCTATAACAATGCATCCAGTAGGATGCACTGGATGTGTCCTCCAGTGTCCTTCCCAAACTTCCTAAGTTGATGTCCCAACCCCCAGGACCTCAGAGCATGACCTGATTTAGAAATACAGTCCTTGCAGACAAAGTTAATTAGGATGGGGTCATTAGGGCGGGCCTTAATCCACTGTGACCAGTGTCCTTATAAAAAGGGGACATTTGAATACAGACACATATAGAAGGAAGACGACGAGACACAAGGAGAAGACAGCGAAGGAGAGAGGCCTGGAACTCATCCTCCCTCACAAGTCTCAGAAGGAATGACCCTGCAGACACCGTGATCTCGGACTTCCAGGCCCCAGGACTGTTGTTGAGATCACTCAGTCTGTGGTCCTTTGCCAGGGCACTGCAGGAAACCCTCATAGCACTTAGCTCTCTATTCGATCAACAGGGAAGTCAAGGCATAAAATGAAATGACGTGCAAGGCTCCTGGGGCTCCCGGAGGGCAGGGCCAGGCTCCGGGCCCACAAGGTCAGGGGACTTGGCCCTGGCTGTCTCCATCTGGGAGAAATGCTAATGTCTGGAACAAGAAGCTGATCACCCAGGTGCCGGGCCCCCTCGGAGGGACCATCAGAAACGGATGGGAGCCCTCCTCTTGGAAGCGAGAACAAGCCATGCAAGAAACACACAAACCATGATGAAACAGACACCGACAGCCGAAGTAAGCCCTTGCCAATAACACTCTCTCAGACAAGCTGCTAGATTGCTAAAAGCCAGAATCAGTGACCATCCCATGACATTTTATACTGAAATGGTCCCCAACATTTGTTCCAGGTTTAAAGGGCTCGTGCATTCATGCTCCAATGGATTCTTCACTCTGACACACGCCGAAGGCAGCAAGTGCTGCTGGCCCTTCGCCCAGCAGAATCCACAGGGGTTAAGGCCCCAAGTTCACAGGGTCAGAGATGACAGGGAACCTAGAACATCTGAGACGCAGGCTGAAAGGGGCCTGAACCCACCCCCGGGGCCCCAATAATAGAGACTCAGACACCTGTGGCCCTCCCTCCCTTCTTGCACTTGATAAATATCTATCAAGCTCCGTCCCATGTCAAGTGCTGTGCTGGAGCTGGGGTTGTGGCAGAAAACAGAGAGGACCTGGAGGATTCTGTGTGTGGATGGAAGGAAGCAGGGAGGAAAGGAAGGCTGGTGACAAAGAAGGCGGGGTGGGGATGGGGGCGACACGGGGCACCTCACATGGGGTGGGGGTGGGGTCCTTGCACTTGCACGACCACAGAGGGTGACACGAGTCCACATATGTTTCCGTGGGCTGTTACCATGCCAACCTCCCTGCCCGGGGCGGTCTTTCAGGACGACTATGAAAGCAGCCTGAGGATCCTGCCTTCAGCAGCTCACCCTGCGGTTCACGGGCACTTGCCCCAGAGAGGCTGGGCCTGGCGCCAAGGACATCTGGGCCTTGATGCCAGGCCCCAGGAGGCCAGAGGAGGAAACACTACCTGAAGGATGCCGAGGAGGAGAAGGCGAGGCCGGAATCATCGCTGGCCACGTGACAGCACGGTTGTGGGCTGAATTGTGTCTCCTAAAAGTCAAGTTTAAGTTCATACTGCCCCCCGCCAGTACCTGTGGCTGTGACCTTGTTTGGTAACAGGGCCTCTGCAGATGCCCTAATGACCTCCCTAATAAGGGTGAGGTCATCCTAGAGCAGGCTGGGCCTTGCCCATCTCACCTGCCCCTGCAGACTGACCTCCAGCCTCTGAAACCAGGCAGAGGTTCTCAGCCCTTTGGCCGAGAGAACCACACCTGGGGACAGCTCTGCCCGAAAGCCGCCACAGTGCTCTCTGTCTCCCTTGGCCCACGGGCTGCTGTGGTGGGGGAGCTGGTGACCACAGGGCCTTGTCCCACTCCAGGGCCTTGTCAGCCTGTGTTTCCATCAGCATCTCCTGCAGATAGGAGGAGACAAATCGCAGTCACATTTAACCGGCTCCAGGGCTTCCCAAGTGGTGCCGAGGTAAAGTACCCATCTGCCAGTGCAGGAAACATGAGATGCAGGTTCAATCCACGGGTCGGGAAGATGCCTTGGAGAAGGAAATGGCAACTGACTCCAGTATTATTGCCTGGAGAATCCCATGGACAGAGAAGCCTGGCAGCCTACAGTCCATGGGATTGCAAAAAGTCGGACAAGACTGAAGCGACTTAGCACGCAGTGAAGCCTAAGCTCTCGGGGCAAACAAAAAGACAGGAGAGAGGAAATCATGAGGTAAGCAGTGTGAGTGATTCCATCCAACCTCCGCTGGACGAGACAAGCCCATGAAGACGTGATGGTGAAGGTGATGATGGTGACGGTGACAATGATGCGACAGAATCTAAATCTTACCGGGTACCAGGCTCTGTGCCAGGGCCTTCCCTGCACTTTCTCATCACATCCTCACAATCACACCAGAAGCAGGTCTCAGTATGGTGCCCATTTCACGGTCGAGAACACTGAGTCACAGAAAGGCTTAGTAACCTGCCGGACTTTATCATGCCTGGTAAGAGAGAGAGCTGAACTGCTCTGTCCACTTGGGGTCCCACCTGCCACTTAAAGCGTGAGCCTCGCACCCCAGTGTAAGTGGTTCCCATGTTTAAGCAGCATTTTCTATTCCACAGGCCCCTACTCCCTCTGCTACTCATCTGATAACGGGCCAGCTTCTCCTGATGTTAGAGGCAGAACTGGCTGGGGACCACACTTGATGGGCAATTCAGGGAATTTTCGAGAGACTTTTGACTGGGCACCGCAACCTCCAGCAAAGTCTTGAGAGCATGAGCCCCTTGAGAGACGCAGTTCTCCTCAAGTTTCCTTGAGATTTTTCAGTGATAAGGCCTGAAACATCTAAAAGCCACAGATGTCTGTCAACAAGGGGCTTATAACGGATGGCACCCAAGCTACTGAATGCAGCCACTGACGCGGCACCAAACTGCTCAAGATCCAGCTCTGGCCCCAAGGTCCCAAGGTAAGGACAGCATCTTGGAGTCACAGCCCTGATCTGGCCCGTGTCCCCTTGCTGGCCTTGATTCTTTGGAGACCCTCCTGGGTCTCAATTTCTCCATCTAGTCAGTGGAATTGCACCTGGCTTGCAAGGCTGCTCTAAAGATTAAATGAGAGAACGTAAAACGTACAAAATATTTACTCATCACTAAAACATTTAGGTGTTCAGCCTTTCCCTTAGATAAAAGAGAGAGTAGCAGGGCAGAGAGATTGGGAGAATAAACGATGTAAACCAACAGCCTAATTTAAACTCTTACATTTAGGAAAATTACAGAAAGGATTCTAAAGGACAATTTCCATCTCTATACCATTTATTTTCTGAAATTACAACAAGGTGCCAATATCAAAGGTACACTGTTTTCCTTTTATCTGATGAACCTAACGGAGGAAGAACGAACGGGACACGCAAAGGTGACATTGGCAGGATGAAGTACTAAAAAGAGAAACTGTGATCGCAGACAAACTCATTATTAAAACAATCTAGGTGGGACACACTTCATGATCGTGAGGAAACTCAAGTTCCAGTTAATTTGAAATAGACTGTCCAGGCCGGAAGATAATAATGATTTTTTTTTTTTCAATGAGCCATCTTCTTTGGGCTAAGGTGGCTTCCTGACTTTTCCTTAAATGCAAATTGAACCAGTGGGATCCTGATCTTTTGGAGGGAGCTGAATTAACTCTCCCTTTACAGGGAAGCAGCCTTGTGTGGGAGAAACTGAGCACCCTGGACTCACGTGCCGTGTGGATCAAATCCCAGTTCTGCCTCTTCTGAGCTGTGTGGCAACAGGCCAGTGCACTGCCTCTCTGAGCCTCAGCCTCCTCCTCTGCGCAGTGTGGACAGTGATAATACCCGCTTCACAGATTTATGAACATTAAATGATGCCCTTGAGAACACCGCAAGGTGCCAAGCACATGGCAGGAGTATTATTAAACACACTTTTTTGCTCTTCTAATCAGTTAGATGATAACATAAGTGTCCAGCCTGCCCTTGGCTCCAGAGCTTTAGAAACTTGATCAGGGTCACACAGCTAGTAAGCAGGAGAACCAGAAAGGGGCCCAATCCTGCATATTCTCTACTGCACCAGCCTTGGGGGGTCTCCTGTGTGCTGCTGCTGGGGTGGCAGCTACGGAACCCATCTGACCTGGACCTGCCCTCGAGGGGCTCACAGTCTAAAGAAGCAGAGATGAAGACGCACATACAGGACCACCAGGCTGGGAACGGTGGTCACCTCTGGAGCTGTGAGCGAGGTGGGAAAGACTGACTGCTTTCCCAGGGAGAGGGTGGATTGGGGAGACAGGAGCATAGGACAGTTACTTTATACTACATGCGGAAGAGAGCACCTGGGGCCTGGCACAGGCAGGGACCCATGAACTGTCAGATAGATGGATGTACAGGAGGGACAGATGATGAAGGATGAAAGGTAGCTGGTTGGCTCCCTGGAGAGTGCTGGATGCAGAGATGGAACGGTGAATGAGATGATGGAGGGTGGGTAGAAGAGAGAATGGATGGGTGAATGGGTGGAAAGGTGGATGGGTGGTTGAGCAGGTGGACAGATAATGGGGAGGTGGCTGGATTGGTGAATGGGTGAGTGAAGTTGTATGGGTGGATGGGTGACACCAGGTGGGTAGATGGGTGGATGGGTGAGGGGATGGAATGAGGGAGGGGTGGGTGGGGATGGTGGTTTGGAGGGGCGGCTGAAGAGGAAGACTGGGGAATGAAGGAGTCCATGACTTGACTAAGTGGCTGGGCAAGAAAGTTAAGAGGAAAGCAGAAAATCACTCGCGCTCTGGGTTGTGGTCACTTACCAGACTACGGGGACCAGCGGGGGCCTTGCTGAGCGCTCTCTCCCCGGGGTCCTGGGCTCCCAGTTCCCCCCGCAGGCTCTCTTTGTGCTGGGTGAGCTCCTCCACCTGGGCCTGCAGGCCGATCTCCGACAGCTTCAGCCCGTAGATGCAGCAGCGCAGCTCTTCCAGCTGCCCGCGGAGCCGCCGCTCGGTGGCGCGCTGCTCCCGCAGCCGGCGCGCCGCCTGATCCCGCTCGCGCTCGCCGCGCTCGGCCCTGGCCCGCAGCGCGCGCAGCTCCGCGGCCCCTTCGGGGGCGCCTCGGGGGTCGACCGGACCCGGAGATCGGGGGCCGCCGGGGTTCGGGGCGTCCAGCTCGGCCAGCAGGAGGCCGGCGGCGCGGCAGAGGCGCCGCACGCCCAGCTCCAGCCGCTGCACCTGCGCCCGCAAGACGCGCTCCTGCTCGCGCACCAGGCGCAGCTGGCGCCGCTGGGTCCGCCGGCCGCGCTCCAGGGCCGCCGCCTGCCGCCCCAGCGCCGCGTCCTTGCGCCGCAGTCGCTCCCGCAGCCGCCGGACCGCGCGCTCCTTCTCCCGAACCTACGGGTTGGCGGTGGACGAGGGCGTCAGGGAGGAGGCCCGGGGTCTCACCAAGCCTGTCCGTATTTGAAACTTCGATATTTTGTTGTTCAGCATGCCTTTTCTTTTCGCATTAATTTTTGCATTAAAATATTGCTTCGAATATTATTTATCTCAATGACTGTTACTGGCGCCCTCTTAAATGTTGCCCAGGACGCAAGTGCCTTCCTTCACCTCCTCTTGAGCTCCAAGGACTCAGGGAAACTTGGTCAGGATGGGGATGGGTTGGTGCACACTGGGAGGGCCAGTGGTTCCAACGCGGAATACCCCCACACCAGTTTGAAAAGAGCTGCCACCTGGACCCCGCCCCCCCCCCCCCCCCCCCCCCCCCCCCCCCCGTGTCGCTTCTTCCACGCCAGAACCTCCCAGACCTCTCCGTTGCCCCGTGCCTGAAAGGTCCATGCCTGGTCCAGTAAGGGTCAGCTGACCATGACTTCTGGCCGAGACAAGATCAACAGTGTCTCAAGCAGCCATTCCTTACTGTGAATACGACCCTGGGAGCTACTGAGAAGTGACCTGCAGAATGTCAACCGGCTAAAAGTCACTGATCTACCACGTGTCTGTCTCAAACATTTTCGTTTCTGCATGGCTCCCTGCCTGTCCCAGAACACACCTCCCTGATCTTAAACCTTGACCTCGCAGACCCATGGGCTGTACACTGGACAAGGGTGACCCACTCTCTGCAAAAAAACAGGGTCCTGGCCTAATATTCAGAATTAATTTACGCACCTGGGTAGGCCTGCCTTACTGTTAAGATTTCTTTCAACCGTTAGTACCTGTGCATATATTCCTTAAGAGCTTGCAGAAGACAAAACAAAGACGAGCAAATGAGAAAGAGGAAACCTGAGAACAGCTTGGCAGACTTTGCTTTTAGGGGGAATTGGGGCAGATGAAACTGAAGTCAGACTCCCTGCAAGGGCTGCTTGACAGTGCGAATCCTGTAGTCAGTGATGCTTGGAGCCCAGAGCTCCACTACCTAGACGGGTCTACCTCAATCACCTTTGGGAGTGACTACAGGTCGCCACAGAAAAGAGGCGTCTTTGTATGCAAGTGATTACCGCGAATATAGACAACAGTAGGGCAAACTGTCATTTGGCAGATATCAGGTACAAAGGGCAGAATTCACGCACTCCTGCAAACTTGCTCTGAAATGCAGATAGTTCCAGGCAGAAGTGGAGAGTGAGCATCTGGCCTGGGTTGAAGCTGAGCCAAGTGATCTCCGAGGGGGTCCTGAGCCAGCCCCCTCACCACTCTGAACATCTGCCCTTCACCTGGAAACAGGGTTTTGTGACAGGACACTCCCAGGAGCATCCTGATGACAGGAGAACGCAATGCAAGGAGTGTGGGCCACAGAACTGCAGGTCCTGCAGTGTCTGGAGCTCACTCTCAGCATTTCTCTGGCTTATCACCCTCACTTCTATCTCCCCATCAGAGTATGAACCTCTGGTGATTGCAGAACTTTGCATATATTTTTCAAATTTATTTTATTTTTTTGGCCACGCCATGAGGCATGAAGGAATCTTATTTCCCTGCTAGGGATTGAACTCATGGCCCCTGCAATGGAAGCACAGATTTTTAACCACTGGATCGCCACAGAAGTCCCAGGGCTGTGTATGCTTATCTGGGAAACCCTACTTGTATATAAGGCTTTATTACAGGATTTATTACAGGATTTTCTACAAAGAGATTACATGGTTGATGGCAGGAGCCCACACAACACCACTGTATCTCAGGTTAAAAAGTCCTGGATCTTGATGATGATGGCCTGTGAACCCAGGAGGAAAGACTCACCTTTCTGCACCTTAAAGTTCAATGTAAAGGGAGACAGCAGCCCTTGCGTGTCTCTCCCTGGTATCTCAAAGCTAACTTCAATTTAATTGAACTTCTTATCTTCCCTGCTTCACCCCCATTTCCTTTAAAAGCTAATCGATCTGGTGTTTTTCAAACTTTTTGGACTGCTTCCCACGGTTAAGAAACATCTTTTAAGAACATGGCCTGTTACACACGTGGCAGGCATTGACAACTGAAACAAGCTTCATGAAACAGCACTCCCCTTCACACACACGATGATGCCCTTTCATATTTCCTAGTCAATTCTATCTTTAAATGCGGGTTGCAAGTTACAGAATTGATTTCACAACCCACTGGCGGAAGTCAACCTGCAATTTGACAATTGCTGTGCTCGCCTGTGGGCAGCAATTTGCTATAAGAGGATGCCTCTCAGGATCTTTGGGTCTCTGCCCACCAAGTCTCTGCTCTCCAGCCTTCGTCTTTTCTCCCCTGGAACATTTCAATAAAGACTAGTAATTACAAAAGCAACTAGCGCTATTTAAATGCCTACTGTTGTGAGTGTTTTACACATATTAACTGATGCTGAAGCTGAAGCTCCATTACTTTGGCCACCTGATGTGAAGAACTGACTCATTGGAAAAGACCCTGATGCTGGGAAAGACTGAAGGCAGGAGGAGAAGAGGGTGACAGAGGATGAGATGGTTGGATGGCATCACTGACTCGATGGACATGGGTTTGAGCAAGCTTCGGGAGCTGGTAATGGACAGGGAAGCCTGGTGTGCTGCAGTCCATGGGGTTGCAAAGTGTTGGACACAACTGAGCGGTTGAACTGAACTGAACTCTCTTAAGGTGTGTATGTGCTTAGTTGCTTAGTTGTGAATGACTCTTTGTAACCCCATGGACTGTAGTCTACCAGGCTCCTTAACCATGGGATCCTCCAGGCAAGAATACTGGAGTGGGTTGCCATTTCCTACTCCGGGGGAATCTTCCCGACCCAGGGACTGAATCCCTGTCTCTTGCATCTCGTTCACGGGTAGGTGGACTCTTTACCACTGTGCCACCTGGAAAGCCTAACTCCCTTAAATCAGACAACAATTTAGGAAGGTTGGTACTATATCATTCCCATTTCACAGATGAGGAAACTGAGGCCCAGAGAGGTTAAGTCACCTGGCCTACATCACGGAGCTTGTGAGTGGTAGAACCAGGGTTTGGCTCCAGACATCTGCCTCCAGAGCCAAATCCCTTAACCACCCACTTCTTCTCCAGTTATGTTCTAACTTGCCCACTCCCTCCACCACCTCTCTCTCCCATTCAATTAGAGTGATAGCCCCGAAACCTTGACTTGAGCCTCTCCTGCTCAAAGTCCTGCTCCCCCTTGCTTTCAGACTTTGGGTCACGCCATGGCCCTGACAATCTGTCCTCCCTGGGACCCTCCTGTCTTAACTCCCGGTCCTGCCATGCTCTTCCATACTTCCGTGCCTTGCCCAAGCTCTTACCCACCCTTGCATGCTATTCCCGCAAGGCCCAGCTCACAGGGCCCAGCTCACTGTAGCCTTCCCTGCTTCCGAAAGCACACTGTTGCCCGCATGTTTCCTCATGGCTCCATCACCCGGTTTTGGAGTTACTTGTGCCCCACCTGTGTCCCTGCCCACAAGCCAGCTCCTGAGGCCAGAGACCCGGCATCAGTCCTTCTCCTTGTCCTTAGGCCAGAGCTGGCTCCCCTGATGTCAGGCACCAGATCCACAGAGCTCCTAGTGGGTGCACAGCCCCCACAGGCCAGCCAGTGGACCCCAGCCAGAGCCCTGTGAGGGCGCAGGGCAGGACGCGAGCCCCATTTTACAGATGGGGCAGTTGAGGCCCAGGGAAGTCACGTGACCTGGCCCGGGTCCAGTGGCCCCTGCCTGCACTGTTAGAATTGGGACCCCTCTCACCCCTCCTGTCTGGCTCTCCCGGCCCGCCCCATGGTCTATATTCAGGCGCAGCTGCTGCCACGTCCAAACCCATAGAGTGACTCTGCTGGGACAAGGAAAAAAGTGCTGGAAAGAAGGAGAAGGGGCTGTGTACCTGACTGGCAAGCTCCCCCTGCAGTGCGTCCAGCTGCTCCTGGGCCTGGAGAGAGGCGCTTCGCTCCTGGGACACGCGTGTGCTCAGCTGGTCCACCTTCTGGAGGAGGTTCCTCTCCGACAGCTCCAGCTCCTGAATCCTGCACATCGAAGCAGCAAGGAGCTTTCTCAGTGTTGAGTCCTGCCCCGGCCACAGGTGCGAGGCCTCGCACCAAGGCCACAGAAGCAGGGCCCAGAACCAAGGACACCTCCGAGGCTAATTAAGCCCCTTTGTAACTTGCCAAAAAGCCCCCTGACCATCACTAACAAGCTTCCTGACTCCCAATTAGGCAAAGATGCCCACTCCAGTAAAAACCCTATCGCACCCCAACCAGTCACCTGACACCAGCCATCCAGCAGGAATTGTCTCTGTCCTGAGGCTATAAACACTGGCTACTGACCCACAGAAACTGTCGACTCTCCCCGGCCCATCAGGAGTCTTAGACCTGCTGCACGCACAGTGCGCACTTTATACCTGCTCTTTGCTCCCAATAAACCCACTCTTTTCTGCAGTACTCTGGGTCTAAAGATTCTTTTCCAACTTGTGCTCAGACTGCCCAGTGCTCAGGATGCAGTAAGCGTGGCCTAAGGCTTTCACAGACAGCGGGATCATCTTTTTTTTTTTTCTTTCTTCTGTTTTTTGGTCAATTTGATACTCAGACAAAAATAATGACATTTTATAAAACATTCATACATATCTTTTTCAAGATAATCTAAAATACTTCGGGGGCCTCTCTTGAAGAACAAGGCACCAGGAATCTTAACAGTGTTCTCAACCCTTCAACACTAAACCAGTAATTCCCAGTACAGGTCATACTAATGAAGAAGGACTGAGCCCGAACCAAACATCTGCATCGTCTCAATTAATCCTCATGTGGTCAGCCTGAAAGTGGGCTCCTTTTCTCCTATTTCACACATGAGGAAACAGGATCAGAGAGGCCGGGCAACTTGCCCAAGGTCACGCAGCGTTATAGAGTCCAGGCTGCATTACACCCAAAGTTAAAGTGTTAGTCGCTCAGTCATGTCTGACTCTTTGCGACCCCGTGGAGTGTGGTCCACCAGGCTCCTCTGTCGGAATTGCCCAGGCAAGAAACCTGGAGTGGGTTGCCATTCCCTTCTCCAGGGGATCTTCCTGACCCAGGGATCGAACTTCAGTCTCCGGCATTATACAGGCAGGTTCTTTACCATCTGAGCCACAGGGAAGCCCGTGACTCCCAAACTGAGGCTCTAATCCTGTGCTCTGATGCTTTCCACTTGAGCTACAGTCTTGCAAATCTCTTCTAAGGACATGATTAAAATGCAGAAAAAGCTTTTTGTGATTACAAAAACTCTGAATTATTTACTGAAGTGAGAAGTTGGAAAGGACCTGTGTAATAGTTAGGGATGGCTAAGCCTCTGGAAAGCTTTTTAATTATCCAAGGAAGTGCTGAAGTTGTGTCATATGCAAAGTAATACCCAGGCTGGTAGTGAGCCCTGGCCTCAGCTCCATAGACAGGAGAAGCACGTGTGAATGGAGGAAAGCCAGAGGGAAGGTCTGCCTTCCCCTGGCCCCATTGAGAGAGGAGGAGCTGCAATGACTCACTTGTCTGTCTCCTGCCTCGTATCCAGGTCCCCTTCACGTGCCAGTCTTATTTCTGTAACAGATCACCATGAAACATTCACAGCCTATGTGGACAGGCTCTCCCCATCCTCATCCTTCACCCAGCTCCACACCAGGTGACCTGCACCTCCAGGACAGACTTTGCTTCCCTGGGAGAGGACCCAGCTTTGTCTCCTGGCTCTGCCACTCACCAGTCATGAGGCCTTAATAGGGCTCATTCACTACTATGACCCCCAGGATCTTCATCTGTAAGAAGTAACTGCACCTTGCTCTGGAAGTGATTGCGATGATTAAACAAAATGATGCACTGTTATTAATGATTAGGCCAAGAGCCCCCTCTCCTACTCTAGTTTTGAGGCCCTGGGGGAAGGTCTCTAGAGTGACAGAAGGGAGGGTGCCATCTTGTGTAGATTAAAACCATGTTCCTACTAAAATGAACCAGAGGAATCGTGCTTATGCTTAGTCGCTCAGTTGTATCTAACTCTTTGCGACCCCATGGACTGTAGCCCACCAGGCTCCTCTGTCCATGGGATTCTCCACACAAGAATACTGGAGTGGGTTGCCACTCCCTTTTCCAGGGAATCTTCCCAACCCAGGGATGGAACTAGCATCTCCTGCATTGGCAAGCGGATTCTTTACCACGGAGGCACCAGGAGAGGTTAATCGTTCAGAGAGTTGGGAGGAGTACCTTCTGATTGATTATAAAATGTGGTGATACCTGAATGAGAAAGAGAAGCCTAACTTTTTTAGTTTTTGAGACCAACCTGAAATATTAAATCTGAGACAATATTTAATTCTGGTATTGTCCCATTACTTAAATTAAGCAGAAAATGACTAATCTCATTGTGTCAGGCTGAAAAACAGCCTCCAAATATAACCAGACTCTGCTCCTTGAGACGTGGGAGCAGGTCTCAAGGGACTGTAGATGTGATTAAGTTAGGTATCTTGAGATGGAGAGATTATGCTGAATTATCTGGGTGGGACTAACTGCAATTATAACTGCCCTCATGAGAGAGTGGCAGAAGATGAGACCACGTGACCACTGAAGCAAGATTCAACACTGCTGGCTTGAAGATGAGGAGCGGCCAGAAGCCAAGGAATGCAGCTATAAGGGCTGGAAAAGGTGGGCACAGATTTCCCCCTACCCCGTGACTGTCGGCCAGTGAGGCTACTTTAGAACTTCTGCCTCCAGAACTGAAAGACAATGAATATGTGTTGTTTGAAGGCAGCACATTTGTAGTAATTTGCTTTAGCAGCCACAGAAAACCTTTTTGTTGTTGTTTAGTCGCTCATTCATGTCCTACTCTTTGCAATCCCAAGGACTGTATATAACCCAACAGGCTCCTCTGTCTATGGGATTCTCCAGGCAAGAATACTGGAGTGGGTAGACATTTCCGTCTCCAGGGAATCTTCCTAACCCAGAGACTGAACCTGCATCTCCTGCAATGGCAGGCAGATTCTTTACCACTGCACCACCAGGAAAGCCCCTAGGACATATAGACACACTCAACAGGTAAGAACTAGACAATGAAAATACCTTTTTCACTGATTAGTGACAAGTTAAAAATATATTTACTCTGTAGAGCTGCAAAGAGTGCTATGAAACCGGGAGACTCCATCAGGGAACTTCCACCAGGAAAAATTGGTGCCTTGTTGCGGCAGTACCACTGGGCAGGCTGCTTGGGTTCGAGTCCCAGCGCCCTCACATGGCTGTGTGTGTGACTGGGGAGAAGTTATTAAATACTTAAGCCAGCACCTTGATTTCCCTACCTAGAAATTGAGGATACCGATATTACTTCATTTAAAATATTTTTTTAAGGATTAAGTCACCCTGTTTATTTAACTTATATGCAGAGTACATCATGCGAAATACCGGGCTAGATGAAGCACAAGCTGGAATCAAGATTGCCGGGAGAAATATCAATAACCTCAAAAACGCAGATGACACCAACTTTATAACAGAAATTGAAGAACTAAAGAGCCTCTTGATGAAAGTGAAACAGGAGAGTGAAAAAGTTGGCTTAAAACTCAACATTCAAAAAGCTAAGATCATGGCATCCAGTCCCATCACTTTATGGCAAATAGATGGGGAAATAATGAAAACAGTAAGCCATTTTACTTTGGGGGGAGCTCCAAAATCACTGCAGATGGTGACTGCAGCCAGGAAATTAAAAGACGCTTGCTCCTTGGAAGAAAAGCTATGACCAACCTAGACAGCATATTAAAAAGCAGAGACATATCTTTGCCAACAAAGGTCCAGGCTATGGTTTTTCCAGTGGTCATGTATGGATGTGAGAGTTGGACTATAAAGAAAGTTGAGCACCAAAGAATTGAAGCTTTTGAACTGTGGTGTTGGAGAAGACGCTTGAGAGTCCCTTAGACTGCAAAGAGATCCAACCAGTCCATCCTAAAGGAAATCAGTCCTGAATATTCATCGGAAAAACTGATGCTGAAGCTGAAACTCCAATACTTTGGCCGCCTGATGCAAGGAGCTGACTCACTGGGAAAGACCCTGATGCTGAGAAAGACTGAAGGCAGGAGAAGAAGGGGGTGACAGAGGATGAGATGGTTGGATGGCATCACCGACTTGATGGACATGAGTTTGAGTAAGCTCCAGGAGTTGGTGATGGACAGGGAAGGCTGGTGTGCTGCAGTCCATGGGGTTGCAAAGAGTTGGACATGACTGAGCGACTGAACTGAACTGAACTGAATTGAACTGAAGGATTAAGCCTGTTGAGCATGTAAACAGTGCCTTGCCCAGAGCTGCTGCTGCTGCTGCTGCTAAGTCGCTTCAGACGTGTCCGACTCTGTGCGACTCCATAGACGGCAGCCCACCAGGCTCCCCCGTCCCTGGGATTCTCCAGGCAAGAACACTGGAGTGGCTTGCCATTTCCTTCTCCAACGCATGAAGCTATGAAGCTAGCACTCAACAAATATTCAGTTATTATTAATTTTGTTGCATGTAGGTTGGAAATGACTTTGTAACAATGATGGTGTTATGGGGTGGGAGTGGGGTTCTCTTTCTCAAATTTCTAACACTGTGGTTGCATTAGTTTTACCATAAATACTTTAAAATTTTAACACTTTAACGGAAGTGAAATCCAATGTACACTATCGATCTTTTACTGTACCTTACCTAGAGGAAATCCATGGCGACATTAGCCTGAAGTCTATATTCACAATTGTGCATTCAGACCCTAGCTTCAGCTCTTAGTGACCCTGGATAATGTAATTCATCCTCTGAGCCTCAGTTTCCCCATCTGGAAAAGGGGCTCATACCACTGTGTGTCACAGGGTTCAAGTAACAGCTATCTTCACCCGTGTGTGGGAAGGCCTGCACTGTGGCCAACGCCACAGGCTCTTGGTAAAAGCCTTAACTCTTTTTCTCCCAACCCTTGCCATGAATCTTGCTTTCCCTTCCACCCTGCTTCTGTGGGACACAGCCCACATTTGGGGAAGGAATGGCTACAGAGGACATGAGAACTGAGGACCCAGCCCACATTTCCCCACAGGTGAGTACAGGGTACCCCCCTTCCCAGGATGGCCTCACCCCAGCCCCAGCCCAGAGGCCCTTCCCCTCCATCACTCATGGTGCCTCCAGGCTAGTCTGTCTCTTCCTCACATGGAAGGGTCTCCTCTGGCAGGGGTTTCCCACCCATCTTTCCCAGGCCTGGTGACCTCATTTTCATTGCCAGGTATAACCAGCTGTGGGTTATACTTTCAGCTCTGCAGGGCTGGGGCTCTGCCTTTTTCAGCTGTCAATCCCTAGAACCTGTGTTTTGGACTGAATGTGTGTATGTGTGTGTTAGCCGCTCAGTCACGTCCGATTCTTTATGACCCCATGGACTGTAGCCTGCCAGGCTCCTCTGTCCATGGAATTCTCCAGGCAAAAATACTGGAGTGGGTAGCCCTTCCCTCCTCCAGGGGATCTTCCCGACAACCCAGGGATCAAACTCAGGTCTCTTGCATTGCAGGCAGATTCTTGAACGTCTGAGCCACCAAAGGAAGCCACTTTGGACCAACTATGTCCCCTAAAATTCATATGTTGAAATTAGCTAACCCCAGTACCTTAGAATGTGACTGTATTTGGAGATAGAGTTTTTTTAAGAGGTGATTTAGTTAAAATGAGGTCGTGAGGATGGGCTTTGATCCCATCTGACTGGTATCCTTAAAAGAAGAGGAGACAGACGTGCACAGAAGACAGAGAAAGAAGGCAGACAACATCAAGCCATGGGGAGCAGTCTCAGAGAAACCAGCTCTGGCCACACCTTAATCTTTGACCTCCAACCTCCAAGACGAGGCATCAAACAAGAACAGAGGCTTTGGGTAGAGACCTGGATTCAAATGCCCCACCTCTGGACCATGCTGCTTCCACGAGGAAAACAGAGCCTGTGCCAGGAGCTTCCGCTGTCTTCATGCTGTGCTGTGATCAGTCGTGTCCGGCTCTTTGCAGCCCCACGGACTGTAGCCCACCAGGTTCCTCTGGCCATGGGATTTCAGCAGGCAAGGATACTGGAGTGGGTTGCCATTTCCTCCTCCAGGAGACCTTCCTGATCCAGAGATCGAACACACGTCTCTTGCATCTCCTGCCCTGGCAGGCAGATTTTTTACCGCTGAACCACCTGGGAAGCCAGGAGGCCCAGCAGTGAGAATCAAACAAACACAGGGAATCTGCTACAAAGATGATGGAATGGATGAAAGGCCAGACAGAGCGGACAGGCAACCCAGAGGTTAGCCGCCACTGGGGCCACTTCTGCCCCGGGGGCTGGAAGGA
The DNA here is from genome assembly GCF_910594005.1 of Cervus elaphus. Lineage (NCBI taxonomy): Eukaryota > Metazoa > Chordata > Mammalia > Artiodactyla > Cervidae > Cervus > Cervus elaphus. The sequence goes on from NC_057820.1 coordinate 13,679,901, forward strand.
CAGACAGAGAGAAGGTGGAGATACCAGGGCCCGGGAGCAGGACCACAGAGGACGCCAAAGGCATGACTGAATGGCAGCCGCTGTGGGAGACGTCACCCAGCGCGGAAGAGTGTGGGGAGAACCCTGACTTCTCCTTCCTCCTCCCTTCAGGGCCTCCCACTGGCTGGATCCACATGAGAGCAGTGAGCAAGGGAGCCTGGGGACAGGCTCAGTGCCTGTGGTGCAGAGCAGAGGATGGGGAAGACAGGAGCCAGAGGCTGCTGTGGGCAGGTTATGGAACGGTGGCTGTTTCGCCTGCATCCTCAGCCACAGAATGGCTTCCCTGGTGGCTCAGATGGTAAAGAATCTGCCTGCCAATGCAAGAGACCCAGGAACAATCCCTCGGTCGGGAAGATTCCCTGGAGAAGAGCATGGCAACCCACTCCAGTATTCTATCCTGCCTGGAGAATTCTGTGGGTAGAGGAGCCTGGCGGGCTACAGCCCATGGAATCACAAAGAGTCAGACTCGATTGAGTGACTAACACTTCCCTTTCCTTCAGCCATAGAAACGATTTAATACACCCTTCTACCATGATGAGGAGGCCCCAGGATTCGTAACGTACCCAGAGAAGAGGTCCAAAGGGTATATTTACCTGCTCCTCAGCCCAGACTCCGACATCATGTACTTGTCCACAGCTGCCAACAGCTTCTGCTCCGAGGATTCCAGCTGCTTGCTGAGTGTTCCCGTGTCCATGTCTGGGCTTCCAGCTGCTCCTTCTGGAAAACATCCCTGCTCCTCACCACTCTCCTCTACATCCTGGAAGATCCAGGACGTGTCGATCTTCACATCAACATTCATTATATCAAACCCATCACTGCTGGGGGCTCTGACAACATAACTGAAACTTTTTTCAGTCCGTTCTTTAGCAGTCGGCTCCATCCAGTACATAGTTCATGGGCCAAGACTGAATAAAATTAAGCGAATCTGCAACATTGACTTTCTGGAGATTTCCAGGTGGCTGCAGTGGCTTCAGATTGTGCAGGAAAATATCCTTTGAGGAGGGTAAGAACAGGTGAATTATTTATGAGTGGCAGACTTGGGTTTCACCTGCACAAACGTCATACAATATGAATGAAAGCCTCTCGTTTTACAAGCCAGCATGCCCACACTCACCCAAAGCAGAAAAGCCACTTGGAGTTACAAACTGAATAATGTGTACAAAGATGTAAAACAAAATTTTCAGGCAAGACCATGAGAGTGTTATAGATTCTCAAGAGTGAGGCTCAAGTTTTCACCCAGCAATAAATGATGTTCTAAACTTCCTTTCTGAGTCCAGCAAACATTTATCACGGGCTTGGAGTTGACTAGGTGGAGGGGGAGGGAAGCTAGCACTGCACTGGGCCATCCTGCCTTACTTAGTCCAGTTCTCCTGATAACCCTGTGAGACGGGCATTTTCAGAACCGTTTTAGAGATGATGTGATGAAACAGAGGCTCTGGACGTTAGAGGCGCTTACTCAGGCCCCAGAGATGGGCAGTGGCAGAGTCAGGATTCAAATCCAAGCCTGGCTCCAAAGCTCGAGGGACTGGGCTTCCCTGGTGGCTCAGTGGTAAAGAATCCAGCTTCCAATGCAGGGGACATGGGTTTGATCCTTGATCCTGGAGGATCCCACATGCCACAGAGCAACTCAGCCTATGTGTCACAACTACTGAACCTGTGCGCTAGAGCCCAGGAGCCGCAACTACTGAGCCCACGTGCCCTAGAGCCTGTGCTTGGCAACAGGAGAACCCCCTGCAATGAGACGCCCATGCACCACTAAGTAGAGAGTAGCCCCTGCTCTCCACAACTAGAGAAAAGCCCATGCAGCAATGAAGACCCAGGACAGCCAAATAAATAAATATTAAAAAAAAAAAAGCTCAAGGAGTGAGGGAGGGATGAACCAAGACCCTGAACAGGAGGAAACACATCATGTCGAGTATGGGGAAGCCTGAAACTGGAGAGGTGGTCAGGGAATGACCCATCGCAGCTGGCAGAGGTGGGCAGAAGGCTCCTCCAGGGGGAGGGAGCATCAGGACCAGAGCCCCAGGACAGAGTCAGGAAGGTGAAGGCAATGGGAGCGATTGGGTTTGGCTGGCCCAGTGGACACAATCAAGGGGGAAATGAGGACCCAAGCAGGACAGGTGACTTGGGGCCATATACTTGTGGGCCGTGGCGCCAGGGTGTGGACTGTGGCATCTGTGTGTGGGAAGTGGGGGTCGCTGGAGTGTTTAGAGGTGGGGGGCCTGGTCAGATCTTAGAGAACTGGAATGCTGTGAGGGTGTAGGAGGCAAGAACAGAGGCAGCTGGCCATGGAAGAGGAGCCAGTGCCATAAATAGGCCCAGTGGTACAGGAGTAAACAGAAATTTAAACCAAGAGGCTTGATTCTCTTAAAATGATGGATGTCATTAAAGAGGTGTGTGTGCATGCTAAGCTGCTTCAGTCGTGTCTGATTCTTTGTGATCCTGTGGGCTGTAGCCCGCCAGGCTCCTCTGTCCAAGGGATTCTCCAGTCAAGAAGACTGGAGTGGGTTGCCATGCCCTCCTCCAGGGAATCTTCCCGACCCAGGGATCAAAGCCAAGTCTCTTATGTCTCCTGCATTGGCAGGCACGTTCTTTACCACTAGCGCCACCTGCGAAGCCCCATTAAAGAGACAATGTGTGCTGAGGGCTCCTCTGTTCACAGGGTTCTCCAGGCAAGGATACTGGTGTCAGTTGCCACTTCCTCCTGCAGGGTAAAGAGATGGACGTCTCTAAAAATGATGGATGAGACTTCCCTTGCCCTTTTCTGAGAGGATCTACTTTAGAAAACTTATAGTTCTTCATCTCTTTGAAATACATGTAAATCCTTTTAAAAGTTAAATAAGCCTTTTGCCAGTTATATGACCCAGGAACATCTTTCTCAAGATCCTGGGAGCCATCTCTTTGGCATGCAAACATTCAAGGAAAATAGGACCTCATCTCCCAGTTCCCGTGGGGGGGTCAGAGCCTACAATAGTGGTCACCTGGCTCCAAGTTGCACAACCACCTCATTCTAAACATATGAGAAACTCCATTTTCCTTTGTATAAAACAAATTAACACAGAGGGTCACCCCAATATCCAGATGGATTTAGGGTAACATACATGTAATAATGTTGCCAAGTTCTTTTATTTGAGAACAAATTATTGCTTATCATGAAGATCTGTATGAATAGGCTGTATCTCCTTGACTCGTAAGATTATGAATTCTTTTCTGCCTTTGAAAATCTCTTAACAGATGGTCTGTGATGCACATCACATTCTGGTTTGCTTCTCATTTGATAATGATTGTTTTCTTTCTTATCTACCTCAGCAGAGAAGTAGTATGGGTTGGAAGAAGATTGTGTTTTAAAATATACTTCCCAAACATGATGGGAAAAACTTTAAAATTACTCCAACAAGGTCCTATCGTACAGCACAGGGAACTATATTCAACATCCTACAATAAATCATAATAGAAAAGAAAAAATTTAAAATATTTTTCCCCAACAGTGGCCACTGTGTAGGGTGGCTCAGGGGCTCGCAATAGACACGGGGAACTCAGAGGCAGGATGGTGGGGTATCGGCCACAAGGGGGCGCTGTGGGGCAACTTAGATTTCTGGTGTTTCTCTGATGGAACTTTGGACAAATCAGTTCACTTCTCATAAAAGGTAGGGGTGGGAGGTAAAAATAGCACCTACATCAAGAGCTGTTGATGCATAAATGGGTTGCTGTAGGCAAAGCACCCCTGTACAGAGCCCGGCACCCAGTGAACAAAGCGGGCAGACTGTCAGTTGGTGGGCAGAGGCAACACCTTGCAGTTACTGACGGCCTGCCTGGGCTGTGTCCAACTCTGTCCCTTATGTGCCAAGTTCTTAGGCAATTAACTCTGCCTCTTGCAAAACGAGACGAACAGTAGTCTCCTCCTTGCTGCTGCGTGAGTCACTTAGCTCTCCAGTGCCTGGTCCTTTGTCTGGCACAGCGAGTCCCCTAGCCGCCAGGAGCCTCCTCAAGCAGGGGGATTGACTGACGGCTGACTGAGGCAGGGTGACCACCTTTAAAAAAAAAAATCACAGTGCCAGGCTGGCAAGGAGGAGGAAGCAGGTAGCCCTTTCTTAGGGAAGCAGCTGGAGTAAAGATGCATCTTGTCTCCTCCCTCCAGGACAGGTAAAGGGCGTTGGAGCCCCCGAACCTCTGCTTAAGAATGTGTCTTCAGACTCTCTGGATAAGAAACTAAGACTGTGGGGTCCATTTGGAATGAACCCTCTGTGTCTGAGGGAGAAGGGCAGGAAGGTGGATTATCACCTCTGCGGGCTTCTCAGAGCTGGAGACCTGGGGGGAGGGGACTGAAGGCCACGGTGCAGCTCTAAGGACAGGGTCCTGCCTCCTCAGCAGCCTGGGTGAGGCTCCCCAGGGCTGAGGGTGGTCACGGGAAGGACACACAGCTTGGCCTGCAGCAGGGGACAGGGGCTCCCCTTCAGAGCAGACGGCGGCCCCAGAGAGGCTGAGCGGTAGGGGAGGGTTGAGAAGGAGGTGAGGAGGCTAGGGGTCTATAAACCCACAGCTCTGCCCCTTGAGTTGGAATTGGGGGCACAGTGTGGGGTCTGTAGGAGTCCCCAAGGTTCTTAGACAACTTCAGGGGAGAAGCACCCCAAACTGGCTGGCTGGGATGCCCAGTTTGGCAGGCATCTAGCAGGGTCTGGTTAAATGGAAAAAAAGAGAAACAAACATGCATTTTTGTACTGGAAACGTCAGGCGGGACTTCCACTCATCACACACTGAATCTGGAAGGCGAGGGGAGAGCAGATCTCCCAGATCCTGAGGCTCAACTGTGTACCTCAAGGATCAAGAAAGAGGGAGGCGGCTGATAGGAGGAGAGAGAAAGCAATCGCCAGGAAGGCACCGAGTGAACGCTAAATTACGGAGTCCAGCTCCCGGGGTGACTAAGGCCCCCGGCAGGGCCCGCGCATGCGCAGAGCGCCTCCAGTGCTCTCCACCTGCAGCGGCACCTCCCCCCAGCCTACCTCCCAGCCCGCAGGGCCGTGGGCACCGAGTCAGTGCATCTGCGATATAGGACTCAGTCAGTGCAACTCAGAACATGCAGTAGAGGGAGAACAGCCCAGTGCGCCCAGGCCTTTCCTATTTTAGGACTGCAAGTCCTGACCTGGGTACCCCCAATGGCCGGTCACCCGCAGGGCTGGTCCCTGGCCCACACGGCTGCCAGAAGGTGGTGGCGGGGCACATTCTGCCATCTAAACTTCTCTGCTCTGCCCCTCACAAGTTTCCACTGCCGAGAACTGAGGGGAGAGGAGGGGGAGGAGGAAAAGGAGAGGGGAGGAGAGGAGGAATGAAGTGTGAGTTGTGAGGCGAGGGGTGAGGTGTAAGGGTGTAAGAGGAGGGGTGAGGTGTGAGGGTGTAAGAGTAGGAGTCAGGTGTGAGAGAAGGGGTGAGGTGTAAAGGTGCAAGAGTAGGAGTGAGGTGTGAGAGGAAGGGTGAGGTGTGAGGGGAAGGGTGAGGTGTAAGGGTGGAACGGGAGGGGTGAGGTGTAAAGGTGTAAGGGGAGAGGTGAGGTGTAAGAGGAGTGAGGTGTAAGGGGAGGGGTGAGTGTGAAAGGAGGGGTGAGGTGTAAAGGTATAAAAGGAGGGGTGAGATGTGAGGAGAGGGGTGAGTTGTAAGGGTATGAGGGGAGGGGTGAGGTGTGAGGGTGTAAGAGTAGGAGTCAGGTGTGAGAGAAGGGGTGAGGTGTAAAGGTGCAAGAGTAGGAGTGAGGTGTGAGAGGAAGGATGAGGTGTGAGGGGAAGGGTGAGGTGTAAGGGTGGAAGGGGAGGGGTGAGGTGTAAAGGTATAAAAGGAGGGGTGAGATGTGAGGAGAGGGGTGAGGTGTAAGGGTATGAGGGGAGGGGTGAGGTGTGAGGGTGTAAGAGTAGGAGTGAGGTGTGAGAGGGAGGGTGAGGTGTGAGGGGAGGGTGAGGTCTAAGGGTGTAAAAGGAGGGGTGAGGTGTAATGTGGAAGGGGAGGGGTGAGGTATGAGAGTGTAAGAGTAGGAGTCAGGTGTGAGAGAAGGGGTGAGGTGTAAAGGTGTAAGAGCAGGAGTGAGGTGTGAGAGGGAGGGTGAGGTGTGAGGGGAGGGGAAAGTGTAAGGGTGTGAGGGGAGGGGTGAGGTGTAAGAGGAGGAGTGAGGTGTAAGGGGAGGGGTGAGGTGTGAATGGAGGGGTGAGGTGTAAAGGTGTAAGAGATGGGGTGAGGTGTGAGGATAGGGGTGAGGTGTAAGGGTGTGAGGGGAGGGGTGAGGTGTGAGGGGAGGGGTGAGGTGTGAGGGTGTAAGAGTAGGAGTCAGGTGTGAGAGAAGGGGTGAGGTGTAAAGGTGTAAGAGTAGGAGTGAGGTGTGAGAGGGAGGGTGAGGTGTGAGGGGAGGGGTGAGGTGTAAGGGGACGGATGAGGTACGAGGAGAGGGGTGAGGATGAGGAGTGGGATGCTGGGCACTTAATTAGCGTGGCATAGCGTGACATTCCTGTATCAGGAACTTGACCTGGGCTCTCTCTTCACCCCGAGTAGATCTGTTAGAAGGCAGGTGGTAAAGGGTGGACCCAAGTCTGCTCCTTTCTGAAGGGAAGACTGACTTGGGTTCAGTTGACTCTCTAGCTCTTCTGGCCTGGAAACCACGCCTGCGCAGAAGATCAGCTGCCTTACTAAGCAACAACCACACCAGTAGCCCTGAGCCCTGTGCCTCACCTGGGCTGGCGGAGAGCTGTGGATGACCTCTGAGAACATGAGTATGCACCTCGTGCACCGCCGGAGCTCTGAGGCCTGCTGAGTACAGTGGCTCTTGTGACTGGGCCTGTCCCTGGCAGAAACCTTGGAGGCAATGCCTAGGACTGTCACAAGAAATGCTGGCTCTTGTTGAGGACTTTGGGCTTCTAAGCCAGGGCAGCTCCCACACCTGCCTGTGTAAGTCTCACTCCCTTGCACCTGAACTTTCTCCTGGGGGCCAAAGAGAATGGCCCCTGGTCCCTTGTGGGCCATAAGGTCTCCTTTGAGGACGACTCCCACAAAGGTGTGGCCAATGCTGTCTGCTACAGCTCCTGACAGTGTCTAAGAATCTTTGGGTCTAACTGTCTAGTTGTACCCATAGAAAACCTTTTGTGAGGTGCTGTGTGAAAATATCACCCCCATTCCACAGATAGACAAAATTAAGACTGAGGGGCAAGTATTTTGCCAAGTGTCCACTGCAGGGGAGTGGCAGGTCTGGGAGTGGACCCGGATGGGTCTGACATCAAAGCCACCATCGTTTGCATCCTCCTGTCTGAGTGGGAGAGCTGAGTAGACAGAAGTGTGGGGCAGGAGGGCAGGAGACCCCACGCTCCTGCAGCAGGGAGGTGATGGGTGGGTGCTCTGTGCTGTGGGTCCAGCTTCCCAGGGACCCTGCACGCCTCCCGGACTTGCGCTGCTAAGTGAGCAAAGCAAGGCTTCTCTGTGCTTCTCTGGCTCCAGAGAAAGCAGGTGTGCTTTTTCATTTTTGTTCATTGTATGGTCTACATTCCCATTGCTACCTGGAGTGCGGATGCCTGCTTTTTCCAAGCAGAGACATCAGTTCATTTGCTTTTGGTCGTCAGATGCTGGAAAGTCATGGGGCTGGTGTGGCGGTGCTTTGGGTTTAGATTTCAAAAGAGGAATGGTCTCTTCTCAGCTGTCTTGGGTGTGTTTGCTTAGAGCCCCCTAGTCCTTTGGTTTGTTTGAACATCCCTCTCTGTCTGGCTGGATGCCCCTTCTGTGCTGAGATCCATGTTCTTCTTCATCCTTGGGTCTGTCCTTCTGAGAACTTTCAGCTCTTTTCTTGGATTCTCCTCCCCTCCTCGATTCCTCTGGTGGCCTGAATTTCAGTCATTTAGGTTTTCTCCAAAGGTTATTCTCACTGGAAATTACAGGATTGCTCTTGCAGCCCAACAAACACAGAGCAGTGAATCTTTCCATCCTTGGGATCAAACCATCCTTGCCTTCAGGTGCCTCTCCCAATAAGACGCGGCTATCCTCTCCTTAACAGCCATGACCTTCTATTTCACTTCATCTATTTTGATTCCAAAAGTATTCCTTCCAAGAGTTTGGGAGGGGGCAGTCATATGAGCAGGTGTCTTCTCCTGGAGGTGCTCCCCCCCCCCACCCACTCACTGCAACAACAACCAAAAGGGACTTTTCTTTTCCGGGATTCCCTCCTAGACTTGACTCCCACCAGCTGGTGTCCTGTCCTCCTGAACTGCCCCACTCCATCCGTTCTCCTGAGAGGCTTGATGCAGAGGTGGGTCTCCTGAGGTCAGGAAGGGCTGCCTCCTTCTCTCCGGTTGTAAGAGAACGGACTTGGTCTCAGACCACAGCAGAAGGAGCCTCAGTCCTCACAGGCACTCCAGGGAATAACTTCACAACACAGCATTTCTTCCTTGCCAACCCCTTGCAAATTGCAACCCAGATGCAAGACAGCCCAAGGGTGGTCTGGGTGGGGGCTCTATCCACCTCTCAGTCCTTGTTCCACCATGGCCCCAGGTACAGTCAGGCTCTGGGACTTTCACTGTGTCATTCCCTCAAGAGTGATGGAGCCTGTGGCTTCCCCCTTGTAAATGTGAGGTCCTGGCATCCACTGTCCACAGTGGGTGAGGCTCCAGCTGTCTCTCTCTGGCCTCCAGCTGCTGAATCCAGCTGCACATGGACCTGGAGGGCTTTGGTGACTGGGTCTTGACTTTGTGTTCAGATCACAGGGACATTTTCGAGTCACTCTGGCTGACAGACTCTGGGATTCACAGGGCACAGTTCATGGAGACTATGTATACAGTCTAGCCGGGCACACACACCACGGCTGGGGAGGCATGCCGTGTGGGGACAAGGAAGCGGGTCTGTCCCCAGACAGTGCAGCGGCTCTCCAATCAACCAGTTTCTAGTAATTGCACTTAGTTTCCTGGTATTTGGGTCTCTGCCCCTCGGGCTCTTGAAGGTGCCACAGCAGGGACTCAGATGTGGCCCTGAGCTTGACAAATTCCCCTTGGTCCCTGCAGAGCTCCTAAGCCCGACCCAGCCAGGAACCAGCCGTAGATCCTAAATGCCTCCCCTTTGGACTGTCATCAAGTATCCACAAGTTCTGGTTTCAGTCTCTGGGCTTGGAATAGCTTGTTTTGCTGTTGAATTTTGGTTTGAATGGGGTCGGGGTTGCCATAGGACTCAGTTTATTCCATAAGCTTTTTTTCTATCCTGGAAAATTAAAAAATAATTGGAAATGACAAAAGAATCCAGGGTTAGAATGGCTAGAGAAATCCCTGCTTATCTGCCCTCGCCTGTCCCCACCACTGTCCTGAACCTTCCAGCTGAGCCCACTGAGGGACTTTCCCCGACAATCCAGGAAAAGAGGAAACGGGGTTCAGATGGCCTTTCCTTCTGCACCCGCCCCAACTTGCTGCAGTGACCCCCACTCTGGTCTGATGAGACCCGGGGTCTTTCCTTTACTTGCTACACAAGCACTGAATGAACATCAGCCATGTGCCAAGTGCGGTCCTAGGGCTGGGGCACAGAGGACCCGAGGGAAAGTCCTCGGGTGCAAGGGTTGGGCATCGGGCAGGGACACAGTGTCTGAGCTCAGTCTGCGGGTCCAGGCAGCTGGTGGACTGTGGGAATCCCCGGAGCTCACAGGGCCCTCACCTGGGCTGGACTCGGGGGGCAGAACTCTAGATTCTAGGGCTCTTGGCAGTCCCCAGTTCATGGTGGGCACTCAGAACAGGGAGAAAGGGGGTAGGCCTGAGTGTCAAAGCAGGAACTCAGTGTGGGACTGGCAGGGTCCAATGATTAGAGAAGGACCAGCTGCTGGGATGGCATCAAAACCAGATCTGGGGTCAAGGGTCAGGGCAGGGGGAGAGGTAAGGGGCTTGGGATCTTTACACAGGCTTCCTAGGCATTTTGTATGCAGGCCATAGACTCCTGAGGACCCCTGTCCCCAGAAGCCAACTCTTTGATGAATTTACTGGCCCACAGGAAATAGAGAGCCTATAGTGGGCCGTATGGTGAATTTACTGGTTCACAGGCGATAGAGAGAACCAAAAACCAAGGCCAAAACATTGAGGACCTTTGGATAAAACCATAACCACCTTTTCAAGATGAAATAACAATATGGTGACAACCAGGTCTCCACTGTCCAACCTTATTCACTGAGAACTCCCCAATCTCCCTCCCAGGGGTGGAATGTGCCAGCGGCCCCCGGATGTCTCTAGCCCAGTGGGCCTGACATTGAGCAATCTATCACAAGGCCACCTTCCATGTTGCCTAAAGGAATGTTACAGTCAGAGCTGGGAGGAAATCTCCTTTTTAGAAAATATGAGTGAAAATGAAAGGATACCAACCCGAGTTCTTGGCTCACTGAAGTCATCAAGGCCACAGAATGAATGCTAGTGAGAAAAACAAAAAAAGGAACAAAAACTATAAAATAAGACCAAAAGAAAATGAGGAGGGGGGGAAGAAAAGAAAGAAAGATGTAAGATATGTAGTATGGAACTCAATGACAGCATTTCACAAGAACTAGGGCACTGGGGTTGGGTTTGGAAAGAGACACAGGAAGTCAGTGGGCTTTAGAAGCTGCTTCCACCTGAGAAACCCGTTCTGTGGGATTCCTCGCCCATGGTGGGTTATCCCCACACAGTCCGCAAACATCTGGCTAACACAGACGGGGGAGATGTACACCGTAGTGAAAGGGCTAGTCGCTCAGTCATGGCTGACTCTTTGGACCCCGTGGACTGTGTAGCTTGCCAGGCTCCTCTGTCTATGGGATTCTCCAGGCAAGAATAAGGGAGTGGACTGACATTCCTGGACCAGGAATTTTTGGTGCTGGGGTGTGGCCTTCTTGAAGAATGTGGCAGGATACTATATATCCAGGAAGAACCCTCTGATGGTCATGGTTGATGGTCCCATCAAAGGCTGGGCATGACATGCATACAAAGATCAAGGAAGATTCCACCCAGGTCCCAGGGTCACCCAGTCCCATCAGAAGACAAAAAGAACCCTCCCCCCTCCCCCATCCCTGCTAGGGCCCACTCTTCCAAGAGATTCATTGTTTAAAATCTTTTATGCCATTGGTTTTTCTGCTTTAAAAAGAAAAAAATATCAGGAAAAAAAGTGGCCCTAAAGGAGTGAAAAATTGTACAGGTCAGTTTGAAAGTAGAGATCTTCCTTAGCTTATTTACGACTTGATTTATTCAAAAAGAATGGCTGGTGATTCTTTTTGGAGATTAGGTTAGGAGAAACATGTCTGAATATTATCTGAGGTGTTTGAAAATAATTCATTGTTTTTTTTCCAAAATCTCAAGGTAATAGCTCTCCTAAATTGTTACTGAAAAAATGAACATCCAGACAGCCAACAAGTTTTAAACACATTTTAGAGTCACTAAAGTTAAAGCTAGAAGGGACATGTAGTATCACCTAGCTCTTGATTTTCTACATGGGGAAACTGAGATCTGAGGATGGCAAGGTCCTTGCCAAGACCACCCTGTGGCATGTGGCGGGGAAAGAGTTCTTGACCACTGACCACGGTGGTTGGAGTTATTTTTCCACCAGCCCAGGCCAACACTGTCTGTGGGGAAGTCCTTGAAGTATCCTTGAGACCCCCTGGGCTGCTCCAGTCCATGGGGTCACAAAGAGTCCGACAGACTGAGCAGCTAATACTTTCACTTCAACTTATCATTAGGGCTTCCCAGGTGGCACTAGTGGAAAAGAATCTGCCTGCAATGCAGGAGATTCTGGTTCGATCCCTGGGTCAGGGAGATTCCCTGGAGGAGGGCATGGCAACCCACTCTGGTATTCTTACCAGGAGAATCCCCATGGACAGAGGAGCCTGGTGGGCTAGAGTCCATTGGACACGACTGAATGACTAACACTTCTGCTTTCACTGGCTGCTCAAAATAATCTCAGAAGTTGTGTGTGGGGGGTGGGGGGAGTGGTGAGCAGCTGTCTGATGGGGACTCTGCTGCGGCTTAGTTGCCTCAGTCGTGTCCGACTCTGTTCGACTCTGTGAACCATAGCCGCCAGGCTCCTCTGTCCATGGGGATTCTCCTGGTAAGAATACCAGAGTGGGTTGCCATGCCCTCCTCCAGGGAATTTTCCTGACCCAGGGATCAAACTCGAGTCTCCTGCATTGCAGGCAGATTCTTTACAGCTGAGCTGACAGGGAAGCCCTATGGGGACTCTAGTGAAAGTGAAAGTCGCTCAGTTGTGTCCGACTCTTTGCGACCCCATGGACTACAGTGCATGGAATGCTCCAGGCCAGAATACTGGAGTGGGTAGCCTTTCCCTTCTCTAGGGGATCTTCCCAACCCAGGGATCGAACTCAGGTCTCCCATATTGCAGACAGATTCTTTACCAGCTGAGCCACAAGGGAAGCCCGGGGACTCTAGGGGTCTGCTTAAACCAAATTCCTAGCGGGTTTCCAGGGCACTGGCAGAAGAACGGCCCCAAATCCTCCAGCCATTACCCTTTGCTGCCCTCGTGAGGACACTGTCAGTTGTGCAGGCTGGGAGGCTCTGGGGCTCCAGGTATGGGAGGGAAGACATTAGGAAGGTGAGTTAATCTGTGTAAAAGCTGACTTTTAGGAGGGAAAGCTGGTGTAGCATCTGAAGAGCTGCTCCATCTCTTTGGGTCATTGTGTTTGATTCTTTCTAGAAAGGGTGAGCTGTCATCCCATTTGCAGACAGCCCTGAATCTGCCCTCTGGTGGCTTTCGTGACTTTGACCCTACTCTGTCCATGGAATGAGTCAGCTTCCTCTCTCCAAAGATCAGCCTCAGAAACCTGAAGCCCAGAAATATCCTTTCTCCAACTTGTTTTCCAGGGTGGCAGCACATCACCCCTCAAGCTTTTCTGGGGCAAGTTGTCCCCAATAGACACCTCCCACCCCAAGTTGGTGTCAGAGTCCACCACCTATTCCCAAACACGAGTTAGCTCTACAACATAAAATATGCAATTGTGGATTTTCTGTGTAAGTGTGTTTGTGTGTGTATATTAGTCGCTCAGTCTTATCCACCTCTTTGTGACCCCATGGGCTGTACAGGCTCTCTGTCCATGGAATTTCCCAGGCAAGAATACTGAAGTGGGTAGCCATTCCTTTCTCCAGGGGATTTTCCTGACAACCCAGGGATCAAACCCAGGTCTCCCATATTGCAGGCAGATTCTTTACTGCCTGAGCCACCAAGGAAGCCTGGGTTTTCTACTCATCTATTACTTATCCTGCAAACATTTGATGATGCCTTATTTCATGGCAAGAACTGTCTTGGATAAAGAGGTAAATAAAAGCTGGTCCCTGAACTCAAGGAAGTCCTGGCCACTGGGCAGATGAACAGGAAGTGGTGAGTGCCCTGACAAAGATGCCACGTATATGGACTCTGTCTGAACCAGCAATGTGTGGTGGGGGCGCTGGTGGGGTGACTGTGGAATCCCTGGAGATCCAGGTTATCCCTCCCCAGCTGTGGGATTGTGGACAAGTGTTTGAATCTTTCTCAGGCTCAAGTGTCCTCACCCGTAAAGTGGTGACAACCATAGGGGCCAGAGAGACTGGGCATCAGCCTCACTTCCTGCTGGAAGGAAGAGACTTCCCTGAAGGGAAGAACACTCATTGGTTCTGGGCATAAATGCCATTTAAGGGGAATGAACCCAATGTCTTATGGCTCATGAAGAAGGTCACCTCACCCTTTCCAGTGAGGTAGTGTCAGAAGAGTTCAGACTTTCTTCCCTAGAAAAGCACTTATTTCTTGGACTGCCAGTATGGGGGACACGGGCAGAGAAGAGAGGGCTGAACAGAGCCTGTTATTTAGGTTTCATGAAACTGACAGAAGAGAATATTCCATGTGAGCGGTTCATGGAAAGAAGCCAGGGGCTGGTGCGAGCTCACACCACCTACCTTTTCCTCCAGTTCTTTCAGGTGTCGCTTCTGGATCTCCAGCTTATCCTCTAATTCTCGGACTCTCTGCAACACATTAAGTTCTGTATCAGAAAAAGTAAATTTTCCAGGTTTAAATCTTACTCTTCATCATTTATCTGGTGTAGTGTGTAAGCAGCAACTCATTGGAAAAGACCCTGATGCCAGGAATGAGTGAAGGCAAAAGGAGAAGGGGGCAGCAGAGGATGAGATGGTTAGATAGCATCACTGACTCAATGGACATGAGTTTGAACAAACTCTGAGAGAGAGTGGAGGACAGGGAAGCTGGGCATGCTGCAGTCCATGGGGTTACAAAGAGTCAGACACAACCTAGCAACTGAACAACAACAGTAAGCAGCTTAACATACAAACACTAAGTGGGTAACTCGACTAACTCTTATACATGGACAGGCTTGTCTCTCCACCCCCTAAATTAAGATCAAGGGCCCCTTCAGCACTCAGGAAGCTCCCTCAGGCCCGCATGCAACTCTATTCTGACCTCTCTCACTAAAAGTAGATTTTTGCCTGTTCTTGAAATGCATGGAAACAGATTGCACTCTTAAGGCAGGATCTTTAGAAAACATAAACATCAAGATCAGACCAAGACTCAGAGGTGCCTTTTGGGCAGGTCAATAAAGCTCATGGATTTGAAGCAGCACCAAATGACATGTCCAAGATTTATTTAGCTGGAGCCTGGGAGCTGGGGCAGAGGAGGTGAGTGTTGATGGGGGGCATGGCTGCAGCATCCACCCAGGTTCTTAGAAGGTTTAAGGATGACAAACTGTCCCCGTGAGCCTGGGACATTCCTGGTTTTAGCAATGAAAGTCCAGAGTCTTGAAAACTCATCAGTCCTGAGCCAACAGGGAGAGTGGGCCACCTGCCTGGCTCTGCACCTGCTGAATGCTCCCTGGGCTGCACACCCACCCTCAGCGGTTTATCAATCTGTTCCTTCCAGTTCCAGGCAGCATCTCACCAGGAGTCCTGGCAGGTATGACCTTTTCCAGTTTGTCATGTGTCCAATAGCACTTCATCACCCGAGAGGGTTGATATGCCCGGACAGCTGCTAGAATCGCCAGTCCTGAATGCAAATGGACACCTCATTCCTTGGGAGAAGGCTGTCGGACTGAAGGCCAGGCGATTCACATCAGCCCGAATTAAGCATGTAGACCCATCCTCAGGCCTGGAGAAACCTTCTGCCCAGATTCCTAAACTCAGATCAGCATCACCTGGAGGCCCTGTGGATCCCCGGGGCCCTGCCCCAGGGTTGTCGACTCATCAGTTCCAGGGTGGGGCCTGAGAAGCTGTGTTCCCTACAGATCCCAGGTGATGGGAATGCTGCTGGTCTGGAGACCCCACTCTGAGAATCACCACTGTGGGCACATGTGCCCACTCAACAGGTATGACTCAATGGGCCCTGTGCCCACTCAGCAGGCATGGCTCAGTAGAGGCCTGGGGCCTCGAGGGGTTTGTGGTCCATCAGGTCCAGACAATGGAATTATGCAAATACATAGATGATGCCCTGGATAAATACAGACGTCACAGAGAAAGTCAAGTTGGGTAGGGAAAGGGAAGGGGTGTTATTTTATATGGGGACTCAGGGAAGGTCAGTTTGAGCATAGAGGAGAGGGGGGTAAGGAATTGAGGTGTGGGCTGGGGGGCCTGGAGGAGGCACAGAACCCAGCCGATGATGGTTTTCCAGGTGCAGGAAAGGGGGAAGGAATTCCAGGCAGAAGGAATGATGTATATGTGCAGGGAGCTGAGGGTGTCAGGGGGCAGAGGGTCTGTAATGTCCTGGTGAGGAACTTGCAGATTTAGGGGTGTCACAGGGAGTCTGTGAAGGGTTTTAAGTAGGGAAATAATGAGATTTTGATTTTGGAAAGATCACACTGGCAGCAAAACAGAGAGTGGATTGATAAGCAAGTGAAAGACACACAGTTGTGTCCAACTCTTTGCGACCCCATGGACTGTATAGGCCATGAAATTCTCCAGGCCAGAATACTGGAGTGCCTCTCCCTTCTCCAGGGGATCTTCCCAACCCAGGGATCAAACCCAGGTCTCCCGCATTGCAGGCGGATTCTTTACCAGCTGAGCCACAAAGGAGGCCCAACTCATAAGGAAAAGACACCAAAAAAACCTTCCCTTAGATATGTGACCTTGGGCAAGTAATTCAGCCTCTCTGGCCTTGGTTTCCTTATCTGTAAATTGGGAGTAGTAGTGTTGCGCACACCTGAGGATTTAGAAAGTGAATCTGCGCAAAGTGCTTAAGGTAAAGTTGGCAGAGTATGTGCTCTATAAAGGAGACTGGATATGTTTCTAATCCTCTTCCACCTGAGGGAGTCAGTGATTGATCCTCAGAGATTCCCTTGCAAGGCGGGGATCACCTAAGAATGAGCACAAACTTGGATAGACTTTGGTTTGGATCCCGGGCCCCAAATTTACCAACTGGTGGACTTCGGGTTGTCATGTATCAATTAATCTCTCTGTGGAATTCCTCTTCTGTAATAACTGAACAGTGACCCTGTGACTCGGGGTGAAATGGGTACCCAGGGAAAAGTGACTTGAAAACCACAATGCCACATGGAGGAGGGGACAATCTCTTACAGCTTTCGAAGGATTTGCAAAAATCTCCCAAGAACAACTTCTGGGCTTTGAAAATCAGTCTGAGTTCCTTTGTATTATTTTTTTAGATCCCACATGTAAGTGATGTCATGTGGTATTTGTCTTTCTCTTGTCTGAGTTACTTCACTCTGTGCAATAATCTCTAGGTCCATCCACACTGCTGCAAATGACATTATTTCATTCTTTTTTATGGCTGAGTAATATTCCATTATATGTATGTACCACATCTTCTTCATCCGTTCCTCTATTGATGGACTCTTAGGTTGCTCCCATGTCCTGGCTATTGTCAACAGTGCTGCTATGAACATAGGGGGTGCATGTATCTTTTCAAAGTATGGTTTTCTATGGATATACGTCCAGAATCGGAATTGCTGGGTCATATGGTAATTCTATGTATAGTTTTTCAAGGAACTTCCTTACTGTCGTCCATAGTGGCTGTACAATTTACATCACCACTACCAGTATAGGAAGGAAGGTTCCCTTTTCTCCATCTCCTCCCCAGATTTACTGTATATAGATTTTTTGACGATGGCCATTCTGACAAGTGTGAGGTGTTACCTCATTTGCATTTCTGATTTGCATTTCTCTAATAATTAGTGATGTTGAGCATCTTTTCATGTGCTCTTTGGCCATCTGTATGTCTTTGGAGAAATGTCTATTTAGATTATCTGTCCATTTTTTGAACTTACTTACAAAACAGAGACAGACTCACAGACTTTGAAAACAAACTTATGGTTACCAAAGGGAAAAGTTGGGGTGGGAGGGATAAATAAGGAGTTTGAGATTAACATATGCATATGAAATATATCATCAACAAAGACCTACTATATAGCACAGGGAACTCTACTCGACATTATGTAATAATTTATATAAGAAAAGAATCTGAAAAAAGTGGATATATGTATATATAAAACTGAATCACTTTGCTGTACTCCTGAAACTAATACAACATTATAAACCAACTATACCCCCAGTAGTCATGTATGGATGTGAGAGTTGGACTATAAAGAAAGCTAAGTGCAGAAGAATTGATGCTTTTGAACTGTGGTGTTGGAGAAGACTCTTGAGAGTCCCTTGGACTGCAAGGAGATCCAACCAGTCCATCCTAAAGGAGATTAGTCCTGGGTGTTCACTGGAGGGACTGATGTTGAAGCTGAAACTCCAATACTTTGGCCACCTGATGTGGAAAGCTGACTCATTTGAAAAGACCCTGATGCTGAGAAAAATTGAGGGCAGGAGGAAAAGGGGACGACAGAGGATGAGATGGTTGGATGGCATCACCAACACAATGGACATGGGTTTGGGTGGACTCCAGGAGTTGGTGATGGACAGGGAGTCCTGGTGTGCTGTGGTTCATAGGTTCGCAAAGAGTCAGACACGACTGAGTGACTGAACTGAACACCTCCAATATAAAGTAAAAATTTAAAAAAAAAAGATTAAGTGAAAAAAAAATCTTTATCTAAAAGGAAATCAGCCTGAGAAGCTGACTCTCATTCTAGTCTTTCATGACTTTTTAGAAAAAAAAACCAGGGTTGGCCTCTCACCTGGTTATGGGAGGCTGGAAGGGGCAGTGTTTAAGAGTTTTGCTATCTAAGGACATCCCAGCTCTGCCACTTCCTGGCTGTGTGACTTTGGGCAAGTTGCTTAGCCTCTCTGAGCCTCACTCACTTCACCTGTGAAACTGCATCAATGGCCCCCACTCAGAGGGCTGGTGTGAGCATCAGTGAACCAACATTTATGGAGCCTCCTCTAAGTGCCAGCACTGGTCTGTCTCCCCGCACTGGAATATAAGCCTCAAGAGGGCAAGTGCTGTGTCCCCAACCCGGAGAACAGTGCCTGGTATGCAGATGTTAGAAAAGTTACAAATGGAGTAGGAAAGGCTCCTGAGAGAGGCAGCTGATGCATTTGTAGAGGTGAGCACGGGGTCCAGGAGTGTCAGAATGTCAGGTTAAGCAACCCAGACTTCATCCTCTGGGCAGTGGGGAGCTAGGATGGGTCTTTGAGGAAGGGTGGTTGTGCACTGTGTTAGGAAGGCTTCTAGGGTGCAGTGGATGGGTTGGCAGGGACAGAGGTTGTGGGATTGCGGAGGGATAGGACAAAGTAAGTTGACATGAGTGGATTAACTCCAATCTTCACTACAGAACATGGTGCAAATGTGCCGAATGAGTCTGTTGAGAAAGGGGCCATGTGCTGATTGATTTTTTTTGCCCTCTGTATCCACTTTTCCCCTTAGTTAATAGCGCTTGAAAAATTAAACGTCCATAGGGGTCACACTGGTGACGTCACTGCACCCCATGGGCTAGATGCGGAAAAGACAGACCGGTGCAGCCCACGGCAACCTGGGATGTGTCCTTCTGGTCAAATCAGGCATCCGGTGCCCCAGGCTGGGTCAGACACGGCCGAGTGCTGCCGGAGCCCGTGACGGGGCTGTGCTGTGCTATATTGTGTCCTGCTCTGAAAGTGGTGTGTTGTATGTGTTGTGTGTGCTGCAGCTCAAGGTGTTCAGCCAACACCTACCACGTGCCAGACATCAGACCGACTCAGGGGCCACGCCCATCAGAGGCGGGTCGCTCAGGAGCCACGCCCATCAGAGCCGGCTAGCTCAGTGCCTGGAGAGCAGATCACGGCAGCACAGGAGCCCAGGGGCTCCTGCAGGGGCTGCCTGGGGTCCCTTCACCCAAATCAAGAATGGAATGAAGAGCTCGCGTTCATACCTCCAGTTACCCTTTTCCCTTTGGTCACGGCCCTTTCACTCCTCAACCAAATGCAGTCAGCTGTGCCTGCCCTGCCCCTGCATCCCTTTTTCACACGCAATGGGAATCCTCACTTCTTAGTCCTAACCAGGGCCTCTGCTGCCTCGGACAGAAGGCACTTCTCCACCGGCTCCTTCCTCCAATTCTGTCTCCCTCTCCTTCGGTGCCATCGACTCCCACTGGTTATACTTCCTCACTGGCAGGATTCCTTATGAGCTGTAGGGCCTTCAGGCACACGAGTTAACCTTCCTGAGTCTCAGCTTTCGCATCAGGGAAACGGAGGTAATCGTCCCACCCGCAGGAGTGCGTGGGGTAAGAGATCTAAAGCAGTGAGCCTCCAAAGACTGCCAGACCTTGGGGCCGCCTCAGCTCCATCAGCACCACGGGTCCTGGGAACCTGGTCCCCGTGTGTTTAGCAGCACACGAAGCTCACACAGGACGCCGCACACACTTAGGAAAGCATTAGGTGTTCAGAGGTAACAAGTGGTACAGCTTCCAGGTCCAGTCCTCAAAGCAGTCGTCGTCACAAAATACAGCTCCAAAGTAAACCGGCCAGCCTGCGCCCCTGGTTACAAGAACCCGAGTTTAAACAGAAGACGGATGCTGGAGGAAGTGGGGACGCCTCGCTTTGGTTTGTGTTACCATTTGGCAGGGTGGGGACCTTGTTCAAATGTATGATTAGAAACAGTGGGCGGTATAGTGCGCCCGTAAGCAACCCCCCTCCATCACTGAGGGTTCGCCGGGCTATGAGAGTGTCCACGGGAAGACACCTCCACTTCACGGAAACCTGCTTTATGGCCAGCTCTCCAGCGAATGGGCCCTCAGAGGTGTCAGTGTGCCGACAGCGGGCAGGAGGGGTGGAGAAGTGGGAATGGTGGACAGTGGTACCCGGCAGGGTGCTTACTCCTACCTGCCAGGTGCCCCTCCCCCTACCTGCCTGCCCCACCCCTACCTGTTGGGCCCCTCCTCCTACCTGCCTGTCCTTTCCCCTACCTGCTGGCCCGTCTCCCTACCAACTGGGCCTCTCCCCCTGCCGGCCCCGCCCCTTCCCTGCCGGCCCCTCCCCCTACCTGCCTGTCTTTTGCCTTACCTGTCGGCCCCTCCCCCATCTGCTGGGCCCCACCCCTACCAGCTGGGCCCCTCCCCCCGCCGGCCCCTCCCCCACCTGCCGGCCCCTCCCCTACCTGCTGGGCCTGCTGCAGCAGCTCCATGCGCTCCCGCAGGATCTGACTGTCGAACTCCCGGCTCTGCCGCAGGATCTGCCGGCGCAGCTTCTCCACGGCGGCCTGCAGGTCCTCCCGCTGGCCCTCACTCAGCGCCTCGCTGGCCCTCCGCCCCGGCTCCTGTTGCAGCGCGTCGTACAGTGTGGCCTCCAGCTCCTGGATTTTCTGAGCGACCCACATGACACAGACAGTGTGAGGTCACAAGGTGGGGGGGGCAGGAAACCCCAGCGCATTGCAGCTGAGCGAGGCTGAGCTGGGGGATCTTGGGCCGGGTGGGGAGGCATGCCGGGGGCCGAGCAGAGTGGGGTGGGGTGATGGAGCCCCTTCCAGCCCCCTGCACACAGTTTTGAGAACGTGTCTTACTCTATTCAATCAAGATGCTTTGCTCTCTACAGATAAAGAAAAAATAGTCATAATCTCTCCTTAAAATATCTTATTCAAAAAGAGGTTTGATTGGGCTCATCTTTATTTTTATCCTTGGCTTCCAATTTACTGTCTCCAGCTTGGGAAACAAATCTCTCCTTTTATCTGGAGTAGCGTGGGAAAATGTGTCCCAAATTGCAGGCACTTGGCAGTTCAGCTGGCTCATTAGAAAAGCGATTTCAACCCCAAGCAACTGGGGGCAATGTCCTCATTGCTCCCTCCTCCCCGCAAGAAGCGAGACTCCCTTGGTTAGCAAAGCACATGAGAGATTAGTAGCCAATAAAGGGGATCTTTGTGAAAGCTCGGAGTTTTCATCCTGAGAGGAAGTTATTTCTTTTCAACTTCACAGTGAGACACTTAAATACAGTTACCTTATAGGAATATCTAGGGATGAAAGACAGAAAGTATTTCCTTCTCTTTCTCCCTAAGTCCCCACCTGAATCCCTTGCTAGGAATAGCCCCTTCTTTTCCCAAGATGTTATCAACCAACAACCAGTTTTAATGGAAACTGCCAGGAAGAGACAGGAGGTGGTATGAAGCAGGGGGTCAACACAGGGAGCGCTCTGCGCCTGTGGCCATCTGCTCCTGTAGCCCCCGCTTCAGCACAGCTGTATTAACTCCGCAAGGGAATTCCAGGCCCACCAGATCAATTTTAGCCAACAGGCACTGGCTTCCCCTCTCCCGATTCCAGCCATCACCCCAGGAAACGAGAAGGTGGGAATGTGTCCACTGACATAGCCAAGGGGCCCCCATGGAGTGGGAGATTGCCTGTGCCTGCAGGCTGCCCCCATTCAGCAGCCGAACTCCTAGGAGGCCCCCAAGTGGCCAGTTTCCAGCCAGGATCTCACCATCCAATTCCAGAAGCTCCACTGTGGCCCTGTGCCATCTTACTCTACATGATGACAAAGGAACACAGGTGTGCGTCTGGCACCTGCTGTCCTCGCTTCTGCCTGGGCACATGGCCCTGCCACCCTCGGGAGCATTTTACTTCCCTGACTCTTCAGGTCAGCCTCACCCTGATCACAGCTCCAACCTCAACATGTGCCTGAAATCCCACTTGAGGCTTTGGAATAGTCTTTTTCCTTTTTTTTTTGATGTGGATCATTTTTCAAGTCTTTATTGAATTTGTTGCAATTTTGCCCCTGTGGTTTATGTTCTGGTTTTCTGGCCTTGAGGCATATGGCATCTTAGCCCCCTGACCAGGGATAGAACCCACACCCCCCATAGAACCCACAACCCCTACAGAACCCACACCCCACATAGAACCCACACGCCCCATAGAACCCACACCCCCTACAGAACCCACACCCCCCACGGAACCCACACTCCCTACAGAACCCACACCCCTCATAGAACCCACACCCCCTACAGCACCCACACCCCCCATAGAATCCACACCCCCTACAGAACCCACACCCCCTGCATTAGAAGGCGAAGTCTTAACTGCTAGACCACCAGAGAAGTTCCTGGAATGTTCTTTGGGTAAGAAGGTTGCTTCTACCCAGCAACAGGATCAGCCTGCCCAGGGGTCTCCTCTACAGAACCAGGACTCGGGTAGGGCCTTTCTGCACATGGCACTTAGACAGCCAAGGGCAGACACTGAGTTTCCCAGAGTGTTCTGGGGAACAGCAGCCTTGGAAGACGTCCCTTGAGAAGAGGGCCCAAGAACCAGTGAACTTGACATATGACTTCCTCTGTTCCTCTTGGAGTCCCAGCCCATCCTTAAGCATATTAAGGAGCCAGAGGTCAACAAAATTACTCTCCCTCTTTTTTTTGGCCACAGGTTTCCACGTTATCCCCTGAAATTGTATTCCTCAGAACTTACTGGGGAAGCCCAGGGGAGGACAGAGATGGTGTATCATGCAGCAAGAAAGGGTATTTGCAAAAGGATGGAGACTAGATAGAATCAAGGAAAACCCAAAATAGTGAAAGAGAGGGAGAAAAGAATGAACATGTTCTCATTCTTTAGTTGCCCTGACCGCCATTACAACATTGTATGCCCAGAAATGACAATTGAGAGGAAAACGCCTTGTCGTGATGAGGCTCAAACCTTCCCGACCTTCTCCATCTGCGGCTCCCTGCCCTGGGGGTTCAAGCCTCGGAGCCTGGACATGAAGGGTCAAGGGTCACAGGGAGGTGGACTAGCCTTCACGTCCAGAATGTCCCGCCTGTGCTAAGTCCAGCCTCCTGCTCTCTGTCTTCATGGAAATGGGGATTGCAAGTTAATATTTAGTTGTTAAATCTGCATTTGTTAGGTGGAAAGCCACTTTGTCAAACGATTTAGCTACAAATGATCTGGGCAAAGTCTTGCTCCAGATGTTGCTACTCACTGCTTCTTCCTGAAAAAGCAGCCTTGAGCTCAAAGTTCCCTCTGATCGAGGGGACATCCAGGAAATGCCCCCTCAAAGCCATACGACTTATAAACCTGAGCATGGTCCCTCCTTACATTCATCATCTGGAAGCCCACAACTGGTTCTGTGACCCAAGCTTGATGCTGCACAGAACCTCATGACATATAATTCTTTTTCTGATGATCACCTGCCCTCCACTCGCTGCTTTACCTCTGTGTTCCTTTTTTTAAAAAATACTTTTGCCATGCCATGCAGCATGTGGGATCTTAGTTCCCCAACCAGGGATCGAACCCGAGCCCCTGCAGTGCGAGTCTTAACCACTGAACTGCCTGCGAAGTTCCACCTCTGTGGAACTGCTTTGTGACCGTCTCTTTTTGCTACTTATGGGAAAACTTGCTCTGGGCTTTAAGCATGTGAATAAATATTAATAAAAATATTAATAAGCAGAAAGTTTATTTTCCTTCATCTCAGATGATTACTAGAACTAAGTGTGTGTGCTGAGTTACTCAGTGGTGTCCAACTCTTTGTGACCCGGTGGATTGTAGCCCGCCAGGCTTCTCTGGCCATGGAGATTCTCCAAGCAAGAATACTGGAGTGGGTTTGCCATGCCCTCTTCCCGGGGCTCTTCCCAACCCAGGGATGGAACCCAGGTCTCCCACATTGCAAGTGGATTCTTTACTGTCTGAGCCACCAGGGAAGCCCAGAACTGAATAAGTATGCCCAGAGAAAATGATCATGCTAAGTAAATATTTTGGAAAAATCATGACTGACTTGGAAAAAGTGACCATTTATCTGTACAGTTATTTGGGTTGAAACCAGTCGAAACGTGGAGGCGGCACTGGAATCTCACCCACGCAGCACTTCATGAACCCCAGATTCACCATCAGCCCCCAAGGGAGAGCAGCCTGTACTGCTGAGTCTAAAGAACCAGAACATCCAACCCACTTCCGGTCCTACCAGGTAAGCCTGGTCTAGGGCTTGCTTCCTGTAGTCCAACTCCTCCTCCAGGTAGCCCTTCTGCCTGCTGAACAGGTCCTGAAAAAGAGGAGGTGCCCAAGGTCAAGATCAGCACGAGAACCCATCACCTGGCAGCTCTTCAGAGCCAGCCTACCCACATTCGCTGGAGGGTGACAGTCCCACCGAGGTGGGGACCCACCAGGTGCTCAGGTGAGAAAGGGTGTCAGGTCTGCCCTGCTCGCTCCTGTGTGAATCCCCAGCAGAAGCCTCCCAAGCCCAGGAACCTCCATCAAGCCTCTCCCCACTCTCCCCAGCTTTCTTCCTCTTGGGTGCCTGGCCTGGTTCCCAAGCCCGGGTTGCAGGAATCCTTCTGAAGACCATCTCAATAGTTCTCTGATGTGACTCTTTCTCCCCCTACCAGCAGCATCACCCACCTCCTGGGTACTCTTCCTGCTGGACATGTCCTCCCTACTCTCCATCCCCCCAGGCATGAGCTCTCCAGAACCCCAATATCTTCCTGTTACTGACTGGAGGGTTTCAGGGTTAGAGCTTGGCTACTGCAGCCACTTGATTTTAGAGCTCAGCTGTTGCAGCCACTTGGTTTTGTACAGGAGGAAACAGAGGGCCAGAGAGGACCAGTGCCTTGTTCTAGATGCCGTGGTTCACTGGTGATGGATGTGGACTAGACACCCAGGCCTGGGGATTCAGCCCAGGGCTCTTCCCATGCCACGCGCTGCTTCCAGGCCTCAGGCTCTTCCTTCTTCCCCTCACTTCTATTTGGGGAAATTGGTCTTTGAAAGCTCAAGAACCATCTCTTCTGGGCAGCCTTCTCCGACATCCCCAGGCTGGGTATGACAGATCCCGCTCTCTGCCCAGGGCTCCTGGTGAACAGCCACCATCACTGTTTATCAGGTGCCCACAGGTGCCAAGCACTGTGCGAAAATGGGCTATGCGTCCAGCATCTCTCATCCCTCCAGCGCATCAAGGTGGAGATGGCCATGAGGAAACGGAGGTCCAGTGTGTCTCTCCCAAACTCATGTCCAGGAAGGAGCAAGCGAACACTGGAGTCCCTTCTCTGTGTCTCGGGAGCCCCTGTTCCTTTTGCTTCCATATCACTGACCTGCCTCTCCTAAGGTTCTCATGCTGCACTGCGCCTGTCGGCTCCCACGCACATGTCCGCATGGGCTTTCAGGCTAGACCCTCCGTAGGGACCCTGTTATTCATTACTGAACGCCTAATCCTGTCATAGTTTCCAGGATCGCAGAGGCTTCAAAAATATGTATCAAGTGAATAACTGAGTGAATGGATGATGACCACACAGGATAGGGATGAGAGCAAAAGCAAAATTTAGAAATGCATGCAAATCATTATAAAACACACATAAATCCTTCCCGGGAAGCGAGTTATCTGCGCTCTGTCAACCCCCTCCCTCCTGGGGTTGGGACATGGCCTTTACCTTCTCCTTCTCCAGGTCTAGCATCTTCTGGGTCAGGGCTGCCTCCGTTCCCTCTATTTGCTTCAGCCACTGGAAAACAGCAGGGACACAGGGCGCAGCTGGTGAGAACCAGTGCCCGTCGTGGGGCCGCCCTCCTCGAGGAGGCTCCTGGCCCAGAGGGGTCCCCCCACATGTCCCACAGTGGTCCTTGAAATGGAATTTCACAGTCTGCACAGATGTTTCAGCTTCAACAGATGTTTGCTCAGGAACCACGGCTACACATGTGTGTATACGTACGTGAAGGTGGGTGTGAGGTGTGTGCCCAGGTAAGCCTGTGTGTAGAGGAGGTGGTGGGTATGCACAGTGGATGCATGTGGAAGGTTGCGAGTGTGTGCCCTGAGAGCCCCCCAGGTGGGCGGGCGAGCCTCCCTGGGTTCTACTGTGCCATGTACTGGTGGCTTCCCGTCTGGGACCTCATCCAGCTCACGACCACCCGGTGGAGGAGGCAGCATCACTCCATGTTGCAGGTGAGGACACGGCAGCTGAATTAGTCACTTGTCTAAGGTCACACAGGTGAGAAGCGGGGATTTTGAACCCTGCCTGCAGGTCTACACCCCCACAGCCACCCCCTGCAGCTACCTGGGGCAAGTCTGAACAGCCAGGGGCACTGTGGGGTGCAGGAATGAAGAGGGGTCTGGCTAGGCAGGCTGTGATGGCCTTAGAGTACCGACCGGGGCACCTGCATGGGCTGGTGATGGGGGTGTGTCTGCCCGTTCTCAGGTCTGGGCTGGGGGTGAGTGGGCACAGGCAGCTGCCCCTTAGATGTGGGCACACAGGTGTCTCTTTACGAGGAGCCCACCTGAGAGCCGAGGGGAGGCCCAGGTAACTGGGTGACACCCTGCGGGGGATGTTTTAGGGTGTCCAGGAGGGTCGGCTTTGACATCATGTGTGAATGTTCACCTCCTTGTTGCTAAAGCCCACAGACGACCTCCTTGCCATGGGGCCTGCCTGCCGCTCGCCTGTGGACTTTCCCCGTCCCAACGCCCCAGACCTCTTGTCTCCTCGTTTCTAAAGCCAACAGACGACCTCCCTGCCGTGGGGCCTGCCGGCCAAGCAGCTGGGCCCCTCCCAGGCCCCTTGTCCTCCTCCTCGGGCCATGGCCGCCCCTCCTGGACTCTCAGGGCCCTCAGAGCCCCTGTCCATGGTCATCCTCTCTCTCCTCGTGGGGTCCTCCTCCGGGGGTTCTCACCTCCCTTATGGGTTCTCCCTCTTTGAAATGTCTCTGAAATGCCCCCTTTAGTCCAGCCATGTCTCCCACAGTCCAACGCCTCCAGCCCCTGGGAAAGGGCTCACTGGACCCCCTCTATAGGGAAGAGCCCCACCTCACCTTGACCCCGGAAGGGAAAGCTGAGAGCGGGCATAGCTCTTCACCTTGACCCCGGAAGGGAAAGCTGAGAGCAGGCATAGCTCCTCTCCCTTCACTTCCCGTTGTTGGTTCTACCTCCTCTTGGTTTCAAAACCCCGCCCACCACTCTCCATTGCCACCGCCCAAGGCAGGTCCCCTCTCAGCCCCCAAGCTCACGTCTAACCCCAAATCCCCTTCAGCCAGTGCCTTCCCTCAGAAACACTTAGCATCTACTTGTGGACCTTCCCTGCTCCCACTTAAAGCCCCCCAGGAGAGCCTGGCGCTCCTGACAACGCTGGGGGAACAGCCCCGCCTTCCCTCACCTCAGGGCCTCTGCCCACCTCCTCTCTCTGCCCGGAACATCACCACTTTTCCCATCCCCAGCGTCCGCCCGGGTCTTCATAGAGCTAACACCTACTCAGCCTGTGGACCTGTGTTAGGTGTCGCTTCCTCCAGGAAGGCTTCCCTGGTGGCTCAGACGGTAATTTGCCCACAATGAGGGAGACCTGGGTTCAATCCCTGGATCAGGAAGATCCCCTGGAGAAGGCCATGGCAACCCACTCCAGTACTCTTGCCTGGAAAATTCCATGGATGGAGGAGCCTGGTGGGCTACAGTCCATGGGGTCGCAAGGAGTCGGACACGACTGAGCGACTTCACTTTCTTTCTTTCCTCCAGGAAGCCTGCCCTGCTTCCTGAGTTTGTGGGGTCCGAGGCCTTCCGCGGATCCCGGCACAGCACTCAGCTGACAGATTGCTTCTTTCCTTGTCCTGCCACGTGGGGTGTGCTCTATTGTTTCCTCACCCAGCACGGGGCCTGGCCTGAAGCAAGCCCCTGATAGTCACTTCCTGAAGGAAGGGGGATACGGGGCTGTGGAGGTCTGTAGGCGCGTGCTGGCTCCATAGCAGGAACAAGCCTAGATAAAGCTGCACCCACAGGGCCTCCCACTAGAGTTCACGTTAGCTGGGCCCCCAAGAGTGGCTACAGAGGCAGCCAGGGGAGCAGGTGCCCAACGCACCATTTCCTTCCTTAGACTAGGCTGAGCGGGTGTGTGGTATCTTAGAAACTGGGAAACATATTTTTGACAAGGAATGAAAAAGACTTTCTTTGTACTATCCTAAGGCAAGCAGTCATAAAATGAATAAACCAAAATGGAAAAAAAGTCCAGTTTCGAAGCATTACAACAAGCTGCTCTTTGCTTTTATAGAACATGATGTCCAGTTTTTTTTTCTTATTGCTAAGAAAAAAGATTTGCTATGCACATTATGCATAAAAAAACTAAAAAATTTGCTTTGTACATTAGCTGTGATATACTTAGTCGCTCAGTCATGTCCAACTCTTTCTGACCCCATGGACTGTAGCCTGCCAGGCTCCTCTGTCCATGGGGATTTTCCAGGCAAGAATACTGGAGTGAGTTGCCATGCTCTCCTCCAGGGGATCTCCCTGACCCAGGGATCGAACCGGGGTCTCCTGCATTGCAGGTGGATTCTTTACCAGCTGAGCCACCAGGGAAGCCCCCGCACATTAGGCACACACACAGAAAAACTTGACAGGTCCTTTCCAGCCACCGGGGGAGTAAAGTGAGGACAGAAGTGCTGGCCGTGGGCACCCGGGCATGTGAGGGCACAGATTTCATATCAGAGTCCCACCAGATGTCTATGGGGCCTCACCGTGGGCGAGAACTTGGAAGTTCAGGGCTGTGCCACCCTCCAGGAGGAAGAGGCGTGGGGACAGGGCACCTGCTGCCCCCAAAACCCTAAAGGAGAAGTAAGACAGCCCGCGGGGCACGGGGAGGGGGCCTCTCGCGGGAGGCATGGCCAGAGCACACCCCCACCCCAGTTGGCACTTTGCCCACCAGTGCAGGACTCTGGTCCCAGAGCCCAGGGGTGGGGAACTTCCTCCTCTAGAACCCAACCCTCCTTTTAGAGAAGGGTCCCAAGGCCTTAATTCTGGGCCAACTACTAGAAAACTTGCCTGTGACCTAAGCCACATTCTCCAATCTGTTGTTACCAGTGAGAGCCCGGATTTTTAAAAACTTCCATCTTTGACTGATTTTGACCTTGTGGGAGAAGAGAAGTGACTTGTGATCACTTGTGTTCTCTGCTCAGCCTCTGTGTGGTGATGAGCAGTGGGTCACAAGGCAACACCCCTGATCTTGGACTCTGCTGACCAGAGGCAGGTCTGGTGGGTGCCGAGATGGGCCAGACCTTCCAGAAGGAGCAGTGGTGGGTGCTGAAATGGGCCAGACCTTCCAGGAGGAGCAGGGCTTCCCCAGGTGGTGATGGGAGAAGGGCGAGCACCCGGGGCAGGACCCCATTTGCACACCCAGGTGGCTCTGGTGTCCATCTGCCAGTGCAGGGGACATAAGCAATATGGGTTTGATCCCTGGGTTGGGAAGATCCCCTGGAGGAGGAATAGCACCCCACTCCAATATTCTCACCTGGAGGATCCCATGGACAGGGGAGCGTGGTGGGCCACAGTCCATGGGTTGCAGAGAGTCGGACACGACTGAAGTGACTTAGCACCTAGCACCAGCACCCCTAGGAACGCCCAGGGCCATGCAAACCAGTTTAAGTGGCACTTCGCTCACAGGCTGTGAAAGGGGTTTCATGCTCTTAGAGAGAAAATTGAAGAGGACCTCAGTTTGGTCAGATACCAGAATGGAATGGCAATTTTCAAAATGACATATGACTTGGTTGAGAGGGGCTGGCTGAGGATGTCACTGGGGCTCTGGGTCCCACTGCCAGCTTTCCTACAGCACCCGTCAGCTCCAGGGTGTCCAGCTTGCCCCTGTTTGCCTAGGACTGTCCCCGTTTCAGCACTGAAATCCCACATCCCGGGCAAACAGGACACTTGGGCACCCTGGCTGACCTGTAGGTGCTTCCAGGGGTCCCACTGACCCACTTTTCCTCTGCGTGTGTGCTCTCAGCGCCAACTCTCTCCAAGAGGGAGACAAGGCACCTCCCAAATACTGGGCCTTCGATCACAGACACGCAGCAGAGAAAATGAGAAATGTCGCTGAGAAAATGAGAAGACATCTGTCTCTAAGTCCAGTCTCCACGGACTGTCCCAAATGGGGAGCTGGGCCCCTCTCACTGGCACAGAGTCCAGCTTCTAAGCGCCAGTCCTGGGTATTGTGCCAACCCTGGGTACCACCCCTCCTGCCGCCAACCCTGTGGGATGTCAGGGGGAGCTGGCAGGCAAGGGCGGCTGGCTCAGGTCTCTGCATTTAGGAAGCAAAGCATGGAGCTGGCCATCCATGGGACTTTACGGTCAGTGACCAGCAGGGGCTGCTATAGGTGGGCAAGGAGTGGGCGACAGGGTCAAAGTAGATAGCAGCCTCATGCCAGGCAGGCCCCATGTTCTCGGTGTACAAGGGATCTATGCCGCTCACCTTGCACAACTGTTGAGGAGCCCTGAGGGTCTGAGGCGAGGCCAAGGCTGTGAGTCTGTAAAGACCACTGCTCCATGTGGGGAGGAGCTTATTGGGAACGGTCCGGGTGGGAGAATTTGATACCTGGCAGAGGCTCTTCTCAGTAGGGCCGGGGACTCCGGACAGCCTGCCACCCTCCAAGACGCTCCGGAGGTAGAAGACAGGGAGACTCCCTCCCCAGGCCCACTGCTCCAGCCCCACCCTGGTCCCTGGCGTTGCCTGCTCTTTGCTCACCATCCTTATGCACGGATCAGTCACCTCTCAGTACCCAGCCTGGTCCCAGTTAAAAGTGCCGTGTCCTGGAGTCCTGACGTTCACCAGCAAGGCTCAGGGCTCAGGGAGATGGAGGGGCCGGCCTGCAGCAGCGCCTGTAGTTAGCGGGTGTGGGGCTGAGAGCCAGCCTGGGAAGGGCCTCTGGGGGACCAGGAGGGAGTCCTGGGTGTGGCATCACCACATCCTCCAGGCGTGCTGGGCGCTGGACAGTCAGAAGCAGTGCATGTTGGAATGAACATGGAATAAATTGAAAGCGCTTGTTGGGTTCTCTCCGTGACCCCCAGGAGGCTCCACTGTCACATTTGGCTCTCCTGCTGAGAGAATATTTTCGAAATGCACGACATATCCCTGTCACCTACCATCACCTGTATCTGAGGGGCCAACAGCCAGCCAGGTGTGAGTCCTCCTCACCCCCGCTCACCTGAGGACGCAGACTCAGCCAGGTACTGTGACAGTGACGTGGGCATCGCCACTTACCAGCTGTGTGACCTCAGCAAGGCTTAGCCGTAGTCTGTTGCCAACATTTAGGGCCCTGGGCACAGGGAAGGCTGGACAGGTGCTCAGGGGAAAACAAAAGAACTATTTACATTTTAAATACCCTCCCAAAGATTCTGGAAGGAATCCTGACTAAAATCATTAAGACTTCATCATTATAAAAATAGCATTTTAAAATTTAGCTCATGTTTACAAGAAAAAGATCCATAGACAAGACCACATTGAAAAGTTGGGTATGTCTTAAAACACCCTCAATTAATGTAAAAGGCAAATCAGTAATGTATTTTTTAATAAGTATGGCAAAAGTTATTATCTTTAGCATGTAAACCTCACAGAGAAGTCAGTAACAAAAACCATTATTACGACCAAATTCATATTAAATAAGTGAATAGATGAAGGCATGATTGAATGAAGCTATGAATGAATGACAAACAAACGCAATGGAATGTAATTACAATTCTCAAGGAACAAGAAAATGGATAATACACAAAAAATTCATTATCACTAGCACTTGAACAAATGAAAATTAAAATAATGATATCATATGATTTTTGCCTATCCTATCAGCAGAATTCTTAGTGGCCACATATGCCTTGCTGAACAAGAAACTGGCAGAGATAGTGTTCATGTAGAAGGTGACTTGGTACCATTTTTCTGGAAACGACTGGACAGTATCAAAGCTCTTAAAAACCCTCGGCCCAGTGATCCCACTTCTAGAATCTATCCTGTGGAAGTATTTTAAAACATAGACAGAAGTTTATGATTAAAGATGCTTGCTCATCGCTGCATGATGATAAACAGAAAAAAAGAGCAGAAATACTCCAATATGTTAACAGCGAAAGAATATTTAGCTGAGGGCGTGGCTGTAGGTAGAATGATGCAGGGCCGTTCGATCTCATGAGGGGAAGCTTATGAAGCAGGATTAAAAGCTAAAGTCAAGTATGATCCCAAAGTTTGTTTTTTTTCTTTAAAAAAAAGGGGGGGAGCATGGGAAAAAAAAAAAAACTGGAAGGAAATAAAACCAACTGTCGCAGATGGGTTTCCTCGAGGGAAGTTTTGATTTCCTTTCTCAGTCTCTAAGCTTTCTACCATAAGCATGAGTGACTTTCCCCTGGAAAACGAACAGGCATGCACGTGCGCATGCAAACGCAGACAGGAAACCAGAACCATGCTTCCAGAACAAAGCGAGACGCCAATGTACAGTTTCTTGTATGGTGCCAGGAAGCTTGGACAAGGTGTATGGACAGAAATGCCGCTGGGCTCTACCTTTTCACACAGGGCAAGCACAGTTCCAGCCTGGATTATTGCAACCTGTTCTTCATTTCTCAAATTCTAAAACACAAAAATGGGCAAGGGCGTTTTACACTGATCCCACATCCCGTGCAGACAGTCAGCCCTACGCAACTCTGAAAGCGGCCTCCCCAGGGTCAGCCCCAACTCACAGAAGTGACAGGTCTGAGGACCGGCCCTTCGGGGGTGGGGACACCTCACACAGCGTCCCCGAGCCTTTTAGAAACAGGGCCTCGCTCAAGCCCAGTCTTTTAAGAAGGCAAAAGTTGCACTTTGGGATTTCAGAGATCTTGAGTGCTTCCACTTTCTTTCCGGGCATTTATTTTTAGGCCTTTTTAACCCTCATCACTCACACGCTGTCAGGATGACCTAACTCCAGAACCCCACTTCTGACGGATGCGGACCCAGCCACCCACGCAGGAACATGGCCATACAAAAGCCTTACATTGTACTTAGTCGATCTCTTAAATCAGGAAGAAATTAAAATGAAAACGGAAACAAAAGCCACAACAGAGTACACCCGAATCAAAACAAGGACACGAAACCGGAAACCGATCGGTCATAGTTACCCCGTTATCGCCAAGGATATCTAATTTCTTCATAAGGTCAGAAATATTCACATCCTGGAAAAGATGTCCAAGGTTCATTTTGTGTGAGCTACAGAGGCCATCCACACCAATCTCTGGGGCCACAGCCCTCACTCCTGGGAAGACACCACTCCCTTCTTGTCTCTTAGTACATAAGGCCGGGCCGAGAGTTACTCTTGGTAGTCCCTTCAGGCAGAGAGGGCTGCTACCTGCTCTGTACTGGCTGAGTTTTACACCAGCACAGACAATGCTTTCTAGAAATTCTCACGGGATCCTGTGGGTCGGAAGGACCTCGCTGTGCCCGCGGGTCTAGCAGGATTCCAGGGTCACGGCCAACGGCTGTGAGAACCACCACAGCTCCCGCCTCTAGAACACTCAGCGTGCTCTGAGCACTTCACTGAGTCTTCAGGTTCATTATCTAGTTTAAAAACTGTCACACCCCTTTCACGATGTGGGTGTTGCCACTCAGATCTCCTAGATGAAGAGACTGAGGGTCAGACAGGCTCTGAGC
The DNA here is from genome assembly GCF_910594005.1 of Cervus elaphus. Taxonomy (NCBI): domain Eukaryota; kingdom Metazoa; phylum Chordata; class Mammalia; order Artiodactyla; family Cervidae; genus Cervus; species Cervus elaphus. The sequence goes on from NC_057820.1 coordinate 13,713,600, forward strand.
CAGAGCCAGGAAGTGGCCAAAGTGGGGTTTGCTTTCAAGGCTGTATCCCAAGGCTCTGGTTTTTTAACATGAATACAAATCTGGTGACCCGGCTGGAGTGATAAACTCTGACTTTCAAAACAGAGTGGAGCGACAGGGGGGTTATCTTGTTAAAATCAGTTCTAGCCCTGGCACAGGCACACAATCCCCTTTCCAGCTGAGCCTGGCATTCAGGCGAGCGGGCCATGGCTGTAATAGAGTGGGGGCACCCCTCCCCGGGCACGCTACCTTAACTCCTTCCTGGCGACAGAACAGCTGGAGGGCGCTGCTGTTGTTCTCGGGAAAGGTGGTGATTTGGAGGTTAAATGCTGGCGACCTCCGCTCTCTCTCCTGGGGAAAAGATTTGGTTTAAAAACAGAACTTTATTGGATTATTTCACCACTTGTCATTTTCCCACGTTATTCAGCAAAAAACCAAGGAATTCCAGTTGGCAAAGGTGTTCCTAGTAAGCGCACACTCAGGCTATGGTCTCGTCCGTGGTGGAGACGCCGTCCTGTCTGCCCCGCAGCTGATCCCCTGCGGACACTGGGTTACTTCTTAGCCTAGTCAGCTGGGAAGAAACGGTTAGCGGAGTGTCAGGAGTGGACCTGTTGATCAAAGCCCAGGAAGTCACACAGTCATCATTAAATACTTGATGAAGAATAATCACGGGAAATTTCAATAGAAGTCATTGTTAGCTCACTTTATCCTCACACAACCCCAGGAGGTAGCCATGAACGCTTCCGTTTTGTGGACAGAGAGAAGGAGGCTGTGAGACAGGGTCCCTCCGAGGTCCCATGCGATTGAGTGGCAAGGCAAGACCCCAGACCCTGGCTTCGTATCTTTTTCAATACGATCTTCTGACTTTGTTCACAGGTTTTTTTTTCTGATCTGCACTAACCTTCCAATGATCATTCTACCCCTGCCTTAGACTGATAAATCAAATCTCAACTATTAAATAAGGAGAGCAAACATTTTCCCAGAAGTGGTACATTAATCATACGTAAAGTGACAGATTTTTAAAAAGGGACTGAGATGCCCAATTACAGAAATAAAGGAGAGCAGCAAAACAGTACTCTGGTCTCAAATGCGTTTCCTATACAGAGCTGCCTTTAAACCCCGAGCAATGGACAGGTCAGCCAGCAGCCAAGGCCTCACCAAATGATACCTTGAAATCAAACTGCTTCTATTTCCTCAAAATTACAGTCAGTAAGCTTGCTTTGGACCACGGCTGCAGAATCGAGCCACAGAACCAAAGAGTTACTTTAGCCATTAACTAAGAAATGTAGCCAAGGCAGCACTGGATGGCAGGTCCCTAAGCAGATCCTCTAAAGGAGAGGGGAAGGGCAGGGCCATTAATTCAATTAATTTCCACCAAGCCCCAATCTGGCTAACCTGGTTTGAAACAGTTTAGATAGAAAACCTTATTTCCCTCATTAGACTAGAACAACAACATTCACAATGGTTCCGTGCTATAGATGTCTCTTCTACCTGTAATACTTACTTACAGGGGGTCTCCATAGAAAAGGTGACACAAAAAAGCTCATGTTTTATATGAATGAAAGTCAGAAAACTGATTTCTAATGGGTCCTCCAAAGGATGGTGGAAACACTTGAAAGTTCTAGTAAAGTGACCAATGCTTATGGAAGTCTCATGAGAAATGGCGGGTAGCAAAGAGCCGTGAAAGGTTTTCTGACAGTGGTAGAAGTATTCACCATAATCTTTCATAACTTCTACTTCTGCTGCCTGAATGAAGGACTCGTTTATGTTTAGGCAAGAGCTGAATCGCACGGCAACACCTGGCTTTGAGACATTCAGGCCACGGTCCATGCCGCACAACAAAGTACAGGATGAGATGCTCTAGGGAAGTGAAGTGAAGTGAAAGTGGTTCTGTCGTGTCCGACTTTTGCGACTCCATGGACTATTCCATGGAATTCTCCAGGCCAGAATACTGGAGTGGGTAGCCTTTCCCTTCTCCAGGGGATCTCCCCAACCCAGGGATCGAACCCAGGTCTCCCGCATTGCAGGTGGATTCTTTACCAGCTAAGCCACAAGGGAAACCCTGTTCTAGGGAAAGCAGAATTTTAACTGAAGCTGAGAGGAGAAAATGAAATCCGAGAGACACCAACATTGCCAAGGAGCTCACTTTTACCGAGGGTTCAGGACATGCAAAGGCTTCAGTCGAGGGAAAGGAGAGCTGTGTCTCCACAGATGCTTAGAGAAAACCAGTCACAAACTCAGGCGATGTGTCACATGTAGATGAGTTTGAAATGGAAACAAATAAACGAAAAAGGATTATGAAGTCAGGTGGTAGCAAGGCAATACAGTGACACACCCGAGGCAGGGTTCCAGTTGGAAGCAATAAAACCATCCATGTCCTCACCCTGGACCCAGCTCTGTGTATCTGGGAAGTCACTGAAGGTTTGCAACAGGATTTCTACCTGTGGACAACAGTCAATCTCCCCTCACGCTAAGGGAATCATTCTGAGTTGCAGTTTGAATCACAGACATATTTAGTCCAGTACTGCTCGCGATGCCTAGGTTTGCGTTCACTGCGTCAAGGAGGTGGAGTCATGTTACAAGCTTTCTCAACCACCTATTGCAAATACCTCCTCTTACCCTGTTTACTTACCTTGTGTTTACCTTTGCAAAGAGAAAACAGGCCAAACTAGCAGTAAACACATTATGGAGTCAGCCGCAGGCCAGGTCAGACCCCGCTCTTTCAAAAGGTGATATTCATGCATGCAAGGTCACTTTAAAAAGGTGTGTTATTAATTGCAACAGTGCTTCTGTCCGTGTTTGCAGAAGGCATACCAGGTGACTATGCATGCAGGAAAGAAGTAGTTATGGAAATGAAACACAAATAAAAAAGGCAAAATATTGCAAAAACAAATTATTTTATTAAGTGCAAAAACAAGCCGTAGGCAATAAATAGATTAGCTCTGGTACATGTCCAAAGACTTCGGTGAGCATTCTCTTCAGAACATATTAAGGCAGTGAAATTATTCTCAACGTACAGATTTAAAAAAAAGAAAAAGAAAAAGAAAGAAAGAAAAGAAAACAAGTGTCACACGTCCCCTTACACATGCTTGAAAAACATCTGGGACTTTACATGAATTTCAGTTTGGGCTCAAAGAGAATGTCTGCTCCGTTTGAGAGTTTACAACAGATAGAGTCTCTTACTTCGAGTTCTAGCACTCTGAATTCTAACAGCTCGTTCTGATCCTTTGCGTCTTGCATTTCATTCTTCAGCTGGTTCTCTTCCATTTCCAGCCTGTAAATCTAGACCAGAGACACCTGCGGGTTAATGGTGGGAGAACCACTGTTTCTCATCGGAGGCCATAAGAACATGTCCTGTATCACGGACCCCCGGGGTGTTGACCTGGGGACACAGGGCCATTACCAGGGGTAGGGTGGGAAGGGGAGGGTCTCAGTGGGTGTGCAAGATGGGCCCTTTCTGCTCCGGGGGCTGGGATGGCCCAGATCAGAGGCTGTGCCTGCTTTGTCCCTGCGGCCCAAGCTTGGCCCAGCATGGGGGCCAGGTATTTGCTGAATACACGAATGGTGGAGAAACTAAGGCACAGAGCAATTGAGTCCCTTTCCAAAGGTCAGTCCTGGGGAAGCAACAGTGATCCCCAAGCCTGTCTGAATTCCTTCTATCCCAATCTCCCAGAGTCAGCCCACCCAGGGTCTGGCTAGTTGCACTAGTAAGGTGCCCTGGACTCTCCAGAGGGCTCCTATGAGTAGGAGATCCGAAAGTCTGGGAAGTGGGGCTGCCTGGGTCCCAAACCCACTGGGAGACTCTGGGCCAGCTATGTAGCTCCTTGGATGACACAGAGGCACAGAGCAGCCCCCACTTGGCGGCCTGCAGTGAGATCCAAGACAGCACATGGAAATGAAGGCCCTGATAGATCAGTTGGTAAAGAATCCGCCTGCAAAGCAGGAGACCCCAGTTTGATTCCTGGGTCAGGAAGATCCGCTAGAGAAGGGATAGGCTACCCACTCCAGTATTCTTGGGCTACCCGGGTGGCTCAGCTGGTAAAGAATCCGCCCGCAATGCAGGAGACCTAGGTTCGATCCCTGGGTTGGGACAATCCCCTGGAGAAGGGAAAGGCTACTCACTCCAGTATTCTGGCCTGGAGAATTCCATGGGCTGTATGGTCATGGGGTCGCGAAGAGTCAGACACGACTGAGCGACTTTCACTTTCACTGGTGGGTCATGGTCACCTTTACGCCTGCCTCCCCACCTCTAATGGGATGGTACTGCCCCCCAGGGGGACATCTGGAAATAGCATAAGAGTTCTCAGCCTCTCAGAATTTAGCCAGAAGGACCAGGGATCCGAAATCTCTCCCAAAGCCTGGAGCTGCCTCATAGGAAGTGACCAGCTCTGTCCCCAGATGCTGTGGAGGGACATGGGACAATGAACAGCCACACAACAGGTCAGCACAGGGCCGAGACAGGAGCCTGCCGCCCCCCAAGGGGGCAAGGCTGGGCTTGTCCAGTTGGGATATTTGAGGATGTTTAGAAGCTAAGGCCTAACACAGTCCACTTCCACCAGTACAGAAGGTGCAGAACAAGCAAATCTGCTGGGACAGAAAATAGGTTGCCAGGGGCTGAGGGGTGAGGGACAGGGGTGACTACAAAGGGGCAAGAGGGATCTTTAAGGGAAGCTGGAAATGATCTAAAAATTGCATGGTGGGGCTGGATGCATGACTCAGTAAATTTACCACACCAAAAAAAAAAAAATCACTGAATTGTTCACAAATAAGAAAAAAATAAAGCTGAGGTATTGTCCCAAAGCATTAGATTTACCACTCAAGCCGACTCCCTACAAGTTCCATGACCTCAGAGGGAAGGACAAGCTTGGCTCTGCCAGCACCACGGCCTCCAGTCGATGAACTGGACCATGACTGCCCAAGGATCTGCCCACCGACCCCTGCCTTGGGAGCAGGTGGTGGGGGTGGGGGGGTTGGGGAGTGGTCTGGAATCCAAGGCAACGTCAGAGGCAGCCTGGAAGCCCAGCATCAGTAGGACCGGCAGCCCTTACCACATCTGCAAACCAGCTCTGCGGGCCCCGACCCAGAGGACAGAGATAGGACCAGTGGGTGGGAGCCCTCAGGACGGGCGTGGGTGAGACTCCGGCAGCCAGAGCAGGCCCCGGGCTCCATGATCCCCTGGGGCGGGGCTCAGGGTGTTGGTGCCACGTACCTTTTCCAGCAAGTCCTGGTTTGTTCTGATGAGCAGCTGCTTCTCTTCAACCCATTTGGAATCCTAAGGAAAAGTACTAAATATGTTCATACTCATTGAAGCAGACAGTTAAGTAACAAAGCATCAGTGGGAAAGGTTATTTCATATGAACCTTTCTATGAAAAGGTCAGAGAGAAGGAGAGCAGTTAGAATGATCGCACTGTCCCTCTAAACCAGGGGTCCCCAACCTCTGAGCCGCAGAACTAGACCTCTTGTCAGATCAGCGGAGGCATTAGATTAGGAATCAGTCAGTCCAGTCGCTCAGTCGTGTCTGACTCTTTGCGACCCCATGGAAGCACGCCAGGCTTTCCTGTCCATCACCAACTCCCGGAGCTTACTCAAACTCATGTCCATCGAGTCAGTGATGCCATCCAACCATCTCATTCTCTGTCGTCCCCTTCTCCTCCCACCTTCAATCTTTCCCAGCATCAGGGTCTTTTCTAGTGAGTCAATTCTAGTAAGTCAGATTAGAAATAGAGAGCACAATAAATTTAAGGTGCTGAATCATCGTGAAACCAACCCCTCCCACACCCCTGTCAGGGGAAAAATTGTCTTCCATAAAAGTGGTCCCTGTGCCAAAAAGTTTGGGAACCACTGTGCTAAATGTTTAATACTGAAAAAGAGAATTGGCAGGTCTGTGGTGCATTCCTCCTCCACTCATGTTCCCTAAATTTCAGGGAGCTCATCTGTATCAAAGCTACTGGTTTTTCCAGCAGTCATGTATGGATGTGAGAGTTGGGCCATAAAGAAAGCTGAGCACCAAAGAACTGATGCTTTTGAACTGTGATGTTGGAGAAGATTCTTGAGAGTCTCTTGGACAGCAAGGAGATCCAACCAGTCCATCCTAAAGGAAATCAGTCCTGAATATTCACTGGAAGGACTGATGCTGAAGCTGAAGCTCCAATACTTTGGCCACCTGATGTGAAGAACCGACTCCTTAGGAAAGACCCTGATGCTGTGAAAGACTGAAGGCAGGAGGAGAAGGGGAAGACAAAGGATGAGATGGTTGGATGGCATCACTGACTCAATGGACATGAATTCGAGCAAGCTTTAGGAGTTGGTGATGGACAGGGAAGCCTGGCGTGCTGCAGTCCATGGGATTGCAAAAAGTTGGACACAACTGAGTGATTTAACTGAACACCTGTTATCACTGACAGAAAAACGCCTGGAGCACAGCTGAGCTGATCCTGGCAGACCCTTCCAGGGCTTGTTCTCTTAGGCTCGAGGGCGAGTGTTCAGGCCACACCCCCATGGATGTGCCTGTGGACCTGGTGTCATCATAGTAACACGCTTCTGTTCATCTGAGACCCTTTGTCTAACCACATCTTTGTCTGGGCAAGTTCTGTCCAGGAATGTTCCATGAGCCGGGGGGCTAAGTCTGTCTTTACACCAGCATCTGCAGCACCTGACACGGTGCCCAGCACACAGCTAATGCTCAGTAAACGCCAGGGGATGGATGAAGGTATAAACGAGGGAACTTTCTCCCTCCCTTCCTTATACCCATCATGTATCCCCCTGGGTCTTCCCAGGACTGACACACGTGTAGGCCCACGAGGCTGAATCCAGAGCTGGGTCCATTCATCTTTTTTCCTATGGGAGGTCGTTGGCAATGTCCCTCCCATGGCTCTGCCCCTTTGCAAGGTGACTCTGCAGCTCCTCCCAAGGAGCAAACTTGCTGCTGGGTATGGCTGCAGCATTCTTTGGTGACTGGCATATTAACAAATGTGATGCAGGCAGAGGCATGGCCTATATTTGTGCTTTGGGGGCTGCCCTTTCTTCCTGCTCCAAGACCTTTAGTTAAAGGAGCCAGCTTCTTTGAGGACGAGAGACCATGAGAGCCTGGCCAACAGCTGGCACTAATGCACAGACAGGACAATGAGGTTATTTGCGGCCATCTAGTCCTAATCGCCTGCAAAACGAAACTTCTAGAGTGACCTGAGGGGAGACCAGCAGAAGAACCACCCAAACTGCTGACCCACAGAACTGTAAGCACACAAAATTTCTGTTATTTGTAAACAACTCAGTTTTGGGGTGATATGTTAGGCGGCAATAGCAAGCTGATACATTATCCCACACGCTGAGTACTGAGCCTGGCACAGGGCAAGGGCTCTTGGTAAAGTGCTCGTTGAATGAATGGCCATGTGTTTTGTCCCAGACTGGTCCCTTTATTTAGCAGGAACTGGGGGCAGAGCATGCCCCAAAATAGGGCCTAGCACCTCACGTGGGAGGTTAACTTAACCGTAGACTGTGGTTGGGCAAGTTTCAACCTGTGAGCTCAGCCTGAAAGAGGGAAGCTGAGGTCAATGGCAGGTGAGGACAGGAGTGTGAAAATAGCCTCATCTCTCACCTGGACTCCATCCAGGCTGTGTTGAGTCTCCCTCTTCCCCCATTCCCTATGTGTTAAGTACTATTACTAGCCCCACTTTAAAGATGAGGAAACCGAGGCACAAGGGATCACGTAATTTTCCCAGGGCTGTACAACAGGTCAGGGGCGGGGCTGGCCTGTGGCTTGTTGGCTGCAGTGTATGTTCTGCTCTGCTCTCCTGCCTCTTGGAGAGTTTTGGACTGGCTCCCAAGGCCACCTCTGCCATCACTCAGAGCTAGCTGCAGGTTCATTTGCACAACTGAATCCTCATAGGCAGTGTCAGCTTTTCTTCCAGATTCAAGTCAGAAAAGATTCTGCTGATCACTTTACATTTGGAGTTGTCTCCTATCCTTGTGCACTTGGCAAACAAACAAAGAAAAAGCCAAGTTAGATTCTCGTAACTAATGTTGGATTTTTTAAAACCTGGTAAAGAGGCAAATGAGCTGGGATAGGCCTGCATGAACTCTGCTAACATTTTTTTTAAATTTCCTCTCACATTTCCAGAGCAAATGATATAGATTGACAGACCATCCCCCTGGGCACCAAGACCCTAGTGACCCCACCAAGGGGACAGAAATGCAAAGAGCTACAGGTCACGTGACCGTTTCTGCTCACCTGGCCCTTCTCAACCAGTAACTTCTCCAGATCCTCGATTTTGGCCTGACACCTCAGCAGATCAGCTTGGAGCTGTTCCCGAGTCTGAAATACAAAAGACCAGGAAGTGAGCAGGTCCCCCCGGATGATGACAGAGAAGGGGAAAGGACAAGGTGGAATCTGGTCCTGAGAAACGGGTCCTTTTTTCAGGAGCACACGTGCTGACTGGCCTGCCTGGTTCCTCTGTCACCTACGGGTGTGACACCTGGAAGAACTGCAAGGCCTTGAGAGGCCGTCAGCGCTACCCCTGCAGCCTGCAGCCTGGAGAAGCGGCCAGCTTCTTCACGAGGGCGAGTGAGGGGCCAGCAGGTCAGCTCCCAGCCCAGCTTCCCGATCCAGTGCCGTGGCTGTACCACCAACACCAGCCACACGTTCACCCTCGCTCAGCCCATCTCCTGACAAAGGTGTCACCTACAGCGAGGGCTGAAAACCAGATACCCCGAGGACCAGGTGGGTAGTATAAATTAGAGAGGCCGACTGGGTGAGGGGTACTAGGGAGTGGTGGGGACTGTGGCAAACCAGGGCACATGTCTCGGCTCGGGGCGGGGGGGGCGGCTGCCACTGAAGCCGCAGCCACTGAAGCTGCCACTGAAGCTGCGGCCAAAGGTGACTACACGGAATGGGAAGACTGGTGCTGCCAGATGCTCTGAGCTCTCAAGAGAAGCCGGAACCCAGACTTCTACGTGAAATCTCTTGACTTTTGAACGGTGCAAGGAGATGAAGTTTTTTAATAAGAAACCCATGCTTCAGCCCAAACCACCTCCAGCACTGTATTTCTTCTGACCTACAGGTTACAGGCTGACACTATTGTAGCCGAGGAGCTTCCGTGCACAGCCTCATTCGCCACCCCCTACCTCAGAGGGCTGCTGTGGGAATGAAACGGGGGTTCGCTGGGGTGAAAAGTCACCCCCAGCAGGAGCACTCCCAGGGGTCCCTCTTGCCTTCAGAGGGAAGGGCCAGCCGAGACTGGTCTGTGCGACTCCCGAAGATGGGCTAATGGCCAGTGAGTGGACGTTACTAGAAGGTGGAGGTCAGCCCAGCCATGAAGGCTGGTATGGTCCAGACCTGGGTGGCCAGCAGGGACCAGAGCGAGTGCTGGGTGGGTTTCAAGCACTTGGACAGCCCTGCCTGCGCTCCTTCGGGACATTCTTGGGGGCTTCTCAGCCGGGAAACAGAGATGTCTATTTCACAGTGAGTCTGATTTCATCACTGAGTCAAATTTCTGAAACCCTTCTTGCCAACGGAAGGGGCACAGGACACTGGGAAGGCAGCATTTCTTCTGCAAACCCTGCTCCCGCACTGAGGACGGGCAGGTAGATCCCATCAGGTTTGCCAAACGCTGGGACGTTACTGCAGCGGAGGCTGCCAGGCACCCCCCTATCCCCTCTCAGCACCCCTACAGAAACCGGCTGCCGGGAAGGGCACGCACGGGACACCCAGCCTCTGTCCGACCCCCCAGCACCTCCCCCTGGCACCTACCCGGGCCTCTCGCTCGGCGTCCAGTGTCCCGCCCACCTGCTCCTGAAGCAGGGCGTAGGCTCGCTGCAGCGCCTGGTACTCCCTGGTCAGCTGGCAGAACCTCAGGTCAGCCTCTTCTCGGGTTGTTGTCTTCACGTCATGGAAGAGAAAAGCGTGAGGAAGCCCGTGACTTGTCGTGAACGGCAGTCAAGTCAGGCAAAGACAATGTCCAGATGTCATGACCGCTGCCAGCTGTCACGTAACGGACCAGCCGCGGCCAGGACCTAACTGGAGGGCTCTGGAGAGAGCTCTGGGGAGAAGATGCCCTTCTCTACCATCTTCCCTGGAGCTCCCCGAACCCCGGGAATCACTGAATTGTGTGCAGGGGAGCAAGGGTGCGCCAGTCCTGACTGCATGCTGTAACAGGAGCCCCTCTCATCCCGCTTCCTGCTGGTTTCAGACTTCCCTGGTGGCTCAGACGGTAAAGCATCTGCCTACAATGAGGGAGACCCGGGTTCAATCCCTGGATCGGGAAGATCCCCTGGAGAAGGAAATGGCAACCCACTTCAGTATCCTGCCTGGAAAATCCCATGGACGGAGGAGTCTGGTGGGCTACAGTCCGTGGGTTTGCAAAGAGTCGGACACAACTGAGCAACTTCACTTTCTTTCACTTTTCCCACCCCGCAGGTCTCATTCTGGGGATTTCTCCTAAGGAGACAACCACCCAAAGAGCATCGCTGAAGTTGTGAAAAACTGGAATCCCCATAATGCCTCTCATCAGGAGCCCGTGAGGCTGGACGCACAAGCAGATCCGTGGGGGTTTGCTCGGGACGGGGGATGACGACCAACACAGCATCTGGTGCTGAAAGATGCCTGTTACACGTTCTTGGTGAAAAAGGCAAATCAGAAAGTGTGTGTCTGACGTGATCGTGTTTGACTGGGGTTTCCGGAGTGAATCCCACGGGGCGGGGTGGGGAGAGGAGAGGGGGGCTGCTCTTTGCTCCTGTGTGACTCAGGCTCTCGGGAGCAGAGGAGAGGTAGGTGGATGCGCGTGCAGACGGAGGGTCAGGAAAGCGTGAGAGAGGGGAGTCGGGGTGAGAGGCTCCAGGTGAGCCTCCCTCTGCTCTTTTCTGCTGCTCGTGTTCTCTCCTACAGTGACACGCCATCTTTATATACACAGGTGTGTGTGTGTGTGTGTGTGTACAAGCCTGGGGGGAGGCGAGGGGCAGACCACCACACAGCAGTTTTAATGACAAAGGGCAAGTGGCACTGCCGTGGCTACAGGTCTCCGGTGTGAAATCCGTGCTGGGAAGGGAAAGGGTCTCCCCTAGGCTGCAGGCGCCCCCCCATCACCATTCTCAGAACCTGTGAAAGTGGGGACCCCCCTCCCTGGGCACAGGCTGTGACCACACAGGTCCTGCGAGGTTTGTCCTGCAGCTACAGAGGCCGGGTGAGGCGAGAGGCACCCCTTTACAAGCACCCGGGGGTGAGGCCCGCTTACGTCGTCCAAGTCCTCCTCGGGCGTGGCCGGAGCCCTGTCCGTCCTGTCTGTGTTGCAGGACGTCTCTGACAGCGTTTCTGAGTCCACAGACTCCTCGTCAAATCCAAAAAATGTCTCCACAACATGCTTCTGTGAAAGGCAATTTGCACGGCATGAGAGAGGGACTCGAGTCGCCTGGATACCCCCACCCTGTCCTCCGCGGGCAGAGGGGTGACAGTGTGCATCAGGGCCACTGGGGCATCCCAGTTGGGGGGCTGTGACTGCTGAGGGGGAAGGAGGTGGCCGGAGGTGGTCAGAGGGTGGAGGGTGGCCGCAGAGGGTGCTGGCCCAACCCTGGCTCCAGGCTCATGAGCTGATGACCTTTTGCAAGGGAGCCACGTAGCCTGCCTGAGCGCCAGCTTCCTTCTCCGTCAGAGGGACACAGGCCCCCCACCTCACCCATGAGCACAAAGTGAGGTCACCGAGCAACGTGCCCAGCGTGGTAACACATGGTGAGCAGCATCCTTGCTGTACTGAGTTGGGGGAGGGGAGGGCGGGGGCAGGCCACGTGAGATGTCGGGTTCTAGGTCAGATAGAATGGTGAAAGGGGCAGAGTGGCCACAGGTGGACCTGGGGTTCTGATTGGCTGGGCAAGTTGGGGGGCGGGGGGCCCAGGTCCTCACTAGATGTGCCCTAAGAGGCAATTTTAGTTTAGTTTAACAAGCACATTTATAAAATTAGAAGGAATGGTGTAATGGACCCATATACACCCAGTACTCAGATTCAGAGGCGGTTTTGAGGCTCTGTGTGCTGGGCTTCCAGCTACCCTGTCCAGCACTTCTCTCACCCCAAATATCACAAGAGATGGGGCTTCATTCGCTCACTTATTCATTCATTCCTTAAGTGAACACCTGACTGAGCGCCTTCTATGGGTCAGACCCTGGGTGGGGCCTGGGGGGCCACAACCGATCAAAACCAGGCCTGATCCCTGCCCCAAAGAGCTTCTGTCCCTTGGGGCCTCAGACGCCAACCGGCAATCACCAGATCAACATCCCTTGTCCTCAAAACACTGGCTTTTCCCCCACCCACAAATAGCCCCTGAGAAGGAGTTTTGTTTTTACAAATCAGGGGATGCTCTTGACCGTGAAGAAAGAACCATACCTAAATCCAGAGCCAAGCTCCCACTCGTTAATCTGAACCAGGTTCTCCCAGAGTCCCTCCCCACCCGTCAACACACAGAGGCACCTCCCTCTCTGTCACAGCCAATGCCTGTGTACAAGCTCATGGGTCCAGATGGCAGAAAAATGTGGCTGGTGCCCCTAACAGGATTAGGAACTAATTCAGAACCAGGAAGCAAGGGGAAGGGAGGCTCCTTTGTTATTCTGTACAGTTTAGCATCTCTCATGAGGCTTTGTGGGAGGCACCCGGCCATGGCTGTCACCCACAATGGCCTTGCATTTAGCATCTGTGTTTCTGCAAACTGCTCTCGCCTTATGCTTTTTGCTTATTTAACACAGGTGGGGCACATACTGCCCCCTGAACTCCCGGGTCACACGTCAGCCACCTCCTCGACAGTTCCAGGGAGGCTGGTGCACGCTGACCTAACACTCCTGAACCTGCTGTTTCCATGTTCGGACTAACCTGTGTTCACCACTGGCAGCTCCATCTTTACGGTTCCTCAGGCCAAAAACCAACCCCTTTCTCCACTCCATGCTCCACGCCTCCGAGAGAAACCCTGCTGGCTCGATCTTCAACCCACGATCCAACCCTCCATGAATCAGCACCTCCCTCCTGGTCCAAGCCACCATCACCTCTCACTACTGGCCTTTCGGCTTCTGCCTTTGTCCCATAACCTGGTGGCCAGAGTGACTATTTTGCAACAAGAATCATGTTGTGTTGGTCTTTGTTCAAAGCCCACTGGCCCTGCACTACACTTAAGTGGAAGCCAACATCAACAGTGCAGTCCACAGGCCCTGCTCCGGCAGTGAGCCCCCTACCCTGCTCCGGCCTCATCCGCTCCTCACCATTGGGCTCCAGTCACACTGCCGAGCACACCTCTGCCCCTTCCACATGCCTGCCACAGGGCCTTTGCACTGCCAAGATGCTGTCCCCCAGAACCCACATGACTCTCCCCTTCCCTTCCCTCCAGTTTTTGCACAAACTTAACTTATCAGAAGACTTCCCTGACCACCACATCAAAGTCTTAACTAGCCTATCCCCACCCCCGCCTCTCTGTTCTTCTTCCTTTATTTTTCTCCATAGTGCTCCTCACTGCCTGACATAAGATACATTGTGCTGATGTCAAGGCCTGACATGCTGGAGAAATACTGGTTGTTCAATGGGTATTTGCAAAGAACTCGGTGGTAAACAAACGTTCCCCCACAGTAGTTTTGGGTTTGCACGTGACACCCCTCCCTTTGCTTCTGCAGCCAGCATCGGTGGGCAACCAGCTGGCTGTGCACCCCAGGCGAGTCCATCAGGTAGGAACATGAGTCCCTACTAGACTCCGTCAAAGTCAAATGCAATCCTCTCTGAGTGGAGGTTGGAGGAGACAATTCTATGCTCAAAGGCACACTCCAACTGCCCCCCGGATTGAGAAATCCCCCCTGAGTTTGTGTCAATGATGCTCCAGACGCCACACCTCCAGGGAGCCGTGGCCATGACCTTCGATGGTGGACACATTCATAGCACTCAGCTCCCCTGCACACATGTGGTTCACCTGAGCCCCAGGCTGCTTGTTTTTCTGGACAGCCACTCAGCTGACCTTATTTCTCATAAACACTGCTAATTGCAAGGCCTCTGGGGACAGGCCCGTTGTGCTCATCAGCAGGGAGCAGTGACGCAGTGAGGGCCCTGCCCGGCACACGGATGCAGCCCTGGGAAACATCAGACCTCACGGTCTCCACACGACCAGGACCCGAGGCCAGGCGGTGTCTCCCACTGCAGGCATCGTGGGCCATTCTGGGGGGTGTTCAGTGTTCCATTACCTAGGGGACCTGCTTTTTGAAACTTTGTGGGACTGAGAGTTAAATAGTCAATTTTGTGCATGCTAAGTCACTTCAGCCGTGTCCGACTCTTTGTGATCCTATGGACAGAAGCACACCAGACTCCTCTGTTCATGGGAATTCTCCAGGCAAGGATACTGGAGTGGGTTGCCATGCCCTCCTCCAGGGGATCTTCCTGACCCAGGGATCAAACCCATGTCTCTATGCCTTGTGCATTGGCAGGCGGGTTCTTTATCACTGGTGCCGCCTGGGAATTACTGAGCCCTAAAACAGAGTATTGGGCTTCCCAGGTGGCTCCGTGGTAAAGAATCCGTCTGCAGTGCAAGAGATGCAGGAGATATGAGTTTGATCCCTAGGCCAGAAAGATTCCCCTGGAGAAGAAAATGGCACTCCACCCCAGTATTCTTGCCTGGAAAATCCCATGGACAGAGGAGCCTGGCAGGCTACAGTCCATGGGGCTGTAAAAGAGTCAGATATGACTTACTGACTAAACAATGACAAATAACAACGCAGGGTATTAACTACAGATGCAGCAGCTGTGCATTTAGATTGACCTGCTTAGACCCCAGTGGAGCGCCTTGGAAGTATCATGTGGTTCCAGAGACAGAACCCGAGAAAGCACGCTGCAGGCAGGGAAGGAAGAAACAGCTCTGAAGGCGGGATCAAACTCACAATGACATTCAAAATATAGAGAACTGACTTGTGGACACAGCAGGGGAAGGAGAGGGTGGAACAAACTGAGAAAGTAGCACTGACAAACACACACCATCATGTGTAAAGTAGATGGTTGGTGGGAAGTTGCTGTAAATCACAGGGACAGCAGCCTGACACTCTGATGACCTAGAGGCTGGGGGCGGGGGGCGGCTCAAGAGGGAGGGGATATACATATATAATTAGGACTGATTCACACTGCTGTAAGGCAGAAACCAACGCAAATAACTGTAAAGCAATTTTCCTCTAATTAAAGAATAAAAAACATATAACCCTATAACCACAAAGGAGACGATCCATAAATCCACAGCACACACAATTTCCAAGGCAGCAGGGAGGTCACCATGACTCACCCCTACCTTGTATGACATATGGGTGGGGTTGGTTTGTTTCCTGAGAGTTAGGTATTTTTTTTTTAATTGATTGTATTATATGGGAAGCCAAAATGCACCACATAAATTTACGCTTTTATTAATGAAAAACAAGATTAAAAAAAAAAAAGACATCTTAACACTTCAAGTGAAAATCTGGTGGCTGTCTTCTTTGGAGACCAAGCAACCCTGCCTCCCACTGCATGTTCTTATACACGAAATTACACACAAGCCTCCAAGGAATGAAAGGAAAATCACCTGGAAATACTGTTTCTCAAACGCTCGGCTCACAATCAGCTTTTTAAAGAAAGGCAAGCACAATAGAAACTGTCGATTTTTTGGAGCCTCCATCATTCAAAAATTCCCTGGGAATTTCCTAAGGAAAAAATAACTTTAGGAGCATAAGATTTCCATCTCTGCTCATTCCAAATGCATCTTCTATGGAAAAGGGCCCATCTCTCCGGACTTCCATTTTCTTTGCCACCAAAACCTTGCCTTGCCGACATCTTTCTATAAACCAACCCAAATGCTTGAAATGCAGTTTGGGCAACAATGACCAGAAAATAAACACTTCTTCTCCACTGACATGCTGAATGTACAGAGGTGCTCATTCTTAGCAGATCACGTGAACAGAGAGGAAAAGGGGAGGCACCCCCCACCAACACACACAAATAAACAGCCCCATGGCTGAGCCCAGCCTTGCACGGCCTCCTCTCTCCTCATCCACGTCATTCCCAATAATCCCGGTCTCAGGAAGGAGCATTCCAATCACAGCCACTGATATTCACACGACCGCAACTGACCCCAAAGCTGGCCGCTTACCTTCATGCTTGTAGGTCATCTCCTGGCAGCCAGAAAAGTACAGACACACCAAGGTGCAGAGACAGAGGAAAAAGGAGAAATACAGGACAAGGAGGATGTATTCCATGGTGGGGATGGCGGGGTTTGGGGGGCAGAGAGTCTGGGACCCGCTAGCCCATGTGAGTCAGGGGAGCTGGAAGCCACATCACTGCCACCAAATTCCAGGCCTCTCTCGAGTCCTAGGAGGAAGCACCGATTCTTCTGCAGAGCACTCTCGTTTCCTTGACCACACTAGGCCCACTGCCTTCCTTCTCCACTGCACCGTTCTGAGAACAACCAGGATGCTCCAGAAGGCGTGCCTTTATTAAAAGGGATGCCGGCTCTGGGGCAGATCGTGGGCTGAGAGGAGCCAGTTTCCAGGAGCCGGGCCTGGGTGAATCAGTCACAGCAGATAGCCTTCAGGCTGGCTGATTCTCTGGGGGTTTTCCTCCCAGCCCCAGGCTCCCCGAGTCGCCCTGTTGTCAGGGCCCCTGGGAACAGCACTAGCAACCGTGATGCCGAGAGAGCCTTCTTCAGGACCAGAGCACAGAACAGGGAGGTGCCTCCTGCCTCATGTGCTTAGGAAATTTCTCTGTTCATCCCCTCACCCTGTGCGTGCCCCAGACTAGCTAAACTCATGGATTCTTAGCAATTCTTCCATAAGGATTTGTTTCACCATTTATATGAACTGAAGCAAACCACCATCCAATAGAAAAATGCCAACTAGAGTGGTCCTCAGTTCCCATACCCATGTAGCACCTATGAAGGCACCTTCTTGCAGAAGCTTCTCTAGCCACAGATCAAATTTAAAAACCTTCCTAGTGGGAAAAAGGGTAGATTTTACCATTAAAAAGTAAACCCTTTTTATCTGAAAGGTATTAAAGCAACCCTGGAGGAGGGCATGGCAACCCACTCCAGTATTCTTGCCTGGGGAACCCCCATGGACAGAGGAGCCTGGCAGGCTACAGTCCACGGGGTTGCAAAGAGTCAGACATGACTGAGCGACTAAGCATAAAGCAACATTAAGAGGCAAAGAATAATTCACAAAAGTGAGTGCTAAGACGCTTCAGTCGTGTCCGGTACCGTTTGCAACCCTGTGGACTGCAGCCTGCCAGGTTCCTCTGTCCATGGGGTTCTCCAGGCAAGTATACTGGAATGGGCTGCCATGGACTCCCTGGACTGCAAGGAGAACTGAACTGAAGCTGCTAACGCTGTTTGGGTCACCACATGGGAGAGTCTGCTTGAGAAAGAGGCCAATCCAGAGGAAAGCACACTTGAAAGATGAAGATGGACAGTTCAGTTCAGTTCAGTCACTCAGTCGTGTCCAGCTCTTTGCGACCCCATGAACCCCAGCACACCAGGCCTCCCTGTCCATCACCAACTCCTGGAGTCCACCCAAACCCATGTCCATTGAGTCGGTAATGCCATCCAACCATCTCATCCTCTGTTGTCCCCTTCCCCTCCTGCCCTCAATCTTTCCCAGCATCAGGGTCTTTTCAAATGAGTCAACTCTTCACATCAGATGGCCAGAGTATTGGAGTTTCAGCTTCAGCATCAGTACTACCAATGAACACCCAGGACTAATCTCCTTTAGGATGGACTGGTTGGATCTCCTTGCAGTCCAAGGGACTCTCAAGAGTCTTCTCCAACACCACAGTTCAAAAGCATCAATTCTTCAGTGCTCAGCTTTCTTTATAGTCCAACTCTCACATCCATACATGACCACTAGAAAAACCATAGCCTTGACTAGACGGACCTTTGTTGACAAAGTAATGTTTCTGCTTTTCAATATACTGTCTAGGTTGGTCATAACTTTCCTTCCAAGGAGTAAGCCTCTTTTCATTTCATGGCTGCAATCACCACCTGCAGTGATTTTGGAGCCCAGAAAAATAAATTCAGCCAAGTCCCTGACAATTGCGTGTGAACATCTGGATCCGGCTGTACCTGAAACCAAACCCCTAGACTTCTTAGTTATATAAATTTGTTTATTTGCTTAAACGACTTTGAATTTTTGGCACTAGCAATAGAAGAAAATCTCGGCTAATGGGGAGGAGGGAGATAATTCTAGAAATCAAGCCATCTGCAAACAACTGTTGAGTTCTGCAACAAGCCTAAAAACTTGATTTCTCTCTAAGCTTCTCTGCAGTTGGACCCTCAAGAAAAACCAAAGATAGCCTCTGCCTGACAGAAGGATTCCTGGCTCTGCGGAAACCATGACACGTGTACAGTGGACTGCCTCCTGGATCTACTTAGACCCACTTTGCCAGAAATTCAAGAGTGAAATTTCCTCTGTACCCCTGACGTTCTGTTATGTCCAAGGCAACAAGATGCACCAAGACAATGGTGAGAGGGACGGGGGGATGGGAGGGGCTGAGAGCTGTTCTGCCTTGGCTGGACACGGGCTGCCACAGGGTCGGGGCAGGAGGTGAGCAGGACCAGGTCCCGGAAGGCCCTGAGGGCCCAGCCAAAGAGCCCCAGCTTCATCTCCTAAGAAATGGATAACCAGTGGAGGGATTTTTTAGGAAGAAAGTGGCAGGGTAAGACTTGTGCCTTTAAAAAGACAGCTCTGGTGGGAGGAAGATGCTGGAAGCAGGGGAACAGCCAGGGAGCTGTGGCAATGGTCCCAGGGCAGCAGATGAGGACCCAAAGGAAGGAGGTGGAGACAGATGAGGAAGCAAGGGCCTGGAGGGGAGGGTCTGAAATTGGGGAGTCTTTGCCTCAAGCCCCTTCACACTGGATCTAGGGACCCCTCCTAACACCAGGCAGGGGGCCAGGAGCTGCAGACCTGCCTTTGAGCCAGGTCCTCTCTGAAGACTGAGTCTCACTCCCAGGCTCACTCCTGGTGTTGGGGTTTCCTGCCCTGCTAGAATACGTTGCCTATGACCATCGTTACTTCCTGTCTATTCCAAAGTCTTTGGAAGTGATCTGGATGTCCCCATGGGCATTGCTACATGAGATGAGGTGCCCTGGGCAGGCGAAATGGCCAAGTCAGGCTTCAAGCTCTGCTCTCCCTCCCTCCGTTGCCTAGCAACCTGCGATGCTGCCCCAGGTAGGACAGTACAGACCGCACTTGCGGCTGAGCCACTCAGCTGCCTGAGTGGCCCTGTACCTTCAAAACCGCGCCCGTGTTCTATCTCCAGGGCCCCAGTCTTTTCCCAGGTCCTTTATCAAAGGGCCCACAAACCCAGCAGGCGGCCCTTGGAGCAGCTCCCGGGGGGGCTTCACGTGCTTCTGATGTGAAGCTTAGCCAACCGCCTGGCTGTTGAGGAGGGAACAAGGTGATGGGCTGCTGCCCAGGCTGGAAGGGCCAAGCCCTCATCCCTTCCAAGGACCGAAACATGGAGTGAAAGACCTTGGCTGCCTGCTGCCTGGAGGGGAACCCCAGCAAGACTGCAAGGATGAACAGCCCCCATAGTCCATGTGATCGAGCCCCATGGTGCGGGCCGGGCGCTGTGCTAGGGGCTGCTCATAACCCGGCAAATGAGGCAGGAGCCAGCCCTCCCCACGCTCAAAAGCTGATGACGGAGCTGTGGGGAAAAGGCAGTCCAGGAACAAAGTCAAGTGGAAATGACCAGAGATGGGAAAAAAGGTTTCTTTGGCTACTTAAAAATGGAGAAAGCGTGCAGGTGATGGAAAGCACTCAGGCATGTGGCCAGGCTAAGGCATGGCGCCCCAGCTTCTGTCCCAGAGCAGTCTCGGGTGCCCAAGTTCTTTACCCCACAAGGCCGTGGGCTTGACCTCGGGGTGCAAGGTCAAGTTCGGACAGGTTTTAGGCGTACTGTCAAGAGTAAGTGAATGCAGGAGCCGTGGACCAGGAGTGACCTACGAGATCCCCGGAGGTGACCTGTGTCCTGGTGAAAGCAGACCCCTGGTCCATTCGGGAGAGGGGTCCACAGAGATGACGCTTGAATCCCAGGAAGGGCCTGTTCTCCGGTGGTGCTCTGATGTTTCCCAGCCTCCCTCAAAGGATGGGGATGTCACCTCACTGCTGCCTGAGGCTCTCTCTCTCTTTCTAAAAATGTAGTAGTAGTAGTGTTAGTCACTCAGTCATGTCTGACTCTCTGTGACCCCATGAACTGTAGCCCGCCAGGCTCCTCTGTCCATGGGATTCTCCAGGCAAGAGTACTGGAGTCGGCTGCTATTTCGTCCTCCAGGGGATCTTCCTGACCCAGGGATCAAACCCAGGTCTCCTACATTGCAGGCAGATGCTTTAGCATCAGAGCTATAGGGAAGACCCCTCTTTTAAAAATGGGGGCCATGAATTAGAGGAGGGCGGGGTGGTGGTGAGGCAGGGCCTAGGAATCTGCATCTAACAGGCCCTCCAAAGGAAAGCTGCTCATTTAAGATGAAGGGAGAAAGAAAAAGGATAATATAATTTACTGATCCCTGTCTATACTTCGGGCCTGGAGCCAGATGCTTCATTTGATCCCATAGACATGATGCTTGTTGTAAGAACCAGGAAACTGGGGTTCTCAGAGTTCAAGGCTACACAGCTAGGAGCTGGTCTGACTCCCTGCTGCTCCAGGTTATGGTTCCTGAACCTCGTCCAAGATCTCTCAGCAAACTGTACTCATTTTAGCCATTCTTTATGGGCCCAGCTCTCTCCTAAGACACATCTCTCCCTTGCGAGGCTGCACGTTCCAATGGCCGACCCCCTACCTCCTGCCACTTCAGGGCAGGGGCTCTGTTTCCAGTTAGGTCCCGATCACACCTTCCACAGAGCAAGCCCTGAACCCCGGACAGGGCCCAAGGAATCACTGAGGGTCCTTCTCCTGCAACCCCCACCCAGGGCTGAAAAATCAACAGCAGGGTCCCCGGGCAAGGACAGCCAACACCAGTCTTTGTCCCCAGGAGCCCAATGAGACAGGTCGGGAGCCGGTGGGGACATGCTGGCCCCTCTGGAAGAGGACCTCTGTGCCCTCAGAGCATCTCCAGCAGCTGGGCTGTGGTGTGGAAATGGAGGAGCCCCTTTGCAGGGAACTACAGAGTCCAAAGAGGCTTGCAACAGCCAGAGAGCAGGGACGGAAAGTTCTGGAACCTTCGATGCATTCACCGAGACACTCTGTCATGCAAAGACCCGGACAAAGTGATAAAGTGCATGGATGCATGAGGGACAGAGTGCAACGAAGGTCATCTAAGGAGAGAAAAAAAGTACTGATCCCTGCGACATATGGCAAAGAAGGAAGCGAGGCCGCCCAGGCCTAAGAGGCGAGCCCTGGGGACTGAAAACCTGCCCAGGGCCCCCATGAATCCACACGTCCATCCCGTCCAGCCCTGGACTAGCTGGGATTAAGCAGGAGCATAAGGGAAAGAGCTGTACATTGAATCCTGAGAAAAAGGAAAATACTGGTGGGTCACAGTAAGTGGGAAAGACCCCAAACCAGGTCAGGAAATTTCCCTAGAGGTTCCAAGACTCTGCCTTCTAGTGGCGTCAAATTCTTGTAATAACAGTGACCAAACTTCCACATCCTGGAATGATCCACTGTTAGGTAAATGCGTTTTTTCCAGTAAGAGCAATGTGTTTATTCGGTCAAGAACTATTTAGGGGCACCCACTCTGTGCCAGCCAGTGACCAGGACACAGTGTGCAGGGCACAGCTCCTGCCCGCCTTGCCTGCAGTACATGCAAGCCTAGCAAATCCTAAGTCCAGTCTAGGCCTTTGTAAAGCTCTCTTCCCATAGACACATTCAGAAACAGGAAAAGCGGAAACAATCTCTTATGCCAGGTGTTCTAATAACATTTAAAAAATATAGTCACAGCACAAAACTGGGTTTCCTGAAACCCTTTTTGGGATATATGAGGCCACAACACAGCCGGTTCACAACAAACTGAATTCCTTTAAATGGTTGCTTTTTAAACATGTCTTGTGGTTGAAAATGGCCATCATGTACATTACTGAAAACTGTGCAAAATGACACAACCCCTCTCTACAGCAGACAGAAGGGTGAATGTTCTTGGTTGAAGCCTTCACACCCACTGACCCACATGTAGACTTCTGGGAATCTATCCATGAGAACTATACAGACCATGGACACAGTTTTCTGGACAAAAGGAGTTCACTGTGGTTACATTTACAGAAGCGGGGAGTCCAAGAAGACGGAAAGGGTGGTCACTCAATGAAACGTTCAGCACTCAGGGAATCTAGCGGAACTGGCTGGTGAAGAGCGGTCTGCTAAGCGTAGACACACGTACTGCTGCATTATTCACAACCCTGAGGAGCTGGAAGCAGACACGCCCGGTGGACACAGAACATTAAACAAATTTATGGCCCATCCACTCAATAGATTATGTAGTCTTGAAAATTCATATTTATGATGATAGCATTGTAACATGGAAAAAACGCTTTATAGTATAATGGTAAGTAAAAACCCAGGGTACAAAAACATATTCCACAATTACAGCTACATTACCTAAAAATATTGAAGCAGAACAAGGATGGGGGGAGGAGATTGCATTAAAACGCCAACATTGATTGCACTGGGGAGGTACTGCCATGATGGAGCACTTATGTCCCAGATAGTCTATAATGTGGCTATACTACTTCCATAATAAAAATATGTCTCTAAATATAACCAAGTTCTGCTGAAACACTTCCCATTTCTGAGAGTCTAATGTCAGTGCATAGAGACTTGTACCTCGTTCAACTTGATTTGGTGGCATAAGATTGGGCCTTGGAGCCCCAGACTTGAGTTTAAATGTCAGTCTTTTACTTTTCCTCTTTGACTCATTTCTATATTTTATACCTATATATTTCCTGTAATTTTAAAAATAAAAAAAAATAACACCAACCTCACAGGGTTGCTATGACGATTAAATGAGATGTTATAAATAAACATTTATCCAAATGCACAAATTTGGTTCAAGATATATTTTATTTGGCCCACAGAGTATACTATAAATGATTTGCACCAACATTCACAATCCTGAGATTTTACATTAAAGTGCTATGGGTTGAACTGAGTGTCCCCCTCCCAAAAGGTTATATTGAGGTCCTAACCCCCCAGTACTTCAGAGTGTGACCTCACCTGGAAATAGGGTCATTGCAATAATCAGTTAAAATGAGGGCACACTGGATTGGGGTGGACCCCTAATCCAGTGGGATTAATGTCCTTATGAGAAGATGGCTATGCAAAGACAGAGGCACACAGGGAAAAGAGCGCATGACAAGAAAAGTAGAGACTGCAGTTGTGCAGCTTTAAGACAAGGAATGGATGGGGGGGACAGGCAAGCCTGGCGTGCTGCAGTCCATGGGGTCGCAAAGAGTCGGACACAACTGAGCGACCGAACTGAACTGACTGAACTGAAGACAAGGAAGGTCTTGTCAAATGATACCAATTTGCCAGTAAATCACCAGAAGCTAAGAAGAAGCATTTCCCTAAAGGTTGGGATCTTGCTGCCAGCACCTTAATTTTAGACTTTTAGACTCCAAAACCTTGAGCTAATTCGTTTCTGTTCTTCTAAGATACCCAGTTTGTGGTACCTTGTTACAGAAGTCCTAGGAAACTAATGCAGAGATTTCCTAGTCTCTCTCTTTTTTTTTCTTCCTTGTCTCTTGAATAACTGATATATCTGACACCACCTGGCTCACTTTCTTACAGCAGCTGATATTCTGGACCCCGTTTTTCACAGTCACCACCACGCCCTATTGTCCCACCGACACCAAAGCCATATATCCGTGGTCATTTGGTAAGACATCTGCACGGCTGTTATCTTTATAGGTGAGAAATATTTCTATATAGCCATATCTGTACCAAAAGAGAAACCAGGAGGGGCATCTGGTTTTAAAAAAAGGTGACCAGGCCCACATCTTCATGGGAGTGAAAAATGTTCAATGCAAACTAAGACTTTTTTAAAAATAGCAATTTGCAGGACTTCTGCGGCGGTTCAGGGGTTAAGACTTCACGTTCCAATGCAGGAGTGTGGGTTCTATTCCTGGTCGGGGAACTAAGATACCACATGCTCCCTTGTCAAAAAACCAAAACATAAAACAGAAGCAATAGTGTAACAAATTCAATAAAGACTTAAGAAATGGTCCATGTCAAAAAAATCTTAAAAATATATATATATATATATATACCAATTTGCTCTTTTACTTTCCACCTTGGTCCCTGTGGGCATCTGAGTTTTCCAAGACAGCCTCTGCTCACCTCACTGTACATTTGGACAATGTTTCTATAAAAAGGGCAAAACCACATTTTCCAGCAAGAATGCATTCTGCATCATTCCAAAAGAGCCTGAAGCTCCTGATTCTTCAAAACAGGATATATAGATGTTATAAACCAAGACCAGGTATCCTTTAAATCCTTCAAAAGGTCTAAGTATTTATGTTTTTAATTTTGGGCGCACATCCCCAGAGGCCTAAATACAGGATATGTCTGTAAATTTTCCATGAATAAATGACAGTAACCAGGTCCATGGCCTAGTTATTTATGTTGCTTGGAGAAGTAGTTATAACAGGTTTTTCTGCATCAAACTTGCAGAGATGTGAGGGTGTCTGCCTTCAGGGCCCCTCTATGGGTTGCTCACTCCCTTCCCCCATCCCTGAACACCCGCCTTGCAGACCCTGGCATGGAGCCAGAGCAGGGCAGCTGTGCCACCGCTGGCTCACCTTGGGTGGCTTCAGGCCCTTCCCGCGATGTCTTCTGGACCGCAAGAGCCGTTCTCTCTCCTAGAAGGAAACACAACTGCTCGTATCTTCAGCCAGTCCTCACATCACGCCTGCCGACCCACTGGCTCCAAGAGGGCGTAACTGACAAAGCTGCTGCGCCCACCTGTCTGCACTGGGCCTGGGTCGGCCCAGGTTCTGAGCACCCAAGGCACGGCTGCTTCTCAGAACTGACAGCTACAGAGCCACACCGTGAACTGGACTTGACCCTCCCAGAAAAAAAAAAATGCCAAGGTTGGCCAGTACTGTAAAACTCCACCCTTTGGGGCTGGAAGCTATAAAACTTCAGGTGGTGTTGACTAGTTACCTACTGTCTGTGACCCCAACAGAAAATAAATAATCTTGTGACTTAGATTTCACACTGAGCTGCGGCCAAATCCCCATGGGGCCTCCTCCTGGCCAGACGACACACACCTCGTTTCTCTGATTCTCAGCTTCTTCCTTTGCTATAAGCGCTAGAACCTGCCCTGCAAGAGACTGTGATGACCTGTGGCTTCTGTCAGTAGAAATGGCACCTACAGGGGTAGTAGCAGGAGTAGCAGCGTTCTGCCCCAGAGGAAACCAGAAAATTCTCTCCTTCCTATCTCCTTTCTGATAAGATATTCCTATCCTCTTTGGCTGTCAGGAAACCCAGAGACAAATTCGGTGCCTGGCAACAGCCCTTATGGTCCACCCATGTGTCCCTCCTGATCTTGACTGACGCTACCATCTTTATTTTCTCTAGTCTTATCTGTTTATTATTCTTCTTTCGATCCTGTCATCATTTCGTTGGGGGTATTTTTTCACCTTACGTGGCATAAAGACTTTTATGTGTAATGAAACAAAGATGAATGGAAGGTTGAATGAATAAATGGAGGGGGGTGGAATAAAGGCACGATGGAGAGAGGAAGGAATGGATGGGAGACGGGGAGGATGGGAAGGCAGATGGAAGGAGGGAAGGGAGTATAAATGGGTGAGTGCAAGGAGGGAGCAGAGATGGAGAGATAGGCAAGCAAAGTGAATTGGACAACTTACAATCAAAGCCTTTTCTAGAGCTCTGGTCACTGGCTTTTCTATTTGTTGAAGTACTCTTTGCTTCTAAGATGCAACTAAAGTTCACTATAGACGCTCCCTTCCTGGTCCCTAAGCTCCTTCCACTGAGAGCAGCAGAACTCTCTGGATGTCACACTCCACCTCCTTAAGACATACTCTCACTCCCCCCTCCTTGATCTTACACACACACACACACACACACACCTTAGCAAGTCCTTCAAATTCTGGTCTGATTATAAGGTTCCGGTTTTCAAGTTCACAGTCTGCAATAGGCTAAAAAAAACCATCAGACTTCTCCAGGACAGATCGATCACACCCACTCTGTAAAGGCCAGAGACTCTTTTCAAAAGAGGCTGATGCTGCTTCTTAATGGCAGCAAACTCGGGATAAGAGCTGAGCAAAAAGAGTAACCATGGAAACCGCTCCCGGATACCGGGTGATGTCGTGTAAAGCAAGTGGAGGCCGCTTTCTGGAAGAATGGAGCAGGAAGGCCCCATCACCAGGAGGAGCTCCGTGACAGGCTCCCCCGCCCGCCCTGTGCCCCCACATTGCCTGCAGCCCTGATGCCATCCCAGAGGGCCATGTCTCCTGGCACCCCACGGAGGGCTTGGCACCGGCGCAGGCGCAGACGTACCAGTGAGAGATCGTCAATGACGTGCTGCTGCTCCAGCACCTGCAGCCTCAGAAACTCGATCTCCTGCTCGTCCCGTGTCAGACTGAGGTCGTTCAAGGAAGTGTGCCTCTTCAGGGACGCCTGGGCTGACAGTTTCTCCTTCTGCAGCCAAGGGAAGAGAGGACATTGCAGGGCCACTCGTCCACAACCCTTGTCAGGGACCCACCGTGCGTCAGGGCACGGAGTGTGGGCTTGGGGATACGGGATGGAAGGATGGAGGGAGGGATGACTGCTCCCTGGTCCCCATGCTGGAGGAGCGGACAGCTGCAGACCAGAGCCAGGCTCGAGGCGGGGCTGACTGTGCCCACTGCCGACAGGAAGGGCTAGCAGGCAACGGGGTGGGAGAGGTGGACGTCTGCCCTGAGCCTAGAAAGCTTGGGTGCTGGGGGAAGAGAGCACGCCACGTGGTAACAACGCACACTCACACCTGGACCTTCCAGGGAACAGGGAGAAGGGTGTTTCATCTCCCGGAGCCTCAGTCTTCTCAGCCGTACAATAGGCATGCTTGAGACTACTTTGGACAATGAAACTCAGAGTATTCCTTAAACCATCAGCTGCAAGACACCACTCTGACCACAAAGACCAATCATTCTTGCTGGAGCAAATGAAAGGCCCTGATTCTAAGCACTTGGAGCAAAACCGTAATCATTGACCCGCTGAGCTGCCCCAGTGTGCCAGGTCTTCTGTGAGAACCTTCTGTACCATCACTCCACCCTCTCCCTGACCCTGCAGCACTGATGTTCTCAATCCCATCTCAGGGACGAGGAAGCTGAGAGAAAAGGGCTGGGCCTAAGGACCCCACATGGAGATGGCAGAGCGGAAGTGCAGACCCGCTGTCAGGTGCCTGGTACACGCTCCATCGGGCACAGATGCCCACAGCGCTGTGAATTCTGGGGACAGAGGCAGGGAGGATAGGTTGGGGTGAGGGGGCGGGTGGGAGGTGGCCCCGGAGAACTTGGGACTGCTTGGGTCAGAGGCTGGAGGAGCCCAGGCGGAGACAAGCGCTCTGGGTCCATGACTCACCATCTCCACGTTTTCCCGCGTGAGGTTCTTAATCTTCTCTTCCATCCTCTGGATGCTCTGTAGCAAGTCCTCATTCTTCTTGTTCATCCGCTTGTTCTTCTCCACCAGGGGCTTCAGCTGGACCTCTGTCTCACGGGAGCGTTTCAGCTGCGATCAGACAGGCACAGAGGGCAGCAGCTGTAAGACCCGGCTGTGGAGGCCAGCGGAGATCCCACCTGGCTGGAGCCGCCCCTGCGGGGACCACGTGGCCTGCGTGATGCAAACACCAGGAAGAGCCCACAGATACCTGGCTTCCAGACACAGGCTCCCACCTGAGCCTCACAAGGCCTCCGGCAAGGCAAGAGGAAGGGGTACAGCCCAACACGGAGACCCAGAGATCTGCCTCAGGTCACCCTGCTGGCAAGTGGCCTGAGCGGCATCCACACTTCCCTTGCCTCCAGGCAAAACCCCCAGAGGTCAAGGTTCACATGCATAAAGGTCAGTCCAGCCATCTAGCTCCTCCTGGCCACCACTTCTCCCCAGGTACAGACTTAGCTGAGAGCTCAGCACTCTTCAGACAACAGAGGATCCCTGGGCCCGGCTCAGTGCTGCAGGTATGAGACAGATGGGATAGAACCCGGCCCTGAGCTACTCCCCGAGTCTTCTGAGCATGGTCCCTGTGACTGGTGGGGTGTCCCTCCAACCTCTCATCTGGTCAGCATCTGGAGGGCCCCTCTTGAGCCCAGGTCCTTCTCTGGGGGCTGTGTCAAAGGGAAGACACCACGGGGGTGACTGTCCAAGAGATGGGGGAAGAGAGCAAGGATGGTAGCAGAGGTAAGAAGACCATGAGACAGGTCCTCATGGATGTTCCAGACAGGAGGGACACACTTTTAGGGGTTCAGAAGGGGCAAGAACATGGCGCATCCAAGGGGCTTCACGGATGGCACTGGGAACACGGAATGTGGGGGATGGGAAGAGCTGGGCGGGCCTGGTGAGGCCTGATTTAGGGAGCTGAGAACTCTATCGCTGGTTTCCACCCCCAGCTCGCCAGCCCTCCTCACCCACTCTCCTCTGGCCAAAGCCCTTGAGGCACAAGTATTCTGTGGTTGAATCTGCCGTCTAGGACAATCCATCACTCTGACTGCTGTGTGCAGGCCAGTCCAGTGAGACAGAGACACGAGAAATGATGGTGGAGGGGGACACGGAGCAGGGACTGGGAGACTGCACAACTAGAAGCACCCACTCTTCTTCCTTCTGCATACAGTGTCCTCGGCGACACGCACACTAGCTGCAAGACCACAGCCAAACTTTCAGCCTCAGTTTTCTCATCTATAAGATGGGAATAATAGTAGCAAACTAATAGTAGCAAACTCCAGGAGATAGTAAAGGACAGGGAAGCCTGGTGTGCTGCAGTCCATGGGGTTGCAAGGAGCCCAGCATGGCTGAGTGACGGAACAACAACAATGGCAGTATCTGCCTCAGACACTTGTTGTGAGAACTAAATGCATGGGAATAGCTTCTGCGGGGTTATTTTAATGGATGAAAATTAGAAACAAATATTCATCAACATGATGACAGTTACAAGACCCACTGCACCTATCAGGTACTCACCATGTGTCCAGGCGTCCCCTCTACTTTAACCCTCACCTCGATCCCAGGAAGGGCTCCTTCCCATCCCCATTTCACAGACAACCTGGCCACAGAGAGGTGGGGTGACGTGCTCAAGGTCACACAGAAAGTGCCAGAACCAAGAACCAAACACAAGGGACTGACTGCAGACCTCTGCTTTGGGTCACCACGATGTGAAAGTTAAGATGAAACACTGATGGTAGTCATTAAGATGTAAAATGTACCTTGACTCATACATTGTACCTCTAGACATCTATCCTGCAGAAATAAAGGTTCAAGGGAGTAAAATAAAAAATGTATCGTCTGTGGGGCATTGTGTACAACAGCAGAGAAACTTGAAATGGCCTAAATCTTTACCAGTAGAGGAAAGGTTGAATAAACCATGGTTTGGCCACACAGTCAGAGTTCAACACAGCTGTTACAAAGACGAAGGGAGATCTTCAGGCATTGCTGGTAAATGGGGTAATTGATACTCAAGGGGAAAAAGCAAGTTGCAGAACAATAATACACAGGGAAGCTATCCTGTGTGTAACCATAAAATAACAATAAAAAAGGCTCTTCATGGGTGTCAAGCCATTCACACAAACATTAAAAGCATGTCAGACATGCCTCAAACTATTAACAGTAGTTATCTCATGATTTTAAGATCCCAGCACTGCTATTTACAGTATGTAAACAACTTAGATGTCCTCTGACAAATGAATGAATAAAGAAGCTGTGGTACACATATGTAAAATGGAATATTACTCAGTCGTAAAAAGGAACGAACTTGAGTCAGTTCTAGTGAGGTGGACAAACCTAGAACTTGTTATACAGAGTGAAGTTAAGTCAGAAATAAAAAAACAAATATTGCATGTTAACGAATATATATTAATTCTAGAAAAATGGTACTGAGGAACCTATTGGTAGTGCAAAAACAGAGATGCTCACATAGAAAGCAGACTCGTGGACACAGCAGGGGAAAGAGAAGGTGGGACGAACTGAGAAAGTAGTGCTGACACATACACACTACCACGTGTAAATAGATTTTAAAAAACAGATAAAAAAAGGCAGCTAGTGGGAAGTTGCCATGTAACACAGGGAGCTCAACCTGGTACTTTGTGACAACCGAGAAGGGTTGAATGGTGAGAGTGGGAAGGAGGTTAAAGGAGCAGGGGACATACACATACTTATGGCTGATTCACGCTGTTGTATGGCAGAAACCAGCACGACACTGTAAAGCAATTATCCTCCAATTAAAAATAAATTAAAAAAAAAAGATCCCAGTTCTGGCAAGCTTATCAATTCTTTCTTTAAATATTTCAGAAGGTCTGAATTGTTTCAAACAAGGTATGTTTTCTAATCCATTTAGCAAACTATTTTACTTCTCATGAGGGATTTTTTTTTTAAGCTCATGAATATTTACACAATAAGTAGAGACATAATATGAGATGGACTGTCTGCTGAAAGCTATATAAAAATACGCCTTTAAAAATACTGGAAGGAAATGAAATTATTCTGATCCTGTTAAAACCATGAAGAAGTGACACTTATTAACACTTTTTATCTCCATGTGTTTCAAAAATACAGATATACTTACTTTTATAATAAAATTTAGAATAAAGAGAAATACTATGAGGTATTTGTCAAGAAGTTTATATATCGACTACCACTCCATAAAAATTAGTTTAACTGTTTATCCTGCAAATTTAAACATATTCAAGAAGTTACTATTTTTACTTGAGATTTTTTTTTAACCAGAAGCCCACATTTACTACTTTTAAAATTACAACTATGTGAACTTTTATGCAAAAGAAAGTAAATAGATAAGCAAAAAATAGAAACTGTCCATAATCACACCATCTAAAACAACTTCCAATATCCAGGATGACGATAATGTATTTTTGTTCTGTAAACCGCTTTTATCATTTAATTTACTGTGGACAAATTTCCACGGCAGTTAAATATGATCTAAAACACCATTCTCAATGACTGCATGCAATTCACTGCATAAATGTTTCATAGTTATTTTTATCAGTACTCAAGGATCGAACAACTGGGGTTTGGTTTCATTTTGGTTCAGTTTTGGTTGCTGACTATAAAGAGACAACACTGAAATGAACACCCTCTCCATGGACCCCTCACTGAACTTCTCTGATTGTCAACTCAGGATAAATTCCTGCAGAACTAAGGGTACTAACAGGTTTCTTAAACAAGCATGTGTTAGTTGTTGTTGTTTTTTTTTTTTTTTATATATATGTTAGATTTTTAATCAGGAAAAATCAGGGGAAAGTAGAGAAAACCAGACGGCCTGTGTATTAACTTCTTGTTTAAGGCTTGGTTTGTGGCTCCAGGACTGCTCTCCCGAAACCCACAGGCTCCATCTGCCTCTTGGGGTGGGGGTGCTGATTACCAGTTCATTCCTCTCATCTGCCAAGAGGGTATTTCTGTCTTCCAGCTTCCGTATCACCGAATTCAGCTCAGCAATTTTTAGCTGAAATCGCCGCACGTCTCGCTCGTCCATATGTTGATCCTAAAATAGAATCAAGACACGAGTGTACTTTGAAAAAGCTTAACTGAGTCAGAGTGCTTCACGGACTCTTCTTGGAAAACTCTCAGGACAAAGGTGAACTCCTCATTAGGGGGACTGTCAGCCGTGCTGGGGCTCCCCTAAGTCAAGCAACATGTGGAAAGACCAGCTCCAAGGCGATGAGACCGCAAACCCTCCAGTGGCTCCCTAAGACCTGGGGACCTTTCATCCCAGCCCCTGCTCTCCGAGCATCTCTGATGAAGGCACATCACCAACGTGCCAGGATGCTCCTCAAGGGCAGACACTGTGCCCACCTCACTCACCACTGAGATGCCAGGACCTCACGTGGTGTCTGCACACAGCCTGCCCGACAGACACTTGAGTATTTGTGAATGAATGAGTGAATGAATGAATGACTGTAGCTTCGGCCTCCTCTGTGCCTCTTAATTACCACCTGTGGCCCCAGGTATCCTGTCTGCTGGCGGATCCCTCTCCTGGGCAGGGAGCTCTGCCTTTAAATCATGTCCTGTCCTCACTGGGTCCCTTTCTGAGCTCTTACTGGATACTCAGCTCTCATGCTTTCCTTTCTTTTCAGTTGAACTCTAAGACCATGAGAGGCAAGAGCAGCCTACTCTTCTCCTCTGCACTCCCTGTGCCTAGCACTGGGCCTGGCCGCAGTCAATGTCTGCACGTGTATCGGGAGGGGTAAGGGCGAGAAGGAAGGGTACGCAGATGGAAGGGAAGGAAGGAGGAGGGATGGGGGGAAGGCAGGCAGGCAAGTTCGCCAGAAGAATGACCAGTGGGAGGAATGGGTAGGCGGTCGGCTCGATGGCCCCAGTGGTTCGTGAGCCCCTCACCTGGACGCCCATGAGCTCGGCCATGTCCCCTATGCCGGGCGGGAGCTCTCTCTTTGGACTACCGTGGTACCGCTCAGCCTCTCTGACCTGAACCAGCTGCTCATCCAAAGCCTCTTTCTGAAGCAGCAGCTTCTGGGTCTGCCCAGTCTGCACACCGAGCTCCTTCTCCAAGGCCAGAATCACACGATCTTTCCCCTTGATCTCATCCATCTGAAAAGAGAAAGAACAAGCAGCTGACTGTAGGGGCTTGTGACCAAGGAGAGCTCTCCCTTGCTGGCCTCGGGCCCAGGGAAAGCTTCAGCAGCTCCGTGGATCCAGGGCGGCTGGACTCGGCAACATGGGGCAGAGAGACGCCGCAGGGCACGGCCCAGGCCCCGCTCCCCCGTCAATCACCGGCCCCAGCACAGAGAAGCACAGAGCGGAGGGTTCAACCTATATCATCAATCAGACACTTACCCCGAAACTGATCTATGTTTCTTTCTCTCTTACCTTCATGAAATAAAGTCAAATCCTGACCTTCCAGGGCCATCCAGCCACTCCCCCACCCTGCCCCCTGCAGCTCAGCTTGGTCGGGAGTTGGCTATCCTCCTGTCTCCCACTCCCGTCTGGCTGTGTCTCCTCCTGCTGCTAAGTCGCTTCAGTAGTGTCCGAGTCTGTGCGACCCCATAGAGGGCAGCCCACCAGGCTCCTCTGTCCCTGGGACACTCCAGGCCAGAACACTGGAGTGGGCTGCACCCCCCCAGTAAACAGCTCTCGCTAGGGTCTCCAACCCTCTCCTGGCCTCCAAACTCACTGGACAATGTTCTGTCCTCTCTTCTCACCCCATCTAACACTCTCACCCACTGCCTGCTTCATCAGCTCCTCCCGCCCTCCTGCCCTCCGTGGGACTGTCTCCATCTACTTTACGGACTCGTCACCATGGAAATCTGTAGTTTCCAAGTAGTTTCCTCTTCCCATATGTGTAGCCTCTCCCCGACCAGCCAAGTCCTCACCCGTGACACTAACTCCCTGTATGCGGCCGGTGCTCCATCCTTCTCCCCCTGCCCTGACATCTCGCAGAGTCCCACAGTCAGAGAACCGACTGGCTGCTTCTGGGGGCCCCAGAGCACCTCGGTCTCCCCATGTGCGAGCCTCGGCATGAGCCCCAGCTCGCCCAGCCTTGTCCCTCATTCCCCATGGGAAAGAAGCTTATGAAGTTCCCACCATACACTTCAGTAGTTTCTGGACACAAAAGCCAACAGCTGGGAAACTGCTCCAAGAAGGGTGCGGTGCTGGCGTGCCCGTTCCCCAAATCCATGCCCCTCTTACCACATGAGAATGTGACTTCATTCGGAAATAGGGTCTTTGCAGATATAATTAGTTAAGATGAGGTCACAGTGGAGTCAGGTGGGCTCTAATGACTGGTGTCCTTATAAGAGGAAAGACACAAACACAGGGAGAAGATGACTGCAGAGACTGGGGTGATGTGGCCACAAGCCAAGGACACCTGGAACCACCAGAAGCTGGAAGAAGCAGGAAGCACCCTCCCCTAGAGCCTCCAGAGCACAGAGTCCTGCAACACCCTGAATTCAGACTTCCAGCCTCCAAAACTCTGAGTGAATACATTTCTGTTGCTTAAGCCACCCAAAATTTGTGGTACTTTGTAACAGCAGTCCTAGGAAACTAATACAGGTGTTAAAAGAGAAAATTTCCCAGTACTGGAGTTTCATTAATTGACAAAAATCATAACAGTTTCAACAACAGTGATTATCACCATGGGATTTAGGAATAAATTCTATCTGAGATAAGATACACAAAAAAACTTCTGAAAAGAATACGAATGCTTTAGTAAGAACGGTTTCACCAAACTCTGGATACAGTCTTCACGACATGGTGTTATTTAACACATACCTGTGCATGCCCACCATGAGCAAGCCTGTATGTAAGGTGATATAACGTGGATATTGCCTTGATTACCCAACACAGAGGTTAAAGCCGTGTGCTATAAAACAGCTTGCCACAGAGGGAAAAGCACTAGGCATGGAGTAAGAAGGTATGAACTGGAGACTAAGCCCCGACTGGTGAGCTATGTGACCTCTGGCAAGGCATTTGACCTCTCCAGGCTTCAGGCTCACTTGTAAATGGGGGAGTAGGCACCTCCACCTAGAAGGGGAACTGTGAGGACAGAAGGGGACAGCAGGCAGGCAGGCTGCTTAGGAGCAAGGCCACTGGATTGCTGGGTTCCAGCCCTAAGGCCACCACTCACTGGCTCCATTACCTTGGTTTGGTTACCTGATGTCTTCCTATGCCTCAGTTTTCTCATCTGGGAAATGGGGATAATCATGGGGATGCTGTGAGGGTAAAATGAATACATGGAAAGTGCCTAACACACGGTAGGCATAAAATAAGCAACTCTAATTATAACTGTTGCAGGTCTCAGTAAGTAGTTGTTCCTGTCCTTTCTACACTTTTATCTCCTCTGGTGTGCAAATATGAAGAACACTGAAGTGGTCTGAATTGTGGTTCCTAAAATGGTATGTCCACATCCTGACTTCAGATACCTGTGAACAGAAACTTGTTTGGGAAAAGGGTCTTTGCAGCTGTAATTAAGGACCTTAAGATGAGGAGATCATCCTAGATTAACTGGGTGGGTTCTAAATCCAATGCCAAGCATCCCCACAGGACAAAGGGAAGATGCAGAGGAAGAAGAAAAACACAGAGGGGAGCTATGTAAGAGGGAGGCGGAGATTGGAGTGATGCAGGCAGAAGCCCAGGAACACTTGGAGCCACCAGAAGCCCCAGGAGACTTCAGTGGGGCACGGCCCTGCTTGAAACCTTGATTTTGGACTTCTGGTGTCCAGAGCAGTGAGGGAATAAACTTCAGTGTGCCTGTGGCCATTTGTTAAGGCAGCCCCAGAAAACAAAATACAAATGCCCTTCTCACTCAGCATGCTCTGAGGGTACAAACTGAAGTTGATTTTAACCTGAATCAGAAGTTGAAACTCCTCCCTCTGAATCATAATATCTTGAATTGAGACACAGATGGCTAAAGCAGAGAATACTGGTTAAGAGCCCTGCCCTGAGGGCAGACAGAAGCCAGTTCAAATCCCCGTCCCCACCAGCTGTGTGACTCTGGGCAGGCTGGGTCACCTCTCTTAGCCTCAGCATCTGTAATGAAGGGACACTGAGAACATCCTCTTTAACCAAGGGGAGATTTGGATCAACCACGGGAAGAATTTATCACAGAGCCTGGCATCTTATAAGCACACAATCAATGTTAGCTGCCATCATTAATCTAGTTTAGCTCCTGGCTATCTTATTTAAACAGCAGACCATGAATAACTGATAAAATATAACAGATTTAAAAAGGAGGAAAATGGTACCCCTAAAACTCCAGACTGAGGTTTTCAAGCTAAGTCCCAGAGTTCTGACAAACTCTTTGAGTGGTCTTTCTTTGAAAAAAAAAAAAAAAGGTCTCTCCCCTTCCTTCTGCATCCCTTCCCGCCCTCCAAGACAATCTCCTGGATCTCCAGCCAAGGATGCGCCCGGCGCAGCGTCTCCTTCACCACCTGCAGAACATGCCTGCTGCTCCCCCTGGTGACGGTCCGTCTGCAGCTCCCCGCTTTGACTAAACCTGCTCTGAAGGTGTGGGGAGCAGCTCCCCGCTGTAGGGAAGAACTCTTAATGATGCGGGAAACATTGTTGCCACTGACGATTTCAATCCAGAAACAGTAAGAATGATGGGAAAGGAGTTCATTAATTTAAACCACTTAAACTTGTTTTAGTGAATTCAACATTACTGAATTGAGTGCCATCAACTGATGCTGGGAAACACTGATGAGCAAAACAGATCAGAGTCCCTGCCCTCAGAGCTTTCATTCCAGAGCGGCGGGTAGCTGAAAGCAGAAGTCAATGCTGGAGTAGACTAGAGCATGCTTAGTGCTAGGAGAAAAAAACAAAGCCAGGGGAATTAGTGGTGCGAGTTGTTACAAGTTAACAGGTAGGGTTCCAGTCTGTCCCCCTCATCATCCTGGCTGCACACTTTTGGCTTTGCTCTGGGGCCAGGAAGCACTCCCTTCCCCCACCACATCACACTAGTCCCTTCCACAAGAGGGCACAGCATCACAAGCAAGATGTCTCCGGAAATTCTCAGCTTAGAAGAGCATCAGTTCCCTGCTTGATTCCAGGAAGTGAACAAAGTGCTTAAACCCAATCACATGGCAGAGGTTCCTAGAAAACAGCCTCCACTAGTGGAGATGGCATCCAGGAATGGATGGGCAATGTGAAATAGACTCTGGAGCCAACATTTTCTAGGCTGTCACATTTCCCCAGCCAGAGTCCTGAGGTTCCAGAGGTCAGGAGACCTGCCAGCTCACACAGCTGTGCAGACAGTCTTATTTGTTGACTCTGGTCTGGTTCCCAGCCTGATCTTAGTGATCCTGCCCCCTGCCCTGAGGATGGTGATGAAGGATGAACTTCTGACAGTGGCCTTCTTAAGCGTCCCTGAACCCCATCACCTGAGTGTGCGGGACATTCCTAGATTGGTCCCTGCAACCATTTCTCCTTCTCCCACACTCTCATTCTCACCATGTGGTTCAGGAGAGGGGTGGAGCTAAACCGTTCCAAATTCCCAGGGCAGGCCCTGATTGGCTCACACCACCTGCATGACCCCTTAATAGTAATTGGTTCAGGGATGGATAGTGACCCACTCAGAGCCAACAGCCTGAAGAGGGTGTTGCCAGGACCCTCCTATTTCTCCTTAGGAGCTAAGAAAAAGCTTCTCTCACTTTCTCTGGGCTGTTTCTTGTGAGGAGGTGGAGTCTGACACAACGATGGCATCTCACCAGCACAGTGAGAGCCTAAAGTCTGAGAACAATAAAAGACAGGGCAGAGCCTAAGAAACCCAGGTCCTGGGTGATATCGTTAGTCCCACTGGGGCTGTGCCTGAGGCTAGTCCAGCTTCTTTAGTCATGAAAACTGGTCTGAGGCAGAATTTCTGTCACTTGCAACCATAAGATTCTAACAGACAGGGAAAAAACAACAGTCTGGATGATGGCTATCACTTCTTACTAACATGCTACTGTGAGCTCAGGACAACATTTGTACTTAAGAGACATGCTCTTTCTGAGTCTTTAAAAGACCCTCTATGTAGACATTATCCCATTTTACAGATAAGCTTGAGACCCAGTGCAGTGAATGTGCCTACACTCTGGCAGCAGATGCATAAATCAGACTCAAGCCAGTCTCTCCAGAGCCCTCCCTATGCCCTCTCTCTGCCCCAGAGGCACAGAATCTAGCCACTTCTCAGCAAGCACATCCAGCAGCTCACGTGTCTCAGTGAACACCTCAGTTTAGCCAGCTCCCAACAAATCCATCTGTTTGGGGATAATTTTGTTAGCGCTTCTTCACTGCAAAGTCTGAGGAATCAAGCTGCTACCCCCAGACCCATTCTCTTCTCCTCCTTGGTACCTGTGGAGGAATGGTGTCCCCATCTAATTTCACATCTACCTGGAAAATCAGAATATGAACCTGTTAGAAATAGGATCTTTACAGATGTAACTAAGATGTTAAGCTGAGATGAAGTCATAACAGATTGGGGTGGGTCTTCCCTGGTGGCTCAGATGGTAAGGAATCTGCCTGCAATGTGGGTAGACCTGGGTTCAATCTCTGGGTTTGGGACAATCCCCTGGAGAAGGGAATAAAAACCAACTCCAGTATTCTTGCCTGGGAAATCCCACGAACAGGGGAACCTAGCGAGCTCTTGGGGTCGCAAAGAGTCGGACATGACTAACACAACTAATGCAACTAACACAACACAGCTAGATCCACTAACGGGTGTCCTTATAAAAAGAGGACAAGACACAGCCATGTATCGAAGAGAAGGCCACATGGAGGCGGAGGCTGGAGTAATACAGTGTGAGCAGAGGAAGGCCAAGGATTCCCAGCAACCACGGGAGGGTGGAAGACTACACTCTCCTTCATCTGTCCTCCTACTGCCAACCCGGGATAAAGATGTGATGGCTGGCACTCCACGGCAAGAGGGGCCATGAGGAAAGGGCCGCCTTGCAGAGCCCTTTCTGAGGGGAGAGCTGAGCGGCCCTGTGGCCTGCACTACTCTCTGAAGCCCTTTCCAGACTCTGCACATCACAGCGAAATAAATTCCAGATTGTAAGCCCCTGTGTAGCAGAGTTCTCAGACCTAATCCTAATTGATCTAAGGAATGAGTCCAATGGCCCCACACTGACCACAACTGCCTTTTTCTCCTCAATTGTTTCTTAAGAGGCATGTTAAATGTGTAAGCGGAAGCCTGGAAGCCTTCCTGCGTTTCTAATCCAATTCAGCTGACAAAGAAACAAAATGCAGGCCACCTTCTGAACAGTCTGCCAAGAGGCCTCTCTGAGGAGGGACATTTATCAAATGGGGGAATAGCTGGGGAAATGGACACTAATTCTTTTCACTCTATTCTCCTAAGTGGCCCCCACACACTGAGACAATTGGAACTGGGGATATTTCTACTTGGCGCTGGAATGGAGACAGATACCAAGTCCTTGGGCTTCCCTGGTGCCTCAGGTGGTAAAGAATGTGCCTGCAATGTGGGAGAACCAGGTTCAATCCCTGGGTCGGGAAGATCCCCTGGAGAAGGGAATGGCAACCCACTCCAGGATTCTTGTCTGGAGAATCCCATGAAAAGAGAAGCCTGGGGGGCTACAGTCCATGGGGTTGCAGAGAACTGGACACAACTGAGTGACTGACACACACACAGACACCAAGTCCTCGGTACATTTTAAATTAAGCTCAGTCCATCTCTTGGGCAAAGACTTGTCTTCTCCCCATTCTATTTCCCTTAAATATACATTTGCTGGGGCTTCTCTGGTGGCTCAGCCAGTAAAGAATCTGCCTGCAATGTGGGAGACCTGGGTTCGATTCCTGGGTCAGGAAGATCCCCTGGAGGAAGGCATGGCAATCTACCCCAGTATTCTTGCCTGGAAAATCCCATGGACAGAGGAGCCTAATGGGCTATAGTCCATGGCTATAGCGACTGAGTGACTAACACTTTCCCTTTTT
Source organism: Cervus elaphus (assembly GCF_910594005.1). Classification (NCBI taxonomy): domain Eukaryota; kingdom Metazoa; phylum Chordata; class Mammalia; order Artiodactyla; family Cervidae; genus Cervus; species Cervus elaphus. The sequence goes on from NC_057820.1 coordinate 13,753,161, forward strand.
TTATACATTTTCTATGACAGAGGAACATATTTTATATGTCTCTTATTACAGAAACTATAGGCTGTTGATAGAGGCTTAAATTAATTCTCAGCATGCTGGAACAGATATGGGATCATTTCTCCTTCTGCAGATGAGGCACCAGAGATTTAATGACCGTATGCAACCTGATCGGGGTCACACAGCTGACAAGTGAAGAAGTCTAGATTCACACCCAGAAGAGACCTTCTCCAAAGCCTTCTCTTCCTATTAGGTGACAACACCACCTCCATGCACAGAGGGGGAAGGGGCTGCGGAACACCTCTGAGACCTCAGTCCTGGTATGTGCTTAGATTTTCTATATATTAGAAATTTAAAATCAGTGCATCTCTTCTGCCTTCCTTGGTAGTGGATTGTTAAGATGTGAACTGATGCTCTGTCACTGGCTGGTGACCCGTCTAGGGATGGACAACTGGACAGGACTTCAAAAGGACACCTGGTCCTTTCCGCCTCCAGTCCTTCAATTTCTTACGGTGTCTCCCACCAACAGGAGAGCCCTGCCAAAGCCTCCATTCTGCACCCAGGATGGGAGGGACTTTGCTGGAACCCTAGGGCCAAGAGCCAGGCCGGGAGCTCAGTGGTCCCCATTTACTACTCCAAGAGGGGAGGATGGGGCACGTGCTTGCAGAGAGGTCACGCGCATGCGTCAGGGATGGATGAGGCGCGTGTGCGCGGAAGGAGCGGTTGTCTGTGGGCAGGGAGGACGGGGTGCCTGTGTACAAGGACAGGGCGCGCATGCGCGGGAAGCGCGGGGGTGCGTGTGCAGCAGGACCGGCGCGCGCACGAGGCGGGGCGGGGCCGCGCACGTACCAGCCGGCGGATGTCGCGCTCGCACTCGCGCTTGATGCGGTGCACCTCGTCCTGGTGCGCCTGGTAGGCGGCGCGCAGGTCGGCCGCCTTGGTCTTGTCGGCCTGCATGCAGTTGCTGAGCGCCTCCTCCGCCTGCTTGCGCGCCGCCTTGAGCTCCAGGATCTCCTGCTGCAGCCGCAGGCGCTCGCCGTCGAAGGCCCTGCGCGCCTCGTCGCGCGCCTCGGCCAGCAGCGCCGTCTTGACCTTGTCGGCCGCGCCGTCGCGCAGCACGTTCAGCGTGGCCTGCAGCCGCTGCAGCTCGCCCTCCTTGATCTTGGCCGTGCGCGCCGCCTCCTGCTCGTGCTGGCGGATGAGCACCTCGCGCAGCGCCTGCAGCTCCTTGGTCTTCTCCTCGTGCAGCTTGGCCCTGAGCTCCGAGATGTAGGCCGTGTGCCGTCGCTGCTCCTGCTCGCGCTCCAGCTTGGCCTCCTGCAGCCGCTCGCGCAGCTTGCCCACCTGCGGCCAGAGCGGGGAGACTCGGTCAGGGTCAGGGCCAGGGCGGGGGGCGCCGGCCAGGCTCGCTGCCACCTCCCCAAGTCCCTGTTTGTGTGACAGGCCCCTGAGACCCTCCTGGGCCCCTACCCTCCAGTTCCCCCTGCGTCCACCTCCATCAGCCCTGTCCACACTCTTCCCTGCTGTTTTACCGAGATTTCCCCAGTCGTGGAAAGCCATCTGAAGGTGTTGGAGAGGAGGGTCAGGCCCTGACGTCCCCTCCGACTTGGAGTTTTTCCGAGGAAGGACAATTTATCAGTCACAAAATATGCCCTGCAGTAATCATCTGTCTCATCAAAGTGTAGACCGGAAATACATTTCCAGTGCTCCTGCCCTAAGCTCTGGAGTCAGAGGAGACAGAGGAGTTGGAGGTAGAAAGGGGTGGTGGTGGGAAACAGAGGTGCCCTCACTCCCCAGCCGGGACTGGGGGGCTCCAGCGCCACAGCGGCATGAACCCCTCACTGCCCTAGGATGGGGACAATTGTTTTGCCAGGAAGCAGCCAAGGTTCGGACTTCCCAGGTGGCTCAGTGGTAAAGAATCTGCCTGCCAATGCAGGAGATGCAGGAGATGTGGGTTCGATCCCTGGATCAGGAAAATCCCCTGTAGGAGGAAATGGCAACTCCAGTATTCTTGCCTCGGAAATCCCATGGAGAGAGGAGCCAGGCGGGCTATAGTCCATAGGGTGACAAAGAGTTGGATATGCCTGAGCATGCATGCAACTAAGGTTCAGAGATGTCCCAGTGACCTGCCTGGGGTGAGGAGCTGCCAAGGGGTAGAGCCAGGCTTTACTCCCAGGTCTCTGGCCCCAGAGAAAGTGTTCTGCAGATGCCAGGCTGCCAGTCCCACCAGAATGTATTTGTCTATTCAGCAAACAACGTTATTTGTAAGATGTGCCAAGGGAGTGTTTTCTTCAAATACTCCAAAAGGCTTTATTCGATCTTTCCATTCCAAATATCACACAATTACACACATTATACAGGAATCCATTTGTTTTCTAAATGACACCAATCTCCAAAGAACCGAAACAAATGCGTCCCTCATGGACAGGCTGTTTCCATGGGAAGTGGCATCATTTCCCCTGGACCACACTGTTTATAGCACACCAACATGCTGAAGTTAATTTTAGGTGAGGAGTTTTACAATGTTACCTGGGGTGGACAAATCCTTACTTAAAACAGCAGGGAAAAGAGCAAATAAAACCTACCAGGCAAAGACACGAGTCTCCTTACATCAAACACAATCACGGAAAAAAAACAAGGACACAGTCAGAAGGCCCATCTTGCCTGAGAGCTAGAATGGGCCTCTTCCTAAGGGACCGAGGGCCAGGATGCCAGAACTTTAAATACTGAACATGATTTCCCAGGGAGGAACTAAGTGCTTCCAGCATGCTCCTTCTGAGGGAGCAACTCTGTCCTGACTTCCTGGGTTAACACTGACAGTGATCTGAAGTCAAAAGGATGGGATCTTGTTGGATTCTGAATCTGTGCCGATGAACGCATTTCCCTTGGCAAATTACCTAACCTCGAGATGGTTAATGGTTATGTGTTCACTGGGCAGGGCTGTGGTACCAGGTCATTCAACCAGACACGAGTCTAGATACTGCTGTGAAGGTATTTTTTAATGATTAATATTTAAATCAGCAGCCCTGGAGTAAAGCAGATGAGCCTCTATAATGTGAGTGGACCTCACTTAAGGCCTTAAATCAGCTGAAGGTCTTATCAGAAAAGACTGAGATGCCCTGATGAAAAAGGAATTCTGCCTCATTACTGCGAGATCCATGCTCCCTGAAACTTCCAGCCTGCCTACTATGCAGATTTCAGATTTGTCAGTCTCTGTGGGCATCACGGCCCAAGTGTAGCACGGTGAGGTGGGGGCGGCCCCCCGTGTGCACAGAGCACCCCCTCCTTACCCCATCCAACTGAGCAGGTTGACAGAAGTCAGGGTGTCACTGTACTCGCCAGACACCTCTAAGCTGCCCCACAAAGTCCAGAGGGGCAGCAGGAGAGAGGGGACCTTACCAGCCTTGTCTCGGCATCTGGGCTCTATATGCAACAAGGGCAAAATGACCGCGAAAGGGCACGCATCGAAGAGGGAGGGACTGGCAGGAAGAACGCTGCCCACCGGCCCCGAATCAGGACAGTGAAGTCAGCCTCTGCTTGGCTGTCTCCCCCACTCCTCAACCCATCCCTGCGACCACCCTGGCTCAAGCTGGCAGCTGCAGCCCTCTTAAGAGACCAGGGCTGTCACCCCCTCACCAATCACCCTGCCTCTGCCCCTGTGCACTCGCCCCGAGTCGCCCCCTGGTGGCCAGCACAGGCCTCTGAACTCATGTGTTAGATACTTTCCCTCCACTATCCTCTGAATCCACAGGGTGCAGGCCAATTGTTCTGAAACCCCTGTGTGTGCAGAGTGTTGAGTAACTAAGTGGGTGGTAGGGTCAGGCTCTCTCTGCTGGAGAGAGGACACCATAAGCAAGGGGAGGAGGCCAGAGGATCCAAGTGGTAGTGGATTAGGCTGGGGACATCAGTAAGAACTCAACATTAACTTAACATTCATTTAGATGTTACATTTAGAAATATCTTAGATATGTATAATACACAGTTAGTATATATGCATACACTTCCTTGCTCTTCTAGCTAAGCCCAGAAGTAACGGCATGCCAGCAGTGGTAAGCACCCCCAGTGCCCAGATCTTGGTTTCTCAAGCCATTTTCCAATAAAAGCGACCAGAGAGCCTTAGTGAGTGGCTCTAGGGATGGTGAAGGGAACATCCAAGATGAACCAGGAGCACCTTACAGGACCAGAAAGTAGGGGTGAGCCCGAGAATAAATTAACAAAGAAAGGCCACAGTGGCAGGGGTGTCAAAGGGACACAGGAGCCAGCTAGAAGAGATCCAGTGGCCAAAGCTGGAAAGGTTTGAGCAAAATAAGGTATTGGGTTGGCTAAAAAGTCCACTCAGTTTTAAGTGAAAAAAAAAGACATTTTTCATTTTCACCAAGAACTTGGTTGAACAACGTATTCATTAATCAAACAAACTTTTTTTGTTTGGCCAACCTAATAGTATTGGATGACAACCCAAAGTATAAAATGAGAGTTCCTAGTGATATAAATGATTGAATGGACACATACAAAAAATACAAAAGAACACAAACAGAAACGCTCGAGAGCTCTGTCGCATGCAACACACAAGCCAGCGTCCTCCCCGGCCCATAGGACTGACCCTGGTTTATGGCTCTCTGGTCTCCTCCCTGACCACCCAGCTCAGGCCACCTCTCTGCCCGCTGCACCTCGAACACGCAGGCACCTTCCCACCTGCAGGCCTTTTCCCGAGCTGTTACCTCTGCCTGGAGGGCTCGTGGCCAGGTCTCTGCAGCCTGCCCTCCCCCACCTGCAGCACCCCTGTGTTGCCAACCACCTCCCAAAAGAGCCACCCTACTCCAATCCCACGCCACCTGCTTCTCCAGTCTTACTTTCTTGGCACTTTTCACTATGGAACAAATATCACATGTTCATCTCCCGGCCTTTGCTCCCCACCTCCCCCACTTCAGACACCAGCTTTGGGAGAGGGTCTCCAGGACAGCGCGGTTTCTGGGACAGGGCATGGCACACGGTAGATGCTCAATAACCAGCTGTGGACTGAGCAAAAGAAAGAATGAAAGGATGACGGGCCTGGCAGTTTGTAAATAATCAATGACAGCATCCATTCCCCTGGGGGTCCTGGCTCCTAGGTTCTCTGGTCCCTCTGCCTGGTGCCTTCCTTCCATTCTCCAGGAGGGTCTGGAAGCCTTCCTTGACTGGGTCAGGGCCTCCTCTGGGTCCCTGGGGTGTGATTCCCTCCATCAACGCACAGAACACATCCCAGTTCCAACCTTCCCAGCATACCCACTAGGCCAGCCCCTGCAGGGCAGGATGGGGCCTGACTCGCTTCTGTAGCTGGATTAGTCCCTCACACAGGGTAGATCCAGACCAAGATAGGCTGCTCACTGCAGGAATCACCAGCTGTTGAGTGGTGGGCAGCAGCTGGAAGCTCCATGGCCTGTCTTGAGCCCATGTATTGACCACTGCCCTCTCTGCCCCCACCCACCCCAGAATGTGGGCCTCAACAAGTCAGGGACTCTGCCCCCAGTGACCTGGTACCCCAGGTGACACTGAGGAAGCCCCCAGGTGATGCTGGATACTTGGGATGGTGTGAATCCTGCTCCCTTTCTCACCAGCTAGCAAAATCCTTCAGAGCTAGCTCCAGACCACCTCTGCAAAGCTTTCTCGGGCCCCTCTGACCACTGCATGGTTTCCTAAGATCTCTGGTGCCACAAGCCAAGTACTGTCATCCGCCTAGCTCCCTGAGCATCTGAGCACCCGGCCTGTTTGAGAATGGGGTCATTTCTGAGTCACCTCCAAATGCCCAGCTCAGGCCTGGGACACAGGCCCAGGGGGGCTCAAAGAACCAACAGGTGTGTTCCCAACAACCCTTGATCCTATGGGCTCCTCTGCTGAAGTAACAACACTGTAAATGTTTTAACATCAAAACTAGGTATCACAAGATCATATAAATGTAACAGTTAAATGCAGTTGTAAGGTTTATATGTATGTTTGTCGTGATAGCTTAGTTGGTAAAGAATCTACCTGCAATGCAGGAGACCCCGGTTCGATCCCTGGGTTGGGAAGATCCCCTGGAGAAGGGAAAGGCTACCCACTCCAGTATTCTGGCCTGGAGAATTCTATGGACTGTATAGTCCATGCGGTCGCAAAGAGTTGGACACGACTGAGCAACTTTCACAGGTTGTCATACCAGCCAGTAAACACATTGCTGAATTCTCCAAGAACAGAAACCCTCTCCACACACCCTTGGAAGGTCCACGAGGTGGCTGGATTGAGAACACGGCAGCCAGGGCATGTGATGGCAGGAGGTGCTGGGGACAGGGAGGCACAGGCTGGGGTTCTCGTAGGCCAGGCTTCCAACCCCTTGTCAACACCTACGACTGGACTGTCCTGCTGTGATGGGCTGAATCATGTCCACCAAGTTCCTGTGTGGTTGTTCTAACTACCAGCCCTCCCAGAACCTCAGAATGTGACTGTATTTGAAGACTGTCTTAAAAGAGGTCACTAAGTTAAATGAGGTCATGAGGGTGGGGTCCTGGTCCGATACAACTGGTGCCCTTATAAGAAGAGATTAGAACACAGACCCACACGGAGAAGACCATCTGAGGACACAGGAATAAGCCGAGGAAAGAGGCCCCAGGAGGAAACCAACTCTGCCTGAATCCTGATCTCAAACTCCCAACCTCCAGGACTATGAGGAAATAAATCTCTGTGGTCGAAGCTTCCGGGTCTGTGGCATTTTGTTTACGGCAGCCCGGCCACCTCTTCTCCCTGACCCTCAGCCTGCTCACCTATCAAGTGGGGGAGAAGGCAGCTTCCCAGGTGGCCCAGCAGTAAAGAACCTGCCTAACAATTCAGATGTGAGTTTGATCCCTGAATCAGAAAGATCCCTTGGAGAAGGGAATGGCAACCCACTCCAGTATTCTTGCCTGGGAAATCCCATGGCTAGAGAAGCCTGACAGACTACAGTCCATGGGTTGCAAACAATCAGACACGACTTAGCAACTAAAGGACAACAAAGTGGGGAGAGCCTCATCTAACCTCACAGATCACTGCGAGGGTCAGGAGGTCCTCCACAGTACCTGGCGCAGCCTGTGTAGCAGACACGTAAGAAATGTCTGCCAACCCCTGAGTAACTACACATGACAGGCGGTTCCCTGGGCCCTGGATATGACTCTCATTCATTCCTTAGACAACTGAGGGAGGCAGACACATCAGATGTCCCCATTTAACAGATGGGGAAACTGAGGCATTAGGCAGCTACCTGGCTTGCCCCAAGACCTCAAGGCACGTTAGGTGGTGGAGGTGGGATGGAGACGTGGTCAAATGACACTGGTCCCACAGACACAGCTGCTGTTGCTCCTTCCTAGTCAGCGGCTCAGGCCCAGCTGGGCAGAGGATAACCCCGGGGGATCCTGGCGGGAGAATCCTTCCTGGGCTGGGCAGGGTGTGGACAGGCTGCACCACCAGCAGCTATGCTGAAAGACTGGATGCACCGCCTCTGGAACCCGTGAGAGTCTGGGCACGGGAGGGGGCACACGTGTCCCCAAGCTCCAGAAGCCCAGTCTTCATCGCCCCAGCTCGGGGACTCTGCCCCTGTTCTCCATGCAGCCGTCTTGAGCTGCGCTCAGAGCCAAGGACCAAGCCTCAGCCCCCTCCCCACCCAGAAGCTGGACCCTGCTCAGCACTGTAGCTACTGCCAGAGTCCCAGCTCTCAACCAGACACTTGCAGCTATTCCCGGTCACTAAGGCCCTCCCTGCCCTCAGGTCTATGGGCAGGGTGGGAGGGGACCTGTGGGGCTGAGGGTACAGCCTTCGTGTCCCCAGCCAGACAAGGTCCTTAGATGGGTCCCCAGGAACAAGCCCAAATCCCATCCTCTTTCTCTTCTCACACGAATGGCGGCTCCTCTCTGGGCTGGCAGAGCACCTCCCTCCTTGCCTGCTTTTGCCCTCAAACCACCTGTGTCAGAACCACACCAACATAAAGGACCATGGCTGTGCAAGGGGGGCTTTCTTCATTTCCATCACCTGAGATCTTTCAGTTCAGTTCAGTCACTCAGTTGTGTCCGACTCTTTGCGACCCCATGGACTGCAGCACGCCAGGCTTCCCGGTCCATCACCAACTCCCGGAGCTTGCTCAAACTAATGTCCATCGAGTCGGTGATGCCATCAAACCATCTCATCCTTTGGCGTCCCCTTCTCCTCCCGCCTTCCATCTTTCCCAGCATAAGGGTCTTTTTCAATGAGTCAGTTCTTCCCATCAGGTGACCAAAGTATTGGAGTTTCAGCTTCAGCATCAGTCCTTCCAATGAATAGTCAGGACTGATTTCCTTTAGGATAGACTGGTTGGATCTCCTTGCAGTCCAAGGGACTCTCAAGAGTCTTCTCCAATACCACAGTTCAAAAGCATCAATTCTTCGGCACTCAGCTTTCCTTATAGATCTTTGGTGGTGGTTTAATCGCTAAGTCGTATCTGACTCTTGCAACCCCATGGACTGTGGTCCGCCAGGCTCCTCTGTCCATCGGATTCTCCAGGCAAGAATACTGGAGTGGGTTGCCATGCCCTCCTCCAGGGAATCTTCCCAACCCAAGGATCAAACCTGGGTCTCTTGCATTGCAGGCGGATTCTTTACCGACAGCTACTATGGAAGCCCAAGACAACCTTAAATCGGGCGGTCATTATGATACCATATTACAGATGAGAAAATGGAGGTTCGGAGACTTTAGATCACTTGTCTAAGATTGTGAAGTCAGTCAGGAGCCTAGGTGAGGTCTAAAGCCAGGTCTGCAAGATTAGAAAGCCTGGGCTCCTCCCACTGTCACTGGCTGCCCATCATGCCTGCCCTTTGACTGGCACCCACCTGGGCATTGTACTGACTGGCTCCAAAGCTCATACCTGCCTTACCAGAGCAGAGGCTCCCATCACAGAGCCCGGCTCCGTACCGAGCCCTTCATGTATCTGTATTTACACCCTCAGTCCTGACCACCAGCCCATCAGGTGGTCTTATTATGATCCCATCTTGCAGGCAAGGGGAGATATGGTATGGAGAGTGAGTAACTGGCCTGAGATCAGAGCCAAAGGTAGGGGGTGGGACAGGATTCACACCCTCGTGGCCTCTGTACCGATGTTATACCCATCTTATTGAGGGGCAAGTTGAGGCTCAGAGAGGTGGAATGTCCAATCCCACCCCAGCCCGGGGACACACCCTCCCGAGGCAGTCTGTCCACCAGGAATTCACAGCCCACCCCTCACCTGAGCCGGGAGACCCGCGCGCCTCCCACCTTGCTCTTTTCCTGCTGGAACTCAATCTGAATGCTGGTCAGCTTGGCCCGCAGCTCCTCGTTGGCCATCTGCACCGGGTCCATCTCCATCTCGGGCTTCTCGCCCTTGCTCCGGCCTTTCTTAGACATGCTTCCTCTCGAGTTGAGACGCTGAGATCTCACGTTCACTCCCGCCAGCCAGCAGGCACCGCTCCCAGCTCCGCCGTGCTAACCAGTCTCGCAGGGCTCAGCTCCTCCTCCGTGTAAACCACCATCACTTGGGGTCCTGGGAGAAGGAGGAGACCAGGTCAGCAGAGGCGCGGGGCGGGTAGTGTCCCTCTTACCTGGGGCACTCTGAAAGGAGTGCAGCCAGCATTCACAGAGGCCTCCCTCCCTGAGCTTGCGCTGCTAACCCAAGGATGCCCTACCATCCAAAACTGACTGAGCACTTCTCCAGCTAGGGCTGCAGCAGAATCACCTGGAAGCTTATTATGGTCCTGGGATCCGATTTGCATGTCTCCCATGCTCCCAGGTGAGGTTCCCTGTGACCACTCCTCACTGAGTAGCTCTGTCTGGTCCAGGCCTGGCCTCGTCCAGATGAAACTATGCCACCTACGCAACTGTAAGCCTTGGTCTGCAAATGTCACTGAGCCTCAGTCACCAGATGCCTGCTCCTAAGGCAGGAGCCTCGGGGGTCCCATGGTATCAAGGTACAGCCCACCTGGTATCACGCTGTGCACCGAGAGCACAAAGCCGGAGCAGGTGAAGGACTGCACGCTGAAAACTGGGCTTTTAGACTCCTTTATGGAGTCTAACCTTTATGGTTAGTGGTTCCCTCCACACTCCCAGGACTAGCCCAGCACTGGTTGACGAGAACCGCCAGCTCTGGGCCCAGCGGAGGTGCCCAAGCCAGCCTGGGGCGAGGAGTACGGGCTCCCAGCTCCCAGCGCTGTCCCAGCCAACCCCAGGCTGCTCTGCGCTGTGAGCCTGACTCTGGGCCCCCTGCCCCTCGCTCTGCCCTGTTACTGCTTTCCATGTGACAAATGGACATTCACTTACTTCCTGTCTATTTCCCCTACCCCAGGATATGAGTTTCAAGTAAGCAGGGCCTACATCTGTTTCATTCTCTCGGTGTTCTCCGCGCTTAGAACAGAGCCCAGCATGCAGGAGGCACCCCATCAACACTTGCTGAGTGAATCAGAGAATGAATGAGTGACCACAGAGGACAGTTACAAGGCACCTATTACGTGCCGAATCCTGTGATGAGAGAAGGGGAGCATATCATCCTTGCAGGACCTGGAGAGGTAGGTAGTTATCAGACCCACCATAGAGATGAGGCAAGTGAGTCACAGAGAAGCTAAGTGAGCTACCTCAGGCCACACAGCTAGTAAGTGGAAAAGAAAGTTTAGTTGCTCAGTCATGTCTGACTCTTTGTGACCCCCATGGACTGCAGCCTACCAGGCTTCTCCATCCATGGGATTTTCCAGGCAAGACTACTGGAGTGGACTGCCACTTCCTTCTCCAGGGGATCTTCCCGACCCAGGGATCAAAGCCAGGTCTCCCACATTGTAGGCAGATGCTTTACCGTCTGAGCCACCGGGGAAGTCTTGGGAGAAAACGGAGAGAGGAAAACAAGAGAGCATTCCAGAGTGGTGGCAGACCAACCTGGGAGGTCAGGGAGGAGACATAAAATCAGCAAGGAAAATGGTAAATAAGAAGTCTGTAGATGGAAGGAGAAAAACAGAGAACCACGGAAGCTAAGAGAAAAAAAGTGTTTCTAGAAGAAGGAAGGACTCGACGGGCAGCTCCCGAGAGGTACAGAGGAAGACTGGCCATCGGATTCAGCAGCATGGGGTCCGTGGCCTGGGCAGGGGCTGCTTGGTGGGGTGGGAGTTGGGAGGGCGCCAGGGGGAGGTGTGGGGCAGGGAGTGGGGGGGGAGGGTCTCGTCAATGCCAGTGGGTCTGGTGAGCTAGGGATGTGCAATGACCATGAACTCCAGTCCAGCGTGACCTGCTAGCCCTGGGGACCCGGGATGTCCATCCAACTAGGAATCTGGGAAGGCAGTAATGGAGGCTGTCTCTCAGCGTGCCATGGAGGTTTACTTGGAGTAATCAACCTCCCCACCCCCCCCAACCCCGGATCGATTCCAGAAAGGTACATTCTGTCTTCAGAGGAGGATGAACTCCATTTGCTCCGACTAGACTTAGGAGAGCACAAACCGTAATTCATTCCTCTCTCCTCTGACCTGCCTGCTCCTGCAACCACAGCGCTTCTCAGAAATCGGCCTGGGCCTCTGCCTGTGTCTCCGCCACAGCCCAAGGAGTAGGAAGCATCTTCCAGACACCCGGGAAAGGGGAGGCTGCCCCTCTGTTCCATCCTGTCGCCCCACAACGCCCCTCTAAGAAGGCACTTTAGCTAAGCAGAGATTCGGTCTCTGGACGAACACGCGGATGTTCTTCCCAGCGATGAAACGCTCAGCCACAACAGACGTGGCAGGTAAATTACATCCAGGCAGTGAGAGCAAATCCCACAGGGAGGAAGGCCAGCATCGTCAAGAGTGAAAAAGGCCGCGTCAAAGGACAAATATGATCTGTGATTGCAATTTTCTGAACTGCGTTTGTTCATCTTTTTTGTTTGGTCATAACTATGTGTTGAGCAGCTGCTCGGCGCCGGGCCCTGAGTTCTGGGGACACAGAGATGAGGACGAGTAGGCGCACCTCCCAGGTGTCGGCAGGGACAGCCAAGTGATGATGCGACAGCAGTTCCTTTTTCTCCTTATACTCTTCTGAGTAAATTGAATTTTCCATTACTATTTTACAGAAAAAAAATGATGCCGTTTTTCTTAAAGGAAGTGAAGTGAAGTGAAAGTCGCTCAGTCGTGTCCAGCTCTTTGCAACTCCATGGACTATACAGTCCATGGGATTCTCCAGGTCGGAATACTGGAGTGGGTAAGCTGTTTCCTTCTCCAGGGGATCTTCCCAACCCAGGGATCAAACCCAGGCCTCCTGCATTGCAGGCGGATTCTTTACCAGCTGAGCCACAGGGAAGCCCAAGAAGACTGGAGTGGGTAGCCTATCCCTGCTCCAGCGGGTCTTCCCGACCCGAGAATTGAACCGGGGTCTCCTGCATTGCAGGCGGATTCTTTACCAACTGCGCTATGAGGGAAGCCCCAAAGGAAGGTGAGCGAGCAAGTTTCAGGAAACTAGCTGGCTCTAGCTGGGAAGGACAGGAGAAAGAAGCTGTTGCGGCCAGCTGCCCTCCAGGTGGAATGGGACGCAGCTCCAGCTCCACCTGACTCTCACGGCTTCCCTGAAGGGAAAGATGCTTCCTCGAGAGGAAAGGTCAAAGGCCTCACCCCCAGGACACAGCTGACCATTCTGCAGGATGCCCCTGTCACCCCAGAAAAGGACAGAGGGCCATCCTTTAGAATGACGAAGACCTGGGACTGGATCACTGAACTTCTCTAAGACTCGGTTTTCACATCTGTTTAACGGGACCCACAGCACTGACTTCATAAGGACCAGAATTTGAAGTGCTGGCAAGGTGCCTGGCCCAGTGAAGACACTCACTAAACAAAACAAAGCTGAATCTATTAGGAGGGGCAATGCCAGCCTCCAGTTGTCTCCATGAAGGCCAAGGTGATCTGTACTGGGACTGGGCACCGCTAGAAACCATGGTATCAAGGCAGAGTGTACCTGGTATCACACTGTCACAGCCTGCCAGCGGCCTGACAGACGGGAGGGCCCCTTTCCCCTCCCGTGATCACTGAAGGTGCTTGGGAAAAGGGAGGTTTCAGATGAGGCTCTGGGCCCAGGGAGGTAAAGCATCTGTCGGAGGCAGTGCAGCAGGCTGGACACAGGTAGCCAGACTGGACCACCACTCCATGAGGCCCTGGGACGGCAACCCGGCCATGGACAGCAGTGGGAACGGGAATGGAAACCCAGCAGTGTCTGGGGGTCATCAGAACAGTGGCTATGGAGGTCTCTGGGGCCAGTCCCAGATACCACCTTTTTATCAGACCCTGGACCGGCTGGACCCAAGGCCCCCTTGGTCAGGCTTTCCTGACCCCAACAGCAGAAGAGCCAAAGGGCAGAGACAGGAGGCCGTGCCTGGGGATGACCCAGTTTCTTTCCCAACCCCTTGGAAAAGTGCATCATCTCATTAGAAGCTCAGCACACATCCCCCACTTTACAGATGAGAAAACTGAGGCCTCAAAAGGGTAAGTCACAGAGACTCTCCTGCTTAGAAGCAATCTAAGGCTCAGGCTGCCTCTGAAGAGAACCCTGACCCCTGAAGGGGTGCAAGCCTTTCAGGATCTGAGTCACGCCAATGCCCCACCCCACCACCTTTCCCTTGCCTACCTCACACTCCAGGCCCGACACACTCCCCAGCAGGCCATGGTGAATGCAGTTCTCTGACAGAGAAAGCCAATTCCCCACCCCCTTTCACGGTCAACTCCCATTATGCCTCCTCCAGGAAGCCTCCCCAGATGCCCTGCACGGTGGTCAGGTGCCTCCTCTGAGCCCCCACAACTACAGACTGAAGGCTGCCCTGTGTGTCTGCTCATTTGTCAGCCCCACCTGATGATCAACCGCTCAGGGACAGGACTTGACTGCTAGCTTTGTCTGCTTCACTCTGTGCTCAGCCCAAGTCTGAGCTCACCGTTTCCAGGAGGAATAAACTCCAATAAGGCCAAGCCCACAGCTTTCAACACCCACCTTCAACATCTGCCAGGCCAGGGCCTCAATTAATGTTGAGATGAATGGGACGCAAGAGGGGAAGGTACCCAGGGTTCTGGGCCCAGTCAAACTCGGCCTTGTGTCAGGGACACACCCAAGGCCAGTCCGGCCCAAGGCTTAGAGTGCCACACAACGTCACTGTGATCAGCCCACAGCCAATGACTTCTGCAAAGGCCTTGCCCCACCCGCCCCCAGGAGCAGCTGTAGGTCATGCTTCCACCTGAGATGAGCCTGGTGCCCAATCTGTGCCAGGGCTTTCGTTTAGAGCTCACGGTGGCCTGCAGAGCCCAGCACAGCCCAGTCCTCACAGAGGAGCCCGAGTCTCAGCCAGGAGATGTGACTGCTCGGCGCCACACTGGGAAGGACAGCAGACCCGAGAAGGTACATTCCAGAAATCACGCTAGCCCTGGGGGGCGACGGCAGAGCAGACAGGGTCCCGGCCATCACAGAAGTTTCTAGCCAGGGAGACAGGGAAATGAACACATAAATAACCCTGGACTGTGACTGGTGCTAAAAAGAAAGAGGAAACAGGGTATTAGAACCTATAACAAGTATCACTAAAGTCATCAGTGGAGGGAGACAAGGGGTGCAAATGTGTCAGACCTCCTGGGACCTGCAGATCACAGACCGGGTCAAGACCAGCTTTAGAATGTGCAGCCCAGTGCGAAATGGAAATGCAAGGGTCCGGGTTCAAAAGCTATTCAGACTTTCATGATGTTGACACCGAGCATTAACCAGGGGTGGGCCCCCAGGTGGCCTCTATGACCTCGCTGTGCGCCGGTGACGCTGGCCCTGGAAGGAGTTTAAGCATGGCTCTGAGGGTGCTTGGTTGGGCAGCAGGTCCCAAGCAACGTGGGTCAGCTTTTAGCTGATGAGGACTAGAGTGGGCTGAACGGTGGCCCCCAAAAGATATGTTCACATCCTATTCCTGGCAGCCGGGAACATGCCCTGATTTAGAAAAAGGGTCTCTGCAGATGTAATCAAGTTGAAGATCCCAAGATGAGAGCATCCAAGATTAGGGTGACCTTGACCTTGGACTTCTGACCTCCCAAAAGTGTAAGAAAGTAAACTTTTGTTTTAAGCCACTCCGTTTGTGGGAATTCTTTATGGCAGCCACTGGAAAGCAATACATTGGCAAGGAGGGGGAAAAAAATCTCAGGGCACACAGTCAGCACTTTGTTTAATGACTTACGATAACTTAGCTTCTTAGCGCTGAGCCCTGCCGCTTTCCTGGCTGCCTTTCACATCAGTCATAAGCCAGCACACACCACCCGCAGGCAACTCTCCTGTCCTTCCGGAACTCCCTCATAGCCTACCATCTCATGATTTACACACAAGGTTAGCAAGCTGAGGGGTCTGTCCGCCCAGCCCAGAGCAGAAGGGAGACAAATTCACTTCACCATGCAGCAGAAACTAACATAACACTGTAAAGCAATTACATTCCAATAAAAAAAAATTAAAGAGCAAGGACATTAGAAGAACAAAACAACAGCAGAACACACAACACAACTGGCAGGTGGTATTCTGCAAGAGGCAAACAGATAGGAAAATGAAGAGAGCAGAGATTTTTCTAGAGAGCAAAGTTTTTTGGCCACACCCTCCCACCCCCCGGAAAAAAATAGAGTAAATAATAATTCCGTTAACACTTAAAAAGCCTGCAAGGCCTAAAATATTAACATTCTGAGGACATCTCATTCTCCAGTTATAACAAATTAATAAGGTGCTCATGCTCCCCGTCCACGCTCTTTTCTTATACAACACGGGTGTGAAATAGTCAATGGAAGTTTCAAAACAGTTGTAAGAAGTGATAAGTAAAGTCAACCGAGTCAGGGCTGTCCTGACACGTTTTCGGGGCTCAGGTGTGAAGGGCTGGAAGGGGGACCCAGAACGAGAAGCAGGGCTCAGTCACTCAGCCCAGCCCTGCCACCAACCTCTGTAATTTCCGAGGACTTTCCAGCCACAAAGTGGAGCGGGCCACGCCTCCAGTGTGTGGGGACCGGCATCACAGCTACCTCCAGGGCAGACCGCCTGCAGCCAGGATTCCAGGGCCTCTGCGTCCCGTCGCACACCCCAGGAGCCCGGAGCTGGCGGGTCTCAGAAGTGATGACGGGACAGCCACCGGCCCCAGCAATCCGGGAGCGCCTGGCCGCCTGGGCCCTGTTCTACAGCCTCTGGGTGGCACTCAGTCTTCGCCTTGGCCCCCAGGGCTCCTGACCCGCAAGTGTCTGACCACCAAGCCTTGTTCTCACCGGTTCTCAGCGGTGTCCCCTCCTGCGATGGCTCTGGCCAGCCCGCACCCCTTCCTGCCTGACCGTGGCTTCCCCTGTCTCCTGGCCTGCATGAGGCCCCCCCTCACCCAGGGGCAGTGGGGTGACCCTCCCCACCACTCCCTGCTGACTGCCTGCAGGGGTCAGGGCCCACGGGCACAGAGGGCAGCCCTCCATGCAGCCCCACAACCCAGCCCGAGCCAGCAGGAGCCACCGTGGGCCACGCCTGCCATCCCCTCCAGTCCTCAGCACACGTCTCCCCTTGCCTGACAGAGCCACCCCCGGCTACCTCCTAACTTCCCCCCCAGGACTCGACCCAGGCCAGGCCTCCTCCTTCTTTGGCCCCACAGGCAAGGTTGGAATGTCCTTGCAGCCCAAGCCTCATCAGGAAGACTCTCAGCCACCACCCGGACTAGGAGGCCAGCGGGGTTGGGGGTCACCACAGGAGAACAGACCCATTCTACAGATGAGGAAGCTGAGGCCCAGACAGGTGCGAGCCTGCCTGGGGTCACTGGGAGTGGCGGCCCAGTGCGGAGAGGAGAACTCACCACTCCACCAGCCCCACCAGGTGGTCAGCAGAGCTTGCCAGGCGCTTCAGAGGCTGTGGGGTGGGTACCACCCACGCGGTCACCACGGGTGCACTGAGGTGCCCTCAGCTTGCATGGCCCCCACGGCTGGGCAGTGACGTCATTCATCATAGCAGCTGGGTGCCCCCTCCTGGGCTGGCTGACCCTTCACCTAGTACCCCCTCATTCCAGGGGCCACCAGAGCCAAGATTCCACCCCCGCCACAAGACTCTCCCTACACCCAGGGCCACCCACTCCCACTGAGCTGGGTCTTGCGACCCTTGCTACCAAGTCTCCCAGCTGTGGACCTTCCCACCGCGGGGCCTGCAGCAGGCTGACCTCCTGTTGCTAGTCCAGGTTATACATTTTGTGCCCAAGGAACCTCTGAGGATCCCTCTAGTGACAGGCTGGGGTAGATTCTGTTGATGTTCTACAGACATCACGCAAACACATACACACACCTCACAATGCACACATTATACTGAAACACACACCCAACATACAAGCCACACATTCATGCAAAGAAACACACACACTGCATACACACACACACACACACACACAACATACATATACCACAATACACACATTGTCCTGAAACACACGTGCAATGTACACATCACACACATACACCACAGAGGACTGAGTACACACACACAAGATAATGACTGTATGCTTGTGTGTCTCCAATATTCATAGGTTGAAATCCTAATGTCTGATGTGATGGTATTAGGAAGGGGACCTTTGGGAAATAATAAGATCAGGAGAATGGAGCCCTCATAAAGAGGATTAGCGTCTTTATGAACAAATAAGGTAAACAAAGATGAAGCCAGTGGGTGGGGAACCTGGGGCCTGTCATAAGAGCCCTCACACAGGCCTTCCAGCTTCTCTCCAAAGTACTTCCGGGGACAGGAAGGCCCCCATGGGGTCGTCTGCTCCCCAGGGCAACCTTACTTGAGAAAGCACTTCCTATTTCAAGCCACACACACACACAAACTAAAAGAGCCACCCTCTTCTGTGAGCGCCTCCAGCATCCTGAAGCTGCCCCAAATGAGCCCACTTTCCTGGCCACACAGAAGGCTCTTTAGAGACTGAAGATGCCCATCACACATCTCACATCTTCCTCTCCTCCAGGTGATGAGGCATAAGAAGCGCGAGTGCTTACTGGTGGGAAAGGCGATCCTGCTAACCTGCGCCCCTCATTGGGCGCTGTGGTCAGCCTTTCACAGGACAAACCCATCGAAGTCTACCAATGATTATACTGCAGGTGCTATCATTACCCCATCTTGTGGATCTCTCTTGAGAGTCCCTTGGACTGCAAGGAGATCCAACCAGTCCATCCTAAAGGAAATCAGTCCTGAATGTTCATTGGAAGGACTGATGCTCATTGGAAGGACTGAAACTCCAATTATTTGGCCACCTGATGCAAAGAGTTGACTCACTGGAAAAGACCCTGATGCTGGAAAAGATTGAGGGCTGGAGGAGAAGGGGACGACAGAGGATGAGATGGTTGGATGCCATCACCAACTCAATGGACATGAGTTTGAGTAAACTCCAGGAGTTGGTGATGGACAGGGAGGCCTGGCATGCTGCAGTCCATGGGGTTGCAAAGAGTTGGACACGACTGAGAGACTGAACTGAACTGAACTTGTGGATGGAAAAACTGAGGCCCAAAGACCCAAAGACAATTAAGTAAGTTGCCAGCAGTCGTCACAGTTAGAATAGAGGCAGACAGACGTGGACGTCAATCCCAGGTCAGCAGCCCCTCTGGTCTGCAGTCCCTGACCTGAGTTCTCCCAGCCTCAGTTGCCCCATCTGTGAAGTGGAGCCATTCTTCTCACTGTTGAGAAGGTCCTAGACAGTAGGTGCTCAGTGAGTGGCACCTCTCTGCGGGGCTGGGGCCAGCCAGTGCCAGTTTCCTGTCAATGTGTTTTTCTGAATATGTGGACATAACGCTCCGTGTCCCCGAGCTGGGCACCATGGTTGGTGGGGTGGATGGAGCTCAAAGGAATGAAGGTGGAGGAGGGGGTGAAGGGAAGCCTGGGGCCTGGAGTCTGTCCCCATGGCAGGGAACCTAGCTGGCAAATGGGCTTCTTCAAGTGGAGAGAAAAGAATGGATGTTCCCTATGGACAAAGCCCGGCTCAGGGGGACACACAGGCCATAGGCCCCTCCTCCCATCACTGACTTTGCTGCCCTCCCTTCACGGGCAGTACCCAGACACATGGTGCCATTTGCCAGATTCCTTCCAGTGTTCTTGCTGTTCCCTGCACCGGCCGCCTGAAGCCTGCGTGTTCAGTTGCTTGGTCGTGTCTGACTCTGTCACCCCATGGATTGTAGCCCACCAGGCTCCTCGGTCCATGGAATTTTCCAGGCAAGAGTCCTGGAGTGGGTTGCCATTTCCTTCTTCAGGAGATCTTCCCAACCCAGGAATCAAACCTGAGTCTCTTATAATCTCCTGGCATTGGCAGGCAGATTCTTCACCACTGTGCCGCCTGTAGCCTGGTGGGCTTCAAAACAGCCTCTCCAGTCCCCCTACTCCAGTTACCCACCCAGGGCCACAGAGGAAGCCTCCCGAAACAAAATCAGCCTACTTTACAACTGTTTCCAATACTTTGGCCCCCTGATGCAAAGAACTGACTCCTTGGAAAAGACCCTGATGCTGGGAAAGACTGAAGGCAGGAGGAGAAGGAGAAGACAGAGGGTGAGATGGTTGGATGGCATCACCCACTCAATGGACCTGAGTTTGAGCAGGCTCTGGGAGTTGGGGATGGACAGGGAAGCCTGGTGTGCTGCAGTCCATGGGGTCACAAAGAGTCAGACACGACTGCGACTGAACTGAACTGAACTTTGCCCCTTTACCCAGAAAATAATCAAAACAACAACATTAATTATAACACCACCATGTCAACCTGCTGTGGTCCCACTGCCTCAGAGGAAAGTCTGCACATAGTGGGGGATGCCTTGCAAGGCTGCTGCTATCGGGCCCAATGGCCATGTCTCCTTGTCTGCTTGCCTGGCTGGATTCTCAACTCCTGTGAAACCATCTTATTTGCTTGACTCTCCAATACTAAGCAACGTGCCTTCCCAGAGAGGTGCTTGGTGACACCAGGACCCCTCCTGGACATCTGCTGAACTGTGAAAGCATTACACACAGTCCTTTCACATCCAGCCTAGGCATGGCTTCACAGCTACGAAGTTCAGGCAGGACATACCCTTCAAGGGATGCAGGATTCCTGAGTCTGTGGTAAAAATAATCCCCCAACCATGAAGCCAAGCATCACTATGTAAGAACAGACTTCTGTGTGGACAGAGATGCGAGTGCCCGGGATAGTGGGTTTGGCTCACTGGCCAGCTGAATCCACACCCACCTCCCATAGTCCAATATGGTTCCCCGCAAAATGACAAGCTCACAGCATCAAGGGCCTTGGTCTTGCCCTTGGGTAACCATGTTGGGTGTTGAGAGTGGCTTGGCAGGTTGAACACATCACTCCCTAATTTGCTCAGCACGAGCTCACAGCTTGCCTCCTACAGGCAGGCATTGTGCTGGGCATGGGACCACAATACTGAGTATCTGCCCTCCCCTCCCTGCCCTTGGGATGCTGACAGCCTCTCCAGCCCAAAGCTCTCTCCTCTCAGACCCCTTGATGCTTTCCATATCTCCATATGCAGAATAGGAGGAGACCTGTCTTTTGTACCTTAAAACGGTCGAAAGACTATCAGAGTGAAATTTCTCCAAGGACCACCGTTCTTCAATCCCTAGAAAAGGAACAGGAGGTGAGGACAGCCCTCCCTTTTGATGGCAGCATCACCTGCTACTGTCACCCCCGTCACAGAATCAGCATGTTCACCTTAGAAGTCAGGGTCATGGGAATGGCTGTGGCCTTCACAACAAAGGACACCAACTTCGACAAGGATAGGAGGGCCTAGGAATCTTTGGACAGCCTCGGTCACCTGGTTCTAACATGTCCATCTCGATATGTCCCAAAGAAGTAAAGTGCAGCCAAGTTCAGGGAAGGGAGGCCTTTCTGAACTTGGGAGACTCTGGAACAGCAAGACTCAGGCTCAGGGACCCACAGCGGGCACGTCTAAACCCGTGGGTACCACCTCCCCAAAGTACCAGGGAAACTGAACAGTAAGGTCACACTGCAGTTATTCACCCTGCGGCCACTTTGCCAAAGGAAAAGGGTGGAGGGGGCCCTCGATAGGAGGAAGGAAGGGAGGAAAGATGGAAAAAAAGTATGAGGGGGGAAGAGAAGGAAGGAAGGAAGAACACAGAAACAGTGGAATCAAACTTCCAGTTTCTGGTCTGGTGTGTAAGCAACTTGGGAGTCATCACTCTCATTCATATAATAAAAAAGCTGAACAGATGGAAAATCAGTCACTTTTCTTGTATCCATCAGAGAACTGAGATCATAGGGCAAATGGCTGTAGATAGGCAAACACAAAGAAAAAACAACTTACCAGAACAGTAACCCAGGAACAGAGACCTTTGAGGGAACCAGTTCAGGTTCCTTTTACCAAATACTTCCTGTCCAGCTTTCAACAACAATAACAACAACAAGAAAATGACAAGGCATAGTAAAAGGCAAAAAAAAAAAAAAAAGTTTGAAAAGACAGAATGAGCATCAGAACCAGTCGAATATATGGCAGTGATGTTAGAATTATCAGACTGAGACTTTAAAATAATTCTGATCAATATGCTAAGGACACTAATGGAAAAAGTAGACAAAATGCAAGACTAGATGGCTCATGTCGGCAGAGACAGAAACTCTAAAGAAGCACCCAAAATGCTGGAGACCAAAAGCACTGTAACAGAGATGAAGAACGCCTTTGATGGGCTCCTTAGCAGACAGGTCATGGCTCAGGAATCGGTGAGTTTGAAGATACATCAACACAAACTTTCCAAACTGAATGCAAATTTTTAAAAACACTGAAATAAACAGAACAGAATACCCTATAACTGTGGTATAATTGCAAAAGGTATAACGTATGTATAATGGGGGAAGAGAGAAGAAGGAGCAGAAGAAATATTCGAAGCAATAATGTCTGAGAATTTCTGAAAATTACTGATTACAATCACAGATCTGGGAAGTTCAGAGAACGCCAAACAGAATAAATGACCCAAAACCTACACCCAG
The DNA here is from genome assembly GCF_910594005.1 of Cervus elaphus. NCBI lineage: Eukaryota > Metazoa > Chordata > Mammalia > Artiodactyla > Cervidae > Cervus > Cervus elaphus. The sequence continues at coordinate 13,775,110 of NC_057820.1, forward strand.
GTATATCATAGTGAAGCTGCAGAAAATCAAAGATAAAGAAAAATCTTGAAAGAATCCAGAGGGGGGGGGGGGGAAATAACATATATACAGCAGAGCAAGGATAAGAATTAAATAGGAATACTTTATTATAAGGTATTTATACTACACATGAAGCAATATGGTGCCATTTGAAAGTAGACTTGGGATAGTTATATATGTGTACTGCAAACTCAAGGGTGACCACTAAAAGATAAATTTTTTAAAGAGGTACAACTGACATACTAACAAAGGAAAGAAAAAAATCGAAACATATACAATGCTCAATTAAAACCACAGAAAGCAGAGAGTGGAAGGAAAAACAGAAACAAACAGGGTCAAAAATAGAAAACAATAACAAATATGATAGACATTAATTCAACCATATCAATAGTCACTTCAAACATCAGTGGTCTAAGGGGCATAACACACAGCAAGGTGACTATGGCTAGCATAGTTAATAATACTGTGCTGCATACTTTAAAGTTGCTAATAGAATGGATTTTAAAGTTCTCATCACAAAAACACTAATTTTTTGTAAATTTGCCTGGTGACAGATGAAGACTAGATTTATTGTGGTGATCAATTTACAATATATAAAAATACTATATCATTTGTTGCCCACCTAAAGCTATTATAATGTTACATGCCAATTATACCTCAATAAAAAAAAATCAATGGTCTAAATGCATCAATTAAAGACAGAAACTGTTAGAAGAGCTCAAAATACAAGAACCAACTATGGGCTGTCTGCAAGGAAACACTGATCTTGTAGGGTTTGCATGCGAAAAGCCAGTCAACTTCTATGCATTCATCATCAACAAAAGGAAATGAAAGCTCAAATTGACACCCGCTGTTAATTTCTCAATGTTGCCACAATCTCCAAGCTACAACCAAAAAGGTACAACTCACTCCTTTTGAATTAAAGAAAGATCTTTGTAATACATTCAATAAGATTAATATCATATTATAAAAATAATACTCAAGAAGCACATATAAAATAATGTGACCCAAAAGAATACCAGCAATCATAATGATGGTCTAAATTAAATCACAAAGACAAAACCCATGTCAACTAGAATCGTGAAGTTACCTATTTAGGAATCTCAGCGCGTGCTCCTGAATATTTTATGAGAAAATCTCACCCCCAGCATCTCCCACCATAAATGGGATTGGAACCCTGCTCACAACTTCTCTGTAAGGCTTCAGTTCAGTTCAGTCATTCAGTCATGTCTGACTCTTTGTGACCCCATGGACTGCAGCACACCAGGCTTCCCTGTCCATCACCAACTCCCGGAGCTTGCTCAAACTCATGTCCATTGAGTTGGTGATGCCAGGCAATCATCTGTCATCTTATGTAAGGCTTAGGAGACTCATAAATACAAAGATTTTGTTTCCATATGAAAAAGCTTATTTATGTTTTGAGAGGGAGAGAGGGAGAGCAAGAGAGAGATGGGGCCAATGTTACCCCAACTCCTTAAAAAATGTATTGAAAGTCTACAAACAAATTAATCCTTGTATTTTGTGATCAGATTCCCCTTACCTTCTGAACTCTTGTTCTGTCCATGGGTCTCTTTTGCAACCATGATATAAATACTCAATATGGGTGGGGGAGGGGGTTAGTTTTATCGAGTTTCTTGCAGAGCTTAAAGCTCTGGGGCTGGAACCACATTCTCTGAGGCCCTGGCACCTCTGGAAGTGGGGTCCCTGCATGCTCAGCAAATCCCCATGCACTGCCCTCCATTTCCCAGATTCCCCTGCAACATGTGAGGGTCACGTGACTGCCTGGTCAATGATGTGTGAGCAGCAATGACCTCTCTCCCTTCTGTGCAAAAGCACATAAGAGCCCGTGTGTGTCCTCCTCTCTCTCTTCCTGCTGCACAGACCTCAGAAGTCACGTGTAGAGATGGGGGCCTGAGCAGACAGGGAGGGCTGGATCCCTGAATCACTGCTGAGGAGAGCCCCAGTGGGCCTGCCCCACCGCATGGGTGACCTAGAACTGACCTTTCAGGGTTCTCTTGTTACCGCAACACGGCCTCACAAACCTCGCTGATACTCTCCTCCTGAAATGCCCGTCCCCCTCCTTTCCACCTGTCCATCTTCTTCAAAATTCAGCGGGGGCATCACCTTGCCGGGGGACCTCCCATGGACGCCACTTCCTACCCCCCCGAAGTGTAGAGTGCTTCCTCTTCACACCCACAGTCCCCTGGTTCTCTTCCTCACAGCCCTGATTGCACTGTGTTGGCACCAACTCTGCCATCAGACTGGGCACTCTGCGGCAGCGAGACCTTGGCGTTTGCCTCAGAGCAGCCGGCGAGTGCCTGTGAAAGAGGAGGTGGCATGTACACTCAGGGGACACTGCAGTGCCCTCCTTCAGGCACTCTGCACATGGCCCTGGGGCAGAAAGAGAAACCTGATCCCCCGACCTACCAGAACTTCAGGTCCAGCAGGGAAGGGGTGACGTGTCCATGAACTACTGCAGCCCCAAACGGAAAATGATAATGAGGGATAACCCGCTGGGGAGACCCAGAGGCAAGAGAGGTGGCTTCCAGCTGGGGGCTGGATGATGGAGGCAACGTCTTGAGCTGGCCCCGGCCGGACAGCAGGACCTGGGCAGAGGGAGATGAAAGATGCAGGCCCATCTGTTTGGAGTCTGGGGCTCAGGCAGGGTGGCTCAGCCTCCTCAGGAACCACTCCTCCCCATCCCCCAGCTGTGGGAGGTCGCCAGGGCTGACCCATCCCATTCCAGGGATGGGCATTTCCCAGACGCAGCATGGCCCATCCTTAATAACAATGCCATCATGAACATAGTGCTTTTAAGAGTGAAACACTCTAGTGCCCCTAATATTCACTGCATTAAAACTCTCACAAACCCTCTGGGAAGTCATTTATGGCCCCATTTTACACGGAAGAAGAGAGAGGATCTGAGACCCACAGCCTGCCTGGATTTGAACCCAAACCTTCAACAGCCAAGTTCACTGGTTCCTCCCCAAAGCACTGCCCAGTAGAATTGCTGCCTCCTGCAAAAATGCTTACAAATGTTTTCAAATCACCACCTAACACCTTGATAGAGATTGGGAATCAAGAAATAATGGGAGGGGAAGAATCACATAGTGAATGGACCACTCCTTCAGTCCTTACAGAAGTGTTCTGGCTTCTAGCAGGCACCTGTGAATCCATACTTAAGTTTGTTTACACCCAAATAAACAGAATGGGTGAATTTAACTCAGATGACCATTATATCTACTACTGTGGGCAAGAATCCCTTAGAAGAAATGGCGTAGCCATCATAGTCAACAAGAGTCCAAAATGCAGTACTTGGGTGCAACCTCAAAAATGACAGAATGATCTGTTTCCAAGGAAAACCATTCAATATCACAGTAATCCAAGTCTATGCCCTGACCAGTAATGCTGAAGAAGCTGAAGCTGAATGGTTCTATGAAGACCTACAAGACCTTCTAGAACCTACAACCAAAAAAGTAGTGCTCTTCATTATAGGGGACTGGACTGCAAAAGTAGGAAGTCAAGAACTACCTGGAGTAACAGGCAAATTTGGCCTTGGAGTACAAAACGAAGCAGGTCTAAGGCTAACAGAGTTTTGCCAAGAAAATGCACTGGTCAAAGCAAACACCCTCTTCCAACAACACAAGAGAAGACTCAACACATGGACATCACCAGATGGTCAACACTGAAATGAGACTGATTATATTCTTTGCAGCCAAAGATGGAGAAGCTCTACACAGTCAGCAAAAACAAGACTGGAGCTGACTGTGGTTCAGATCATGAACTCCTTATTGCCAAATTCAGACTTAAATTGAAGAAAGTAGGGAAAACCACCAGACCATTCAGGTACGACCTAAATAAAATCCCTTACAATTATACGTGGAAGTGAGAAATAGATTCAAGAGATTAGATCTGATAGACAGAGTGTTTGATGAACTATGGACGGAGGTTCGTGACATTGTATAGAAGGCAGGGATCAAGATCATCCCCAAGAAAAAGAAATGCAAAAAGGCAAAAGGGTTGTCCAAGGAGGCCTTACAAATAGCTGAGAAAAGAAGTGAAAGGCAAAGAAGAAAAGGAAAGATATACCCATCTGAATGCAGAGTTCCCAAGAATAGCAACGAGAGATAAGAAAGCATCCTCAGCGATCAATGCAAAGAAAAGAGGAAAACAATAGAATGGGAAAGACTAGAGATCTCTTCAAGAAAATTAGAGATACCAAGGGAACATTTCATGCAAAGATGAGCATGATAAAGGATAGAAATTGTATGGACCTAACAGAAGCAGAAGATATTAAGAAGAGGTGGCAAGAATACACAGAAGAACTATACAAAAAGGTCTTCATGACCCAGATAACCATGATGGGGTGATCACTCACCCAGATGAGTGATCACTCATCCTGGAAAGTGAAGTCAAGTGGGCCTTAGGAAACATCACTATGAGCAAAGCTAGTGGAGGTGATGGAATTCCAGTTGAGCTCTTTCAAATCCTGAAAGATGATGCTGTGAAAGTGCTGCACTCAATATGCCAGCAAATCTGGAAAACTCAGCAGTGGCCACAGGACTGGAAAAGATCAGTTTTCATTCCAATCCCAAAGAAAGGCAATGCCAAAGAATGTTCAAACTACCACACAACTGCACTCATCTCACACACTAGCAAAGTAATGCTCAAAATTCTCTAAGCCAGGCTTCAACAGTACATGAACCATGACCTTCTAGATATTCAAGCTGGATTTAGAAAAGGCAGAGGAACCAGAAATCAAACTGCCAACATCTGCAGGATCATCGAAAAAGCTAGAGAGTTCCACAAAAACATCTACTTTTGCTTTATTGACTACGCCAAAGCCTTTGACTGTGTGGAACACAATTAACTGTAGAAAATTCTTCAAGAGATGGGAATACCAGACCACCTGTCCTGCCTTCTGAGAAATCTGTATGCAGGTCAAGAAGCAACAGTTAGAACTGGACATGGAACAACAGATTTATTCCAAATAGGGAAAGGAGTATATCAAGGTGGTATATTGTCACCCTACTCATTTAACTTATATGCAGAGTATATGAAATGCCAGGCTGGATGAAGCACAAGCTGGAATCAAGATTGCCAGGAGAAATATCAATAACCTCAGATATGCAGATGATACCACCCTTATGGCAGAAAGCAAAGAACTGAAAAGCCTCTTGATGAAAGTGAAAGAGAGTGAAAAAGTTGTCTTAAACTCAACATTCACAACATGAATTCACAATATTCACAAAAAGATCATGGCATCTGGTCCCATCACTTCATGGCAAATAGATGGGGAAACAATAGAAACAGTGAGAGACTTTATTTTGGGGGGCTCCAAAGTCACTGCAGATGGTGACTGCAGCCAGGAAATTAAAAGACACTTGCTCTTTGGAAGAAAAGCTATGACAAACCTAGAGAGCATATTAAAAAGCAGAGACATTACTTTACCAACAAGGGTCTGTCTAGTCAAAGCTATGGTTTTTCCAGTAGTCACATATGAATGTGAAAGTTGGACTATAAAGAAAGCTGAGCGCCGAAGAATTGATGCTTTTGAACTGTGGTGTTGGAGAGGACTCGAGAGTCCCTTGGACAGCAAGGAGATCCAACCAGTCCATCCTAAAGGAAATCAGTCCTGAATATTCATTGGAAGGACCGATGCTGAAGCTGAAACTCCAATACTTTGGCCATCTGATATGAAGAACTGACTCATTGGTAAAGACCCTGCTGCTGGGAAAGACTGAAGGTGGGAGGAGAAGGGGACGACAGAGGACGAGATGGTTGGATGGCATCACCGACTCGATGGACATGAGTTTGAGTAAGCTCCAGGAGTTGGTGATGGACAGGGAAGGCTGGTGTGCTGCAGTCCATGGGGTTGCAAAGAGTTAGACATGAGTGAGCGACTGAACTGACTGACACCCAAATAACCATGAGAATATTTAAGCACTTTTGAAATATCCTATTTCAGCACCCAAGTGATAATATCTCTTCTGGGAATGAGGGAAGTGCCAATTAGGGACCAAGGAGAATGTGCTAAGTGTGGGCACAGAGTCATCTCATCAAGTCTCGCGAGCCCGAGAGGGAAGCCCGTGTGGAATACTTCATACACGAGACAGCTCAGGCCCAGAGGGGCTCAGCCTCTGCCCCTGCTCACATAGCCAGAAAGGGCCCCTGCCATCACCACTCCACTTTTACCCCTTTCTTGCTTGTTTTTGTTCCATTTGATGGTGCTTAAAACTAGTTAAGAGCCAAACTAAGGTAAAGAATCTTGATTTCCAAGAAATGACCAGCCCAGGAAAAAAACCAAACAAATCAGGTCTGCTCCCCCTCCGCTGTGGTCATCTGATTGGAGCCCACGGGGCAGCCGGTCCTGATCGCACCCAGAAAGCTCCTTCACCTTCCAGCCGTGCCATCAGCACCCGCTGCCCCGTTCCACACCCCTATTTAGAAGAGCTGCAACTGAACACAGATGGAGACGGGGGTGCCCCAGAAAGCTGAGTTAAAATGAAAGAGGAAGACAGAGCAGTGTTAAATGACACAGTAGAAAATCCAGTACTTTGTTCATGCTCACTACGAATAGACCCTGCCTCACTCTCCCTCACCTTCACTCCACTGACACATCTCTTTCTAGAACCTCAGGATCGCAGTGGAGTGGAGGGTTCCCAAGGGCTGGCTCTGGCATCAAACTGAGTGAGCTATATTCCTCATTAGCTGTGTGTCTCTGAGCAGGTTACCTGCCCTCTCTGAGCCTCAGTTTCACCACCCAGGAAAATGCAGAAAGTAATAACACCCACCTCACGGGGCTGGGTTGTTGTGAGTACAGCATGAGCTGCATTAACTTGTTAATTAAGTCACAATTTAATTTTTGTGATTAATATTAATGAGTATCAATAGTTAATAAGTATTACATGTTCAATTGTGGAAAATATGAAGAAGACAAAGATAAAATTAAAAGTCACTTATTTCCCCACCCCTCTGGGAACAGTGGAGACAATCAATTATTAACTATTAACCATTTCATCAGTTAATATTAATAACTAATACTGTGACACCCGCACATACACACACATGCAGATACACACACACACACACACACACACACTACAGTACAGGCCAGTCCCACTCACTTCTGGACTCCTCTGAAACCTGGGTACCTCTCTCCCTCCCCAACTTTAACATGAGTTTAAGGGTGTCATAGGGACTTCAACATTTCATTGTTAAGTACATTTCATTTTCTAAGTACAAAAACATTTGAAAACCACAATGTCAAAACATTTCATGATACTGAGAAATGTTCTTAATGTATGTTACAGGTTAAACTCATCCTCCTGTAAAAATCTGGATTAAACTCCTCACCCTCCTGTAAAAATCTGGATGTTGAAGTCTTAACCTCCCAGCATCTCAGAATGTGACCTTATCGGGAAGAAAAGGTCTTTAACAAAGTAATCAGGTTAAAGTGACATCATCAGGGTGGGCCCTAATCCAATATGACTGGTGCCATGTAGAAAGGCGACATTCAGAGAAAAGGCACGTAGGAAGGACATCGTGTGAAGATGAAGGCAGAGATTGGGGGGATGGAGCTATAAGCCTGGGAACCCCAAGAAGGGCCAGCAAAGCCCCAGGAGCTGGGGAGAGGCCTGGAACAGATCCTTGCTCACAGCCTCAGAGGGAGCAGACTCCAGCCTCCAGACCTGGGAGACAGTAGGCTTGTGTCATCTCAGCCGCCCAGTGCGTGGGCCCTTCAGCCAGCAGGAAACTAATGCAGACCATTTACTAAGTAATGGCAACAGCATATGAACTGCTGTCCCAGTGTTTAAGGGAACCACTTTGTACACACGGGGAAAAAGACTGGCGGGAGTAGGACAAAGGTGAACAAGGGTTCTTCAGCTGGACTTTGAGGTTGGCCCCTGCTGTTTCTCTCCTTTCTGTGTGGGGGACGGGCTTGTTGAGAGAAAGCAGCCTTCCCCACATGCCTCCCCCCAAGGAGTGGCTGGCTCGGCTGTGGGGGTGCAGCGCCCACCCTATCCCCTGAAAGGCTGTACCGAGGGGCGTCGCTGGAGCGTGTACCAAGGGCCTGCTCCGTCAGCACGGGGCCTGACAGACATCCAGTCTCCCCAGGCCAATTTAAGGCTGTTCCGTGGGTGCAGACTGGCCTTTCTCAGACTCCTCTGCTGGGTCAGAGATGAGCCGTCCTGCTGCGGTAAGAGAATGGACTTGACAGTCACCTTGCGGGGAAGTCAGTGACTTTTCATCTCTTTGTCTGTCTCCTCCAAATTTTCCACATGAACATGTAATGCTTGTACATAAAAAGGGGGTTAAAAAAATAAGTATACCTATGACTGATTCATGTTGAGGTCTGACAGAAAACAACACAATTCTGTAAAGCAGTTATCCTTCAATAAAACAATAAATTAAAAAGAAAAAAGAATGCTCAGACGTGGACTTCCCTGGTAGTCCAGGGGTTGGATATCTGCCTGCCAACATAGGGGACCTGGGTTCGACTCCTGGTCTGGTAAGATCCCACCTGTGGCAGGGGAATTAAGCCTCTGAGCCATAACTACTGAAGCCCTTGCACCTAGAGTCCCGGCTTTCCAATGAGAAGCCTGTGTACCACAACTAAAGAGTAGCCCCCCTCCACTCACCGCAACTAGAGAAACCCACGTACAGCAACGAAGACCCGGCGCAACCAAAAACAAAATCAAGTAGTTAACTTAAAAGGAGCTTGCAATGATGAGCCATACCTCCTCCCCTTAAAAAAACAAATGCTCAGACAATTTGATACAATAGCATTTCTCAGATCTGATGGAAGGTATCCTTTGGGCATGGAGAAAGACGTAATTAAATAAGAACTGCAATCAAGATAATTAGTGTCAACTGAAAACACTTTAGGAGGGGCACCGGTGAGAAGCACTTCAGTGCCAGTGCTGTAGCAGACACTCCAACACAGTGTCCTTCTTCCCCACCCTTCAGAGAATCAGAAACTGAGGTTTGAGAGGGTGAAGCACTGTCCCAAGAGCCCAGAGCTGAGCCATGATGGAGCCCGAGGTGTGGGGCCATGATCCCAGCAGTGTGTGCACAGAGCCCGGCACTCACACTGAGTGGGACATTCCTGAATGGAGGGTTGATGCTGAACCACGAAAGACGCCGGGATTCTTGGCCTCCGGAGGAGAAGAATTCAATCCAGGGCCAGAGACGAGGCTTGATCACTCAGAGCTTTTGTGTAATAAAGTTTTATTAAAGTATAAAAGAGAGAAAGCATCTGATATAGACATCAGAAGGGGCAGAAAGAGTGCCCCCCTCCCTAGTGTTAGCAAAGGAGTTATATACTTTTTAATTAGTTGTTACAATGAATCAAAAGAATGTCTGGAGGTTGTAAAGATCTTACTAGACCCACTCCCATAATTTACATTTTAAGATAACAGGATTAGCCACAAAGTTTTCAGGAAGGAAAAACTGTCCTCAAGCAGGATACATTGTTGTTATATAATCCTTAGTACAGAGTTTAAACTGAGTTGTTGTGTAATCATCACGCTTAAAGATAAAAACATTTTATGTGACTAAGACTAAGGAATGTAAAGAAAAACCAGTCTGTCCTTTCCTCCACCTTGAGAATTCCAGACCCCTATCTCCTTCTCGAGAACCCCAGACCCCTTTCTCCTTGGGGACCCCTGGACTTCTTATCAACCTGCCTACTCTGAGGAACCGACTCTCTCAGCCTCAGATTCGACCATCCTAATCACACCATGTAGAATGAGAAACGGCTCCCGGGGTCAAACATGGTATATACACTAAATCCTTCCCTATAGTACACAGAACAAATACTGGTTGTGTTCCTCAGGACCCCTCCACAAGGTCAATGCCTGGCCTGCAAGTCCCCCATCCCCCTATTCACGAGTCTCCTTCCTCTTAACTTGCTGGGAGCTATTTGTGCACCCAATGGAAAGTCCCCCAGGATATGGATGCTGAGGACTGCTATTGACCATCAGAGCTCTAGGTGACCTTGAGAAGCCTGCATGATGGGGAAACTGCTCCAAGCTCTGTGAGGGAACATCCAGCCCTCAAGGCGTCTAGTGGAGTTTTAGACTTTGAAACAGTGCTGACCAGCCTTTTCCCTTCACTTTACCAGTCCACCTACTCCACTTAAAAAAGCATGCCCAGGGGTGCAGTGGTAAAGAATTCACCTGCTAATGCAGGAGACACAGGAGACATGGGTTAGATCCCTGGGTTGGGAGGATCCCCTGGAGGAGGAAATGGAAACCCACTCCAGTATTCTTGCCTTGAAAATCCCATGGACAGAGGAGCCCCGCGGGCTACAGTCCATGGGGTCGCAAAGAATCAGACACAACTGAGTGACTGAGACCACTACTCCACTTAAGGGATGTGGGAAAACACAGAGAAAGAAGAAAAGAAACTTCTCTTTATCCCCACAACCCACCTTGAGCACTGGTAGCATTTTGATTTCTTCCTCCCAGTCTGTCTTGTTTTTCCAGGTGTAGAGTTTACTGTTTACTTTTCAAACTTGTGTCCACTGATCATTTTCTATCTTGTCTTCACCACTTCACATCATAAAATAAGCATTTGTGTGAGACTCTGAAAAGTGGCAACACCATAGAGTGTATCCATTCTGATTTTTGGACACTGGGTATTTCCAATGCTTCTTTGTTGACAGGAGCTGCCCTGAACCTCCCTTTGCAGGCACTTTGTGAATATTTAGAATTATTTCCATCCCTGGAGTGGGTTTTGTGGCCAAACCTTGCAAACTTTCCAGGGGGCCTGAACCCATTTAGACCTGCACTAGCAACGTTAGCCAGCCCAACGTGGCAGTCCTATGTTTTCATAATGGTTTAGTTCCGTTGCTCAGTCGTGTCCGACTCTTTGCAACCCCATGGACTGCAGCACGCCAGGCCACCCTGTCCATCACCAACTCCCAGAGCTTACTCAAACTCATGTCCATCAAATAGGTGATGCCATCTAACCATCTCATCCTCTGTCATCCCCTTCTCCTCCGCCTTCAATCTTTCCCAGCATCAGAATCTTTTCCAAGGAGTCAGTTCTTTGCATCATGTGGCCAAAGTATTGGAGTTTCAACTTCAACATCAGTCCTCCCAATGAATATTCAGGACTGATTTCCTTTAGGATGGACTGGTTGGATCTCCTTATCATCCAAGGGACTCTCAAGAGTCTTCTCCAACACCACAGTTCAAAAGCATCAATTCTTTAGTGTTCAGCTTTCTTTATAGTCCAACTCTCACATCCATACGTGATTACTGGAAAAACCATAGCTTTAATTAGATAGACCTTTGTTGGCAAAGTAAAGTCTCTACTTTTTAATATGCTGTCTAGATTGGTCACAGCTTTTCTTCCAAGAAGCAAGCGTCTTTTAATTTCATGGCTGCAGTCACCATCTGCAGTGATTTTGGAGCCAAGGAAAATAAAGTTTCTCACTGTTTCCATTGTTTCCCCATCTATTTGTTATGAAGTGATGGGACTGGATGCCATGATCTTAGCTTTCTGAATATTGAGTTTTAAGCCTACTTTTTCACTCTCCTCTTTCACATTCATCAAGAGGCTCTTTAGTTCTTCCCTTTCTGCCATAAGGGTGGTGTCATCTGTGTATCTGAGGTTATTGATATTTCTCCCAGCAACTTGATTCCAGCTTGTGCTTCATCCAGCCTGGCATTTCACATGATGTACATCTATATATAAGTTAAATAAGCAGGGTGACAATATACAGCCTTGATGTACTCCTTTCCCGATCTGGAACCAGTCTGTTGTTCCATGTCCAGTTCTAACTGTTGCTTCTTGACCAGCATACAGATTTCTCAGGAGGTTTCTCAGATTCTGCTTTTTCTGAGTCTAGAGCTTTCAGTGTGACATTTTTTTTGCAACTTCAGCCAGAGCATTGCACTGACCTGTCACACAATAAAAGTTCCAGGTAGACTTGATGATACTAAAAAGCTATATATTTTGATTTTATTTCATATGCAGATGACACCACCCTCATGGCAGAATGTGAAGAAGAACTAAAGAGCCTCTTGATGAAAGTGAAAGAGGAGAGTGAAAAAGTTGGCTTAAAGCTCAACATTCAGAAAACTAAGATCATGGCATCTGGTCCCATCACTTCACGGCAAATAGATGGGGAATCAGTGGAAACAGTGGCTGACTTTATTTTTCTGGGCTCCAATATCACTGCAGATGGTGACTGCACCCATGAAATTAAAAGATGCTTACTCCTTGGAAGGAAAGTTATGACCAACCTAGACAGCAGATTAAAAAGCAGAGACATTAATTACTTTGCCAACAAAGGTCCATCTAGTCAAGGCTATGGTTTTTCCAGTGGTCATGTATGGATGTGAGAGTTGGACTATAAAGAAAGCTGAGTGCCGAAGAATTGATGCTTTTGAACTGTGGTGTTGGAGAAGACTCTTGAGAGTCCCTTGGACTGCAAGGAGATCCAACCAGTCCATCCTAAAGGAGATCAGTCCTGGGTATTCATTGGAAGGACTGATGTTGAAGCTGAAACTCCAATGCTTTGGCAACTTGATGCGAAGAGTTGACTCATTTGAAAAGACACTGATGCTGGGAAAGATTGAGGGCAGGAGGAGAAGGGGACAACAGAGGATAAGATGGTAGGATGGCATCACCGGCTCGATGGACATGGGTTTGGGTGAACTCTGGGAGTTGGTGATGGACAGGGAGGCCTAGTGTGCTGTGGTTTGTGGGGTCGCAAAGAGTCGGACACGACTGAGCGACTGAAATGAACTGAAACTAACATAGCAAAATGTTGGTATCTGCATTCTAATCTTGAATTTTTAAAATATATCCAGAGTCATTGCCCTCAGACTTAGGAGGCAGCTGGCACAGGGGTCAAGTTAATGGCTTCTGGACTCTGACACGAGGGTTCCGGGAGATGACGATGGAAAGCCCCTAGCACAGGGCATGGGCCACAATCAGCATTCAATCTACAGGGGCTGAGATTAACCTATGACTAAACCATCAAGAGACACATTTTTCTAAATACTCCCAGTGCAAGGTTTCTATGAAGTGACAAATGAGACCGTGGGAGTTACAGTGACCTCGGAGATAATAACTCAACATCGCTGTCCACTGAGGACGCTGAGGATGGAGAAGTTAACGACGCAGTGGGAAGTGACAGAGGTTAACCTGGGGTCCCGGTTCCCTCCGTCCAGCAGCGTACGAGTGTGTGTGTGCACGTGTGGCCCTCTGCCTGAGACCACACTATCAACATAAAGAGAAAAACCACCCTGATACCGTAGGGGCGCTGGGAGACTCAGGTTAGCACACACTCTGGCCCTGCCTGGCTGGGTGACTCTGGGCTTAGTTATTTAACCTCTCTGAGCCTTAGTGGCCCATCTGTACAGACGGTGACAGCTCTCACCTGCAAGGCTTAGATGAATTAATACATGTAAGGCACTGTGTACAGCACCCTGACACCTCGTGGAGTTTGCGGAAAATGTGAAGTCTTTATTATTCTGTTTCTATTTGCCTTTGGGTATGTTCTGAAAGCTTTCTGAACAGACTTAGGGACTTTGCAGCCTCCCATCTGAATTTGGATCTGAAGTGGGAGACCTCCTTTTGCCATCGCCAAGGCTCGAGTCTCAGCTGCCACAGACTCCTTCTAGGGCCCACTCTGAACTCGGGCTGATCAGAGTGACCAGGGCCCCTCAGGGGTCAGCCCCCTCATACTGCAAAACAAAGACAACAGGTAGGTCTGCTGTATCCACCCCAGGTCCCACTTAGCCGCTTACAGTTTCACCTATGGCTAACGGATAATTTTTTTTTTTAATATTAACTTTGGATGCCTCCTCTAGAAAAGTAGTTCTCAAAGTGTGGTCCTTGGACCAGTAGCAGCATCAATTGGAAGCTTGTTAGGAATTAAAAGTCTTCGACCCGAACTCAGACCTACCAAATCAGAAACTGGGGGTGGACCCAGCAATATGAGTTTTAACATGCCCTCCAGAATATTCTAACACTTGCTGCTCTGGAACAGCAAGCATTATTTATTATTTTTATTAAAATGGAGAAGAAAAAGAATACTCTCACAGTGACTCTTTCCAGTCACAAGAGGACAACAGAAAGCCTGCGGATGTGGGGCCAGGCTAGCCTGCTCCCTGGCCACTTACTGACTCGTGGATCTGGGTCAGCACCTTCCATTCCACACAGTCTCCTCATCTGAAAAATGGAACCACAGTGTCACTTCACACACCCATTAGATCAGAGGGGAGATGCTGACCCAGGCTCAGACAGAGGCTGGCATAGGTAGACAGGCTCAAGAGGAAGGGGCTTTATCATGACGCCAGCAAAGGTCTGATTTGGACAAAAAATCCACTACTTCTGCCTATGCATTTTTATAATGCATGCGTGCGTGCTCAGTCGCCCAGTTGCATCTGACTCTTTGTGAACCCATGGTCTGTAGCCTGCCATGGGATTCTCCAGGCAAGAATACTGGAGTGGGTAGCCATTCCCTTCTCCAGGAGATTTTTCTGACCCAGAAATCAAACACAGGTCTCTTGCATTACAGGCAGATTCTTTAGCATCTGAGCTATCAGGGAAGTGCTAAAGGGTGAAAATCTCATGTAAATTTATCCTTTAAAGTTCTGGACACAGAAGTCTAGCAGGCTACAGTCTGTGGGGTCGCAAAGAGTCGGACACGACCGAGTGACCAAACAACAACAACAAAAAAGCCCTAGCCATGTCAGTCATTCCTTTCCAATCCAGGGAAAACTGTAATGCCACGATAAAGATGAAAACTATTATATATTAAACATACTTTACACCTAGAAACAAATCAAGTCCAGGCCTAGATGGCTTCGTGGGTGAATTCCACCCAACACTGAAGAAGAATCAATACTTTGCGTGCATGCATGGTTGTGTATGACTCTTTGCGATCCATGGACTGAGCCCGCCAGGCTTCTCTGTCCATGGGATTTTCCAGGCAAGAATACCGGAGTAGGTTGCCATTTCCTACTCTAATACAAAACTCTTCCAAAAAGTAGAAGAGGAATGAACAGTTTCCAATTCATTATATCAGAACAGCATTACCCTGATACCAAAACGAGGCAAAACCATGACAAGAAAACAAGCCAGTCCCTTCTCCAGGGGATCTTCCTGACCCAGGGATCAAACATGGGTTTCCCACATTGTCGGCAAATTACCATCTGAGCCACCAGGGAAGACCCACAAGAAAACATCACAACAAACTAATATCCCTTACAAATATAGATGCAAACATTTTCAACAAAATATTAGAAAAATAAACCCAGAAACATATAAGAACCATATACCATAACTGAGATTAATCCCAAGAAAGCAAAGTTGGTGTAACATCCAAATGAATCCATTTAGTAACTATATTAATAGAATAAAGGACAAAATCCTCATGACCATCTCAATGCATAAAAGGCATGTGGCACAATCTATCACCCTGTCATGACTGAAATATTCAACAAACCAAGAACAGAAGGGAACTTCCTCAACCAAGTAAAAAGCAGCCACCATACCCAAAACCCACAGTCTAAATTACACTCAATGGTGAAAGACTAAAAGCTTTGCCTCTAAGTTCAAGGACAAGTCAAGGATGTCTAGTCTCATCACTTCTATTTAACACTGTACTAGAGATTTATCCAGGGCAATAAGGCCAGAAGAAAGAAATAAAAGGCATCCATATTGGAAAAGAAAATTTAAAACTACCCTTACTTGCAAATGACATGAACTTCTGTATAGCAAATCCTAAGGAATCTACAAAAACCTCCCCACAAAACTCTTAGAACTAACAAGTTCAGCAAGGTGGCAGAATACAGGATTAGTATACAACAATTAATTGCATGTCTACACAGTAGCCATGAACCATGAGAAAACACAATTAACAAAACAGTTACAGTCCAGAAGACACAGGTGTATCTGTGCATCCCACTGGACTGGCACGACTGTTCACAATTAATCATGAAAGCAGCCACCACAGCCCGAGTGCCCGCCCCATCCCAGGCACTAAGCCAGGCTCTTCCCACGTGCAGTCTCCTTCCACTCTCACAGCCCTGCAAATGGTGTTTTCCTCATTTGACTGATGAGGAACCTGAGGGTCAGAGAGGTGAAGGGACCTGCCCAAAGTCACACAGTGGAGAGAGGAGGCACCAGGCAGTCTGACTCTGAAGCTCACGTCTTGTCCCTGTGCTGGACTCCCACTGCCCTCACGCCCCAGTGGTTCCCACACAGAGCGCCTGGCGCATCAGAATCTCCCAGGACTCAAAAATACCCATCCCTGGGCCCCACCGGAAAGAATCTGATTGAACTGATCTTGGAAAAGACCCTGATGCTGGGAAAGATTGAAGGCAGGAGGAGAAGGGGACATCAGAGGATAAGATGGTTGGATGGCATCACGGACACAATGGACATGAGTTTGAGCAAGCTCCGGGAGTTGGTGATGGACAGGGAGGCCTGGCGTGCTGCAGTCCACGGGGTTGCAAAGAGTCGGACACGACTGAGCAACTCAACTGACTGACTGACTGGGTAGGACACAGACATGGGCATTTTTCTAAGCTTCCAAGGAGATTCCAGCGTGCAGCCTGGGTGCCAGGGTTGAGGCTCTGCTCTGGACATCCACAGATGTGGAGGCTTCTCCAGGGTCTTCTCCCACTTGAAAGTGAAAAAGTGAAAGTGAAAGTCGCTCAGTCATGTCCGACTCTTTGCAACCCCAAGGACTATATAGTCCATGGAATTCTCCAGGCCAGGATACTGGAGTGGGTAGTCTTTCCCTTCTCCATGGGATCTTCCCAACCCAGGGATGGAACCCAGGTCTCCTACATTGCAGGCGGATTCTTTACCAGCCGAGCCACAGTGGAAGTCCCACTTGACCCCACCTGAAAGACACAGGCTGCCCCAGGGCAGCAAGTATGCTTCCTCCCAGATGCAACACTTAGAATTCAGGTAGGGAGGGAGCTTAGACAAGCTCAACTTAGGCACACATTTGCCACCTTGTAACTTGTCGAAACTTACCTAACAAATCCGTGCGCTGACTGTTGTAAGCAGTCATTCTTGGCTTTTAAGCATTAGTGTAAATGGAACGTCTAAAAGACACGCAATTGTTATCTCGAAAACCCAGTCCAGGTAAATATGGTGGAGGTTGCAAGACCCAGAATCAGAAGACTCCCGGCCAGTTCTCAGTTTTGGACTTCTCATCTCTGCCCCGACACTCATGAGATGGAAATTATCACTATGCCCAGTTCCTAGGCTAGGAAACTAGAAACTCAGGCCCAGAGACATCACACGGCTCACACGTGGCAGCACAGGGATTCAAACATGGGATGGATTCATGCCAAAGCCTGGCCCTGCCCACTAGACCCAGTTGCCCTCTGTGCACATGTGTGAAGGAAATGACCTTCAATCACTGGGTAACCTCTTCCCTGAAGCCAACTTTAATTAGAAAAGTCTGATCAATACAGACAACACTGACTCCATCGGATCAGATATATCATCTCTGATGGGCGAGGCTTATGGCGGAAATGCTCCACGCATTATCCCTTATAACTATCACCTCACCTGCCACCTCCCGTATCTCACAGCTCAGGACACTGAACCGCAGAAAGGTCAGCAACGCCCCCCCACCCCCCAACCCAGGTCACACAGCTAGCACGTCACGGGAGCAGGATTTGAACCCTGATCCGAGTTCTTCCCAACATAAGCTAGAGGTGATGCGAGAAAATGACACTTCACTTAAATAATGGCGTAGGGATTCCGAAAGGATCAACCCCTAAAACTCATTCACTGAAGGGGCCTAATTTCGAGTTTTTTTTTTTTTTTTTTAAGTACACATCGGTAAGTCAAAAAGAAACACGGACTGGCTGTCCACAGAGAACATATTTGAGCCAGTCACAGAAACGTGAAAGAACGTTTGGGCAACGCCATGGTGAACTGACAGCTGAGGAAGGCTGGTCTCTGAATGAGGGTCTAGTCTGTTCCCCAGGCTCTGGGGGCGCCAACTGTCCTCCAGGTTCCCATCACGTCATCCCACTGCCTAGAGGGCTTCACAGGGTCTTCCAGGTTTGGGGTCCAGCCTAACCCCAACAGTCAAGGCTCCACCCACCTGCCTCCACTTCCTCTGATGCCACGGCGTCAGCTCTCCAAATGCCCACCCCCCTCCACGCAGTTCAAGGCAAAGCTCCCAGGTCCCACCGGGCGTGGCTTCTGCCTCCGTGCCTCCCTCTGACCAGGGGTCCTGTTCTCAGTCTGGACACTATCTTCTCCTGAGCTCACAAGTCTCCTCCCCTAGAAGCTTCCATAATCTGCTTCAGGGCACCCACAGCTCCTGTTCTTCCTTCTGACAGGGCCACTCTGGCCATGCCGGGCTGGCATCAGCTACTGCTTGTTCCCATGTAATTACTGGTCTGGTCGGCAAAGGATTATTGAGCCTCTACTCTAAAGGACAAGGTTCTCAGCACTGAGACCATGAAACAGACAGAAATCCCTGCCCTTGCAGAGCTGACCTGCTCTGAACATCCACTCCTTAGGTGCTAGGACCTGGGCAGGTCAGCTCTGTGCTCCAGGATCGACCACAGTGCGTGTGGGCAGAGGAGGAGCTCAGAGAACAGTGAGTGACAGCAAAACAGGTCAGGCAGCATTTCCATCACAGAACGGCTTTCCGGAACTGCTGTGGGTTGGGTAACACATACATGCTAACTGAACTCTGGCATATTCCAAGTTGAATGCAGGCTGGAGTGGAGTGGGATGATGTGATGGCCACGGTGTGGCAGGGCCGGTGTGTTTCCTAATGAGATGCTCACTGCAGCCGACTGACTTACTGTCCCCAGTGCTGGCTCACACCAGCAGATTTTTCCAGAGCAGAAGACGGGTGCCACTTTGCATTTGTTTCTTCCTAAGCAAATGAGGGTTTTTTCAAGCTTCAGCTCCTGGACTGCAGGAAAAGCATGTGAACACCTGGTTTGGCAAAGATGTGTGCATGATCATCCACTCAGTTGTGCCCAAGTCTTTGCAACCCCATGGACTGCAGCCACCCAAGCTCCTCCGTCCATGGGACTTTCCAGGCAAGAATACTGGAATGGATTGCCATTTTCTCCTCCAGGGGATCTTCCTGACCCAGGGTTTAAACCCCGGTCTCCTGCACTGCAGGCAGATTCTTTACCACTGAGCCACTAGGGAAGATTTGCAAAGGTACCAGGGTCCAACCAAGTGTCTCCCTTCCTCTGGCTGCCCGGGAACTTTCAAAGCTTTGGAGTGGCACCAGGGCATGGGGCCTCCTGAGTCCCACACCTGCCACCACTGGGCACAGGGCCAGTCTGCAGAGGCAAAGACCCAACTGAGCAGATTGCTTGTCGGGGCTTTTCTTTGTAAGTCATATTCTTAATTATAAAAGCAAAATCATGCTAATCGAAGAAAAAAATTGAAGGGTTCAGAAAAGAAAACAAAATTAATTTACAATCCCATCCTCTCCCCAACACATGGTGTCTTTGCAGCTTTTCTTCCCAGAAGGAAAGGACCAGCAGTGAACGGGCACTTAGTCCAGGCCCGGCTCTGTGAGGCCATCCCACTTGACCCTCAAGCCTTCTGTTCACAGAATGACTCTCACACTTTACAGAGGGGAGAAGAGAGTTTCCGTGAAATTGTGACATGGCCCAAGGCCACCCAGGTAAGAAACGCTGAGTCCAAGATCTGAAACCAGAACTGACTGCAAAGCACTGTTTTGTGCCATATGTGCTCAGGATGGAAGGAAAGTTCATTTCATCTCTCCTCCAAATTAAAACAAAATGGCAAAAAAAAAAAAAAAAATCACCTAACTTAAAATTCAATATTTATATATCTGCTCACAAAGTCCAAATGATATCAAGTTCTCTTTCTACCTGTGGGGTCTTTTTCTCCTGACCAGGCTGTAAACTTGGGGTATTGGGAAGCTCTCAGCTCTCAGCTCCCAACCAGCATGGAGCAGGCCTCCATTTGCCACCAGGCTGGAGAAGATGAGGATACACATCTCTTGTTGTTGCTGTTCAGTCACTAAATCATGTCTGACCCCATGGACCGTCACCCGCCAGGCTCCTCTATCCATGAGATTTCCCAGGCAAGCATACTGGAGTGGGTTGCCATTTCCTCCTCCAGGGGATCTTTCCGACCTAGGGATCGAACCCACATCTCCCACATTGACAGGTGGATTCTTTACCACTGAGTCACCTGGGAAGCCTAAACAACTCTTCCCCAGGGTCAAAAGACCAACTCAGAACCTCAGAGAGTATCCAGCTGGTGATCAAGAGCTGCAGTGCAACCCAGCTGATCTCTCCCACTCCACTCCCAACTCTCCCTACAGAAACCCGTTCTCCAGCCAGGCCACTCTCCTCACCCCCCGCCCAGGCCTCGGGTCTCCCAACCCCTGCACCTCTGCTCCCTCCGTTTAGAACCCTGCTTGTCCCGGACACACCCTGTCTTCCCAGGTCTCCACTCGCCTAAACGCCAAACCTCCAAGGCCATAATCACGTTCATTCTTCCAATAAACACACCACAAAGTCTGCTGTATGCCAAGCTCTGGAGATAAACAGGTGAGTGAGATGGTAAGGGCCCCCCACCCTGCTTCTACAGCACAGAACATTCTGGAGAGAGAGAGAGGAGCAGCTCCCAAGAGCAGGCTCCTGCTACGTGCTCAGTGATCACCGTAATTCTTTGAAAGAGATGCTGTCATTCGTCCCACCCCACTCCCATTTCAGAGAAGGGGAAACTGTGACCCAGAGGAATGAAGTAACCTGCCCAAGATCACAGGCTGGGAAGCTGCACCCACCCATCAGGGTTTGGTCCTAAACCTTGACTGTCATGCCCTGAACTTCAAGGACAGCATGTACGCTCGTCCACCTCTGCATCTCCAGGGCCCTGCCCAGCGCCTGTCACAGCAGGGACATGGCCCCGCTTGCTGAACTGAGTGGTTTCCATGTCCAGGAATAGACACATGCTTCTACTCCTGGCTTCTGAGCAGCGTTCCCCAAAACAGCCTCTCTCTGGTGATGAATAGCCCAGGGAGCCGGCAGCGCCTGGATCAGTGTCTGCCTGGCTTCCCCCCTGAAACCCAACAGGCTCCATCTGGGCCCCAGAAAAAGCCCCTGATGCTGCTGATGAGAAGCAAAGTCGTTGCAAAGCACCTTTGAAAATGCCCGTCTCTAAAACCAGCTCCCTAGACTGTGACGGTTAGGGAACAGTGACAGGTTCCTATTTGTCTACACCCCAGTCTTGTGTTCCTCTGTTTTAGCCGGGCAGTTGTGTCTCCAGTCAGAAGACACCCAGTTCGCCACCTGAAGCAGGTGGTCCTTCAGCGAGCTCAAGGGGATGCACACCTGAAAGATGGGATTCTTAAATAACCATACCCAACTCTCACTGTTGTTGTGAGAAGTAAACATAATAATAAAAGTAAAAGCTTAACACAGAGCTGGGCGCCTGACACACCCTCACAAACATGAGCTGACGTTACTGTGATGACACGGTACACATTATAGTCCTCACCACTCTGGCTGATACACTGTGAGGAAGGGAGGAAGGGAGGGAAGGAGGAAGGAAGAATAAGACCAATCATTCTACTGGGAATAGAACCACACAACCAACAGACAGTGCCCCAAAGGGCAGCGAAAAAAAGGCAAATTTTTTCGAATTCTGGCCATGATGCCCCACAGTTGCTTTGATGAACTATCCTCAGCCTGATGGCTCAGAGGGTAAAGAATCTGCTTGCAATACAAGAGACACAAGAGCCACAGGTTCGATCCCTGGGTCGGGAAGATCCCCTGGAGGAAGAAATGGCAGGCCACTCCAGTATTCTTGCCTGGAGAATCCCACGGACAGAGGAGCCTTGTGGGCTACCGTCCATGGGGTCACACAGAGTCAGACACGACTAAGTGACTAAAGCGCACACACAACTTATCCGAGCCTGACTTTCATCCTCTTTGGTGAAAACGGCATTACCAGAGCCGGGAGCCTCTGCTCTCAGTGACCCTCCCACCCCGCCTGCTGCACCCACCCTCCCTCCAACCTGCTAAGGAATGCCATGTGCCATGAATGAAAAGATAAGACCAGGCACCAGACGAGCTGGGTCAGACCTCAAAACGCAGGAGGTCAACAAGAGAGAGCCGTAACATCTGAGACCTGAGAGTGTTTACGTGACGCTTTAACTCCCAAGTTAATCTAAACTCTGGTTCTCTGACCTTCACTCTTGCCATGGGAATGTCTTCAGAATCTTCTTGAAGAAGCGGTTATTCCTAAGCAACTCTAATAACCCACACCACCGACTTGCTCATCTGAGGACCACCTGTTTTGCTATAACCAGCCACACCCAGGCACGTCCACCACTCCCGCCCTCCTTGACAAATAAGCAGGCAAATCCAGCCTCCAGGCTCAAACTCAGCCCCACCCAGACTGTTGTGCACCTGCTCCACGTCCCCAGCACTCAGATTCCCCCGCCACGGCAGCCTCCACTCCAGACATTGCTGCACTCCAGCCTCCGGTGATCACAGGCCTTGGAGGCAGGGCGGATCTGGGGTGAGAAAGGGAGCCTCTGAGCTGAACGCCATCAGCCCTGGGTTTTGATTCCCATTCTTCCCTCATAGGCCTCTGGTGACTCAGACAGTAAAGAATATGCCTGCAAGGCAGGGAGACCCAGGTTCGATCTCTAGATTGGGAAGATCCCCTGGAGAAGGGCATGGCAACCTACTCCTGGTATTCTTGCCGGGAGAATTCCATGGACAGAGGAGCCTGGCGGGCTACAGTCCATGAGGCCACAAAGAGTTAGACACAACTGAGCAACTTATACTTCCTTCAAAGCACTGTGTGACCTTGGGCCATGAGTCCCCTCTCTCTGGGCCGCAATTTCATCCTTTGAAAAATGCACATTTGGGCTGGACATTGTTTCAAATCGTCCAGTTGCAGCTGCTGTAATTTTTGCATAAAACACATACAACGTGTACTACTTTTAAAAAATCAACTTTAAAGTGGATGCCTCAGAGGGCTTTTGCAATTGAGATAAGAGAATATTTGGGGGAACCTCTGCCAAAATTTCCTCATGCCCATTTGCAACTTCCCTTTAATTGCTTAATATTTTTCTTTAAAATGACTGATGTCTTAAAAACATAACACTGCTTCAGCTTGATTCTAAGCAATAATATCCACAAAATCACAAGCTTGATGGGATAGGTATATTCTCTCTTATACACACAAAAATAATTCCTACTAAAATAAAATGTCAGGACTCCCCTGGCAGGCAGGTGGTTAAGACTGCACCTTCCAATACAGGGGGTGCAGGTTCGATCCCTGGTTTCGGAGCTAAGATCTTACCTGCCTCTTGGCCAAAACATACAGCAGAAGCAATACTGTAACAAAGTCAATAAAGACTTTAAAAATGGTCCATGCCAAAAAAAAAATCTTAAGAAAAAAATACCCAAGTGCTACCTAAAATCTTCTCGCATATCTACAGAGCCATGCGTGCCCCATGGAGAAATACTCAATGAAATGACCACTCCCTCCCGAGGCCTCTTTAGCTCTGAAAGTCTGGATTCCATCTCTAGTCACTGAGTCTGGCCTCATGTCCTGTATTCAGAATGCATGCATGCATGCGCAGGTACTCAGTCACGTTCGACTCTTTGTGACCCCATGGACTGGGAGCCACCTGTCTCCTCCGTCCGTGGGATTTCCCAGGCAAAAATAATGGAGTGGGTTGCCATTTCCTTCTCCAGGGGATCTTTCCAACCCAGGATCAAACCCGAGTCTCTTGCGTCTCCTGCATTGGCAGCTGGATTCTTTAACACTAGTGCCACAGCATGCATGCTAAGTCACAGCAAGTGTTTGCTAAATACTGGCTGCCCAACACAAGGGAGAATCCACGGCCCATCTCTTTTCCATCTCTGACAGACGTGACCGACATCCACCACCCCCGGTGGGAGGCAGCAGCTGGTATTCCTCAGAGCTGATAAACACTGCATTCAGAGAGATGGCCACCCCGGAGGGAGAAGGGTGCAGATGCAGAGCCAGGCAGGAAACCAGGTGGGCGAGGAAGAGAAGCAAATCAGTGAAAGTGCGGAGGCCGCGTTTGGGGAAGCTGCTCCTAAGTCTCCACCCTCTGCTTGCATGTTTTTAGCCCACGAAGTTATTTTAATAACTCGGTCGCTTTCACAGCAAAGCCCTCCAAAAAAAAAAAAAAAAGAAGAAAAGCCCTCCAAGATGTCGCATCTGCATTCCCAGAAGGGATTTACCACAAAGAGCGCAAAGAGAGACTGGTCGCCTTCCAAAGCCCCAGTTTCGCGACGAACTAAATAATTGAAGGGAAGCCTTCTGTGTCCTTAGCAACTGAGCAAGGAGTTTGTCAGATGTTTACAGCCCTTTAAATACTAGAAATAGAAGATGAACGGAGAGGTGACTCGCAGCTCAGAAAAAGGCACTAATGAAAAGGTAGGCAGGGAAAAAAAAAAAAAAGAAAAGGTAGGCAGGGAAACTTAGCATGATTTCAAAAGCCCTGGCATGGCAGGTCCACTGCATGTAGGAACTCTGCAACCCAGCAACTGGAGCTCCTTCCGATCCAGCTCATAGCTGCAACCTTCTCAATATACTGATTATCCAGCCCCATCCCAACACCCCACACTGGGCCGCAATGATCTACTGACATCACCCCAAACATTCAGTTACACCCTTGCATGTGTTGGTTCAGCAGCCAGGATGGCCCTTCTTCCTTCCTCCACCTGGAAAACTCCTATTCATTCCTCAAAGGCCTAGGAATGATGGCCAAGTTCAACCATCACCTCCCACCGGAAGTCTCCCCTCAGAGAGTCTCTCCCTCCACAGAACAGCACAGAGTGTATGGGACAGGGTAGGGTGGGGGTGTTCCCTGGGGCTGGGGCCAAGTTCTAAAGGGCCTTCCATCATTGTCCAGTGTGGAAGGAATTTACAGGTCATTCTCACGCAGGGTGGGAAGTCAGGGAGGAGCCATGAGCAGAAAAACACATCCAGACCAACGTGGTAGGGAATTTCTGGTGACAATGTGGGAGACAGACTGAAGTTGGATCTATGATGACAAAGTGAGTCTCCAGCATCAAATCGTAGCTGCTTGGCTGCTGGTATCCAGAGCTTCCTTCCAGAGTCACTGCTGTGCCCAGACAGGGGCAGAGAAAGCAAGACCCCTCCCTCACTCCAACGTGGTACCAACACCACCATAGCTCACATGCACATAACATAGCCTTTCCCTTTATCAGCCCTGCTCTGAGCACCTACACTGACTCCTTACAATAGCCCGAAAATGTAGCTGCTATTATTGTCCTGTTTTAGGGATTTGAAAATCAGGGGAAGATTCAAGAAGCTGCTCAGAAGTGCCCAGCTAACAAGTGGGAAAGGAAGGCAGGCAGTCAGGCCAGAGTCAGATATGGTGGCTGGGAGAACTACGGCAGACCCAAACCTCAGCCTTAGAAAGTCAGCCCAGGTACCCAAGTACCCGAAACTATGGGGGAGTCAGCTCCAAGGACATTCATGGATGTTTTGTTCACCAGAGGAAAACCGAGAAACAACTAAGTATCTCCCAAACATCCAAATATTAGCAACTGCTCCACAGTAGTTACTCAGTGGGCTGCTATGAAGTCCTTAACGTGCTAATAGACTTGTAAACTGTATTTCTCACATTTCGGTTTGAAGTCCTCCTGTCCCTGGATCTCCCAGGGTGCCTCTGAAAATGCAGATTCCTGGGTCCGTCCTGGACCTGAGGGCCCCCCTGGGTGGCTTAGTGGTAAAGAACCCGCTGGCCAATGCAGGAGACGCCAGAGATGTTGAGTTTGATCTCTGGGTTGGGAAGATCCCCTGGAGAAGGAAATGACAACCTCCTCCAGCATATTCTTGCCTGGAAAATCCCCTGGACACAGAAGCCTGGCAGGCCACAGTCCATGGGGTCGCACAGAGTCAGACACGACTGAGTGCACACACATCCTGGACCTCCTGACAGGCCATGCCTGGAAGTGGGGCCTGGCAATCAGAATTCTTGCATGCAGACTTTTCTGCATGGTAATGTTTGAGAACTGCTGCTGGAGGTGAATATTCACTGCCATGGAAAGGGTCAGCTCCGTGAGCAGTTTTGTTCACCTCAGCGTCTCCAGTGCCTAGAACAGGGTCTGGCACATAGCAGATGCTCACGAAGACTTTGGTGACTGAATGAACCCATCAATCAATGAATGATTCTGCCATGAGCTGTTGGCAAATCTAAGTATCTGACCAGTCTGTGTGCCTCAGAGGAGCAGGGCCTGTGCACGTAATTTCACCCTGCTGTACCCAGCGCAAAGTCAGCCCTCTGGCACGATCCGCCAGCACGTGAACACATGAACACTGCCATGTGCCTTGCTTCTGAGCTGCATGCTCTCTCACTTTAGACACGGAATGTGTCTTATGACCTAGCCCTGTTGTGGTTTAGCTGGCAGCATTGTTTCTTCCCTTTCCTTAGTGGTATAAAAAACAATAAAGCACCTCTCAATTGGTGTCATCTTAGATTTATTCAAATATGGGAACTGAGTACATCATTCTGATTTCACAAAAAATTCAAGTCAGATGCCAACACGGCTAACAGATTGCTGTGCATTCCCTTTCTTATGATTTGCAAAAATCTACCCAATACCATCTGTCCTGAGCTTTTGACTGCAGGAGGCCCAAGTAGTCCTGGTCATCCAACCCTTCACTGCTGAGGTGCAAACCCATAATCTGGTATGAATGACAGGCTCTCATCTGTCTTCACCTGGGAAACTTCTGACAGCATCGTTTGGAAGGCTTCTCTACATCCCTGGAGGCCGCAGGATGTGCCAGAGGATGGTTCTGGCCCATTCTTGTGTTCATCCCAGCCTCACCACTCCCCGGAGGTTCATCCTGGCACGTGGTCTGTCCGCAACAGCTACTGGTCCTCTCGTGACTTCTCGGCACTCGGAGGACTGACGCCCCTTGGCCAATGCTCTACAGCCCTGCACGTGCCGTAACTGGTCCCACGATTAGAAGAGAGCCGGATGCCCTAGGCTGGTTACCCTCATGTGCAAAAAGAGGGATGGGGATGCAAATCTGGCCCACTGCACAGGGTCGTTCTGAGAACCAAATGAAGCTCATTTGAACATTCTCTGGAGAGTAGCAATGTCTATACCGGGTGATTCGTGACATTTAGAAAGATACAAATATGTAGAATATCTCAAACTTAGAGATGAAACTTTAGCACCTACTTTCCACTGTAACACCTGCCTTCTTTTGACTAAAATCTACCATTGTCTAGACCTTTTTATGAGCCAGTGGCCCAAACTGTCAGAGCAGCGAGGGGCCAGGAACTCGGACCAGAATGCCACATTGTCGCCCTGGGCTGCCCTGGACACGTCACCTAAGCTCCCCGAGGTGCCGCCTCCTCATGCACAGACTGGGGCTCACTGTCTACGCTGTCCCTTTCCCTGTCCAGTTAGAGCCGCCTATCTGTAAAGCACCCAACACGGAGCCTCCCACAGTGGTCTGCGTGAGGGAGTCCACTCCCGGGATGTCCTCACTTAAAGCAACAGCGCTAGGGTGGCTCAGCTTCTCTTCTATGGAGCATTTTATTCCCCCAAAGAACAAAGCTCAGCCGGTAAAGAATCTGCCTGCAACGCAGGAGACCCAGGTTCGATCCCTGCTTCGGGAAGATCCCCCGGAGGAGGAAATGGCAAACCACTCCAGTATCCTTGCATGGAAAATCCCATGGACAGAGGAGCCTGGTGGGCTGCAGTCCATAGGTTGCAAAGAGTCGGACACAACTGAGCGGCTAACACTTTCTTTCAACCCAAAGAACAAGAGCTAACTAAGCTTTTACAGCTTCGCAAGTTATTTGGGCCACGTTTCCAAGGCTACGGCAACAGAGAACAGTGCTATGGGGTAGGGCCCCAGTTGTAGGCTGGCTCCGCCCCTTCCTCTGTGGGGGACCCTGACCGGCTTCCTCTGCCCTCGCTTCCCGGTCTCCATCCCGCAACCTGGAAAGTGAGGATGATGCGGGTGGAGCACCTCCCAGGGATGCTGTCAGGACTGCGGACAGACAAGGGTAGCACACAGGGAGTGCTCCAGACATCCCGGCTTCCCCCAGGGACCTGCCAGCTTCCCACAACCTCACACACGAAGCACTTGAAGGCCAAGAACCTTCCAGCACAGGGTCAGCAGTGGAGTGGTGGTGTCTGCCTGCCCACCTGCTGCCAGGTAGGAGGTGTCAGAGGTGCTCTGAGTGAACACAGGTCCGGAGGCTTCGTGCGGGGTGAAGCAAGTGTGCAGGCGTCATGGCTTCTGAAGCCCCCGCTTAATTCATGTGGCTAACCTAGTACAGGGTCTGGCGGAGGAGGTGGCAAGTCAATGTTTGTAAGTTCAATAAAAATTTAGTTTTGGAGCCACTGGTGAGATATGATTAGGCAGAAAGAAGGTATGAGAACATTTCAGAGGGTCGGAGGTATACGGGTGATCACCCCCACAGGGTCTTCTGGGCTCCTCCAGACTGGCTCAGTCAATAAAGAATCTGCCTGCAATGCAGAAGACCTGGGTTCGATCCCTGGGTCAGAAAGATCCCCTAGAAAATGGAATGGCAACCCACTGCAGTATTCTTGCCTGGAGGATCCCATGAACAGAGGAGCCTGGTGGGCTACCATCCATGGGGTTGCAAAGAGTCAGACATGACTAAGCGACTTTCACACACACATACACACACACACACACACACACACACACACAGAGTTGTCATCCTCAGACAGGAAATCTATCTGTTTTGAAGGAAAGAAAAACCTGGTTTGAAAGCTTCAAGCTGGGAGTCTGTGCCTCTTTCCTAAGGGATGCCATGTGGGCTGATCAACAGATCAGTGAGATAGGAGAGAAAGTCCAAAAAACAGATCCAAGGACAGACACAGGAATTTAACCCACACAAATGAGGAGAGAGAGAACAGCTCACGCACTACCACTGGACTGGGAGAGAAGACAAGCTGTTTAGGAAAAATAAAACTGGATCTATCTAGGTCCTTATAGTAAAACAACTTTCATGTGGATTACACACAGATAAAAACAAAGCTCCACTGACAGACGAATGGACTAAGAAGATGTGGTATACACAGATGTGTACGTATACATCTGTGTATATTCACATACCCATGTGTGTATACCACAGCTTATATGTATATATATGTACATATACACACTGGAATACTACTCAGCCATAAAAGGAATGAAGTGATGTCATTTGCAGCAACATGGATGGACCTAGAGATTATCGTACTAAATGAGGTAAGTTGGACAGAGAAAGACAAACATCGTATGATATCACTTACATGTGGAATCTAAAATATTAATACAAATGAACTTATTTACAAAACAGGAACAGACTTACAGACTTAGAAAACAAACTTATGGTTACCAGTGGGGAAAGGTGGAAGGGGGAGGGATAAATCAGGAATCTGGGATTAACAGATATTTACACTACTATGTATAAAACAGATAAACAGCAAGGTCCTATTGTATAGCACAGGGGACTATGTTCAGTATCTTGTAACAATCTATAATGGAAAAGAATCTGAAAGAATAGATCTGTGTGTGTATATATATACTGAATCGCTTTGTTTCACACCTAAAACATTGTAAGTCAACTATACTTCAATTTAAAAATACATTAAAAAAAAGAAAAGAAAAGAAACCACGAAACAAAGAAATCTCCTAAAAACAAGTATTAGAGGAGGCCAACAGTTTAAGCATCCACAGAGGGCACTAAGGTTAAACTTCTGTTGGGGAAAAGCATCCCAGAGCGAAAACATCAAGAGTCCAAGATGGGGAAAAAATCATTGTAACATATTAAAGAGCAGGGGTTAATATCCCTTTTAGGTTATGAAGCCTTACAAATCAAATCTGCTTTAAGCAACGTGCCAACAGAGAGCTAAGTATAAATAATGAAGAAGCGATTCTCCAAAAAGAAAAGCACGTGGCCAGTACACAGGCGACAAGATGCTCAGCCTCACGGAAATCCAAAAACGAGACTGGGGATGAGAATCCTCACTTATCACGCTGGCGAAGGTCTGCACTGTTGGCAAGGTCCTGGGACATGGCTATTTCCATTCAGTCCTGGTGGGTACAAATTGGCACAACTCTTGTAGAGTGCCATTTGGCAACTCCTGCGAAAAATTTTAAATACGGATTGCTTTTGCTTAGTAGCTTCACTTCTAGAATCTTTCCTAAGGGAACAATCAGACAGGGAGATAATCCATAAAGATGGGAATAATAAGGGACTCGTTAAATAAAGCCAAGCAGCAGAGGCTGTGGCAAGATTTCTTTGTGTGAAAAGCTGGTCACAAATCGAGTGATCCCTTTTCTCAGGGGAAAAGCCCCATGTCGAGACACTCACTGGCATCACAGCTCTAATGAGCAGGATAAGCCAAGAAAGTATTTCCATTTAGGGGCAGGGAAGGCGGCTGTGTGAACAAAGAGGATTCTTAGAAAGACAAGGTGGAAGGCTGCTGTCAACGGTGGGGAGGGAGAGAAGAACCAGGAAATGGAGTCAGGGCAGGGTAGGTTTGGGCCAAGAAAAAGAGAGGGAGAATAAATTAGGCTGCAGAGAAGTGACAATGGCACCAAGAAGATGAAATATACTAAATATCCAAATGGGACTAAATATACTAATGGGACTTTTAGAATCTCCCAAAGTAGATGAATAGGTCTAACTGACAAAAATAATAGCTTCCTTTCCTATATACCAGCAATAACCAATTCATGGATAAAACTGGAAGATGACTCCATTTGTAACTGAATCAAAATGAGCTAGGAATGAACAGTAGATTGTTCAGGAGAGAGGAAAAAACGGTATTTTTCTATAAGGGACAGAGCAAGCTGAACTGAGAAGCAGACAGTCACTCTCAAGCTTGCACTCCCAAAATCAACACCTGCTTCTTCTCTGGCCTTAGACCCCTTCTCATTCCCATCTTCTCTCAAACCTCCCTCCTTTGTCCCACCGACTACAGTGTCACCTCCCTCCAGGGCTCCTCACCATCAACTTTAGTTACTCTAGTCATTTCCATTAAAATAAACAGACCTCTCTCTGTCCCCAACACTCCTAACCTCTGCCTCTCTGTCTTTGAGGCTGTCATCTAGACTGCCTCCTCATTTCCTGCTGACTATGAGCTTCCTGGGGGCAGGGACTGGGTCTAAGTCACCTCAGTCTCTATCCCTCAGCACAGAGGGCCATGTGGGATACCCTGGTGATGGGGTTAAAGAGGCGGGAGGGTGAATGGATGGAAGGATGGATGGATGGATGGATGGACAGATGAACACAGAAATAAACAAAAAAATGACTCAGTTCAACTCAGAACTTCAATACAGCCCAAGCAGAGTTTGGTGCCAGGGTCCCTGAGATTCCTTCCAACCTGAGTTTCTAAGACTTTATGGAGCAGTCCCCCTGATGCCTGCGGTCTGGACCTCAATTCCTAGGCTCAGCTTAGAAGGAAAATCTTCAGATGAAACAGTACTCAAAGGAGAGAAACAATCATTTCTCAAACTGGAGGAGTCTTCCCCAGTGGGGAATTTTGTTTCGGGGACAACCTCTAAAAATAAATAATATTTAAAAGAATAAAATGGATCATATGGCAGTTTTATTCCTAGTTTTTAAAGGACTCTCCATATTATTCTCCATAGTGGGAGGTGGGAAGGAGGTTCACGAGGGAGGGGACCATATGGATACCTGTGGCTGATTCATGTTGATACGTGGCAGAAACTAACCCAATATTATAAAGCGACTATCCTCCAATTAAAAACATAACTTAAAAAGAATAAAACGGATTTAGTAAAAGAATTAAAAATATAAAATACTGTGGAGAGAAATTAAAGATGACCCTAATAAATGGAGAGGCATCCTATGTTCATGGATCAGAAGACTTAATATAGTTAAGACCAGATTTACCTACTGATTCTACACAATTCCTATCAAAATCCCAGCTGACTTCTTTAAGAAGCTAGTCCTGAAATTCATGTTGAATATTTTCACATTTCAACATTTCACATTTCACATTTCAACATGAACCACCTCGAAAACAAACAACAAAAAAAGTTTGAGGACACAAATTTCCTGATTTCAAAACTCACCACAAAGCTGCAGTGATCAAGAAAATGTGATACCTGCATGAGGACATAGAGATAAACGGAATAGAACTGAAAATTCAAATATAAACCTTTACATTTATGGTCATTTTTATTTTTGACAAGAATATCAAGATAAATTGATAGAAACAATAGCTGTTATAACTAATGGTGCTGGGACAACTAGATATTCACAAGCAAAAGAGTGAAGCTGAACACCCATTTCATGTCATATACAAAAAAAAAAACAACCCTTAGAAGGAAACACAGGAATAAATCTTCATGACCTTGCACTGGGAAATGAATTCTTAGATAAGACATGCAAAGCACAAATGGCAAAAAAAAAAAAAAAAAACAGATAAACTGAACTTGACCAGAATTTTAAAATTTGAAGGACCCTGCAGTGTTTTGAATAGTGTCCTTCAAAAATTCAAGTCCACCGGGAACCTCAGAATGTGACCTTATTTGGCAATGGAGTATGTGCAGACATAATAAGTTAAGGATCTTGAGATGAGATCATTCTGGAACTGGTGTCTATAAGAAGAGAAGAGGACACCAGAAAGGCACACAAGGAAGAAGGCCATGTGAAAACAGTGGTGAAAGTTTGGAGTGATGTGGCCACCAGCCAAGGAATGCTTGGGGCCACCAGAAACTTGGAAGAGGCAAGATGAGACTTCACAAGGAGCATGACCCTGCTGACACCCTGATTTGAGACTTCTGACCTCCAGCACTGGGAAAGGAGATTTCTGTTGTTTTAGGACCATACCACCCAGTTTGTAGTTATTTGTTATAGCAGTCCCAGGAAACTAATACAGACAGCACAAAGAAAATTAAAAGAAAACCCACAGAAGAAAATATTTGCAAGTCACACATCCAATAAGGGGCTGTCAACTACAAATTGGCACTTACCAAGGGCATTGCCAATGAGTGAACAACAAAAGCACTTGCCATCTGCCTCTAAGAAGATTGAACCCCATGCTGCTGCAGCTGCTGACCTTCAACAACCCCTGAAGGAGTTCAGGGTGGGGTGAGGCACTCTGTGTTCCAGGGAACCTGGTGGGACAGGTCTTTAGATATTGGATGTTTTTAGGAACAAATTTCATGATCTCAATCCTTGCATTGCCTCATATCCAGAGAAGCACTAAATCCCTTCATCAGATCAGTGACTTCATCAGATCCTCATGACTAACAAAAAACTTCTGTAAAATGAGTACTTCATGATACTGAACTCCCCCTTCACCAAAAGCTTATATATTGGCCTTCCCCCACTGATGCTTTGAAACACTTTCCCAGAGCTATCCGAGGTGCTGCCTCCTGGGCTGCAGTCCTCATTTTGCCCCAAATAAAACTTAACTTGCAACTCTCAAGTTGTACATCTTTTTTTAGTCAACAGGGGCTATATCCAGGACATAGAAAGAACTCTTACAACTCAACAATTGAGACAAACAATCTCATTTTTAAACAGGCAAATGATTTAAATAGATATTTTTCCAAAGAAGATATATACCAACAGCCAGTAGACAGATGAAAAGATGCTCAACTCAACTCGTGAGTCATTAATGAAAATCAAAACCACAATGACATTGCACTTCACACCCACTAGAGAAAAAATATGTGTTTTAAGCCACCCAGCCTGTGGTATTTTGTTACAGTGGCCCCAGGAAACTGAGTATGTGTGCACACACATATGTATGATTTTTTTAATACTGAAGTTTGATTTACAATATTATGTTCATTTCAGGTACACAGCAAAATGATTCACATATACATATATGTACATATATATATTTCAGATTTTTTTCTGATACAGGTTATTGCAACATATTGAATATAGTTCTCTGTGCTATACAGTAAATCCTTGCTGTTTATCTAATTCATAGAGACCCGGATTCGATCTTTGTGTCGGGAAGATCCCCTGAAGAAAGAAATGGCAACCCACTCCAGCATTCTTGCCTGGAAAATCCCATGGACTGAGGGTCCTGGTGGGCTACAGTCCATGGGGGTCATAAAGAGTCGGACACGACCGAGCGACTTCACTCACTTAGTGTATATCCATTAATCCTGTACTACTAACTTCTCTCTCCCCCCTTTCCCCTTTGGTACTTTTTTTTTCCCCCTATGTCTGTGAGCCTATTTCTGTTTTGTAAATAAATTCATCTGTATTGAATATTATTTTTTAGATTTCACATATAAGTGATACCATATAACATCTGCCTTTCTCTAACATCACTCAGCATTAGCAATCTTCCACACTGAAGCAAATGGCAATATTTCATTCTTTTGTGGGGGGAGTAGCGTTCCATTGTTTATATGGACCGCATCTTCTTTATACATTCAACAAATGGACATATAGGTTGTTTCCATGTCTTGCCTATTGTAAACAGGGCTGCAATGAACTTTGAGGTGCATGTATCTTTTTGAATTATGGTTTTCTCCAGATAAATACCCAAAAGTGGAATTGCTGGATCATATGGTAACTCTATTTTCAGTTTTTTAAGGAACCTCCATACTGTTCTTCATAGTGGCAACACGAATTTATATTCCCATCGACAGTGTGGGAGGGTCTCCTTTTCTCCACACCCTCTCCAGCATTTATCTGTAGACATTTTGATACTGGCCATTCTGACCAGTGTGAGGTGGGACCTCATGGTAATTTTGATTTGCACTTCTCTAATAATTAGCAATGTTGAGTATATATGATTTATTTTTAAATTGACTTTTAACCATTAGGCAAGGGGAACCAAACAAAACCCTCGAGGCTGAGAGGAGCCATGTCCATGCCCAGAGCCTACCAAGGACAGTTGTGACCAGGCCTGACCCAAGACATTAAACCACTTACCATGGCCTCCAAGAGGCAGCCTCCGAGGGGGTGTTGGGGGAGGGAAGGGCAGAGAAACTGAGGCAAGGGGTTGACAGTGCTCGGGGGAAGCAACGGTCAAAGTGTTGAGAGCCATGCCTGAGGCCCAAAGCAGGCCGTGAGCAAGACCCAGAGCCAGTTCATGGCACACAGCAGCTCCTCAGATGCCGCAAATGCGTCTCGCTCACATGACCAGCTGTCAATGTCACAGCGCAATACAAGAAGCTCTAAGTGCTGAAGAACCGGAGCCTTTCCTTAGAGATGGTGGGAACACAGCCCAGGACTGCCTCATGTGTTTCAGACGCATGTCTCCAACTGCCATCCGTACCTTCCCGCTGGCCCACAGACGCCTCATAACAAGCAGCCCAGACCTGGGCTCCCCACTTCCCACCCTTACCTCTGTGCTTCTCTGAAGTTTCTCACCCCAGGGAATACCCCACCAGCCCCCCAGGCCAGAAATTGGGGTGTCCTTCCTGGGCTTCCCTAGTGGCTCAGACAGTAAAGAATCTGCCTGAAATGCAGAAGACCTGGATTTGACCCCTGAGTCAGGAAGATCCCCTGGAGAAGGACATGGCAACCCACTCCAGTGTTCTTGCCTGGAAAATCCCACGGACAGAGGAGACTGGTGGGCTACAGTCCATGGGGGTCACAGAGTCAGAGACAACGAGTGAGTCCTTCTTAGCTAGTAGCTAATAACCACCACCAGATTATTCTAACATCGGTGGTTTTCAAACTGCTGTGCGCCAGAAGCCCTGGAGCCTAATGAATCTCACAGAAGCCTAAAGTTCCCCCATGATTCTCCTGCCCCTCATGTTTCAGAGCCGCTCCATTTGATGTATCAGTAATAAATAAATGATAAATAAATAAAACTCAGCTACTGATCTTGAGGGGCACTCCTGGGTGTCGGGTGCTGCACAAGCCATTTAGAAACATTATTTCTCAGGCAACTCCTTGGAGCAAATAGTTTATTTCCCTCACTTTATAGATGAAGGCAGACTTCAGGAAGTTCTAGGAGGTCACACTGTCCAGTGGGGAGTAGCAGAAGCGGAGACTCTGCAGAGTCTCTTTGAGAGCAAGGCGCTTCACCTCGCCAAGGGCAGAAGTTAGAGGCCTGGAGCGCGAGGCCAGTCCTCAGGACCTACGGCCAGCAGCACAGGAGCCTCAAGGGGCCAGGCACAAGCTGTCAGTCCAGGGCAACTGCTCCCAGCCCTGCTGACCACTGGAAAAGCCCAGAGAATTGATTGTTCATACCTGTGCCCGGCTCCACCTGGCCACTGAATTTCAGAACTCTCCAGGGGCCAAGATGGTATCATAGTCTCATCTCCCCAGGGAGCTAGGCTTAAAAAAAAAAAAAATTGGCTCCAGCAGCGGTTCTCAACCTTGGCTGAAAATTCCTGACACTCAGGCCCTGCTCCGTCCCAGTGACTCAGCATCTTGGAGTGGGGTGCAGGTCTCAGTGGTTCTTTAAGGTCCTCAGGTGATTCCAACGTGCAGCCAAAGCTGCAGCTGCTGGCTTCAGGCCTTGCCTGTTCCAGGTGTGGCCTCCAGGTCCGGAGCACTGGCACAGCCAGGGAGCTTGTTAGAAATGCAAGATTTCAGGCCCAACCCAGAGCTGCTGAATCGGAAACGTGGGGGTGAGTTCAGCCACTCCTTCAGGTGCCGCTGATGCTAGTTCAAGGGGGAGAAGCTCTTGTAACTCAAAGTGGGTCCACAGGCCAGTAGCGTCAGCATCCCCGGGATCTCCTGAGAGATACAGGGTCTCAGCCCCCCATCCCCAGACCCACTGACTCAGAACCTGCATTTTAACTAGATGCCCAGGTGAGTCAAGCACACAGTAAAGACAGGATCTGCTCTTCTTCCCCTTTTTGGATTAGCTCTTATCTCACCAGGAAGGAGGCCACGGTCCTGATGCTCTGGTGCACGCAGGCCACTCGAAGGATTAAGGCCAGAGACACGTGAGCCTGGGTTATACACTCACTGACTGACTCAGCCACTGAGAGCAGGACCGCGCTTCTCAAACTTTAATGTGCTTGAGGACAACAGACTCCCTGAATGTCCCTTAGCTGGCCCATCCCCAGTAATGCTGATCAAATGGGTTGGGCCCATGAGTCAGCATTTCCACAGGCGATGTCATGCCGGAGGTCGCAGGATCACACTTGACTAACCCTGATTTAGTGTCAGCTCTGAAGCCAATCTATCAGGGTTCGAATCCAACTTTCGCATGCACTAACCATGCAGCCCTGTGTCTCGCCTGGCAGAGGAGCCTAGTGGTGACTCCAACCTCATTACTTGTCACGAAGAGGCAGCAGATTGACAACCAAAGTGCTTACATGAGTGCTGAGTACAAGTGGACCCATAATTTTAAGTTTTACTACACACACAGGGATTCCCTGGTAGCTCAGGTGGTGAAGAATCTGCCTGCAATGTGGGAGACCTGGGTTCGATTCCTGGGTCAGGAAGATCCCCTGGAGAGGGGAACAGCTACCCACTTCAATATTCTGGCCAGGAGAATTTCAAGGACCATCTAATCCATGGGGTCACAAAGAGTCAGACATGACTCAGCGACTTTCACTCTCACACTACCACCAAAACCACTGCCACCACCAACCCTACCATCAGCAACTCCCACCGCCAACCCCGCTACGACATCACCCTCACCACCACCACCATCCTCACAAACACCATCATCACCATCACCACCCTCATCATTCCCACCACCAGCACAATACTACCATCACCTGCAACACCACCACATCTCTCCCCACCGCCATCACTACCACCACGCGTAAATCCTGTGCAGCTCCAGCCCTGGCCTGGGCTTCTTCCTCACCCCAAAGGCCCCGAGGGGGCCAGCCTGTACTGGGCCTGGGGGACGAGAGAGGACCCAGCCCCGGCCTCACCCGTGGTCACTCACGACCCATCCCACCAGCCTGGCCCACACAGGGCATTAGTGTGAGGACAGCCAGCCAGGGCACGGGAGCCTCAGGGTGGCAGTGGCCATGTTCCCCAAAGTGACTTTCTATCCCAGATGCCCAGGGCCCTGGGACTCTCTTCCCTGGGGCTAGAAGGAATGTTTGAAGGAGGAGGCATCTCTTACCTTATCAGTAACCAGTACCCATCACCACAACCACCCTCACACCACCACCACCAATACCGCCACATCACCAGTATCATCACCATCACCACTCTCCCCACAACCCCACCACTCTATCAGCATCATTTCCACCATCACTCCCACCAAATCATCATTATCACCAACACCCATCACCACAACCACCCTCACATCACCACCACCACCGATACCACCACCATCACCAGTATCATCACCATCACCACTGCCAGCACCAAAGCCGCTTTCACTGCCACCTCCATCATCAGCATGACCACAATGACCACCAGCACCATCACCCGTACCACCACCACCCTTATTACCACGACACCATCACCATCACCACCCTCCCCAACACCCTCCCAGCATCACCATCACTACCACCACCACTGGGTATTCACAATACAGTCCCCGTCATCAAAGATTGTCAGCCTAGGTGAACAGGCAGACAGGAAACTGAGAGAGAGAGAGAGAGAGAGAATATAGAACCTACTGTCATGCAGACCAGCGGTCCCCAACCATTTTGGCACCAGGGAGTGGTTACATGGAAGGAAATTTTTCCACGGACCTGGTAGGGGGATGGTTTGGGGTGATCCAAGCACATTACATTTACTGTGCACTTTATTTCTAATATTATTACATCAGTTCATCCTTGGATCATCAGGTGTTGGATCCTGGAGATTGGGGACCCCTGGTTGGTTAGACCAACTCAATTCAGTTCAGCATTTGTTCAGAGACAAATGCCAAGGAAATGAATGCAAAATAGTGACGGGTGTAGGAAGACGGAAAAGGAATCTTTACATGTCCTGCATGTTGGTGATTCAACCTCAGAAACCACCTAGGCCAGGTGAGATTAGGGCTGTGCTTCTTTCATTTCCAAATGTCAACTCCCGGTACAGGGCCTGGCCAAGGATTCAGGAATGAATCCACAGACTTGACTTTTCAAAGTCACTTTCCTACTCAGTTTATGCTTCCATAATAGGGAAAATGCTAATTTTGAAGTTGCTGAAGTGTATATTCTTACAGAGCTATGAAGATATCTAAAAGTTAAGCATTACTAATATTCATCATTAATAACTGAAACTAACAGAGAAGATGAATTTCTCACTTCTCCACAGGCTCCCCCACTGATGCTGACCACTCTTCCCAGGACACACCAGGCCACTAGAGAATTCTCAGCCCACTCTCTTCCAGTAATGCAAATCCTCTGAAATCTCAGTCCAGTGTTCTAACATCTATAGTCCTGCCTTCAGGCGAGCTGAGGCCCCTCCGGCCTGAACCGGCGGGAGAGCTCAGGACAGCTGCCCAGAGCAAGGGATGTTCCTGTCTACGCTCCCCAGCACACTGGCTGAGACACCAGCCCCTCAGCTTTACATCCTGCTGATCTTTCAACTTCCTCCAGCTGGCAGTGCCCTGGTCCCTTGGCACCAACTGGGCGATCTGCAGACAAGATTAATAAATCCCAGCTGCAGAAAGCAGTCCCTCCTCTAATGAGGACCGAGCCGGGACCAGGCAAGATAATGAGACCCAGGCCAGGCCCACGTCTAAACCCTGTGCTGCTCCAGCCTTAGCCTGGGCTTCTTCCTCACGCCCAAGACCCCCAGCGGGCCAGCCTGTACCGGACCTGGGGGAAAGGAGAGAACCCAGCCCCAGTCACCCTTGGTCACTCATGACCCATCCCACCAGCCGGGCCCACACAGGGCATTAGTGTTAGGACAGCCAGCCAGGGCATGGGAGTCTCAGGGCGGCAGTGGCCATTGTCCCCAAAGTGACTTCCTGTCCCAGATGCCCAGGGCCTCAGAACTCTCTTCCTCAGGGCCAGAAGGAATGTTTGAAGGAGGAGGCGTCTCTTACCTGCAAGGCTCTGCTCAGGCAGCATCCTTGCCCAGGATGTCGGCCCTGCCTATCTCTTCACTCCACAAACACTGACTGTACATCTCCTGGGCTCCCGGCTTGAGCACAGACGATGAAATGGAAACAGCTGCTGCCCTTGCATTACCCACGATTTGGCAGGGGCGGTGGCTTATAATCAGATGACTGCAATGAAGTAAGGTCAGTGCTCAGAGCCTGGAGGGCTTCTTGGAGAAGGAAGCCCTTAAGTCAGGTCTTCACGGAGAGGTAGGGATCCCAGGTTATCAAAGGATAAAAAAAACAACAAAAAACAAAGACACCAAGCCCTACTAGATGTGTGTGTGAATTTCTATGTGTTCCCATAAGCACAGGGGAAAGT
Organism: Cervus elaphus; assembly: GCF_910594005.1. NCBI lineage: Eukaryota > Metazoa > Chordata > Mammalia > Artiodactyla > Cervidae > Cervus > Cervus elaphus. The sequence goes on from NC_057820.1 coordinate 13,815,427, forward strand.
TCTGGGGTTCCACCTACCACGGGTTACCCCACATGAGATGGAGAGAATTTATTTATTTCTTTATTCTCCTCTTTGTTTGAATAGTTACAATAAAAATATGACTTTGGTAATTTTAGAAGTCAACACAATAAACATATAAAGGCAGAAGAGAAATGAAAAATTTAAGGAAAGTTGACCCAAAAGGAAAGATTCTGAAAATGAAATGATTTCTCTAAAGGTAGAATGAATTTTGTCAAAAGTCTGTGTCTCTAATTCAAGACTGGTCCCCAAGAGGCTGATCAGAATGGAACTGTGGAGTGAGTAGTTCTCTCCACCTGGAGGTGATGGAGATGCCGAAGAGGCCGGAGACCAAAGGGTGGATGGTGAACATAGCCGAGCCTCCAAGCCTCTCCCGCTAGGAGTACAAATTGAAAAGTACAAACTTTTCAATTTGCAAAGTTTCAAAACTGCAGAAAAGTCCCAAGAATAGTATAGTGAACTCTTCACATCTTCCCTAGACTCACCAATTGTTCATAGTTTCCCTCTGCTACTTTATCTATAAAGATGTTTCTATACATAAAAGTCTATTTTTATGAACCACTTGAAAATAAATTGCAGACACCACGAAAGCTCACCCTCAGTGCTATGGCTTTCATCTCTTAACATCAAAGACATGATGTGATCACAACACAATTACCAAAACCCGGATATTTTATCACTAATACGTTTCCCACTCCAATGTATGACACCAATTGCTGCAGTGATGTCCTACTTAGCAAAATAATTCTTTTTCTTGACCCAGCACTTTAATTAAAGAGCAGTTGTATTCAGGATGAGGTCGTGTCTCTGTCAGAGGTACTCCAAACCACAAACTTCCCTAAATAATCAAGTGGAAAAGCAAAACATAAAGACAATTAAGAATAATAAGCCTCAATAGAATAATCTTTGACAAGTAGTAGGACAGGGTAGCTGGAAAGGCACCGTGATCGAGGATGATGAACCCTCAGGTGATACCAGCCCTGGTCTTCAGCTCTATGTCTAAGAAACCACATACCTGCAGGCATGACAGTGGGGTCCTTCTGTCCTTGGGAGCTGGCAGCCTGGGTCAGGTGGGCCACAGTACAGAAAAGCAGGGGATCTGGGCTCCCACCTCTCAACTGCTGAGTCTACCTGGAGAAGTCTCACAGACACTGTGGGCCTCAGTTTCCCCATCTGTAGGGATGGATTCTGGCCACTTCCTCACCCTCTGCCCCCTCATTCACGGCCACCCTGAGCCCTGCTGAGTTCTGATCTAGGGTCCCTGATCTGGGTGTCCACCACTACGTTTTTGAGAATCTGAAACAGTAAAATATATTCACAGACTATCGTTGACGCCTCACTGCCCTCGGGGTGAAAACCAAACTCCTTGGCTTGGATAAAGCCCTTCCTCATCTGTCCCCTCCTCCTTCCCCTGAATCCCCTGAGACTCTCCTCACCAGTATCCCAACCAATGTCAGAAAGCAGCAGCCCTAACCAGCAGTGGTGTTTTCTCCAGAGGACTGATTGCTGAGGCCATGGAGGCCCAGAGAGGTTGAGGAACTGGCCCAAGTTCAACAGCTCAGGAGTAACAAAACCGAGGCGCCAAGAAGTAAGCTCCAAACTAGAGCCCTTCTGCCCATGTGAAAAGCAAAAGGTTTCATCGACACAGGTCTCAACCTGCATGCTGCCTCTGGACAATGCTGGAAAAGACACTAAAACAGTGGCTCAGAAGCTGCTGGGAATAAAGGTGAATGCTGATGGCTTTTTTCTTTATGAAATGCTTTCACTACTTCTGTATAGCTTTAAATTTCACAGTGGAAAAATAAAAGTAACTAAAAATCCACAAGCACTAAGTGATGGAGACTCCCACAAGCATCTCACTATCACTACATCACTGACACGCTACGCACAGGAAGCAGGACTGGTGGCCTGATTTCAGCTAGGAGCTCATCCCAGCATAGTCGGCACAGGCAGAATTTCCCACTCAGCTCTGCCCAGGCAGGTGGACGTTAGACCAGGACCCTGCCCAAACTGGAGCATGCCTACCAATCCTGGACTCTCTCTGCACCTGGAAAAGATTTCAGATTTTTTTCTTCCAATTGAAGTAACAGATGCCTCATGTGTGTGTGTGTGCGCTCAGTTGCTCAGTTGTGTCTGACTCTGTGACCCCTTGAACTGTAGCCCCCCAGGCTCCTGTGTCCATGGAATTTTCCAGGCAAGAATATTGCAGTGGGTTGTCATCTCCTACTCCAGGGGATCTTCCCAACCCAGGAATTGAACCCACATCTCTTGTGTCTCCTGTATTGGCAGGTGAATTCTTTATCACTGTGCCACCTCGGAAGCCCCAATAAATGCCTCATGGCTCCCTCTAAAGAGTTTAAGAGATTAACTGTGTATTATTTAATGATTATTTTGAATTCTGTCAAGACCCATTATCCTCTCTGAACCCCAGATTCTTCATCTATATAAGAAATAGGAACACTGGCATCTAAAGGGCTATAAGTGAAACTCCTAATAGCAGAGGATGTGTTCTGCTCAGAAGATAACAGTGAAAGGCAGCATCATTACCACTTCCTGACAATCTACTCAGTGTCAGATACCAGGCACTAAAGGTACATAGAAGAAGGCACAGTGCTACCCTGGAGTGATTAGAGGCCTAATGTTGGGGGGGGGGGAGGGGGGAGGACAATAAATTCCTAAAGGGCTAGTACTTGACCTTTAAGCACAGCAGGAAGCTACTGGAGAGGTTTATGGCCAGGAGGACAAGGTCAGACACCCATGCATTTCTGACTGCTTACTCAGGGTCAACAGGGAGGGCTGCCTGGAGGGGGGGCCCCCAGAGGCAGAGACAGTGTCCTGAGGCTGTGTCTTTACCTGGTAGGGGATGAAGAAGCCTGAGGGGACATCATGGATGTGAATATTTCAAGAGGCAAAACCTTAGGAGTATAGTCCAAGTGAATGAGGACAAAGAATTACTAAAGCTTGAATTGAGCTGTATTTTACATTTTGAAAAGTGAAAAGAAAAGTGAAAGTTGGTCAGATGTGTCTGACCGACCCCATGGACTGTAGCCCACCAGGCACCTCTGTCCATGATTCTCCAGGCAAGAATACTGGAGTGGGTTGCCATTCCCTTCTCCAGCGTATCTTCCTGACCCAGGAATCAAATCTGGGTCTCCAGCATTGCAGGTAGATTCTTTACCATCTGAGCTACCAAGGAAGCCCTGTATTTTACATTTTAATCTAATTTTAAATCTCTTCAAACATTTACCAAGCTCCTTATCACTCCTACCCCAGGGCTACTTTTCTACAGAAATGGGAAGCAGCACAGTTTCCAGAAAACCAAGAGGACTGGGGCAGGGGTAGGGGGTAGGGGGTGATGGGCGGGGGTATGGGGTGGGGAAGTTAGGTGATTCGGTGAGATAACACTTCCCTGTTAACAAATATGGAAATGGAGGTTTTCTGAGTCAAAGAACTGGCCTAAGGCTCCACTGAACATGCAGGAAGACTGGGATCTGAACACAGATCTGTCAGGCCCCAGGGCTTACTCCACAACATCACCCAGTGGGTGAACCTCCTTGTATCACTGATAGCCTGGGTGGCCAGCCAGAGTTAAGAGTCTTTCAAAATGGCGGGCAGGGCACAGTCTTGTTGTCATGAACAGGGACACCCACCTGGACACCCACTGGCATCCTGCAATCAGGAAGGGAGCTCACGAAGGGAGGCTGTGTTGGCAGTCAGACATTAGGCTTCCTCAAGAGAAAACTATTTAGCAAACACTTATGTAGAGAAGGAGTGAGCCCCACACTCGGAAGGGATGCTGAGAAAGGCCATCTGGTCCTACTTCCCCATTGTACTGACAGGTCATGGAGCCCAGAGAGGGTGTGTCTAATGCAAACGTACACAAGGAGGCGGGAACTGAACCCAATCCTCTGCTCTCCTTACCCTGGCCTCATGCTTAACCAAGTAAAGGTGTATAAGCCACATTACTGCCTGCTTCAGGAAGTCCTCCATGGTTGCTAACGCCCCTGCCCCTGAAAACCTGGGCTGCCCTAAAAAAGCCTGGACTTCCCTGTCAGTCCCCAAGTTGAATCCTGGCTCCATTTCTTACAGGCTGTAGGACCGACATCAAATTCTGTAACCTGAGCCAGAGAAAACTGTCTCCGGAGAATGCTCCATGGATTACGAGAATTTAGGCCACCCCTGTAGGGTCTGTTAAGAAAAGCAGCCCCTTTCATGGATGGACCCAGAGAGCAGTCACACAATAACGGCAGCCTTCCCCTGAATATCAATGCCAAGCCCAGTGCTCCCCTCCAATGCCACTACCTACATCAGAGTCACCACCTTATCTTCTCATTGGCCTGGGAAGCACTCGGCTCTGTCCTGACTGAGCGTCTCACACGCTGCAGGTCGTCCCTCTATCCAGGCTCCTCTCCTCTTGGAGCCCCTGCCAAGCCTCCTCAACTCCAAAAGCAAATTTCTGCACTAAAGCACTGAGGTTACCCCTAACACCCCAACTCTGACTCCGGTCTCTCCCACTTCCGGCCAGTCCAACATCACTTCCTGCCACTGACTTTTAAAGTTGAACCTGACTCCTCCCCTTCCGCTTCCTATCAGCTCCCCACCTCCTTGGCCACGCCCACCACCTGCTTCCTGCCCCTGTTACAAAGGAATATTATGATGGGGATATCTTCAACACGGATTTCTCCACTTAAAAAGGAGGGCAGGCTACAAAGTTGGTGCAGTATGAACTCCAGTAAAATATAAAGCTAGCATATGTGTTTAGAGGGCAAAATACATACATACATATATATATAAAGATTAGAGGTACTTTTCAAATACTTTTTGCTTCTTTTTTTTTTTTCAGGAAATGAAATCTTTTTGTGCAGTCCACATTAATCTGCTCTTGGAAGGACCCACTCCCAAACCTCAACCTGTTATAATCCCCTTGCTGAGCCCACCCAGAAAGGTCCAGCATGGGTGGAGAGAAGGCAAGGCTTTCCTTCTTAGGGTCCACCATTCACTAATTCTGACGATTAATGTCTTATGTAACCTCCCACAGCATCTGTTTCTTCCTGCCTTCTCCGAACGATGGTTCAGAGACCCATATAGGAGCATAAAGCATCCATCCAGGGGTTACTCAATAAATATCACAGCTAAGAGGTAGACTGGATGGATCAGGACAGGATGGTCCAGACCAAGTCCAGGGTGGCTGGCTTGGAGACCTCATCCCATCTACCACCACCCGCCTCCTCCACCTTCCAGAAACCCGCAGGTGCCATCAACAGGACAACGCTGCAAAGCCACAAACCCACAGGAAACCAGGCCTCTCGCCCCACACACAGCCATCTCCTCTGCAAAAGGTGACCCTACCCATCCTGCAAGCCAGAGAACAAGAGAAAAGTGGCTGAGGGTGGCCTGGAGTCAGGCTGCATGGGTCTCTTGAGGCCTGACTTCTTTCCTTGAACCCTAAAAGCAGCAGTTAAACCAAGAGCTGCCACATATGTGAGCCTGCTGTATGCCAGGCAGTGTGTTGGGGACACCCATCTCAATCCATCCTCAAAACCTCCTTGTGAAACAAGTAACAGTATGATCCCCATTTGACAGATAAGGAAACTGAAGCTCAAAGAGGTGAAGTCGCCTGCCTAAGGTTCACAGCTTGTAAGTGGCAAAGCCAGGACTGAACCCGGGTGTGTCTGACTCTAAGGCCACTTCTCAGGTGCCCAAAGAATTGTCAGTTTTGTCTTCTATCCCAAGGACCCAGCATGATGCCTGGCATGTTCTTAGACGGCATCTAAGACCATTTTTAGGAATGAAATGCAAGGCGCCTTCCTGCAGATTATGCCATCCCCTCGAAGAACAAAGAATACTGACAGCATATCAAACATCACCAAATTAATAGCAATGCTTATATAAAACAGTAAAACTTTTTCAATCATGAAAAACTTCCAATATCATCAGAAAACCACCTACTTCAGTTCCCTACCAAACACAAACACAATTACTGATAAAATTGCTACTCATATTCAGGACCCACATAACAAAATTCTCATCAACTAGAGGAATGAGAATTATTTAGCAACACTCATGAGAACGTGGTGAAACTTCCTTTAGAATATTCTGTGCATGTGAGATTTTCTCTTTCTTTAGCTTTTCACTGTAAAATCTTACCAGATCCTGAACAAAGAGAGAAACTTTGAGGTGGGAAAGAGCAATGGGAACCAATAACTGTGCTGCAAGGGAAATAAAGCATCATGGCAGCACCAACGCTCCTCTTCCATCAAATAGAATTTGATACAGTTCCACAAACATGCACCAAGTAGTAGTAATAATAACAGTCGCTGCTTCTGTAGCAATCTCTCTGTACTAGAAACTCTTCCAAACGTTCCAAATTCTCTATAATTCCACAGCCCCATGACATGGGTATTATTATTAGTGCCCCGTTTTAGTGTTCAGGCAGAAGAGACAGAAGTACTTTGACTGGGTGACATAGCTAGCAAGTAGGTGTGGGAGGTTGTACCCAGGTAGTCTGGGTCCACGTCCACATTTGCACCTGCTCTGCTATGAAGCTTTCAGGTGTCAGATATTGTGCTAGATTGTGAAGACAGAGTCACAGGCAGCCCATGCATTGCCTCATCCACAAAAAGTCAAAGAAACTATGTTTACAATACTAAAGAAGCCAGAGCTATTCTGCATACCTGGGGATAGATGGCTGCCACTCCTTAGGCAGCAAGAAGGCATCAGGTTTTTACGTACATAATCCTGGTTCTCACGAGGTCCTGGAGAAGCACAGGTTATTTTCCTCATTTAATAGGGACACAGTTTCAGCTGAAAGCAAGTAAAGGACTTGCTCAAACCCCCACCTGAATACAAAGCATTTGCTCTTTCTGCTGCTACTTGCTGACTCTTCACAAACTCCCTACACCATTTTGGAATCTCCCCTTTATTAATGTGCAAGGGCCCCTTAACAAGTCCCAGAAAAGGCCCCAGCCATCAGGCCATTTCTCTCTCACCTCTCTTGAAATGAATCACATAATCACACCGCTGAGAACAAGCAGGGTGACTGGTGACCTCCAAGCTAAGAGCAGCTTCTTTTGTGGTTTCCACATCCTTTGTACACCAGCCACTGAATGGGGCTCGATATGCCTAGGGCACTCCTCACCAGCCAACTACAGAGCACCTGCTGCGTGCGCAGGCTTGGAGGAGGGGTACACAGAGCTCATCCACATCCTGGCTTCTCTCAAGAGAAGGACTCCAGAGCTGCTGCACAGCCGTGAGCTGAAGCAACCAGGGTGAGACCAGGGGTTTGCTACAGGGCTGGGGTGCCTGGACCAAGATGAACGTATGGCCAGATTACTAACTACCAGGTTACTGCCATCACAGGGAAGGAAGATGCTTAAGGATGACGTCATCTGGTGCAGATGTTTGCCCAGTCCCTTAAACGTGATGGCTCAGGACTGTGTGTCCCAGTGGTGGGCCCACCCGCATGAGGAGTTCCAGTTGAGTCAGGGAGGCAGGCGAGGAAACAGAGTGTAGCAAGCCCAGGTGATAACTGAAGACGTGGAGCTGTGGATCCCAGGAGAATGGGAAGAAAGAGACATCTGAAATGGACCCTGGCAGGAGCGAAATGCAGTCATGCAGACGAGGCAGCAGGGGTCTAAGGAAGGTTGAATGGCATTGAGGCAGGAAGAGTGGCAGGAGCGCAAGCTCCATCCATCCATTCATTGATTCATTTGTTTATTCACTCATTCATTCAACATCCCAGTGGCTGTCCATTTTCAGGCTCTGTCCTGGGCACAGAGGCCTCAGACACGAATCCCACCCAGGTCCTGGACTCCCACCAGTGCGGAAGAAAAACTATGAAAGACAATAGGCTCAGAGTTTGGCACAGAAAGTTTGGGACAGAAAGATATGTAGGGCCTAGGGAGTCAAGAAGTACCCGAGGATATGAGCCTGAGCCACCTTTAGAGGGGGCATAAAGGGTGTGCTATGGCAAGGAAACAGATGTACAAAGATAGGAGGAACAAGGGCAAATTCAAAGAAGACAGATTGTTCCATAAGGCAGGGGGCAGTGTTATGGACTGAATGTTTGTGTCCCCCACAAATTCATATGTTGAAACCCTAATCCCCAACATGATGGTATTTGGAGATGAAGCCTTTGAGCTTTAGGCTGACATGACAGGATCAGTGTCCTAATAAGCAGACACACAAGAGAGCTCATTTCCTCTCTCTGTCCACCTCATGAATGCACAGTGAGAAGGCGGCCACCTACAAGTCAGAAGAGAACTCTCACTGGAATCAGCCAGCACCTTGATCAGCCCTAGAATTGTGAGAAATAAACTTCCGTTGTTTAAGCTGCCCAATCAATGGTATTTTTTTCTTACAGCAGCCAGAGCAGATGAAAATAAAGGATGAAAGCAAGAAAATCAAGAGATGAGGCCACAGATGTGTTGACAGGGGGTGTAGGCTTCATCCTAGGACACGGGGAGCCCACTGAACAGAGGGGTGATGCAGCCAGGTGTGTAGTTTTTGAACGACATTGGCCTTTCTTGGTATGATTGCTCATCCTTCCAAACACTCCCAGTAACCCAAGATCCATTGTGAGGAAGAAGTGGGTGGGTTGCACCCTTATATTCTCCTTGGAGAGCACTGGACACTCAAAGTCTGTTCACAGAGACCTGGGAGGTGAGTGTGGTTCTAATGTGGCTCTTTCTCCAGCCTGGCTCAGCTCCATCAATGACAGTCCTGGAGGCTCTTCCTTCCCAGGACATGGTCCTAGGGATGTGAGGACATTTGGAGGCTGAGACAGAACAAACAACCCAATGTGATATACTGAGGAGCAGATGGCAACACAGAGACACAGGTGTCTGCGAAGAGATGGCGGCCGGTATTGATGCTTTTTAACTGGGGTGCTGAAGAAGACGCTTGAGAGTCCCTTGGACTGCAAGGAGATCCAACCAGTCCATCCTAAAGGAAATCAGTCCTGAATATTCACTGGAAGGACTGATGCTGAAGCTGAAACTCCAATACTTTGGCCACCTAATGCGAAGAACTGACTCATTGGAAAAGACCCTGATGCTGGGAAAGATTGAAGGTGGGAGGAGAAGGGGACAACAGAGGATGAGATGGTTGGATGGCATCACCGCCTCAATGGACATGAGTTTGAGCAAACTCTGGGAAACGGTGATGGACAGGGAGGCCTAGCGTGCTGCAGTCCGTGGGGTCACAAAGAATTGGGCAGGACTGAGTGAGTGACTGAACTGAACTGAACTGAGCAACTGAACTACAACAACCACCACCTAACCACCTGTTTAGAGCAGACCATCAGGACTGAGGGGCACCAGGAGATGGTGACCAGGCCTGGGTTTCAAACCACATTCCATGCAGCCCTGGTGCTCCCTGCAGGTACTTCGGGATGTCAAAGATCAGGGTGCTGGAGCAACAATGTTTGATTCTATTTTTTTAGGTGCAGTAATTTTAAGCTACAGACAAGAGCACACAAACTCAAATGAGATGCACGCCAAAAGACTCCACCGCATGGACCTGAGCTACTTGGTAAACACTCAGCTTTGTGTACCTCTTAGGGTTGAGACTCTCCTGTCGTGTCCAGGAAAATGGATCCCCAAACGGCAAGACGAGTTGTTGACAAAAACGCTACCATTAGCAAATGTGGTGGGTAAAAGATTCTCAAACCAGAGTAGTTTCACACCCACAATAAAGCCCAAGTAATACTCCAAACTTAATTTTGAAAGTTATATTCATCAGACCAACCTCACTGTTCTCACGGGCTGACTCATAACTTGAAACGCTGTTAAGTTTAAAGTCATAAAATAAATGTGATGGTAAATTAGTGCCTCCCTGTTTGGGGTATTGGGGGAGGACATTAGCTGTTAAAACAATTAAAAAAGAAAAAAACCATTTCATTATTATAGATGGGGAAGCAGACCCAGACAGAGGAAAGGGTATTGTGTCATTCTATGATTATCTTTGACTATCACTCCTGCTCAGTGGGCTTCAGGAGGGCAGAAAGCAAATGTCCAGCACATAGCAGGCAGAGGAAGGACCCCTGCAAAGCATTACAGGCAGGGGGTGGGCAGAACTCAAACCCAAGCCTTGTGACTTCTGGCTCAGGCTTGGTTTTACACTCCACTGCCTTCACTCCTTTGCTAGAAATGATGAAGCAGCCCACGCCCACCACCCTGAGAGACAGAGCATAGTGTAACAGGGCCAGGCGGCCCTCCTTCTCCTGCAGGAAGCCACGGACAGCTGACACACCCTTCACTCTGAGCACCAATTTGAAATGTGTACTGTTTGGTGGTTTGTTGTTATTCAGTCGCGAAGTCACGTCTGAACACAGCAGCACACCAGGCTTCCCTGTCCTTCACTATCTCTCAGAGTTTTCTCAAACTCATGTGCATTGAGTCTGTGATGCCATCCAACCATCTCATCCTGTTGCCCCCTTCTCCTCCTGCCATCAGTGTTTCTCAGTATCAGGGTCTTTTCCAATGAGTCAGCTTTTCACATCAGGTAGTCAAAGTACTGGAACTTCAGCTTCAGCATCAGTCCTTCCAATGAGTATTCAGGGTTGATTTCCTTTAGGATAGCTTCCCTAGTAGCTCAGTTAGTAAAGAACCCGCCTGAAATGCAGGAGACCTCAGTTTGATTCCTGGGTTGGGAAGATCCCCTGGAGAAGGGATAAGCTACCCACTCCAGTATTCTTGGGTTTCCCTTATAGCTAAGTTGGTAAAGAATCCGCCTGCAATATGGGAGACCTGGCTGCGATCCCTGGGTTAGGAAGATCCCCTGGAGAAGGGAAAGGCTACCCACTCCAGTATTCTGGCCTGGATAATTCTATGGACTGTAGAGTCCATGGGGTCGCAAAGAGTCAGACATGACTGAACGACTTTCATTTCATTTCATTTCCTTTAGGATTGACTGGCTTGATCTCCTTGCAGTCCAAGGGACTCTCAAGAGTCTTCTCCAGCACCACAGTTCAAAAGCATCAGTTCTTCAGCACTCAGCCTTTTTTATGGCCCAACTCTCAAATCTGTACATGTTTGGGTGGAGAACTATCCTTTACACTCTATGAATCAAGGTCCCCTGCTGCTGCTGCTGCTGCTGCTAAGTCACTTCAGTCGTGTCCAACTCTATGTGACCCCATAGACGGCAGCCCACCAGGCTCCGTCGTCCCTGGGATTCTCCAGGCAAGAACAATGGAGTGGGTTGCCATTTCCTTCTCCAATGCATGAAAGTGAAAAGTGAAAGCGAAGTCACTCAGTCGTGTCCGACTTTTCGCGACCCCATGGACTGCAGCCCACCAGGCTCCTCCATCCATGGGATATTACAGGCCAGAGTACTGGAGGGGGGTGCCATTGCCTTCTCCGCAAGGTCCCCTAGTCTCACCTAAAAGATTCAGCAAGATGATATATGTGATTCATCCTTATTGGAGGGAATCAACAGTTGTCAACTATTTTAGAAAAAACCAGATTGTGTAACTATAAGAGAAGTGGAGGACCAGTCCTGCCTACTCTGATTCTCAAACTGGAGGGAGGAGGGTATCAGAATTCTCCAGACAAATTTAGTTAAAAGCCAGACTTCTGATTTTTAACACAGTGTTTCTGATCCAGCAGTCCAGGGTGAGGCTTGAGACAGGGCATTTCTGAAATGTTCCCAAGCAATGATGCTACTGCTGGTCCAGGACGCTACTTGAAGAACCACTGCTGTAACCTATTCATTACAAAGTCTCCTTGGTGTGGCTCATTAAGGCAGGTGGCCCTGTAAACCTGGACAGGTAGGTCCTCCTAAGACAGGGAGGGTGGAGAAGGCAGAGGACGAGGCATTCCAGGAAGTGAGCAGCGTGAGCAAACACACAGCAGCTGGAAACAGTGGGTAAGGAAGTCAGTAGTTCACTGCGGTCCAAGGGGTGACGAGGAGCACTGGAGGATGAGGAGGGAGGAAAAAGTGGGGGCTGGAGATGACAGGCTGACAAGGGTGAAAGAGCATCAGCTATGGACCAGGCCCTGTGTTTGCTGCTATTGATTTCTAATTTCATTGCACTGTGGTCAGGGAACACCCTCTGTATTATATCTGTCCTTTAAAGTTTATTGAGTTATTTGACAGCAAAGCATATGGTCTATCCTGGAGGCTGATCCACGGGCACTTGAGAAGTATATTCTTGGTGAAGAAGTGGAGAAAACGGAAACCTGTGCACTCTTGGTGGGAATGTAAACTGGTATAGCCACTATGGACAACAGTATGGAGGTTCCTCAAAAAATTAAAAATAGAACTATCACATTTTCTGCACCATTCTCTGCTTCTGGATATTCATCCAGAGAAAATGAAAAGACTAACTTGAAAAGATATATGCACCTCTATGTTCACTGAAGCATTATTTATAATGCCCAAGAAATTGAAAAATCCTAAGTACCCACTAGGTTGTCCACTAGGGTTTCCCTGGTGGCGCAGATGGTAAAGAATCTGCCTGCAATGTGGAAGACCTGGGTTTGATCCCTGGGTCAGGAAGATCCCCTGGACAAGGGAAAGACTACCCCCTCCAGTATTCTTGCCTGGAGAATCTCATGGACAAAGGAGGCTGGCAGGCTATAGTCCATGGGGTCGCAAAGACTTGGACACGACTGAACGACTTTGACTTCCAAGTGTCCATTAGTGGATGAATGGATAAAGACAATGTAAAATAGATAGATATAAAATGGAGTGTTATTCAGTCAAAAAAGAATGAAAGCTTGCCACTTGTGAAACCTGGATGGACCTCGAAGGTATTATGCTAAGTGAAATGAGTCAGACAGAGAAAGAAAAATACTGCATGACCTTGCTTATATGTGGAATCTTAAAACAACAACAAACTCAAATTCACAGACACAGAGAACAGATTGGTGGTTGCCAGAGGTTGGGGGGGTGGGTAGCAGAGTGGGCAAAATGGGTTAAGGAGGTCACCAAGCACAAACTTCCAGTTGTAAAATGTAAAAGTCATGGGGATGTAATATACAGCATGGTGACTATAGTTAATAAGGCTGTTTTGTATATTTGAAACATGCTAACTATAGTTTGTAATATTGTGTTGCATATTTGAAATTTGCTAAGACAGTATATCTTAAAAGTTCTCATCACAAGAAAAAAAATTTTTGGAATTATATATAGTGACAGATGTTCACTAGACATTGCTGTTATCATTTATCATTTCACAGTGTATACAGATATCAAATCAGTATGTTATATACCTGAAACTGATATATTTTGCCTCAATTATACCTCAGTTAAAAATGTTATTTACATATATATATGTATATATATATATATATGTATATATATACATATACACACACATGGAAATCACCCTGGTGGCTCAGATGGTAAAGAATCCACCTGCAATTTCTGGATTGATGAGTTCGATCCCTTGGTTGGGCAGATTCCCTGTAGGAGGGCATGGCAACCCACTCCAGTATTCTTGCTGGGAAAATCCCACAGAGAGGAGCCTGGTGGGCTACAGTCCATAGGGTCACAAACAGTCGGACACAACTGAACGACTGGGCACAACACATACATACACACACATACTCTGATGCTGTTGGTGGAGTATTCTATTGCTATGTGTTAAGTCTGATTGGTTTATAGCGTGGATCAAGTTTTCTATTTCCTTACTGATCTTCTGTCTAGTTGTTCTATCCATTATTGAAAGTATCCAACTTTCAATAATTTGAAAGTATATTTTTGAATAGTATTTGAAGTATTTTGAATAGTATTTTTCAAATAGTATTTGAAGTATCCAACTATTACTGTTGAATTATCTATTTCTCCCTTCTTTTTGATTAGTATTTGCTCCATATATCTGGGTGTTCTGTTGTTAGGAGCGTATGTGTTTATAATTGTTATATCTTCTTGTTGAATTTACCCTTTTATCATTATAAAATCTAATTAAATGTAATTATAAAATATCCCTCCTTATCTCTGCTTTTTTATTTTAAATCTATCTGGTATGATAGCAGTGGGTAGGACATGGCAACCTAATCCAGTATTCTTGCCTGGAGAATCCCCATGAACAGAGGAGCCTGGTGGGCAACAGTCCATGGGGTTGCAAAGAGTTGGACATGACTGAGTGACTAAGCATACACATTATATCAGTATAGTCACTGTTACTTTCATATCTTTGAATGATGTATCTTTTTTCATACTTTTACTTCCAATCTATTTGTATATCTGAGTCTGAAGAGGTATATCATCTGTAGACAGCATAAAGTTAAGTCATTTTTAATACAGTCTAACAATCTCTGCCTTTTGATTGGTTTGTTGAATCCATTCACGTTTAATGTTATTAATATTATTGATATAGTTGAGTTTACATCCTCCACATTACTTTTTGTTTTCTGTATGTCCCATGTCATTTTAGTTCCTCTATTCCTCCTTTACTATGCTATTCTGCATTAGATGAATCAGACCAATGTCACAGCAAGAACTTCAAAGAGCTAACTCTTTTTAATTCAGATACAAAATTACCTCTCCAACAATTTTTAGGTTCTTAAACGGTTCACTTTCTAATCAATCCTGATTTTTCGCTCTGGTTCCAGTAAACAGGAGCAAATCAATTATTCACCCAATAGTCATGGAACACCAACTACAATAATGTCCATTACCAGCTTCCTGGGGTGGAGAATTTGAGGCTACAATTTGACCTTCCCACACAGAGGAGAGATAGAGCCTTTCACAACATTTTGAGGATCACGTTCATGACATGTGATGATGAGAAGTATCAAAACAGTTCAGTGCTTCAGACCAAGGTGGAAAAGGAAGGTTCCATGGGTATTTTCAAGTGTTATGGCATTGTTTTCACAGACACCTGGCACAGATGCTAACAAAGATCTAATGAGTAAGAGACTTTTCTATAGCTGCTACAATGAACAGGTAAGACACTACAAAATGATCAGCGTACATGTCTGCCTGGGAGTGTTATCAACCCTCCCCACCAATCTCCTTGTCGCTTGACCTCTTAGTTTACCTACAAAGCCCTCTGTTCCAGAAAGCAGAACTACAATCCAGGAGTTTGTGAATAATGAAGTCCAAAATTTACAATTCATGTTGTAAACACCTGAGGTCTGGGGCACCCAGAACTCCTCCCTCATTTTCTAGCACGGGGCACGCCCGATTTCCGATATCCTCTCCAGCTACAGGACTTGCTCACTTATTTTTGGTATGAAGTGTCTTGCATCCATCTTTCTAGTGGTAAAGAACCCACTTGCCAGTGCAGAAAACATAATGACATGTGAGTTCCATCCCTGGGTCAGGAAGATCCCCTTGAGGAGGGCACGGCAACCCACTCTAGTATTCTTGCCTGGAGAATCCCATGGACAGCTATAGTCCATAGGGTCACTAAGAGTCGGGATACAACTGAATGGACTTAGCATCTATGCACGAACATCTTGCAGGCGCCTTTAGCCATGTCTATAGAAAACTCAGGGGATCTGTAATGCTCAAGCCCTTATAAACTGGACTCGTCCTGGGTATCTGGAAAATTTCCAGGGAGAGACAGATCATGTAAGTAAAACACCCATTTGCCCAATAGTTTAAACAGATTAGGCAGAATCCGGGGGGCATCCGGGCCTTTGTTCAAAATAAGGTGTCTGGTGGGCAAAAGAACCTCTTCTGGCCCTGATCCTGAAAGGCTCCAAGACTTGCCACAGAAACTCAATTGCTTCCAGGCTTAATGAGCCCACTTGCCCAGCTGCCCTGGCCCACGAAGCAGCCCTGCCAATTTCCAAAGAGAGATGTGCCTTCCAGAGCATGTTCTGAGGTGCAGCTTTGGAGAAATGGAAAAATCAGATCACTTTAACAAGAAGTATGACCTGTGAACACAAGAACATGGTTTGGATTCTGAAGAACAGCTTTCCAACTTTTTTTTTTCCTGCTCTAAAATAAAAGCAGGCTGCACTGTAAGGCAGTGAAACCCCCCTGTGCAGAAAGAAAACTTTATTACGTTACATAGAAGCTTTGCTCGAGAAGAAAATGGCAACCCATTCCAGCATTCCTGTCTGGGAATTCCCATGGACAGAAGAGCCTGGCAGGCTACAGTCCATGGGGTCACAATGAGTTGGACATAACTTAGAGACTAAACAACAACAACAGAAGCTTCACAACTGTCATCTCGGGACTGATGGAACAACCAGGGGTGTTTCAACCACGAGTACTGAGGCATCCAAGCTTTGGAGAGTTGATGTCACTAGAGGTGGCCACTGCCAAGGAAGGAGTGGGGCTTATTAAGGGCAGAATGGACTCGATGCAAACAACAGAGAGAAGAACCAACAGCACGCAGATAAGGTCCCTCCCAACGCTGACATTATAGGCAGATGAAACATACTCATTTTTCATTTCCTGGCTCAGAAGTGAAGGCAAATCAGTCATAACACTATCAACACCAAACACTGAGGCTAAAGGCCAAAAGCTATTGACCACCCACTGTGGCCCAACCCTGTGCCAGGCTGTGGGAGCCCCCCTGTGGACCAGGCAGCATCTCCACTTCCTGGAACCTTCTGTCTAGCAGAAAAGTCAGGCAAGTCACTGGCAGCTGGAATACAGAGCCCTGGGGACACACGTGACGTAGCCTGCAAATGTGGAAGTGTTGTCAAGGAAGGTTTTCTGGAGGAAATAAGGCTGATGATGGACTCTCAGCCCATGCAGAGGATGTTCACCAAGTGAATGGGGCAGGGAAGGCTAATGGGCAGATCTGCCAGAGGGAACAGCATGTGCAAAGGCCGGACTCACTCAGGAACAGCAGGCAGATGGTATGGCTGGACGCATGCTCCGGTCAAGACCTGGGAGGACAGAGGCAGGGGCAGGCCACGACACCCTGGGCAGAGCAGGAGGAAGCCTCTTTAGTCTGTTCCTCTGCCTCCAGGCTCTTCCTGTCTTAATCCAGCCCCACTGACTTCATTCACAGTGTCTTCACTCGTAGATCAAGCTGATAGGTCCCTCCTGGGGCCCCACCATCCAAGCTGGGCTTTGGAGCCTGCAGGGTTTCACAAGTTGGGGTCAGTGAGGGAGGTGTTGCAGGCAGAGGGAGCTGGCAAGCAAGGGTCTGGGAGGAGGGACAGTGCTTAGGAGAGGGGTACCATTCACTGGGGGAGATACGGGAATTGAGTTGGAAGCAGGCCATAGGGGCCTTGAACAGAGGTGAAGGTGGCTGCACTCTTTGCAGAAGTAATCAGCAACTGTCAGAGGAGCCAGAGATCTGACCCCCACCCCCCCACCACCACCACTGCGACTTCTACGTGGGCAACCTCAGCTAAGTCACTCGTTCTCCAGCAGTAAGTGCAGCCCAATGAGGGCTGGACAGGAAGACTGGCTGTCGCCCACAATAACCCATTTCCACTTACACGTGAGCAAGGCCCACCCCTAAGCCCCCACCCAGCAGGTGCACAAGATCAGGCACCTGCTGGCAGGTGTGTGTGTGTGGAAGATGAGAATGTCCCTGAGCTGTGAAAAACCGGGACGAAGCCTCCCCCGGCATCTCTCCACGTGAAGCACACGCACCCCTGGCCAGGGTCCAGGTGTGACCCTCACCCCAAACGCCAGAGCTCCCAATGGTGAAGTGATTTGTCTCCTTCGTGGCTTCTGGCAAGATCAAAAGGAGCTCAATACAGCCTCCCTCCCAAGTCTGGCAGAAAGCAGAGAAGATGCGGTCTCCAGCAGAGAAGGTGGGCAAAACCAGAAGACAGCCTTGCCATGCCCAGAGCATCAGTGGCCCTCATCCAATCAGCACTGACCATGGGGCAGTGCAACCCACGAGATGCTCAGGAGAGATCTCTGTATTCCACGGTGAGTGAAAGTTGCTCAGTCGTGTCCGACTCTTTGCGACCCTACGGACTATACAGTCCATGGAATTCTCCAGGCCAGGATACTGGAGTGGGTAGCCTCTCCCTTCTCCCAGGGATCGTCCCAACCCAGGGTCGAACCCAGGCCTCCCGCACTGCAGGGGGATTCTTTACCAGCTGAGCCACAAGGGAGGCCTGCATTCTGGGGGGGCCCTCTGAGAAATGAAATGCAAATTCTTCACAGGACATAAAAATTCTGGTGCAGTTATATGCAGAGGGATTAAAAAGGCCAGAGCCACTGAATGGAGGCAACTCTGAGTAGAGTGGCCCAATGTTCCAGAGCTCTCAGATCATCCCAAAGTGTCCATCTTGGCTGCCAGTTATGCAGAGCTTATCCTGCTTCAGGCTGTAGGTGGATCCACCCCAGCTCTCCTCACAGTTCAGTTCAGCAGTCGCTCAGTCGTGTCTGACTCTTTGTGGCCCCATGGACTGCAGCATACCAGGCTTCCCTGTCCATCACCAACTCCTGGAGTTTACCCAAACTTATGTCCATCGAGTCAGTGATGCCATCCAACCATCTCATCCTCTGTCGTCCCTTTCTCCTCCTGCCTTCAATCTTTCCCAGCATCAGGGTCTTTTCAAATGAGTCAGTTCTTCACATCAGGTGGCCAAAGTATTGGAGTTTCAGCCCTGATCACTCAGAGCTAGAGACCCAGCCCTCTTCACTCTATCACTGTTTGCCAGGTACCCTTACTTATACCCTTCAGAGAATAGTCACAGTCTTAGTGGCGGGGTTTGTGTTTTATTTGGGTCTCTCCTCTCTCAGACTGAAAGTTGCCATGGGCAGGGACCTAGCCACTCGTGTTCATGGGGTTATAGTTCCTTTCAGGGGCACACAGGAGGCCCTCAAAAGTGCACTGTCATTCTTTGTCATCAGATTGAGCTTCTTGTTTACAGAGGAGGAAACTGAAGCATGGAAAAAATGTGACTCACTTGCCCAGGGCCACACACTTCACAAAGGCAAAGCCACCAACCTCTGGAGCAGCACTGTCCCCCAAAATACAATGGGAACCCCACATGCAGTTTTAAACTTTCTAGTAGCCACATTAAAAAATGTAAACATAAACAAGTGACACTAATTTTAATAACACATTTCATGTAGCCAATACATCCAAAATGGTTCTGTTGTAATAAGTAATCAGTGTTCAAGTTATTACTGAGATCTTTTTCATTCTCTTTTTCCTACAAAGTCTTTGAAATTCAGAGTATGTTTTCCACTCTCCAGGGCACGCGAGCATATGACTTAGGAGACTCATTCACAATTATTATGAGCACTACTTTTGGAACCACCAGCAGCAGCAGCGCTAACTAACATCTGTTGTACACCGACAGGCTCTGGGCCATCTGCACGGTTACTTCTGACCTCCACTCTAACTCCAAGGGCTTGGGACACAGGACTTTTCTCCATACTGAACAGAAGAAAAAAGTGAAGCTCAGAAAGGTTAAGAAGCAGGCTCAAGATCACCAAGCTAGCAAGGTGAAGTTAAGAAATTAACTCACATCTGACTCCAAGCAGTAACAACTCCCAACCTGCGCTGGGAGACAGAAAACACGCCAGATGAGGTTCCTGCCCTCGAAGTGCTTTCGGTCTAGCTTAGGAGGACCAGGGCAACGATCACAAACGGGGAAACAAACCCACTTCAGATCTTGATGTCAGAAGCAACAGGGGGACGAAGGGGACATTAACAGTGGAGGAGGCAGATGGGCATCTCCCAGGGAAGGGCAGGGAAGACCTCTCCAAAGAGGGGCAATTTAAGCTGACAAGAAAGGTGAGAAGAAGCCAGTTCTGGCGAGGGCAGGAGATGAAGAGGCCAGGAAGCAAGGGGCAGACCCAACTGCAAAGCATCTGGCACATTCCAGGAACACAGAGAAGGGTGGTTGGGCTCCCTGTGCAGTGCCAGCTGCCTCTCTGGGCCACTCGGGTGCCCCGACCCGGCCCTCCTGCCTCTGGGTACTCCCACACTCTGGCTTGGAAAAGGAGACCTCAATAAACTGTTCTCCAGATGTCAAGAGCAAGTCAAGGCTGGAGGTCCCCAGTGCAGAGCTGGGCGTGGAGGACACGTCTACAGCTAACTTATGAGTGTCCGAACAGATGAATCAGTGAGTAATGGGAAGAGAGTGGTAAACACCAGAACAGAACCTTGGCAGCCAAGGCCCCAAGAAGAAAGTTTTTTAATACTTTAAGCCAGGCTTCAAACAGTCTGAACAATAGCCAAAAGGTGAAAACCACCTAAGTGCCCATCTGGAAACAATGAACGGGTCACAAAATGTGGTCCATCCTTACAATGGAACATTACTCAGCCTTAAAAAGGACTGAAGTACGGATGCATGCTATGACCTGGATGAATCTTGAGGGCATTATGCTGAGTGAAAGAAGCCAGACACAAAAGGCCACACACTATATATGAGTCCGTGTATATGAAATTCCACAATAGGGGAATCAGACAGACAGAAGGCAGGTGGGTGGTTGCCAAAGGCTGGGGGAGGGGAGGGGTTTTCCTTGGGGGTGATGAGTGTTTTTAAACCCACAGAGGTGTTGGCTGTAAAACACTGTGAATATATTAATGCTAAATGCCACTGACTTGTATACTTTAAAATGGCTAATCTTGAAGTCCAGCTCAGCTTTAAAAAGGAGAGGGGAAAGGAGGAAAAAAAGAATTATTTCGACAGAAGAGTCAGGTGGTGATTCTGTTAAATAAAATAAAACCCCATGTCTCAGAAAGCAGGCAGGAGTGATCAGCCTCCAGAAGTACCAGAATAGAAATGGAAAAGAGAGAAGATGGACTTTCCAAAGCTAAAAGAAGCAGAAAGCGACTTTACCGGATCACTCTCGCCTCCACTATTTGTTGCTGTTCAGTCACTCAGTTGTGTCCGACTCTTCGCGACCCCATGGACAGCAGCACGCCTCCGCTGCAGATGCCTGTAATCCTCAGGGTCTGTCCCGCAAGGGAAGCAGGACACTCCTGGTGGTGTGCCCCACTCTCCCCAGCCCTGAGGAAGGGGCCAGGGGCCAGTCCAGGGCTCCTGTATCAAAATGCAGCCGAGATGGAGCCTCGGGGGCCAGCAGGCTGAGCCAGCGCATCCCCTGACCTGGCACACACAAGGGCATTACTGCCACGATGGGCGGCCCTTGGCAGCCCCGGGATGGCCGCAACAGAACCTCCTTTCATTCCCTAGAGTGGCCCTTCAGCCAAGTCTGGGCCACAGGGGAGAAAGGACAGCAGGAAACCTGCATCCACACAGCACACAGGTCCCCTGAGGTCTAGCTGGGGGCTTTAGGATACACGATGGGTCCTGTGGATGATTCTAGGACCTGGAAAGGATAAAGGAAACACCACGAGCCACACAGAGAGGACAGACTGACCTCACACCTGTTTCAGGTGTGGTTGTTCCAGGGACAGCATCATAGATACTATCCAGTGCATGAGGCTGGGCCTTCACCTTTGTTCTTTATTTCCTCCTCGCACCCACGTGGTCTGCAGGGACAGGGACTGGGGCTATGTGCATTTCACAAATGAGGCCACTGAGCCCCAGAGGGTTCAAAGGGTACAGACGATCATCCACGGTCAGTATATTGCAGAGCCAGCATTCAATCCCAAGGCTTCCAGCAAAGCCTCCTGTGCTAAATTATAATGCTGCTG
Organism: Cervus elaphus; assembly: GCF_910594005.1. Taxonomy (NCBI): domain Eukaryota; kingdom Metazoa; phylum Chordata; class Mammalia; order Artiodactyla; family Cervidae; genus Cervus; species Cervus elaphus. The sequence continues at coordinate 13,836,941 of NC_057820.1, forward strand.
ATGCTTGCTTTATTCTACAAAACTCCCACAAGGCAGGAGGGGGTCATGGTTAAGAACGTGACCTGCCAGTTTGGGAAGATGGAAAAGCGCTGAAGATGGATGCTGATGGTGGTCACACAACACTGTGAGGTATCCAATGCCACTGGACTATATGGACATATTTTAAACAAAGATATTTTAAGAAGTCATCAGGTACCGGGACATTAAGAAATTGTGGGATCGAAATTTTTTAAAATAGGTATCATACAGAACCACATTCTCTGAACATGTGTAAGATTCAATTAGCAGCTAACAAAAAACATAAATTATCCCCCTCTTCAAAAAAAAGAAAATAACATGGGCTGCCAGTTTTGTGACCCTGGGTAGGCTTCAGAGCCTCTATGTGCCCACCGATAAAATGAGAATTGTAAACATCTTCCTCTGGGGTTGTGTCCAAGTGAAAATCACTCAGTCATGTCTGACTCTGTGGTCCCATGGACTATACAGTCCATGGAATTCTCCAGGCCAGAATACTGGAGTGGGTAGCCTTTCCCGTCTCCAGGGGCTCTTCCCAACCCAGGGATCGAACCCAGGTCTCCTGTATTGCAGGCAGATTCTTTACCAGCTGAGCCACAAGGGAAGCCCAAGAATACTGGAGTGGGTAGCCTATGCCTTCTCCAGTGGATTTTCCCGACCCAGGAATCGAACCGGGGTCTCCTACATTGCAGGCAGATTCTTTACCAACTGAGCTATCAGGGAAGCCCCTGGGGCTGTGTCCAGGACTGGATGAACTCAAACCAGGGAGACAGCACAGACCAGGGGGCAGCAAACTTCTGCAAAGGGCCAGGTAGTAAATGTTTGACTTGACAGATGTCTGCCCCAACTGCCCAACTCTGCCAGTACAGGGCAGAAGCAGCCACAGACGACAGGTGCACAAACTGGCATGGCTGTGTGCCAATAAAACTTTATTTACAACGTCAAGCACCGGGTGGATGAGCCGGAGCTTGTGGATGGTCTGGGACTTGGTAAGTACTCAGGCAATGTTAATAGTTACCATTAAGGAAAACAGCATTTGTCTCAATTCACGTCCGTAGACCTCAGTGAGACGAACGGTATTCCTTGTGGTTCTGAAAATAAATACTATCACCAAAGACAAGAGCAGAGCCCAGCTCCCCACTAGGGAGCTGGCTCCTCCCTCACTCTGAGAACCCCAGTGCCCTCCCCCTGCCGCCCCATGCAGGCTAAATGGCATCAGTCGTGTTTGCCTCTTTGCAACTCTGTGGACCATAGCCAGTCAGGCTCCTCTGTCCATGTGGTTCTCCAGACAAGAATGCTGGAGGGGGTTGCCACGCCCTCCTCCAGGGGATCTTCCCAATCCAGGGATTCAACCCACCTCTCTTAGGTCTCCTGCATTGGCAGGCAGGTTCTTTACTGCTGGCGCCACCTGGGAAGCCCCGCTGCTGGGTATCAGCACGTTAATTATGTCCTGGTAATTAATCCCTCCTGGGCTATGCCCTGCAAGCACTAGCGCCCCTTCCCACCCGCTACAGGCGAGGCTCCTGACCCCCAGGACCCCCTTCCTGGTCCTTGCCCCTCACTGCTGACCCACAGTGCCTGGGCTGTCCTTCTGGCTTTGGAAAGGCATAAGACAAGAAAACATTTTCCAAAGGCATTGAGGGCTAGAGTGACAAGCCAAGGTCCCTCTGGTGGCCAGCCTGCAGGCCTTTTTCTGAGCCTCAGGCTACAGCAACACCAACAGCTACTACTGGCTTTAAGGTAACGTGTTTCTATTAAAAGCACTAAGAAGGCTCTTCTGATTGATTTCTCACACCAGTCCTATAGGAAAGTTGTCTTTCTGTTACAGGAATCGGCATGCTTCATGGAGCAACACCTCAGCTCTGGAGGGAGACCATCCCCCGCCCCCACCACTGCTTAATTCTTCCAGCTCCATCTCCAGACACAGCCCCTGACAAAGGGGTTCACGCAATCCTGACCCTGCCTGCTGCCGGGCAGTTTAAATTAAGATAATGCATGGCAGGAGTGGGAGTTTAAGCAACCATAGAGAGCTGTTTTCCTTCAGGGAACATCACGAGAAAGGAACTGGGCACAGAGGTTAAGTGACTTGCCCAAGGTCACACAGCCAGTAGGAGCTGAGCTGGTTCTCAGGGCAGGTCCTCTAACTCAGCCCTGTTCCTTCACAACCCACCTCACCCAGCTGGTAGCCGCAGCCTACGACCACTATTTTCATTAAGGGTTTTCCCTAAAACAGGGAACCAACCAAGAAGGACCTACTATACAGCACAGAGAACTAGGCTCAATACCTTGTAATAACCTAGAATGGAAAATCACCTGAAATATATATATAACTGAATCATGGTGCTGCACATCTGAAACTAACGTAACAATGTAAATCAACTGTATTTCAATAACTTTTTTTAAAAAAAAGAGTTTTCCTAAGAATTGGATGGAGATGACTATAACCGCTACACTCCAGCAGTGAGCAAGAAATAGTCCAGACAAAATAGGCATCAGAGGATCTTCTCTGGGGCCAGTGGCCTCTGAGTTCAAGATTTCTGCACCATTGTCAGCAGCTTCTCACACAAGTCTGCACAGTTGGAATGTCAACATGGCACCCATCCCCTTCATCTTTCATTCCTGCTTATTGAATATTTAGCTTATTGGCCTGATGATGCTAGCTTGGGAAGGACAAAGAGGGTGAGGGCCTTTAACCAGGGCATTTACTCTGTGACAATGCTAAAGGGTTTATTTTTCCAAATCACGTATCACACATTCCTTCATCATCATATTGTGGCTGTTCAGACACTAAGTCGTGTCCAACTCTTTGGGACCACATGGACTGCAGCATGCCAGGCCTCCCTGTCTCTCACCATCTCCCAGAGTTTGCCCAAGTTCATGTCCATTGAATTATCATCATGAACACTTATTTAAATGACTTGGATGCCCAGAGACCACATTTCTGATCCCCACACCAATTCAGCCAATGATGGACCACTGCCCTTATTTGTATAGGAAATAGAGGCTCAGAGAGGTTAATCCTCTTGCCCAAGATCACACAGCTGTCAACAACAGGACACCGATGAGCGTAGCTTCAGAAGCCCTGCAGGTTGGTCCGACCGCAGTGGGGAAGGAGGCAGAGAAAGAACCAGGATACACCCCAGTCTCTGACGTCTCCTGCATTGGCAAGCGGGTCCTTTAACACTTAGAGAGAGAAACAAATCACAGCACGCAGGGGCAACTGCTGCTGGTTGATGCCGTCCTCAGAAACGGTTCCTTCTGCCGCTCATCTCCCAGCCCCAACATGCTCTGTGCAATAAGGAATCAGGCTCCGGGGGCCTCCCTGGTGGCTTGGTGGTAAAGAATCCACCTGCCAACACAGGAGACATGGGTTCGATCCCTAGCCCAGGAAGATTCCACATGCAGTGGAATAGCTAGGCCCGGGCGCTACAGCTATTGAACCTGTGCTCTTGAGCCCAGGAAGGAACCGCAACTACTGAAACCCAAGCACCCTAGAGTCTGTGCTCCACAAGAAGAGAAGCCACTACCACAAGAGGCCCATGCACCGCAACTGGAGAGTAGTCCCCACTCTCTTCAACTCGAGAAAAGCCCTCATAGCAATGAAGACCCAGCACAGCCAAAAATAAATTTATAAAGAAAAAAAAAAAGGGCTCCATCCTGCCTCCTCCTCGTGAAGCCTTCAGGTCGGGGGAAGGGAGCTGTCATGCTCTCTCCCTCTGCGCGTTGTCTCTCTTATAGCGCTGACAGTACAGGTGCCTCCCCAAAAAGACAGAGCCCCACCAAACAGCTGCTGCCTCCAGATCTCACTGTGCCTCTCATCTCTGGTGGGCAAGGTCTTCTTAAGGAAAAATGACATGAATATTACACAATGTACGGATATAAGGTTCTGCGAGAGCTAAGTGTGTGTGAGTCGCTCAGTGGTGTCTGGCTCTTTACAACCCCAGGGACTGTAGTCAGCCAGGCTTTTCTGTCCATGAAGTTCTCCAGGCAAGAACACTGGAGTGGGTTGCCTTTCCCTTCTCCAGGGGATCTTCCCAACCCAGGGATCAAACCCAGGTCTCCTGCACTGCAGGCGGAGTCTTTCATCGCCTGAGCCAGCAGAGATGTGAGAGATAAGAGAACCACACAATCTGAGCAGAATCAAGGAACACCACAAGACGTAACATGAGAGCTGGGCCTTGTCGTATGAATAGGAGTTCTCCAGACACACAAAGGAGGGGAACCTTTTTGTAGAAAACACAGCCCGTGGGGAAACACTAAATGTGAAGACACACCAGGGGACACAGAGGTGGCGTGTGTGCCTGAGACAGTGTGGCAGGGAGAGAGAGAGGTGGTCCAGGCAAGCTGGGCTGGGAAGAACTTGTGAGGGGGTCATGGAGGCAGCGGGAGCTGTAGGTGGTTTGTGGAGGAGGAAAAATGGCAATGAATTCATTTTCTGGACCCTCATACTGACCCTTTTGAGGGGCTTCTCACTAGGATAAGACTCAGGGCAAGACTGAACAGGGATGTTTAACATTACAAACCACATGCAGGAGTCTCAACAACAAAAGCTTTGCAATCATCCGTTAGCCTCCATCGAGCTGTACAAAACAAAAAGATTTCTCAGACCAGCGGGTCTCCAGGAGTTAACAAATATCCTGCTGGACAAGCATCCTAGGGGCAGGAAGGGGGAGATGGGGCTCCTAACCACCCCATCCCATCTCCAAATCTGCCCCTCCTCCTCATCCATTCCGGCTCATGGGAGAGCCACCCATCTGCCCAAGGCCCTGGAGAAGAAGCCGACCCCTCCTATAACCTCGGCCCCCACCACTGGGTCACCCTGAGATGGGAGGCGGGACGCCCTTAGGCCTGATTTTTACTCTGGGTGACTCCCGCTGTGAGGGGCTGAGGCTGCCTGCACCCCACTCCAGGACCTCTTAGTTTGATCAGGGAGGCGGAGGCTATCGGATAGGAAGGCAGCGTGTCCAGCCCTGTCATACAGGGACACTCAGGCAGGTGATGGGGGTGGGGGGGGCGGTCGGCCCGCCAGGCTCTCCCTGCCTTGGGAGGAGCTGTCCAGCTGAAGGAGGGATGTTCCCAGAGAGGGAATAAGCAAAGGCCAAGGACAGTGTGCCTGTGAGTGTGCAAGAAAGGGGTGGGGGTGGCGGAGGAAGACCTGGGTTAGATACAGTATCTCTGGAGCTTACAGAGCTGGGCAGAGGCTGGCGCAGAGCCCAGGCCGCCCCAGACGTCCGGAGAAGGGCAGACCAGAGTGTGTGGGGAGGGGTGGTGCTGGCGGTGTGTACGCGGGAGGTGGGGGTGGAGGGTGGGTGGTGGCTGCTTTTAGGTAAAAGGCTCCAGCGTGGGAAGCAGCCTCTATCAGGGATGACAAGACCGGATCCTCAGGAGCCTGAAGCCAGGAGGGTGGCGTGATGGAGCGAAGGGGCCAGGGGGCGAAGACGCGGCAGGCCCGAGAGGCCGCTGGCCTGAACGCAGGGCATCCGGCAAGGTGCCGGGCCCCGCGGCAGCCAATCCCTGTGCGCCATCTCCGGAGGCCGAGTGCGCCCAGGGCGCGCCGGCCAGGCGGGAGGGTGGGTACCAGCCTTTCTTCGCGTTTCTCCAGCCTCCTCCCCGGCGCCCACGTGGGCGGAGCAGCGTGGGGGTGTGCAGTGCGTGGGGTGGGGCTGCCTCGCCCTCCCGGCCCCCAGCCTCCAAGGCGCGGCCCCGGGGTTCCATCCTCTGGGCCATCTCTCCCGGCTGAGATCCGGGGGACCCAGACCTACTCAGTGGGTGGGACATCCAGGGAACCGGCCGACCACGCCCCCCCATCCCCCGCGCCACTCCCGGGCGGCACCCGGTGGGTCCCCATCCCCCTCCACAGATTGGGGGCGGAATGGGAAGAGGAGTGGAAATGGGGGTGGCGTGAGGAAGAGAGGCGGGGGAAGCGTCTGTAGGGAGGCGACGCAGAGTCCTCCGGACGGGATGCGCCGCAGGGGGATTTGGAGGGGAGTGGGGGATGGGAACGGAAGGGTGGGGGACCTCGGAGGTGAAATGCGAAAGTGGCAGCGGTATCAAAGGGGGCGCGAAGGCTGAAGGAGGGGAGAGGCAGGTGGGTGATGGGGCGGGGCGGCACCGGTCACTGCCTCCCTTGCCACTGTGCCAGCCCCATCGATTGCGGGGTCCGCGGGTTCCCTTTGGCCAGCGCGCGCCTCCCGCCCCCCGGCGCACCTGTACCCACCTGCTCGGTGCTCAGGCCCGAGCCGGGCAGCAGCAGCAGCAGCAGCGGGCGTAGCGAGCGCAGCCCCGCACCGCATCCTCCGGCCGCCCCCTCCCCGCCCTGAGCTTACGCTGCCACCGCCCCCGCCTTAAAAAGGACAAAACGGAACGGAAGAAGGATTCATGCAAAATTAAAAAAAAAAAAAAAAATCGAAAGAAGCAAATGAGGAAGAGGGGCTGATGCGCGCGTGGCTCGGCTGGGCGAGGGGCGAGGTGCAGCGACGCCGGGTGACCGAGCTCCGGGCAGCCGGCCGGCGCGTGCCGCACACTCCCGGCTGCAGCTCGCTCCGCCGCCAGCCGCCCGGCTCGCAGCGCGGCCCCGCCCCTCACCCGGGGCGCCCCTCCAGTTGGTCCGTCCTCCTGCCAGTCAGAGGGCCCGGCGCTTGCCCCGCCCCAGCCTGGGGCCGTTGCCGGGAGCTGTTCTGCCGCCAGGAGGAGAGTTTCGAGGAGGCCTGAGTTTGCGCAGTGGACCCGGCTACTTGTGCCCCGGAGGGGCCGGGGTCCCGCTGCTGAGCTCCTCCAAGCTAGCAGCTCTGCCGCCGGCTGAGTCGAAGGTGCTGTTGCAGGCAGACGGCTCCGCCTAGAGCTAAGGGCCCCAGGAAACTCGTCCCTGCCCTCAGGGGGCTCACACCCATTTTGGAGGGGGTGTATATCACCTGGAACTGTGGCTGTCCGCCATCCAGGGTCTGGAAGACACAACCAGAGATAGCAATCTGAAGGTCAGGGGTTAAAGGGAAATACTGACGGTGTCCCAGCCAGCAGGTGGCACAAACTTCGCGACTAGGCAAAAGAGCATCACCCAACAGTAGTAAAATGGACCATGTGATGTCCAGCTGAGGCTTGAAGGAAGGGTAGGATTTAGTTAGGCAAAGATTCATTCATTCGCTGTCGTTTTATCTCCTTTCGTTCACCTCCTTTCGTTTGATCTCCTTGCAGTCCAAGGGACTCGCAGGGGTCTTCTCCAGCACCACGATTTGAAAGCATCAGTTCTTCCGCGCTCAGCCTTCTTTATGGTTCAACTTTCACATATTGTTACATATCTGAGAATCCAAAGAGTGTGTGGGATGGGAAGGGGGGCAGAAGCCAGCACATGCAGGTTACAAGAAAGAATTTGTTTATCCTGAGACTTCTCACCAGGGAAGGTGGTCTGTAGGACCACTGTCAGATTTGTGCAAGTGTACACATCAGGATAAGCTATGTGAAGCCCAAGTAACAAATGAACCCAAATATCACCATCTTGTTTCTTGCTCACATCTTACCTGAACCAGCAGGACGCTCTGCTGGCTCTAGTCAGTCAGGAGCCCAAGCTGAAACCATGTACCCATAATATTCTTGGCGCTTTGAATGAAAGGTGGCAAATTTTACCAGCTTTTAAAGGTTCCACTTGGAACAGACATATCACTTTGCCTTATGGCTAGTTGGCTAAAACAAGTCATCAGCCATGCCTGACTTGAATCAGGGTGGGAAGTGCAGACCTCCCATGTTCCCAGTAGACCTGGAATATCTGTGAACAGATCTAAGACTCTCATTAACAGATACACTGGCTGTCTATGAATTTCAGACTGAAAAGGCAAGTGGAGATCAAAGAGGTGCGTGGGCGTAGCTTCCTGACAAGGGAAGAGGAGCATCAGAGAGGGTCAGGCAGTCCTTGGCAAGACTTACTCAATGCTTGGTCAAGAGGCACCCAGAGAGTGGAGGCACTGGGGTAGGGCTTGGTGTTATGAGTTGAATTGAGTTCCAAAAAAACCAAACATTGAGGTTCTAACTCCCAGTGTCTCAAAATGTGACCTTTTTTGGAAATAGAGTCATACAGATTCATTAGTTAAAATGAGGTTGTCCTGGACTTTCCTGGTTGTCCAGTGGTTTGGGAATCCATCTACCAGTTCAGGGTACACAGGTTTGATCCCCTGGTCCAAGAAGACTCTGCATGCCAAGGGGCAATTGAACCTGTGTGCCACAACTGCTGAAGCCTGTACACTCTAGAATCTGTGCTCCACAAGAGAAGCCACTGCAGTGAGAAGCCTGTGCATCTGAACTAGGTAAAGGACCCACCTGCAATGCAGGAGACCCCAGTTTGATTCCTGGGTCGGAAAGATCCGCTGAAGAAGGGGTAGGCTACCCACTCCAGTATTCTTGGGCTTCCCTGGTGGCTCAGCTGGTAAAGAATCCACCTGCAATGCGGGAGACCTGGGTTCAATCCCTGAGTTGGGAAGATCCCCTGGAAAAGGGAATGGCTACCCACTCGAGTATTTTGGCCTGGAGAATTCCATGGTCCGTATAGTCCGTGGGGTTGCAAAGAGTCAGACACAACTGAGCAGCTTTCACTTTCACTTTCTTTCCTGCTCACTGCAGCTAGAGAAAGTCCATGCACAGCAACGAAGACTTAGCACAGCCATACATAAATAAATAATATTTTTTTAAATGAGGTTGTATTGAGGTGGGGTGGTCCTTAACCCTATGTGACTGGAGTCCTTATTAAAAGGAGGTTTAGGTGCAGAGACACACACAGGGAGAACGCCGTGTGAACGTGAAGGCAGAAAACGGGATGATCAGTGTGCCAAGGAATGCCAAAGATTGACAGCAAGTCCCCAGAAGCTAGGAGAAAGCCCTGGAATAGACCTTTCCCTGGCACCTCCAGAGGGTGCATGGCCATGCTGACACCTTGATCTCAGACTTCTAGCTTCCAGAACTGAAAAACAATCAATTTCTCTTGTTTAAGCCATTTAGTTTGGGGTACGTTGATACATGTATATTAGTTAGGGGTTATGTTTGACTGTGAGTAATCAAAATGCGGATATACAGTGACTTAAGCAAACTTAAGTATTTTTTTCTCACTCAGGAAGAAACCCAAAGGTAAACCTCCCTGATTTTATCCTCTTTCACTCCTTCATCCCCAACACATACTTTTCTTCCTCAGAGTATCTTCATGGTGGCAAGATGGCAGCCCTTCCCCCAACACTATTCCAGTCAAGACGAAAGGGCAGGGCAAAAGGCATATCTCAGCTGATTTGGCTCCCTTTAACCACTTTCCTGGAAACTCTTCTCAGAGACTTCTATTCTTTTTTTTTAATTAATTTTTTAATTGAAGTATAATTGCTTTACAATGTTGTATTAGTCTCTGCTATACAATAAAGTGAATCAGTTATATGTATACATACATCCCCTCCCTCCTGGACCTCCCTCCCACCCCTCTAGGTTATCGCAGAGCCCCGAGCTGAGCTCCTTGCCCTGTATGGTAACGTCCCACTAGCTAGCTATTTTACACTTGTGTGTTAGTTGCTCAGTCGTGTCCGACTCTCAGCGACCCCATGGACTCCCCGCCAAGGCTTCTCTGCCCGTGGAATTCTCCAGGCAAGATTACTGGAGTGGGTTGCCATTTCCTCCTCCAGGGGATCTTCCCGACTCAGAGATTAAACCCGGGTATCCTGCATTGCAGGCAGATGCTTTACTGTCTGAGCTACTAGGGAAGCCCAATGATGTCAATACTACCCTGTCAATTCATCCTGCTCTCTCCTTCCTCACTGTGTCCACAGTCCATTCTCTGTGTCTGTGTCCCTACTCCTGTCCTGCAAATAGGTTCATCAGTACTGTTTTTCTAGATTCCATATATATGCAATAATATTCGATATTTGTTTTTCTCTTTCTGACTTGCTTCACTCTATAGGACAGACTCTAGGGTCATCCACATCACTACAATGCCCCCAGTTTCATTCCTTTTTTATGGTTGAGTAATATTCCATTGTCTATATGATCTACCAGGTCAGTATCACATGGCCACCCCTGGCTTCTTGAAAACTAGAAAAAAAAAATTAAGGAGGGTTCATTGTTGCCTGAAACAAAATCAGAGTTCCGTTGGTAAGGAACTGGGGAGAGGATTCTGAGTGGGCAGCTAGCAATGGTGGACCAGGTTTCATAGCACCCGGAGCTTTCACAATTTTGGAGGTTCTCTTTAAGAAAAAGAAATTTTAAAATTATATAACAAAACTAGGTACAAGAGTGAACATTTCTTTAGAATAAAAAATCAGAACAAATGTTTAGATGTTTTAAGTTGTCAGTTATCACATGCAATATAAAATCCAGGAAATAAGATAATAATTTTTTATAAATTTATTTATTTTTAATTGAGGATAATTGCTTTACATATCATGTTGCTCTCTGCCACATATCATCATGAATCAGCCATAGGGATACATATGTTCCCTTTTTCTTGAACCTCCTTCCCATCTCCCACCCCTTCCCAACCCTCTAGGTTGTTACAGAGCCCTGATTTGAGTTCCCTGAGTCATATAGCAAATTCCCATTAGCTGTCTGTTTTACATATGTTAGCGTATGTCTCCATGTTACATTCTCCATTTGTCCCAAACTCTCCTTCCTCCCTTCTGTAAGTTATAATAATTTTTAATTAACTAATGCTCACCTTTATAATATCTTTCTCTACATTTTTTTATTTTTTATTTTTCATCCTTTTGGATTGTGTCTTCATAAGACAATTTTGCTATATTTTTTTTCTATGGAGAAAAAAGATAATTCAGAGTACTCCTCTGATGACGGATTTTTTTTTTAAAGTGTTAATTAGGAAATTTTCTTTCAGCTTCATAATTCACCACTAGTAGTCATGGACATTTTTAGGATTGTTGTCAAATTTGGGACAACCTCTATCATTCTTTCATAAGTGAACACTGGGATTTGGAAAAATTGCTTTTTCTCTTTTTTTCAGTTTCTCCTCATTATTTTATTAATTTGGGGGATAAAAGGCAGTTATCCAAATTCAAATGAATCTTCTGGAAATTATATAAATCTTCCAGAAGATGACTCTGCCAGTTCTTCCAAACTTCAGTGCCCCTCACAGGCACACGGGGAAGCATATAAAAAGCATATAAAACTGCAGATCCTGGCGCCTCTGAAGTGGGGCCTCAGAATAGCAGGGCCCAGGAATCAGTATTTTTAAGTGCCTCAGGTGATTCCAGTGTCTGCTGAAGCCTGAGAGGCCCTGGATTAGGTGATTCCAAAGTTGTCTTGTGACTCAAGTTCTGCAAATCCAGGTCAACCCATGGGAAGGACTCCCTTTTAAACCTCATTCCTCCTTTACCCATATTCTCAGGCAAGGTGCCCCTGGACTGGCACAGTGGAGGGGAGGGCACACTTGGCATTCATCAGAATTGCTCAGGGAGCAATAACTCAACCCTCACAGATAGGCTGAGGATATAAACGTTGCCCACGAAACGCATATCAAGCCATCCTCCAGTCAACTTCCCTTCAGCTACATCCCCAAAATGCCTTCAGCCACCCCAGCACTTCCTAATAGGAGAAGTATGATAATAGGAAATTGGTGGGAAAGAGAGGGAGTTGCAGGCTGAACTGGTCCCCCCACAAATTCATATGTTGTAGTCCTAGCCCCCAGCACCTCAGACTCTGACTATATTTAAAGATAAGGTCTTTAATGAGCTAATTAAGGTAAATGAGGTCTTTAGGGTGGCTCCTAATCTGTATGACTGGTGCTCTTATAAGAAGAGGAGATTAGAGACGCAGACACGCACAACAGGAAGGCCATGTGAGGACACAGGGAGAAGACAGCCATCTGCAAGCCAAGGGGAGCAGCCTCGGAAGGGACCACCCTGCCGACACCTTGATCATGGACTTGTAACCTCCAGAATTGCAAGAAAATGTTTCTGTGCCATCCGGTCTATGGTACCTTGTTATGGCAGCCCTAGCCGTGGTCTTGACCAATTGCAGCTAAAATATCTCATGTTTGCAAAATTTTTAAGACTATGTGACCACCTGAACCTATAGCTCAGGCCCCCTCAGGGCTTAGAGGCACCTGCACCTTCACCCTCCTTAACTTTGCAGTGAATCCACACCCTTCTGCCACCCTGTGCTCACTCCATACCCTCAGGACAAACCCATGAGGCAGGTATGATCACTTCCTTCTCACTAGTGCTGAGGGTCCCCAGGACATAGCAAGCAGCCACTTGGGGGCCGGGAACCCATCCTCTCCTCCAAAAAGCAGCCTCCCTAGCACATGGACTTGTGGTGTGTGACCCAGGCCAGGCTGTCATGGGGGGTAGGTCTCAGCTCAGCATCATAAGGACATCATGCCTATGATGACCATGAACTTCGGAGAGCTGGAAGAGGGGATTCTGCCAGGGTGAACCTGAGGCTCCTGCTCATCTCTGCGGGATCCAGGCTGCCTGCCCTGGATCCTGGCTCTGCCCCTTCCTAGCTGGTGACCTTAAGCAAGTCATTGCCCTTTGACTTTCCTTGGTTTCCCCATCTGTAAAGTGGAGCTTATAATGGTAATAACCTCCTAGCTTTGAGTGGAGATTAAATAAGTTAACATATATAAATCTCTATAGGTTTCCTAAGGCTGCCATAAACTGGGGGGCTTAAAAAGGTAGAATTGCCACAAACTGGGAGGCTTAAAACAACAGAAATCATTGTTTTAAGCCTCTCAGCTTATGGTAATTGATTATGGCAGCCCTAGGAAACCAATAAATGTGTAGATGTAGGAGGTAGGGGAGTGGGATGAATCAAGAGGTTGGGATTGACATATATATGCTACCATACATACATACCAGATAGCTAGTGGGGACCTGCTATATAGCACAGGGAGCTCAGCTCAGTGCTCTGTGATGACCTAAAGGTCAACAGGAGTGGGACGGGGTGGGAGAGGGAGGTCCAAGAGGGAGGAGATATGTGTATACATATAGTTGATTCACTTCGTCATTGTACAGCAGAAACTAGCAACATCCCAAAGCAACTATACCTCAATAAAAAATGAAAACAAGCAGAAATGCAGTCTTCCCAAGTGCCACTAGTGGTAAAGAACCTGCTTGCCATTGCAGGAGACATAAGAGATATGGGTTCGATCCCTGGGTCAGGAAGATCCCCTGGAGGAGGGCACGACAACCCACTCCAGTATTCTTGCCTGGAGAATCCCATGGAAAGAGGAGCCTGGCGGGCTACAGTCCATGGGGTCGCAAAGAGTCGGACACGACTGAAGCGACTTATTATGCACCCACAGTGGTGTAGGGTGGAAGTGTCAAATGAAGGTGTTTACAGGGGTGTGCTCCCTATGGAGGCTCCAGGGGAAATTTCTTTCTTGTCTCTTTAGCTTCCGGAGGCTCCCGGTGTCCCTTGGCCTGTGGCCACATTGCCCTGATCTCTGCCTCTGTCTTCGAGTGGTTCTCCCTGTGTCTTGTCCTGTTTTATAAGGATACTGGACATTGGATTTAGGGTTCACTCAGGTAATCCAGTATGAGTTCATCTCATGATCCTTAATTATATCTGCAAAGGCCCTTTTCCCAGATAAGTTCACGTTTACAGATTCCAAGATGTTGTTATAAATTATACAGTTATTTAACTACATTGTGCTCACTCCTAAGAAGGAGGAAAGGGTGCTAGAAGATCATGTAACATGGAGCTTGGCCTGTCTGAGGGTCAGAGAGTCTTCCTCAAGGAAATCAGCTCCGAGTATTAGCTAGCTAGAAGAGGAAGAAAAAGAGAGTGAATAGTGGCATGAAGTCTCCAAGTTTGGACTTGACCTTGCAGTTGAAAGGGAGCCACTGAGAGTTCTTGCTGCTGCTGCTGCTAAGTTGTGTCAGTCGTGGCCGACTCTGCGCGACCCCATAGACGGCAGCCCACCAGGCTCCGCTGTCCCTGGGATTCTCCAGGCAAGAACACTGGAGTGGGTTGCCATTTCCTTCTCCAATGCATGAAAGGGAAAAGGGAAAGTGAAGTCACTCAGTCGTGTCTGACTCTTAGTGACCCCACGGACTGCAGCCTACCAGGCTCCTCTGTCCATGGGATTTTCCAGGCAAGAGTACTGAAGTGGATCACCAGTGCCTTCTTTGGAGAGTTCTTGAGGAAGGACTTTGGTGACAGAATTAAAGGTGGCCTGATGAGCATGTGTGGAAGGGCAGGCCAGCCCCACCAGCTCCACTGATGATTCTGCAGACACCCATGGGCATCTACTGTGTGCCCGTGCTCTGCCTGGGTGACTGGGACATGTTGTGGAAACAGCTCTGCCCTCAGGGCTGATGGACCAGATGGAGAGACAGAAGAATACATGGACCACTATTGTGGGGTAGCCCAGAATGACAGGAGTGCAGGGAAAGGAATTCTTAGGGCCACTTAGGCAGTCAGGAGGGGCTTCCTGGAGGAGGAAGCGGGCATTTCAGACAGGGGACAGCATGTGCATGAAGATCAAGGCATGGATTTCAGCCCACTGTCCCCTAGAGGACACTGAGGGTTAAGAGACTCCAGATGGGGGCTTTCCAGGTGGCACTAGTGGTAAAGAACCTGCCTGCCAATGCAGCAGACGTGGGTTCAATCCCTGGGTCAGGAAGATCCCCTGGAGGAGGGCATGGCAACCCACTCCAGTGCTCTTGCCTGGAAAATCCCATGGACAGAGGAGTCTGGCTGGCTACAGTCCACAGGGTCGCAGAAGACCCCAGTTTGATTCAAGGGTCAGAAAGATCTGCTGGAAAAGGGATAGGTTACCCACTCCAGTATTCCTGGGCTTCCCTGATGACTCAGCTGATAAAGAATCCTCCTGCAATGTGGGAAACCTGCTTTTGATCCCTGGTTGGGGTGGCTACCCACTCCAGTATTCTGGCCTGGAGAATTCCATGCTCTGTGTAGTCCATGGAGTCACAAAGAGTCGGACACGAGTGAGTGAACTTCACTTCCATCCCATCCATTCCCATTTTCTAGATGGGACAATGGAGACTCAGAGAGGCCAAGTCACTCTAACAAAAAGGATCTGGAAACTACAGCCAAGTCTCTGCAATCCCAAGGTCATGCTCTCCATCAATTCATTTTAAAATCCAAAGGATGGTGATGAGAACTATGCTGAGTGAAAACAGCTTTATGATTCCATATATATAATTGTATCAAAATGACAAAGTTCTAGAAATAGAGAACTGATTAGTGGTTGCCAGGAGTTAGGGAAGTGGCTGTGACTATAAAGGGTTAGCAGTAGGGATCTTTGTCTTGAACTGCTCTGTATCTTGACCGCACACAGAACTGCATACATAAAATTGCATAGGACTAAACATACATACACAAGTTCATATAAACCCAGGGAAATCTGAATAAGGTGGATGGCTGGTACCAAGGTTAATTGTGATACTGTGTTATACTTTGGCAAGATATTACCATGGGGGAAACTAGGTGAAAAGTACAGTGAACGTTGCTCTGTATTTTTTCTTACAACTGCATGTGAGTCTACAATTATCTCAAAAAGTTTGCAAAAAAGACAATGGTGACCATTAAAGTAGCTGATCAAGGCTATTGCATTGGACAGGGTTCCTCTCTTTGGCAGGCATGTGGCAAGGGGTGGGAGGGACTCTCCTCCAGAAAGAGAGTGAGGCAGCCTTGAGGGGGGCAAGGCAGGAAAGCACCCTAGTTCTCCACCACCGTCAGTGTGGGGGCTCCGGCCTTCTCAGCCACAAGGTCCCTGGGCCAGGACAGGCTTCCTTCATCTCCCTTCCCCCTTTCAATGGAAACAGCTTTCTGTGGGCTATTTCTGGTTCTATGAATAATGCATGCTCATGTGAAAAGTTCAAACAGTACAGGCAGATATAAAGAGGAAAACAAAGTTCACCTTGAATCTCAATGCACAGGGCAACCCTCATGGGCCCTCGGAGACTGGTCTTCATGCAGCTCCCCCAGTACAGATACATGTGACTAATTTACATGAATGGACTGCCTTTATGCAGCATATTTTATTATGGAGGCTTGTAACTATATGCTATATACATCCAGATGTACACACATGCACACACACATACAGGGATTTGGGGAGTCATTGAACCCATCGTAATTACATTTATCTGCTTCTAACTTTTCATGCTCATCAACACCTGCTGAAAATCCCTGCCAGCATCTAGAGGGAATGAGACTCACCCTTTTGAAAGGTTGAAAGGATTGCTCCCATGATTGCAGACATCCTTTTTGCCCTTGCCAGCTAAGAACTGTGGACAATAAACACCCTTGCACGTGTATCCTCACATAGCTTTCTACAGATGGATTCCCAGGCATGGAATCACTGGTTTGAGGTTTCAACTTTTAGTAGACATTGAGAGGTCACCTTACCAAGATTCTGTGACACCTTACCCTTCTATGTCAATGTAGTTTTTTCCCATCATCAACCAATGCTTATGCTACAGCATACTATAATTGTTGCCATTATGATGAGTGTAAAGTGATATGTCTTTCTTATTTTAGTTTTCATTTCTCTGTCTATTGGGAAATTTGGCAGAATTTGAATATATACATAACTTTAGATTTGTTCTTTTGAGAATTGTCTGTTCAACTCTTTTTAGTTGGGGATTTTTTCTTTTCTTTTTTGGGGGCGGCGGCTTTTTTCTTTTGTCAATTTTTAAGAACAGTTACACCTTTGCCTGTCATGACTATTCAGGCACTTTTTCCAAATCCAGTCTTCATTGCTGGATGAACTGTGAATTTTTCTTCACCTGTGGCATCTTTGTCACATAACAAAAAACTTTTTATATAATCAAATACATAAATATTTCTCACTTTATCTTTCTTGTTAAATGTAGTTTCTGAGTTTTATTCATGATTAGAAAGTCTCCAAGATTTCTAGACTGTACATGCAGCCTCTTAGATTTTCCTGCAAGAAAAAAAATTGGTTTCATTAACAGTTATTAGGTAGTGTTTACTCACAGTACAGCAAATTGAAAAGCGGCTTGACTGGCAAATGTGACCCTATAAAATACTAAAATAGAAGTTTCCTATTATTACGAAAATATTTTCAACCTGAAATATTGCAAGAATGCCAAATAATATATATAACGTATATATTCACCAAAGCTCAATAGAAAAGTTTCAGGAAAAGTCAGTTGCATTATATACTACCTTAGAAAGAAAGATTTCTTGAAAGAAAGAATGAAAAGAAAGAAAGGAGGAAAGAAAGAAAAGGGGAAAAGGTACATACAAATTCCGTGATGATATACATATATGTATATGCATGTATAAAAGAATATATAGGCATATAAAAGGAGAAGGAGGCAGCAGAGGATAAGCTGGTTAGAGAGCATCACCTACTCAATGGACATGAATTTGAGTAAACTCTGGGAGATAGTGGAGGACAGAGGAGCCTGGTGTGCTATGGTCCATGGGATCCCAAAGAGTCAGACACAACTTAGCAAGTGAACAACAACATATATATATATACACACACACATACACACACACACACACACACACACACACACACACATGCAATGTAATATTACTTAGTCATAAAGAACAAATTTTGCCACTTGCAGCAACATGCATGGAATTGGAGGGTACTATGCTAGGTGAAATAAGTCAGGCAGAGAAAGACAAATACCATATGATTTTACTTATATGTGGAATCTAAAAAATAAACTAGTGAAAATAACAAAAAAGAAGCAGATCTAGAGAACAAACTTGTGGCTGCTGGTGGGGACTGCAATATAGGCGTAAGAGAGTGAGAGATATTAACTTTTGGGTGTAAGACAGACTACAAGGATGTATTGAATAACATGAGCAATAGAGCTAATATTTTGTAACAACTATAAGTGAGGCATAAGCTTTAAAAATTGTATTAAAATTTTTTTATTTAAAAGAAAACGTGCAATTAAAAAAAACAGTGACATTATACTGCACATAAGCAGTGTAGCCCCATAAGGACTTGAGAGAACTTCAGGTGACCATAGTCTTTCAAACAGTAAGAAATTTTGATTGCCCCTTCTGAGAATAAGAGATGAACAGAGGATTCAATCCACAACTATTAAGCAGAAACTGGTGTGATCATAGGATTCATTACTTTAAGATTTTACTATAGTCAAGGAGTACAAATATTAAAAAATAATTGTCATTGTACCCACCATTCAACTTAAGAAATGGAATGTTACCATGACACATAAGCCCTTACCCAGTTGGTAACCAATCTTTTCAAGCATGTGTTCATCTCTTTCCTAACTTCATACACATGGTATCATATATATTAATATCAATATATATATTAATATAGTGTTTCGCAGGTGGCGATAGTGGTAAAGAACCCACCTCCCAGTGGTGGGGAACATAAGAGACTTGGGTTTGATCCCTGGGTCAGCAAGATCCCGTGGAGGAGGCCATGGCAATTCACTCCAATATTCTTGCCTGGAGAATCCCATGGACAGTGGAGCCTGGTGGGCTACAGTCCATAGGGTCGCAAAGAGTCTACCCTAAGTTGTGCTGAAACAACTTAGCCCACATATATTAACATATATTCTACAAAGCTTTACTTTTTACATGACATTGAGTTTTTAAAATTCATCCATTTTGACACATGTGGTTGAAATGTAAATAGATAGTCTGGTGATTTTTTTTTCCTATTTAAACAGTGCATCAATGGACACAAGGATTCATATCGCCTGAGGCAAAAAGATAGATTTCTAGAGCAGGGTTTCTCAACAGCAGAACTATTGACACTTGGGGTAGGATAATCTTTGGGAGGAGGAGTTGTCCCTGGCCTCTGAATACTAGATGCCACTAGCATCTTCCCACCATGAGACAACCAGAAAAGCCTCCAGATAGTGACAAATGTCCCCCTAGACAGCAAAGTCACCCCAGGTTGAGAAGCACGATGACACAGTATGTACCCTAGGGATGGAATTGCTAGGTCATGACCATGAACATCTTCAACTTTACAAGATAACTGCCAAATAGTTTTCCAAAATGTTCAAGCCAATTAATTTTCCAACCCACCTCCTACAAAAAATTCCAGTTCCTCCTCATCTTTGCCAATATATACTATCAGCTAAACGTTAAGTTCTTGCGGATCTAGTGAGAGTAAAGTGGTGTTTCAGACCCATTTAATTGTGAATTTCTCTGACAGCAACTCTTCCTGTGTTTCTGGCTTCTCACACTTTGTCTCAATGAACGTGCCTTTCCATGTATCCTGCCTATTTTTCTACAGGGTAGTCTTTTTCATATTACCTCAGGGATTGTTCATACTTTCTATATACTAATGTCTTATTGAGCATATGTTTTACATATATCTTCTTTCAGTTATGGGTTTGTCATTTCATATTAATATAGTTTACTTGGGGTGAATAAAATATTAACTTTAATACAGTCCATTTTCAATCTTTTCATTTATGATTTGTGCCTTTTGCATTTTAAGAAGTTCTTCCATATCTTGAAGCACTGAAAATATTCCCCCATATTCCCTTCTAAATGTTTTAAAGTTTTACTTTGTCGTTTTAAGAATTAATGCCCTTGGAATTGGGTTTTGTGCGCATTGTGAGCTAGAGATCCTGTTTCAATTTCTTCCCTGATAGGAATAGCCAGTTGTCACATCATCACTTATTTAAAACTCCATCCTTCCTCACAGTGAACTGCAGTGCAACCTGTGATATATATCAAATTTCCATGTATTCACGGTCTGCTCATTTTGTCCCATTTGTCTATCTCTGTGTCAATATCACACTGTCATAATTACTTTAACTTTATAGTAAGTACTAATAACTGTCAAGGTTAATCCCACCTCATTTGTACATCTTTTAAAGGAGCATTTTACAAAAAAAAAAAAAAAAAAAGAGTATTTGAGCTATTCTTAGCCCTTTGCACTTCCATATACATCTTGGAATTAGCTTGGCAAATTTTGCAAAGAACCTTATAGGGATTTTGATCAGAACTGTGTGAAACTACACAATTTGGAGAGCGATGACACTATATAAAGTCCTATTGATAAATACCTCTATTTATTTGGATCTTCCTAAACATCTTTCTATATGAAATTATAATTTGCCACGTTGAAGTCTTGCAAATCTGTCAGTAAATATGTTTCTCATTTTGTTTTGCTATTGTAAATGGTATCTTTCTTAAAATGACAAATGTTCTTTATATGATAAGTTGAGGATTCTCTATGTGTTCATTAAATAAAGCTTATTATAAATGTGTTGTTTAGATCTTCTCTATGTTTACCTGCTCTTTTTTCCTCTTTGGCTTACAAATTATCAACAGGTACATTGAAAATTCACATTCATTTTGGATAGCTACTATCAAAAAAGCCCAGAAAACAACAGGTGGTGAGAGGATGTAGAGAAACTGGAATTCTTATGCACTGTTGCTGGGAATGTAAAAATGGTGCAGCCATGTGGGAAATGGTACAGTGATTCCTCCAAAAGTTAAATACAAGATTACCGCGGTGGTGGTTTAGTCACTAAGTCATGTTGGACCCTTGCAACCCCACGTACTGGAGCCTGCCAGCCTCCTCTGTCCATGGAATTTCTTCAGGCAAGAACAGTGGAATCGGTTGCCATCTCCTTCTCCAGGGGACCTTACCGACCCAGGGACTGAACTTGCGTCTCCTGCACTGTAGGCTGATTCTTCACTGTTGAGCCACAGAATTACCACATGAACCAGCAATTTCACATTTATACACAAAAGAAGTGACAGTAGGGCCTTGAACAGATATCGGTACACTCATATTCACACAAGCATCAATTACAACAGCCAAAAGGCAGTTGTTGTTCAGTCACTAAGTTGTGTCTGACTCTTTGCAACCCCATGGACTACAGCATGCCAGGCTTCCTGTTCATCACCATCTCCTTACTCAAACTCATATCCATCAAGTTGGTGATGCCATCCAACCATCTCATCCTCTGTTGTCCCCTTCTCCTCCTGCCCTCAATCTTTCTCAGCATCAGGGTCTTTTCCAATGAGTCGGCTCTTCGCATCAGGTGGTCAAAGTATGGGAGCTTCAGCTTCATCATCAGTCCTTCCAATGAATATTCAGGATTGATTTCCTCTAGGATTAACTAGTTGGATCTCCTTGCAGTCCAAGCTACTCTCAAGAGTCTTCTCCAAAACCACAGTTCAAAAGCATCAATTCTTTGCCACTCAGCTTTCTTTATGGTCCAACTCTCACATCCATACATGGCTACTGGAAAAACCATAGCTTTGACTGGATGGACCTTTGTTGGCAAAGTAATGTCTCTGCTTTTCAATATGCTGTCTAGGTTGGTCATAGCTTTTCTTCCAAGGAGCAAGTGTCTTAATTTCATGGTTTCATTCACCATCTGCAGTGATTTTGGAGCCCCCCAAAATAAAGTCTGTCACTGTTCTCATTGTTTCCCCAACTATTTGCCACGAAGTGATGGGACCAGATGTCATAACCTTATTTTTTGAATGTTGAGTTTTAAGCCAGTTTTTTTTCACTCTCCTCTTTCACTTTCATTGAGAGGCTCCTCATTTCCTCTTCGCTTTCTGCCATAAGGGTGGTGTCATCTGCATATCTGAGGTTATTGACATTTCTCCTGGCAATCTTGATTCCAGCTTGTGCTTCATCCAGCCTGGCATTTTGCATGAGGTACCCTGCATATAAGTTAAATAAGTAGGGTGACAATATACAGCCTTGACATACTACTTTCCCAATTTTGAACCAGTCAGTCATTCCATGTTTGGTTCTAACTGTTGCTTCTTGACCAGCATATAGGTTTTACAGGAGGTGGTAAGGTGGTCTGGTATTCCCATCTCTTTAAGAATTTTCCACAGTTTGTTATGATCCACATAGTCAAAGGCTTTAGCATAGTCAATTAAGCAGAAGTAGATGTTTTTCTGGAATTCTCTTGCTTTTTCTATAACCCAATGGATGTTGGCAATTTGATCTCTGGTTCCTCTGCCTTTTCTGAATCCAGCTTGAACATCTGGAAGTTCACAGTTCGTGTACTGTTGAAGCCTAGCTTGGAGAATTTTGAGCGTTACTTTGCTAGTGTGTGAGATGAGTTTTGCGGTAGTCTGAACATTCTTTGTCATTGCCCTTCTTTGGGATTAGGATGAAAATTGATCTTTTCCAGTCCTGTGGCCACTGCTGAGTTTTTCAAATTTGCTGGAATATTGAGTGCAGAACTTTCACAGCATCATCTTTTAGGATTTGAAATAGTTCAGCTGGAATTCCATCACCTCCACTAGCTTTGTTTGCAGTGATGCTTCCTGAGGCCCACGTGACTTTGCACTCCAGGATGTCTGGCTCTAGGTGAGTGATCACACCATTGTGGTTATCTGGGACATTAAGATCGTTTTTGTACAGTTCTTCTGTGTATTCTTGCCCCCTCTTATTAATATCTTCTGCTTTTGTTAGGTCCATACCATTTCTGTCCTTTATTGTGCCCATCTTTGCATGAAATGTTCCCTTGGTATCTCTAATTTTCTTGAAGAGATCTCTAGTCTTTCCCATTCTATTGTTTTCCTGTTTCTTTGCATTGTTCACTTAGGAAAGCTTTCTTATCTCTCCTTGCTAATCTATGGAACTGCCCATTCAGATGGGTATATCTTTCCTTTTCTCCTTTGCCTTTCACTTCTTTTCTCAGTTATTTGTAAGGCCTCCTCAGACAACCATTTTGCCTTTTTGCATTTCATTTTCTTGGGGATGGTTTTGATCATCACCTCCTGTACAATGTTACGAACCTGCATCTGTAGTTCTTCAAGCACTCTGTCTATCAGATCTAATCCCTTGAATCTATTTGTCACTTCCACTGTATAATCATAAGGGATTTGACTTAGGTCATAGCTGAACAGCCTAGTGGTGGTAGCAACCACATATTTAGGTCACACCTGAATGGTCAAGTGGTGGCAGCAACCCAAGTATCCATCCATGGATAAATGGATAAATAATATGTGACTGATACACACAGACACACGCACCAGGATATTATTCACTCTTAAAAAGGACGAAAATTTGACACATGTGACAACATGGATGACATTATGCTTGATGAGATAAGACAATCATGAAAGGACAAATACTGTGTGATTACATTTGTATGTGGTCCCTACAGTAGACTCATTGGAAAAGATGGCTGGGAAAGATGGAAGGACGCAACAGATGATGAGTTGGTTGGATGGCATTACTGATTCAGTGAACTTGAGTCTGAGCAAACTTCAGGAGATAGTGAGGGACAGGGAAGCCTGGTGTGCTGCAGTCCATGGGGTTGCAAAGAGTCGTACATGACTTAGTGACTGAACAACAAGAAGAGTAGTCAAATTCATAGACACAGAAAGTAGAATGGTGGTTATGACGGGCTTAGGGAGAATGAAAACTGGGAAGTTATTGTTTAATGGATATAGAGCTTCAGTTTGGGATGATGAAAAAGTTCTGGACATGGGTGGTGGTGATGGCTGCACAGTGTCAAAGTGAATATTCTCAGTACCACTGAACTGTACTTTTAAAATGGTACAAGTGGTAAACTTTATGTTGTATTTCACCACAATAAATAAAATTTTAAAAAGAGGTATGGTGAACTGCCCCACTAAGACAGTGGATTTGTCAATTTCCCCTTCTAGTTCTCTCCAACTTTGTTTCGTATACCATGTATGTAATTCTAGCTTGTGGCTTCCTGCTGCTGAATTCATTATGTGATAGTAATCTTCTTTATCCTAATGATGGTTTAATTTAAGGTTTATTTTGTTCAATAGTAAAAGCTACCACAGCTTTCTTTTGCTTCATAGATTTTGTTTCATCCTTTGACTTCCAAACTTCCTGTGTCCTTCTCACACTTCAGGTGTGGCTTGTGTACTTGGGTTTTGAATTTTTACAACAATAACACTTCAGCCTAAGCCAATCAGTTTGTTCACCTAAGCAGATCATAAGTGTAGGTCTTTTTGAAGCAATTTCTACCCACATGATTTTGTCTTGCCTTTTTTTTCCCTCTCCTTTTTCTCTTTTTTCTTCTTTTAGATTACATGAACTTTTTTCTTATTCTATTTTCCTCTCTTTGAAAGGTTTAATTTATTTTCATCTTTTCAGTGATTAACCTGAAAGTTCTACCATATTTATTTTGCAAAGCCTAAATCAATCAAACCCTCAGTTGTCATCTCAAATGACAAGTACTTTAACCTCAATCACTTCCCTTTCAGGTTACATAGTTTTGATCCAGTATTTTAATTATGGCTTCTATTCTTTTAAACTCAATTAAGTAGCTCACTAATTTTATACACATAATATGTATGATTCAATTTTAAATATTTTGTTTCCCCTTGTTTCCAGTCAATCCCTTAATTTCTTCTTTGACCCACATATCAATTACAAATGTGTTGCTTAATTTCCTAATACTTGGGGGATTTTACATACATCTTCTTGTCATTGAATTCTAATTCTGAATTCTAATTTAATCCTACCATTGGTGAAGATCATACTCTGTATAGCTTTGGCCCTTTTAAATTTATTGAGATGTATTTTATGGTCTGGCACAGGATGTATGTATCTTCGTGAATTTTCCATTTGTACTTGAAAAGATGCAATAGCTGCTTTCAATGGGTAGAGAAGTCTGAATGTCAATGAGGTCATGTGAGTTGATAAGGCTGTTCAGATCTTACACACCTACTGATTTTTGTCAATTACCAAGACAGTGAGTGGTGTCAAAAAATCTACAACTATAATTGTGAATTTGTCCATTTCTCCTTTCAGTCCTGTCACTTTTTTATTCGTGTATTTTGAAGCTTTATTATTACAAATATACATAACTAAGGCTGTCATGTCTTCTTCATGAACTGATCTTTTTATCATTTTGAAACCTCTCTGGTAACAGTCTTTGCTGTAAACTCTGTTTTTTTTTCTGATATTTTTATATCCTTATGAAATTTCTTATCCTTAAGAATATTGAATGGTCTATTTTTTGAAAGACTTTTACTTTCAGCCCATCTTTCTTCATATTTAAAGAGGATTTCTTGTAAACAGCATATCATGGGTCTTCCTATTTATTTTTTTTCCATGGAGTGGTAAATCCATCCATTTTTAATGTGATCGTTAATACATGTGGGCTAAAGTCTGCCTTCTTGGTATATGCTTTCTGTTTTTCCCATTTATTTATTCCTTTTTTTCCCCCTTTACCTTTCTTTAATTTTAAATTAAGTGCTTTTAGTATCCCATTTTCTATCCTCTAGTAACTTTTCAGCTATATCTTTATTTTATTTATTTTTACTGGCTGACTTAGGATTTATAATATGCATCTTCTATTTATCACAGTCTAGTTCAAATAACACATATCACTTCACATATAATGTGAACCTTAGATTTCAGTCTTCTCCCATCCTTTCCTTTGTGCTAATGTCCATTATTTTACTTCGATATTTCTTATAAATTGAAAAAAATGAAAGTCACTCAGTTGTGTCCAACTCTGTGATCCCATGGACTCTAGCCTGCCAGGCTCCTCTGTCCATGGCATTCTCCAGGCAAGAATAGTGGAGTGGGTAGCCGTTCCCTTCTCCAGGGAATCTTCCCAACCCAGGGATCAAACCCAGGTCTCCGCATTGCAGGTGTGGTATAATTATATTTGCTCAAAGCTGTCAATTATAATTTTTGTAACAGCTTTATCAAAGGAAAATTAGCAAGGATAAGCTGCACATATATAACATGCTGATAAACATTGACACGTAGATACCTATGGAGCCATCACCACAAACCAAGAAAATGAACATATTCATCCTTTGAAGGCTTCCTGGAGCCGTTCTATGAGCCCTCCTTCCTGCCTCTACCCCTCCCCCACACCCACCTCTCATTCCTGATGTTTTCCTGGTCTTCTTTCACTAGGCAGTTATTTCGAGATTCATCCAGGTTGTTGTACCAGTGAGTAGTTCACTCCTTGTCTTGCTCAGAAGGATCCTGTTGGATGGATACATCACCGTTTGCTTGTCCATTCACATGTTAACATTTGGCCTGTTTGCAGTTTTCAGCTGTTATAAATCAAGCTGCTGAGAACACGTATGTATAAATCTTTGTGTGAACATACGCCCTCCTTTCTTTCGGATATGCATCGAAGAGTGTAAAGTCCAGCTCAGGTAACAGATGACGCTCCCCGGTGGCTCAGTGGTAAAGAACTCGCCTGCCAAAGCAGTAGACACAGGTTTGATCCCTGGGTCGGGAAGATCCCCTGGAGAAGGAAATGACAACCCACTCCAGTATTCTTGCCTGGGAAATCCCAAGGACAGAGGAGCTTGGTGGGCTACAGTCCACAGGGTCACAAAAGAGTCAGACATGACTGAGTGGCTAAACAACAGGTAACAGATGTATGTTTAACAGTTCTAAGAGCTGACAAACTGTTTTCTAAAGTGGTTGTACCATTTTACATTCCCACCAGCAGTATATGAGAGCTCCAGTTCCTCCACATCCCGGCCAAAGCCTGGCATGGTCTGCCTTTTTAATTTTAGAATTCTCATAAGTGTGTAGTGGTAGGGCACTGTACCTTTAATTTTCATTTTTATTTGCATGAGTAATGCTGTGACATCTTTTCATGTGCTTACTTGCTGTCAATATGTCTTCTTACAAAGTGTCTATTTAAATCTTTTGATATTTTTAAATGGGTTTGTTTTCTTGCAAGAGTTGATACACATTTATTTATATAATCATACAGTTTCTCCTAGTATGTCATTTGTGTCTTCCCTGTTTTATCAATGTCATATGCTTTTGGTATTGGGTTTTCCTGGTGGCTCAGTGGTAAAGAATCTGCCTGCCAATGCAGAAGACTCGAGATGCCGGTTTGATCCCTGGGTTGGGAAGATCCCCTGGAGTACAAAATGGCAACCAACTCCAATTCTTGCTTGAAAAATTCCATGGACAGAGGAGCTTGGTGGACTACAGTCCATGGAGTCTCAAAGAGCCAGACACGTCTGAGCAAACAACCTCTCATGCATTTGGTATTGTACCTAAAATCTATGCCCAAGCCTAAATCACAGCAATTTTTTCTGATGTTTTCTCCTGGAATTTTTATAATTTTTATTTTTACATAAGTCTATGATCTATTTTGAGGTAATTTTCACATGGTTCAAAGTATGGATCACAATTCATTTTTATATAGATATCCAATTGTTCTGGAACCATTTGTTGAAAAGACTGTCTTCTCTACAGAATTTTCTTTGCACCTTTGTCAAAAATCAATTGACCACATAATGTGTGAGTCTATTTCTGGAGTCCATTCTGTTCCATTGACCTATTTGTCTGTCTTTGATGCCAATACCACAGACTTCACACTGAATCTTGAAAATTCAGGTAGTGTAGATCTTCGACCTTTGCTTTTCTTTTGATGTAATATTTTCCCTGACTGCTTTTAAGATTATCTTTTTTATTAGTGATTTTCAGCAATGTCAGACATGGGATGGTGTATATGTGTGTGTGTGTGGTGTGCGCGCTTCTTGGAGTTTGTTGATATTTTTGGATCTTTGTGTTTGTAATTTTCATCAAATTTAAAATTTTTACTGTTATTTCTTTACATATTACTTCCTGTTTTACTTCTTCCAATACTCTAATTATATAGCCATTTGATAACCCACAAGTCACTGAGGCTTTTTCATTTTTTTCAGCTTGGACTTTTACATTCTATCATGTGTGTCTTCAGAACTCTCTCTTCTACTTGTCACTTCCTTGTCTTTGAGTTGCATTTGGGTAACATCCTGAAATCTGTCCTTCAGTTAACTAATTGTATCTTCAGGCAAGCGATCTGCTTGATCCATCAATTGAGGTTTTTATTCTTGTGATTATATTTCTTATTTCAGCTTGCTTTAGTTGGTTCTTTTTCAAATGTTCCTGATCATTTTGTTTGATTTTGATCTTTGAACTCATTTTATTTTGTTTTTCTTTTAAAATTTTATGTTTATACATGATTATTTTAGTCTGTGATTTAATTGTCTACTCTCAGAAATACTTGAGGATCCTAAATTAATGTTAACTGCAGACTCTCTAAGATCATGGCATCCGGTCCCATCACTTCATGGCAAATACATGGGGAAACAATGGAAACAGCGAGAGACTTTATTTTCCTCAGCTCCAAAATCACTGCAGATGGTGACTGCAGCCATGAAATTAAAAGACACTTGCTCCTTGGAAGAAAAGCTATGACCAACCTAGACAGCATATTGAAAAGCAGAGACGTTACTTTGCTGACAAAGGTCCATCTAGTCAAAGCTATGGTTTTTCCAGTAGTCATGTATGGATGTGAGACTTGGATCATAAAGAAAGCTGAGCACCAAAGAATTGATGCTTTCCAACTGTGGTATTGGAGAAGACTCTTGAGAGTCCTTTGGACTGCAAGGAGATCAAAGCAGTCAATCCTAAAGGAAATCAGTCTTCAATATTCATTGGAAGGACCAATGGTGAAGCTGAAGCTCCAATACTTTGGCCACCTGATGAGAGAACTGATTCATTGGGAAAGACCCTGATGCCAGGAAAGCCTGAAGACAGGAGAAGAGGATGACAGAGGACAAGATGGTTGGATGGCATCACCGACTCAATGGACATGAGTTTGAGCAAGCTCCGGGAAACTGTGATAGACAGGGAAGCCTGGTGTGCAGCAGTCCATGGGGTCGCAAAGAAACAGGCATGACTGAGCTGAACTGAACTGCAGACTCTCACTTATATTGCATTATTTTCTTGTGTCTGATAATTTTTATTATGAGCTCATATATGGTATATGGTGAAGGGCCCGGATTGGAGATGCCTTTCCTCCAGAAAGCATTTGTATCTGCTTATTTTGTGCTCCAGGGGGTGATGTGCGTTTGTGCTAAGTCACTCAGTCGTGTCTGACTCTGCGACCCCATGGACTGTAGCCTGCCAGGCTCCTCTGTCCATGGGATTCTCTAGGCAAGAATACTGGAGTGGGTTGCCATGCCCTCCTTCAGGGGTCATCCCCACCCAGGGATCAAACCTGCATGTTTTACATCTTCTGCATTGGTAGTCGAGTTCTTTACCACTAGCGCCACCAAGGGGCAATACTAACTTACAACTATTTTAATTTAGTTTGATGGGTGTTTACCTTGGGGGCAGGGCAAATTTGAAACTCAGACACACATGGGAGCTGTCTTCTAGCTTCAAATTATCAGGAGAGACTATCATTTGTATCATTTGTGGTTTTTCCTCCCAGACACAGTAGATATGAGCAGATTTTTTTCATTGGTCCACTGTACCAGCATGAGTCCCTAAAACTTGAACTTCATGTTGTAGGTGGTTGTACACAGTGGAGCTCAGCCGTCTGTGTTAATAACCACTCTAGCCTAGGCTGATTATTCTTTTCTTGTGTTGGAGACGTGGTTGTTGGGTATTTCCCTGTGGGTTCAGGAGAGCCTTTTGTTATAAATAATCCTCCATCTCAGTACTTTCATCTGGGAGGGTATTCCAGTTGAGCTGTCTACCTGATTATGCTATTGGGATCCCAATGTCTTGTATTATTTTTATTGTTCACTATTAATTTAGGTCTATAATCCATCTAGAATTTACTTTTGTATTTGAAATTAGATTGAAGTCCATCGTTTTTCTCCTCAGATGGCTAGCCAATTAATAGTATTGATTAATAATTCTATTTTTCTGAATTAATTATGTTTGTCATAAATTAACCTAATATGTGTTCTTGGATTTAACATATTTAACCATTCCTCTATCAACACTTTACTGATTAGATTCCAGAGGCTTTATGTAGTCTAATGTATGAAAATATAAATCTCATTTGAATGTTCTTCTGTTTCATAGTTTTCTTAGCTAATCACAAGGATTTAAGAGAATATTCTTAACTCAGTTTTGCAAGGAGGGGAATCTCATCCTGCATTTACTGCATTTAATTAGACTGAATTGAGAAGATGCATGGGGAGGTAGAAGGACCATCACTTGGGGAAGCCACGTTCCCTGTCCAGGACTCAGTTTCTTCCACTGGTGAAAGAAGGACTGGCACTCTGGATTCCTAGACTCTTTTCCTGCTCTGGAGTCCCAGCCCAGGTTCACTCAGCCCTGGGGCTTCCCTGTGGACATGGACAACACCAGCTAAGAGTAGCTATTTATGTCATTAGCTAGGAAATACACACCAGGCTTGGTACTCAGCAAGTCTATATACTCCTCACAGCATCTCATTTAATCCTCAAACATTCCTGTGATGCTATTAATACTATCTTTATTCTCTATAGGAAGAAACGGAGGAACAGAGAGCTTTAGTGGCTTATTTGTTGAAGCCACTGTTTGGTTAAAAATAAAAACAAGGGAATGGAGTGGGGAGCTGTGCAGAATATGAAAAGACCAAATTATGTTTTTACACAGTTATTGCTCATTACCCTTGATACATGCAGAGGAAGGACCTCAGAAACAATAACTAACACATTCGCTGAGTACCTCTGATGTACTTTAGGAATATTAACTCATTGACCCCTACAACCATCCTATATAATGGGCACTATTTATTATCCTCACGTCTCAGATGAAGAGAGTGGGGCCCAGAGAAGTGAAGTAACCAGCCCAAGATCACCCAGCCAGAGGTAGGCTGGTGAACTCACATCCTCCGACTCTAGGGATCGTGCTTCCTATAGGCAACCTCAAAATTACACACAGAGTGTATTGAACTCATGACTGCCTTCAGGTCACCTGCCACAAGCTGGATGGAGACATGTGAATGTGGAAGTGTTGCCACTGAAGGGGTGGAGCCCGTGGCCATCTCTAAATGTTTAGAATTATCTTTGAAGGTGTATTTTGATTTTCTTTTTTTAACGTAAAGGAGGCACTCCGTGGATTAACAGGTTGTTGGCTTTGAAGGGCAGGGTTCAGGGAGAAGGGGCTGGCTGCTTTGAGTTTTCTAATTTCTCCACAGTTCTAATACAGTATGTATTCCTGTGTGGCTTAAAAAAATATTCAGAGACGTATAAATAGGTGCACTTATGTAACTGAGGGGGCGGGTGGAGGGACCCGCAGCAACCGAGGCGGGGGTTCGGTAGCGGGGCGGGGCTGCCCACTCCTCCGCTCCGCCCACTCCCCGCCCCTCCCTCTCTGGCCCCGCCCAGTCCCCGGCTACTCGGAAAGCCCGGAGCCCGGAGCAGGCTGCGCAGCTGGAACTCTAGCCCACGCGCCCGCCCACGTCCCGGCGGCGCGACACGGTCCAGGGCAGACAAAGCCCGCACCCCGGGCACTCGCAGCGGCTCAGCGAGTGACGCCTCCAGAGGGCCCGCCTACGGCGCACGGGGCGGGTCAGAAACGGAGCCCCGGGCGCGGGGTGGAGCGGCCGGCGCTGGGCGGGTGCACCTGGTGGGCCGAGGCCGGGCGGCGGCCCGGGCGGGCGGGCGACATGCAGCGGGACAGCGGCCAGGCTGCGGGTCAGTGGCTGGCCTTGCGGCCCCTCCCCTCGGTCGCGCGCCCCGCTCCTTGGGAGTTTGGAGGGTCTTCCCTGGGACGGGGTGGGAGCGTCCCAGTGCAGTCCGGCCCCGCGGCGCGGGTGTGAATGCCCGAGGCAGTGCCCAGGGCCTAGCACGTGACTCAGGCCTGCGTCCGGCCGGTCCGCTCCCCGCGCGTCCCTAGGCGCAGATGCCCATCTGTCCGCCCCCTGCTGCCGTCCTCGTCGTCCCCGCGCCGATGACCTCCTCCCCTCCCCAGCGCGGCCCCAGAGCGGGTCCGGCGCCGGTCTGCGGCCGCCGGTGCTGATGGAGGGGCGACCCTGGCTCCGGTGACAGTCTGAGATCCCGGCTCCCTCCGCCGTCACCAGCCGCTACTGGGGCCGGATGCGCGCGCGTCAGCCGGCGACTCTGTTCATAAGAGCTGTTGCGTTGTGCGGCGATCGGGCAGGTCCCGGCTCAGCGAACCTGTTCTCAGCTGTCCCGCGTAACAACCCGGCGACCTGGGGGCGGGGACTGTGCTCCACAGTGAAAAATAGAGGACATTCGGTGACTCAAACGCGGCCCCACGGGTCCTTACGTAACCAGGATTCGAGCCCAGGTCGGTGGGTGTCAGAGCTTCGGAGTCTACCGCGCAAATGTTGACACTGATGCTGGAAAGATCTAGGTCTCAGTCCAGAACCTTCCTTTATGCAGAAAAAGCCCGTTTCCTGCCCTTCATGATAAGCCCTGCGATTTGCTCCTGGCTAATGTGTTTTTGTCACCTGCGGGCAGGTGGCATTTGAACTTAAAGTTGAACTGGCACACCGGATTATCACGTTCCAGTGCCGACTTTGAGAACGGTTAGGCTACCAGCAGTTCTTAACTATAGCCCGATGCCTGGGTGCCAGGCACTATAATAACCAGTGCCTCTTAGTAGCCCAGTCCTGCAGCTGAGAAAACTTGATGAACAAGAGACCATGTGGTTAACAGGTGGCAGAGCTGGCTCTGAGATCAAAAGTTCTAGTTGAGGTATAGGTGTGACCACTGTACTGTCCAGCCAGTGGGGAGGCCAAGGACCCAGGACAAGCACCACTTGTCTCAGAATTGGAGATCTTGAGCAGGTCACAGGACATTCTAGAGCCTCAGTATTAGACAAAGCAATCACCATTGCAACCACTTTGCCCACTTAGGAGCTGGGACTTAATATGGACCTAGTGCTCCCTGAAGTCTGTGTTGTCAGCCACTGCTGTTTCTGCAGCTGCTGCCTCTGGCCTGGCACTCTGTCTGACCCTGATCTTAATGCCTGTCCACTGAATGAATGAATCAGCTGAGAGCTGCCCCCCAAATGGGCTCCTGCCAGCTGAGCCTGGATCCTTGGAAGAGTGGGAGGGGGGAGGCAGGGGAGATTTGGGGCTGGCCCAGCAGGATGAGGGTATCTGAAGTCGGGCTGTACTGGATAGGAGAGGATTACTGCTGTGGGTAGATGGCTGTAGAGATGGAAAGAGTAGGCAACCCAAGGTGGGGGTCCTATCTGCCCTGCCCTGCTCTGGGCACTTGGGAGAGTCACTGACCTGAACTTCTTTCCCTACCTGTGGGTGTTGCCATGGCAACTAGAGTCATGCTGAAGATTAAATAGGATAACATCCTTAAAGGGTCTGATTATCACCCATTTTTATCACCACCTTTTGGAGTCAGTTATATCATTTGGGTGTGTGTGAGACTAGTTGAGACATGAGGGCCCAGCCTCCTGGAGCTTTGAATACCAGGCTAAGGGGTCTGGACTTCATGCCAAAGTCAGGGGGAGCCATAAAGAGATATGAGCAGGGAGGGAGGTGGTGGGATTCTCACCTGTGGGTCCAACGGCAGGGATCCTCGAGAGGAAGTTGAGTCCTGCACTGCTGGTGGGCGTAAAATGGATCCAGCCCTGTGGAAGGGTATGTGCCATCCAGAGTCTATCTGAATTAGAAACATACATGCCCTTTGACCCAGCAACCCCATTTTCTAGAGAGCCCACTGCATGCATGAAATGCTATGTGTGCAAGGCCAGGAGGAACATGCATTTCTTATTGGGTCTGCTAACTGCTCTGTGACCCCTCCTCACAGCAGAATTCTAGGCCCCCTTCACCAGAAAATGCAGCAGCTCTAAATGGGCTGGTGCAGAAAGTACTCAAAGACATAGTCAGCAAAGAAGTAAAGTAAGTTCAGTGCACCCGGTTTGCCATTATGCAGGGTACAGACGTGTTTGTGAATGGACAGGGCACAGGAAGGGCACATGAAGAGCCTCCTAACGTAGCCGCCAGGGAGGGGGCTGGGTGCTGGAGGGCCAGGGAGGGATGCTGTCTGCCCTTTACCATCACCCATGGGAATGCCCCCTGCCCCAGTTCTGAGTCATACCCACAAGTTGTGATTCAAAACAAAAATACCATTAAAAAAACAAGAATAGTCCTAGTGATGGATTGCAAGACTGGATCAGGCTTGGCCATGTGGATACAAGCCAAGGAAAGTTCCAGAATGCTGGGTTTTATCATCACTCTTTGCTGCATTTCCCCTTCCCAGGAAGCTGAGAGGGAAGTCAGTGGATACCTTCTTGTCTTTCCTCACCCTCAGACAAGTCAGCATTCAGAACTGTCTGGCAAGGTCTGTTTCCTGCATTGTGGTTGTTAAGTAATACTTACAAAGACAGAGGATGAGATGGTTGAATGGCATCACCGACTCAGTGGACATGAGTTTGAATAAATTCTAAGAGTTGGTGATGGGTAGGGAGGCCTGCCGTGCTGCAGTCCATGGCGTCGCAGAGTCAGACACGACTGAGCGACTGAACTGAACTGAACTGAACCGGGATACCACTTCAGAATGGTAACTTGAAGTTGTTACCTCTCCCTCCCTGTGAGGAAGCACAGGGGTTGCAGGTTGAAGGCAGAGGACAGACCTTGGACTGGCAGCCAGGAGGCTTGGGTTCAGTCACACCTGCCTTTCCCACCTGTGTGATTCTAGGCGTCTTTCTGGAATCAATCTGCTTCCGGGTACTTCATCTACAGTCACAGCTACAGTCAAGTGTGTGTGTGGGGAGGGGGGATCATGCATACATCTAACAGATTTGAGCTGTTTGTTGTTCAGTTGCTCAGTCTTGTCTGACTCTTTGCGATCCCATGGACTGCAGCACCCCAGGCTTCCCTCTGCTTCACCATCTCCCGGAGCTTGCTCAAACTCATGTCCATTGAGCCGATGATGCCATCCATCCATCTCGTCCTCTGTCGTCCTCTTCTACTCCTGCTTTCAATCTTTCCCAGCATCAGGGTCTTTTCCAATGAGTCGGCTCTTTGCATCAGGTAGCCAAAGTTTTGGAGTTTCAGCCTTAGCTGAAGCTTCAGCCTCAGATCTGAGCTGTCAAGTGTCCCATTCCCACCTCCCATCTGTAAAATGGGATCATAATTACCATTCTGCCTCCTTCACAGGAGGTCAGGAGTTTATTTGACTGCAGACAACATCCTCGACATTCTCAGAAGATAGATTTCTGTAAATGCACCAATTTAAAATGTCAGTAAAATAAGTGACATTACTGAGAGCCTATTAAGGGCCAGGTGCTGCTCAGAGGACTTTATAAGTTTGGGTTTAACCCCCCAGCCCTCACAATGTAAACTCCAGGGGGTCTGGTTGTCAGTTCTACACTGTTGTCTGCCACACCCAGCATACACTTGGCACCCTGTAAATACCTGTGGTGTGAATAGACCTTTCAACAACTCTGTCAAGTTGGTCTGAAGTTTGCCCTGACTTTGTGAAGAGGAACCCATGGTCCCAGCAGGGGATTGTGTTGCTGATGGTGTGAAGCTAACTCAAGGGACTTGGGGGCTAAACCAAGAGAAATGACCATCGACTCAGGTTGTAGGCATTTGGTATCACTTGTGGGCATTTGGTATCACTTGTGGGCATTTGAAACACAAATGTTCACATCACAGAATCCCTGTGCTGGACAGACTCTAGGTGGGATGGTGATTTCCGTATCTCAGACCTTACGTGGCTGTTTCTTGCTGTTTTAGTGCCCACAGAATTCCTTTTCCCACCTCCAAGTGGAACGGGCAGCCTACTACCCGGGAGCTCTGTGATCCAGACCTCCTGCCAGGACCTGGCATCTCTGCCCACGCAGCACATTATGCTGACTGACCCAGGGGACCCAAAGGAGCAGGACTCAGAGGAACCAAAGGCAAGTGCGGTCCAGGCCAGGCTTGGAGGGCCTCCCATGCTATGGTGTTGTGGCATCATAACACGAGTGATAACACCTGCGTGCTAAACATGCTCTATGCTCCAGGTTCTGGGCCGGCACTCCTGGGCATTATTTTTTCAAACCTTCACAGCACTGCAAAGCACAGAGAAGTCAAGGAACCTGCTCAGGGTCACATAGTAATTGGCAGAGCAGGATTTGATCTTGAAGAGTTTGGCTCCTGAACCTGACTACTCCAGGAAACTTGGGGGTTTGGTGAAGGTTCTGGGGTGAGGTGAGCAGTTCTTACCTGGGGGATGACCTAGTCCATTTTCTGTGTGGGAAAGGCAGTTGGTGAGGGTTGGCGTGGAAGGCACTGTGGTGGTTAAGTGGTGGCTAAGTGGGAAGAAGGTGGGCTTGGGAGGCAGACAGATGGGTATTGGAAGCATGGCTCTGCCATCTTCGAGCTGTGACACTTTGCACAAGATGTATTAACTCTTCAAGACTCAGTTACTTTTTGGTGAAACAGGGATAACATTATTTGAGTGCATGCTCAGTCGTGTCTGAGTCTTTGCAACCCATGGATTGTAACCCGCCAGTCTCCTCTGTCCATGGTATTCTCCAGGCAAGAATACTAGAGTGCGTTGCCATGCCCTCTTCCAGGAGATCTTCTTGATCCAGGGATTGAACCCGTATCTCCTACACTGCAGGCAGATTCTTTACCCCTGAGCCAGCAGAGAAGCCCTAAACATTACCTACTTCAAAGAAATTTCTAAAGACTAAACAACTATCGCATACTGAAAGGTCTGGTCCATAATGGGTGCACAACAAAATATTTTTTCTTTTTACTTTATTATAGTGAAAGTACAGCAGGAGATAACCAGGTCTGCTGAAAAATACTAAAAAGAAGCAGTACCCTGCACCAGTTAGGATCAGGCTCAGCTTCACATAACTAAAACTCCCCAGATAATAGTAATTTGGGCTTCCCAGGTGGCTCAGTAGTAAATCCACCTGCCGATGCAGGAGATGCAAGAGACATGGGTCCAATCCCTAGGTCCGGAAGATCTCCTGGAGAAGGAAATGGCAACCCCACTCCAGTATTCTTGCCTGGAAAATTCCATGAACAGAAGTCTGGTGGGCTAAGGTCCATGGGCTTGCAGAGGTGAATGAACTAGAATTTTAAGTTAGGACCATGGTATCTAAAGGTGGAAAGCCAGCCTTTGACAGTTTACCTTTTCTTGTGGTGTCTAAACATGTGATGCAGATAACATCTTGTAATAAATATCTTCAGCATCCAGGTGAGGGTGGGGGATGCTGCATGCCCTCAACAAAGCTCTGCCCACATGAAAATCACCAGGACTTTTCTGGGCGAGTTGTAAAGCCACCGGGGCCAAGATCCTTTTTCTAACCATGATTATCATCATCAACTGAGCTTTGGTCTGGTTCCCAAATGATTGACATGATTAGTTACATACAGGAAAATATTCTTCTCCTTGAGACCTGCTCAATTGCCTTGTAGAATCTGGTTCATTGATATGTTCTTGAGTTTTTTCTACCTTATCGGTAAAAAGAACACATGCACTGAACCCTGCTGTGTGCTGAGATGTCCTGGCCCTTTACAAACATCAGCTCACCTACTGCAGTGCTATCTTTTGTTGTGTCGGTTAGGAAATGCAGAGGTAAAGGGGTCTCAGGTTCATGGTGTGTCCGATCCAGGGGCTCAGCCTGTCACTCAAGCCCCCACACTGTACCTTCTGCTACACCCTGCTGACTCCCAATGGACATTTTCTTTATAAAAGAAAATTTGGTGTGTAAAACCAAATATCCAAAATTCACTGCCTGTTGCAATCTGAACATGAAAGGTCCATGCTGGTCAAGAATCCTACTGAGATGGATTTTATTTCCCCCTTGAATTTTGCCCGTCCATTGATCTTCTGCTCTCCTGCTGACTGCACTTTTTTGCAATGTCTTTCCTTGCTCAGCCATGTTCTACTTCTGCTTTTCCTTTTAAACTAACGTACTCAAGTGTGTGGGGAATGTTCTCCACGTAGTAACACCCGGTGCTAATGATCAGCTCACTGTGGACGTGGCTCTATTTAGGGCAGAGTCAATTTGGTTTAAATCCTGTGTGAGAAATTCAGCAAGAACAAAAAAGCTTCAGAGAAAAACATCCCCGCAGCCTTTCCAAGTGTCTTTGTCTCTGTAACTATGGTTTCTGGACAAACGCAGAAAACGCTCAGGAAGAATTTTCTTTGAATAAAGAAGCTGAAACAACGGGCCAAGGGTGGCAGTAAAATGATAAGCACTTTTATTTTGATTTTTGATTTATAAAACTAGAATATAGAGAAGTAACAATAAATATATGAAAGTGTTTCCTCCAATTAAAAACAAACAACTTTCCCCGTGTCCTTCAGCAGAGGAGCCGAGCAGGCAGACAGGAGGAGGCCGCTGTGATGCAGGGCACAGGTGACCTGGTCTGCCTCTCATGTGACTCCAGGCAGCTGTGGGGTCTCGCTCAGAAGGCACAGCTCTAACAGAAGCCGTGGTGTGCTCTGACTCTCAGCCTGGCCATTCGGTGGCCAAGTCACGTCATCTTTCTGAGCGTCTTCCTGTGTTGTGGGATGATTAAAAGAGTTCCTTTGAGCAGGCAATGTGAGACTCAAATTCAGGAACATGTGTGTTGGAAAGTTCCTGGTGAACCAGACTGTAGAGATGGTTTCAGCTTTTATTACCAGAAATCAATGCTGACCACAGGACCCGGGAGCTCTCCAGGGTCCTGAAAGACTTGTCATTCCCTTTCTGACTCCGGGGCTCAATCACGTCGGAGTGAGCAAAGGAGAGTGTCATTTATTGTGCACCTGCTGCATGCCTGGTGCCTTGCTAGGTGCTCTGCAGAATTCTCTCTCTAACATGTGTGGTCACTAGCCTGGCTGTTTGCTTCTGCATGGCCTGAACTCTATGTTCTTGTTCCTTAAGTCCCCAATGCCAGGCACTGCCCTGACCTCCTCTGTCCTGTGGCCCCCAACACATGTGGCCTGGCTGTGGTGGTATCAGATCCTCTCCCAGCCAGCCTGCTGGGTCACTGACCAGCTGTGTATCTCCCGGCACTGGGAAGGCTGAAATGGGCACGTCTGGGAGGGAGTTTTGAAAACTGGAAAACTGGAAAGCTGAAACAGAGGTTTTTAGGCCACATTTGGATTATTTGCCACCATTTTTGGCACCTGTGTGTGTTTGGTTTAGGGAAAATTTGAAACTGAGCCCTGAATGCAAGGGTGTCCAGACTGTCATTCTGTAACCCCTAGTCCCTGAAATGAGTTGTTGCCATTATTTATATGCCCCAGACCTCCTCCATCAGACTGAGGCACTTGAGAGCCAGGCCTGCATCTTATTCAGCCCTCTAGCCTCCAAACATGGCCCAGGATCCCAGTGGCAGCAAGGGTGTAGGCACTGTTGATGAACCAAGAAACACACTCCACAGAGGAGAGAGCTGCAGCTTGGGTCTCCCTCCTGAGAACTGGCTGCCACAGGAGGGGCTCTGCATGTGACCATGGCAGCCTGCATTTAGTGAGCACCTACTGTGTGCCTGGCTTTGCTTTAAGAACTACATGATTGTTTCCATGTTTAATCGTCATTACAGCCCACAAGTTTCAGGCTATTATGATTCCCATTTTACAAGTGGGGAAACAGAGGCACAGGGATGTTACTAATTTGCCTGAGGTCACATGACAGAGAAGTGGCAGAGCTGAGATGGGAACCTAGGCTGAGCTAGTCAAGCTCAGAGGTTAACGCCCTGCCTCCAATACCAAGGCCTGGCCCCATCCCCACCCCCTCACCTTGAACCTAGTCACCCAAACCTTGTGTTGCTTTCTTGTGTGCCCAATCACATAGCCATATGCTTCCTGGTGATTGGGCTTCCCTGTTGGCTCAGATGGTAAAGAATCTGCCTGCAATGTGGGAGACCTGGATTCAATCCCTGCATTGGGAGGATTCCCCAGAGGAGGGCATGGCAACCCACTCCAGTATTCTTGCCTGGAGAATCCCCATGGACAGAGGAGCCTGGTGGGCTATGATCCATGGAGTTGAAAGAGTTGGGCACGTCTGAGCTACTAAGCACATACGGTCATAACACGATGGGAGGGAACATCCCCGGCTCCTGCACCTGCTGGGGACACCCAGGCAGTGATTGCATTCCTCCAAGCCTTGGTTCCCTCATCTTCGGGGCATGACCATCTCTACCCTGCAGAGCTGCCAGGAGGTCAGAGGCCACGTGGGGTGAGTGTGGCGAGGACTCTTTAGCGTGTTGCCATATTATCGACTGTGATTCAAATAAGGTCAATCATTATTGACAATCCTGAGGTCTTCCTGTGTATTACTCTTTCAGAAAAGGAAAGGAGGCTGGCCTAAAGGCAAGAAAAGGAAACCCCCAAAGGATCTTGCTGTTCCCCGTGCTCCTACGACAGGGTAAGATGGGGAGATCACCTGACCCACCGTTAAGGTAACATTTTGGGCTCTCCACATGGCCTGCACTATGTGCCTAGCCTGGATGGCCTCTGTCCCTTCTCAGCCTTTATCTGTTGTTCAGGCCCCTTGATTGTTACGGGGTCTCACACCACAGGGAGCGAGAGAGGGTTGTTTAGTTCTTTAAGCTGGAATAAGGTTCTGATACTCAAAGGAGAGCTGGGCTTGAGTCACAGACAGGAAAGTGGGTGACTGTGGGGCCAGTGTGTCTGGTTTCCCTTCCAGGCTTGTGATACCGGGGGCTCCACGGCCTTGGGTGAGCTAGTGATCCTTCATCAAGGCTTAAAGTGCACCCCCCGAGTGTCCTGAGACCTGTCCCTCATCCCCTGGCATCTTGGGCTGCAGAAAAGAGGCCCCAGGCCAGTCACTTCCCACTGCTCTGAGGGTCACCTGACTCTTCTGGAAACTTGAGTGTTTTTCTCTTTATCCTCAAGGTTCACACGTTTCGAAGGGTGAAGGTCTTTTCTCAGTTTTCCCATAACTCCAGTGCACATGCCCTTTGGTCCAAAGACTGGTTTGTCTCACTCCAACACCTGCAGACTTTCTCCCTCTGCCTTGACACAAATCCCTCGTCAGGAGGGTGGGAGGGCTTGTACCTGAAGCATTTGGGCCACACAGCAACCCCATGAACAGGTGATATTATGTCCATAACACAGAGGGGGAAACTGAGGCTCAAGTAAGCTTGAGCAAGTTGCCCACCCAGTCTTCATGCCTTTCCCATGGTGGGGGTGGAATCCCTCTTAAGTCTTCCATCAGTCTCTGGATAAGCCAGCCATTCGAGTATTTCCCCATCTTCAAACAGCCCCCATTTCACTGGTTAGAATGAAACATATGGGCAAACTCATGACTATTGATTTTCATAAAAACCTGAAAGTGGGGGTCGCTGCAGCAGGACCCAGGGCCTCCCCTCCAGCAGCAGCTCAGCGCTGTTGTGTGTGTCCCGTTCTCGGTGCAGTTACGTGATATTCCTGAACGAACAGAGGAGCCAGCTGAGGGCCCAGCACCCCAATCTGCCTTTCCCGGAAATCACGAAGATGCTGGCTGCTCAGTGGGCTCAGCTCCCACAAGAGAAAAAGCAAGTAAGTCTTCTTCTGCATGGAGTGGACAGAGAACTGGGTCTGGCTGTCTGCAGCCTCAATGAGGGGCTGCTCCCCCCGGGCCATCTTTTCATACAGGAGCCAGAGGGAATGTTCCAGAAGGCAGGCATGCAGTGCCTCCCACCTCACCCCTTGAAAGCAATTACTGGTCTCTGCGGCTTTGGCATCCACTGTCTCCCAAACTATCAGGCAGAATGGTGAATCCATGAAAGATGGCTAAATTGTCCAGTAAGTTTAGGAAATTCTGGAGCAGATCAAGGGAAATAGATTTTTCCCTCTGCAGGGCTTTTTTGGAGCCTTTTGGTATAATTTGATTCACTTCAAATATTTCAGACGAGGTCCATGCTCTCCTGGAATGAGGTGTGGAGGGAGAGATGGAGAACAGCACGCTAGGGCACGAGAATCTCTGGCACCTCTTATGAAAGGCTTTCTCAAACTAATCCACCATGCACGGAGCTCCTGTTAACCTCCTATGGAAGTATGCTCTGGGGTCACAGAGGAAGCCACACCAAGTTAGAGGGTAGAGTCACTTTTATCACGGCATTTATGTCCAATGTCAGCTTCCGCCACCTTGTCCCCACCACATTCCATCACCCTGATCAAGCCATGCCCGCTGTGGCGTCACCTGCTACAAGAAGCCCTCCCAAACTCCTTCTAAGTATGTCTGACCCCAAAGCCCATACTTTTCCCAGAACAGCCTGCGGCCTCTAAAGTGTCATTTCTTTGGGTCAAATGCAAAAACTCTGAGATGAGCTTCTTTAACCCCTGCACTTCCAACTTTTTTGACGTAGAAAACCTTTGGTTCAAATGAACTATTACAGAGAAATCCTAATTTGAGAGCATAGTATCGGTTAATAGCATCCCTCCCTTTGCTACTCAGATCTGCAACCACTCAGGAAGTAGTTCCAGTAGCCAGTCAGACAGTTGGACAAGCCCTGGCCATCACAGTTAGGGCAGGCCTCTGACTCTGGC
Source organism: Cervus elaphus (assembly GCF_910594005.1). Lineage (NCBI taxonomy): Eukaryota > Metazoa > Chordata > Mammalia > Artiodactyla > Cervidae > Cervus > Cervus elaphus. Next base: position 13,879,085 of record NC_057820.1, read on the forward strand.
CAAGAGCAGCCTGGGGCCCTGGCTGTCTGTCTCCATCAGGTCTCAGGGGAGGAGAGAGGAGGGGCTCCACAGAGCATCTCTGGTTCTGGCTCCCAATTTAACCTTCGACAAGCCTCTCCTCCCACCTGGAGGGGAGGGTGATCCTGGAGAGGCCAGCAGGATTAAGCTCCCCGCTTACAGAAGGAAACATCAGGAATGGGGAAGAAATGTTCTCACCACACACCCCTGCTAACATGTAAAAGAAATGAAAGCAAAACCACCGTGGTTAAGTTGGGTGAAGATGGTTAGGGTTAGTCCCCACCTGTCACAGTGGCTTAAGCTGCCAATATTCCAGTCTGAGCGGCTGAGACAAAAATGACAATTGTCTTTGGAATAAGCATGGTGATTACAAAGCATAGGACAGCTCTTATGGGTCAGGGAGGGGCAGAACCTCTGATCCAAGATTTTAGGGAGTCTCTGAGCTACTTGCACGGTTTCAGAAATCCTTCCCTCTCTCCCTGCCCCAGCTGCTGTGTCTGGAGCTCCTCTAAGTCATAGTTTGAAAAGCCCTGCTGCAGCATTGCCAGCTCTCTCCTTGGTAGAGTCAAGTCCCTGCAGGAAGGGACAGAGGCCGTGCACCACGTGCCCGGTGGAAAGGGGCTCCGGAAGCCCGAGGAAAGAGGCCATGCTCAGCTCCATACTTTGTTAGGACCAGTTCAACCTGTGTATGCTGTCACTTCAGTCATGCCCAGCTCTTTGCCACCCTATGGACCATAGCCTGCCAGGCTCCTCTGTGCATGGGATTCCCCAGGCAAGAATATTGGAGTGGGTTGCCATGCACTCCTTGAGGGGATCTTTCTGACCCAGGGATTGAAGCCAAATCTCTTACATCTCCTGCACTGGCAGGTGGGTTCTTTACCACCATGCCACCTGGGAAGCTCCCAGTTCAACACATCAATGCTTTAAGCTTTTTGCTTAACATGATAATTTATTTCAAATTACCAGGTGCATAAAATAAATGGTCACTGTGACTAATAACTACTTGACAAGCATTCTTAGAGTGAATTTTGGCTACACACACACACACACACACACACACACACACACACACCAGTCCCTGGGTTACACCAGTTGGTGCCAGCCTCTGTGGCTGAAGGTGAGTCCAAGTCCCTGCTTTCAAGGAGTTTGTAGTCTAGGGGGCCGGGACCCCCAAAGTGGACACATACAATCCACGGTGAGGAGTGTCTGGGACAGAGGTTTCTACCAGGGCCAGGGGGTGGTATCCAGGAGGCATCTAATCCAATGTGGGGGTGCCCGAGCCAACCTGGGGGCATCAGAGAAAGATTCTCCAGGAGGTGAATGTTCTATGATAGATCTTGAAGGATAAATAAGATTTGGGCAGGGGAGGAAAGCTGAGACAAGTGTTCCAGACGGAGGGAAAACAATAGTAGATGAGGTAGCCTGGGGCTGGATCTGATTCCTCTCTTTATCACCTATTCTCCACCCAGCACCCTGCACAAAGTTAAGCCCTGATGTCTTAAGTACTGCCATAATTGAATAGAAGTGTAAGGTCCCACGGTGGGGGTGCGGGGCCACTGATAGTGCTACTCTCCCCTGCAGTCATCAGACCACACCAGTTGTGGTGAAAGCCACAGGGAGGCAGGTTCTAGTTGACTGGAAGGAAGACCTTCTCTATGGTCTGTGTCATTCGAAAGAGGCGTGAACTTGCTGTTAGGTAGTGAGGTTTCCATCCCTGGAGGTATGCAAGTAGAAGATGAGCAATAGCTTCTTGGTACCATCCTAGAGAGACCAAGGCAAGTTGGACAAGGGGATGCCACTGGCCCCCTGCAGATGAGGGGAGTCTCACAGGATCTCTGTGCTCCTTCTTCCAGAGGTATGTCTGTGAGGCGGATGAGGACAAGCAGCGCTACATCTGCGAGCTGCAGGCCTACCAGAACTCTGAGGCTTACCGAGCCTTCCTGCGGAGGCGGACTGAGCTCAAGGTGCAGGCGCTGTGCGGTGAGTGAGCCTGGCCAGGGTGGGCTGCAGGGGCTGTCTCCCAGGCTCGGGACTGTGAGATGTTCTGCCGCAGATGGAGGTTTGGAGAGCCCTCTGTGTTAGTCCCAGCCTCTGTCAACATTCACATCCTTATGTATTTGGGGGTATCAACCCCTTGGGAGATGTACGGTTTGCAGGTGTCTTCTCCCATTTCGTAGGTTGCCTTTTCATTGGAGTGTGCAGCGCAGAAGCCTTTTAGTTTGATATAGTCCTAATTTTTTGCTTTTGTCGCTGTGCTTTTGGTGTGCTATCCAAAACACCATTGCCAAGACTGGTGTCTAGGAGCTTTTTCCTGATGTTTTCTTCTAGGAGCTTTTTTTCAGCTTCAGGTCTTACATTTAAGTCTTTAATCCATTTCAAGTTCATTTTTGTGTGTGGTGTAAGATGTGTCCAGTTTCATTCTTTTGCATGTGGTTATCCAGTTTTCCCAACATCATTTATTGAAGAGATTATCCTTTCCCCATTGTGTATTGGATTTGCTGAGAGTAGATCATAAGTACCCACTCAGGAAACACAGGTTCGATCCCTGGATCAGGGAGATCCCCTGCAGGAGGAAATGGCAACCCACCCCAGTATCCTTGCCTGGAGAATTCCATGGACAGAGGAGCCTGGTGGGCTACAGCCCATGGGGTCACAAAAGAGACTTAGTGACTAAACAACATGATCACAGGTGCTCTCACCACAGATACAGAAAAGAAGACTATGTAGGATGAAGGATGTGTTAATTAACTTGATTGTGGTAAGGTATACTATATCCAGTCATCTGCTTTGAACACTTGAAGTATAGACATTTTTTGTCAATTATACCTGAGCAAAACTGGAGGAGGGGAAGGAGCCATGCCCCGACACAAAGCAGCTGACATCATCCCTTTGTGGCTGTCTTTTGGGGGGTTTGAGACACCTTGTACCTAATTATGGAGGAGGCACCCCACTCCCTCCTCCTCCTGGGGAATGTCAGAGTGGTGCTGGGACAGTGATTCCATTTTAATCCTTAGGAGGAGGAAAGGAACCCACAGTTATGGAACAGTTAAGTGCCCTGGATCACCCCGAGGCCTTTTAAAATGCAGGTTCTGACCCAGCAGGTCTGGAGTCTGCATTTCCAACACACGCCTGATTCAGTCCATGCTGCTGGTGAAGGGACTCAGCCTTGCCCAGCCTGAGTCATGCCTGATGTGCCAGGAAGTAAGACCCTGAACATCCCTAAACCAGTGCACACAAGAAGGGCAACAATGGCGGATTAAGACCTCAAGTCTCCCCTACCCGCCTTGCTGAAGTGTGTCCCATGCGCCCCCTAGAGGCTCCTTGTGGGACTGCGCCCTGTTGACTGGGCCTGGGCTCAGCGAGCGCCAGCCCCACCCCACCCCTGCACGGCTGGTTTTCCCCTCTCCCCTGACCCACTTCCCCTCTCCTCTACCAGCATTTCCTGGGATCACTGTGCAAAAAAAAAAAAAAAAAAAAAATTCTTGCACCAAAATCCTTGTAGTGTGCCTCTGAGGGGTGCAGGCCTAAGGCAGAGACAGGAACTCCACCCTACTTGTGGCATGTTCCCCACCAAGGGGCCCATGACCTAGAGCAGCACTGGGCGTTCTCACCAGGGCTCATCACTGTCCCTCCTAAGGGTTCTTCCTGCATTCCCCATTCTAGGGGCTGGCCGGCATCCCAACAGAACCTGTCAGTTCTCCACTTTGCTGCTTCTCCTTTCCACCTGAGCCTGGCAGAGCACCGTCTCCATAGTGATCAGTTGTGGGCTCAGTGGTCCAAATGCCTGGGGTCAAATTCTGGCTCTGTCACCTTGCCCAAATCATTAAAGCATTCAAGGCCTCAGTTTCCACATATGGAACGTGGGGCTGTGATAGGACTTCCCAGGTCCCAGCATCGGGCCTGGTGCTCATTGAGCAAGTTAAACCATAGGAGCTTAGCATACAGTGAGTTCAGCAAATATTCATGCTTTGTACCCTTTGTTCTGGGGCACGAGCCCCCCACCATAGCTTCATCCAGAGCAGGGATCTGTGAGCTTCTGTAAAGGACTAGATAGTAAATGCTTTACTCTTTATGGGTGCCATGGTCTCTGTTGCAACCACTGAACTCTATGGTTGTAGCAGGAAAGGAGCCATAGACAATATGTTAACAAATGGGTGAGACTGTGCGCCAATAAAACTTTATTTACAAAAACAAGCAGAGGGCCGGGTTGGTCCACAGACAGTTCCACTCTGGTCCATTGTACTTCTTGTGTTTCCACTTAATATTTGTTTTCAGTGAAGCACCTCCAGATAAAAATAATCCTCTAAAAACTACTGGTCTAGCTTATAATTGGCATTAACAAAGTGGGGTGTTGGATGGTTCCAAGGGAGTTGTGAAGCCTCTGGTCCTCATGTTCAAAGTTAAGCAGATCATGCCCTGAGACCTCTAGCTAAGGATCCCCAGAGGGCAGTTGTCATTCTCTGTTCATGTATTTCTCCCTAAAAATGCCATTTGTCAGACTTAGCAGAGAACACCTCATCTTGTTTCATTCTTCAGCCATGTTGGTCTCCTATTGCCTTCTTATTTTTGTGATTATTTGTAGATTGTCATCACATGACTAGTTGCCATGTTACAAGGAAAGGCTACTCCAAGAGAACTTGGTTTTTAAACAAGATGTATTTCTGCCTTATTGAAAACACAGTATATTTTAAAAGTTTACTATATAAAAATTTAATAATTATAATGAACAATTTTTTTAAAAAACCACCTAGATTCTGCCATGCTAATAAAAAATGAATTGTTTATATTTCTTCTTGTTTCTCTTTAATCTTCATTTCATACCTGGCTAGCTGTTTATTATAAATTGAAATCAGAGGTATCTGGTGTTTCTTCTTGGTTTATAATAAGGTATTTGAAGACCTCTTTTTAAAAAAAATTTTTACACATTTTCCCTGAGGTTTTTAATTAATTGATTTTTAATTGAAGGATAATTTCTTTACAATATTGTATTGGTTTCTGCCATGTATCAACATGAATCAGCCAGAAATTGAGCAACTGAAGTCAAGTACTGATCCTCCAGCAGGAAGCATGGAGACCTCTTAGGATAAGTGTTTTCATCCTCAGAAGGCACCTCTGACCCTTGAATTGATTCTCTCCCAGCATGGCTGAGGCCTATTCTGACACAGATGCTTTGTAAAATGATGCTATTTGTTTTTCTATCAGGAACAGGTGTGCCAGGACATGAATTTGAGGGCAAGGGCCTTGACTTCTCGGCAGTTGATGTAAGTACTGGGGGAGTGTGGTTTTAAACTAATCAGCCTCATTTGGTGTGGGGCCCTGAGAAACAGTGCCTCCCAAAGGAGATCTGAATTCTAATTCCTGGGGCCTGTGAATGTTACCTTATATAGGAAAAACCGGGGAAGTCCTTGAAGTTGTGATTAAGTTAAGGATCTTAAGAGAGGGGCATTACGCAGAGGATGAGAGGGTTAGATAGCATCACCGACTCAATGGACATGAATTTGAGCAAACTCCGGGAGATAGTGAAGGACAAGGAAGCCTGGCATGGGGTCGCAAAGGGTTGGATATGACTTAGCGACTGAACGACAATTATGTGGTCATAAGTGTCCTTACAAGAGGGAGATGGAGGGAGATTTGACACCAAAGAGGAGGAGGCCACGTGACCACTGGCAGAGATTGGAGTGATGTGGCCCCAAGCTAAGGAAGGCATCAACCACCCCAAGAGGCTGGAAGAGGTAAGAACAGCTTCTCCCAGAACCTCCAGAGGGAACTAGGCCCTGCCCACATCAAAATGTTGGACTAGTCAGGTTGATTTCAGACTGCTGGACTCTGGAACTGTGAGAGTGAACTTCTGTTATTCTAAGCCACTCAATTGGTGGTACTTGGTTATGGCAGCCCAGGAAACAAAACATCTGGGCACAGGGGTTCAAGCATCGCTGGAGTGTGGCTCACACATCAGTCCCTCATGGAGGCCTTTCTTTGAGGTTCCTTGGACAAGTATGTATGAAGCCCAGCTCAGTGCCCAGAGGCGGGACAGCAGACTCAGGATGCAGAAGTGGGTGAAGCACGGCCCATGACTCCTGTCCAGGGCGAACTGGCAAGTGTGCAACACATGACACTAGGATCTGCTGTGATCGGGATGCGTGCACAACGAGAGGGACCCCGCCCGAGGCTGTCTGGGCCAGTCTCAGGGTAGGTGATTCTGAGATGATGCTCATGAAGAGGAAATGGGAAATTCCTCGAGAAAATGCTGGCCAGATGGAAATGAAGCAAAGAGGGAGCTCTAGGCTAGGGAACAGGACGTGCAGAGGCCTGGGGATGGGAAGCAGCTCAGGGCATGTGGGGAACCGTGAACAGTTCTGGACGCCTGGAACAGACAATGTGCGTATAGGGTCAAGGACAGGGTGGTGGGGACCTGGATTGTCAGATGCCCAAGCTAAGATGTAATTCGTAGGCGCTTCCCCTTTGAGTTTTAAGTAATGATGAAATAGATATTTAACAAATGAAGAACAACCGAAAGTAAATCTTAAGGGGCCAGACAGATGCATTTATGGGACTTCCCAGGTAGTGCCATGGTAAAGAACCCGCCTGCCAATGCAGAAGACTCAAGAGATGTGGGTTCCATCCCTGGGTCAGGAAGATCCCCTGGAATAGGAACTGGCAACCCACTCCAGTATTCTTGCCTGGAAAATTCCTTGGACAGGGGAGCCTGGTGGACTACAGTCCATAGGGTCACGAACAGTCAGACTGAGTGACTAAGCACACAAATGAGTTTATATCGAAACTTTCTGGAAGGCTACCCAAGAAGCTCTTGCCTACAGTGAGTAGAAATGGGATGTTGGATACCTTTGACTTTTTATGCATCCCTTTTCTATTACTTTCAACATGCATTCATAATAACTTTAAACATTGTTTTAAGTATAACATTCTTTATCATTAGATGATGATTTGAGACTCAGAGGGCAAAGGACTTCCTGAGTTAATTGTCCACCTGGAAAGGCCAGCCCCTCTGTGACCCAGGCTGGAGCCGCTATGGCAGGAGCCACGTGAGTGGAGTTTCCCTCCCCCGCCCAGCAGCCCCTTCCCCTGGAGGGGCCTGCTCTGCGCATCCAGCTACTTCCCCACCAGCCCAACCATCCTCTCCCTGGAGCCCGCACTGGCTCCCAGTGCCTGCCATGACTTGGCCTCCATCTCCCTGCCGGGCTCACATCACTACCATTTTCCCCACCCACCATGGATGAATGCCAGCAGGCACCATGCTGCTCCAGAACCTCATTTTTTTTCCTTACCCACCCTATGACCTTAGTCCAGCACCTGGTAGTCTGAGGCTGGCCTTCCTCATAACCTTATGTAGCTCAAAGCTTGATTATGAGGGGATGTTAAGAGCTGACACTTCAGGCCTTTGCTAGGACCCATCTCTTGTCAGATCTTGGCAAGTTTTTATATCTCGGAATTAATACATGTAATCAAATATGTATACCTCTTTTAAAATTATTTTTCTGTTAAAAATAATACATGTGCCTGGTTTTAAAAATGCAAACAGTGCACAGAGGTTTACAGTACAAGGTGGGTTTCTGCTCAGCCAGAGACCCAGTCCCTCCCTCACCCACCCTGTCCCTGCATCCTCAGGTGTCCACTATGACCAGTTTCTGGTGCATCTTTCAGAAGTGGCCCATGGATAGGCAAGCACCTACAGGTTGGCGCATATGTGTTTTGATAAAAAGACACATCTTTGTCATTTAGTCATTTAGAGTTTGTTCAGGATTGCGAAGTAAACTCTGAACATGTGAAAAACTCAGAATTGGTCGTGGACTCAGATAATACCACTGTCTCACTAATCGATGAACCCAAGGTAGGCAAGATGCGTGCAGGGAAGCTGGAAGAAAATTCAAGGAACTGTAGGAACTGCAGACGTGCTCTGTTCACTCATGGCTGATGCAGCAACAAGGGATGTTCCGGGTAGTGCTTATATAAGTATACAGGAACAAAGGCGGCACGCGGCCAAGCAATTACATCATGATGTATGTGCACAGTGCTATGGATGATCTCAGCCATTACATAACCATGCAGTCATTGTTTACAGGATGTAGGGTGAGAGGGAAAGGACATAGGGCCAGAGAGCCTGACCACCACTATCGTGGCTAATTGTTATCCCTCTATAACCGCCAATTCTCAAACACTGCCTGTTGTACCCTCTTTGCCACATTCCTACTGTTCTCTCTCCCACCCAGTGACACAGACCTTGGGATGAATTGAAATTCTCAGCTGTGCTCAGAAAAGCCCCAAACCAGCCGGTGATTTCACAGGTGGAAAAGGGACTAGCTGGACCCGGCTGGACCCACCTGAAGCCCATCTGCCATTTTAAGCTAATTTTATGTTCAAACAGGGGGCTTCCCTAGTGACTCAGAAGATAAAGAGTCTTCCTGTAGTGTAGGAGACCTGGATTCAATCCTTGGGTTGGGAGGATCCCTTGGGAAGGGATTGGCAACACACTCCGGTGTTCTTGCCTGGAGAATCCCATGGACAGAGGAACCTGGCAGGCTACAGGCCATAGGGTCACAAAGAGTCAGACACAACTGAGTGACTAACACTTTAACACTTATGTTTGGAGAAGGCAGGATCCCTGTGCCTCCCCTCTGCTCACCAGGAACTCTCTGTGTCCACAGGGTGATGAGAACGATGACCTGTACTGTCGGACCTGCAGGCAGTTCTTCAGTTCCCTGCATAACAAGAGGGAGCACCTGCTGGGGAAGCAGCATCTGCAGAACCTCACAGGTAACCAGCTCAGCTGTTGTTTAGTGGCTCAGTCGTGTCCGACTCTTTGCCACCCCATGGACTGTAGCCCACCAGGCTCCTCTGTCCATGAGATTGCCCAGACAAGAATACTGGAGTGGGTATCCATTTCTTTGGCCACCTGATGCCAATACTTTGGCCACCTGATGTGAAGAGTTGACTCATTGGAAAAGACCCTGATGCTGGGAAAGATTGAAGGCAGGAGGAGAAGGGGACGACAGAGGATGAGATGGTTGGATGCCATCACCAACTGGATGAACATGAGTTTGAGCAAGCTTTGGGAGTTGGTGATGGACAGCGAAGCCTGGTGTGCTGCTGTCCATGGGGTCGCAGAGTCAGACATGACTGAATGACTGAACTGAACTGAACTGAAGCCGTCTCCTTCTCCAGGGGATCTTCCCAACGCAGGGATCAAAGCCACATCTGCGCTGGCAGGTGGATTCTTTACCGCTGAGCCACTAGGGAAGCCCAACCAGCTTAATGCGGCAAGGCAAACCCTGCCTCCATCTATGCTAGGAGTTCACCATCCCACAGCCCAGAGACTCCTTGTCATTTAAATTTAATTTTAAGGCAGGGTCTATTCAAACAGTCTTAATGCTAGGTAGATGTGTGGGAGGGGAGTGGGTCTTCCAAGGAAGCGCAGATAGACTTGCCTCTTAATTGACAAGGGCCCTTCTGCTCTGGCCCCACCCCTCAGGGGCCTTAGAACCTCCTGGAACCCCCGCGGCCTCCTTAATGGCTCCCAGACCTTCTGCTGCTGCCCCATGTGGCCTCCAGGCCTGAGCACAGCATCCTCTCTGCCTGGAGCACTCAGCCTGTCCCTGCAAGGCTCGCCTCTCCCCTTGACCTTTGTCTTGTTTAGCTGACCTCTTCCCCAGGAGGCCGCGTCTGCCTACAATACGGGAGATCCAGGTTCAATCCCTGGGTCAGGAAGATCCCCTGGAGAAGGAAATGGCAACCCACTCCAGTATTCTTGCCTGGAAAATCCCATGGACCGAGGAGCCTGGTGGGCTACAGACCATGGGGTCGCGAAGAGTCAGACATGACTGAGCGACTTCACTCTCCCAGGAGGCCGGCCCCGGCCTTGCTGCGCACCTCCTGCCCCTCCCTGGGCCCCTCTCCAGCTTTCTCTCCCTCCCTTATTCCATCATCTCCTATCGGCCTCTTTCATTTGTCCATCTTTGTTATTGTTTGCTGTCTCCCACCAGCATACAAGCCCCTCATGTTTGGGGACTTATTCCCCGTTTTAGTCACTGTATTATCCCCTGGATCTAGAGCCTTGCCTGACACTCATAGCCAGTACTCACTGTGTATCTGTAGAAGCATGAATGAATGAATATGTTCAACAAATAACTCCTGGGTACTTATTCCCTCCTGGCACTGAGCCAGGTGCTAGGGACATAGAAAGAATAAGGCAGAGCTCTGTCCCAAAGAAACTGAAGTATGTGGATTAATACAACATCTTTCCATTAAAACGTCTTGCAATGGAGCGAAAGGAGACTGTAGGTACATGTGGCTCTGATTCCATGTAACTCTCTGAGGACCTCTAAAGTTATTTAAAGGGAAACAGACATGGGCACACCTCGCTTAGGGTTCCCTCTAAACAGCCTGCAAGTCTTATGTTAACAGTCAAGCTCTCGAGGGCATTTCCACGTCTGCCTTTACTGCTGTGATATTGCTGGAAATCAGGGTCTAGGGCAGCTGCACTGTCTGAGTCTCTGGGTCTCTGAGTCTCAGTGATGATGGGAGGGGGCGTTAGCCATGAGTCCCTTTGGAGCTGAATCTCACGTGGTTCACGGTGCCCTTCGAGGCGAGTGTAAGCCCAGGAATCACCTGCTCCAGCCCTAGAAGAGGCTGTCTCCTCCCCAGCTCTCTCTTTCCTCTCCCCAAAACCAGGGCGTGGCACAGATGGGAAGCCAGGGCCCAGAGCTCATTGTTTTAACCGTGTTACTGGGATCTAATTCACACACCATAAAACGCACCCACTGAGAGTGGTTTTCCGTATATTCCCAGATATGTGCAACCACTTTAGAACATTTCCATCAGCCCAGACAGCACCGTACCCGTGAGCAGTCACGCCCCATTTCTGGGCAACCACTAGGGTGCCTTATGCCTCCACAGGGGGCTCTGGGGGTTTAATTCTTGCTGTCTCCTTTCTGTGATGACAGCAGGCATCCCTGCCTTTGTGATATCTTAGGTGGGTAGAGCCCTGTCACCATGAATGACCTGAGTTTGCAACCCTCCTCTGCCACTTAGTGCCTTTATCACCTTGGTTGAATTTTCTACCCACTGCCTTCTCTTTTTCAAGTGCAAAATTGGGAATAATGATACTACTACTGACCTCAAGGGGCTGCTGTAAGGAAACAAGATAATTCTGTGATGCTCGGCACACTCTGGGGTCTACTATTATTATTATGAGCTTAGGGGCTGTAGCGGATAAGCGGACCAGTTCCCTACCCCACTTACCTCCCAGGAATCTCACACTGCTAATGGTCCCCAGAGCTCTGTTCTCTGCAGTCTCCTTGTCTCTCCCCTCAAGCTGCCCTTCTCTAGGCATGGTATTCCCCCCTCTGTGCACCTGGTCTCCCTCCTGTTCACCTTCCAAAGTCCTAACAAAGAGGTGTATAATAGCAAGTTTTGGAGAAGATGGGGAGGAATTGTAGTCCTGATTCACTGCCAGTGGGAATGTCAAGTCGGGCAGTCACTTTGGAATGTAGTCTGACAGTTCCTCAAAAGGTTAAGCATAGAGTTACTATTGAGTTGGCGAAAAAGTTTGTTCAGTTTTTTCCGTAAGATGTTACTGAAAAACCCGAATGAACTTTTGGCCCACCCAATATAGGATCCAGCAATTCCACTCCTAGGTATGTATCTAAGAGAGCTGAAAATGTATGTTCACACAACACTATGGATGTGCGTAACAACATTGTTCACAGTAGCCCCAAGGTGGAAGCAATCCAAACATCCATCAACTGATGAATGAATAAACAAAATATGGTCCCTCCGTGCAGTGGAATATTATTCAGCCATGAAAAGGAGTGAGGTACTGATTTGTGCTGTAACATAGATGATCCTTGAAAACATGGTAAGTTAAAAATCCAGTCACAAAGGACCACATATTGTAGGATTTCCTGTATATGAAATGTCCAGAATATGGAAATTTGTAGAGACAGAAGGCAGACAAATGGCTGCCTAGGGTTGGGGCTTCCCAGGTGATGCTAGTGGTAAAGAACCTGCCTGCCTAATGAAGGAGACATTAGAGGTGCGGATTCGATTCCTGGGTCGGGAAGATCCCCTAGAGGAAGGCATGGCAACCCACTCCAGTATTCTTGCCTGGAAAATCCCATGGACAGAGGAGCCTGGCAGGCTACAGTCCATGGGGTCACAAAGAGTCAAACATGACTGAAGTGACTTAGGACATATGCACAGGGTTGAGGGAGTGGTGGGGGATGGGAGGTAATGGCCGAAAGGAACCAAGATTTTCTTGGGGTGGTGATGAATATATTCTAAAAATGATTGTTGTGGTGATTGCATGTATATACTAAATATACTAAATATTTTAGAGTATACTAAAAACCATTGAATTATACCCTTTTAATGGGTAAATTGTATGGTATGTGAATTAGATCTCAAGATTGTTTGGAAAAAAGATACCAGTCTCAGCCAAGGACCCCCTCCTCCAGGAAGTCTGCCCGCTGGCCTCCACTCAGCACCAGTCCCAGTGCATTCTTCTTTTACATCTGGGGACCTGGCACAGGGAGGGGGGCTTGGGATGGAGGGGCTTGCCCACATCTGAAGAGAGGGCCAGGTCCAGAAGAGCCACTCATCTTGTGCTCAGGGGCTGACCTTTGACATGGGGTTTCTTTGCTTTTTTAGGGGAATTTGAAAAAGACTCTGCTGAGTGCTTGAAGCATCTGGAGCTTCTGGAGGGAGAGGAAGGTCAGAATTTGAACAAAGGGGACCCAGAGGAGGAAGCCGAGTATCCTGACCCGCTTCTTCTCGGAGGCCTGATTCCAGAGAAGGGTTTTGCTTCATTTGACTTGTGTTTCTTGCAAGAGTTCATTTTTAAGCTTATGCAAAGTGAGTAGTCAAGTTCCACCACTCGCTAGTAACTTTGGTGACTGAGGGTTTTATAATCGTAGGAAGAATAGCTTACCTAATAGGTTATATTATAATATTAAGTGGGAAAAATAAAAGGTTGGTATTAACATTAGGAGAATAGCAATAAATAAAGATAATCAGATGGGAAATAACTGAGGGCTTCCAATAAGCCAGGTACAGGTCAGAAGTTTATAATAACTACCTTTTAATTGTCATAAAGGTACTGTGAGGTCAGTTATAGTATCACCTCCTTTTAAAGATAAGGAAAGTGTGCACAGAGAGGTTGAGTAACTTGCGCGTGGTTGCACAGATGGTGAGCTGAGATTTAGATCCAAGTCCTTGGGTTTCAAGACCCGTGTTCTTCATAACTTCCTTATGATCTCAACTATATAAAACTACGCATGCGTGAATCCATGCAAATGTTAGCAGTGGTTATCTCTGGCAGGCAAGAGGAGGGTGTTTTTCTTTATTCCTTTTTGTATTTGCCACATTTCCTCCAATGGATAGATGTCCTTTCCGTTATCAAGGGACAAAGTTAACTCTATTTAAAAGGGTTTTGAGGTCACCTGCACATATTAGGGTCCCAAACGTTGCCCATGTGAGGTGTGGTTCAAAGAAAAGGGGAAGTTTTGGGTGGAAAGGAAGAGATAAAGTCGGTCTTCTCTCCGCCTTCCTCCCAGTCAGAGAATCTGAGCTCAGAGAGCTGAGGAAGACTCTAGAAAGAGGGCAAGCGGAGCAGGAGGCCCTGCAGAGGCAGCTGCTGGAGTTCCAGGTGAGGCGCTCCGGAGGGAAGCACCCAGTCCCCATTTCTGTAGCCCGCTGCTCAGCTCAGGGCCCGGCCTGGTGGGCCAGGAAGCTGGAGAGGAAGACCACGTGGTCCGATTAAAAGAACACATCGAAAGCCACGGTGCCGCTTCCCTCCGCACGGTTCCTGCTAGCCCACACTTGTTGCATGTTTTTGTAAAATATGGAGTGTCTGTCTGTAACATACAGAGTATTTCCGAGGTGCAGAAATCGTGCTGTGGGCCTACTTGTGCTGCCTGCTGGCTTCGCTCACGGCTCCGAGGCCATCCACGCTGCCCCGTGGCATCTGGCCTGCTATTTCTGCATGTCCCTGGCCCGCTGCCCATGTTGGGCCCCCTGGTTTGCCACACTCCTTTGAGTGTAGTTATTAAAGAACAGTGAGTGTTTAAAACAAAAAAATTAAAGGGAACACCCCAGTTATTGTGCGATGGCCCACCTGACGCAGGTCCCTGCTGTCAGCCCAGCCAGGGCCCCTGGCTCAGCAGCCTGGCCGGTGGGGAGGGCGTGAACGGTGGGGCTGGGAGGGGGTGTCCCTTACGGTCCGGGCCCTTCTTAGCAGAGTGGCTCGCTGAGCTCCCAGCCCACGTCTTAGAGGAGGACAACCACGTCTACCTCGCCAGGGATGTTGAGAGGGGCTGAGGGCCTGGCTCACAGTCACACTTGATCTGCAAATCCTGCCCTCGCCCTGGGGTTGCCCCATCCTGGGGTATCCTGGCTGGGGACCCTGCAGATGGGAGCCAGAGAAGGACCAACTCGGAAATCAGGCCCAGCTGTGGGTCTGGGCTCCTCTCCCTGGCCGTGGGGCTGGGGCAGCTCCCTGACCCTCAGGGAGCTCCCTCTCCAGGCCTACTTATATAACAGGAGGCAGGGACACCACCTGGGCAGGAGGGCAGGTGAGATACTGAGAGAGATGAAGAGTCCGGCCCCAAGTAGTATTTTTAACAAGGGGGTGGTGCTCTGTCAGTGGGACAGCTGTTTATTCCTTGGACTCAGGGAGGGGAGATTGATTATGTTCGTGGCTTCTGTGTGTGCCCTACAAGAGCAGCTGCAAGACCCTTTTTGTCTAATTGTTTGCTTATTTGATTACTTATTCACTTGGTGCCTATTTATTTACGTGTGGACTTATTTCCTTATAATTATGTACTTATTTATTGGTTCATTTATTTACTTCCTCACTTAGATACATAGTTACATACTTATTTATTCACTTGCTTATTTACTCATTCATTCAGCTACTCATTCATTTGTTCATTCCATTGGAAAGTTTTGGGGCTAGCCGTACGAACACCTTGGTGTTCCTTTCAGAACCGACAGCAGCGGCTGGAGGTGGAGCTGGCTGGCCTGAAGACCTACGGGGTCGTCCTGGAGAAGGAGTTTGAGAACCTGAACATGGTCATCATGCTGTCCCACTTCGGCCTGCGAGTAATGGACACGGGTGAGCCCGCCGTCCGGGGCAGACCCTCTCCCCCTCCGCTGGCCTCACACATGCTTCCTCCAGGTCCTCACTGGTCCATGAAACTGAGGCCCAGAAATTCCTGTCTGTTCACTTAGTCATGCCTGCATTCCTCATTTCTTCACTTAGCCTACATCTTGCATGGCCAGCATATCCAGTCTTGGTGATGAATGGTGATACTGTCATCCTAAGTCCAGCACCCACTGGGGGTCAGCCCCTGATCTGGGTGCTTCCAGGGGATGAAAATATGGAGAAGCCCCTGGCCTCCAGCTCTTAACTGCCTGGACAGACCCTCAGTCACTAGACTGTTGGGGTGCAATGTGTCCCAGAGGAGAGCTGCCCCCCATGGACAAGATGCTATGGGCACCCAGGGGCGAGGCAGTTCCCTATCTGTGGAAGGTGGGCTTCTAGAAGGTTGACAGAGGAAGGACCCAAGAGGACAGTCCCAAACTCCTGAGACAAAGAAGGGCCCAGAGGTCCACCCGGTGGGGAGAGGTGAGGGAGGGCACAGAGAGTGTTCATGGCTATGTCTCATGCAGGCCTGGTGCCTACACCCTTCTCTGAAGAAAATGCCATGAGTACCACTTCATTATAAATATCTAAACATGACTGTTGGGAGGAACATAAAATGTGAACATCCCTCTTCACTCCCCACACCTCTGCCCAATCCCTTCCCTAGAAGTTTTTACTGTTCACATCTTGCCATGTTCTGTTTATGAATGAGGTGGTGGTGAGTGATGTGTCCTAAGTCACTTCAGTCGTGTCCAGCTCTGCAACCCCATGGACTGTAGCCCACCAGGCTCCTCTGTCCATGGAGTTCTCCAGGCAAGAATACATGAGTGGGTTACCATGCCCTCCTCCCGGAGATCTTCCGGACCCAGGGATTGAACCCACATGTCTTATGTCTCCTGCATTGGCAAGCAGGTTCTTTACCACTAGCACTACCTGGGAAGCCCGAGGTGGTGATAAAAGTCATTAACAAGGGGGAACTTCTCGGGACATGGCTGCCATGTTGCTATAATGAGGCAAGGGGAAGGGGGTAGTTCCTAGGCACTTAGGGGCCCTAGGACAGTGGCTGTGTACCAGTCAGTCTGGCAGATTTCAATACTTTCAGACCTGGTACCACCTCGCTGGTGCATTACTGGCAATCACCAGCATGGTGCCGGCGAGAAACAGCTGGACTTGTTCATTGTCAGCTTATCTGTTTCCTATGAATGGGACGGCACCCCAGTCCCCTGCTAATTCACGCTGAGGTGGGGGACCCCTGGGGCTTCACCATCACGGTGAAGCAGTGACTCCAGAACACACCACATCAGGTACAAGGTGTAGCATCCCCGCTCCATAAATAGCTAAGCCTCAAGGCCAAGGGTCCTGGCAATGAGAGGGATGGAGCAGGTCCTGCTGCTTCAGGAGCTTGGAGGCCCCTCCCCTTCTTCCTTCCATTCTCCTCTCCTCCCCATCCTTGCTTGAGAGCATTTGCCTGGCCTGCAGAGTCGGACACCACTGAACAACAACACGTAAGTATCAAAATCCCCCTGGAATCAGGCCGGGGCAGATGCTCTCAAGCAAGGATGGGGAGCAGAGGGGGAGGGAAGGAAGAAGAGAAGGTGCACAGCCACTGTCCAAGGGCGCCTAACTGCCTAGGACCTGCCCCACTCTCCTCGCCCCAATCCAACAACCTGGCAGCCCTGTCCCAAGAATCGATTAGACAAGTGAGATTTAGGGAGGGAGAGGTGCCAGGGGTGAGCGCTCCACCCGGTACCCGGTGTGGTGTGTTCTGGAGTCACAGGTTCACGCATGCAGCATGATGTGACTCAGCCATCCTATCTGAGCCTGAGCTGTGTGCGTGGGGTACCAGGCAGGCCCTCCTCTCAGGGCCCCCTCTTCCAGGACCCTGTCCCACTTCTCCATCCAGGACACAGTTGTCTCTCCAGGAGCATCTGGGATAAGCAGAGCAGACATGGATTGGGCTCCATCTGAAGAGGCCCTTGGGCTCCACAGCTTTTTCCTGGTAGTAAACTGTCTTCTCTCCCTTCCCAACTCTGCAGCATAAAGCAGTGCCCACCTTTCACCAGTGGGGACCCCAGGATGCATCCCGGGCGCACAGAGGTTAGCTTCCAAAGAGCCATCTCCCTCGGTGGAAGAAGAGTGGAGGATCCTGGGCCCTGAGGATGGGACAGCAAGGATGAGTCAGGAGAGCTGTCTACTCTATTGACCCAGAAGAAAATAAACCATGCGCGTGTGTGTGTTTGCACAACAGACTCAGTCTGTCTTTTTGTCTTGGGCTTGGCAGTGTCTGCCCTGTAAGTATTGCTCCCAGGAACTGTAAGTTGAGCAGCTTCGATCTGGGAAGATGTTGGTGGAGTGTGTGTGCCTCTGCAAGCACAGAAAGTGAGTACCACACACACCTGCTCTCGGAGCCCTCATGCCAAGCATCCCTGAGCCTATACCCACCCCTCCCTCTCATGGTGAGTCTCCGTGGTATACGTATGCTTTGGTTTCCTCTACTGAATTATAAGGACACTAGCGCTGCCCATCAACCACAAGGGGTGGGGTGAAGATGAAGTAATACAGCCAGACCCCAGAAGCTGACCTGCAGGCAAGCAGGTTGTTTGGGAAGTAACCCCAGGTAGAGGAGTGGGGAAGTGAAACAGGGAGGGGAGGACAGACATAAGGGGGCACATTGTCCAAGCAAGATACTATGGCTGGGCCCCCGGGGAAATTCTGGGAGCCAGGGTGGGACACACCCCTGAGAGCATCCCACTCAGTGGCCTGGGAAATGGGGTAGTTATCCACCAACTCCCCTCAGACTCTGCTAGAGGATGACTTCTGGGAGGGGTTAATTCCTTTTCCTTCCTGCCTGCTATGCAGATGACATGGGGAACACAGGAGACCAGAAGAGCCTAGGGCAGGGAAGGCTAAGGTTGGAAGGCTGGCCAGTGTGCCCTTTGGGGTGGCAAGGACAAGGGATGAAATTGGGACCCAACTGTGTTTGTTACAGGGCTGCTGCAGGGCTTTATAAGCTATTAATCAATATACATCTGCAAAATAGGGGTGATCATGGTGGTTCCTGCAGACAGGGGTGTAGACATCAGGGATTAGGTCTGCCTGCCTGCAACAAAGATGTGACCACAATGGCCTCAACACATAACAGACGGTCCAGGGGTGAGCAGTGGGGGCTAGGACAGCAGTTCTTGTGTGTGCATGCATTGCCCACAAGGTAGCTCCCCAACCTCCAGCATTGCTTCTGTGCTCCAGGCAGGATGGGGGCAAAGCGGGGAGGGTAACAGCTGGCCTGCCTCTTTTTACAAAGAGCTTCCAGAAAGTCCTAATTTCTAGAAGGAATTTCCAGAAAGCAACTTCTATTTGCATATCAGGGACCAAGGTGGCAGCATTTAGTCAAGATAGCTGCAAGGGAGCCTGGGAAATGTAGTTTTAGCTGAAAACAGGGCTGCCCAGAGCAAAGATGGGTTGGGTTAGTGAGGAAGAAGGGGGTAGAGAAGAATTGAGGGGGACAGAGGGCAGTATCTGCCCCAGTGAACACTGTTTCTAGAGGAGGAAGCCAGCTTGTAACCCTGCAGAGGTCCGTGTGCAGTCTGGCTGGGGTCCTGGCAGAGGATCCCAGCGTCTTTCTCTCTGCTCAGCAAACGTTGATGGGGTGTCTCTGAGCATTTTTATGGCAGGTGGTCAGCCAGAGTGATGCTGAAGGCCTGCTCTGTACTTGGTCTTTGTGCACACTTGATGCTTGGCAACCCACTCCAGTATTCTTGCCTGGGAAATCCTATGGACAGAGAAGCCTGGTGGGCTACAGTCCATGGGGTTGCAAGAGTCAGACACAACCTGACAACTAAGCCACCACCACCACACACATACAATCTCATTGCGCGGCAGGTCCACTTGAGCTACTTACAGATGGATAGAGAGAAGCCCAGTAATTGGCCAGAGATGCCATCAGCGAGGAGATCAGATTTGGTTTCCATGACAACTGTATCCTATGGAGATTCAGCTCTTTGCCTTGACCACATGGGCCTACAGGACTGGTAGCTGCTTTGCAGGAGGACAGTCGTCTTTCTCTTTCAAACCAACTCGGCCTCTCCCTCCCTATAGTGACCCTGTCCTGCACCAACCTACAGCCAAGGTTACTCTCAATGACATTTGCTGAATAAGAATACCTGGATTATCCAAATTAGACCACGAAGAGAACTTTCAGATTTAGCAAATAAAAATATAGAACACTAATTAAATTTGAATCCAGATAAACAACAACTTTTAGTATGTCACATGCAGTGTTTAAGACATGCTGAAAGTGGTTTAAAAAAATTTAACTGGACACCCCATATTTTATCTGGCAGCCCTAAATACAAATGCCTCAATGGCCATGTAACATCAAGCTCAGCCCTTTATTCCATCACAGGACAACCTGGATTTTTCCCGGAAGGGTACACAGCACACTGATGGTGACCCCTGAGCTGTATCCAGGTCCCAGGGTCTCAGACCCTGACCTTTGGACCAAACAACCATGAGAAGCAGGTAGTAGCAGGTTCTAAGTGAGGCGAGGTGGGCCCAGGTGTCTAGGAGGTGAGGGTGACTCTTCTCAGGTTCAGGTGGAAGACTTAACCATGGCGGGCAGGGTTGATCCTCGCCTCAGCTCTGCTTCCCAAAACCTGCGGGGCCTGAAATCCATCCCTCCATCTCCATTTCCCCACTTGCCGCAAGGGAGCTGGACTAGCCTGTGTCTAATACGTCGAGTGAATGCCCAAACATACCTAGACATATGTTATCTCCACTTAGCTATGGGACTCTGAGCAAGGCACTGCCTGCATGAGCCTCAGTTTTCTGCTCTGTAAAATGGGGATGCCGACACCTGGTGGGGTCACTGTCAGGACTGAGGATCTGTGCCTTCTAAGTCACCCTGCCCAGGACTGCATGCTGCGGGGGGTGCTGGACATGGGTGTGCCTGTTGTCCCTGACAACTGTCCTGCCGGGATCCGTCCCATGGCGACAATAACACCTGTATCAGCTGACAGGTGCTAAGGGGATGCCTGTCTCATGCTCATCCCCACGGCCGAGCCTCTTTGCTGGAGCGACTCCATTCCCCAGGCACCGTGGGGACCGGCTTGGGTTTGGGTTTCTCATGCCCTTCATGGGAGCTGAACCCCATGCCACTGTCCTAGGTGGGATGTGAGGACCGGGGTGGGAGATGATGCTGTTGGGGCGGTCCTGATGCAGAGAAGCAGGGTCTCGGAGCTCAGTGATGCCTCCTTCAAGAAGCCCCGCCCTCCACAGCTGAAGCCTCATCTGTGAAATCTGACTCCCTCCAGATCCAGTTACCCATGCTTCTGGGCAGTGCCTCCACACCTCCCAGCCCAGGCTTTGCAGAATGTACCCAGGGAAACCAAATCGCTGAGGGTGCTGGGGCTCACGGGGGGCCACGGTGCCCTCAGATGGCAGGAGTGGCCACTGCACTTCGTGCCTGGGTGGATCCCCTGGCCAGAGGAGCTGAAACATAATTATCTGAGATGGACTTGTTCAGGGAGGCACAGAAAGAAACAAAATTGCTGTGTGACCCAGTGCATACAAACAGAATTAAAAGCAAACTCAGGCAAAGCAATAGTCAGCCTACTTCAGAGGTGCACTCTGACACTTTGTCTTCTATTTCATGTTTTAAAACTGCTGGGCACAACCCCCTAAGTTGATTTCAGGGCTTCCTAATAGGTGATGACTATAGTTGAATAAATCTTTCTCAGGCATCCTCACTATAGGCACTTTATGTTTGATTATTGGAGTCTATGACTGAGCAGCTTGGAGTTCTGGCCTGAACATCTTCCTCTCTTCATGCTGGGAGATAAGAGACCTGGGCATCTAGCTCTGCCTGCCTGCAGAGACGGGCCAGAGTGGGTGAGACGCTGAGGACTCTGGGAGTAGAAATGGTGGATAATCCTCCTGCCCTGGAATGAAGTAGAGTAAACTGTCCAGCTGATGTGTTAGGAGCACTGGCTCTGGGGCCAGACTCGGTGCCTGGATGCCACTTGCTAGCTCTGTGACCCTGCCTAAATCACTTTACCTCCAGGATGCTCAGTTTCCCCATCTGTACAATGGGGATGATAGCAAGACCTCATCAGATTACTGTGAGGATTACATGGGTTCCTAGACCAGGTCTGGCATGTGGGGGATTCAGTAAATATTGGCCAGGATGGTAACCAGGGCTGGCTTCACAGGTGTGCAACCTCTCAAGTCTCACAGAGCTCTGCTCTCAGAAGGACTAGGTTTAAGGCTTTGCTCTTACCATCTTAAAAGTCATAATAATTTTTTCTTTGAACCTGTGCTTTATAATTGATATCTGACAGGACGACAGAGCATGCTCAGGGGATGTGCCAGGTGGTAATACTGTTCTCCAAGCAGTTAGGTTGGTTGCTGGGCTACCAACACACACATATGCCTGGTGTGGCCTGGGGCACTGTGGGGTCCTGGGGAGGTTGTGACCGGGGCTGGGACCTAAGCCTGGGCTGCTGGTGGTGATCATGGTGGCCAGTGGGAGACCCTGGAAGAGAGGAGGAACTTCATGCCAGGAGTCTGTCCCAGGGGGACCTTTATAAATATCAACTCTCAGGCCTGAGGGCTGGGGTAGGAACTGCTGGGGTTCTGGCAGTAAACTTTGTCAGTAAATTATTACAGAACTGAAGTGTACACATGGACACGGCCACACAGTGTGCCAGGAGTTATTAGAATGCTTCAGGGAGCTTAGAATCTCTGGCTTTGACAGCTATTGCAATACTGCAAATGTTCAAGGGCTTATAAATAGAAATTAAATGTAAAGATTGTCACTTTTGATGGAAAAAAAGCATTGTCTCCATATCAAGCTTTGATGAACCAGTGATTAAAGAGGAAGACAACTTTAAAATAAACTTTCCTTGTAATTAAGATATAGTGAAGAAATGCATAAATAGGTGATCGAACTATATACAAGTCATGAAGTCACTTTTGGTTTCTGTTATAACCTTCACAAATCGGGAAATGAGTATGTCAAGGCTGTATATTGTCACCCTGCTTATTTAACTTATATGCAGAGTACATCATACGAAATGCCAAGCTGGATGAGGCACAAGCTGGAATCAAGATTTAAGGGAGAAATATCAAATAACCTCAAATATGCAGATGACACCACCCTTATGACAGAAAGCGAAGAAGACCTAAAGAGCCTCTTGATGATAGTGAAAAAGGAGAGTGAAAAAGTTGGCTTAAAACTCAACATTCAGAAACCTAAGATAATGGCGTCTGGTCCCATCACTTAATGGAAAATAGATGGGGAAACAATGAAAACAGTGAGAGACTTTATTTTCTTGGGCTCCAAAACCACTGCAGATGGTGAAATTAAAAGATGCTTGCTCCTTGGAAGAAAAACTATGACAAATCTAGACAGCATGTTCAAAAGCAGAGACATTCCTTTGCCAACAAAGGTCCGTCTAGTCAAAGTTCTGGTTTTTCTAGTAGTCATGTATGGATGTGAGAGTTGGACTATAAAGAAAGCTGAGCACCTAAGAATTGATGCTTTTGAACTGTGGTGTCGGAGAGGACTCTTGAGAGTCCCTTGGATGGCAAGGAGATCCAACCAGTCCATCCTAACGGAGATCAGTCCTGGGTGTTCATTGGAAGGACTGATGCTGAGGTTGAAACTCCAATACTTTGGCTGCCTGATGTGAAGAACTGACTCATTGAAAAAGACACTGATGCTGGGAAAGTTTGAAGGCGGGAGGAGAAGGGGATGACAGAGAATGAGATGGTTGGATGGCATCATTGACTCAATGGACATGGGTTTGAGTAAGCTCTGGGAGTTGGTGATGGACGGGGAGGCCTGGCGTGCTGTGGTTCATGGGGTCGCAAAGAGTCGGACACAACTGAGTGACTGAACTGAACTGAACTGATAGCCTCCACAAATGACAGGAAATGTCAGACAGTAAACATTAAGATACTATTGTATACAATTACATTCAAAACTAGATTCAGGCTTACAACAAACTGCTGGATGTGGGGGCCGCTGGCTTTCCAAGGTCCTCAGTGTAAGTCCCACGTTCACCAGCTGTGTATCCTCAGGGGAGTCACATCTCTGCCTTTTCTCTGATATCAGGGTGGTGAGGTAGGACATGGAAGCACCTCTGTACTCAGAGGTGGGTAAATCAAAGTTCCCCATCTCTTCCCTCCTCAAAATTTTGCCTTAGGTACCAGCTTCATAAACATCACCCGAGAGCTTGTCACAAACGCATAATCTACAGGCATGTGAGAGTCTTAGCATCACAACCTTAGATAAACTATTTGGGGAAGTTGTCTGAGTTCTTTGTCCCTTGAGTTTAGTCCTTTTGTTGTTGGTGGTGACTTATACTGAGGACCTTGGAAAGCCAGCAGCCCCCACATCCATAGCAACATGTTAGAAAATATTAAGCACACTACAGCTTATATGGTGCTTTTCAGCTGCATTCCCGTCACTCGACTAAAATTTGTGGGCCCAGTGAAAAATAAAAATGTTCCAAAAGCAAGGGAAACTCGCAGTTAAAAGTGCAGTTGTTTTGTTCAGCCGCTCAATCGTGTCCAACTCTTTGTGACCCCATGGACTGCAGCACGCCAGGCTTCCTTGTCCCTCACCATATCTCAGAGTTTCCTCAAACTCGTGTCCATTGAGTCAGGGTTTCTATCCAACCATCTCATCCTCTGTCGTCGCTTTCTCCTCCTGCCTTCAAACTTTCCCAGCACCAGCTTTTAGGAATTTAGTCCTAAATATTGCTATTAAAAGTGTGTCCACTAGAGGTCACCAGAATCAAGTCGTTAATTGAATTGCCTACCATTTGCTGGGAAGGATGGACGGCAAAAGGAGAAGCAGGCAACAGAAGATGAGACGGTTAGATAGCATCACCAACTCAATAGACATGAATTAGAGCAAACTCCAGGAGATAGTAGAGGACAAAAGAGCCTGGTGCTGCAGTCCATGGGGTCACAAAGAGTTGGACACACTTCGCAACAGAACAACAACAACCATCTGCGTGGAAAAAGAAAAAAATGTCAGTAACAAGGCTGGGAGTAACCAAGAAGAGTTAAATCCTCCTGCACGCCCACCTCCCTCAATGCAGAAATGTTCTGCCCACTTCCTCAAAGGCAAGTTTAATCAAAAATGTGCTTTTGTAGAGAGCGTGCCATCAGAGGTCAGAGCACTGGTCTTCAGGTGAAAACCCTTCAGTGGGGGCCAGCCTGGTGGGATGGTGGGGCCAAGGGCTGGCGTGCTGAGTGCTTCTGCTGCCCCCACTGCCATGGGGTGACCTTGGGCAAGTTGCTTCCACTCTCAGCCCACAGGACTCCATCCATAAAGTGTAGGCAGTCAGACTGTGAGATTCCCAGGGTCCCCTGAGCTTGGATGATGTGGGTCTCTTCCTGAAGCAGCTTTCTATATTATGCCCCAGAATTTGCTAAGGAAATAGAACCCATTTCCAAACTCCTGTGTCTACCCGTAAGCTGCTTTTCTGGCTGTCAAGGACGTGGCATCCAGGGTGTCTGGCCGGCCTGGGGGTTTAAGGCACCTAGCATTCTAGAGGTAAAGACACATTCTTCTCTGTGCTGAGTGGAGTGGGTTCTGAGTGTGGGGAGAGATGTGTAAGATGATGGAGGGACAGAGCTGGAGGCTCCACGCAACCATTTCACAGATGGGGACTCTGAGGTCCAGGGAAGCATGTAACTCTATGCCAGGTCCCAAGAGCTCAGAGTCAGTGGTGGATCTGGGACTGGAACACAGGAATTGCTGATTGAGAGGGCTGAAGGATGCTTATTTTCATGGCTCACTTCTATCTTTCTGGTCTCCTCTCAATAACTATAAGCATTCCTTTTGGTTTGTTTTTAGAGGTTTAGTTACTCAAGTAATATCCTAATCTGCCCAGGAAAACCCCTATGAGGGCATATGTAGTCTTGGGCATGTGGCCATGAGGGCATGTGGCCCAGAGCAGGAAAGTGACAAAGATTTGTTAGGTAACCTGAGAAAGGTATTGGGTTTGGCAGGGGAGGGAGTTGACTTTGATTAAGGCTACTTAATGGATGCCAGGTTTGTGCAAATCACTTTACATGGTTTAGTAACCTTTTACACTCTTCACAACAGCCTCTGAAGGCAAGTATTACTCCTGTGTCATAACCGAGGCTAGAAGAGATACTTGTGCAAGGCTAGGTGGCCAGCGGAGCATTAGAATCAGGTTTGTCTGTATGTCAATTAAACAATGCTAGCTGCTGTAACAGATAATCCCCGGATCTCAGTAGTTTAACCAGTAGAAGGTAGTTTTTGTTCTCCGACAGTGCAATCTGGTGATCCTGATTGGTGGACAGCCTTCCTCCACAAGGTGATTCAGGGACCCAGGCTCTACCAGTCAGTGACTTCACTATTTCCCTGGCTTCATGGACCTCCTGCCTGGCTGGCAGTTGGAGAATGAGTGTGTAGAGAAGGCACATGCTTCTTTATACCCACAGCCTGGAAGTGACATCACTTCTCATGCAGTTCATTGGTGAGAAGTAGACCCATGACCACATACAGAACCAGGGGTGCTGGGAAATACAGTCCTTGCCTGAGCAGAGGTACTATGGAAAGAGGGGTACATGTTTTTGGAGGATAGTTTAACATCGCTGCCAGAGTGTGACACCAAAGGCTATGCCCCACCCGTACCTCCCCAGGCCACCATGCACTGGGCTGGAAGAAGCATGGGCACTGCCCTCTGGGTGTGACTGGCCATGCAGTCTTGGTTGTGATAATAAATCACACAGCCTCAGGATTAGAAAGGCTCTTAGATTCTGCTCATCCATCTGAAGCTCCTTAACAGAGTCCCTGGCAAGATGGTGAGGCAGCTGTTGCTGGGCATGAGGCACAGATGCCCAGTGACCTGGAGCTCCCTGCTGATGAGGCAGCCGTCCATGACCAACGTTCCTGGGACACTCCTGTTCTCTCTCCACCGGCTGAACTGAGGCCTGACTGCCAAGCCTACTGGGTCAGTGAAATAAGGAAACGTGGGCGCACGCTGGCCCCTCTCAGTCACCACTAGCCCTTACTCCTTTTGGGTTGAAATCTTCCTCCTTGACTCTTGCCCCATGTCCTGTCCTCTAGAACATTCCAGAACATATATGCTCACTCTCCATCTGCAGAAAATGGTCATCTGGATAATTAATTGATTGAGTCATTCATTTGTTTAACAAATACAGTGGACTGCTTGCCAGGGATAGTGGGTATAGAGGATTGAATAGCATTGCCCCCTTCAAAATTTATGTCCACTTGGAACCTCAGAATGTGACCTTATTTGGAAACAGTCTTTGCAGATGTAATCCAGTTAAATTGAGGTCATCCTGGAATAGGATGGGCCCTAATCCAAGGATTTATGTTCTCTTATAAGGAGGGAGAAATCTGGACACAGACACACAGAAAAGAACACCATGTGAAGATAGAGACACCTGGGGAGAAAGTCATGTGATGACAGAGACAGGGACTGGGTGATGCCACCACAAGCCACGGTCACTGAGGACTGCTGGCCGCCACCAGAAGCTGAGGGGAGGGGAGGGTGGGTGGATGACGCCTGGAATGGGTCCTCCCCCTGAGCCCCCAGGAAGACACCTCCCTGCCAATACCTTGATTTTAAACTTCTGGCCTCCAGAACTGTGAAGGAAGAAAATTCTGTGTTTTAAGTCCCCTCGCCCCGGCCTTTTGAGGGACTTTACTAGGGCAGATACAGTGGAGTAACTGAAGTTCAGCTCTGACCATCAATCTGCCTACAGGCGAGTAAAGAAGAAAGATTAAAAATACGGTTCACAAACAAATAAGGGACACTTAGAAGAGCCTGCATCAGGGTCAGTAATGGGCGGTGTTGGTGGGAGAAGCATGCTGTGAATGAAATGGTTTGGGAGGAAGGAGAGCATGGGGCAACCGCATGAAGAGTGGGTCAGGGAAGGGCGTGTGGGTGGAGGGAACAGCATGGGCAAAGGCCCTGGGGTGGGAAGGGCTTGGTACCCTCTCAGAACAGAAGGGAAGCCAGAGTGGCTGAACAGGTGGGAACCAGGGAGACGGGTGTGAACTCAGTGGGGCAGCATCACTGGGGGACCAGGAAAAGGAGTGAGTTTTTTCTTCTAAGTGGAGGGGCAAGGAGGTCTTTGGATGGTTTTTAAAGAAGAGGATGATATGACCAAACATGTCATTTTGACTGCTCTGTGGAGGATTTGAAAACATTTCTCACTCCATTCATTTGTTCATTCAATGATTGATAATACCAACAAATAATCTGGAACCATTTCATCTTCAGTCTTGCAGATGAAATGAAATGGCCAAGAGAATGCCTTGGGTGGTCAAGGTGGTCAGAGATCCCCACAATGGTGTAGATTTTAAAAATATCCACAACGTAAAGGTTGAGAGTGGTGTTTTATTCATTGGGAATTTGGGAGACTTCAAGCAGGAGGGGCAGCATCTGAAGTAACCCTGAGAGAACTGCTCCAAGGAGGGGAGGGGAGGAGTCAGGTTATAACAGAAGTTTTGTAACAAAGGACAGGTAATCTGAACATCAAAAGATTATTGTGAATTAAAGGAAAACCAGATATCTCAAGTTAAGGAATTTAGTGAATTTAGTTAGAAATTTTCTATTATGGGAAGATGCAAATGGGCTCAATGAAATCATTCCTTTGCTATGCACCTCAGCTACCTAGGGCCAGTATCTGGTGTTTTCACACCCTGAGTTTCCTTAGGGCTCACTGTGTGGAGTGGCTGCAGTCTGATGGCTGCTAGATGGCAGGTGTTCTTTTCCTTCCTGAGTTTCCTCTAAGCTCACTGGCTCACGTGGAGGCTGCAATTGCTGATGATTGTGACATTCTTTGTTACTGATATGGCAGGAAATATTCCATTTCTTGGTGGGGAGAGGAGCTTCAAGCAGAGACCTGCTCTGCCAGGAGAGGGTCAGGGGATGCAGCAGGCACAGTGGGCGCAAAGTCTCCACAACCTGCTCTTGCTTCCACAAGCCATCTCTTCTCCAGGCTGGATGTGGCAATTCTTGCAATTATTTCTCCTAATGCCTTTTTCATGTTGTAATAAATTCCTGAAATGACGCTGTCAGCTTGCTATCCAAGAGCTCAATTGTTCCACAGGACTTACTAATCAGAAAGTTTATCATAACAAGTTTTTATAAACACTTTATAATTTGCAGAGCCCTTTTGCAGTTCTGATCAACACATCCTCCTGTGGCCTAAGGTGTGGGGAGAAGGAAGACATGCAAACAGATCTTATTTTGCCTCCAGAGAAGTCTCATTCCATTCCATCATGCAAGATAACTGCTTGCAAGCTCCAGAGAGAGGCATAGATAAAGACACACACCCAGAGGCTCTAACATGAGGGTTCAATTGTCTTTGAGTGATAACAGCCACAGTGCCTAAAAGGCAGCAGTCTTTGAAGACCTCAAAATCTGGCAGGCTGGGTAGAGAGCTGGCTCTCAGGGTGTGGACTCAGGCATAGAGCCCCCAGCCAGGAGGAAAAGACAAGATCTTGTCCCTGGCTCAGTGGACTGGAGCAAGTCTCTTAACCTCTCTGAGCCTCTGTTTTAAAAGAAGGATGCCACTTGAATCTCACAGGAGGACCAGAGGACCAGAGAATCTCACAGGGAAGCACTGAGTGGTTGAGAGTTAGTCAGGCTTGCCTCTGCCACCAGGATCTGCACGACCCTGGACAGTGTTACTTAAAGACTCTCTTCCTCCAATCATGAAACGGGGGGCGGGGCGGTGGGCGGATAACAGCACTTGTTCCATGTGGCCGTTGAGAGGATCAAGTGAGACAATACAAAATAAGTGCTCAGTGAATGCTAACTAGCACTATCCTGGTTTCGAGATGAGGAAGACAGGTGAAGTCCCTAAGTTCCTTGGGTATTTTTCTGCTCTATTTCCTTGTTGATGATAAATGGTGATGAAAGTGGTGGTGGTGATGATGGGATGGTGGTGGAGATGGTGGTGATGATGGTGGGATGGTGGTGGTGATGATGGGATGGTGGTGGTGATGGGATGGTGGTGATGATGGTGGGATGGTGGTGGTGATGATGGGATGGTGGTGATGATGGTGGGATGGTGGTGTTGATGATGGGATGGTGGTGATGATGGTGGGATGGTGGTGATGATGGTGGGATGGTGGTGGTGATGATGGGATGGTGGTGATGATGGTGGGATGGTGGTGTTGATGATGGGATGGTGGTGATGATGGTGGGATGGTGGTGGTGATGGTGGGATGGTGGGGTGGTGGTGGGATGGTGGTGGTGATGGTGGGATGGTGGGGTGATGGTGGGATGGTGGTGGTGATGATGGGATGGTGGGTTGGTGATGGTGGGATGGTGGGATGGTGGTGGTGATGGTGGGATGGTGGGGTGATGGTGGGATGGTAGGGTGGTGATTGGATGGCGGTGGTGATGGTGGGATGGTGGGTTGGTGGTGGGATGGTGGTGGTGATGATGGGATGGTGGGGTGATGGTGGGATGGTGGTGGTGATGATGGGATGGTGGTGGTGATGGTGGGATGGTGGTGGTGATGGTGGGATGGTGGGTTGGTGGTGGGATGGTGGTGGTGATGATGGGATGGTGGGGTGATGGTGGGATGGTGGTGGTAATGGTGGGGTGGTGGGGTGATGGTGGGATGGTAGGGTGGTGATTGGATGGTGGGGTGGTGGTGGGATGGTGGTGGTGATGATGGGATGGTGGTGGTGATGGTGGGATGGTGGTGGTGATGGTGGGCTGGTGGGCTGGTGATGATGATGGTGGTGGTGATGATGGGATGGTGGGGTGATGGTGGGGTGGTGGTGGTGATGGTGGGGTGGTGGGGTGATGGTGGGATGGTAGGGTGGTGATTGGATGGTGGGGTGGTGGTGGGATGGTGGTGGTGATGATGGGATGGTGGGGTGGTGATGGGATGGTGGTGGTGATGGTGGGATGGTGGGGTGATGGTGGGATGGTAGGGTGGTGATTGGATGGTGGTGGTGATGGTGGGATGGTGGGCTGGTGATGATGATGGTGGTAGTGGTGGTGGTGATAGTGATGGTTGTGGTGATGATGGTGGTGGGAGTGGGGATGATGATGGTGGGGTAGTGGTGACAGTGGTGATGGTGGTGGTGGTGATAGAGATGGTGGCAATGCTGGTGATAGTGGTGATGGTGGTGATGGTGGTAATGATAGTGATAACAAATGGGTTCCTGTGTGCTGGAGTAGTGATTTCCTCAGCACTAGGATCCACTACAGCCTGGGATGCCTGGAGTCTTTGAGTCCAGTGAGCTCCCATAGGAGCAGCCTCACCCCTTTGCTCTAATCTGCATAAGTACCATTTTCTCTGTGAGCTGTGACTTCACAAAGGCTGGGAAGCCCTATTTAATTTGATGCTGTTCATATCATTCTGCCTTATATTTGTTGCTTGGTAACACTGACTCCCACTTCTTTTCTTTTTTTTCTCTAAAGACAAAGACTTCCCCCTTTGCTCTTTTCATTCATTTCTGCAGACTCTTTAAAAGGTCTCTGGGCACTTGGTGGAAGGAGAAAATCAAAGCCCTGATCCCAACAACTTGTATCTTTAGATGAAATATTTTCCTTTTGTGATAAGTACCTTTGAAGCCTGTGTGTTGAGGAAAGACCTCTGGCTGGGAGCCACGGACTTGAACCTGAGTTCTGATTCTCCACTATGTCAGCCTCACACTGACTGGTTACTTAACTTCCTGGGGGTCCCATGCTGCAGCAGATTTAAAATGGCTGAAATCTCTTCATCACCCATCAAGTGGAATGTGGGCTGACTCCCCTGTGACTCATTTTGAACAATAACTTGTGAACATATGATGCAAAGAGATGTTCATTTCTGAGGCTGGGTCTTAAGGGATGTTCCGCTTTCTTCCCCATCTTGGACCCTCCCCCTGTAAACCAGCCACCATATAAGAAGCCTGACTGCACTTGGCCACCATGCCAGGAGGAAGCCAAGCAACCACGTGGAGAGACAGAGGCCACATGCAGGAGCCCAATGTCTACTTTATATGAGTGAAGCTGAGGTAGGAGATCAATGGGTTCCAGGCTAGACATTTACAACTGGCCTCCTGGTTGCATTTCATGCGGCACGAAGAAGTGGGCTTCAGGCTGGATCCTTAAAGTTGTTAGCATTTCCTGAGACAGCGTTCTCCAGTTAAAGCATTACAATCAGCCTCCTGCTTGCCCTCTGAAGTAACGACAGAAACAGGGTGAATAGCCAGTCTTTGTCTCCTATGAGTACCTTAAGGTAATAATCTTGGCAAGGACAAAGAGGGGCAAGATCCTGTTTGAGTGAAGGATTAAGGGACCTCTGCTCTCCCTCTTTTTGAAACAAGGAAGACACTATATATGTGCAGAAAGGCTCCTTAGGGGTCAAAAGTCCCAGAAACCTTCCCTTTGAGATCTATCTTGGCTGGGGCATGCAGGTGCAGCCAGGGAAGGGTCCCAGGATAGGCCAGGTGTGGAGAAAGAAACCAGATAACTGGCTAAAGGTAAACAAAGAACCGGAAGAACTGACCTATATAAACGAGTTAACTGCCTGTTTACTGCTCTCCTCCTCACTAGGGGGACACCCACACCCTTTCTCTCTGGGTGTGCATCTCTGCCTTCCTGCTATCTCAACCAAGCAAACCATTTCTCGGTGTGTTCTCCTACTTGTTACCGTGCTATATCTCTAATAAACTTTGTAGCTGCATTCACAGTTTCTGCCTCCATGATAAACCCATTTTTCACTGGGGACTGATGCTGAGGCTGAAACTCCAATACTTTGGCCACCTGATGCGAAAAACGGACTCATTTGAAAAGACCCTGATGCTGGGAAATATTGAAGGCAGGAGGAGAAGGGGACAGCAGAGGATGAGATGGTTGGATGAAATCACCGACTCAATGGACATGAGTTTGGGTGAACTCTGGGAGTTGGTGATGGACAGGGAGGCCTGGCGTGCTGCAGTCCACGGGGTCACAAAGAGTCGGACACAACTGAGCAACTGAACTGAACTGAACTGAAAGATCCAGGAGAAAAGAGCTTCTAGCCTCTAGCCTTTGCTGGTCGGGTGACTAGGATTCCTGGTTTTCATCCAGGCTACCCAGGTTCACTTCCTGGGCAGGGAATTAATATCTTGCTTCATGTCACAGCTCACTACTGCCTCGCCGAGATCAACGCCTTCTTGGACCTTCCAGCCCTGCTCAGCCGCCAGCAGAATGCTGCCAAACGAAGGACCCCAGCTGACCCCTCACTGCCCCCTGCAATGAAAGAACCACCCAGCTGATTCCTGCCCGTATTCCTGACCCCAAATCAAGGGCAGGTGAACAGGTTGTTTTCAGCCACTGAGTTTGGGCATAGATTCTTACCTAGCAGTAGATAACTGATTATCATGAAATATGACTTCTTCCTCTCCAGAGGACCACTTTGGGACATCGGGTGTTGGGGAAGGGGTTGCTATTCCTTCACCAATTGGGTAATCTGCAGACTCCTCCAAACTCTTCACCATCCAGCCCTCTATGGCCTCCTGGGCCGCTGCTGCCACCCTCTTGGGTTTCATCAGCCCAGATCTCTGCCTGGCCCAACCCTGCTCTGTCTGCTCTCCATCCCTTGTGTCCATCCTGACTTCTTCCAGAAGAGCCTTTTCCTCCTCCTCTCCTACAGCAAAACTCTGTCCCTTTGGGATCTAGCTCAAATGTCACCCTTTCTCCAGCTGCCCCCAGGCTACCTCTGGACTCCACAGGCCCTCACGAAGATGTCTGAACCTTATTCTAAAAATAACACTGCTGCCCTTGGCGGGGCACATCCTGGATCCTGGTGTGTCTCCAGGCAGAGTGTATGTGCTGACATCAGGCCAGACCGTCCCCCTTGGCTCAGGGACCAAGATGGATGTGCTCTGGAATGGCAGTTCATAGTCCCTGCATCGGGGCAACTCAAAGACCACCTGAAGCATGGCTAACCACCGATACTCTTGTTTCCTCCAGGAAAAAAATTTCAATTCAACACATTCATGCATTTCGTGTACCACACAGTCTCAAAGAGCCAAGAGAATCTCCTGTACCCAGGCTCCTTCTCCTTTCTTGTTCTCGAAGTTCTTTTGCAAGTCACAGAGCAAGTTGCAGCCAGAGTCTGACAGCTTCCATTGTGTCAAAAACTTCGGGAAAACAATTATCTGCGATCACAGTAAGCTCTCTGGGTAACTTATATTTCTAACAATTGTCAAAAACAATATCTCTTTTTTCTAAACTGTCCAAATTGCTCCCACAAATATCAAAAGTGCTTTTTTTTTCCGCCCAGCTTTCTCTGCCAGTCTCCGCGTTGACACCTATCTATGGTGTTCCTATTGCTGCTGCTAAGTGGGTGTCTGGAAAGTTTTGGGGAGGATTTCGAATTGGGTAATGTTCAGCACTTCTTGACATTGCTTGAGTGCGGTGTGCCTAAGTTTTCTTCTATTGTTTTGTGCTAAAGTGAGTGATAAGTTCCCTCTCCCACTAACTCTGGGTATTGTAAAGATGACAGCAGGAACTCAGACTGAGAATGTGTCGCTTCGGAAGGGAGGGAGGAAAAGCTGAACCCCGTCCCCCAGGAAGGTACACGAGGAAGTTGGGAACTCACAGACTGGGGGTGTTTGTTCAAAAGGGCGCTTTTGGTGACACGTTTTATCTTCCCTAAAGCCACCTGAACCTCTGCCCAGGTGAGCTTGTTAGGGTTCAGACAGGGGGTTTGGGGGTGGCGTGACATCACAGCAGGGACTGGGGACAATCAAACCAAAGAGGTGTCATGGAGTGACCCTGGGCAGGTCCCTCCACCACTCAGAGCTTCTGACTCTCTGTCTATAGCCTGGGAATAATACCCACTCTCAGGGTCAAGTGTGGATTTAATGAGCCACCAGGTGTAGTGACCCTTTGCAAGGGGTACTGATCATTTCTGGGATGATGTGCAGGAACCAGAATCCACTGGTCCTGTACTGGCCACTTCCCACAGGTTAGCTCATGGACCTTCCCAGCAACCCACGGGTAAAGTGTGTGCTGAGCTGATGCTCAGAGAGGTCCCTGAATCCTGTGCCAGACTCACCTAAGGACCCTCTCTGCTCTGTTCTCTGATGTCAGGTCTGCACCTCTCGGGAGCAGCCATGATGTCCTTCAGTAGGTGATGGATAGATCAGCTGATACATCCTTACCTGGAATACCATACAGTGCTAAAAAGAGATGAGCTATCACAGGAGGAAAGGACACGGAGGGACCTTATATGCATATTACTAAGTGAAAGAAACCAATCTTATAAAAGCTCCCTACTATGTGTTTCCAATTATATGACATTCTGGAAAAGGCAAAACTATGGAAACAGTAAAAAATCAGTGGTTGCCAGGTTGATGACGGGGGCCAGGGGGATGAATGGATGGGTACAGGGGATTCTGAGGGCAGTGAAATTGCTCTGGTGTGATGCTATAATGGTGGATACATGTCGTTTTGCATTTGTCTAAACCCACAGAATGTATAAGACCAAGAGTGAACCCTCATTAAGCTATAGACCTTAAACAATATAATGATGTCACGCTACAGGTTCCCATGTGGCACTAGTGGTAAAGAACCCACCTACCAAAGCAGGAGATACTAGAGACATGGGTTAGAGCCCTGGGTGGGGAAAATCCCCTAGAGGAAGGCGTGGCTACCCTCTCCAGTATTCTTGCCTGGAGAATTCCATGGACAGAGGAGCCTGGCGGTCTACAGTCCATAGGGTCGCAAAGAGTCGGACACAACTGAAGTGACTTAGTACAATGCAAGTTCATTGATTACAGCAAGTGTACCACTTGGCAGGGTGGGGGTCGGGTGGCTATTGACAGTGGAGGGGTCTCTGGGTGTTGAGAAGTAAGGGGTATATATTAAAAGTATCTGCACTTTCTGCTCAGTTTTACTGTGAACCTGAAACTGCTTTAAAAAATAAAGTACTTTTTAGAAAAAAGAAGAACCAAAAAAAAGGAAAGAAAAAACAAAACAAAACATGTAAAGTCAGCACCTCCTCCAGGGAGCCTTCCCTGACTGCTGTAGCCAGTGGCAATTTCTTCCCATGCTGGGAATCTGCATGCCAGCATCACTTCTCGCTAGTTATCTGCTCATTTCTGTTCTCTAACAGGTGGTTGGTGTTTTCCAAACCAGTCCATAAGCCCCTCCAGAACAAGGAAGTGTCTATGCCTCAGACTCTTCCATCTCACGCCGCAGTGCCCAGGAAGGGAACAAGCGGGAGGTTCTTGGCAAATGTGGCCGCTGCTGCTGGTGCCACAGAGCGCTGCGGCTTGTTGACCGAACCGTCAGTGGCCCCTGAGCTGCCCTCAGTGACGCCATGGGCAGGCCCCGCGTTGGTGGCTTTCGCGGTCACCTCTCCCCACTCATCCCAGGGCAGCAGGCTGGGCCCATTTCTCAGGTGCAGGAGCCGGCGCTGGGGGAGTGGGTGTGCCCCCTCCCGGCGCTGCAGTGGCTGTGATGGTTAAGTTTATGTGCTGACTAGCCTGGACCAAGGGGTGTCAGACAGCTGGTAAGGCCTTCTCTCTGAGAGTGTACATGAGCACACTTGGGTTGGGACTGAGAAAGGCAGACCACCCTCCCCAGTGTGGGCAGACACCCTCCATCTGTTCAGGGCCTGAATAGAAGAGAAAAGGCAGAGGAAGGGCGAATCCACGCTGCCTGAGCTGGGCCGTCCATCTTCTCCTGTCCTTGGACCTTGGCTCAGGCCTTCTGACTTGGGTTAGAACTACCACCAGCCTTCCTGGGCCTCCAGCTTTACAAAAGGCAAACGGTGGGGCTTCCCAACTTCCGTAATTGCATGAGAATCTCTCTAAGGCATTTCTCTCTCTATGTCCACATAGGTCCTATTGGTTCCGTCCCTCTAGAGAACCCGCCTAAGGACCTAGTGGGGTGATGGGGACCCGGGGGGGAGGCCTGGGCCTTGCTTCTCCCCTGTGCAAGCATTTGTCTGTCTTCTGCCCCAGAGCTACCTTGGCATGTTGGGAGGTCTTTTTTCCAGTATGAAACTTCTCCATGTGCTCGGTGACTCATCCATCAGAAGGCCCTTAAGAGCGGCAGTCACACTGCCTTCAGAGATGAGTAAATCACGACTCAGACTCATGGGGGCTCAGAGCTCCCCGGCAACAATGCAGTGTAGGGGGGTGGAAGTGCAGGCTGGCGTGGGTAGGTGAGGTTGGGGGGGCCCTCGTGTAGCACCCGGCCCTGGTGACACAGCCATGTGACTGGCGCCAGCCCTCTGTCACAACTCTGGACACTTCTGCTGCAGTTTTAAGGACTCTGCAGAGTGGACTGTGAGCTCAGACTGATAAAGGCACATAGGAAAGGAGGGTGGTGGGGGATGGTTAGAGCAGTGGGGCTAGAAGGAACGGGGCTTAGGAGCCCAGAGATTCTGCCACGGACCCGCCCTGTGATGTGTGATCCTGGGGAGCCTCCACCTCCTTGGGGATAGAGGGGGGCCACCCTGTCACGGTGTCAGGAAGATCCATTGAGATGTAACACCAAGAGAGCTTCCTGTCTTAGACATGGTCAAGGGTGGGGGGAATGGCCTCCAGCAGGGAGGCCGGGAAGGGGTCGGAGGGAGCACGGCTGGAGTGTGCTCCTCAGCTTGCTGAATGCCGAGCGCGGCCCCTCTGCTCCTAGCTATCCAGGACCCCCCATAAATCCAAACTTCTGACTCCTTTGGCCCAGGCAAGGTGGGCCTTCCAGGTGGTTCTTAGATGCATGCAACCTGGGCTGGGACCCTGCAGCCCAGAGCAGGGCGCCTCCTACTTTTCCATCCGCATGAATCACAGGGCCGTCTCTCTGAAATGAAGACTCTGACTCAGGAGGTCTGAGGTAGAGTGGGTTTCTGCATCTCTAATAGGCGCCCAAGTGAAGGACGAAGATCAACTTTCAATCATGCACTTTTACTGTCATGGGTCTTAAACGTCCCTGCACATCAGAATCCCCCATGGGAATCTGCGAAGCAGGGCACTCAAAGCCAGTGCTCTGGGACAGCCCAGAGGGATGGAGTGGGGAGGGAGGTGGGAGGGGGGTTCAGGGTGGGGGGACACGTGTGTACCCGTGGCTGATTCATGTTGATGTATGGCAAAAACCACCACAATTATTAATAAAGGAATTATCCTCCAATTAAAATAATTAATTAAAAGAAATGTGGATACCTGAGTGGCTCTAGGGTCTCACAGTCCTAGACACCAAGTGTGTGGCTGACATGCCCCAATGTTGTTCTGATCTCACTAGCCCAAGGGGCTACACACTCAGGACCTAGGTCACGGGGTGTGCGGAACTCTCAGCCTAGTCGTTCAAGGGCACTACCCAGCTCTCAATACAGCTTCTTTATCTTCCTGGTCCCTTGATTCCTTGATTTTGATGAGTACGGATTTGAATGCCAAGGGGTTGGTTCAGTGCTCTGGTTATGTTTATCTCAATGCTGTGCTTGCAAAAGTTGGAATTTCCATGCCTCACTCCAGCTCATCTGCAGGACCATAGAAGCAACATAACATCAGGATTACGTTAGTTTCCTGAGGCTGCTATGAAAAATTGCCACAAACTCAGTGGCTTTAAACAACAGTTCTGGAGCCAAAGGTCGGAAATTAGTGTCACTGCACTGAAATCAAGGAGAATCCACTTCTTGCTTCTTCCAGCATCAGTGGCTGCTGGCATATCTTCACTTGTGGCTGCATCACTCCTATCTCTGTCTGCTCCATCTCCACATCACTTTCTGTGTGTGTGCTGTGTGTGTGTGTGTGTGTGTAATCTCCCTTTGCCTCTCTCCTTCAAGGGTATCTGTGACAGTCTTTGGTGCCCACCTGGAAAATCCAGGATAATCACCCCATCTCATGTAATGACATTACGTGTCACTTGGTCACATCTGCAAAGACATTATTTTCCAGATAAGGTAACATTCACAGATTCTAGGAGGTAGGGGCTGATATCTAGGGGACCATTTATGACCTAATAATGATCTGAAAAAGGCCCCAACTCTGCTGTCCTTCAGATGATAACTCACCAATGTCCTTCCTTATTTTTCCTTGTATACTTGGCACGTAGCCCAAGGCCTGGAGGTGGTTCAATTCAGTTCAGTTCAGTCACTCAATCGTGTCTGACTCTTTGTGACCCCGTGAACTGCAGCACGCCAGGCCTCCCTGTCCATCACCAACTCCCGGAGTTCACCCAAACCCTTATCCATCGAGTTGGTGATGTCATCCAACCATCTCATCCTCTATCGTCCCCTTCGTCTCCTGCTCTCAATCTTTCCCAGCATCAGGGTCTTTTCCAATGAGTCAGCTCTTCGCATGAGGTGGCCAAAGTATTGTAGTTTCAGCTTCAGCATCGGTCCTTCCAATGAATATTCAGGACTGATTTCCTTTAGGATGGACTGGTTGGATCTCCTTGTAGTCCAAGGGACTCTCAAGAGTCTTCTCCAACACCACAGTTCAAAAGCATCAATTCTTCGGCACTCAGCTTTCTTTATGGTCCAACTCTCACATCCATACATGACCACTGGAAAAACCATAGCTTTGACTAGACAGACCTTTGTTGGCAAAGTAATGTCTCTGCTTTTTAATATGCTGTCTAGGTTGGTCATAACTTTCCTTCCAAGGAGTAAGTGTCTTTTAATTTCATGGCTGCAATCACCATCTACAGTGATTTTGGAGCCCAGAAAAATAAAGTCAGCCACTGTTCCCACTGTTTCCCCATCTATTTGCCATGGAGTAGGACATCGTTGAATGTTTGGGGAGTAAACTGAAGTGGTCTTCCCTGGTGGTTCATCAGTAAAGAATCTGCCTGCCAGTGCAGGAGACCTGAGTTCGATCCCCGGGTCAGGAAGATCCCCTGGAGAAAGGAATGGCAACCCACTCTAGTATTCTTGCCTGGAAAATTCCACGGACAGAGGAGCCTGACAGGCTACAGTCCATGGGGTCGCAAAGAGTCAGACATGACTGAACAACTAACAATATCTCAATATCTTAAATAGGAAGGAAGTGGGCAAGCACATGAATTCAGAATCTGAAAACAGTGAGGCATCAGAGAACTGCAGTTAGGGAAGTAAGAATGAAGTGTGGGAGGCCTTTTTTTTTTTTTGGCCGCACCGTGTGGTATGTGGGATCTTAGTTCCCTAACCAGGGATCAAACCCACGCCCCATACAGGGGAAGCATGGAGTCTTAACCACTGGATCACCAAGAAAGTCTGTGGGAGGCTTTTTTAGATGTTCCATTAAAGAGTCTGGACCTGAATGCAAGAAAGAGCTCCTTATGAAGCCATTCATTCATTCTACTCAACAACAAAGCACAGGGTTATTTCGACTTTGTGGGGAAGTGAAGACAGGCCTCCTAGAGAGATGGCATTGAATTAGGACAAGAGCTGTGTTTCAGTAGGTTCTCTTAGTAGGTCTAAGTTAGTGCCCTATGAGTTTGGGTGCTGCATCAGTCAGGGTTCACTAGAAAAACAGAACCAATGGGAGATATCTATATCTGTATCTGTATCAACATCTGCATCTGTGTCTAATACATGTATGTTGTTTAGTCACTAAGTCTTGTCTGACTCTTTGTGACCCATGGACTGCAGCACACCAGGCCTCCCTGTCCCTTACTATCTCCTGGAATCTGCTCAAATGTATGTCCATTGAATTGGTGATGCTATCCGACCATCTCATTCTCTGCCGCCCTCTTCTCCTTTTGCCTTCAATCTTTCCCAGCATCAAGGTCGTTTTCAATGAATTGGCTGTTTGCATCAGGTGGTCAAAGCATTGGAGCTTCACTTCAGCATCGATCCTTCCAATGAGTATTCAGGGTTGATTTCCTTTAGGATTGACTGGTTTGATCTCCTTACTGTCCATGGGACTCTCAAGAGTCTTCTCCAGCACAATCTGAAAGCACCTATATATATATATATAGAGAGAGAGAGAGAGACAGAGAGACAGAGAGAGACAAAGAGAGAGAGAGAGAGATTGAGATTTCGAGGAATTGGCTCATGTGATTGTGGGGGCTGACAGGTCCAAAATCAGCAGGGAAGACTGGAGACCCGGTGAAAGGTTGATGCTGCAACTCAAATCTGAAGGTCATCTGCTGGCAGAGTTCGCGTTTCCTCAGGGGACCTCAGTCATTACCTCTTAAGGTCTTCAACTGATTGGGTGAGGCCCACCCACATTATAGAGGGTCATCTTCTTTCCTCAGAGTCTACTGATATAAAATGTTACTCTTATCTAAAAAATATCTTCACAGCAACACCTACACTGATGTTTGACCAAATATTGGCCCAGTCCAATTGATGCATAAAAGTAACCATCACAGCTGCTATATTTTCTGGTGAATTAAGATTTATAACTATTGAATCTCAGTAGATTGTATCTTGCTCCATTACATAATAGCCCTCTTTGTTCCTGTGAATGCTTTCTGCCTTGAATTCTTTATGCAACATTAATTTGTCACTCTTGTTACATTTTAAATTTCAGTTTTCAAATGTAGTCCACTTTGGACCTCTGTCAACATTTTGGGTACAGTTCTTGGAAATAGCACTTAAACTGGATTTTTATTTATCTCCCCAGTCTAATGGACTTTAGATAGGAAATGCAGCCCATTCACATTTCTAATGAAAGTTGATGTCCATGGTTTAAAATTTTTCATCTTTTATTATGTTTTGTTGTTACTGCTGTTTCTTTTTCCCCTTTCTTTTTGTCTCTTTATGCATAATCTCCCAATCCTCCCAATTTCCACCAATTAAGTCAGAAATTCTACTCAGCTCCTTGAACTTTTCCACTCCACCCCCTGCTCCCTCTTCTCCTGGGTTTTGCTAAGATCAATTCTATTTTTTTACTTCCAGGCTACACAGGTTTCCCTTACAGTACGTGGCTTATGTTTTAAGAATCCCTACTTAGCAATTATGGTACAGAATCCCAGGCATATTTAGATTAAACCATCAATTTTGCAAGGGTCACTGCTCACCACCATTTTCTGAGTTCTACCTTGGGATATTGACTCTGACTGAACTGTGTTGGTGAGAAAAAACTTCTGTGGGTAAAACAGACCTTCTCCGTGTCCAGCCATGTCAGATATTTCCCTTCTTTTGCCCTGACACATGAATTTCATCACAGGAGGGAAAGTCTCAGTGTCTGACATTCAGAATCCCTAGATACTGTCCCAAAGTCACCGAGGAATATGACTCTGCTCTGATTCTCCTTCTCTTGGATGTGACTGGCTCTTTCTGGAACTCTGCAAGACTTTCTGCTTATCCTTGGAGTTGGAGACTTTATGGCATAGCTTTAGCCCCCAAGACATTTTTTTCTAGCATTTCTTTCATTTCTGCTTCCCCTCAAGCTCCTTTTGGAGTACCTGTTCTTTAAATGCTGTACCTCTTAGAACTGCCTGCAAGCCTCCCAT
The DNA here is from genome assembly GCF_910594005.1 of Cervus elaphus. NCBI lineage: Eukaryota > Metazoa > Chordata > Mammalia > Artiodactyla > Cervidae > Cervus > Cervus elaphus. The sequence continues at coordinate 13,920,659 of NC_057820.1, forward strand.
TTTCACCCTGATGATTTTCATATGTTTTTCCTCCACATTATCTCCCAGCTTTTTACTTTTTTTCCACCTTGACTGTTTTCTTTCTGAATTTACCTATGACTTTTCAAGTTTTTCATTCCAAGCGCTGTGCTGTTCTTAGGTGCTCAGTTGTGTCCAACTCTTTGCGACCCCACAGACTGTGGCCTGCCAGACTCTTCTGTCCATGGGGATCCCCACGCCAGAATGCTGGAGTGGGTTGCCATGCCCTTCTCCAGGGAATCTTCCCAACCCAGGGATCAAACCCAGGTCTCCCGCATTACAGGCAGATCCTTTACTATCTGAGCCGCCAAGGAAGCCCATGGGCATATGTTAAATGTTTCTGTGCTCTGACTGTAATTCATTTTCTCTCTTCCTTTCCCAGGAGGAACTGTTTAATCTGTCTTCTTCCCTCTATTTATTGGGTCCTTTCAAAGGTTCAGTCCTCTACTTGATGGTGGTCTCCTAGGCAGTGGCCAGCCAGTGGGAGTGGATGACAAGCCTCTTATGTTCTTGTAGACAGTGATGAATGAATTGGAAAAGTCCTGTCAAGATGTTGGAGGAGGCGTCTCTGCACCCAGGCTTGCAGGTGCAAGGAGGGCTGCTGGTTCCCAAGGAGGGGGGGGGGCTGCAGGAGCCATTCAGGTCAGCCTCCAGCCCCCTGAGCTGAAGGAGAGGATGGGCAGTAAGGATGAGGGCATGTGTGTGTGCGTGCTCAGTTGTATCCAACTCTTTACAACCCCGTAGGGAGTAGCCAGCCAGGCTCCTCTGTTCGTGGCACATTCCCGGCAAGAATTCCAAAGTGGCTTGTCATTTCCTCCTTCAAAGATACCCATCTTCGGGTTAGAAATAGAAGAAACTCATCTGATTAGTTTTCAAAGAGCCTCTAAGCTCCCAACAGATAAATGAGAGAGTGAATGCTTCTCAAAATTAAGAAATATATAATGTCCAGCCTCTGAGTTACCATGGAAATGCAGACTGCAATTGCAAAGAGACCATTTTCCACTTACCATATTAGGCAAGAGTAAAAAATAAAGTAATTCCCCAAGCTAGTGTGTGCCCCTCGGAGATAAACTGGAAGCAACTTTGAGAAGCCTGTTTTAGAGAAATGTATCTATAGATGTGAAGAATCCTCTCAGAATCTAGTGATTCTGCTTCTAGGACTTTGCCCTAGTGCCTTGGCCCCCAGCCATTTTGGCACCAGGGGCCAGTTTCCTAGAAGACAATTTTTCCATGGATGGGTGGTTGAGGGGGATGGTTCAGGCAGTAACGCGAATGATGGGGAGCAATGATGAGTGGCAGATGAAGCTTTGCTTGGTTGCCCGCCGCTCACCTCCTGTTGTGAAACCTGGTTCCTAACAGGCCATGGACCTGTATTGGTCCATGGCCTGGGGGTTGGGGACTCCTGCTTTGGGGACCCCTGCCCTAATGCACACACACATGCACCAACACGTGCAGTGTAATCACAGTGATTTCTGGAAACCCTCCCTTAAATATGCATAAACCATTACAAAATGTGAACAGTAATAGCCTGTGATTTTTTTTCTTCTTTCTATTTTGTGTAATCCTCCAAGTTTTCTGTAATTAGTATATTGTAAGGGGGAAAGAATTCTGTGTGACTTTGGACAAATAAACCATCTATGCCTGAGCTTCAATCTTCTCATTAGGAAAGATGAAACCAATGCCACCTGCCTCACAGGGTTATTGGGGGTGAAATGAAAAACATGTGAAATCCCCCCAAGCTGAGCCGGGAGCAAAGCAAGTTTTGCTGGATGCCTGGTTCCTTCGTCCCTCTGTGGGCCTCACAGGGTCACACGAGAAGATGGCGATGGGTTGGAGGGGGGCACCTGGGAATAAAGTGAGGGAACTGATATGAATTGCGAGGCTTTAAAAATTCCCTGAGGTACTGTGTTCAGCAGATAGACCTCATCTCTGGAACGATCTGGAATCTTTGCTCCCAACCTGTTGGTAACATGTTTCCAGTGGCCATTCTGAGCTACAGTCTGCAATGATAACCCAGGACAGGCATCTCAGGTTGGCTGTGAGGATCAGACATAGAGCAGACACAGCCCAAGAGGTACCCCTGCCACCAACCCGGGCCTCTCTCAGCCCCAAGGCCTGGCTTAAGAATAGACCTTTGCCTTCATCTCCAAACCACCCCTCTCAGGCCCCAGGGGTAGTGGTAATCGCTCAGTCGGGTCCATCTCTTTGCGATCCACAGACTGTAGGTCACCAGGCTCCTTTGTCCACGGAATTCTCCTGGCAAGAATACTGAAGTGGGTCATCATTTCCTCCTTCAGGCTCAGACCCCAGAGCAGGACAGAAAGAAGAGGGTTTCCAGACTGCCTCATCCTTGCACCATTCCCTGGGCTGGTAATAGATATTTTTAAATGAATCTCACAATTACTCTGTGAGCGCAAGCTACATTGCATTTGATCTTGTGCTTTTAAAGCAGTCTTTGGTTAAATGAGTCACATTTAATGGAATTTCCAATCCGTGCTCCTCCATTAGGGCAGCCCTCTTAGACCATCTTTGATGGGGTCGAAAATTAAGGTGTCTGGCGCATAGTAGGTACTCAACGTGTCAGTTAAGATTGCAAGAGCAATGATAATAAATCTGAAGTTGGGGAGCCTGGGGCCAGAGTAGTGGGTGAAAGGTCGTCTGAGCCTCGCCCGTGGGCGTGCAGCCGGGCATAGCAACCCAGACGCCCCGTCGGTGTAGCGTGGCGTGCCAGGGTTCGGGCTGGGCCGCACTGCCCGAGTTAGCTCGGAAACTTTCGCAGTGGGCGGGCCGGACCCGCCCTCCCGGCGACCTGGAGCTTGGCCGCGCCGTGGGCCCGTAAGCTGTAGCCCGCCGAGGCGCTCTTTGATTGGCGGAGGTGCGGAGTGATTGGCAGGCAGACCGGCCGCTCAGCGGGCCGAGTCGGCGCCGCGTCCTCCGGGCCGCGTCGGGAGTGGAGGACAGCCTGCGGCCCCGCCCCGGCCCCGCCCCTCCCCGCGCTGTTGGTCGCGCTCACCGGCTGCCACTGAAACCAGCACAACCTGCTTTGTCCCGACTGCTTTCCTTCGGCCCTTGTCCCTCCAGCTGCTGCCGATCAACTTTGTGACGAGCTCGAAGGCCCAAGGGCGTCGCAGCGCCGCGTGAGGCCCACTCGCGGGCCGGTGAGTACTTCGGGGCGAGGGGCTGTCGCAGCGGGACCTGGAAAGGGAACCGAGAGCACCTGGACTGGCCGCGCGCCTTGGCCTCAGTTTCCCCATCTGAGCGGTGGACGGCTGGTACCAGTGTCCCCTGCAAGTTCCCCGGAAGTTGGAGGGCCAGGGTCCCGTGCTCTCCGCGACACTCAGGGCTTCCCCTGCCCGGGCCTGGATCGAGGCTTCCTCCCGGGGATGCGCTCCCCCTCAACCCCAAGCCTGGGCTCCCCGGGCATCGTCGGGGCACCGCGCGCTCAGAGCACCGTCACGCCCGCGAGCACCGTCACGCCTGGCTTCGAACCCCCCCACCCCCCACCCCACCAGCGGGAAAACCGGCCTCAGAAGAAGGCGGCTCTTGGCGCTGGGGACCTGGTGGGTGGAAGGAGGCGCCCCTGCCCCCTGCGACCCTGCATGGTTCTCGAGTTGCCCCGTCATGATGGCCCTTCCCCCGCGGCCCTCGGCTTGCTCGGTGAGACCCTGGGCTGCCCTCTGCCCCTGGGGCCACTGTAAGGCGCTTGTCACCGCCCCCCCCCCCCCGCCCCCATGAGGGCTGCTGATTGTGTGTGTTTGTATTGGGGGTCCAGGTGATCCCAGCCCTCGGGGAAACATCAGTTTCTGCTTTGATGGAAACTTTCTGGGAAATCTGACCCACCTCTTTTAGGTGTGATGGATCTGGGACCTCTCACACCGGTGGTTGTAGTTGATGTTAAGAAATTCCGAGGAACTAACACTTACACAGTATTTGACTCTCCCAGTAGTCTTAGGGGTATGGGATTATTGGCCCATTTGACAAATGAGGAAACCAAGGCTCACTGGGGTTTGATGACCTGCCCAAGACCCCACCGCGGATCAGGCAGAGCCTGGTGGAAACCTGTGCCCCTCTGGGCAGGCTCTGAGAACAAGTGCCTGCCTCTCCTCACCTTGGACAGTGACCCCTGGCACTGGGCCCATTGGTAAAGGGCTTTCCCTTCTTCCGGGATCCATCACTCAGGGAGCAGTGCCCCGGGTACCCGGTGTGCTGACTGCCTCCCTCGCTGCAGCCCCAGTGAGGAAGCCACGCCAAGAGAAGCCCAGAAGTCACTCTTCCCCGCTGCCCGTCTCCAAGGGGCTGTGATTCTCACCGGTGCCCCCTTGGCATCTGACGGTGATTCGGAGGAAGGTTCCTTTATATTCTCGCTCCCCCCAGCAGCTGGGCCTTGACTGGACACAGGAAAGGTTGCCCGGAGGCCACATCTCATCTTCTTTCCCGGGATAGAAGGAATCTGGAGGGCTCCCCACTCAGGCCACCTCTGCCCCTCGCAGACCAAGGCTGGATAGGCCTTTGGGGGCTGGTCACAGAGGGGAACCTAGTTCAGTCCCCAAAATGCCTGGACAGAGTCCAAACCCTGGTCCATGATGCTGGTGATGAGAGTGGTCTGATAGAGAGGTTACTCCGTGCTTCAGACGGCTCCGTCCTCTCCCCTAGATCCCCTCCCCAGAAAGTGGCACCCCCACCATGGCCCTGTGTCACCAGTCAGACCACATCCTGCTTCCACACCCCTCTCGTTCAGTTGGGGATGCTCTTGTCTCTCCTGGCCCAGGAGCTGTCCTCAGATGCCTGCCCCAGGCCAGGCCTCCTCATTTTCCCTGGAAGGCTGCCCGGCTCCCTCCTCGATCTCCCTGGCCTGTCCCCACACAGCCTGGATGGGTCTCAAACTGCCGCTGCCCTGTAGCCCGGCCCTCAATTTCCCTTCTGCCTGGGACCTCAACCCCAGCACCAAGCCTGGCGCTTGTTTAGGGCCTGCCCCAGCTTCCTGGCTGTCCGCTCAGCCTCTTTTCTCCTGCCCGTGTCCTCTGCCCAGACTCAGTTTCAGGCCGCTCGCACCTTCCCCACCACGTTGCCAGCCCCTTTTCTCCTGGGCAGTCCCCCACTGAAATGCCCGCATACCTCCATTCTTCCCCCTCCTTCCCCCTTGCCTGGCTTGTACTGGCTTGTCCTGAAGGCTTGGTCCAGGCCTCTCATGGAGAATCCCCGCCCTGCCCCTTTCCCATGGCTGAGGGTGGCCCCCTTCTGTGCCTGCTGCCCACCCCCCTCCCCACCAAGTGCTCCATCCTGGTGGTTGTGTTTAGGTGCCATCCTTCCCATCCAGGCTGAGTTCGCGAAGGCCGGCCCTGCAGGATCCTCAGTGGGGTGGGGAGGCCCAGCACAGACCGGGCACAGAATCAGCCCACAGTTCATGCCTACTGACCCACCCTGGCCAGGCAGGAGCATCCCCAGCCTGATTCCCCCTTAATCCTGTGAACTTGGCACATTGGTAGAGCTGGAATGTTCCTTGGTTTGGCCCTTAAGACTCTGGGGCAAAAATAGGTACCTGGGAATCTCCAAGGGCTTTGTGTCCTTGTCTTGAGCAATCCTGTGCCAGGCAGCTGGGCTGTCCAGGCCAGAGCAGACATCCCAGACCCTGGGAACCCCTGGACCCTCTCCCTTTGGGCTCAGTCACAGATGGGTTTCAGAGTTAACATTTTATTGTAATTCCAGAAACTTTCACATTCGTTATAGAAAATTAGGGGAATATATTTAGAAAAAAGAATAAAATAAAACCACCTCAGTGGCTCAGTGGTATAAAGAATCTGCCTGCCAATGCAGGAGATGCAGGAGACGTGGGTTCAATCCCTGGGTTGGGAAGAGACCCTGGAGGAGGAAATGACAACCCACTCTAGTATTCTTGCCTGGGATATCCCATGGACAAAGGAGCGTGGCAAGCTGCAGTCCATGGGGTCACAAAGAGCCGGACACAACTGAGTGACTGAGCATACACCTAACCTCTTCACCCAGACATAGACAGTATTGCCATCTGGGGGGCGGGGAGGGGCATTTCCTTCCATCTTTTTCTGCAGATGCATTTTGTTTTCATCTAAATAGACTCAGGGCAGTATCTCATGCTGCTTTAAATCCTACAAACATGTCCTTACCTTTAAATATTCTTACACAAGTCGTGGCTAACGGCTGTACAGTGTAGCAGCATCCGGAGGGGCTGTGAGTTTCACACCTGCCCTCTCTGGACGGCGCTGGAATGTATGATGGACACACCTGAGAGGTGTCCCGTAAGAGCAGAGACATGGAGGTCCACAGTTGGGTGTGGATTTGGGGTGGGTGTGAAACAGTGGGCATCCCAGGTTATTCCCCTGCAGCTGGCATCAGAGCACGTGAGCGTCTTTGAGGCTTCCCCTGAGGGCTTGTTTCTGAGGTGGGGTGGTCCCCTGGGGGTCGAGAGCAGAGTGGACTCAGCCCTTATAAGCAAGGGTTAGAGAGCTTGAGCTGAAATCCACATGCTGCCATTCTCCACCTGTCAGTAGTCATGTGGTCCCAGCAGCCCCCTTGCGGGGGTGGCAGACCCTCAACCAAGCTCTGTGGTTGCTGGCGTTTTTGTGTTTTGCTGGGGTAAAATTATGCCTGGGTGCTCATGTGGAAAGAATGCCGGCCACTCTGGATCTGACACAATGACAGGTTCCAAGCCACCACTCTGACCGTGGGGTTGACCGCCCCCCCCCCTTCCCTTGTAGGCATCGGAGGAGCCTTGGAGGCAGGGTGGAGCGTGATGCTGATGCTCTCATTCTGTGGTTGGGATTCAGGATGCCGGGCTGGGCTGGAGGGAGGGACCTGTTTTCTTTGGTCACACAGTGAGATGGGGCCGGCTCTTCTCCAGCGAGGGCTCCTTCCCCCAGGCCAGACTGCCTCAGATGTACCTTGCAAAGCATGGAGGCAGGTATTCCAAGTGAATGAGATGCCGGAAAGAAGACTGTCAGAGAAGGAAGGACCAGATACCACTGTGGGTCCCTCCACACCGGGAGAGCGTCTGTGGTCTTCTCTGTGACCCATCCATGGCAATGGGTCATTTCATTTGTTTTTAAGTGTCAAGGCCTTTGATCCACAAAGGGTTTGGCCGACTCTCGGGAAACCTGAAAATTAATCCTCTTCTGTTTGTCCATTCTCACTAACTAGAAATTTCACTTTAAAAGTTTCATTGTGTTTGTAATGTGACATGCAGGATACTTAGCCCAAGAGGCCAGCCAGAAGCTACCTGTTCTCCTGAAATTTCTATTATAAGGTGTCTCTCAACTGAATGTGCCTTTGTTTTGCACTTGGGAGAAATGGCTTTTTTTTTTTTTTTTTAATGATTGATAGTTTGCAGACTGCTTTCTCTTTCTTCACACCCTTACGCCCCAGAGCACCCCTTCATTGGAGGCGTTATTCTCTCTTTACAGATGGGGAAACTGAGACCCTGTGAGGTTATGTGCTCAGTCACTCAGTTGTCCGCCTCTCTTCAACCCCATGCACTGTAGCCCGCTAAGCACCTCTTTTCTATCGGATTTTCCAGGCAAGAATACTGGAGTGGGTTTTCCTTTCCTCCTCCAGGGGATCTTCCCAAAGCAGGGATTGAACCCGCATCTCTTGCGTCTCCTGCATTGGCAGGTGGGTTCTTTACCACTAAGCCACCAGGGAAGCCCTAAGTAGCTACTAATGAAAGGTAGAACTGACATTCACTCCCTGTGTTGGCTTTTGGTGGAAATATTGTGTCCTGCTGGTGAGGGATGGTGCTGTCCCTCCTGACCCATCCTTCCTCGTAGATGGGGAGACAGACAGGTGTGAATCCTTCTTCTCCACCTGGCAGAGAGAGGGCTCTCCAGGAGACATGCCCTGGGTGCTGAGTGGTTACCTGAGAGCAGGTGATGGAGACAGCACTCGGGGCAGAGGCAGCTGGGAAACTCCCAGAAGAGGGTGAGTTGGGCCCTTGACTTGAACAACGAGTAGGATTGGTCCTGGGGCAGTGGGCATTTCCAGGAATAGGGGGACTTGGAGAGCTAAGGCGTGGGGGTCACAGAACCACACATTTGGGAGTGAGTGACGGGGGAAGAGAAGGCATAGTGGGGGTCGGGTAGCAGAGGCAGGTGGGCAGATTTTGAGAGGCCTCTTTCAGAAACGAGGTCTTTCTGAATGAGAGGCTCTGTGGTTTTGAATTCCAGCTCCAAGACTGAGCTACAAGGCCTTGGGTAGGGATCTCACATTTCTGGAGCCGAGGTTGCTGTCTGTGAAAGGGGGTGAGCATGGAAGGACAGGTTATCTCTCCATGCACCGCAGCAGGGCAAACAGCAGGACCCTCCTCCTGGGCCAGCCCTTCCCCCCACCACCCCGCACCCCCAGGAGAAATCAGTGGGAATTGCTGAGAAGGGCACATTCCAGACATGCTTGTTGCATTGTTAGTAGTGACAGAAGATCCCTGGTGTAAGTCAGCCCTCTGAAGGCCAGCTGCCCTCTGCCACTCCAGGAAGATGGCCCTTGATTCCAGAGCAGCGGGAGCCACAGGAGATGGGGAGGTCAGACGTGACTCCACGTAGCTTGTCTCGGATCAGCCGGGGACCCGCACAGCTGGGTTCTGTCTGCCGAATCTGCGGCTGACTTTCCCCGCCCCCCTGCAGCTGGCCGCCTGCCCACTGGGCCTGCCTGCCCGTCTACCCAGATGATGGATTTCACAAAAGTTGCCTCTTTGTTTGGTTCCCGGAAGCCTGGCGTTCGGGAACAGCACCGAGCCCTGCATTGGTTTCCAAGCAGAGATCTGTGTGGCTTGATGCGCTTTTGGTTCGCAGCCAAGGGGATGTTTTAAAATAAGGGCTCCGTCCCTCCGAGGGAGGCGAGCCCAGATTGAAATCTCCAGGGTCCTTTGGTGGATGCAGGTCCAATCTCTGGGACACAGCCCTAGCTGGGAATGGTGCAGATGTGGATGTAGCCCCGGGGAAGTGGTGTGGCCCCTGGGGCCTCCTCTGATTCTTCCGGTGACAGCTGTCTCTAGGCACGCGTTAGATACCCATTCCTGTAGGCTCGGGGGAGCCGAGCTGGGCACTTTGGATACCTGGGAAACTGGCCCTTCTGGTCTCTGATTTCATGTAGTCCTCACAGTACCCCCATTTAAAATCGAGGAAACTGAGGGGCAGAGAGGAACGTGGCCCGCTCAGGACCCCAGAGCTGGCAGGCACAGTGGCCGTGATGGGTTAGTCTGGGAGCCGGATTCCTCACCCCCGGCCTTTCCCCACTCTGCTCTCATTTCTTCATCTCAGCGAAGAGGGTGGACGTGGCCTTGAGGCTGGAGTGGGGGCTGTGGGATCCTTGGGGATCCCCAGCACAGTGCACGCGGTCCTATCTGCTTCGGCGTCTGTGTCCACGGAAGCCCACCGCCGGTCCCCGGGGCCCCGGTCTGGGGTCCTGGGGCTGGGGAAGGCCTGGAGCTCTCAGCCCCATAGTCTGGGGCTCGTGGTCACCCCCAGTTGTGTCATTGGTGATTTTCGCCTTGTTGCTAAACAGCGGTATTGACTAATCGAGCCCTTTGCCCCCGTTGGTCATCGGATCTCTATGCTTGCCAGTCTGTTCCCGTCATCGGTTCCGACACACCAGCCCCCCGGTTTCCATCACCCACGTCTAGCATGGGCTCATATCCGGTGCTGTCAGGCTCGCTGAGTTGTGTCTTGGGGTTCAGGCCTGGCATGGAGGGCTTTGGAGTTGCCCAGGCCTGACTACATCCTGCTCCAGGGGCTGTGTTCCCCCCGCACCTGTCTTCCACCCCCTCGTCCTCTCCCCCTTTCCCTCCCTCCCTCTGCTTCTCATGTTTATGTTTTTAAAAATATTTTATTATTCATTTATTTGGCTATACCAGGTCTTTACTGAGGCCTGAAGGATAATTTTGTTGCAGCGTGTGGGATCTAATTCCCTGACCAGGGATCGAACCTGGGCCCCCTGCATTGGGAGCTCAGAGTTTTAACCACTGGACCACGGGGGAAGCCCCTCTCAAGTTTATTTTAAACTTCCACTTTGTGCCAGTGTATTCTTTTCCTAGGGCTCTAATAAGAAATTGACAGAAACTTGGTGGCTTTAAAGAACAGAAATTTTTCGTCTCGCAGCTCTGGAGGCAGAAGTCCGCGATCAGAATGTCGGTGGGGTTGGTTGTCCGGGGCGGGGGGCTCTGCGGGAGAGTCCTTCCTTGTCTTTCCTGACTTAGGGTGTTGGTGTCTCTGGGCCTGCAGCCACGCCTCTCATCTCTGCCTCCTCCTCCACGTGGCATCCTCCTCTCTGTCTGTGTGTTACCCTCTTATAAGGACCCCGGTCCTTAGATTAGGGCCCACCCTAAGCCAGGATGCTCTCTTGTCAAGATCCTTGATTATAATCTGCAAAGACCCCCGTCTTCCAAATAAGGTCCCCTGCACAGATTTAGGGTGGACAGACTGGGAGACCAGCTTCATTCCAGCGCAGCCAGACGCTGTGCCCAGGGCTCCGTGTGGACCATCTCACTGAATCCCCCTGACCTTCCACATCCCCATTTCTCAGATGAGCATACCCGAGGCCCGGGACTCAAGGCCTGGAGACTGAGGGCCCAGCTCATGGCTGCTGTGGGACCTGCCAAGCCAACGGGTCTTGAGCGAGTTTCCTCCCTCCGTTTCCTCATCTGTGAAATGGAAGTGTCTTTGGGGGAGCTGTCGTGAGGTTGAGTGAGATCACATGGAATGCTGGGTAGCGCCCACCCTTTGCCATCTCGTTTTCCCTTTGCCATCTCGTCTCTCCACCAAAAGCTAGAGGCCAGGGCAGCCTGGGCTTGACTGGCTTCGTGTGTTTGACCCCCCGGTTTTTCTCACCTCAGGATGGCTTCCAGCGCCCCTCCTCCGAGCCCCTCCATCCCCCAGCCTCTGCTGCCACCACAGCCCCAGGCCCGCTCACGGCTCAATGCCACCACCTCGGTGGAGCAGGAGATCAGCGGGGCGCCCCCCGCTCCTGGACCCCAAGTTGGACCTGGATCAGATGGGAGAGACCCAGCCGCCCCGGCTATACCCCAGGCCTCGCGGGCCAGGAGCCGAGAGAGGATGGATGGAACAGGTAAGGGACGGGGCCTGGGATGCCGGACTATCCTCCCCTGGGGGGTGGTGTTCTGTAGGCAGCGTGGACACCCGGGTCCTGGCATGTGGTCCAGATACCCCTGCAAGGTTCCTTCCCCAGGTGGGAGTCCCCTGAAGTCAGGGGCCCAACCACTCCGTCCAGGCCTGTCAACTCCCACTGCCCAGCAGGATTTGCTCCCAAGTTCACAGACTTGGGCTGCAGCAGATGTCGTGTTTCCTTCCTTTATTTATCATCGAATGCACCAGCTCCCACCTGCTCAGGGACTCGGCAGGTGGTCTGCACCAGGCGCTGTGTGGTGGGAGGTGGCGGGAGGCAGGTTCCCCTCTGGTCCCCCCCAGCACTCAGGGCGGCCCACATCATCATCCCTTGTCCACCATGGCCACTCTCAGGTGGCCATTCGGTCAGGTCGCTCTGCCTGGTCTGGGGGCCCCATGTGGCCACTCCCCTTGGAGGCTGGCTGACACCCTGGAATTCACCTGGGCCCCTGGCCCAGATCCCCGCTGCCCTCTGGACCACTGTCCTCCATGCCCAGGCCTGGCGCCCCCCAGGTTTCCAGTCTGTCCCAGGAAGCACTTCTCAGGGGCCGAGATGAGACAGTGTGAGGCCCCAGGTGGGCTGGGACTGCTGGTTGTCGTGCCGGCCGCCTCGTTGACACTGGGGGAGGGTTGCCAGGGTTTGGTCGGTCCACCTGCTGCTCACTGAGCACGGCCTCCTGCCAGCCTGAGCGGCCGTCGGTGGCACAGGTGAGCCCTGCCTCTGAGGGCTCCCCAGTCTCGTGGAAGCACGGGGCCTGGGGAGCACAGAGGTGGCCCTGGCCGGGCTGGGGAGGGAGCTGGGCACCTGCCTTGGGAAGAGATGGTGCCTGAGCAAGTTGGAGCCTGCGGGGGGAGACAGCACAGCACGGGCAAGGGCCAGACGGAAGAACTGACTCGCCTGGGGTGGGCTTGGCCTGGAGAGAGCCCTGGACCTCCCAGGTCACGGGGTGGAAGGAAGGAAGGAAGGATCGGAGTGGTGATGCTCATGTGTCAGGCTTGCAATTGAGCTTCAGCAGGAGTGAGCCGGGTCAGGACCAGGCAGCAGGCCATCACAGGAGCTGTTGTGAAAGGTTCTCTTGCGCTTCCGGGGCTGTTGTTGGTAAAAAGCCTCAAGCCTTGCTGTGAGTTTCATAAAAGCAAGGATCCCTGGGTCTCCAGCTGTGATGTTTGGGGAAAATATAGCTGGCATCAACATTACTTTTTCTAATAACCCACGCAGTGCTTCTCAGTATGTCTGTCTCATACTCACAGTGACCAACCCTGTGAAATAGGGGCCTTGGCTTCCACTGTAGGTACAGTGATCAAACCAGAGCCCGCTGGGGACACAAGCTCCAGGGGTGGTGAAAGCCCCGCGGCTTCTCTTCGTGGCTCACCGCCTGTTAGACTTTCTGACCCCTGCCCACAGTAAGAAATACATGTACCGTAGTCATAACCTGGCGCCCACGCCCACATGCCTGCATGCACACAACACACACACGCACACGCACACGCAGTGGGAATGGAAATTTCCAAAACAATACTTGCGTTTACTGTGTGCCTGGCTGTCTGGTAAGTCTCCATGCTCTTGCTTTTATGTGCAAACAAATGCTGCTTTGGGCAGTTCAGTTGGTTCTGTGACCTGGGTTGACATCTGCAGTTTGAAAACTGCTCTCTGGTTTGGCGCCAGTGCTGGTTTCCTGCCCACCCCGGCCGGGACGCCGGAGCTCACGTCCCTCCATAGGAGCTGTTTATGTATGGAGCATCCAGGCCCACGAGGTGGTACAGGAAGGGCAGAGACAGCCGGGGTGGGAGGCTTGGCTGGGCTATCGACCTTGAGCTGTGTGTCCTTCAGGGAGTCGGGAGGCCTCGCTGAGACGGTTTCTGTAAAGTCAGAGCAGCCATGTGGAGCCTGCATGCTGGGACCTCGTGCTCATCAGCCCGGCGCGTGGGACGCGGTGCTGAGTCAAGGCCTCTGGTCCCTTAGGTGCCTGGGTGGTGGTGCGGGGGAGCGGGTCCGTGCTTCGAGCTGCAGAACCTGATGTGCTGTGTGGGTGTCATCAAGCCTCCCCCCCCACCCCTTCCTCTTCAGGCCCCTCCTGGGGTGTCACCATGCACGTTGAGGCATCTGTCCAGTTTTAGGGCCCCACCCAGTCCCTCTTGGGTGACCGGCCTTAAGCTCGGCTTCGGGCCCGGTGTGTCTGCACGCAGGGGCTTCGTGTGAGTGTCAGGCTCTTCTCTCCCCCTGGGAGGCTAGTGCTGCCGACTGTGCGTGTGTGCACATGTGCATTTGCTTTCTCGTGTCTTGCACCACCACAAGGGAAGATGCTGTGACTTTTGTGGTCACAGGGCCCTCCTCTCCCCCAGGAGCTCTGTGTGAATTAAGGGGGTCCCAGCCCCACCCCGCCCCTTCTTCTGCTCACTCAGCCTTGTCGTTTCGTTTTTCTCCTTGAGAAGCTGGCTGCCTGAGGTGACCACCCCCAGCTCAGCACCACCCCTACTCCGTGCAGAGGTCCCAGACCCGTGGTGGTGACACCCGCCAGGTGCTCTGTGGACCGGAGGCTTTACGTGACCCCATATGGCAGCCCGAGAGGGAGGCTCTGTCCTTGTCCCCATTTAGAGACCAGGAAACTGAGCCCCTGACTTCCCAGAGTGGCCAGCACTGGGTGATGATGGGTGCAGGGGTGACCCCAGTCCCCTGTCCCATAAGGCCCCCTGCCCCCAGCGGAGCTGCAGGGACCTCCGGACTCTGGAGGGTGAACCAAGCCTGAGCGCCCCTGTGTAATCGTCCTGGACCAGTGCCCACCTTACCCTAGAAACACACCCACTGGGCCCTTCTGAGCTCCGCATCTCCTTCAGAGATCTCTGCTTTGTCTCCAAGGCCTTCGGGCAGACCCGGGCCTGATCCGGAATCTCGGTCTAGCCGCAAACACCACCCTGCAGCTGCAGGGCACGGAGACCAGGGCTGGAAACATGCTTGGTTTCAATCTGGGTGAAGCGAAACAGCCTCAGAGGACAGACCGAGTCAAGACTGCCGGTTTCAGATAAGGAGAGTCAGGAAACAGATGTGGTCTCCATTGGCTTCTGTCCCCGAGGGGAGGGGCGGAGAGTACTGAGCGAGTTCTGGGCAGGTTGGCAGCCTCGGCCCCCGACCCCACACGTCTGGGCTGTGCTGCGTCCCTCTCCTGTGCTGTCACCATCGAGGAACTGAACACAGCAGACCCTGCCCTGCCAGCCCTGCACAGCCCAGAGATCATCCACCCAGGGAGGGATTGGGATTAGTTTTAATTAACTCCCCTGTTCACCTAGCAAAGTTCTGCTGTGCATCAGTCAAGTACCAGTAAGTAACAGCAAGAGGAAGATGACATAGCACTTTCCAGGCTAGGCATCACCTGTGGTGCTTGTCTACGTTAACTCACTTCTCCAGCCACGTCCAGTTCAGTTCCATTCAGTCACTCAGTCATGTTCGACTCTTTGTGACCCCACGGGCTACAGCACGCTAGGCCACCCTGTCCATCACCAACTCCCGGAGTCTACTCAAACTCATGTCCATTGAGTCGGTGATGCCATCCAACCACCTCATCCTCTGTCGTCCCCTTCTCCCACCCTCAATCTTTCCCAGCATCAGGGTCTTTTCCAGTGAGTCAGTTCTTTGCATCAGGTGGCCAAAGTATTGGAGTTTCAGATTCATCATCAGTCCTTCTGATGAATATTTGGGACTGATTCCCTTTAGGATTGACTGATTTGACCTTGTTGCAGTCCAAGGGGCTCTCAGGAGTCTTCTCCAACACTACAGTTCAAAAGCATCAGTTCTTTGGTGCTCAGCTTTCTTTATAGTCCAACTCTTAAATCCATACATGACCACTGGAAAAACCAGAGCTTTGACTAGACGGAGCTTTGTTGGCAAAGTAATGTCTCTGCTTTTTAATGTGCTGTCTAGGCTGGTCATAGCTTTTCTTCTAAGGAGCAAGCATCAGGGGTTAAGTAGAGGACCCCAGGCTGCCAGGTGGTGAGGGGTCAAGTCGAGATGGAACACAGTCTGCGAGTCTGTGCTCAGCCTCCGTGATGGCCTCCGGTGACCGCGGTGACCACAGATGGAGCTCTGGAGTGCCCGGGGCCCTGGGCCTACCTCCTGCATCGCGGCTCAGAGCAGCGCCCTGGGTACCAGCACAGCAGGGATGGCCGGGATTGGAGCTCAGGCTGGTCTTCAGACTCGGGGGTGAAGGCTCAAGGGGAGAGAGAGACAGAGGAACCAAGTAACTCTGTCCTCAGTGGGGAGCGCCAGGCAGGGGCCACGGCGCCCTCTCTACTGACGTCAGTGGGTTGCAGGGTTCACAGGCTCTCAGGAGTGTGAAGTCCACAAAGCCTCAACGTTCTGAGTGCGGGGCTGGCACTTGTTTGGTGGCTGCAGGGCTTCAGACAGGAATGGTGGCTGGAACCCCTGGTGGGGGTTCCATTTGCCAGGAAGCGTTCACCCTGGTGTTAACTGAGGGCCTGCCCAGCGGGTGCAGGAGACGGTGGGCAGGGCCTCCAGGAGGGAGACCCCAGGTCAGCAAAGGGAGCCCCAAATGGTGCAAGACACACAGGACATGAAGGGCTCCAAGGTTGATGGCTCTGGGCAGCAGCTGGACGTGGGGTCACGAGGTCAGAGAGTCCCAAGTAGGGCCTCGAGGGTCAGGGTAAGGAGAATGGGTGTTCTGGGGAGCGTTAAAGCCTTTAAATGAGAGGAGCAGCGTGATTTCTGTTATGTGGAGATGATTGTGGACAATCGTGGGAGCCGAGGCCAGTGCGGCAAGGCAGGGCAGTGGGCGGACTGGGCTTCAGGGGAGCTAGACTGATTCCAGGCCTCTGGCTGGAGCCATCAGGTGGGCCTGGGGGGGTGGGCAGGCAGTTTCGCAGTGGGGTTCAGAGCTGGATGGCGGGAGTGGGCCCTGAGGAAGGCCGGGAGGTGATGGGGTGAGGGGGTGGATGCAATGCGCTGCATCCCTGCTGCCCTGGGGACAAGTCACAGCCATAAACACTCAGCTTCTCCTTGTCCGGTGGAGGTGCTGGCTTGATGATCTCAGGAGCTCTGTACATGGGTTATTTATCCTGACTCTGATGGAAGCCCTGGTCTGGCTGGTTGCCGTAGCATCCCTGTGACCCCCTCACTCTAAGGTGACCTGTCGTGAGGACAGTTGGCTGGGGCAATGAGGCTGTCTCAGGTCTGGTGGCTTCCTGAGACCTCAGGAAACTTGTCAGTATGTCCTTCATCCCTTACCTTTCCCCTCCTCTTTGCATTCTGAGTCTTAGGCGTCACCTCCTCTGAAAAGCCTCTCCCATCAGGACTGATGACTCCTGGCACCTCCATAGATTCCCCTGAGCCTGCACTGTTGGACTGTGGCTGTCCTTGCCAGGCCCCTGGGTGGGTAGGGAGAGCGGGGGTTCCTATGTCTTTCAGCTCAGTGCCCTTGGCTCCCGGCACCCAGACCGGTCCAGGGCCGGTGCTCGGTAAATGTCTGCTGGGTGAGTGATGAGGGGCGAGGTCCATGACCCCTGCTTGGGCCCACTGGGACCCCCCTGGCTGGGACCTCCACCTTAGAGCTCAGCCAGGCCCCTGGGAGAGACAGGGTCTCAAGGCTTGTCCTTCCTGTGTGTTCATGAGAACCAGGGTCAGCATCTCGAAGGCTGATGGGGCACCCCCGGATGCAGGGTGACCCAGCTGCCCACAGTGATAAGAAGGACACACGGGATGCCCTTGGGTTCTTGTCACCTTTCCCTCAGCTCAGCCCACGCGGCGGGCATCAGGAGAGGACTGGGGACTCTGGGAGGCCAAGGCCTTGCCCTGGGGCCAGCGAGTAAGGATGTAGAAGGGCAGCGGCCCCGAGAGACGGGAGCATAACAGTTGCTCACGGCGTGTTTCAGATTGTGCTCTTCTTCTCAGAGCCTTTGGCATGCAGTCAGCAATTTAAACAATGCGCTCCAGCCAATCTGGATTGCAGCGGCCGGGTGAAACTGGAAGCCAGCTTCTCGCTCTTTCTCCCAGCCGGCTCCGGGAGAACTTGGTGGGCATCAAGGAGCTGGCAGAGCCCTCAGGGCTGCTGGGAGGGGGTGCCTGAGGCTCCCCAGCCTACGGGCCCAGGGTGGTCCTGAAGAGTGGGAACGTTTGACTTGCTCACTACTCATCCTTGTCCATTTCTACTTAGAACCTGCTCAGATCAGGAAGGTGAGCCTGGCAGTTCAATTCCCAGGCCACACGTGTTCCAGGCGCCATGCGAGGATTTGGGGAGATAGCTGGAGACCCTTCCCTTCTTGGTCCCCCATCCATTCATCCCTCTGTCTGTCCAGCATTTGCTGATCTGTGTCCTGCCCCAGGGGATGGAGATGGGCCAGACCTGCTGGTCACAGATCGTCTCCATTAAAGGAATGTGGGGCCGTGAGAGACGCAGGAACATGGAGATGGACTGAGCCAGGGGAGGGGACAATTTCCGGGGCTCTCCTTTTATTTCATGGCAAAATGTCAGGCTATGAATAACTTCTGTGGAAAATTAATCATGGACAGAATAATCTTTTTAGCCAATAAATCTATGCTTGAATCTTCCATGACCTTGGACTTGCGATTTCAGTGGGTCAGGAAAAGAGCTGTGAACTCGCAGGAGGTACCTGGTGTTGAACTGGGACACATGGCCTCAGTGATCCAGGGAGGCCCTGGGTCAGCAGAGAGAGGAAGGGCATGGAGTGGGGAAGGGGACGCACCCTGAGAACACCCAACTCTGGACCAGCATCTAATCCCAAGTGTCCCATTCTCCACTAACAGTCCTACCGGCTGGATACTGACGATGGGATTGGAAATGAGTCTCACACGGTCACACAACACTTTGATGCTGTCAACTGGAAAAAAAAACACAACCTAAAAGTTGAGAATTATGTTTTATTTGGTGGACAAAATTGAAGACTTAACCCTGGAACACAGCCTCTCAGATCTCAGATTGCGCTGAAATACTGCTCCCAGGAGACAAGGGAGGAGCCAGGATGCACAGGAGTTTGTGCAACAAAGATCAGGTAGTCAGAACATCAATAGAGGACTGTTAATTAAAGAAAACCAGATATCTTGAGTTAGGGAATTTAGTGCTCTTCTGTGTACAGGGAAGATGCAAGAGTCTGGGCTCATGGGAATCATTCCTTTGATCTGCCCCTCAGCCCTCTGAGGTCAGTATCCTGTGCTTTCTCATCCTATGTCTCCCCAGAGCGCATGGCAGGAGGGACTCTCACATCCTTTGTTCACTGAGAGATGCTCCATCACTCAGTCGTACCTGACTCTTTGTGACCCCATGGACTATAGTCCCCTGGGCTCCTCTGTCCATGGAATTTTCCAGGCAAGAACACTGGAGTGGGTTGCCATTCCCTTCTCCTGTTTACTGATAGGGTAGCAATGTTCTTTCACTCCTAAGGCTCAGAGTGCTAAAGGCAGATTCACACTCGGGTCAGATTTCTCTAACCCCGCACACCCTCCTTCCCTGCCCTCCTCTTTGTTCTCTTAGTATGAGCCCTTGGCCGGAAAGTGCATTCCAGGGCCGGCAGAGAGTGTGACAGCAGCCAGAAGGGAGAGCTGACCTTGATGACTAAGAAGCACCGAGGTCCGGGGCCACTGGGCTGCGGTGGGTGTCCTGGGCCCAGGGCCTCGGTGAGGAAGCTCAGCAGGGCGAACTCTACGGGGGGCGGGTATCATCATGTTTGCAAGCTGTCCACCAAGAGGGGCACGGTGCAGGGGCCTGACCTGTGAGTCTCAGGAAGAATCTTCCCCTTTGAGTCATCCCCAGCCACCCTCTCCCGCTCCCCCGTGCTCTTGCCTTTGAACTTCAGAGCTGTGTTACCATAGGCCCCTGCTCTGCTGCCTCCCAACCGGGCCCCTGAGTGTGTAGACTCAGTCACCCTGCACAGAGGGGCTAACTCTGAGCCTGAAGGACGCAGCTGGTCCTCGGAGAGGTCTGGAGGAACGGGTCGGGATAGCTAGACATCCAGCACTATTCCTAGGGATGGCTCTTATGTCCCTGCGTTCTTTTTTTTTTTTTTTGCATTTTTTGCTTTTTTTTTTCATTTATTTTTATTAGTTGGAGGCTAATTACTTTACAATATTGTAGTGGTTTTTGCCATACATTGACATGAATCAGCCATGGATTTACATGTGTTCCCCATCCTGATCCCCCCTCCCACCTCCCTCCCCATCCCATCCCTCTGGGTCTTCCCAGTGCACCAGCCCTGAGCACTTGTCTCATGCATCCAACCTGGGCTGGTGATCTGTTTCACCCTTGATAGTATACTTGTTTCAATGCTATTCTCTCAGAACATCCCACCCTCGCCTATCTTACTCAAACTTTTCCAGAAAATTGCAGAAGAAGGCACACTTCCAAACTCATTCTATGAGGCCACCATCACCCTAATACCAAAACCAGACAAGGATGCCACAAAAAAAGAAAACTACAGGCCAATATCACTGATGAACATAGATGCAAAAATCCTTAACAAAATTCTAGCAAACAGAATCCAACAACATATTAAAAAGATCATACATCATGACCAAGTGGGCTTTATCCCAGGAATGCAAGGATTCTTTAATATCTGCAAATCAATCAGTGTAATACACCACATTAACAAATTGAAAGATAAAAACCATATGATTATCTCAATAGATGCAGAAAAAGCCTTTGACAAAATTCAACATCCATTTATGATAAAAAAAACTCTCCCTGAGTTTTGCCTCTGTTTCCAGAAGTGTCTAGATATCGAGAGTCTGTTAACCCCAGATAAGCAGCTGCTAAGATGGGAGCTGACCGTGGGTGGAGGCAAGTTGTGGTGTCGGGCATAGGCCCCCTGTATTGGTTACTTAAACCAGAAAAAGGTACTGGTGAAAACTGATTTTAAAAAAACACTTTTTGTTATACTATGCACTGCAGGAGAGGTTGTAGTGAAATCAGTGAAGTTACACGAAGCTTTTGTAACTTACGATAACATTTTACGAAGTAAATACTGCACGAGTTATGTGATATTTGGACCCTTGGATCAAGTAATTCACCTGAAGAACCCATACCAGGAGAATGCCCACCAAATAACAATACACGCACAGATTGGTTTGTGGCATCATTTTATAAAATTAGGGAGTCTAGGGATAATCTAAAGGTCTGATGGAGAGGAGAGGCCCAGAGGCCCTGAGCGTCCCCTCAGTGGGATTTCTGAGCCACTGAAGTGGTACATCTCACTGCAGAGCCACATGCAAAGTTGGTTGTGATTCAATATTGCAAATATATATGTGTATATTTCAAAATGTATGTACTGTGATTATGACTTCCCAAAGTCAATCGTGTGTAGATGACTGTCTTGGAAAACATAGATTTGGTTTGTTTATTGGGATGCTTGGCATTGGGGTGCAGGTTCTTTAAATCATTAAATAAAGAACCTCAGGGGCTTTCATCCCATCTCTTGCATCTTTCTAGAGCCCTGTTCAAGCCTGAGATCAGCCGCTCTGGCTGCAGTGAGCCCTGGGGGTGACGGTGGTTATTGGTCTGGCCCCGCTCTTTCCTTGTGCCTGGAACAGGGGTTCCTTCCTGGAACCCCTCAGCAGCTTTGTGGTCCTTGCTCCCTGGCTGTGCAGCAGTGGAGGGAGCATCCTGGCAGCTCCTCTCCACACCTGCTCTCATGCTCCTGACTTGGGGCTGAAGCCCGTTCCTGCCAGCCCCTCTCGTCCTCCGACAAGCAGCAAGGACCAGCATGGTGACCGTCCATCTGCTTGCTTCCCTGTGTTAAAGGACCTGCGAAGGGAGATGTGGACACCCCCTTTGAGGAAGTCCTGGAGAAGGCCAAGGCTGGGGACCCCAAGGCACAGACGGAGGTAAGGACCAGTGTCCATGGGGAGGCTCGGGCTGCGCTGCCCTCAGCTTGGGGGGCCCGGGACAAGCTGGTGCTGAGCGTGCTAGTGGGCGTGGGTGCAGCCTGCCTGCACCTGCCACGCGCAGGCCCCTGTTTGTGGTGTTTCCATGTTTGTGATGTGTTGCTTTTCTTCCTACCACCCTCCAGGGAGCATGCATGTGTTCACCTCTGTCCAACTCACTCCTGAACTTGGGCATCACCTCCTCTGATGCCAGCCCTGCCTCCTGCCTGTCCGCATGCCCCCACCCCGTCTCTCGTCTCATCAGTGGGGGTTGGAGACCCCACACCCTGCTCTGGCTGGGAGCAGCGGGCGGACAGGGTGAGGGAGCCTGAGGTTGCCTGGCTCTGGGCGGGGGCAAGGCAGGACGTGGACTGGGGCCTGGGCGCTGCACACGGAGGCTGCCGCAGTGTGTGGTGTGACCAGATCCCGCTTGCAGGTGGGGAAGCACTACCTGCAGCTGGCTGGCGACGGGGACGAAGAGCTCAACAACTGCACCGCCGTGGACTGGCTGACCCTTGCCGCCAAGCAGGGCCGGCGCGAGGCCGTCAAGCTTCTCCGCCGATGCCTGGCGGACAGAAGAGGTAGGTGACGGGGCTTGGAGGGACCCACGAAGGATGCTATACTACTCTGCTAAATTAACAACCGAAATAGCAACAGGGAAACCTGATGCTGGCGATGCTGTTAGAAAATGAGTGTGGTTTCTGTTGCACTCGTGGCTTTGCCATGTAGATGATGTTGGAGTATAACATGGGATATGTAGGAACAAAGCCATTTTCATCCTCTTTAACTTGTGGTGGGGTCTATATCATCTGGGTCCTCATCCAAATTGAGGAGTAGACCGTGGAGCCAAGTTGGAGGGCATGACAGGCCTGAGGTTGGAGTGGTGCTTGCTGAACTGACTTTCCATCTAGTCTGAGCGGAGCAGCTGGGGACTGGGGCCAGTGAAGGGCCCGCCTAGGCTAATACTCGCTGCCAGGATGGGCGTGGGGGTTGGGGGGCAGTGATGTGTAGCCTGGCCACTCGTGGACACTTACTGTGTTATCCTGCCCAAGGGAAGTGGTTCATTCCTGGTTTTAGCGAAAAGTGCTTCCAGAAGGTTCAAACTTCAGAAGGAAGGTGAAAGTGTGTGTGTCATAAAGGGGACTTTTTTTATCCCGCTCAGAATGCAGAAGTGTTTATGGTTGTTATAGAAAACTTGAACTATATAGAAAACATAAAGATAGAAATTATCTTTAAAAATTATCTTGAAACCCAGAGAGAAGTGCTCTGTAGTTTACTGTTTTTCTTCTGGTTTTGTATTGGAATTTTTTTTTAAACATTAGGGTTATCATTTGGATATATATAAAACAAAATTTATATTCATTATTTTTATGTATATATATTTATTATGTATGTATATATATAAGATATATATCGAAATGATATTTATTAACATTTATTATTGTATAGAATCTCCTTTCTCTGGACATTAGGCTGATGTCTTTAGTGACTTAGAACGGCCAGAATTTCTTACCAAGCCAGCCTCCCTTACTCCAGGGCAGTGGGATGGTCTTGCACTGGCCAATCGAGTCAGTGTGGCCCCCAGAGTTCACTGTTGGAGCCAGTGGTCTTCCCAGAGGCCCTGAGGGGCCAGGGCAGGTCTGAGGACTGGCCGGCGTGTGAGGGAGGGGGCCTGTCATGGCCCACACCCTCCACCTTTTCACACTGAACGCTTCCTGATCATACAAGAAACGTGGGCTCCGGTGAAAGGTTAGGGAGATGCTCCAAAGAAGAAAAAAAATATCAGTCCTCCGCCCCCAGTCTCACCGTCCCCTGGGGTGGGGTGGGGGCCAGGCTGATGTCCCTGGCAGTCCCCATGCAGAGGGAAAGGCAGCCGCTAAGCAGCCCATGAAACCTGCTCCCCTTCTTTCCATGGGCGAGCGTTACCTCTCGGGAAAGGGCCGTCTATGAGGAGGCACTGCTCCCGGCTGCCCTTGGAGGGTCTGATGCTGTGAATGTAGGGGTGCCCCCCGTCTTGCAGCCTGGCCGCTCGCTGCAGTGAGACTGACTGGGGTTTGAGACCAGCTCCATCTCTCTGACTCTGTGGCCTTGACACCAAGTCCAGGCCACCGCCCCTGGGTGCCTCAGTTTCTCCATCTGTGAGATGGGAAGAGCAGCACCCCACCAGAGGGGTCCTTGTGAGGGGGAGACTGGGAGGGTGGAGTGAGCTAGGAAGGTGGCGAGGCCTTGCCCAGCGCTGGCCCTCTGTGGCCACTCGGCGAGCGTCTGCTGAAAGGCCGGGCCAAGCCTCCCACCCTCAGGGACTCAGGCCAGACAGGGCTGGACGTTTATTTCCACCGTGGTGACGAAGATGCCTGCAAAGTCACTCGTGGGAATCGCTTCCCAAGCCCCTTCAGGCGGGGCTGGCCGGGGCTGGCCGGGGCTGGGCATCCCTGCCAGCTTCTGGGCGGGCGGGTGGCCCCAGGCCTCTGACGCCTCCCTCTCTCAGGCATCACCTCTGAGAACGAGCAGGAGGTGAGGCAGCTCTCCTCTGAGACCGACCTGGAGCGGGCCGTGCGCAAGGCGGCCCTCGTCATGTACTGGAAGCTCAACCCCAAGAAGAAGAAGCAGGTGGCCGTGGCGGAGCTGCTGGAGAACGTGGGGCAGGTCAACGAGCACGGTACGCGGTCTGCCCGTGGGGCCTCCCGGGCTTCGGTGCCGGGATCCTGGGGGTGCCTCTGTGGGAGCTGGCGTGGGGGGCTCCAGGGAGCTTCTCGTGGGGCCCTCGCAGGTGCCCTGTGAGGCTCCGGAGCGTCCTTCCTGGGTGTCCTGTTCCTGGAGCCCCTCAGGGCCGCCCAGCTCTGGTTCTGTGACTCACTCCATCCCTAGGGTTCTCTCACCCGCTGCCCATGGGCAGAGCTGGCGTGTCCAGGGTGTCCTCCTCCTCCCGAAGGGGACAGGGAGTGGGGGAGGGTGAGAGGTGCCGGCAGCGACCTGGGTCCCCGAATCCCCGAGAGCCTCTCCAGGGCTGGCCCCATCGCCAGTCTCGTCGGTGCCCCCACCTCCTAACCCGGCTTTCCGAGCAGGGCACGGGCAGCCAGAAGGACAGATGGACCAGGAGAATGGGCATCCCTGACTGGGTGTGGTCTCTCCATTTCCGGGGTTGGGGCTGACTTTTGTCTCTTCGTAACCTTGAGAAGCACCTGCCCAGGGCTCCACCCAGCTCCCTCCTGCCCCAAGGGGGAGATGCTGGGGGTGGGGGTAGGGCTGGGGCCACCTGCCGATGCATTAGAGAAGATGGGTGGGCAGGCACCTCTGCCCCTTCTCCGGGCAGGACTCTTGTCTGATCTCTGATCCTCTGGGGCCTGACAGAGGTGGCCGTGAGGCCTGGGGCTCCAGTGGCAGGACCCCCAAGAGGTATGCCGCCCCTCATGGAGCCCCAGTGACCCTGCAGGGCACGGCCCTGCCCCATTCCTGCTGCCCCCTCACCCCTCTGGGCTCACCTGGGCTGCTGTGGCCCCTCTCGGTCACAGCGCCCCCCTCCACTCGTGTTGTCTCGCCCTGTGGTCCAGCCCCTACCTGACCCGACCCTGCAAAGGCCGCCTGGGGCCTGTCATGGGGAGAGCCCCGTGAATGCCTGCTGGGTGTGGGTGTTGGCGGGGGAGGTGTCGATACCTCAGTCCTGGCTCGGTGTTCACCCACTGAACTGACTTCTGCACCAGGGCTGGGGACACAGGAAGGCCTGCCCAGTGGCCCTGGGGAGCTTGGTCTCTTCCAGGGGAAGCTCACACCAAGGGACAATGCCAGCAAAGGTGTCCGGGGGCAGGCTGCCTGATCAGAGAGTGTGCTGTGTCCAGGGCTCGGGGTGTGCCCAGCGGGGCCCGAGTCACCTTGTGATGGAGGTTGAGCAGTGGTGGTCCCAAGGGCTGGCCCTTGCACAGCCCTCCAGGGCTGCATGGACACTGGCAAGTTTCTAGGGGGTTTGCAGGGGATGGGGCTTCCCTCATAGCTCAGTTGGTAAAGAATCCGCCTGCAATGCAGGAGACCCCAGTTTGATTCCTGGGCCGGGAAGATCTGCTGGAGAAGGGATAGGCTACCCACTCCAGTATTCTTGGGATTCCCTAATAGCTCATCTGGTAAAGAATCTGCCTGCAATGCAGGAGACCTGGGCTCGATCCCTGGGTTGGGAAGATCCCCTGGAGAAGGAAAAGGCTACCCACTCCAGTATGCTGGCCTGGAGAATTCCACGAACTGTATAGTCCGTGGGGTTGCAAAGAATTGGACATGACTGAGCCACTTTTACTCACTTATTGCAGGGGATGGGGCAGTCAGCCGGCCTTGACTCTTGCCTGCTTTGTCCCTGCAGATGGCGGGGTGCAGCCTGGGCCTGTCC
This sequence comes from Cervus elaphus, assembly GCF_910594005.1. Taxonomy (NCBI): domain Eukaryota; kingdom Metazoa; phylum Chordata; class Mammalia; order Artiodactyla; family Cervidae; genus Cervus; species Cervus elaphus. The sequence continues at coordinate 13,946,070 of NC_057820.1, forward strand.
CCAAGTCCCTGCAGAAGCAGAGGCGGGTGCTGGAGCGCTTGGTCAGCAGCGAATGTGAGTACGGCTGCCAGTCCTGTGCTAGCAACACCTTTGGCCATTCTGTCGCCCCCACCACCCTGGGCATCATGTCTGTGCCCCCCATCAGTCCAGGCCTGGCCCCCAGGGTCTCAGAGGCTGATGGATCTTCCGTCCAGCCCCTCTGGGGCTGTTGGTTGGGTGTCGGTGTTCTGGGCTCTGGGATTTGGACCCCACCCACTGGGAGCATACACACTGGAGGGACAAGAGGGCAGTATAACTGTCCCTGATGGAGAAAGATGCTGGGGGCTGTGATGGCTGGGGGTGGGGGGGTGGGGAGGTGGGTAGCCTGAGAAGGGCAAGGAGGTGGATGCTCCAGGCTGAGTGAGTGAACCTCATTGGCAAAGGCCCTGGGGGCACCCAGCTGGGAGTGGGGGCTGCCCCCAGCATGGGCTGTGGGGAGGTGGGGATGTCAGGCTGGACTTGGGGGTGGGGGGTAATGGAAGTTTGAGCACATGCCTGGCACATAGTAGGCCCTGGGAGGATGTGTGTTGGCTGGAGGGGCTGGTAGGTGGCTGGGCTGCACGGGTCAGGGCCGAGGGGGCAAGGGGGTCAGAGCAGCACGGCTGGAAAATGTTCTGAAGAAGGGTCCGCACGGAGCCTGGCTCAGGCAGCCCCCCAGGGCTTTAAGGGTGAGGAGTGGGGAGAGGGACGCTTCAGGGGAGGGACGGCGGTGTCCCCAAGGCCAGAAGGCCTCGGCAGGCCTGCGTGCCTCTCTCTCCTCTCATTGTCCGGGCCCGAGAGGGGTCGCCCGTCTCCGGCCTGGCCCTGGCACAGCTGCCGCCCGCCGCATGCCCATCTCCACGGGGTGGCGGTGCTCGCGGTCTCGCCAACCCTGTGTGTATCCTCTCCTGTGCTTCAGCCAAGAGCTACATAGCCCTAGACGACTTCGTGGAGATCACCAAGAAGTATGCCAAGGGCATCATCCCCGCCGACCTGTTCCTGCAGGACGACGATGACGACGAGGTGGCGGGCAAGAGTCCCGAGGACTTACCCCTGCGCCTGAAGGTGAGTCCTCGACCCGGGCCACCTGCCCGCCCGGGTGCCCCCCCGGGGAGCTGTAGGTGGGAAACCTCGCCCAGCAGGGAACCTCACGGGCTGTGTCGCTTGTCCTGGGGTGACCCGTGCCCCCAGGTCATCCACATAACTGCATAAGGACGCGTCCTCGTGAAAGGAAGCCTCCCATACATGCCCAAGATCTGGAGCCAGGGGTCCTGTTGGGGTCGGGCGGGCCCAGTGGTTGCTAGACGTGCACGGTCACCTTCGCATCTTTCCCTGCAAAACGCCGTGTGGGGAGCAGGGTGCCGTACCCTGGAGACCACCTTTCACCTAGACTCCATCCTTTGGAAAAATGTCCGTTTATGGCCCAGAGGGGAGGTCGGTTCCTCGAAGGTGCCTCCCCCCAAAAGCAAAGTGCGGTCTTGTGTTCAGGAGGGCCCCGCGGTGGTTCCTGTTTATCCGGATCTGCAGGGGTTCTGGGAGCGAGCGGGTGTGGAGAGGGTGGCAGGGGAGGTGACCGAGGGCGACCTGAAGGTGGGTGGGGGTGGGAGGGAGCTCGTGTTTGCTCGCCTCCCGCCAGCGAGCAGCCGTGATGACAAAGGACGAGCGCGGCACGTCCAGATCTGTGCCGACAGCCAGGAGTGGCCGCTCGTGCCCCTGGAGTCACAGCTTTTGTTTTCCTGGCCACGTGGTTTGTGACTAAGGGGGCAGATATAAGCCTTGGTGAAGTGTGACCATGCCCCCCCTTCACTGGTTCCCCCAAGTTCAGCTCAGGGGGTTGAATTCATCATCTGTATCTCCCTTTGCTGAGAGCACTAGGATTTTCAGAAGTCTGGCCGCCTGGCCCCAGACAGGTCCATCCCCACGAGTGGCCAAGGGGACCCGGCCAGCACAGGGGCCTCTGAGCAGACAAAGCATCACAGAGCCCCTGGCGTTGGTCCCCCAAGAGTCTGTAGGGTTCTGTGCTTCCCCAGCTCCTGGGCCCGTGTGTGACCTGCCCACAGTGCAGTTGGAGTGGGCTGCTGGTGTGTGAACAGGGTTGGGGCCGGTGATGGGAAGTGTGCTGGTGTGTCCCCATCCCAGACACATTCTCAGCGAAAGCCCCGTGCTAGGGGCTGAATATGGAGGCTCAGAAAGCTGCCCTCGTGGGTGGGGAGGCCGCCTTGGGAGCAAGTTCTTAGACAAGTTGCAGCCCAGAGGGTGGGTGTGAAGGCCACGCTCCGGACCAGCGAGCTTCCTGAGAGCCCCTGAGGGCAGGTAGGGTGTCGGGGTGAAGGTTCTGAGATGCAGGGTCAGGACGGCCTAGGAACTCGACCAGGAAGTCACTGTTCTTATTGAGGGCCCACCCGGGGGCAGGCCTGGGCTAAGTGTGTTCCAAATGCCATTGGATTTCTTACTAACATGAGAGAGGAAAGGTGGAGCGTTTGCCATGGTTCTTGGCTAAAGAGGAGGTGCCCCCCAAATGCCAGTGAGGGTCAAAGGTGAACGGGTGCTTGAGGGAAGACCTGTGGGCCAGGCGGTCCCGGCCTGGACATCCTAGTTTGTGTTGTCCTGTCATAATTACTAATAATACCTGCTTTCGAAAACATAGTTTGGACAGCAAGTTATGTCATGTTCTGTACGGGTGACAAGCTCAGTGCTGTAAGATGTCTGAAACTCCTTTTTGTGAAAAAGAGATTTAAAGTATCCTGACAAGAAATAGGCTATTTGTTTTGTTTTTACATTTTTTGCAATAGTCATCAGAGCCCTTCGATTGCTTTATAATTTATCTCATTAAAAGTATTTTTGAGGGCTTCCCTGGTGGCTCAGTGGTAAAGAATCTGCCTGCCAATGCAGAGGACACAGGTTCAGTCTCTGATCCAGGAAGATCCCACATGCTATGGAGCAACTTAACCCGCAAGTGGAACTACTGAAGCTTGTTCACTTAAAAGCCTGTGTTTCACAACAAGAGAGGCCACTGCAATGAGAAGCCCACGAACTGCAATGAAGAGTAGCCTCTGCTGTCTGCAACTAGAGAAAAAAGCCCACGCAGAAACAAAAGACACAACTCAGCCAAAAAAAAAAAAAGTGTTTTGGAAAAGAGAGAATGAATCGGAGCAGAATGAATCTCCTGGAACTCAAAGCTGTCCCAGCCTTTATTAACCACCCTCCGGGAACAGAGAAGGGACACGTGCCTGGGGAGGGCCCGGCACCCCCAGTGGAAAGTGCCAGACACCCCTCTGCAAGCCGACGTGACCCCCAGGGACGTTCCAGTCTCCAGGCTTCTCCAGCCTTTGTGACAGATGAAACCTTCTTAAAGATGGATTCAGAAATGTCTTAAAATCATAACAGTGTTTGTGTCACATTATTGAAAGTCCAGCACGTGGACATTGGCTCAGGTCTGTGCAGGTTCTCAATGAACCAGCTTGGACCCTCTGGGCGAGCTCTGGCCTCCTTGGTTGGCTGCCCAGGTTGGTACCGGGCAGTTCTCTTCGGTCTCTCATGTCAGCCAAGCGTGTCCTGGGTGACGGCTGCTGGTAACCGCAGACCCTGCTCAGGGTGCCCTCTCCTGTCATGCTGTGAACGACTCCCTGCTCGTTTTTTAAAAACTTCTTTCCTGCTTGAAGTAGAGTTCACTTTAATTTGTTTGGACTGCCTCTACCGAAAAAGTTTCTAGTCTCACAAATTGGTGGGGCCCCAAGTAGTAATGCTTGGGTAGAAGCGACAGCGGACAGAATGGGGACCTTAAAAGGAGAGCTCTGGTCACGGCGGCCACGGGGCTTACTGTGTCGGCAGAGGCCAGCACTGTTGGACTTCAGGTTCTAGAAGCTTCGTTGTCTTTCAAATGTTCTCTCAACCATGTGATTGTGTGGTCTCAATAGGCAAAAAATAAATAAATAAATAATGTGAATGGTTTTGAGCATTAGGAAAGAGTTTCAGGTTAATTATAAGGTGCCAGCTAACTGGGGTGCCTCCAGGCCAGCTCCCTCAAAGCTGCCCAGCACCGACTGTGCAGAGAGAGAACAGAGATGAGAACAGGAGCTCTGGGTGCCTCTCGCCTGTCTGGTTAGCGAGGCCCCACCCACAGGGATTAGCCGAGCAGAGCAGACAGCGGCTGACGCATGCACAGGCTCTTTCCGTTGCTGATGTTTTAGCTGGTGTATCTGGTTTTTGGCCGAAGGTGTTCCTCCTGGAGAGCTGGAGCAGGTTCTTTTTGGTTTGCTGTCTGGCAAGTGTCAGATGTGTGGGTGATACCACTGTAATGGCCGAAAGTGAAAATAAACTAAAGAGCCTCTTGATGAAGGTGAAAGAGAAGAGTTAAAAAGCTGGCTTGAAACTCAACATTTAAAAAACATGGGATCATGGCACTCGGTCCCATCACTTCGTGGCAAATAGAAGGGGAAAAATTGGAAGGAGTGACAGGTTTTATTTCTTGGGCTCCAAAATCACTGCGGATGGTGACTGCAGCCATGAAATTAAAAGACACTTGCTCCTTGGAAAGAAAGCTATGACAATCCTTGACAGCGTATTAAAAAGCAGAGACATCACTTTGCTGACAAAGGTCTGGATAGTCAAATCTATGGTTTTTCCAGTAGTCATGTGTGGGTGTGGGAGTTGGATCATAAAGAAGGCTGAGAGGTGAAGAATTGATGCTTTCGAATTGTGGTGTTGGAGAAGACTCTTGAGAGCCCCTTGGACTGCAAGGAGATCAAACCAGTCAATCCTATAGGAAATCAACCCTGAATATTCATAGGAAGGACTGTTGCTGAAGCTCTAATACTTTGACTGCCTGATGCGAAGAGCTGACTCATTGGAAAAGACCTTGATGCTGGGAAAGACTGAAGGCAAAAGGAGAAGGGGATGACAGAGGACAAGATGGTTGGATGGCATCACTGAATCAATGGACATGAATTTGAGCAAATTCCAGGAGATAGTGGAGGTCAGGGGAACCTGGTGTGCTGCAGTCCATGGAGTCGCTGGCATCTTAAAAGTCAGGGGGGACCTGACTTAGCAACTGACCAACAACAAGTGTCAGAAGTCCCCACCAAGGCTGACTTTATGGCATCCAAAGTTCCTTGGTACCCCCTCCAGACAGGGTGAGCACTGGGTCTCCTCCTGGGGAAGCTGGTCCCAGTGAGCTGGGGGAGCCCTGAGCTGGTTTGTTGGTTTCATCATTTTCTTGCTTGTTCTGAAACAGAGGGTAAGTGGACTGTCAGTTAAATGAGGAGGAATGCAGCTCTTTGAACATATACAAGTGGGGTTTGCCAGGTGGCTCAGTTGTAAAAGAACCCGTCTGCCAATGCAAGAGACTCAAGAGATACTGATTCGATCCCTGGGTCAGGAAGATCCCCTGGAGCAACCCCATCCAGTGTTCTTGCCTAGAGAAACCTATGGACAGAGGAGCCTGGCGTGTTATAGTCCATGGGTTTGCACAGTCAGACACAGCTGAGCATGCATGCACTCCCCCATGTGGGTGTCTACAGAAGTGCACAAACACATGTTGTTAAACACTCCTGTTTCCCCTGTAAGCCCAGGTCCCTCTTATCTGGAAAACTCACTCTGCCAGCTCCTCCTGGGTGTCCTGGTCATCCAGAGTTGACACCCCAGCCTCTTGGGCAGATGACAGCCACACCCATGTTGCCACTCAGTTGTGCTCACCCAGGATCCCAGCTCCTCCTCTGCCCTTGTGTTCACGGGGCAGAAGGAGCGTGTTCCCAGGACGTAGATGGAGGTGGTGCCGCCCACCTCACCCGGCTACTGACCGGGCTTCTATCACATTGCCCCTCAAATGGGCTGTGGGCTCAGCTGGGCTTCCCTGCCCCCACGTGGGTGTTCCTCACAAGGACCACCCCTCTTCAGTGTGGGCCATGCCCCTGACCTCCTTGCGTGAGCCCTAGCACAGTCAGGGACACGTTCTCTTCTCAGCTCCTTCAGCTTCTCTCCCATCTCCCCAGGGCCCTGGTGGAGCTGAGAGCCTCAGGGATTCTGTATAGAGGACCAGGCAGGTGTGGGGGCCACCCTGATGGCAGGATCGTCCCTGCCTCCTGCCCGAGGCTGGTCCTCCCCTCGCCTCCCTGCCAGCCCCTCATTCCTCTTCTCTCATGGGAAAGGACGAGGGTTTCCGCTGCCCTTTGCTCTGTGTACAGTCTGGGGGTGGGCGGGTGGGATGCAAGGCGGGGAGCAGGTTTCCCCGGGGGGCTGTGTGTCTGTTCTGAGCACACGGGTGTGCAGGGGTGGGTGGTGCAGGCGGCGGGTGACGGGGCTCCTGCTGCAGTGAAAATGTCACATCAGCCCTGTTACAGCTGAATCATTTCCATTCACGTGGTGCAAACTCTCCTTTCTGGAGTCCCTGCTCCTGGGATGGGCAGGGCCCAGGGTAGGCTGGTAAAGCAGCACTTCCTCTCCCCCTTGGTGGATCCCCCCACCCCCACCCTGATCCACCAGAGGCAGAGGCTCTGGAGGTGAAGTCCTCATCACAGGGGTGGCTGAGATGCAAGTAGCCTGGTCCTCTGTTGTCTTTGCAAGTGTGAGGCCCCAAGGGGACAGAAGAAGGGGCCAGGTGGGCTCCTTGAGGCACCCAAGATCTCGGAGGGGAGACCGGCACTCATGAGCCTGGAGACCTTTGTGGATAGTTAGGGGTCAGGGATGGGCAGCAGGTAGAGGGCAGACTCTGCAGGACTGGGTAGAATCAAGGGCAGGTTTGTGGGGACCACGTGGAACATCACCACCTAAAGAGAGAGCTACAGGTGGAAGGACTTTGCAGACCGAGGGACCAGCCATTGGTTGAAACATTGGGTGTGTTCACTTGGCCCAGGGCCAGGCCCCGATTTCGGGGAGAATGGAAGGGCTAACAGGGAGCAGTGACGCGGCACAGAGTGGTCCGGGTTCTAACGCCCCTCCTTCGTCTCCACCCCTCCTCCCAGGTGGTCAAGTACCCCTTGCACGTCATCATGGAGCTTAAGGAGTACCTGATTGATCTGGCGTCCCGGGCGGGCGTGCATTGGCTGTCCACCCTCGTGCCCACCCACCACATCAATGCCCTGGTCTTCTTCTTCATCATCAGCAACCTCACCATCGACTTTTTCGCCTTCTTTGTGCCCCTGGTCGTCTTCTACCTGTCCTTCGTCTCCATGGTCATCTGCACCCTCAAGGTTTTCCAGGACAGCAAGGCCTGGGAGAGCTTCCGCGCGCTCACCAGCCTGCTCCTGCGCTTCGAGCCCAACCTGGATGTGGAGCAGGCCGAGGGGAACTTCGGCTGGAACCACCTGGAGCCCTACGTCCACTTCCTGCTGTCCGTTTTCTTCGTCATCTTCTCCTTCCCCATCGCCAGCAAGGACTACATGCCCTGCTCGGAGCTGGCCGTCGTGTCGGTCTTCTTCACGGTCACCAGCTACATGAGCCTGAGCACCTCGGCTGAGCCCTACACCAGGAGAGCCCTGCTGACCGAGGTGGCGGCCGGCCTGCTCTCCCTGCTGCCCACCGTGCCCGTTGACTGGCGCTACCTGAAGCTCCTGGGCCAGACCTTCTTCACGGTGCCCGTGGGCCACTTGGTCGTGCTGAACGTGAGCGTGCCCTGCCTGTTGTACATCTACCTGCTCTATCTGTTCCTCCGCATGGCCCAGCTGAGGAACTTCAAAGGCACCTACTGCTACCTGGTCCCTTACCTGGTCTGCTTCATGTGGTGCGAGCTGTCGGTGGTCCTCCTGCTGGAGTCCACCGGCCTGGGGCTGGTGCGGGCCTCCGTGGGCTACTTCCTCTTCCTCTTCGCTCTCCCCATCCTGGTGTTCGGCCTGGCGCTGATGGGCGCGCTACAGCTGGCCCGCTGGTTCGTGTCCCTGGAGCTCACCAAGATCGCCGTCACCCTGGTGCTCTGCAGCGTCCCCCTGCTGGTCCGCTGGTGGACCAAGGCCAACTTCTCGGTGTTGGGGATGGTCAAGTCCCTGACGCGGAGCTCCGTCGTCAAGCTCATCCTGGTGTGGCTCACGGCCATCGTGCTCTTCTGCTGGTTCTACCTGTACCGCTCGGAGGGCATGAAGGTCTACAACTCCACGCTGACCTGGCCGCAGTACGGCTTCCTGTGCGGGCCGCGGGCCTGGAAGGAGACCAACATGGCCCGCACCCAGATCCTCTGCAGCCACCTGGAGGGCCACCGGGTCACGTGGACCGGCCGCTTCAAGTACGTGCGCGTGACCGAGATCGACAACAGCGCCGAGTCGGCCGTCCACGTGCTGCCGCTCTTCCTGGGCGACTGGCTGCGCTGCCTCTACGGGGAGGCCTACCCGTCCTGTAGCCCCGGCAACGTCTCCACGGCCGAGGAGGAGCTCTGCCGCCTCAAGCTCCTGGCCAAGCACCCATGCCACATGAAGAGGTTCGACCGCTACAAGTTTGAGATCACGGTGGGCATGCCCTACAGCAGCGCCAACGGCACGCGCGGGCCCGAGGAGGACGACGTCACCAAGGACATCGTGCTGCGGGCCAGCAGCGAGTTCAAGGACGTGCTCCTTCACCTGCGCCAGGGCAGCGTCATCGAGTTCAGCACCGTCCTGGAGGGCCGCCTGGGCAGCAAGTGGCCCGTCTTCGAGCTCAAGGCCATCAGCTGCCTCAACTGCATGGCGCAGCTGGCGCCCGCCCGGCGGCACGTGAAGGTCGAGCGGGACTGGCGGAGCGCCGCGCACGGGGCCGTCAAGTTCGCCTTCGACTTCTTCTTCTTCCCCTTCCTGTCGGCGGCCTGAGGACGCGTCCCCTGCAGGAGCAGCAGTTGCGCGTGGCTGCCCGGACCTCCCCCGTGTGCACCCCCCCACCCCCCAGCTGGATGGCGCAACACTCATCTGTGTGTGTGTGTGTGTGTGTGTGCGTGTGCAAACACAGGGCTTCGGAGACCCTCAGTCGCTCGCAGTCGGCTCACACTTCCGTGAACGGGCTGACCACTGTAGCTCTGTCCACCCTGCGCGCCCGGCGTGGTTGGAAATTGCATGCACAGCCTCCACCCGTAGCCCCAACCTCTCCGCGTGCAGCTGGTGTGTCAGCCAGACTAGGATCCCGGCACCCGGAAAGCACTTTACAGACACTCGTCCCTCCCGCACCGCCTCCACGCACGCCCCCGCCAGCCCTAGCCCCGCCCCCAGCCCCTCACTACTTCCGTTTGAGTTTGTTATTTGGAGAACCAGTAGTGCTGCTGTGTAGACTTGATAGCCTTTCTTATTTATTTGATCGCTGCTAAGCCTTGACAGGCTCCGGGGGCCTGCGGAGCTGCTCTGTCATGTGGCCGGGGCCCTGCCTGATTCTGAGACGGAGGCCACGTGGGCAGAAGCCCGGAGCTCTGCATGTCTCAGCCTGCGTGCTGCTGAGGCTCTCCTGTCTGGTGGGCAGAGGGTGAGTTTTTCAGGGTCTTGCCTGAATCCACGGGGACCATCCCTGGGTAGATGCAGGTTTGATCCCTGGGCCAGGAAGACCCCCTGGAGAAGGAAATGGCTTCGCACTCCAGTATTCTTACCTGGAGTATCCCATGGACAGAGGACCCTGGTCGGCTACAGTCCATGGGGTCGCAAAGAGTTGGAAATCATGGAATCTGGATTGCAAACCCTTCCCAGTGCTCAGAAAAGCTAGACCGTGTTCAGAGCCAGAAAGCAGAAAGTCAAGGTCCTGAAGCAGCCAAAATAAAAACCTTTGATGAAATTTGCTGTCCTTTAAGTCATTTTTTTTTTAAGCGCATGCTAGAGAATCAACAGGTGTCTACACTTGCACTCAATTATGTACAAGTACAGTTTGAGTTACAAAGAGCAGAAGTCTCAATGAGCAGCCCCAGCCCCACTTGGCCAGGGACCCCACCACCCAGCTGTCCACTCAGGCCTTAAGGTGTGAAATGCACATGGTTACAATGATTTGAGAAACTCAAAACACTGCTGAGAGGGTTCATACATGGTTGTTCCTGACTCAGTAGCTGCCGCCTTGTTCAGGAGTGTGTTGTTTGAAACCATATCCTGTGTTCAGAAAAGAATGATGATAATCCCATAGCATTATCATCAGAACTTGAGCCATGTGGGCAGGGGGAGCGGCTAGAGCAGCTCGGGGTCTCTCAGAAACCTTAGCGCCCTGGGTGTCTGGGTCCCTTGGGCAGGAGGACGTGTCTGCCTGGGTCCCTCTAGTCCCTGGCAACCTCTTCTGCCCCCTAGTGGGCTGTGCCCCCACCCAGTGAGCAGCAGGTCCAGTTCGTTGTGTGGTCAGGAAACCTGGAGTTGTTCATACATGCATCTGTGGTCAGGAGTTGGTTCAGGGAGCGGCTGCCTCCAGTTTGAAGACGCATCTCAGCATGGTGATCGGCAGGTGTGTCCCTGTACAGCCAACCCTTCCTGTTTTGTCCTCCAGCGTGGTCAGGCCTGCCTGAGATCCCACGTGTTGGGAGGTGCTCAGGAGGGCAGTGGCCCTCTGAGCTGTGTGTTTGCTCCCAGGTTTCTTTGCAGGCAGTGAGATGAGGTTAAAGGTCAGCCCCACCCCTCTTCTGATCTGGAGGTTTGCGAGGCCCTGAAATGTGTTCATAGTTCAGCTTTGCCTCCCAGACTCCCCACGGATGGTCCAGTCTGGGAGAGTGGGGTGGGCGGAGCTGCCTAGTTTTCTGAGTGAATGCAGATGACCTCATCTCATCTTCCCTGGGCTGGGAAGTACTGTGACAACACTGATCTGCAGAAAACAGGTTCAGGAGAGGAGGTCACACTGAACAACGGGGCCAGAATTGAACCATGGTCCCCTGGGCCACGCTGTTACCCTGCTCCCCAGCAGAGCTGCCCCCTAGGAGCAGAAGGTGGTGCGGTCTCACGGGTGTCGGGGGGGGCTTGCCCTGGATCGGCCGTTCATCCCCTGTCCCCAGGTTCCAGCGTCCTGATCTATAAAATGGTGAGTCTGGGTTAGGTCAGTGGTTTGTAAAACTACTGGGTTGGCCAAAAAGTTCACTTGGGTTTTTCCATAGGAGGGTACAGAAAAACCTGAACAGACTTTTTTGCCAACCCAATCAATACCTAGCAATGAAACCCTTTTTTAAAAGATGAACAGAACTCCAAGTGAAAACAGTGCAAGTTTCGGTGTAACCTACACAGCAGACGAGAAAGGAGGCCACCTGGCTGGTTTGAACCCCTCGTCCCAGCTGTGTGACCTCAGACAGTTTCACCCTTTCCAGGCCTCCGGTGCCTCTTCTATGACTTGGGAATGTAAGAGGGCTGGCCTCTGGTTGTTTTTACAGACTAGACTAGTTAATTTTATTGCAGGGTGGTCACAATAGTGTCAGGCACTAGTAAATACTCATTTGTGAATGTTTTAAGCATAGTTAAACATTGATGGAGCTTCAGAACCGATTAAGAACCTTATACAGGCCCTTGGGCTTCCCAGGTGGCTCAGAGGTAAAGAATCTGCCTGCAATGCCCGAGTTGTGGGTTCAATCCTGGAGATGTGAGTTCAACCCCAGGTCCATCCCCTGGAGAAGGAAATGGCAGCTCACTCCAGTATTCTTGCCTGGAAAGTTCCATGGACAGAGGAGCCTGGCAGGCTACAGTCCGTGGTGTTGCAAAGAGTCAGATATGACCGAGCTCACACATACACACGTATAAGCCCTCACCAGAAGAATGTCCCTTCCAGCTTTTTAAAAACTTAACCTTTGTGAAAATAATTCATGTTTAGCTGAACAGAACTTAATGGAGTGGCTGAATCCCAACAGGAGCCTGGTGTTAGATGGTGCTCTGTCTATACCCCCTCCCCCAACACCACACCCCCTGGGACCCACCGTCCTGCCTTTCTCTCTGCCTCACGACTTTAATTCCTCATGACTACACATCCAGAAAAGGTTGGCTGGTACGTGTGGCTTATGATCTCAAACATTCCTTATTTAACCTAACTAATGAGCTTTGGATGCGTCGCTGCTGCCCTCGAACAAATATTTATGGCACTGTGATGCTGAGCAGATGTTGTAATTCCACAGTTTGAGTCAAACCCAAGTCCCACCCTCGGGAAAATCACCCAAGTCAGATCTGAGTGGGCCCCTGATTCAGTTAGAAGTGCCTCCCTGCCTTCACACACAGGAAGTGCTGTGGGGGCCCAGAGAGGGTGGAACTCCAGCCTAGGGTGGGAGACGGGGCCAGAAGGCTCCTGGGAGGCTGTGGGGTCTGCCCTGTTTTGATAAGAAGGGGAAGGGTTGGATTCAGCGAGGTCAGAGGAAGACTGTTCAACCTTCAGGGCACTCATCAGAGCCTCAGGCATTGCCCTGGATGCCGGGGGTCCCAGAGGATAAAGCCTGGGGTCCAAAGGCCAGGGTGGGATTGAGTCTTGGTCCTGGAGGCAGCTGCAGCCCCTCTCTTGGTTCTGAAGCCAGGGTCTTGGTATAAGGTCAGGGCTGAACTCAGGAAAATGGACCTGAGGGCCCTTTCAGGTACAGTGTGGAGGAGGAAAGGGACAGTGGAAACCATCCCCACTTCCCCAGCAGACCTGGCCGGCTGGCCCTTCAGAGGCAGATGCTGCTTCTTTGGACAGTTTCCACGGGACAGTAAACATCAGAAGGCCCTTGGCCCCTGTGGTCCTGAGAATCCCTGGCCTGTTCACCATCCTTCTTTCCTGTTGATAAACAGGCTGCTGCCTTCAGGGCCCAGGACCAGATGGTAGACGCATGGAGGGATTTACAGAGGTCAGGCTGTTGGGAGCAAAGGCTCCTGCTACAAGGAGGGGACCTAGGTCTCTGAGCATCACTATGGGTCTGGCACTTTGTGAGGCTGTTTGGTTCTGGGAACCAGGTCCCATGACCTGCCACCTGACCTCCCAAACATATACACGTGAGAATTAAAGGTTCATGTTTGTGTTGTATGGACTTGGTCAAAGTCACACGGCCAGGAGGTGGCAGAGCTGGACAGAACCAAAGCCTGTTCTTTTTACAGAGCCATGAAGAAACCACCATTTACCTGGGCCATAAAATCCCTCTTCAGAACAGAAGGGTCACCCTTAGACCTGCCAGGAAAGAACTGTGCTGACCGCAGGGGCCACCAGCAGATTACCCCATGTCTGAGCACCCACGGGGGCCTTCACCCTCTCTGGGTCTGCAATGTAGTGGGGTGGGGAGTGGGGTCTCATGATCTACCATGAAACCATCACAGCCTTTGTGCTGCACAGGGAAGACGCTGTTGAGGCCTGGAGAGGGTCTGGTACCAGTTTCCCATACAGTGCGGTGAGACCACCAAATGCCAGGACTTGGAGGAGCATCTTTCACGGAAACTTCCCTGTCCATCTTCTCTGGGGGTGGAGAGCAGTATCAGAAAGACTGCCCTCAAAAAGATAAAAATTAAAAAAAAAGAAAGACTGCCCTCCTTTTGTGGACATGCCTCTAAAGACCAATTCTTGAAGACTTCCCTGGTGGTCCAGTGGTTAAGAATTCGCCTTCCAATGCAGGGGAACACAGGTTTGATCCCTGGTCAGGAGACTAAGATCCCACATGAAAAAGTTAAAGAAAAAAAAAAGAAAAAGTTAAAGAAAAAAAAAAGAAAAAGTTAAAGAAACAATGAAAGTCCTCAGTCATGTCCGACTCTTTGCAACCCCACGGACTGTAGCTCGCCAGGCCCCTCTGTCCATGGGGATTCTCCAGGCAAGAATACTGTGCTACTGTCCAAATTAAGCCTGCGCCTGCAACTACTGAGCCTGCTTGCTCTAGAGCCCGCTCACCACAGCATGGAAAGCCTGTGTTCCACAATGAAGACCCTGTGCAGCCAAAAAAAAAAAAAAAAAAAGACCAATTCTTTTTTTTTTTTTTTTTTATTATTATTATTTTTTTCCAGTGGGTTTTGTCATACATTGATATGAATCAGCCATGGATTTACATGTATTCCCAATCCCGATCCCCCCTCCCACCTCCCTCTCCACCCGATTCCTCTGGGTCTTCCCAGTGCACCAGGCCGGAGCACTTGTCTCATGCATCCCACCTGGGCTGGTGATCTGTTTCACCATAGATAGTATACATGCTGTTCTTTTGAAATATCCCACCCTCACATTCTCCCACAAAGTTCAAAAGTCTGTTCTGTACTTCTGTGTCTCTTTTTCTGTTTTGCATATAGGGTTATCGTTATCACCTTTCTAAATTCCATATATATGTGTTAGTATGCTGTAATGTTCTTTATCTTTCTGGCTTACTTCACTCTGTATAATGGGCTCCAGCTTCATCCATCTCATTAGGACTGGTTCAAATGAATTCTTTTTAATGGCTGAGTAATATTCCATGGTGTATATGTACCACAGCTTCCTTATCCATTCATCTGCTGCTGGGCATCTAGGTTGCTTCCATGTCCTGGCTATTATAAACAGTGCTGCAATGAACATTGGGGTGCACGTGTCTCTTTCAGATCTGGTTTCCTCAGTGTGTATGCCCAGAAGTGGGATTGCTGGGTCATATGGCAGTTCTATTTCCAGTTTTTTAAGAAATCTCCACACTGTTTTCCATAGCGGCTGTACTAGTTTGCATTCCCACCAACAGTGTAAGAGGGTTCCCTTTTCTCCACACCCTCTCCAGCATTTATTGCTTGTAGACTTTTGGATAGCAGCCATCCTGACTGGCGTGTAATGGTACCTCATTGTGGTTTTGATTTGCATTTCTCTGATAATGAGTGATGTTGAGCATCTTTTCATGTGTTTGTTAGCCATCTGTATGTCTTCTTTGGAGAAATGTCTGTTTAGTTCTTTGGCCCATTTTTTGATTGGGTCGTTTATTTTTCTGGAATTGAGCTGCAGGAGTTGCTTGTATATTTTTGAGATTAATCCTTTGTCTGTTTCTTCATTTGCTATTATTTTCTTCCAATCTGAGGGCTGTCTTTTCACCTTACTTATAGTTTCCTTTGTAGTGCAAAAGCTTTTAAGTTTCATTAGGTCCCATTTGTTTAGTTTTGCTTTTATTTCCAATATTCTGGGAGGTGGGTCATAGAGGATCTTGCTGTGATTTATGTCGGAGAGTGTTTTGCCTATGTTCTCCTCTAGGAGTTTTATAGTTTCTGGTCTTACATTTAGATCTTTAATCCATTTTGAGTTTATTTTTGTGTATGGTGTTAGAAAGTGTTCTAGTTTCATTCTTTTACAAGTGGTTGACCAGTTTTCCCAGCACCACTTGTTAAAGAGGTTGTCTTTTTTCCATTGTATATCCTTGCCTCCTTTGTCAAAGATAAGGTGTCCATAGGTTCGTGGATTTATCTCTGGGCTTTCTATTCTGTTCCATTGATCTATATTTCTGTCTTTGTGCCAGTACCATACTGTCTTGATGACTGTGGCTTTGTAGTAGAGTCTGAAGTCAGGCAGGTTGATTCCTCCAGTTCCATTCTTCTTTCTCAAGATTATTTTGGCTATTCGAGGTTTTTTGTATTTCCATACAAATTGTGAAATTCTTTGGTCTAGTTCTGTGAAAAATACCGTTGGTAGCTTGATAGGGATTGCATTGAATCTATAGACTGCTTTGGGTAGAATAGCCATTTTGACAATATTGATTCTTCCAATCCATGAACACGGTATGTTTCTCCATCTGTTTGTGTCCTCTTTGATCTCTTTCATCAGTGTTTTATAGTTTTCTATGTATAGGTCCTTTGTTTCTTTAGGTAGATTTACTCCTAAGTATTTTATTCTTTTTGTTGCAATGGTGAATGGTATTGTTTCCTTAATTTCTCTTTCTGTTTTTTCATTGTTAGTATATAGGAATGCAAGGGATTTCTGTGTGTTAATTTTATATCCTGCAACTTTACTATATTCATTGATTAGCTCTAGTAATTTTCTGGTAGAGTCTTTAGGGTTTTCTATATAGAGGATCATGTCATCTGCAAACAGTGAGAGTTTCACTTCTTCTTTTCCTATCTGGATTCCTTTTACTTCTTTTTCTGCTCTGATTGCTGTGGCCAGAACTTCCAACACTATGTTGAATAGTAGTGGTGAGAGTGGGCACCCTTGTCTTGTTCCTGATTTCAGGGGAAATGCCTTCAATTTTTCACCATTGAGGGTGATGCTTGCTGTGGGTTTGTCATATATAGCTTTTATTATGTTGAGGTATGTTCCTTCTATTCCTGCTTTTTGGAGAGTTTTAATCATAAATGAGTGTTGAATTTTGTCAAAGGCTTTCTCTGCATCTATTGAGATAATCATATGGTTTTTATCTTTCAATTTGTTAATGTGGTGTATTACATTGATTGATTTGCCGATATTAAAGAATCCTTGCATTCCTGGGATAAAGCCCACTTGGTCATGGTGTATGATTTTTTTAATATGTTGTTGGATTCTGTTTGCTAGAATTTTGTTAAGGATTTTTGCATCTATGTTCATCAGTGATATTGGCCTGTAGTTTTCCTTTTTTGTGGCATCTTTGTCTGGTTTTGGAATTAGGGTGATGGTGGCCTCATAGAATGAGTTTGGAAGCTTACCTTCATCTGCAATTTTCTGGAAGAGTTTGAGTAAGATAGGTGTTAGCTCTTCTCTAAATTTTTGGTAGAATTCAGCTGTGAAGCCATCTGGTCCTGGGCTTTTGTTTGCTGGAAGATTTTTGATGACAGTTTCGATTTCCTTGCTTGTGATGGGTCTGTTAAGATCTTCTATTTCTTCCTGGTTCAGTTTTGTAAAGTTATACTTTTCTAAGAATTTGTCCATTTCATCCAAGTTGTCCATTTTATTGGCATAGAGCTGCTGGTAGTAGTCTCTTATGATCCTTTGTATTTCAGTGTTGTCTGTTGTGATCTCTCCATTTTCATTTCTAATTTTGTTAATTTGGTTTTTCTCTCTTTGTTTCTTAATGAGTCTTGCTAATGGTTTGTCAATTTTGTTTATTTTTTCAAAAAACCAGCTTTTAGCTTTGTTGATTTTTGCTATGGTCTCTTTAGTTTCTTTTGCATTTATTTCTGCTCTGATTTTTAAGATTTCTTTCCTTCTGCTAACCCTGGGGTTCTTCATTTCTTCCTTCTCTAATTGCTTTAGGTGTAGAGTTAGGTTATTTATTTGGTTTTTTTCTTGTTTCTTGATGTAAGCCTGTAATGCTATGAACCTTCCCCTTAGCACTGCTTTTACAGTGTCCCATAGGTTTTGGGTTGTTGTGTTTTCATTTTCATTCATTTCTATACATATTTTGATTTCTTTTTTGATTTCTTCTATGATTTGTTGGTTATTCAGAAGCGTGTTATTTAGCCTCCATATGTTTGAAGTTTTAACAATTTTTTTCCTGTAATTGAGATCTAATCTTACTGCACTGTGGTCAGAAAAGATGACTGGAGTGATTTCATTTTTTTTGAATTTTCCAAGACCAGATTTATGGCCCAGGATGTGATCTATTCTGGAGAATGTTCCGTGTGCACTTGAGAAAAAGGTGAAGTTGATTGTTTTGGGGTGAAATGTCCTATAGATATCAATTAGGTCTAGCTGGTCCATTATGTCATTTAAGGTTTGTGTTTCCTTGTTAATTTTCTGTTTAGTTGATCTATCCATAGTTGTGAGTGGGGTATTAAAGTCTCCCACTATTATTGTGTTACTATTAATTTCCTCTTTCATACTCGTTAGCGTTTGCCATACATATTGCGGTGCTCCTATGTTGGGTGCATATATATTTATAATTGTTATATCTTCTTCTTTGATTGATCCTTTGATCATTATGTAGTGTCCTTCTTTGTCTCTTTTCACATCCTTTATTTGAAAGTCTATTTTATCTGATATGAGTATTGTGACTCCTGCTTTCTTTTGGTCTCCGTTTGCATGAAATATTTTTTTCCAGCCCTTCACTTTTAGTCTGTATGTGTCTCTTGTTTTGAGGTGGGTCTCTTGTAGACAGCATATATAGGGGTCTTGTTTTTGTATCCATTCAGCCAATCTTTGTCTTTTGGTTGGGGCATTCAACCCATTTACATTTAAGGTAATTATTGATAGATGTGGTCCCATTGCCATTTACTTTGTTGTTTTGGGTTCACGTTTATACAACCTTTCTGCATTTCCTGTCTAGAGAAGATCCTTTAGCATTTGTTGAAGAGCTGGTTTGGTGGTGCTGAATTCTCTCAGCTTTTGCTTATCTGTAAAGCTTTTGAATTCTCCTTCATATCTGAATGAGATCCTTGCTGGATACAGTAATCTAGGTTGTAGGTTATTCTCTTTCATTACTTTCAGTACGTCCTGCCATTCCCTTCTGGCCAAAAAGACCAATTCTTCAACATTCACTTATTCAAATGCTCTTTTCCTTTTTTTTTTTAATTTCCATTCTTGTATCCTGATCACATCTCATGTAACTGCAAAAACTCAAATTTCTCCAAGTACCTATTTCAAAGTTGTCCATAAAGCAGGACCTTGTCGTTCCTGAACGTGCTGTGAGACAACAGAATCCGTTAACCCTCCCAATTCCCGATCTGCACGTCTGGGTATCAGGGTTGAAGCCACACCAGCCTGCTGTGAGCACATGAACCTCTCTGTGAAGCTCTGGGAGAGCGCACTTTGGCTGGCTGGGTCTCCACCTGGGGACCGATGCCGCTCAGTCATCATGAAAAGAAAAGAGTGTTCATTTGTTCAACAAATTGGTGAAGAGCAGTTTGAAGTTCTTCTGTTGTTGAAGCTGACTACTGCTGCTACTGCTAAGTCACTTCAGTCGTGTCTGACTCTGTGCGACCCCATAGACGGCAGCCCTCCAGGCTCCCCCATCCCTGGGATTCTCCAGGCAAGAACACTGGAGTGGGCTGCCATTTCCTTCTCCAATGCATGAAGGTGAAAAATGAAAGTGAAGTCGCCCAGTCGTGTCCAACTCTTAGCGACCCCATGGACTGCAGCCTACCAGGCTCCTCCGTCCATGGGATTTTCCAGGCAAGAGTACTGGAGTGGGTGCCATTGCCTTCGGCAGTGCTGGTGGAGGAGGAGAGTGGCTGTCCTCCTGTTACACGGAGGACAGAAAGGCTCGGTGTTCTGACTACAGTGCCTTTAACAGGTGGAAATTCCCAGGGGCCTCAAACCCTTACTGCAGATAGGGGGAGAATGGGTTATAAATCATATATGAAGTGGATGGATGAAAAAATAAAATATACACAGTAGCTACTTTTAGAAAGTAGCAGAGGAAGAGATTAGGATAGTCTTCAAAGGGTATGTAGTTAATGTTTTTATAATAAAATGTTGGGATGAAAAGTTGCCCCACAATCTACCATTTGTGCACCCAACCCCTCGTATTTTGACGTGTCCTTGGGAACTCGCTTATGTCACTTTCTTAAAAGTGATGTGAAGAACTTCCCAGATGGTCCAGTGGTTGCGACTTTACCTTCCAATGCAGGGGGTGTGGGGGTTCTATCCCTGGTCAGGAGTTAAGAGTCCACGCGCCTCACAGCCAAAAGAAAAAAAAAAAAACAACACCCAAAACATAAAGCAGAAGCAACAAATTCAACAAAAGCTTTAAAAACAGCCCACATTAAAAAAATATGTAAAAAAAAAAAAAAACGGGATATGAACCTAAAATTCTCCACCATTAGTGTGGGAAAGATCTCTAGGTAGGTCTGAGGGCCCCATTCCATACCCTTCTTCACAATGGTTGGCCTCCTTTGCCGAGTTTTCTTGGGGTACTTCTACCCCCTCTAATCTCTGGCCCAAGCCTGGATCAAAACCCTTTCCCTGGGTTCCCTGTTCCTCATGTGAGCCTGGACCAGGGTGGCACACGGCATCGTGAGTCCGGCTGGCTTACGAGGAGGTAACACTCTCCCTGGGCCC
Source organism: Cervus elaphus (assembly GCF_910594005.1). NCBI lineage: Eukaryota > Metazoa > Chordata > Mammalia > Artiodactyla > Cervidae > Cervus > Cervus elaphus. The sequence goes on from NC_057820.1 coordinate 13,965,828, forward strand.
CTGGGCCATGGATGGCTCTTCAGGGTCCTGGGAGGAGAGGGCTCGCCCCAGCCCCCCTCGCCCCAGCCCCCCTCGCTGGTTTCCCACCACGCGCTGCCCTGTGTATCCCTGCTGGGCAGGAGCCCTTTCCTCGACACCCAGCAGAGACCTCAGGCTCCTCCCTGTCCCACCTCCCCTTCCTTCTTGGCTGCTTCCCATCCGGCTTCCAGGTAGAAGCCCTTGTCCACACCCTAAGAGCTAAACACCCTAAAATCGCCCTACCCCGGGGTAAGCCCAGCATTTATATTCTGCTCAGTCTCACCCCTGCCTCTCCCAGCCTCTCTGCAATCCTGGTCCCAGCACTGAGCTTCCCGCCAGCCCCACCGCAGGGCTGCAGACCACCCCCTGAAGCCGGGGCTTGAGGACAGGGGAAGCCATGGATGGGGTCTGGCTCCTGGGCTTGGGACCCTTCTCAGGCCAGGGACACTGGCCCAGTCTGTGCTTCTCCCTAAATCCTGGACCTGGGTACTTACCCTCCTTTTCTTTTCACTTCTGGGCTGCCTCCCCCATTCTGCCCTTGGGGATTCTGCCCCCTCAAGGTGGTGTCTTGTTGCCCCAGATCCCCTTTGAATGCTGCTCTGGGGGGGACAGGCGAGGCCCTTTGATGGTGACCAGTACCCCCAGGCAGGAGTGACAGGGACTTGCATGTGGGCCAGTGGTATGGTCCGACTCCCCAGATCCCAGCACCAGCACCCACAGGCCCTTGGCATGGCTTCTGGGACTCCACCCTCACTTAGAGGTGCCCCCCGGAGGCCCTCGGAGTCCTGCTGTCTGCCTGTTATCCCCTAAAATGAGGGTTTTTTGGGTCTTGTTTTTGTTAAAACTCCCCATCTCCCTGCTTGGCCTCCTTGAGGGTCTCTGTCCCCACCATGGGGTCTGAAGGCCCCACCCAGGCAAGTAATTGACACCCACGGGACCTAGAAACTCTCAGAGGTTCTCAGCGCTCCGGCTAAAGCTGGGTCCCTGTACGACCCCCTCCACCCAGGGGTGTCTTGACCTCTCCTCACAGACTCATCTGTCTGCCTGTCCTCAGGCTGGACCCTCACCCCAGCTGCCCCTTCTCCTGAGTTTCCTGTCCTCTTCGGGACTTGCCGGGCCGCGTTGACGGTCAGTACCTTTGTCGAGTCATTTTCTGCCCTGGTGTGTGGATGTTTGATGGTGACTCATTGCCACCACTGCAGAATCAGACCCTGATCCCATTGTAACGGGCACGCTGAGTGGGCATCAGTCTTTTCCATCATTAGGGCTCTTTGCTGGCCGCTCACAGAAATGAACTGGCCGACTCTGGCTGAAAAGTCCTACTGGAACTGAAAACAAGGGCTTCTTTGCGAGTTGTTTGATCACAAGCATTGCTATCGAACTTAGGTCTGGCTGCTTGCTGCTCAAAAATCAAAACACAAGCGGCAAATATTGGTAGAAATGGAAAACACTGCTTTTAATCAGAAAGCCAACAATTCGGGGAGATGAGCATCAGGATCCGCAGAAAATCAACTCTAAATGTTTTCCTTGGCCATGAAAGTTTTTCAAAGATAAAACGGGATGTAACCTTAGTTAATCATTGAGATGGGAGAGGGGTAGGGTCATCACCATCTCCCCCTTCTTCCTTGTCGAGTCCTTGTGATCTTTCTTTAGATACTATCTTGTTCACACACTTTGTCTGTGAGATCACTGAAGGAGAAGCCAGGGAAGAGATCTGGTCATCTGTTAATTACTTATTCTTTATTTCTACCCTTTGGATCTACAGAAGAAACCAACTCATTAGGCAAGGTATTGTGTGATTAAAAGATCTGAAAGGTGAGCTTGGGCCCTAGGTGAGTAGACCATGGTGGGGAGGGGGGCGGTGGCCTGGTTTAAAAATTAGTCTCAAAAAAAAAAAAAAATTAGTGTCAATGTAGCTTTGCTAAAGTGACAAGAGAAAAGGAGTTTCCTGCTGAGGGCTGTTTCCTGTAAAGAGCTGCTTACAAATCCCCCTCCATCAGATAATCATTTCATTTCTAGGGGATTACGGATGAAGGTCCGTCTTCTGTAACCGCGTCATGCTGAGATTGGGGGCCGAGGTCTCAGCTGAAAGATAACATGAGTTTGAAGCATCTCTCTGAGGACAGTTTTAGTTGCCCATTTACATATACAGCAGAACAAGCACCTACAATTATTTTGATGCTCATAAAGATATAGATGATGAGCAATAGCGTTCATCTCATTCTCTTGAGGCCAGTTCTTGGAATTGTTCTAGCCCGAGATTCAGTGCTGCTCAGGATGGAACGTCTTAGGTCACGGCTGCAGCCTGGTCATCATGATGTTCCCTCTGCTGGCAGCTACAGCATCTGTAAAACGGCTCAGGAATGTACATCAGATACTGAATCTGTGACTGTAGGGTCCTAATCTTTGACTGCTTGAGCCTGCTCTTCTGTGACTCAGGGAGGCCCGAGAGACTTCAGTATCTCTGTGAACAAGAGGCATGGGACACAGAGGGGCCTTAGTACTTGGTAGGGCCCGCAGGGTTCTGCTCAGTTCCAGCATTGGTGTTATAGCCACGCTTTCTGGGAAACAAACTCACTCAGAAGGACAATGCAGATAGTGGAGTGCAGTTTATTACACCGGCGGGTCCAAGGCAGAGTCTCCTCTTAGCCAAGGACCCCGACCAGCATTTGTGAAAATCTTTTATACCCCATGTGTACGTGTCCAAACCCACCACCCCAATTCCCTTGAGACTTACATAAACAAAGGTAGGGTAAATACAACTACAATAACCCCATCATTCACATGTTATGTGTTCAAACAGTCAATAATCAATAAGCCTGCAGTTACGTTCCAAACAGTTAATAATCAATAAGCTTGTGGTCACATTCCAACCACTTAATAATCGATAAGCCTGTGATTACATCCTGATAGATACGGAAAATGTTTATGACCTGTCTGGAGACAGGGGTGATTACGGTATGTTTCCTCTTAGGCAATGAGTAACCTGGATGTGATCTTCAAGATTCCCTTGTCCAGAGAGGGTCTTATCCTTCCATTGTTGTTCCCACAGGCACTAAGCAGAGAGTTCAGAGTCCACTGGAGAGGCAGCCGAGCAAGATCAGCACAGATAGGCCTGAGATGGAGTCCTGGCCCTATGAATTCCTTCTTCATTGGAAGGAAGCAGCATCACCCCGTTTTCCCTTATCTCTCGGAGGTCCCCTTCTTCTCTAGTAGTGAAGCCCTGATCTTGAGCTGGACCTTTAGAACAGCCCTGTTTCCAGCCTCCCCTGCCATGTCCCTAATTTCTGGCTACTGGGAGCAACTAGAACATTCTCCTCCTGGTCTGAGAGTCAGGGGAGACATTGGGTTGGCTTCGCTTGAGTCATCCACTGACCCCATGACTTAACAGGTCAAGACACCTGGGCCAACACTGCACCCAGCCTGCACACTTGAGGGAACAGAAATTTCTCCCAAACCAGTTCATAGCCCAATCACCAGTAGAAGGGAAAGTGGCTGGTGCTGGTGATGAGCTGCACTGTTGCCTTGCCCTCCCAGGTTGCAGGGAACCCAGGCTCTGGCCAGCAGTGCCAGGGGTCCCAGGGATGCATGCAGATCTCAGACCATCCTCCTGGGGGGTGTTGTGGTCCTGCTCAGCCTCCTGCAGCAGCCCCTCTTCCTCCCCCACCTCCGCCTCCCCCAGCCCCTCCTCCCTCCTACAGGCTGTCTTCCCCTCCTTCTCACAAGGTCTCCATTCTCAGCATGGACACATGCTACCCTGATTTCCCCCAGGGGACCGAGCTGCAGGGTTTAGCAAGACTTCCGAGAAGCTTGGTCCCAGTGTGAGGGAAGAGCAATGATGTCTTTAAACAGGCTTTCAGGGGTCTAGGTTCTGTGCTGACCACTTATGCAAGGATCTTCTTGTTTAATCTGCACTACCCCATGAGATAGGCACTAAGATTCTCCATGCTTTGCGGATGAGAAAACTGAGGTGTGACAAGGATAAGTAACGTCCCCAAGATCCAGAGCTGCCATCAGGGCCAGGATTTGAATCCCTGAGCTGGACACCAGTGTCCCCACCCTGAACCACTTAGCCTCTGTGCTGCTCACCGAGTGGGTGCCCAGAAAATCGTCGCTGAACGAACAAATGAGCGATTAAGCAAAGACAAATGGTGAAGTCAGTTCTTGTTTGGCACATCTATAAATAATGCAGTCATTTGCACCTCTCACAGGCATTACACGTGTGTGAAATGAATAAGTCACTTCTCCAAACATCCATTTCCATTTTGCATGTTTGGACGTCTTTTTGCTTAATTTTGCTAATGGATTCCGTTCCATTTTTATTTTCACTTCTGCCCTTCCAATATTGCTGCCTTTTGTGGATGTCAGTTCTTTGAAATCCATCATGTCACTTGACTGTGTGGGCCCTATGTGGAAATCTTACAGCATCCAGGTAGAGACAATGGGGCTTTGTTTTTTAAAAAGGACACGGCTGTTTGAAATGAATCACTCACAACTGGGGCAATTATCTGGAGCTCTGAAAGCTTCTCGGTTGCTAGGAAACCACCTCTCCAAGCTGGTAAGCCTTTGCTAAAGTTTTCATCAAGTGGTTGAACTTCTGCAGGTCCTGACCCAGCCTGCCATTCTAAGCGGCGTTCCTGGCAGAGGACAAGCAGGAATCGTGGCCCGAAAACATCCCTCAGACACCACCTGTGGGGACCTAAAGTGGTTCAGTGGTTCAGGACCCAAAGTGCTTCAGTCCAGGACTGTGTTTGGAGACACGCTGCCTGGGGTCAGATCCTGGCTCCAGCACTCACAGGTTTGTGGCCTTGTGAGAGGCACCCCTTCTCTCTTGCTGCCTCAGTTTCCATCTCTGTTAGATGAGCATCCTCCTTCATGGTGAGCTGTTAATGAAATGAAATGATGCATGCGATGCTCTCAGCACAGTGCCTAGAGCAGCCCACAGCTCAGAAGTATCCGCTGCTAATACAATAATGACTAATGACCTGACCTGTGCTGGGTAATAAAGCTGATGGGGCAGCTGGGCAGATCACTAGAGGCCTGCATTCCAGGTCAAGCCTCAAAGAGTGACCAGTGGGTGTCAGGAGCCTCAGAGCCTTCAGGGCTCAGGGAAGATGGGGCAACAGCTAGGCTTTCATCTGAGCAGAGGCTGGTCTGTAGTTGGGAGAGATTGGGGAGGGCAACAGAGTTTAGGCCTTATTCCATGCACCTTTGAAGAAAAGTTATGACCAACCTAGAGAGTATATTAAAAAGCAGAGACATTGCTTTGCCAACAAAGGTCCGTCTAGTCAAAGCTATGGTTTTTCCAGTGGTCATGTATGGATGTGAGAGTTGGACTATAAAGAAAGCTGAGCACTGAAGAATTGATGTTTTTGAACTGTGGTGTTGGAGAAGACTCTTGAGAGTCCCTTTGACTGCAAGGAGATCCAACCAGTCCATCCTAAAGGAGATCAGTTCTGGGTGTTCACTGGAAGGACTGATGCTGAAGCTGAAACTCCAATACTTTGGCCACCTGGTGCGAAGAGCTGACTCATTTGAAAAAACCCTGATCCTGGGAAAGATTGAAGGTGGGAAGAGAAGGGGGCGACAGAGGATGAGATGATTAGATGGCATCACCGACTCAATGGACATGAGTTTGGGTAAGCTCTGGGAGTTGGTGATGGACAGGGAAGCCTGGCATGCTGTAGTCCATGGGGTCACAAAGAGTCGGACACGACTGAGTGATTGAACTGAACTGAACTGAACTGGATTGCTCACCTGTGACCTGCCCATAGCTCAGCCCAGCGCCTGGCTTGGAGGAGGGGACCCATCCACACGTGCAGCTCCCCACTGGTCCCTGGCCTTCTAGGAGCCCCACTCACCCCTCTCTGCCACCATCTGGTTGCCAGCCCCCAAGTATTGCCCAGAGCACCTTGGCAGGGCCCTCCACCCTGGCTGCCCTCAAGAAAGGCAAGGTGGAGGCTGGTCCCACCTTTACTGCTGGGGTTTAGGCAGGGGTTTGGATCTTTCTGGGATCCTCATCTGTGAAAGTGGGCAGGAATCTGCTGAAAAGGTTGACTGTGAGATCAGAATGAAGGTACCTGAGTGCGTTCGTTTCCCAGGGTCACTGTGGCACAGGGCCACAAACTGAGTGGTTTAAAACAGCACACGTCTTCTCCTACAGCTGGGGGCTCAGAAGTCCCACGTGGTCTTGTGAAATGAAAATGTCTCCTGCCATAGGAATAAATAAGAAATTTCAGAGCCATCCGCGATCACTGGCCTCCAAATATGAATGAGGGCTCCCAAAACTGCAGTCCAACGGATGCTGCTCCTCCCCAACGGTGATGGCTGAGGAGCTAGGGAAATGCAAGAAGCAGCCACTTGCCACTCCTTAAGGTGAACAAGAAAGCAGGATTGGCCCCAGGGAGCTGAGGTGCACAGGAAAAGAATGAATTCAGGGAACCCACACAGCCGTGCATCTCTGCATACATAGAATGCTTAATTCCGCGATACCTGATCTTTGATGTTCAGACTGCCTGCTCCTGTTGCAAACTTGTATATAGCCTGATTTCCCCTCCTACCTCCTTGGAGCAGTTTTCTCAGAGATAATTGAGATGCTGTCTTCCAGGTTCGGAGTCCTAAACATTCCCACCATAACTGTCAACTCTCAGGTTGTGACTAAATTTTTTAGTCGACAGTCTCACTGGGCTAAAATCCAGGCGTTGGCAGGACTGTACTCCTTCTGGAAGCTTTAGGGGAGAATCCATTTTCTTGCCTTTTCTGGCTTCTGGAGGCCACTCACGTTCCTTGGCCTGTGGCCCCTTCTTCCATCTTCAGAGCCATCAGTGGAAAGGGAAGTCCTCATTGCTTGCTGCCTCTCCCTGTGAGTACAGTCAACAGAGGTTCTCTGCTTTCTGGAAGTCCTGGGACAGACTGGTCTCTGCTGGATAACCAAGGATACACTCCCCATTGTTGAGCCCTGTACCAAGGTCGCAGGATAAGAATCTCTGAAACTGACCAAGCTGCATAGCAACTGTTGCCATGAGCCTCCAGATCTAGACCTGCCAGTTCCCTGACCCCATATTATGTAAAATACCCACCCTACTATCCACCTTATAGCATCCTAACCAATCACCTAATGCCACCATTCCAGGAGAAATTTCCTCTGTCTTGAGGCTATAAATGTTAGCTGCTAGCCTGTGAAACGGTTCAGCTTTCCCTTGGGCTGGCCCTCTGTGTCTCCCATTCTAATAAACTTTCTTCTCCTCTCATTCTGCCTCATGTCTGGAAATTCTTTTGCAACCCACGCACGGACCACAACACCCATCTCAGGTCCATAATCTTAATCACACCTGTGAAGTCCCAGAGGGGGTGCTCAAGTCAGTGCTGGGTGGGGCTGAGATCAGGGTGTCATCACTATCATCTAGGCATCCACCTGTGCTTTCATCATCTGAGTTTGAATCCAGGCTCCTCCACTTATGTTAAAGGTCTATGAATTTTGGCACAAGTTAAATCTTAATCTCCCTAAACCTTATTTTTTTCATATATAAAATGGGCTTACCAATAGCACTCCCCCTTCTGCCACAAAAGGCATACATGAAACCTAAATGAGATACTATGTATAAAATCCCCATACAGTGGGGCCACAGAGCTTAACAAGGCATTTTTTAATTACCCCATTGGTTTTCCCTCAAGAAGAAATGGCACCACCCTCTATTTTTAATCTTCCCTCATGGCTCAGATGGTAAAGAATCTGCCCGCAATGTGGGTCAGGAAGCTCCCCTGGAGGAGGAAATGACAACCCACTCCAATATCCTTGCCTGGGAAATCCCATGGACAGAGGAGCCTGGTGGGCTACAGTCTGTGGAGTTGCAAAGAGTCAGACACGACTGAGTGACTAACACACACACACACACACACACACACACACACACACACACACACACCTTCTATTTACACACGGGCTTCAGAGAGGTTAGCCCCGTGTCCAAAGTTACACATCCCGGAAGTGGGTTTTCCTCCTTTCTCCTCTGTCCTGGAGTGGAGAGGTTGATGGAGAAATAAGTCAATCAAAGTCCTGTCAGCAGACCCACTAGGGAAGCTGCTGACTTCCTCCTGCTGGGCCTGAAGTTAAAACTTCCTCTTGAAAGTAAAGAGGTGAGGCCTGGGCTCCCAGAAGGAGTGCAGAGAAACCACTCGGGATGTGAAGGGCTTTGCCACACATCCTCTGGCTTATCTCAGCCATCGCAGCAGGCAAGGCTGGCCTCTCTGCAGAACTAATTCAGATGCCCTACAGGCTGGCTTCTCCCAGCTCTTGTTCCTTGGGACACGGAGGCATGTGTGTAGTGGTACCGCTGGGTGAGCACTATATTAGGAGTTAGCTGGGCCAAATGAGAAATTTGGCTCCAGCATCTCCTGGCTGTGTGATTCTAAGCCAGTTTCCTAACTTCTCTGAACCCCAATTTCCTCAACTGTGCCATAATCTCAAGTTGGATGTGAGGGTTAGAAATGATCATGGGAGAATCAGAATATTTGGAAATCATGGTAGGCTATGCTAACTTGCTCCAAAACATAACAAAACAAAACAAAATAAAACAACTGCCATTTACTGAGTGCTTATGTGCCCGGCACTGTGATTTGCAGGCCGTTGTCCAATTTAATCTCGCCCTTCCCCCCACAACCCCCAAACCACAAGGTTGGTATTATTATTAGCTCCATTTCCTTGGTGATGAAATCAGAGCTGAAAAGGTTAAAAGCTGCATTGGGAGCTGGAGGCAGGAAAGCCTGGAGGTGAATCCCGCTTTCCACGTGTGTCCCCACCTGCCATGTGCCTCTTGACGGGACCCATGACCCATTAAAAAAACAAACAGCATCCTGAGCCTCATTTTCGATGTAACATTTGTTATTTTATTGGAAAAAGCTGGTATTAACATATTTATAATTTTATTCAACAGTTGGATAGTTTGTGAGACACCCAAGAAAACAAGAATGCACCTATGAGTTACAGAGTCCAAAATGGTCAGGCCTGTCTAATCTACCACCACGTATCCGAAGCCACCGAGCAATCAGTCCTCAGAGAGTATTGAAAATGAAAACGAAAACAACCCAACAACTTCACAATGACTATGTGAACATTCGTACATTCAAAAAGAGCAGGAAATTTAAACAGGAAGGAAGCAAAGTTTGTGACTATGTTGCTGGCCCTTCTGCCATGTCTAGTTTTACCTCTTCCCTTGTCAACATCATTTTTCAACACACATTTTTATTCACAATGCTTTTATTCATTACGCTTTGGACATCATTATCTTCCAGGGATCCAAAGACATGCTTTTTCTTCTGAGAAGATCTTTTCCTTTCTTCTCCCTTTTCGGTTTGCTGTCCACAGTTTAAAACAGAGTAAGGAACCAGGAACTGTATTAAGACCTCCTTTTGAATGCAGTGTAAGCTTTGTACTTTGTAGAAATGGTCCTTGTTAAATCTGTGATCTGATCAGTAACCTCCATCTGCAAATGCAAATTGCCTCTCAGCATCTGAATCACAAAAGGAAATGATCGCACCAAATATCCGAATAATTGTATAAGGCCCTCAGAGCTGGATTTTGGCTTCAGCAAGATTTCTATACAATTTATCACATTCTTGAACCTCTTTACAAAGGGAAAGAAGGAATCCAATCCTGTGATTGTTAATTTTAATTAGAATAGATATGTACATATAATACTATCCAGGTCACCTGGATTTTACAGTGATATATAAACAAACATTCTTCATTCATGTTGATTAAAAAAAAAATCAATGGACCCATTTCCTTGTGTATTATTGTATGGCTGGAAGTGAGTGCACATGCGTTCTGTGCTTTAACACACACAAAAGTAGACCATTATCCGCTGAGAAAAATCTTGAGTTGGGTCTATTTCCTGGGTTAGGTTACATCTTGTTAAAAAAAAAAAAAAGGTTCAGTCAGGCCTCTGCACTCTGCTTTCTGAATCAAAATGCAAGCAAGCCACGTAGTTCCGCTGGGAGTTCCAAGGGCAAAGACAAGTTGGCGTGGTCAGCGGGTGGACCAAACCGATCCTGACAAAGCAGGAGGAAATCGTCTTGGAAACGCCGCATTCTCACTGGCCGGCGAGGGGTCAGAAAAGAAAAGGTATCTTAAAATGGTCATAACATGCAATTTTCTTTTGGAGACAGTTCAGTGCATCTGGAAAAGGAGCTGGGGTCCACATCTGGGGTGGAGAGAGGGCAGAGTTCCTTATCACCAAACAGGCGAGGAGACCCAGGGAGGGGGGTCTTCTCCTTTCTGCGTCTCAGTTCTCCCCGACCTTCATCATCATCCTACCTGCTCTGTCCTGCTTCACAAGATGGAGAGATGTTTCCAGAACCTTCCAGGCTGGAATGTTGCTTTAACATGAGCCACCAACGTGGTTGGATGGAAAGGGTCTTGTGGGAAGGCCTGGATGGAATTCCTGGCCCCTCCTTGGTTGATGCAGGCTTGGGGCCTCAGTTTTCCCAAGTGCAGAGTGGGGAATGACAAGTTATTCACCTTTAATCCCTGGCATGGAGCCTGGCACTCAGTGTGGAGTTGGCATGTATGGAGGAAATGAATGGGCCCCCACTTCTCAGGGTCACGATGAAGATTCGGGAAGATCATGGAGGGAGCCAGGACGAGTTCCCAGGAGATGCCCAGGACGGCTGCAGAATGACAGGAGAGCGGGCACAGAAGCCACAGGGGTTACACCCGCGGGCCTGGAGGGCCCGCACCACGCCTAGCACTGGGCAAATGCTCTGAGAAGGGTGGTTAAGGGGTGGAGAAAACAGGTACGCACTGTAGGTGGATTCCACTCCCTTTCCTCTCGAGAAACTCTAAGGGACCTGGGATATTTTGAAAGACATTAAAATAACCTAAAAGAGGAACTGGCAAATTCTCAGCATGAATTCACCATCCAAAATGCAAAAAGGTGAGACCCTCGGCTCTGTGACAGTGGCAACTGCTCCATTTAGCATCTAAAGAATCCCTGGCTGGCTTGTGTGAGCTTCGTTATCTGTCCCCGGAGCCCTGAACTTGGGCCAGTGAGGCGCGCGAGACACACCGCTCCGGGGCCCCGGAGGCCCCCAAGAAAGGAAACCGCTGGCGTGAAAAATGAACGCGCAGACGGAAAACATCCTAAGAAGGTGGGAAAGACTGCACGCGATTAAAGTACAGGATGCAAGAAGTGAACTTCCAGGCCGACGATCCCGTCGGTTTACTGTGACTCCTTCTTTGTCCTGCGTTCCAGCAGAAATCATCCGCCGGGTCCGGTTCTGGGATGCTTGGAGGGACCCGGCCCCGGCACCGCCCCCGCCGGTGGCCGCTCCGGCGCGCGGCCGCCGCGGTTACCTAGTGCATATCGGAGTTCACCTTGTCCTGGAAGATGTACAGGTTGTTGGTGGCCGCGATGGCGATGATGTTCTCGGCCGGGTGCCAGGCCGTGTGCAGGATCTTCTTAGTGAAGTCCAGGCTGTCCACGCTGATGTCGTCCCGTCGCCGCTTGCCGCCCACGCACACACGCCGCGGCTTGAGCACCGCCCGGGGCTTGCTGCTCTCCCGCGACGCCTCCAGGGTCACATCCCGCTTGGTGTTCCGGTCAAACATGCGGAAGAAGTTGTTGTAGGCTCCGGTCATGATGACGCTGGCGGGAGAAGGAGAGGCAGGCGTCAGGCGGGGCCCCGGAGGAGGAACGAAACCTGTCGCTGCTTCCCGGGGCTGCAGAGCCGTCACCCCAGGAATGGGGACCCTTTGGGAGCAGACGGGGGACAGGCCTGCCTCCTCCCACCTTCTCTCGGGGGGGTCTCATATCTCCCCCCTCATGTCTCGTCTGCATCAGCATACAGACTTAGAGCCAGGAGCCGAGACCGTTGAAGGCTCTGCGCCAAGCATCATAAAAACATTCCCTTGTACTTTGCCCTGTATCCCAGGCGAGAGAGCCCTAGACTTTCAATGAGATTAGGCAACAGCAGAAGGAGGGCAAAGGCAAACAAACACAGGAGACACGGGGCTATAAACTCAGCACCGACCAAGTGCAGGTCCCCCCGAATCAGCCAGACATATCCTTCTGGTAGAAACCTAGGACCCTCCTGCAGTCTGAGTAGTTGAGTGACTAAATGATCACTCTGCACACCATCCATGTGCAGGTGTTCACAGACCTCCTCCCACCATATCCAGCTAAAGCGTATTCTCCATTTGTCTATCCACTGCCCACCTCTTCTCCCCCACCTCTCCTAAGGAGAAGGGATTCCTGTTGAATCAGAGAAAGGATGTTAATTTACACAGTAAGAGCTGGGAGAGCAAGAATAGCAGCTACATGGATCTGGGCCTGGAGAAAGAAGGGGGTTAAAGATTTGGAGCATCTGGGGGTAGGAAGTCACTGGGGAGGTGGGAACGTTCCAGAAAGCAATACTGAGGGCTCGGAAGTGATCCCCTTCAGTGTTCTTCAGGAGAGATGTGGGTCGATTGGAACCCCTCCTCCCTTTTGGAGATGAACTGTGCTTCCCGATGGTGTCATTGCTCCCAGAGGAGCCACAAGGACCCCTGAGTTTACAAGGGTTACGCACGTGAGCTATGGCTTCAGTATAACCCCAGCTATAGGAATAATCCCATGTGGAGGAGACGCACGAGGGCAGGGGTCCACCTGGGTGAACCAGGAGAGTGTGGGAGCTGAGGCCCCGGCCTGTAGCATCTTTATGGGAGACCTGGGGAAGCCCACCTCCCCGGGGCCCACCTGAGAACGGACAAGTTGTGATTACAAGTCACCTCGCCAAGGCTGTGGTTTTTCCAGAGGTCATGTATGGATGTGAGAGTTGGACTATAAAGAAAGCTGAGGGCTGAAGAATTGATGCTTTTGAACTGTGGTGTTGGAGAAGACTCTTGAGAGTCCCTTGGACTGCAAGGAGATCCAACCAGTCCATCCTAAGGGAGATCAGTCCTGGGTGTTCATTGGAAGCACTGATGCTGAAGCTGAAGCTCCAATACTTTGGCCACCTCATGCGAAGAGCTGATTCATTTCAAAAGACCCTGATGCTGGGAAAGATTAAGGGCAGGAGAAGAAGGGAATGACAGAGGATGAGATGGTTGGATGGCATCACCGACTCAATGGACATGAGTTTGGGTAAACTCCGAGAGTTGGTGATGGACAGGGAGGCCTGGTGTGCTGCGATTCATGGGGTCGCAAAGAGTCGGACACGACTGAGCGACTGAACTGAACTCACCTGTGGACCATCTCTTATGTCGGTCCTGCTGGGTGGGGGTGGCCTGGATGTGGGTTGGGGCGGGAGGCCCCTGCCTGGTCACTAACGCTTCTCAGGGAGAGGGGTCCCCCTGGCAGAGGGCAGAGGGGAGGGGGACATCTGTCTCCCCGAGCGAGAACACAGCACTGTGTCTCCTTTCTCACTGATCAAGCTGCCCCTCTGAGCTCTGATCCTTCACAGAAAGGACATTTTCCTGGGCTTGGGGCCTGGCGAGTCTGGGCCAGGAGCTCTCTTTTGGTTCCAGCCCGCGAGTGGCTCTCTGCCCAGGCTGTGTGTTTCCTGGAGACGCCGTGCACCCATGACCTTCTGCCAGAGTCACAACTGCAGTGTTAGTGATTGGCGCCACCTTCTCTTGACACCCAAACTCTCTCAGAGATGGGTGGTTCAGAAATGGGTGGGTGGGTGTTTGGGGGCCGTAAGGATGGAACACCCCTTGCATAAAGTGGCTCTTCCAAGGCTGTTCTGGGGGGCATCCAGGCAGAAGGGGGGCTAGGCTTGCTAAGGCCCCAGTGGGGGGCAGAGGGCACATGCCAACAGGGTGGTTGGAGAGGAGCTCCATAAAAGGACTGTTCACACATGTTCTGGAAGGTTCTAAGGGAAAGTGCTGTGCCTGGGGACTGGTACATTTGTCGGTTTTGAAACCCGCCCCCCCCCACACCGGGCCTGAGACATGAGGGGAGGGAGGAGTCACAGGAAAGAGAGAGAGAAAGAACCAGAGACACAGAAATCTGTGTGAAGGGGGCTGTCCTCTGAAAGAAGCTGTGCCCTGAGGGACACGGTTAGCCAAGATGACAGGGAACAGGGGGATAAACAATCCGGCCTCTCTCATCACCCTCAGTCTCCTTCTACTGTCCCCCATGGTTAAACCCAGCCAGAGGCCAGTGGGCACACAGGCCTGTGGATGCCCCACGGGGTCAACATCCAGGCACAGTCTCTTAGGAGAAGGAGGGTGGAGACGGGAGCTGGAGGAGTTGGGGGTGGGGTGGAGGACACCTCTGGGCTCACCTCGAAACACTAATCAATCATCCACAGGCAAGCATCTGTCTCCACACCAGGCGGGGGCCCCTGGGACACGTGTGTCTTGTTTGAGTCCCCAGGGCCTGGCTTGGCCCTCCTAGGGGTAAGTGGTCCTTGAAGGAAAGACAACCCCCAGCAACAGCCAACAGGAGCTGACCAAGCAGAGGAAACGCACCGCCCCCCGCTCCCAACCCATGAAGATTAAGGACGCAGTAAATGCTTTGTAAACCAAATGGACTGAAGGACCAGAAGCTTCTCTTAGTCACGGCCAGACCCGCAGGTTCAGAAGGTGTTAGCCCCTCATAGGTGTTAGTGCACTGAGTATCTGCCGAATGAATGAATGAATGAACAAATGACTGACCAAATGAATAAGCGAATGGCATGGAAGGGTCACTCACAGTTACGGCCACACTTGGAAGAAAAGTTATGACCAACCTAGACAGCATTAAAAAGCAGAGACATTACTTTGCCAACAAAGGTCCGTCTAGTCAAAGTTCTGGTTTTTCTAGGAGTCATGTATGGATGACTCCATACATTGGACCATAAAGAAAGCTGAGCGCTGAAGAATTGATGCTTTTGAACTGTGGTGTTGGAGAAGACTCTTGAGAGTCCCTTGGACTGCAAGGAGATCCAACCAGTCCATCCTAAAGGAAATTCAGTCCTGGGTGTTCATTGGAAGGACTGATGCTGAAGCTGAAACTCCAATACTTTGGCCACCCGATGCGAAGAACTGACTCATTGGAAAAGATCCTGATTCTGAGAAAGATTGAAGGTGGGAGGAGAAGGGGATGACACAGGATGAGATGGTTGGATGCCATCACCGACTCAATGGACATGAACCCTGAGTAAACTCTGGGAGTTGGTGATGGACAGGGAAGCCTGGCATGCTGCAGTCCATGGGGTCCCAAAGAGTCGGACACAACTGAGCAACTGAACTGAACTGAAGTCTTAGAGAGGCATGAAATGCTCTGCCCGGTCCCCCTCCACCCCCCACCCCACACGGATAGGGGACAGACCGGGGGTGAGTGGAGCGGCTTTTCTGACACTATGTGGGGGAGCGATGGGGTAGGGTGGGGCTGGCAGTCAAATGGTTCTCCTTTCTAAGAGACTCGTCTAATCCCTGGAGGTGAAGGGAGGGTGGGTGGAGAATTCTAATGTACTTTCTGACTCTATTATTTTCTGTTTTAAAATCTTAATTGGTGTGGATAGATCTGAGTGTTGTTGAGACAATGAAATGACAAGTCGCTGGTGGGCGTGAGGAACCCGCCCCTTCCTGGCCCGCTGGCTGCCGGCTGGTTGGTGGAGAGGGTGCCCTCGGTGCTCTCCTTCCCAAAGTGGCCCCTCTTCTCTCCCCTGATGTCAGCTCACCCCGAAGACTGGGTGGACTCCTATGTCACCTAAGTTATGACCCATGAGGATTCCCGACAGTGTGACTCCCCCAGTGTGGGACAGGGAGAGGGCTGAGCCTGAAGACGCTCGCAAAGCAGAGAGGATCTGGCACCTAAAAGTCACTGAAGCCCAAGTCTGGGTCTCTGGGGCTGACCTAGGGATGCTGGGTGTGCCAGCGGCTGCCCCTTGGGGTCCAGGCATGTGACCCTTGGCCCGGTCATCACCGAGTGTTGTTGCTATTCAAGTTGCTAAGTTTTTTCTGACTCTCTATGACACCGTGGACTGTAGCCCAACAGGCTCCTCTGTCCTCCACTATCTTCTGCAATTTGTTTAGATTCCTGTCCATTGCGTCAGTGGTGCCATCTAACCAGCTCATCCTCTGCCGCTGGAATGCATTCATCACCGCAGTGCCTACCCCTTAACCAGCAGCTCTGCCAGCCGTGGGGCGCCTGTGTTCAGGCTGGAGGACAGGCTGGAGGAGGGTGAAGTGAAGTCAGCAGAGGGGCCATCCTACCACCCAGCGCCCAAGCATCCCAAGGCCAGGGGATGGGGTGGGGGAACAGGGGGGTGCATGGACAGGTTGACCCTGGACACCACAAGCAGACTCTCAGGGGCGACCCCACAGAGCTTGGGAGATGACACAGGGGACCACTGCCCAGGTTGCACCCTCCGTTGCCCCTTCTTCCTGCCTCTCAGACACAGCAGGGCTGTGAATGAGGAGAGGTGGGCAGGGGAGCGGGGTGGCAGAGACCCGGGTACCCTGTGGGTATGTGGAAGCGGGCCAGAGTCTCCATGTGCAGGACAGCCAGCAGGGCAGTGAGCACGGCCAGGAGGGCTTGCAGGGCCGGGGAGAGGCCTGAACCCCCTCCCAGGCAGCGCCTGCTGCCAGGTGAGCAAGGTGAGCAAGGAGGAGGCAGAGGAAGGGAGGAGAGAGGGCGAGGTGGGTGAGGTACCAATGTGTGTGTGTGTGTGTGTGTGTGTGTGTGTGTATGCATGTGCACCCTGAAAGGTCGGGGCATGCCCCGGGAAAGTGCCGCAAGGCAAATTCCGGAGGCTGGCTAAACTTCTGGGGACCGACCCCCTGCAGCCTGGTCCAATCAGGTACCGACTGGGAGCCCTCGGACACTGACCACTGCTGTAGCCCGCGCTTTCTTTCTTATATGAAAAGACCTGGCCTGGACGCCGGCCCTGGCTATAAAACCCCTCCCCACCCCTCAAACCTCGCAGACTCCCTTTGTCTCCTCACTCACCCGTCCCCGGGAGTTCTGCCCGAGAGCGACCGCTCAATAAAGGCCTTTACCACCGGTCCTTAGAGGCGGCTTTTTTCCTCCCGCCGCGTTTTCTAACATCTGGCGCCCAACGTGGGGCTCAAGATGAGGGCCCCCAGCACTCGCCGTTGAGGCCCCTCGAGCTCCACCGCTGTGGAAGCCTCGGACCCAGGCGGCTGACCAACCCCCCGGATGGCAGGATATGGAGTAAGTCCCTTCAGCTTTGGGGCCTGCACTCCCTGGCGACCACCTCCTAGGGCCCCATAATGGGTGCGCACTTACTGGGCCCTCCCGGTCACCAGCTGGTGGAGAGACGTCCCCAGCGGCTGAGTAGACCTCCGGCTTCGGCCTTTCCAGGTCCCTGCGGTCGTGAGGAAGACGTTCCCCGCGACTACACGGACCTCCGGCTCCCCTTGACTCATCCAAAGACGTTCGGACAGCGGGGGTTGCCTCCACGCCCCGTGGTCGCCATGGGATCGACAGCCTCCAAACCCGATCCCCAATACTCCACCCCCTTAGAGTGCCTGCTGGCTAACCTGCGGACTCTAAGACTAAAGGGAGATATCCGCCCCAAGCAGCTCACTTTTCTGTGTTCACAGGCCTGGCCTCAGTATTCCCTAGATAATGGCTCACAATGGCCAGCCACACAGACACTAGACTTTGACGTCCTCCTTGATTTAGATAATTACTGCCGGAGAATGGGAAAATGGTCTGAGGTCCCCTATGTTCAGGCCTTTTGGGCATTGCACTCTCGCCCCACCCCTTCCTCTCCGGTTCCTGACTCCTCCCCCTCCTCTCCGGCCCCTCCTAACCCCTCCCCCTCTAACCCTACTCCGGCCTCTTTTGTTCCTGTTCCCGCCCCTGAGGCTTCACCGCCGGCCCCAGATCCTCCGGCCCTTAACCCTATCTTGTATCCTCCCCTTTCTCCCGTCACTCCCTCCTCTTCTCTGGTTAGCTCCCACACTCGCTCCCATAGCAACCCTCCAGGAGCCTCCCCTCCCCCTCCCCCAGCCCCGCTACTCCCCCTGCGACAAGTAGCCGGAGCTGAGGGTCTAACCCAGGTCCACGTCCCCTTCTCTCTCCAAGACTTAGCACAGATTGAGGCCAAGCTGGGATCCTTTTCCTCCAACCCCACTCAGTACATTAAGCAGTTTACTGGTCTGACCCGCGCCTATGCCTTAACATGGCAGGACATATATGTCATCCTGGGATCTACCACCACCCCCGAAGAGAGGCAGGCCATTTGGACGGCAGCCAGGGCTAAGGCCGATCAGCGACACAGTGCCAACCCCTCCCCCGAGCGTCCCCCAGGAGCTCAGGCAGTTCCTGACACCGACCCTGATTGGAACTACCAAGAAGGGGGTGGCAGCCAGCTGCAGGTACGCTATATGATAGAGTGTATCCTCGATGGGATGGAAATGTCCTCTCATAAGGTAGTAAACCTCCTCAAACTAGATGAGGTGACTCAGGGGCCTGACAAAAACCCAGCCATGTTTCTTAATCGGCTGACTGAGGCCCTTGTTCAATACACCAGACTGTCCCGAGTCCCCCATTGGGATAGCTACCTTGGCCAATCGTTTTATCTCCCAATCCGCACCTGACATCCGAAAAAAACTGGCCAAGGCCAAGGACGGCCCTCAGACCCCTATTCGAGACCTGGTAAAAATGGCCTTTAAGGTTTACAACGCCCGTGAAGAAACTGCTGAGGCCAGCCAAAGGGCAAGGCTCAAGCAAGAGGCCGAATTTCAGGCAAGCCTCCTAAACCAACAAACCCAGGCCTTGGTAGCGGCCCTGCGGCTGGCGGCAGGCTCGGGGTCCCAAAACCCCCCTCCGGGGGCCTGCTTCAAGTGCGGCCAAGAAGGACACTGGGCCAAGATGTGCCCCAATCCGCGGCCTCCTTCCAAGCCGTGCCCGTTGTGCAGACAGTGAGGACACTGGGCTAGTGACTGTCCCCAGGCCTCTCGGGCCCTGACCTCTAGGGGCCGGGGACCAGAGCGCCCCAGAGAGACCTCCTGCCCTCCTCCGGCCTTCGAGCTGCTGAGCTTAGACGATGGCTGATGTCGCCCAGACTCGGGAACCCCGATAACCCAAGCCAAGCCCAGGGTAACGCTCCAGGTAACGGGTAAGTCTGGTTAATGCGAGGGCTACCTATTCGGTCCTTCCCTCTTTTGGGGACACTTTACGTCCTTCCCAGGTTTCGGTTATGGGCATTGACGGCCAACCCTCATGTCCGCTCCAAACCCAACCACCACCCTGTCAATTAGATTCCTGCCTATTTATCCACTCCTTTCTGGTAATCCCCTCCTGCCCTACTCCTCTCTTAAAAAAAAAAAAAAAAAATATATATATATATATATATATATATATATATATATATATATATATATATATACTCTCACAGATCTCCCAGCAGGTGGCTACGGCCCTGGACATTGACTGGCATCTCCACATGCCCTATCGGCCCCAATCGTCAGGCCTGGAACAGAGGTGCAGACAGCTCCAAGAAAGCCCCCTCCGGACCGGACTCAATGGGTCCAAGAAATAGTGCAGGCTGCGACCGGACGGGCCATGCTCCTAACAGCTTACACTGGACTCAATCAAGAAGACATAGACCCACTTCACAATCCTGCATAAGCTGACCTTTCGTCCTGGCTGGCCCCTACCCCTCGTCGCCCCCGTTCAGCAGGAAATAGCCAGAGAGAACCGGCGCCCCTTGTCCTATAACAAAAAGGCCGGGATGAAAGGTCGGGGCATGCCCCAGGAAAGTGCCACAAGGCAAATTCTGGAGGCTGGCTAAACTTCCGGGGACTGACCCCCTGCAGCCTGGTCCAATCAGGTACCGACCGGGAGCCCTCGGACACTGACCGCCGCTGTAGCCCGCGCTTTCTTCCTTATATGAAAAGACCTGGCTTGGACGCCGGCCCTGGCTATAAATCCCCTCCCCACCCCTCATACCTCGCAGACTCCCTTTGTTTCCTCACTCACCCGCCCCCGGGAGTTCTGCCCGAGAGCGACCGCTCAATAAAGGCCTTTACCACCGATCCTTAGAGGTGGCTTTTTTCCTCCCGTGGCGTTTTCTTACACACCCCTGCAGAGAGAATCCTCAGGCCTAGGGGTCACCACCCAGGATGGACTTTGACCTCCAGACCCAGGGCAGCAATCCCACCAGGCCTGTCTGGCTCAGCAGACAAGAGGGGGCCTGCCCGGGACCCCGCCAGATGCCCTGTCACAGCTCCAGCTGGTGAGCACTGGGGTAGGGCTCTGCAGGCGGGGTCACAGGGCTGGCCTGTGCGGTTTCCCATCTGTAAGACGGAGTGACGAGGGACCCCAGCCCCTGGTGAGAATAGCCCCAAGAATGGACTAGATAATATGCTAAAACGCTTAGAACAGTGCTGGGCTCAGTAAATTCCACCTCCTCTTATGTGTTAAATGCCAACAGGTATTTATGGTGCTAGAGAAGACTCTTGAGAGTCCCTTGGGCAGCAAGGAGATCAAACCAGTCAAACCTTAAGGAAATCAACCCTGAATATTCATTGGAAGGACTGATGTTGAAGTCACAGAGGATGAGATGGTTGGATGGCGTCACCGACTCAAAGGACATGAGTTTGAACAAACTCCAGGAGATAGTGAAGGACAGGGAAGCCTGGCATGCTGCCATCCATGGAGTCACAAAGAGTTGGACATGACTTAGTGGTGGAACAATGAACAACATTTACGGATTCTAACCATCCCTGTGGCCCACCTGTCTGACTAGGAGCCCAAGACTATGGAAGCAGAAGGAGGGAGTGGGTGACAGATTCCCAGAGAAGGGTGCTGCCTGTTGAGGGGCTGGGCTGGGGGCCTTACCCTTCCCTCTGTGCCTGCAGGGGAAAGAGAAGGGAGAAGTCAGGCCCCTGGTTCTCCAGGGAGCAGTTCATGGAACCCAGTGGGTACTGTCATATCACACCCACCCTTCTCCTGAGCCACCAGGGAAGGGAGAGCGAGATCATTAAAGTCATTTGCAAGCCACACCGCTGCTAATCCTCCTTCCATTCAGGTGCGGGATCCAGAGGACACCCCTGGGGAGGATGGAGACCCCCAAACACCGGCAGAGGGAGGGGTCTCTTCCACCTCGGACCACCAGGTCCCAGCATCCTGCAAACCACGCCAGGTCAGACTGACCCATCGCTCCCATTCCTAGGCGTGCTCTAACACCCTCAGAAGTTTCTTTTAACAGGGAAAGGGGGAGTCCCTACCCTGGCTTGCACCTAAGCAAGTTGCTTCACCTCTGCCAGTCTCGTTTTCCTCATCTGCACCTGAGGATCACAGCCTTGGCTGCCCTGGTCTTCGGCCTCTCTTCTTTCCACTGGGAAAGACTCCTGCCCCATCCCTGTGGGACTGGAGAGTCTGTCAATCATGGCCCCCTTCTGGCCAACTGTGGCATGCAACAGATCCTGTCCATGCTGAATGGGTGCAAAAGTGAGCATGTGACCCCAACAAAGCCAATCAGATCCTTCTCTGAGAATTTTTCCATATACCTAGAAGTGGAATTGTGGTCCGGAAGGACAAAGGAAGGGGGACTATTTGGGGTCACCATCCCTAACTGCAAGGGGGAGCCAGCCATAGTCAGGGAGGAAGAACCTAGTGTGTAAGAAGCAGGGAGGCTCCGAGATGGGCGTGGATGGAGAAGAAATGGCCCCAAAGGTACAGCGTGAGCTCTGAGGTAGTCTTGCTGGAACTTATCAGAACAAACTCAGTTGATTCCTGCAACTGGAAGATGCTTAAAGTGTTAGTCGCTCAATCATGTCCAACTCGTGGAGACTCTGTGGCCTGCAGCCTGCCAGGCTCCTCTCTCCATGGGATTCTCCAGGCAAAAGTACTGGAGTGGGTTGCCATTCCCTTCTCCAGGGGATCTTCCCAGCCCAGGAATCAAATCTGGGTCTCCTGCATTGCAAGGAGATTCTTTACCATCTGAGCCACCAGGGAAGCTGGAAGATGCTCAGTTGACACAAATCCCTTTTTCCCAGGCAGAATGAATCAAGGAGAACTTCCTAGAAGAGATGGCACTTGAGGTGGGTCTCGAAGGCTCAGCGGGGTTCTTTAAGACAAGACAGACAACAGGCCCATGTGCGCAGTGGACCGTCTACTGCCAATACAGAGCATGACCTTGCCAGGAGCATCACACACAAGGTCTCATCCTCAAAGCAGCCCTTGAAAGACATGGTTTATTCGAACCACTTTCCATGTGAGCAGACTCAGAGATCAGCTTGGGAAAGGCTGAAGGCAGGAGGAGAAGGAGAAAGAGGATAAGATAGTTGGATGGCATCATCAACTCAATGGATATGAGTTTGAGCAAGCTCCAGGAGATAGTGAAGGACAGGGAAGCCTGGAGTGCTGCAGTCCATGGGGTCGCAAAGAGTGGGACATGACTGAGCAACTGAACAACAATTAAGGAAGTAGCTGGAGCCTGGTAGAGCGTGGTCTGGAAATCCAGGGTGTCGGATCCAAGAGCCTCCACTCTTTCCTGTCCCCCAGGCTGCCCATTCGAGCCTTGCTGGAGTTGGGTAAGAGGCACCGTGAGTGTTAACAGATGTCCACTAGCTCTTTGCTGCCACGCATACAGTTGGGATGCTGGAAGTTTCCCATTAACATAAGAAGGACAGGAAACGCTGAGCTACAGCATTCAGAAGGTTGGCTTTGGTCTGCAAGGGTGGGGGCCCTGAAGGGTGTACTTGCTTCTCCCCTTAGCCTCTGAGCTCTTAGAAGGCAGGAATCAGGCTTTATTTATCTTGGGATCCTCCTCTATGGGCTTTCCTGGAGGCTCAGACAGTAAAGAATCTGCCTGCAATGCTAGGAAACCTGGGTTTAATCCCGGGGTCGGGGAGATACCCTGGGGGAAGGGAATGGCAACCCACTCCAGTATTCTTGCCTGGCGAATTCCATGGACAAAGGAGCCTGATGGGCTACAGTCCATGGGTCGAAAAGAGTCAGATACAACAGTGACTAACACACACACACACACACACACACACACACACACACACCCCTCCTCTATGGGGCTTGCTGGGCTCACAGGATGCTTGCGATAAAGTGGAAGGAAGTGGCACATCCCTTTGCCTTCCAGAAGGTCAACAGTCATTGACTGGACAGTCTTGAGGCTTCAAGTCAGGGGCTTAGAATGAGCTGAGCTACAGTCCCACTCCCAGGGGCACTGCAGCCAGTGGGGAAGAGGCAAGGTGAAAATCTGTAATAAACGCAAAGACAAAAGGAAAACCCAGGAGGCTGCGGGTGTCGAGATGGAGAGGAACACCCTGAGGGCTTCCTGGAGGAGGTGGCCTTGGGTTGAGTCAGTCATTTGAAGTGACAGCAGGAGTGAGCCAGGTGTAATGCAATCAGGGTTCCAGGGGGTGGGAGCAGAGTGGGTTGTGGAGGTGGGTGGCAGGGACTACCAGGGCTGGGGTGGCTGGCATGGCAGGAAGAGGTGGGTGAGAGGCAGGACAGCTGAGCTGCAGGCTGGGCACGGGGAAGCCAGGAAGAGAAGGCGGCTCCCGTCTCTGGAGGCCCAGCATTCACTGTTCATGGCTGCCCCCTGGTGGTGGTGTGGAGGAAGGGCGGGCAATGGTCACAACCAGTAGGGAGCCCAACACGGACAGACAGACATGCAGGGAGCAGTGTTGGGATCCCCTCTTTCCAGCAGTAAGTCTGTCTTCTGAGGCTCTAGTAGACCCCCAGACCTGCTGCCGGTGTTCACTGGGGGACCCTCAATGTGTCAGCCCAGCTGCAGGCCCCCAGAGGGAGCGCCGTGTCCCTCTGACCCAGCTGCATCAGTCCAGTCCCAGGCCAGGGCCTCCACCTGCTTTTCTGAGCATCCTTCAGTGGACCCCCCTGTGCCCACCTTCCCAGTCCCTATGAGAGCACTGTCCATGTGGAGACCCCTCAGCCAAGTGAACCCGAGGATGTTGGCAGCAGCCCAGGGGGTCCCCCACCCTCGGACACAGCAGCTTGGTCCCACTTGGGGCCAGCCTGCTCCTAGGGGTGCCCTTCAGGTCTTGTCCCTGTGGTCCTGCCACTCCCCCCACCCGCCTTCCCCGATGGTCGCAGGGGGCCTGTGCTCATAGCCACACGGCCTCACAGCACAGAGGTTCTCATAGGACCACGGCGATGCCAGCCACACTTAGAGCCCAGCCTTCTTATGGCCGGACGCTTGGGACTGATGGAGCCCACTGCCAGCTTGCACTCTGCCCCTCCTCACCCATCACAGCCCTGCTCTGGTTGTGAAGTGTGACCTGTGACGTGCTGACGTCCCGGCCCAGTGTGGTTTTCATCCCCGTGTGGTCTGGTTCCCCGAGTCCCTGCTGCGGACCTTCCCTGTCCTGTCCACGCTCGCCCTGGGCTGAGCCAGGTGATGGGGAAACAGGAGCTCAAGTCAGGCTCAGGTCCATTTCCCGGGTGGGCAGGGCTGTGAGGGGCAGGTATACCTGTGGAAGCCCCCTAGTCCCAGAAGATGCAGCAGCTGGAAACACTCTCTGGAGCCCCTGTGGGCAGGAAGCAGAAGCCATAATAGCTGGAGGCGGGTGTAGACCGGTGGCTAAAGCCTTCTGCCCCTCGGGGGACCTGGCACTGATATACCCCTCACTCTTGACAACCTGGGGAAGAGGCTGCGTGGTGAGGCACCCAGAACTGTCTGGAGATGCTTCCACTACCGTTCAGGAGAATGGGGCTCCAAACGGATGTTTCAGAATGTGAAGTTTCATTTCCATCCTTGAACTTGAGAGTTGAGAGCTTGAGCCTGCTTACAAGAAAGGTTGGGGCTCCTTGGAACACCTTGATTCCTTTGGCTGGATAACAGGGAATTCTGGTCCCCCCAACCCCCCAAGCCAGATCAGCAACCGGGCCCGCAGGGCCAAGGTCCAAGGTCTGAGGTTACCTGTCACTCCCATTCCAGGCGCATTCGAACTTGTCAAAAATGCAGTCGTTCTCGTACAGGGAACAGAGTTTGCTCCGAAGGTAATCGTGGACCTGGTGAAAGAAGGGGATGATGGGGTGAGTTAAGGGGGTGCCTGGAGAGTCCTGGTTCCCCCTCCATGAGAAGGGTCTCACTGAGCAGGGCTGTGCCCTCTGGGGTCTGGATGGCACTCCTGACTCAGCCCTGATCACTGGCAAGGGTCCACAGCCTGGCACATGGCCAACCCCTGAGCTGTGGCCAGACAGGGGACAGTCACAGTGATGAAGGGAACCACATCCTGGCTCTGCCCCTCCCTGGCTGTGTGACCCTAGACAGTGACTTCTCTCTGAGGTCTGTTCCTCCTTAAAGTGATAAGAGCACACACCTCATGGGCTGTTCTGGGATCAAATGTAAGTGATGGGTATAGGGTCTTGTCTTTAGAGGACAGTGGTCACTGTGAGCACATTGGTGACCATCATGGAGAAAAAGGGGACATTCACACAGGTCTCTCAATTGTGATCGCAGTAGGTGCTATCTGTCCTGTTTATAGATGAGGCACTGAGGCTCAGAGAGGTTAAGTAACTGGCCTGAAGTCACACAGCTTACAAGTGGAAGACCAGGATCCTCTCCCAGGGTAACGTGACACCACAGGAGAGTTGGTGACCGGATTCCTCAAGCTCTGTACCCACGGGGCCTCCTGGGTGCCGGCTGTCTGCAGGGACATGGCCCTGGCCTCTGGGTGGGGGGAGTGCATATGTGCTGAGTCATGTCCAACTCTTGCTGACCCCATAGACTGCAGCCCACCAGGCTCCTCTGTCCATGGAATTTTCCAGGCAAGAATACTGGTGGGGGTTCCATTTCCTACTGCGGGGTATCTTCCGGATCCAGGGATGGAACCCATGTCTCTTGAGTCTCCTACATTGGCAGGCGGGTTCTGTTACCACTGAGTCACCTGTGTGGGGGAGGGGCGGGTAAATGGGTAACATGAAGCCTCAACTCCTGGCTCTGTGCATCTTCATGACCCACTGGAGTCACTTAGCTGCCTGGAGCCTCAGGTTTCCTGTCTGGAAAGTGGGTCATGAGACCCCCACCCCTGGAGAAGAGTGTGAGGATTCCAGGAGACGGAGGCAGGGCAAAGCACCAGGTAGCTATCTGTGACCCCAGTTAACTACAGAGGGATGGAGAGAAATGTCCAACTCCTGCTAGGCAGTGATGGTGGAGGGGGGAAGAAAAAGCAGGTTTTCATCCACTTCTGTCTGGGTATCTCTTATTCATCTTAAAAAAACTCAGCTTTAGAGGAGGTCTCTTCCTCCAGCAGGGCTTCCCAGGTGGTAATAGTGGTAAAGAACCACCCCCCACCCCACCCCCGCCAATGCAGGAGATGCTAGAGGCATGGGTTCAATCCCTGGGTCTTAGAAGATCCCCTGGAGAAGGGAATGGCTATCCACTCTAGTTATTCTTGCCCGGAGAATCCCATGGACAGAGAAGCCGGGCAGGCTACAGTCCACAGGGTTGCAGAGAGTCGGACACGACTGAGCAGCTAAGCACACCAAATGCCTCCTCTGACAGCCTCCCTGGATTTCCCCAGGCTACACATCCCTCTCTGACTCTTTCCGTGGGGCACCTGAGGCTCTTGCCCTGACTTTCTGTTTATGTTGACCCCACAGCCTGGAGGTTTTTTTCTTTTTTAGGTCTGAGAATCGATTTTAATTCTTTTTTATTTTTTCATGATTGTGATTTTGTTATTTTCAGGCAGCTTTTATTTATTTATTTTTAATTGAAGGATAATTGCTTTTCAATATTGGCTTTTTCTGACAGACTGGAAGGTTCTTAACTCAAGACTTCCTCAGGCCTTGGCCAACACACCCCTCCCCAGAGAAGGTTCCCTGCCCGCCCCGCCCACAAAGCTTGCTCTCCCGCCCTTCTCTTCCCATCCGACCTAGCTCTTGTTTTAAATCCTGTCCCTAGGCTGACATCACTCAGATGTTTCTCTCCAGCCAGGACCTCTCTCCCAGAAGCTCACACTGGACTGTCTAGCAGCCCAAAAGGACGGGGCAGAGACCCCTCAAGGCTGAGCATGGCTGAGCCCTGGTCGTCCTTCTATCCCGCATCCTTCCACTGGTACAAGGCTATAAATGACCACGTTTTTCCTTATCTCTCATACCTACATTCAGCTTGTCCAGAATTCAAAGTGATCCAGGGCCAGTTCCTTCTCACCACATCCGTCCTATGCTGCCAGCCTGCTCCAAGCACCCCAACCCAGCTTACTGCAAAAACTCTCCTGGTAGCTCTGTGTCTGCTCTCCACACCCCCCAGCCCCGATCTGTCTTATAGGCAGTGAGGGGGATTCCTTGGAAACTAAGCTGGACCATGTCACGCCTCTACTGAAAGCCCTCCAGGGCACACAAGTCCCCCTGGGCACCTCTCTGACCTCAGGCTTGTCTTCCCTCCGTAGTTAACTCTGCTCCAGCCGGCTCCTCACCATTCCTTGCATGCACTAACCACATTCCTGCCTCAGGGCCTTGGCACCTGCTGTTCCCGCCTCCGGAACACCCTCCCTGCAGAGGGCTCATGCCCTTATTTCTCCTAGGCTTCAGCGCCCCTGTTTCCTCTGCCTCAGCCTCTGGTTTATTTGTCATCCTTTGGGAAGCCTGTGATTATTCCATCTGTCTGTTTGCTTGGTTTCTGGCCATCTTCCCTGCTGGAATGGATGGCCCTCCGGCAAGATCTATTTGTCTCATTCCCCAACAACTTCCCAGTGGGGTGCAGAGGGCCTGGCGTATCACAGGACCTCAATACAGTTTTAAAAAATAAACAACTGGTATTAGAGGCAACTGGAGATGGTGTGGCTGGGCTCCCCAGGTGGGCCACATGTCTGAAAGAAATAGCGGGGTCCCTCCCCCAGCCGTTCCCCTTTCTCCACTCTGCTTCCTTAAGAGCCCTCGGTGCCTCTCCTGTGGTGTGTCTGTGGCCTGGGGTCTCCTGACCCATGGCCACGCTAAGCTCAGGTTCACTGTGTTCCTGTCGTCTGGGACCCTGGAGGGTGAGGTGGTGGCTCTCACCCTCCCTCTGAGCCCAGACTAAATGACTAAATGTAACGACTAAGATGAATGGGATAAATGAGGCCTGACCTCATTCCCGGCCACAGGTTGTAAGGTGCTCATGTTCACCCCTCCAGGTTGCATGTTTGTGTGAGCTCCATGCAGTCAAGGCAGGCTCACTGATGCCCTCGTCCAAACACACGTGCTGTCGTCTCCTGCACAGAGTGCCTCCTGCCCTCTGGTGGCAGGGTGAGGAAGGGTGTGGACTCTGGTGTAAGGAAGATGTGAGCACCGATCTAAGGTCTGTTGCTTGCTACTCTACCACCACAGATATGCCATTTAACTCAGTTTTCTCCAAATGAAATGGGATCGAGAGAACACCGTCCCCACCTCCCAGGGAAGCTGGGAGGCTTAGAAGAGGAAAGTGTGCCAAGGTCTTAGATCAGTGCAGCACGTGCTGAGGGCTGGCTGGCTCAACACCCCTTTCTCCCTGCCTTCTTCAACCACAGAGGCCATAAAACTACTAATTTTACCAGTCTGGTCATGGGCTCATCCTAGCCAATGAGTTATAACAGGTCTTCTGAGGAGTGTTCTGGGAAAGCTTTTGTGTTCCTGATAAAATATGCCACAGATCCAACCAGCACAGCCTTTCACATGTCCTCTTATTTCCTGCCTGGAAGATTGGCATAGTTCCTGGAGTTGTGGCAGCCATTTTCCCACCATGAGGTATCACTCAGGAAGGTAGAAAACCAACATGCAAATGATGGGGAACTAAATCACCAAATTAGCTGTTGGGACACTGAATGGGTCTCGAAGCCACTCAGTTTTCTGGGACACCCCAACTTCTCGTAAAGAGAGAAAAGCTCTTATCTATTCAGTAGTGTAAGTCAGCCAAATACAAATCTGCAATACACAATTTCTAGTGCACAACAACTAAAAATATTAGCTACTATGTTGGTTTTATGTAGCTATTACTATTTTAGAATCAAGAGGTCATTGGGGCCAGAAGCCAAGCAACCAGCTTTGGGCCTTGTCCTTTAGAGCAGTGATTCTCCTGCTTTATTGGGTCCTCATGTGCTTTGAGAATCTGAAGGCTCTGGGCCCTCCCCCGCCAAAATGCTCATATTCAACATCTAGTTTCAGGGTCTGTGGGCCTTTGCTGACTCTAGAGACATGAAAGGCTGGTGGAGGGGGGGCGGCGGTGCTAAGGGGGTTGGAACAGTCATGTCCCTAGACAGGCTCTAGGAAGGCATCAGACAGTCATCCCCACAGGCCTGAGCAGGGTTTATGTCATTCCTGATCCAATCTTTGGCCCTTGCCACTCCTGAGGGTCAGAGGAGGAGCTGATCCATTCCTGGGTTGTGCCATGGGAGCAGGAGGCCCTGCCTGGGTCAGAACTGGAGGGAGTGGCAGGACTTCTGGTAAACACACGTGGCTAACAAAGGAGCCCTTTCATGACTCCATTGTCCTGAGGAAGCTGGGGGGGCGGTGCACCAGGACCTTCCGAGACATTGTTGTGGGCATGGGGCTGCCAGGAGCGTACATGTCCAAGATCAGACTCTGAACCCCAATCCTCCCCTCTCAGCTCTGTGCCCCTTCCCAGGGGGGCCCTCCCTCTCTCTGGACATGCTGTACCCCAGGCCTTGGCAGGACGGAGGACAGGGAAGGGGGCTGTAGGGCTCCCATCTGAGCTCTGAGTCTGTCACTGCCCAGCTGTGAGGCAGCTCCCCATATCATCACCTCTCAGCACCCCAGGTTCCTTCCTGCAAAGGGGGCCATGGCGCCCTCTTCACGGGGGCAGTAAGGAACAGAGGTGACAAGTGTATGCAGCTCCCTGTGTGCACCTAATACTTGGTGACACTGTGAGAATTTGGCTGGGTCTTCTAATGGGGTGTTTTCCCACTCTTACCTGCATGACCGATTCCTACAAGGTTCAGAACAAATGTCACCTCCTCCAAGAAGCCTCCCAGATTGCCCCAGCTAGAGACATAACTGGAGCAGCTTTAAAACAGCTTTAAAACAGTCCTGTATTCTTACCAAATTGTAACATCACATGAATTTTGTCTTCCATCCCCTCATATATGGATGAATCATGATAGAAAAATAATAAACAACATTCCAGGCAGGTGTTCCAGCCTTCATCCTATAGGCCTGGCTGAAAAAGCCTGCCCTGAGGATTTAGAAATGTACCAAGCTCCCATTTCACCATGGCATCACCAGCTAGGGATGCTCCCTGGGAAAGGGCAGTGCTTAGCTTGCCTTAATGGTAGGACTGCAGACACTGGCTCCATGGGAGGGAAGCTGTCATCTGCACCCTCAAATTGAGCCCAGTGTGAGGTTCATCTTTGTCTCCTGGGGCCTAAACTGAAGGCCTAGTCACAGCCCTACCTCCCAGCAGGAGCCAGCAAACAGAGGACCCACAGCGCCCCCATGAGGCAAGGTTGAGCTTGCCCCTGGGCTGAGCTACATGAGATGAGCTGCCTGATCTCTTGAGCCTCAGAGTCTTCACCTGCAAAATGGGCTGATGAAAAGCCACCGATAGCTGGGAGAGCCCCTCTGTGCAAAGGCACAGGGGAAGGCTGGGGGTCCCCCACCCACAGATGGGCCCCCAGGTTTTGCGGGTTGCGGCGCCCACCTGGTAGGTCTCTATGGGCCGCGCCTCCATGTTCAGGTCCCAGACCTTGACCGTGAGGTAATCGCGGGTGAGCATGTACCGGCCGCTGTGGCTGAACTTCACGTCTGACACGGAGGAAATGATTTCGGAGAAGAAGGAGCGGTTACTGGGATCCTCCGGCTCTTCAAATACTGCAGAGACAGAAACAACCAGGTCACTGGGCTGCTCCCACCTGTGAGATTCGAACAACAGATGGCTCCACTTCCACCCTGGGGTCATGCAGTCGTTTATTCACTCATCAAACCTATAGCTAAATACCGGCAGGCACAGGCCCGAATGAATCCTCCAAAGGGGGAAGAACCAGCTCTTGGAACAACATTTATGGAGTATCTACTCTGAGCCAGATTCTGCACTGAACTTTCCCGAACATGACCTTATCTAATCCCCCAACACTTTGGCCACCTGATGCGAAGA
Organism: Cervus elaphus; assembly: GCF_910594005.1. Classification (NCBI taxonomy): domain Eukaryota; kingdom Metazoa; phylum Chordata; class Mammalia; order Artiodactyla; family Cervidae; genus Cervus; species Cervus elaphus. The sequence goes on from NC_057820.1 coordinate 13,996,833, forward strand.
ACTGACTCATTGGAAAAGGTCCTGATGCTGGGAAAGATTGAAGGCAGGAGGAGAAGGGGACGACAGAGGATGAGATGGTTGGATGGCATTACCGACTCGAGGGACATGAGTTTGAGTAAACTCCAGCAGTTGGTGATGGACAGGGAAGCCTGGTGTGCTGCAGGCCATGAGGTCGCAAAGAGTCACACACGACTGAGCGACTGAACTGAACTGAACCCCCCAATAAAAATGTCAGGTCGGTGCCATTAATATTCCCATCTTATAGCCAAAGGAACGGAGGCATGGATGGTTAAAAGCCATGCTGGAGGTCTCAGAGCTGGAAGTGGTGGAGTGGCGGCGCTCACTTGCTGCTCTCTGCTGCCTCCTGCTGGCGATTCTGAACTCCAGGCCCGCAAGGCCTCGAGCATCCTTGAAGGCGCTGGACCACACTCTGGACCACGCTCTGGACCAGGTGGGGCACCCTCTGCGGTTCTAACTGGCTCAGGGGCCTCTGCTCCTGGTGTGCTGGGCACACATGACCGAATCCCACTCTGAGGTGTGTTGTTCGGCTGTCATGGGGTTGCAGCAAAATCAGATCTCGCCGCCACAGGTACAACCTGTGAGTCCCGTTGGCCTCCCACCTCCCATTACGGCAGGCCCACTGCTCCACACAGGACGTTGCTTTCCTGGCCCCTGAAGGCTAGAGCTTCCTGCCCCTACCAGACACCCCAGAGCGGGGTCCCCAAGCAGTGTCCCCCCCCCTGCCGCCTCCATAACCAGGGCTTCCTGATACACACAGGTCCCTGTGCAGTGGGACGAGCTCTTCCAGGCTCACGTCTGTTGCTGGCTGTCCCACCAGTTCACTGACCAACACCCTCACTGGCCAATCAGACCCTGTAGTGGCCTGGCCTGCAGCAGGACGGACATTAGGGTCCCTGATGACCAATTAGGACCCGAGCCATGGATGGCTCCGGCTCAGGGGAGAGGATGGGGCGGTCAGTGGGCAGCCATTTACAGTCAGTCTAGAAGGACTCAAGCATTTGACGACCTGTCCAGCTGTCCCCACGGCACCAGCTGAGTGACTGTCCTGCCTGCTGGCTTGCTATGAGCCTCCAGGCTTCAAACAGGGAGCAGAAAGCTGATCATGTGTCCCCAGAGGCTCATTAGAGAGCCCCACCTACTGGGGACATCCTATATGCCAATTGCCCAGTCTGTCCCAGCCCCTTACACCCCATCCGAGAACCCAGTTTCCCACTTGTCCAAGGTCGACACCGCTCCTGCCTTTCCCAGAATTACAGCTCCTGCAGGGTGGCTGGGAACATTTCAAGGCCAATCTGATGGTCTCACATGCTCACACCCGCAGTCAAGCATTCGTTCTCTCAGTGAGCCATTCCATGCTGAGCGCCCACCACTGCCAGGTACTGTTTGCGGGCCTGGGATGCTGCATTGAGCAAGGCCGCCACTCTACTGGGGCCCCCATTCTCCTCCCAGAGACAGACAGTATAGCTCAGTGACATGCAATACTGTGGGGGAGTGGTGAGTGCTGGGAAGAAAGACAAAGCAAGTGAGGAGACAGGGAGAACAGGTGGCTGGTGATTTGGATGGACGGGGCCTCTATGGGAGAGAACATCTGAGCATAGATGTGAATGAAGTGAGATACCAGGGAGGAGAACTCCAGGCAGAAGTTATATCATGTGCAAAGGCCCTGGGGCAGCGATGAGCTGAAGGTCATGGAAGCTGAGAAAGGTGTGAGCCAGGAACTGTAAACCAGGGGAAGGGCATCATCCTGTGGGCAATGGGAAGACACAGCAGGGCTTGGAGAGAGGGCGGGCAAGGTGAGCTGTGGGTTTCTCCAGGATTTTGCTCCCTGCGGTGGTGAGGAGGCCTTCTGATGGGTCACCTTTAGCCTCTAAAACCTCTGAATTCTGATTGGTCATCTCACAAAATTGTGTTTTGTACCTGGTAATAGTAATTACACTGACACCTTTATTTCTGCAGATACCAGCATTCATAATGTTTCTTTGTTAAGCCCCAAATTAAATCAATGACATTTCCCTCTTCTCTCAGATGCCTGGAGTAAAGAAAAAAAAATTCAATACTTGATTTCCTACTTAAAGTAAAGCAGTGAGATTCTGTATTGTCTTTAATGAACAGGGATATGGACCTAATATTTGGGGGAAATGGGGCAGAGGGATTGAAAGAAGATGTACCCCAAACTCTCACCAGGGACCTGGGTGGCACCCTGCACTTCCCCAGGTATGTGGCAGGAATTCTTTCTCAATTGAATTGGCATCTCTGCTGCTAGGGATCAGACAGAAGGTAAGATAGAAAAGCACAGAGAGTAATATTGAAACATATACATTGGGCTTCCCAGGTGGTGCTAGTGGTAAAGAACTCATCTGCCAATGCAGAAGACATAAAGAGACCCGGGTTTGATCCCTGGGTCAAGAAGATCCCCTGGAGAAGGAAATGGCAACCCACTCCAGTATTCTTGCCTGGGAAATCCCTTGGACAGAGGAACCTGGCGGGCTATGGTGCATAGGGTCTCAAAGAGTCGGACACGACTGAGGTGACTTAGCATGAACACTACCATATGTAAAATGGTGAGCCACCAGAAGTTTGCTGGATGATGCAAGGAACCCAAGCCAGTGCTCTGTGACAACCTAGAGGGGTGGGATGGGGAAGGAAGTGAGAGGGAGGTTTAAGAGGGAGGACATGTGTATGTATGCCTGTGGCTCGGTCATGTTGATGTATAATAGGAACCATCACAATATTGTAAAGTAATTATCCTCCAATTAAAAATAAAATAAAATTTTAAAATACATAAAAAGCATAAAGTGGGGTCTGTCTCTTGCACCCCGACTTTGTACCCCTTGCCTGCCTCAGTGGTCCCCTCTGGCCTCCACCCAAACCACTAGGTCTGGTCCAGCTCACTGCACTCTGAACCTTACAGAGCTCCCAGCACGCCTTGTGGGAGTTCAGTAGACCTACGAGGGCCAGAATCACAGAGGAGCATCCGTACTGGATGTCACAGAGCAATGGCTGTGTCTTCTGTCATCTTTAAGGAGCTGGAAGCCACAAAGGTCAAAGGCTGAGAAGATGATCGAATCCATAGGTGAAAACAGAAGCGCCCAACAGCCATGGCAACCTCAGGTCTGGCTGTCTGTGCGCATTTCTGCAGGTTTGTTTTAAGCACAAAAGCACCAGAACTGAGAAAGATTAGTGGGAAGGGACATGAACAAGCCTGAAAAAAGTTATACGGAGAAGTTCTCAGCTTTCTTTCAAACATTTCTATGACATTGTTTTGTGGCTGTTATTTTCATGTGTTTTTAAAATTCGTTCTTATTGGAGTACAGTTGCTTTACAACGTTGTGTGAGTTTCTGTTGTACAACAAAGTGAATCAGCTATAGTATACACATATCCCCTCTTTTTTGGATTTCCTTCACATTTACGTCACCAAAGAGCACTGAGTTGGGCTGAAATTTTCAATACAACTATTTTTTTTTTTTTTTTTTTTTGTCCAAAGACTGCAGAATCTTCTGTATCGATCCCCACCCCCGCCCCCACAGCCTGAACACCCCCAGGGCATTAATATGAGACAAGGGGATCTCCCTTCTGATTGACAGAATCACTAAGGACATTTTGCAGTAATTATTGCCACCAAGAGTTTAAAGAAGTGCATCCCAGAGCGTGGCGGGCTCCATCCCACCTTCTCTCCCCTGCCCTGATTATTTTAAAGTTGGGAGGCTCTGAAACAGCAGACACCCATGCCTTATTAGAAAAACTAATTTTGCATAATGAAGGCTCCTGTGGCCTAGCTGGTTCCCTGACAACCACGCCCTCCTCTCTGGGTGTCCCACGAGGGGAAGGGGTGAGGAGCCCCCTCCCTGTCACGCTTGCCTGAGTGAAGAAAGGGACCCTGGGGAGGTTCTGAAGCACCTGGGGTGCAAGAAAAGGGAACTGAAGCCTGAGATGGGGGCCTGCCTCGTACAAACTCCGATGTGTCCTTCTTCTGCTTAAAGTCCTCTGTGGCTCCCAGCGCCCACAGGTCCAAGGTTCAAGCTCCCACAAGCTCCTAATCGGGCCCTGCTGCTGCAGCCTCATAAACCCAAAATCCCCTCCTGCAGCCACACGCTGACCCCCTTCCCCACCAGGGTCCCAGGGCCTGGAATAGGGTGAGGCAAGCAGACCCCGAGGGCAGGCTCCACATTGAGCAGCTCACTCTTGGGGTCGCCTGAAATGAATGTCTCCTTCCATGGTCCAACTTAGGCATCTCACTCGCCTTATCCCAGTCCTTGCCCTGCCATATACCAGGCAGCAGAGTGGAGCCAAGCTCTGTGCAACTTCAAGCAAGCCCCTTAACTTCTCTGAGCCCAAGTTTCCTCACCTGGAGGGCAATCATGGTGAGACCTCCAGAGGTAACACCTGGAAGCACCTGGCCCAGTGAGGTCCTTGAGTAGCTGCTCAATAAAAGAGTTGTTTTTCCCATTGTTTTTGCTTTTTCCTTTCCTACCTGTCTCTCCTACCAACTCCTATACATTCTTCAGAACCCCAACTCAAATATCCTGTTCTCCGTGCAGCTTGTCCAGCTGTTTGCCAAAGAAATCAAATGCTCCCTGTTGTTGCCTGCACAGCCCAGGGGTACCCTCTTGTATGGCATCAGTGAGGATATCATTGAGGATAACCTGTTTACCCCGTGGGGCTGTGAGCTCTTGTCAGCCTGTGGATGGTCTTCTCTGGGCAGGGATGGGGAGGTGGGGGGTTAACTGAGCAGGCAGAACTGACCAAGTGGGACTGGGAGGAAGGGAGCTTCAGGGCTGATGGAAGAATGGCCCTGGCTTGAGCCACACGCTCTGGGACAATGGTGCAGGGCAGTGAGACCCTGGAAAGAAACACGGACGGACAGAGGTGGGGCTGCGGGGCTGCAGGGCTGCAGAGGTGGAGAGCCCGGGAGGAGACCGCCCTGAAGGAACAGATGGGTCCTGCCCGGTCCACGCTCCTGGCTGCCCTAGCAACGGGTCCCTCCTCTGCTCTAATGTTATGAGAACATCCACTTGAAAGATGAACACGTGTGTCCAGGTGAGTCCTACCTTGGGCTCCAGGATCAGCAAGGGGGTGGGCCATGGATCCTGTTAAATCACAGCCAGGCCAAAGCGCCCGTGGTCCCTGTGCTTTCAGAGTAAACCCAGAGCACCCCACCGAGGTCTGGAAAGCCCTCTTCACGCGGCCCCTCCTCACTCCATGCACTTCTGCCCTCACCCCCACCTTCCCTGACTCCGCTCCTCCCACGTGGGCCTCAGGATCCAGCTGCAGGGCCTTTGCACTTGGCTGTGCCCTCTGCAGGGGGCTCTGCCCTCACTTGTCCCCAGACATCAGGAGCCTCCCCAGCAGAAGAGTCTGGTCTTCCCACCCCAGATCCATTAGCAGGGGTGAGTTCTGAGAATCTACCCCATCCAGACCCTTTAAAAGAACCTGGTTCACCCCTAACTCCCATAAGCTTTCTTTGTTCTCAAGGTTTCTGTGAAGAGTAAGTGAGAAAGCACACAGGCTGATAGGCATGAGACTTCTGGAGCCTCTAATAGGCTCTGCTTAGCTGTGTGACCTTAGGGGAATGTCTTAACCTCTCTGTGCCTCTCAGATAAACAATAACAGCTGTGATGAATAATAATAGTCCTCAAAGATGGCCATATCCTCATCCCTGGGACCTGTGTGTGTGTTACCTAACATGACAAAAGGCTTTGCATATACAAGTTTAGGATCTCTAGTTGCAGAGACTATCCTGGGCTCTCTTGGGTGGGCCGGCCCACTGGTAATCATAAGAGGAAAGGAGGACCGTCAAAGGCAGAAGAGATGACAGGATGGAAGCGGGGCTTGGAGTGATGCATTTTGAAGATGGAAGGGGCCACGAGCCAAGGATCATAGGTGACCTCTAGAAGCTGGAAAAGATAAAGAGACCGATTCTCCCCTGAAGTCTCTGGAAGGAATGCAGGCCTGACAACACTGGATTTTGGACCTCTGCCCTTTAGAACTGTCAAAGAATATATTCATGTTGTTTTAAGCTACTGAGTTCATGGCAATTCATTATAGCAGCCACGGGAAACCAATACACTTGGTTTCCTCATCTATAAAATTATTCCTCGAATAATCGAGGACTTGCATCATAGCGCAGCTCTCAGGACTTAGTGAGATGTAAACGTTGAGCAGCACCTGATGTGTAGCAAGCCCTGGACCAATGTCATCTGTGGTTCCTGCTTCACCCAGTACTGGGCTGGCGTGGAGTAGGGGGCCCACCGGGGGTAGTGACTGTCATTACCGCCTATTCTAGGGAATCTTCGTTTCTGTTGGCACGGCCCTTCCTTTTGGCAGACTCTGTGCTGTGAAAAGCAGAAGTGACTGTCTATTTTGAGGATTCAAGCACAGTTGTTTCCATGGTTACGCTGTCATTATGACTAGCAGACAAAAGACCCAGCTTTCTAGTGCAATGGAGAAGGACAGGAATCTGTGGGTTGGGCAGCAGCCTGTGCCCCTTGGCTCTGCCCCTGATGATGGGGAGGGGCCTGGGGAAGCCACTGTTTCTCTGAGCCTCGGTTTCCTCATCTGCCCAATGACAGAAGTCAACACGTGATCCACTTGTGATCTGGGATGCCCTTCCTTCAGTGAACAGAAAATCACAGTCTTACCCACTGGGAAAATGATGCCTGGACCATTCATCTCTGGGATGTCACGATCAGCCATCCCCTGAGTTTTGAATAGTAACTAAATGGGTAGAAGTGAGATGTAAAGAACAGGTCCTAGCCTCCAAGTCTCTTTAAAACAAGATTTGGCTCCAATAACAGCCATTTGTTCTGATTAAAAATAACAGCCAAATTGGCAATCATCTGCTTGCTTAATTTCTCAGGAGAACTAAGAACATACGCCATCTGGAGAATGCAGACAGTAGGGCAGGTATTTCCTCGACTCAGGACTTGTGGCAAATGAGATGAAGAAAGGAAGACAGAAGCTGCAAAGTATTGTCCAGGGCCTAGTGAACAATCCTGTCACTGGCATTAAGGAGAAAGTTTCTGTGCAGAATATGGAGTTTGAGAATGAAAAGAAAATTCTAGAAAAATGCATTTTAATACCAAATTAATTCCCTTAGAAAACCCATATAAACCAATAAACAAAAAGGATCTACATGTGAGTTTTACTAAGACTTCAAGGAGCAGATATATTATACTAACTATTCTAGGGGAAAAAAGAGAGAAAGCGGCCAGCTTATTTTACAAGAGAACAATCCTCTTAATAAAACTGGACAAAGACTGCAGGCAAAGAAAATTAAAGGCCAACTTCATCTCTGATCATTTATGCCTAAAACAGAATTTTTGCATCCATCCTCAGCAAGGAAATTTCCTGCCCTCAATGTCACCAGGCACTGAAAAAGCCTCAGGGGGTCAGGATGGTGCCATGTCCCTCCCTTCATACCTTGGCTCTGTCAAAGCCTTCTGGAACCTGCTGAAGATGCAGAATTCTCCGTGGCCCTAATGAATGCTCACTGCAGCCCCCGGAGAGGGGGGTGAGAAATTCAATGGAGCTGAGTCACTGAAATAAAGTTACAGCTCTTGCACTTGACTTTGCGGGCTGAGTCACATGCAAATCTACACCACCCAGTGTGTGACAATGACGTGCCCGGAATCTTTGTGTGTGTGCCTGGGCTTGGGAAACGGATGAGTGACGGCTGTCCTGGTGGGCGGCTGCTTGTTCAGATCCCAGGGAACCAGCTGATACAGTTCCAGAAGCCAAGAGGGTCTCTGACTTCCACATCCAGCCCACGGAGACCGTCATTCAAGCAGAGCGGGGGGTGGCGGGGGGGCGGTGCAGCACAAAACCATCCCTATTCTCCCTAAATTTGTTCCTTCCTGAACCCACATTCAGAAACAATTTCTGGGCTTATTTCTTTCCATGATTTTCTGTTTCCATTCTTTTGGTGAAGTAGTCATTATCCTGCTTTTCGCCCCCATAGAATTTTCCAACATAATCATTTCCCCATGTCATTAAACCCCTCCTAAGTCAGTTTTTTAAATGTCTGAACAATATTCCATTATACAGACAGCATCATCCGGCCACACAGGTGCCTTCTCATCTCGGAGCCTTCGCCTCTGCCGTGTCCTTCTTCTAGAAGATTCCGCATGGGGCACCCCCTCAGCGCCTCAGAGAGACTGTTCCACTGTAACTGCCTCTAGCAGTGCAGCTGACATGATCCTCCCTGTGTTCTGCTTTCTTGGTGGCTGTTTACACCACTCACCGCCTCCCAGCATCATATCGCCTAGTTAGGAGTTTATTGTCGGTCCATTGGTTCCTGCTGCACCCCGGGGACAGTGTCAAGAGCGTGGCAGCCCGCCGTGTGGCACATGAGTGCCCTGATGGCCCCGGCTCCACCCAGAGGGAGATCTGTCCTCCCCACCCTGAGTGCCAACAGCTCAGCCCTCAGAAGGCTTGGTGCCCAGGGAGGGGCCTTTCCCAGGACCACGCATGAGCTCTGCTGGAAGAGCCCTGGGGCTTCTGGATGGGGGTCAGTGGCTCCAGTACTAAGTACAGACCCGGACAGTGGACATCCCACCTGGCTGTGAATGTGAGGAAGGCTGGGAGAGTGTGTGCAGTGTGGGTGAACTCAGAGAAGGGTGACGGGGTGAGACGAGGGGACAGAACTCGGCCAAGGAGGGAGAAGGAGCTGGAGGCTACAGAGAGTCCCGAGTCTGAGTCCCTGGGAGCTGGAGCAGCACCGTCCTCTCTGCTGCCCAGGGAAACCAGGCCCCCGGGGGAAGAGAGTAACTCTGTCCCTCCCAACAGCCCTCTGCCTCCTTCACCGAGACACTGATAAAGCCCTCCAGGGGCTAACTGGTCACCACTCATTCATTGTTTGTTCGTTCATTCATTCAACATTTCCAGATCCTGCTGGAGGCACTGGGATGAATACAGAGATGAACTAGATTCCCCGCCCTCCTGACCGGGGCCACGTCTGCTCCCGCCCCCCTGCTACTCCTGCAAGGTCATCCAGGGAGGACGTCGTGGGCTGACCCTCTGCCTTCAGGTGCCTCTGGGGAGCACCGCATTAGTGGACAGCCGCCAGCTCAATCCCAGCACCAAGCAGCCCAGACTGGGGGCGAGGAGCACCAGTCGGGGTAGCCCAGGGTCCCAGGTTCAAGTCCCACCCTGCCACTTTTCAGTGTGAGTGACCTCGGGCCCGTCTCTGGAGCCTGTTTCACCTTCTATGTAGGGCTCCGGGACAGCTCATGTGACAAGATGAGCTAATGCCGGTAGACAGCGAGGCTGGGCGCCTGGCTCTGTCCAGTGTGAGCTGTTCTGTGGTGATTGGTTATCACATTAAGTTCCATTGAACCTCCTCCATCCCTGAATCCCCTGACACCTCTGTGGCAACCCCGAGGCTGCTCTCTGGGGGGTTCCAGTATGAGGTGACCCAGCCTGCTGGGGGAGGTGGAATAGCATAGAAATTCTGCGCGGTGTGCAGTCATGAGCAGAAAGCTTTTGGGATTCTGGGAGGTACGGAGGAGGGACCTGGCCCAATGTGGGGATCAAGGAAGGCTTCCTGGAGGAGGTGACAGTTGAGTGTGGTCCATTCTTGGCTTCCAGTGCCCAGCTCACTCCCTGGCCCTCATCTCTGCTGGGACTTGGGGTGGGGGCAGTGGGTGGCAGGACCGGGTGTCCCCTGCCAGCAGCACCAAAGAAGCACTGAGTCCACGGCCCCCTCCCAGCCTATTCAGGACACCCCCAAGTTCCACCCACCCACCTCAGGAGGCCCCGCCCACATCCATGGCCGGCTGGGGCGCTGGCGGGCATGCGCACTTACGTTTGGAGTGCTTGTCACACAGGGCGGCCGCACGCATGTCACAGAGGCGCAGGGAGCCCTTGCTGCTGCTGTAGACGAAGAGGTTGCAGTGATGCGGGTGGAACTCGGACGCAGTGATCACCTCCGTGAGGTCCTCCATGTTAGCTGGTTTGATGTCCACGATGTCTGGGCGGCCGGGTCAAGGAAGGCGCGGCAATGGGAGGGTGTCCTCGCGGCTCTGCCTTCCCCTGCTCGGAGACCCTGGGGTAATCCAGACACCTCTCCTGGGCACATCCGCCTACCCCGAGTCTGAGCTGTCTCTCCATTGCCAAGACTCCTGGACAAACAGCCGACCCCAGAGAGTCCCCAGGCTGCAGACCTGCCTGTCCAACACCCCTTGTGGGTGCCCATCCACTGTCCCCGTAAGACGGGACCTCCGCCTCCTTCCTGACTGGTACCCTCTCTCTAGCCGGTGCCCATCAGCTGCCCAGACCCCACACAGGGCAACCCGTGAGGCGTCTCCCCTCTGCCCCTCCTCTCCCAGTTGCCAATCAGAAGGCCAGGAGCCTTTATTGAGTTCAGGACCATGGACACAACAGGTGAAGAACTTCAGTTCTCTCCCATCACTCTGCATTGTGTCTGATCTGAGTGGACCGGTATGAGTTGGCTCTCCTCCACAGCCCCCAGACCCAGGCCCTTCAGCCCACAGCATCAAGACTCTGCTCTGGGGAAGAGGTTCTCCGCCCTTCTGGACTTTCAGCTCTGACCTGTGTCTTCCATCCCACTCCCGTCACCATGAGGGATGGGCATAAGGCACCAGATGTGCCAGCAGAGGACTCCAGGCTCAAATACTGGGAATGCTGGGTGCAGCTCTGTCATCTCTGCAGGGCTGGGTGGTGTGGAGAGGAAGGGATTGTGTCTGCAGCGATGACAAGGGGAAACCCGAGCCTGGGGGTGGGGCAGACAGCCCCAAAGACGGAGTGGATGGAGAGAGAGATCTGGCAGTGTCTTTAGAATCCTAGATCAGGATCCACCTGAAGCCTTGACCCCTGGATAGTTAAATATGTGAGCCAATAAATCCATTTTCTGTTTTGTTGTTGTTCAGTCGCTCAGTCGTGTCCAACTCTTTGCGACCCCTGGACTGCAGCATGCCAGGCTTACCCTGTCCTTTACCATCTCCTGGAGCTTGCTGAAACTCATGTCCTTTGAGTCATCTCTTCCTCTGTCATCCCCTTCTCCTCCTGCCTTCAGTCTGTCCCAGCATCAGGGTCTTTTCCAGTGAGTCAGGTCTTCGCATCAGGTGGCCAAAGTATTGGAGCTTAAGTTTCAGCATCAGTCTTTCCAATGAATATTCAGGACTGATCTCCTTTAGGACTGACTGGTTGGATCTCCTTGCAGTCCAAGGGACTCTCAAGAGTCTTCTCCAACACCACAGTTCAAAAGCATCAATTCTTCAGCAGTCAGCCTTTTTATGGTCCAACTCTCACACCCATACATGACTACTGGAAAACCATAGGTTTGACTGTACGGACCTTTGTCAGAAAAGTAACGTCTCTGCTTTTTAATATGCTGTCTAGGTTTGTCAGAGCTTTGTTATTATAGGCATACACTGTGGCCTGCCTCAGGGAGCCCTGTCTGGCCCCCTCCGCCTGACCCTTGGGCTAGGGTGCCTTTGTTTGGCTCACAGGGAGACAGCCTGGCCCTGCTCACCTGTGAAGGGCTGTAAGGAAGTGAAACTAGCATTTTCTGTTTAGGGCCAAGAATTTTGTTGCTTGGAAAGGAAGTATCCTTGGCTGATATGCTGGAGCTCAGAGAGAGTAAACAACCAGTCCATGATGACTCAGTAGTAAGTGGTGAGGCTGGATTCCTGTCCATCCTCCATTGCCTATAACAGCAAATTGGATCCCCTGGATGTAGCGTCCAAGGCCTAACATACCCTGGCCTCTTTCTGTCTTTCCTGCTTCAGATGTTATTAGTCACTGGGCCCTGAAGGCACTTTCCTCTCAGACAGGGAAACCCTTGATCTCTGTTCTCCCCAGCCATGTGGGAGCTCTGCAGCCCCTTCTGAAAAGCCCTCTGAAAAGCCCCCTCCTCCCTCTTCTATGCATGTGGGCTCTGGATTCAGAGAATTCCAGCTCTGCCACCTCCTGGCTGGGTGAGTTTCTCAGCTCCCGATGCCTCAGTTTCCTCATCTATAAAATGGGCTAACAGTTCTAATCTCATAGATTTGCTGTGGAGATGAGAAGAGGCAAAGCCCTTGACAACTGCCTGACACATAGTTGCTCTTATTATTTTTATTGTCTGGAAAATACCAATTGAAACTCTGAGATTCATCTGCTGTCAGCCCTGCCTCTTCCACCTACCGCAGGCTGCTTCCTCTCTCAGTAAGAAAGAGGTATTTTCTGACTTCTGTAAACAGCAGTTTATAAAACATCAGAAAACATGGTTGAACCTGTTGCAATCAGAGGCACCAAGGAGGGTCTCTGTGCAAACGCTCAAATCTTCCCTGCTAGAAGCATACCATTAACCAGAAACTTAGAATCACATCAAAACAGAAGGAGGCATGCTGTCAGTGCCTGGATTGGTTTCCTAGGAAACTGTGGTTTCTGGTTCAATAAGAAGCAGAGGTTAAATTGTGAAAAAGTGAGACTAAAGTTTCAGAGAGAAAAAGAGCCAAGACATCTAGGATGCGAATTCCATCAACATCAACCTGCAACCCTGTCCATGCGGGTCTGAGCACCCACTGATGACTTTCCACAGGACGGTGCCTCCTCCCAGCCACTTTAATTCCCTACTGAACTTCAAGTGGTGTCTGGAGAAAAAGTGCTGTTGTTTACAAAATGTCATGCACATCAGTACAGCCCCTGTCAGACGTTCTGTAAACAGGGACCAGATTCTCCCGCAGGACCCGGGACAAAATAGCCAGAGAGGGGCTGGGAGAAACAGATACAGTCCTTAGGGCACACAGGTTGGGTTCGAGTCCTGGTTGTGTCAGTTGTCAAGGGACACGGGTTTTCACCGTGTTTCCCTCCCTCCTCGGGAAGTGAAGATGCTTGCCTTGCAGATGGTCCTCTGAGCATCCCAGGGAGAGCTGTCCCTCCACCAGAGGGGACTCAGGTCATCATGACTTGTTGCTTTCGTCAATGAATGGAGGACAGAAGGGACAAGTGACACATATCACTTCCAGGCCGAAGCTCCAAGAGCCAGCACGTGCCGGGCCGTGAGCCTCAGGTGACCTGCGGTCAACTCGCAGGATGAGGGGGCTCCTGTCATCTCTGAGACTTTCTGATTGTTACTTCAGGGTCACCTGACCCCCTTGATTGAATCAGCATCCAAATTCTCTCTCCTTTCCAGATGTTCTGGATGGTCTAGAACCGAGCTCAACAGAGGAGCAGAGATGTGATGTCTAAAGTCTCTGGCTCATGGAGGCTGAAGCTGGGGTTTATAAAACACTTTCTAACCTGGGAGGCTGTGGACATTGGTGGCCAGAGAGAAGGCAGTGTGGTATCTTGAAGTCTCCTCTCCCAGGTTCCCAGATCCTGGCCTCAGACTCACACAGGGGCCAAGGCCAAGCAAAGGAGTGTGGCCTTTTGCTTGATCAGAGTCCCTGCTCCCCACTTTCTGCTTCCCATGACCCACCTGTCTTTAACAGCCCTTCTGATGGCCTCATGACAACCATGTTCAGCTTTGGCCAGCCTTCTGAAGACACTCACTAGAACTTTGATCAAGGCCATGATGGCTTGAGTCCACAGGACTTGATCAGGCCTGCAGGCTCCACAGTGAACATGCTTGAACCAGAGCTACCCAGAGCTGGCTGAGGGGGAACCCACAGGGACCGGGGCCCTATGGGCTGAGGAGGCAGAGTCCCTGATGCCTGGGTCCCACCAACAGCCCTGAATCACGGCTCTTACAACTCATGTATCACTCTGGGAATCTCTTGTTGTTTCAAACAAAGGCCTGGATACAGTGGGTGCTGGGGAAAGATGATGTGACACACAGGACCTATTTCCACGTGATGCTGGTGGAGGAAGACAAGAGCACGCTCATGGCCAACCTGTGCCTCTGAATCCTAGAGTCCACAGCCATCCCCGCCACCTTGGACAGCACAGTGTCCTTCAGGGCGTGGCAATCCAGTCGGGTCCACCATCACCTGGCCTCAGGACGGCTTCTCCACCACCCCTGGCTCTGCTTGAGGACAAGGCTCTGCTTGTGGGTGTCCAGCTCCTTGCTGGCCATTGGGTGTGTGAGGGGCGAATGATTGAGTAGGTCTGCCCCTGCTAAATCTGTGTGGTCACATTACTGAGCAGGAGCCTGGAGATGGACTCCTGACTAGGGAAGCAGGTGGGGAGAAGCTGCTGTGTGTATGCTTAGTCACTCAGTCGTGTCCGACTCTGTGACCCCATGGACTGTAGCCCACCAGGCTCCTCTGTCCATGGGATTCTCCAGGCAGGAATACTGGAGTGGTCTGCCATTTTCCTCCTCCAGGGGATCTTCCCAACCCAGGGACTGAACCTGCATCTCTTTTGTCTCCTGCACTGCAGGAGATTCTTTACCACTGTGCCACCTGGGAAGCCCTGGGGAGGCCTCTGTATCTCTGTAATTAATGTCCCAAACAGACACCACAAACACACCTTTAGGACTCCCACCCAAGTGGCCACATGCCTGTGGACTTTGAGACACTCAACCGTACATGGTGGCCTTGACATTGGCAAGACCAGTGTTGGGTTGGAAGTTGGGGGTCTTGGGCCAGGTATCTGGGTCTTAGCTCTCTCTGGAATGTTCAGTTCCATATGCAAAAATCATTTCCATCCGTAAACCATGTTTTCCCCTATTTGCAAAATGAGGGGTTGAGTATGACCCTGGAACATCATTTCATTTTGAGGATTAACCCCCAAGGTGCTGCCCCTAGCCCTATTTTGGAATCAGCTGCATGAATCCCATGTGTAAGCAGTGCTTTTTCCATGGCAGGACTGACCTCTCTCGGGAAGAAGTATAATTAGACTCATTTACCAGCCCCCCTCCCCCTGGCAAAGCTGGATGAATTATTCATGTTCTGTTTTTCCATTTAATTGTACTCCAAGTGTCTGATGGCTTTTGTTTCACTTTCAGTCACACTTTGGCAGCTAAGAATGATTTTTCCCTACAAGGAAAGTTTGTCAGACACAGGTAGGTGGAGAGAGGAGCAGGTCACGCAGAGAGAATAAGGGCAGAAGGTAGACTAGTTCTGGTCCCCACCCTTCGGCTGAGTGCAAGGTAATTCTCTCCAGTGTAGGAAGTTGAATGGTTCCCCCCACCCCACCAATACAAATCCATGTCCTAACCCTCAGAGATTATGAATGTGAATTTATTTGGAAAAAGGGTCTTTGTACACGTGATTAAGTTCAGGATCTCAAGATGGTGTGTGGGGGGGGTATTCCTAGATTACCTGGGTGGGCCCTAAATCTGATCACAAGTTCCTTATAAGAGACACAAAAGGAAAAGCAGACACACCCAAAGGAGAAGACCATCTCAGAGGCAGAGGTTGGAGCGATGCCTGAGGTTACAGGAGCTGGGAGAAGCATGGAAGGACCCTCTCCAGGAGCTCTCAGGGGAACACAGCCCTGATAACACCTTAATTTTGCAAACTTCAGACCTCTGGAACTGTTGAGACAATAGATTTTTATTGTTTTAAACCAAATGGTGTGTGAAAAGTTATGCCATCTATAGGAAACTCAGACACCCAGGTTGCTTCCTGGAAGTTGGGAAATAAAGACATGGGCATCATGCCAGGACCATAGACATCTTCCTCAACATCCATTCCAGACTGCTTCTTTCCCTGCAGGTCCCTGTTTTAGCAGCTCTAGCCCTGAAATGCTGAGCCAGGAATCAGGGCAGGTTTGGAATCCCCTGCCCACTCCTTCCTTCATCAATTCCAGCCTGTCTCCCTGTCCTGGCTTCTCCATTTGGAGGTCCCTCTGCTTTGGCCCTCAGCCCAGGCTGTCTCTGCCTCAGGAGGGCTCCCTGCCCCTGATCAGCCCCCCAACCTCAGCCAGAGTGAGCTTCCTAAAATGGGGCTGGGTTTCCCCCCACTGCCCTGCTCTATAGGTGCCCTTCTCCTCCTGCCCCCAGCCACAAGAGAAGGCCTTCTTTTTAGGTTACAAACATTGGCTGACCGTTTTCAGTCATCTGAGTGCAGGCAAAATCATTTATACCCTAGACTTCAGTCTGTACCAACTTGGTGCCCACCTGAGATGCCCCGTGTCTGGCCCTGAGCAGATGGCATCACATCTGCGTCTGTCGTTATCCTCTCCACCTATGGGTGAGATCCCCTTCCTGTAGATGAGTAAACAGGGGCTCAGCAAGGAGAAGCCGCTTGTTCAGGGCCAGGCAGAGGGTGGCCAGCCGGGGACAGCAACAGAGTTAAGCTCCAGAATCTACAATATGCAGTATGCTGTGACTTGGGAGACAGGGAAGAATGTCAGCCCCAGCCTGACAACCTGGGGCTGAATCCAGGCTCTGTCTGCTTGCTAGCTGTGTGTGCAAGCCTCCCTGTGCTCCAGTTTCCCCAATTCACAATGACAGTGGTATACCTTACCCCTGTCCTCTGTCCATGGGATTTCCCAGGCAAGAAGACTGGAGTGGGCTGCCATTTCCTTCTCCAGGGGATCTTCCCGACCCAGAGACTGAACCTTCTCCTGCACTGCAGGCAGATTCTTTACTGGCTGAACCACCAGGGAAGCCCCTAAACCATCACCACCACACCTTACCTCCTAGGTAGTGTGTATGCTTAATCATTCAGCCATGTCCGACTCTCTGTGGTCCCATGGTCTGTAGTCTGCCAGGCTCCTCTGTCCATGGAATTTTCCAGGCAAGAACACTGGAGTGGGTTGCCATTTCCTCCTCCAGGGGATCTTCCCGACCCAGGGATTGAACCCGTGTCTCCTGCGTCTCCTGCATTGGCAGGCGGATTCTTCACCATTGAGCCACCACAGAAGCCAATTATTCAGTTACAAGATTTCTTATGAAAAATCATTGTTTCTCCTTGTAAATCCTCAGTCTACCTCCTATAAGTAGGATGATGCACGTGATGTGTTGAGGACAGGGCCTGGTGTGGAGTAGGTGCTTTGTAAGTGAACTAGTAAGAAGGAACATACCCTAACACTGCAGGCAAGAGCGGAACTGGCTTCCAGGGAGCCAGGATTCCACGCTCAAATCTGCCTTTAATCCATGTGGAGACTCCCTTGGGCCAGGCACTCAGCTTCTCTGGACCAGTGTGGGCGGAGGCTCCAGGAGCAGGAGAGGAAAGGCCCAGCTGTGGGAGTGTGGGCGGGAGGGGGCCTGGGAAGTTTGGGCTGCTTCTAGCAGCCTCCTGGCTCCAGCCGCTTTTCCTTCGGTGCTTGTGTGAACAAGCCCAAGTGCAACCCTCCAAACCACGGTCAGCAGACAATTTCTGTAAAGGGCCAGAGAGGAAATATTTCAGGCTTGGCAGGCCATAAGAACTCCTCCTGCTACCCAACTCTGCTTCTGTGATGCAAAAACAGCCACAGATAATATGTAAATGAATGGGCGTGGCAGTGTGCCCCTCAAGCTCTATGAAATTCTTGCGCCCACCTCTCCCCCCTGGGCTACTCTTTGCGGAGCCTGGGGTTTAGAACTGGAGCTGCAACCTTGCTGTTGTAACAGAAGCCTCCCTTTACTGCCAGTTTGTAAAATGCCTGGAGGTCACTAAAGCTCAGAATCAAGGGTTTATTTCATCCCAGAGTGAAGTCTGTGGTTCTTTTCGCCAAGGACACAGGAATGTAATTCAGGTGGGTCTTCTGCAGAGTCATCAAGTTTGCAGAGATTTTTATAGAAACCCCTTCATCTCTTGCTGCCAAGGGCATCTCCTGATGTCCTGAAACCCGCGGGTAGACACATGTACCTGGCACCTTGGCCGATCATTAGTCTGAAGCTACACCACTGCGTGGGATCTCACTTGGAGGGTCCTGAAACATCGGACAGAAGGTGGCTATGCTTCTGTGGCCCACACTCCTCTGAGCTGCAGCTCTCTGAAACTCGGTCTCCCTTACCCGTCCCAGGATCACAGGCACAAGCGCTGTCACTCATTCCCCGGGCAGATCTCCGCTCACCATAAAATAAGTCCGGCACGTGAAATGAATAAATGTCATTGGTTCATTTCAGGGAGGAGCTCCAACGAGAAACGGGTATGGAAAGCACCCATGGATGCCCAGGAATCACACAAGTATCAACTAATGTCTGATAGTGGCTATGCTGTCATAAGTGATTCTGAAGATACAGCCAGTAATTAAGCCTGGAGACACTGTCAGACACTTGGAGAGTTGGTAAGGGCAGTTCCCTGCAGGCCAGGCACCTGGACATCCCTGCAGAAGGGGACCACCCACCCTCCAATCCTATGAAGGAGGAGAGGGAAGCAAGGGCAGGGAGGTGACTGGCCTAGGGCCAGGGGTAGAAGCAGAGCAAGGATGAATCTTGGCTTCCTAACTTCCAGCCTTCTTAACTATTGCTCCCACTGCCCGCTCTGTTCCAGAGTGATTGTACCTCCACGTACCGTGGAGTTCTCCCATGGGGTCAGCACCCCCAAAGATTCTGCTGTTAGGGCTTGCTGGACTGGCTGCGTCCTGGGCAAGCTGGATGTTGAGAGTGGGCAAGGGCTCCCTGATGAGAAGGATGGAGCTTTGGGCTCCACTGACTGAACACAGAAAAGCGTGGTTTATCCAGATGTCCTCGTAAAAAGCACGCTCTCAGGAAGGGGAGGCTGTTACCATGGTGACCAAGCAGGAGTGAGGATGGAGGCAGCTCTGCCAAGGGTCACACCACAAAAGGCCTCCCACACTTGCTCCCCAAGGATGCTGGTGTGGAGGGGCCTGGAAGGCCTCCTGCATGTGGAGGCAGTCTCACTGGGGCATGGCCAGCAAAGCTGCTTTTTTTCCAGCAAATTTTCTCCAAAAGATGACCTGGCTACAAGCACAAGATATGGGCACTCCACTAACCGAGTGAGATTCTATAGGAGGTGACCTGTGTCTCTGTATCAGTTTGCTTGGGTCGCCATAGTGAAATGCCACAATTGGGTGACTTAAACAGTAGAAAATTATTCTCTCACGGTGTGGAGGCTGGAAGTTCAAGATTAAGGTGTTAGCAGGGTTGGTTCCCTCTGAGGCCTCTGTCCTGAGCTTGTGGATAGCTGTCCTCTCCCTGTGTCCTCACATGATCATCCCCTCTGTGTGTGTCTGTGTGCCAATCTCCTCTTCTTATAAAGACACCAGTCACATTGGATTGGGACCCACCCTAGTGACCTCATTTTACCTTAATCACCTCTTTAAAGACCCATCTCCAGATATAGTCATATCCTGAGGCACTGGGGGATAGAGCTTCAATATACAGCTTTTTTTTTGGGGGGGGGGACAAAATTCAGCCCATAACAGCCTCCTTCTCTTCTCTGCTCAGAATCTCATGAGCTTTGATGGAGCAATCTCACTCTGAGAAAATGCTGGGGCCACGTACGGTCATGAAAGAGGAGGCATTCTGAGTAACTGCTCACTGTGCAAGCTCATTGAAACCCTGGAGTGTTTTCTCTTTGTGATGAGCAGTTTGCACATCTCTACCACAGGCCAGCTTAGACAGGCAATTGTGATTCCCAAATGCTTAGACAGGCAAGAAAGCTCTGACTTCTGAGTCACAAAAACCAGGGCTAGACAGTCCAGGCCTCATCAAATAACAGCTGTGTGACCTCTGAAAAACTTCTCAGCCTCTCTGTGACCTGCTTGTCTGCAAAACTCTGTAGAATGAGTGGATACTATCTGCTTTGCATGGCTGTAGTGAAGAGTTTAGGGAGATGACATCTCCTTCATCAAGGAGATAAGGACCTAGCACATGGCTGGTACTTTGAGCAACAATTAAAGGTAGTTAGAATCAGTGGAGTTCTCTCCTTCTGAAACAGACATGAAATTAACCAGGTTGCAAACGGTATAATGTTCGTTGCACCCTAGAAGGACAGTGAGGGTTCACGCTGGATTACATGCCTGGGTTTGCATCCAACTCAGGGTTAGGGGAGGAAACCCAAGGTGGGACACAGCTGGGATGCACACCTAGGTGGCTCCCTTCCATGGCACCAAGAAGGGAAAAACCAGATCCTGTCTCGACCTTTCAGGGCTCCTAGCCGAGCAGTGAAACCAGATACTAGCCCCATGATGGATGCTCCAGGAGATACCTAAAGGGCACCTGTGATGAGATTTGTAACAATGCCCTGAGCTGGTCTGGAGAGTCAGGGAAGGGTCCTCTGAGGCAAAGGCATTCAGCTGGGGCCAGAGTGTGAGTAGGAGTTACCCAGGCAGAGGGTCGGGCTGGCAGAAGTGTTCCAGGTGAGAGGGAAGTATAAGGGTGAAGAGTTGAGAGAAGGCAGGTTGCTTGAGCCCTAAGAGGGAGACAGAGAGGGTGGGTGACAGGGTTCTAGCCTGGGGTCAAAGTGGAGGTTAATCAGGAATGTGTTACACAAGTGCCATGGAGGCCTTTCAGGAAGGGACAGGAAGCATGATACAGTTGTATGTCCCACCACCCAAAGGAAATGTTAGAAACATCATACAGCTGCCAAAGCCCATGCATCCAGTCACCTATGTAATGAATTAATCCCCACTCTGCCCTGCAACAGTGTGAAAAGCACCTTAGGATCTAAAATGAGAGCCTGAAACGACTGCATGGATGGAAACGGAAAGGCAATCTGAGTGACCAGGGCCAGGAGGAGCCATGGGAAAGTGTCCCACTTCTCAGAACTCATCTCCACAGCTGCATCGTGGAATGACAGCATGACCTACGCGAGCTGCCATGAGGATAAAGGGTAGCAAGTGCAGTGCGTTCAGCTCAGTGCCTGCATGAAAATGTGCAATAACATGGCTGTCACGGAGATTGTTAATATCATGACTGAGAAGCAGTGTGGCATGATGGTAACGTGCACAGTTCTGTGTCCAGACGCCCCAAGTCTGAATCCCACCCTCTTGCCAGCTGGGTGACTCTGGGTAGATTGCCTGACCTTTCTGTGGCTTAGTTGTTCTTGTTCAGTATTTAAGTCATGTCTGACTCTGCAACCCCATGGACTGTAGCCCACCAGGCTCCTCTGTCCATGGCAATTACCTCCCCTGTAAAGGGGGGCTGTTAATCATGCCTACTCCACAGTGATGTGGGAGAACTAAGTAGGTGAATATGTGCACAGTGATTGGGCACTGCCTGGCACAGAGTAAGTCCTCAGGAAGAGGTGAAGGTGGTGTGCGAGGTGGTGAGGGTGATAATGGGAGGCAGCCCTGGCCCCTATGGAGTCAGCACCATGGACAGCGTGCACGCACCATCCATTGGGGTGGAAACTGACAAATCCCCTGGCCTTGCTGAGCCCCTGAAACAGTGGTGCTGATAACAGTTTAACAGTGTGTTTTCTGGGTGGAAAGCTGACCTGGGGGATTCAGACTCGGGGCATTTCTGTGTAGACACACCCCACTTTCCTTTCCTGTGGCAGGATGAGAAGAGGCAGCCTGTAAGATTCTTAACAGTGGTCATGGGCCTATGTGGATCCTGCCTACAGCACATCAGGCCCCATGTTCACCAGCCATTCTGCTATCACAGCCCCCGGCACAGGAGGCACATCCTATCAGATGGAAGAGAAAAGCGAGGCTCAGAAAGCCTGAGTGACAGGCAGTGTCACTGGGCAAGGGCGTGTTGAAGGCAGGGTTGAACCCCAGGCTTTAGGGTTTCTGCATGGGGAGGAGCCTTGCTCGGTCCCCTCTCTGGCTCTCTGTGTGGAGAACAAGCCCAGCCCACAGGTGGCTGGGTGCTGACTAAGAATTTGGATTTGCATCACCATCCAGCCGAGCTTCAGCACCTGCTCCATACATGAGAATTAGAAATTTGTTCCAGGCTGTAGCTTGGTATGGTGCCAGCTTCCACCATGAGAGATTGCTCAGGGGGGAGAAAAATCAATTGAAGCATCTATACAAGTCTCCAGGTACTAAAAATAAAGCTGGGGTCCGTCAGCTGAGGCCTCCTGTGCAATCTGTTACCTTTAAGATGTTTCAGACTCAGAAAAATCACCCAGCACTGCCTAAAGAGCCTCAAAATGTTGGTATTAAAGGACGTGAGAGGTTGTTTAAACAGATGTGGTGATGGCACTGGGGAAAAGGGGCTTCAACTATTCCAGAAGATGCAGGGATTTTATGAAAAGCAGCCTTAAGTAATTGAGGAGCCTAAGGAGTGGTCTAATAGGGCTTTAATGTCAGCCAACTGCCAGACCCCTTTATGTGAATGATCCCCTTTATTCCTTACAAATATCCACATGATAAGGAATTTGGCCCATTGTGCAATAGCTGAAATTGATGGCAAAGGAGATAAGGCAGCGAATCTGAGCCCAATTCTGCCAGACCCCAGTGCCCAACTGCTTCTCTTTAGTGTCTGGGGTCCCAGAGCCCCCACGCTGGAACCCAGACTTACAAGGAGGCATCTACATCTGAAGACGTGTGAACTGTGGAAACTGGGAACTTCCTCCCTCCAAAATCACCACCTGCAACCATTCATGAGCCCCTACCGTGTGCCAGGCCCTGCATTATGTGTGGGGACACAGAGAGGGCTTAGCCTAGGTTCCTAATCACAGCGGTTTCATCAGAAAATGGACGAGATGTTCCTACTAACAGATGACAAAAGCCCAGTGTGACCCGGGAGTGTGGGCCCAGAGGGGCTCGGAGCAGCCTGAGAGGGGCCCAGAGAGGACAGAGGAGAAGTTACGGGGCAAAGGGGGCTGTGAGTGATGCTTGTGGGCAAACAGGTGACTGGAGGGAGAAAGGATGATCCAGAGAAGGAACAGGGAAGGCTGAGCACCACCTGCATCCGCCGACAGGAAGGGGAACCCAATGACCCGAAGGTGTGGGGAAGCCTGATACACGAGACCCAGGGGAGGTGAGTGAGGGGTGGGAGTGGGGTGTGTTGAGGGTAACCAAGAGCTGCAGGGCACTGTGGGGGGCAGATTTGGACATTCTCCAGAAGCTGATGGCTTTACCAGGAGATGGCTTTGCCTCTGAGAGCTTTCCCAAGAGGACTGATGTGGTCAGACCAGAGGTGGTGATGAACCATTCTCACTGGGCATGCGGGCAAGGTGGAATTCAGGCAACAGTCCAGGAAGGAATGGTGCAGCCTGAGCTGAGCCTTGGTGAGGGTGAGGAGGGCAGGATTCCAGTGTCATTGGGGGAGAATAGAAAGGGCTTGGCACTTCTTGTCATGTTGTGGGTGAAGAGGGGGAGGAGGCTGGGGCCTTGGTGACAGATGAAGGCGCAGCACCCTGTATGTGCCTGGCACACGGCGGAGGCTCAGGAAGTGCCAGCCTCCCCTCCCTCTGTTCAGAGCATCCAATTCTAGAATTACAAGAGGAAAGGTCCTCTGAATCCACTCTATCACTATTCTTACTGGTCAAAATAATGCCCACTTTTTCTCCTTTATTAAAAAGATTTTCTTCTCCCTTAAAACCTTTGCTAAAAATCAATTCTACCTAAGTAGAAAGTGTTAAGAACCAGACTCCCAGTGCAGGAGACATAAGAGATGTGGGTTCGATCCCAAGATCAGGAAGATCCCCTGGAGGAGGAAATAGCAACCCACTCCAGTATTCTTGCTTGGAGAATCCCATGGACAGAGGAGCCTGGCGGGCTACAGTCCATGGGGTCACAAAGAGTCAGACGTGACTGAAGTGCCTTAGCTCGCAGGCACAGAAAGTGTTATTGTTTGGACACAAGGAGATGGCAACACAGCAGAAAGCTCCCAGTGGCCTGGGGGACCGAACAGCAGCATCAGAGCAAATCAAGACCCTGAAGGGTAAGAGTTAAAGGAATGTGAACCCCCAGGTCCCGAGTCCACCAGGAAGTACTTGTTCAAAAGGTATTTCAAAATTCAGAGCAATTCCCCAGCTCAGCGTGGAGTCATAGCAGCTTTTCTGGCCTCCTCCTACGTTGGAAATGAAACGCCTTTTCTAATTACTCAGCTACTATCAGACTCGTCATCACACCTACAAGCCACAGTCCTGACACCTTTCTTGCAAGGGGGAGGCTGGGACGCCACTGGACGGTGCCAGGCCTCTCTGCTCGGGGTCCCTGTGTCTCGTCATTCTGGTAGTGAAGCAGCAGCAGGCCATGGGGAGTACCCTGTGCAACCTGGGTCCCTGGTGAGCTGATCTAATCAAGGGACGTTTCCACAGCCACCACATGCCCTGGAGATTCCACTCAGCTCCTTCTGCCTGCCTAACTGGTACTTAGGTCCTACAGACAAGGGTTGCCTTGAGCCCGGCCCTGGCATCACCAGCATGCTAAAATGCTCATACCCCCCTAAGGGCCAAAACACTTGTATATTTGGATCAACTAACAATTCATTTTCACAAAATTAGGGTCTATGAACAGGTCTAACAAAATCACATGGCAGGATCTGCAGCCAAGGAAGTCTCTCTGGGCACCCATGGGGACCCCCAATCCACTGATGCTCCAGCCATCACCTCTTCCCCTGGCTGAGATTCTGGGACCAACCATTATTTTCACTCCATTGCATATACCATCAGCCCCATGTCTGCATCTTCAGTTTGCAAACACAGCACCCTGGCTCCCTCTCCATCCACTCTGCATCTGCCGACATGAAGGAAAATGGGGCTGGAAAAAAACTCAACACTGCCATGCTCGCTGGTCCCTCTCATTCCTCACAGCACTTACCACCTGCTCATGTACTGGATATTTGCTTGTTTATTGTATTAATGGTTTATCAACATTAAATTATATGTCCATTCCAGCGGGACATGGATCTTTATCTCCCTAATTTAAGCAATGGGAACAGAGCCTAGCCTATACGTTTATTTTTTGGGGGCTCCAAAATTCCTGCAGATGGTGACTGCAGCCAGGAAATTAAAAGACCCTTGCTCCTTGGAAGAAAAGCTATGACAAACCTAGACAGCATATTAAAAAGCAGAGACATCACTTTGCCAACAACGGTCTGTCTAGTCAAAGCTATGGTTTTTCCAGTAGTCATGTATGGATGTTGGACCATAAAGAAGGCTGAGTGCTAAGGAATTGATGCTTTCAAACTGCGGTGCTGGAGAAGACTCTTGAG
Organism: Cervus elaphus; assembly: GCF_910594005.1. Classification (NCBI taxonomy): domain Eukaryota; kingdom Metazoa; phylum Chordata; class Mammalia; order Artiodactyla; family Cervidae; genus Cervus; species Cervus elaphus. Next base: position 14,021,747 of record NC_057820.1, read on the forward strand.
AGTCTCTTGGACCGCAAGGAGATCAAACCATCAATCCAAAAGGAAATCAACCTGGAAAATTCACTGGGAGGACTGATGCTGAAGCTAAAGCTCCAATACTTTGGCCACCTGATGGGAAGAGCCAACTCACTGGAAAAGACCCTGATGCTGGGAAAGATTGAGGGCAGGAGGAGAAGGGGACAACAGAGGATGAGATGGTTGGATGGCATCACCAACTCAGTGGATATGAGTTTGAATAAATTCCGGGAGCTGGTGATGGACAGGGAGGCCTTGTGTGCTGCAGATTCATGGGGTCGCAAAGAGCCAGACACAGCTGAGCGACTGAACAACAACAACACAGGGCCTAGCACACAGTAGGGGCTCAATAAGTGTACTAGTGATGGCATGCTCTCCAGTGAGTGGACGGGGCACAGAAATCTGACAGTAATGACTGGGCAGGTCTGCCTGTGAGCCTGGGATGGACCAGTCCTCTTTTCTTAATAACAATAACCTGTTCCAATGTCCTGTGGCCACCTTGGTCCAAAAGACAGTTCTGATACAGGCCCATATCTACAAATATCATTTTGACTATCGATCTATCTCACGGTTTCTTGCCCATGGCCACACTCTACCCTACCCACGTCTGTGTCTCCCTGGTCTACTCAGTTTCCTGGCTTCCAGACTTATCTGCTAGAATCCAGTCCATCCACAACATACACCCACAGCCTCAGGGATCCCTCTGCAAGCTGACTAATATTAATGCCCTGCTTGAAGTGAAAAGTGATGTGAAAGTGTTAGTCGCTCAGTTGTGTCTGACTCCTTGCAACCCCATGGACTGTAGCCTACCAGGTTCCTCTGTTCATGGGATTCTCCAGGCAAGAATACTGGAGTGGGTTGCCATTCCCTTCTCCAGGGGATCCTTCTGACCCAGGGATCAAACCCAGGTCTCCTGCATTGCAGGTGGATTCTTTACCATCTGAGCCACCAGGGAAGCCCATTCCTCTCCTTAGGGTACATCAGTAGCTTCTTATCACCTGATAGCAGTTAGGAGGTGGACAGTTTTCAGAACACAGATCCAGACACCAAGCAAGTCTTTCAATTACTTTCCAGTCTTTTTGCTGAATGAGGGAAAAGGTATCTATTTGTGCAGTCATATCTCTAACACCTGATAAGGAATCACTTCTTCATCCCCACGTCCGACAGAAAGAACCAGCCTCATCTAACACACACATTTATAAAGTCTGCACATGTGACTATTTAACTCAAAGTATGAATCCTTTCAAACTAAATTAAATAAGAAATTCTGCTTCTCAGTCACCCTAGCCACATTTTAGGTACTCCACAGGCACATGTGACTTGCAGCTACCATCCTACAAATGCAAATAGAGAACTTTTCCGTCTTCACGAAAAGATCTACCAGACAGGGCATGGGATGGATTTTATTCCCCTTGTTTTGTTTTCATGGCATTTATCTCTATGGCTCTTCTGACTTATGTGTGTTGATACATCTTATTTTCATATGTGGTAGTAAAATTAATGTTCTTTTCCAAATGCACTAACTTAGGTAAAATTAAAGCCACTTAATTTAAAGAAAATTAATAAAAGTGAGAAAAGAAAATGAAATAATGCACAGTGTACAGACAGAGTCATAGTTGCAAAAGGGGTTTGCGAATGACCAATGTTTGGAGACAGGGGTCCCCAGGAGGCTGTCCCCTACTCACACCATCCACCAGGCCGGAGGCAGCTGCCCTGACCTCCCACTTTCCTGTTTCATCATGCACACCTACACTGCCCCCCACCCCCACCCCCCGCCGCCGCCACCATCCACCCTGGACCCTTCAGCAGCCTCCTCAAGCTACTAGAAGCATCCTAACCCTGCCCCCTCCTCAGTCCTCCCTGGTAGCCCAGGCAGAGTGTGCAGACCTGAGTTATAAGCAAGGCTTGCATCTCTGATACCACCCAGGTCAGGGTTGTGTCCCCCAGAGGTGCCCTTGAGAAAGAAGCTGAGTTTCTTTCATTCACCCTTGTGTCCCTGGACCTCAGTATGGGGCCTGGGACGGAAGAGGAATTGATGGTTAAATGAATGAAATGAAACAGAACCCCTTACACAGCTGCAGGGCTTTGTAATTTTTAAAGGGCCTTGGCATTCATGGTGTCATCGAATCCTCACAACAGCCCAGGGAGATAGATCGGGCAGAGGTTACCATCCCCACCCTAGTCCTAGGATAAGGAAACCCGGGCTCCAGGAAGAGGAAGTCACTGTCCCAAGACCGTGGCCCAAGGACAGGGCAAAGAGCACTGGGCCAGGCCACGGGACTCTGTCCCTGCCAGGGCGTCTTTCCGAGCACGCATTTCTTCATCTATAAAATGGGCTATGATATCACTGCTACTGCTTTGTAGCTTTTATGTCCACCATGAATACCAAGTGAGGTTGTGAATGAAAAGCCACTTTGTAAACTGTAGTGTGCTGCGCAGAAAACTGAGGTTGGCCAGCCGCAGTCCCGTGAGTCCCACACCTGCCCCATTTGCAGACCTGGGGCTCCTGTGTGGTGCCTCATCTTTTTCTGCTGGGAAGCAGGTCAGGCAGGTCCGTGCCACCCATCTCAGGGGCCCCCAGTTCCTGAAGCAGCGCATGATTTTCCCCAGGAGACCACTCCTTCCCACATTCAGACACCATCCTGGGGTGGAGCTGACCCCTCCGGCACCAGGGAGGGGCCTGGCCAACCAGAGCACTGCATCCCCAACAGTAATGGGTTCAGGGGTGTCCCTGAGGCCCAATCAGAGCCCGTGGGGTACCACCTGGGAGCTTGGTGGGACAGTTCAGTGAGAGCTGTCTTTTTTCTGCTGGACTTTACTCTGGGCTTGTGAGGCCTGATCTGCTGGTGGTTCAGCTCACCACCACTGTGGAGGCCTACCCAGGTCTCCATCTCCTTCTGGGTTCCCTGTGAGGCCCCAGATGATGGGGGTCACCCCTGGAGGAGGTGAAGGGTCAAAGGTAACCCTCAGCGACCGCAGTTTTAAAGTTTTCATAAATAAACTCATCATGATGCCCACACTGTGAGCCAGGAGGCACCCGGCTGAAGGGGTGGAACAAAGCGGCAGCCCCCGAGCCAGCTCGCTTACAACAGGCCAACGGATGCCTGACCTGGGGCGCCCAGCCCACGGAGTTGGCGGCGGGGCCGCGGCAGGAAAGGATACTGAAGCTCCGGTCGGTGATGGCCAAGTGCCAGAGGTTGATGCGCAGGTCATCTGCCGACATGTATGTCTCACAGTCGCTGTTGACGGAGATGGAGTTGATGTGGTAGGTGTGGCCATTGGCGAAGACCCTCCGCGGGCTCACCTCCACCATCAGGTCCATGGGCTTCAGCACTGGCACCTGTGGAAGAGGAGGGGCGGTCAGAGCTGGGAGCGGAGGGTGGGGGTGGGGGGAGGGGAAGGCAATGGGGGAGGGGTGCTGGCAGGAAACATCCAGGGCCGCGTGATCAGAACGCTGGGAGTGCAGCCAGCGAGTGTCCATCCTGCGTGGGTCAGAAGTAAGCAGTGCCACGTGGCTACGTCCATCGTGACAGCCCTGCAGGAACGCCTACCTCCTTTGCGCGGCCTCCTGGGACTGCTGTGTGACTTTGAATAAATGGTTAAACTCTCCTGCACCCCCAATTTCCTCATTTCTAAAAGGGAAGGAGAAGACACTGTGGCAGAGCCAGATTGTCCACCAAACATTTTTGTTCCCTTATTTTTTTTGGGGGGGTGGGGGCTCCAAAGTCACTGCAGTTGGTTACTGAAGTCATGAAATTAAAAGACACTTGCTCCTTGGAAGAAAAGTTATGACCAACCTAGATAGTTTATTGAAAGGCAGACATTACTTTGCCAACAAAGGTCCGTCTAGTCAAGGCTATGGTTTTTCCAGTGGTCATGTATGGATGTGAGAGTTGGACTATAAAGAAAGCTGAGCACCCAAGAATTGACGCTTTTGAACTGTGGTGTTGGAGAAGACTCTTGAGAGTCCCTTGGACTGCAAGGAGATCCAACCAGTCCATCCTAAAGGAGATCAGTCCTGGGTGTTCATTGGAAGGACTGATGCTGAAGCTGAAACTCCAATACTTTGGCCACCTGATGCAAAGAGCTGACTCATTGGAAAAGACCCTGATGCTGGGAAAGATTGAAGGTGGGAGGAGAAGGGGACAACAGAGGATGAGATGGATGGATGGCATCACTGACTCGATGGACATGAGTTTGAGTAAACTCTTGGAGTTGATGATGGACAGGGAAGCTTGATATGCTGTAGTCCATGGGGTTGCAAAGAGTAGGACATGACTGAGCAACTGAACTGATACTGAACAGATCATAGGGAACTGGCTGCCCAGGCAGGGACTACATTTCCCAGCTGCCGTTGCAGCTGGGTGTGGCCACATGACTGTTCTGACCAATGGGGTGTGAATACAGTGATGCCGGGCACTTGGGGGCCAAGACAGTTAAGAGGCCGCTGTACCTTCTCTTTCCCTTTCCCCTTCCATAGCCGGAAGGTGAGGGTCCAAGCTTTAGGGATGGAGGCACAGAGGATGGAAGGAACCTGTGTCCCTGTAGGAAAGCGGTGTGCCATCCAGCATGCCCAACCAGAGCTTTCCATGAGTGAGAAATACATTTCTGTGAGCTCTGCCCTGGAATGCTGTGGCTGTAATAGCTGCCGGTGTTAGCCGAACAGGTACGAACTCCCGGAGACAGCGTCAGATAGCATGCCTTTGCTTCCCTCCATGCCCTCTGCCTGGAATGCTCATCCCCTTGGGACACCTGTACATTCTAAGTCACTTCAGTGGTGTCCGACTTTTTGCGACCCTATGGACTTCAGCCCACCAGGCTCCCCAGTACATGGGATTCTCCTAGTGAACCCCAAATCTTCTTGCAAGATCTGGAGTTTATAGCCTCTTGGATGTGCAGCCTGCCTGCTGGGATGTCACACCCTTGCTCACCCCTAGAATGCTGCACACACCACACCGTTCTCAGGGCTCTGGGCGTGCACTGTGGGGTGTTTTGGGCAGGACTACCAGTTCCAGTAAACTGTGAGGTCTTCAAGGCCTGGCCCAGACCTGATGTCCAGGAATTGGACATTGCCATCCCCACATCACTGATAAGAAAACTAGATGCCAAGATGAACCAGACTTCCTAAGCCACGGAGAAAGAAAATAACAGAGCCAGGACAAGAAGTCAAGTGTGACTGCCCCCGAGGGTATCACTGTGCAAAGGTGTAGACCTGAAACCTGACTGCCGCTTCAACCCTGCCCAGCCGCTTACTGGTGTCATGTCCACTGCAGATTTCACTTCTCCGGGCCTCACTTTCCTCATCTGTAACCAGGGTGATGCCGGTGCCTGCTCAGGGCCTCCAGGAATTAATGCAGGTCAAGTGCGCCTGGCACATCACTCAGTACACAGTGCCCTCCTCCCCCTTCCTCGGGGGTGACCAGGGGTGGCCAGGCCAGGGCTCACACAGCCACGGTTTCCAGAGTGGGCCCGGGCAGTCAGGAGGTGCCTTAGGGGTGACGGAAATTGTGTGTGAGAGAGAGGCAGTGAGGCCAGCCTTGGAGTGAGGAAGACAGGAGATTTCAGTGAAGGGCAATGCAGACCTTTGGCAGCTAACTGCAGGGTTTCCGATCCCTGGGAGCAAGCACCAGGTATTAATGAAAAGGCATGACTCCAATCAGGAGTGGGAGGGGTCAGGCGATGGGGGGCCCACTGCTTGCATACACATGGGAGAGATGACAATAGGCTGAGTGTGTGTGTATGTGTGTGTGGAGGTGGTTTCAGGTAGCAGTAGGTGCTCCAAAGAAAAATAAAAACAGGTGAGGGGACAGGGTGACAGGGTAGAAGGGGCTGATGCCAGGCTGGAAGGGTGACCAGGAAGTGATGTGTGGGATTGGGTTGAGACACTGAGACACGCTGTGGGGATTGAACTTGGGCTGATGTGGGACCCAAGAGAATATCCTTGGCCCAAGGGACCTTCTCCAACCCCGCCTACTCTTGAACTGGGCCTGGGGCTCCCTGGGGCTCCCACAGCCTGTAATCCTTCATCCCAGCAACAGTGTTTCCCCCTGACAACATCAGAACAGGTCACCCAGTGCTCCAGCCAGACACTACCACCCTCAGACCAAATTTCAAAGTTGTTAAGTAAAGAAAGGAGAAGAAGAGGGAAGAGATACCTGCTGTGAAGGTCTGAAGGTTTCATGAATAAAACTTTCCCCCCTACCCTTACCCTGTCAGAGGGACAGACTAGTCAAGATGAGGGGCAGGAAGACAGACACATGATCAGTAAAGACAAAGTAGTGTGGGACACACAAGGCCAGAGTGGACGGAGAAGGCTAAGGATTCATCTGGCTTGTATAGAAAAGGTTTTACAGAGGTGGGGGTAATAGGGTTTTAAAGGATGAATAGGAGTCCACCAAATAGGGTAGAGAAAGGCCTCTCTGTGTGTTCCTGTGTCACAGAGCTGACCTCCAGCATGGGGGTGACTACATGTCTGTTTCCTTGGGAGGCTGGGTACACTTTGAGGATAGGCACTCAGTCTCACTTTGCTTAGCTCTGGGACCCCAGAGCACAGAGCTTAGCACAGCACAGGTCCTCAGTAAACAGTAGCTGCCTCCAGCATGAACGGTCCAGGTTAGGTACAGGGTTGGGGAGACTTGGGTGAAATGGGGAGGAGACAAGGTGAGGGGCCAGATAAGGAGAGACCCAGGCACCCAGGTTCTTTCCCTTTTTCTTCTCCTGCAGCCTTAGAGTCCAGTGCCAGTTTGGGATATGTGTGATATACAGAGAAAAATCTCAGACCCTGGGAGGGAAATAAACAAGATTCCCATGGGCCACTGGCTTCGCCGCAAATGCCAGGCCAATCAAGAGGTGATAATTGCATCCTCTCACCAGATGAAGCCCTCGTAAACTTTCTTGGGGTTGGGAGGTGAGGGGGGCAGGGGGCACTCTCACTCCCGTTATTCAACATCGAAGCTAATTGGCTTTCCCCGTTTCTCAGAATTTATGTGTGCAATTTGCCAATCATTTAGAGGCCAGCATGTTTAAACATTTATTCCTCCTTCTGGGGACAACATTGATTACCATTTCATATTTATGAATCCGCTGGGTGGGCAGCTGCTAAGTCGTGGCAGAGAAAACGGGTCAGCATCTCCAGTTTGCTGGTGAGGAAACTGAGGCACGGAGCAGGGGAGTGCCCGCGGCCACCAGAGCAGTGGTGGGTAGCACCACCCTGGCACCAGGCTGTACCACTGCCTCTCGGAGCATCACACACGCAGAGGGACGGTAAGAACCCAGGGAGAAAGCATTCTGTGAGATGTGAACTCATCTCAGATTGGCCGAGGAGAGCAGTCCCCTCCTGATGCTGAACCTCACCCAGTCTTGGGGCTCTGAGGTCCACTCCCTGAGCAGGACCTGCCCCGGACTTAGACCAGATCTGAACTCAGGTCCTTCACTGCATGGCCAGGCACACAGCAGGTGCTCAATAAGTATGACTGAATGAATGCATCTGGCATCACTTCCAGCAAACACATGGGTGACTGAAAGCGTCCACTCTGTTCCTGGCGCGGTTCTGGAGGTCAGGGAGGGACAGGGTGGCCTCTGTGTGCTTCCCGCAGGAAGCCGATAACCATGCCTGTGACTCTGCCATAAGGCAGGGACCTCACTTCACTTTCACGGAGGAGACTGCGAAGCCGAGTCTGGAGCCAGACTTCCCTGGGTTTGGATCCAGCTCTCCATTTGCTCATCTGTAAAATGGGGATGACAATCATGTACCCACTCTACAGGATTTTGCTGAGGATTGAATGAGTTTTTATAGCCAGAGTGCTTGGGAGACACACGCTTGCCACGAAGTGTTTGTTCTTGTTCCAGATGGGGAATCAGAGGCCCGTGGAGGCTGAGAGTCCTGCCCAGGGTCACCCCAGCAGGAGGTGGCGGAGGCAGGACTTGAAACCAGGTCCTGCGACTCCAGAACTCTTTCATATCTCACAGCCTCTCTGCTGGAGAAAGATGAGTCCTTTTGCTTTTAGTCGAGTTGGGAGCAAGAGTTTGCCTTCACATCACTCTACCACCTAACCTTCCTGGCTGCTCTCACGTCAACGGCAATGTTTGCAGCTGATCCTTTGTAAAGACTGCAAGAATCGCAGGTTCCAGGTGCCACTCTGCCCCTTGGCAAAGGGCTTGGAACCCATAAAGCTCTGCTCATGGGTTCTCCCAGCTCTGCCTCTTGCTCTGCTGAGTGGCTGTGGGTGAGTTGCTGCCTGTCTCTGGGCCTCTGTTTCCCTCTCTGGATAATAAGGAATTAGAGGACGTGCTCTCCACCTCGGATGAAACTGAAGAGTACTTCCTGGAGACGCATCACCTCCCCTTATCATCACATGACTTCTAGAAGAAAGATGATCTTTGCTGGGGAGGAAACCAAGAACATCCAGCAAGTGAGCAGCCCAGCTTAGGTTCGGGATAGGAACCTGATGGTGATTTAGACATCAAAGACCCTTCCAGTCCTGAGATCCTCACTGTGTAATAAACAAAGAAGAGACGGCTCCCTGCTGTGGGAACCCGCCAGGTGCGACAACTTACCTGCAGTGACGTCACCGTGGACAGGTCCTTAAGCTTCCCCTCCTCGTCTTTCAGGTTATAACCCTCGGGCCTCTTATCGCGTTCGGTAATCTTCCATAGTTTGATAGTTTTATCTTTAAAAACAGAACAAAGTGAAACAGGACACATGATGAGCACCAGGATGGAGAATGGAGGACTCACTGAGCCCACTAGATAAGGATGCATCAACCCACAAGTGACTGATCCTTATCCTGTTCTTGGATCTATTGTCGTTGTTGTTTAGTGGCTAAGTTGAGTTTGACTCTTTTGCAACCCCAGGGACTGCAGGCTGCCAGGCTTCTCTGTTCATGGGATTGTCGTGGCAAGAACACTGGAATGGGTTGTCATTTCCTTCTCTGGGGGATCTTCCTGACTCAGGGCTGAACTTGCGTCTCCTGCATTGGCAGATGGATTCTTTACTGCCGAGCCACCTGGGACGCCCTCTTGTATGTGTAGGCTCTTTCTAATTTAACTCCTTCTCTAAACTGATGCAACAAACATCTTTGCTGAGGGAACATTTGTATCCATGCTCTAGTTCCTCACAATTGATCACAAAAGTGATAATGCTGGGTCAGAGGGCATGGCCCTTTCAAGGGCAGTTATCAGTCTCTCAACTGATTTCCACAAAGACCATCCTAACGAAGCTTCCTGCTCTTTACCCGTCATGGGCAGACCAAAGAGGGTAAGTGGTTTCCTATTTCTGAGCGGCATCTCACCCATCCAGACACTCAGCTCTCCTGAAGCCTCACTTCTCTGGGATCCTGCCAAGAACATCAAAAGAGTCGTCTTCACTAGCAGTGATGTTTCATGGTCGGCATCAATGTGGCTAAGCCACGCTACCCAGATATGTGGTCAAACATGTGGCTGTTGCCCTGAAGGTATTTTTAAGATGAGGTTAACATTTAAATCCATAGAGTAAATTATCCTCCACAGTGTGGGTGGGCCTCCTCCAATCAGGTGAAGGCTTTAGCAGAAAACAAAACAAAACAAAACAAAACAAAGTCCTGGGAGGAAGAGGAAGCTCAGCCAGCAGACGGCCTTCAGATCTGAGCTGCATCATCGGCTCTTCCCTGGTCTCCAGCCCACTGGGCAGACTGGGGACCTGCCCACCCCCACAGACGTGTGCACCAATTCCTGAAGATAAACCTCTCCTTACATATATAGGGGCTTCCCTGGTGGCTCAGACGGTAAAGAATCTGCCTGCAATGGAGGACACCTGGGTTTGATCCCTGCATCAGGAAGATCCCCTGGAGAAGGAAATGGCAACCCACTCCAGTATTCTTGCCTGGGGACTTTCATGGACAGAGAAGCCTGGTGGGCTACAGTCCATGGGATTGCAAAGAGTCGGCACAACTGAGCAAATAACACCATATATCTATATGTGTGTCTACATCTATATCCATATCTCTGTCTATACTCATGCACACATACACACACACACACACACACATTCATCCTATTGGTTCTGTTTCTGCAAGAACCCTGACATGTACAGCCGCCCAAACAATCGCTGCCGTGTTCATGAGAAGCCAGGGGAGAAAACTGGTATCAATTAAACACTTGACAGGTACCCAGGGATGGGCTAGGGAGGAAAGGATGAAGCTGGGATTCAGAACCAGGGGCGGGACGCTTGCAGGGCAGGCGTGTGAGGGAGTTCCTGGAGCTGACCTTTCCTCCAAAGAGGTGGGAAGAGAATGCCACTCACTGTTAAATGATGTAAAAGAAAAAAGCAGCACTGGAAGGAGGCCCAGTTGCCGGCCCAGTTCGAAGCTTGTAATGATCTGATTTCCTTTTATTCTCCCAATAACTCCACGAGGCAAGAACAGCCATTGACTTTAGAAGGGGAAGTGGCAGGGCCAGGGTGTGAATCACATTAGGGGCTTCTGCCCCAGGTGGCCTGGCCCAGGGGTGGGGGACCTCCCACTGCCTCTGTTCCAGCATCTGGGAAAGGCCCCTCTGGCTCTGAGACAGGGGTTTGCTGAACTTGACCCTGTGCCAGGCACCCCTCAGGGGACACAGACCATCAGAATGGCAGGAGCCCCAGAGAGCAAGCCCTGGGGGTCTGCAGGAGTGGAAAGGCCCATGAGAGGGACACCTGGCTTGGCTGAGCGGTCACGGAAGGCTCAGTGGGAGGCGACACCCAGCAGAGGCCTGAGGGATGAGAAGGGGATGGGCCGGGGGGTGCGGAGAGGACCAGTGTTTGAGCACAGAGGTGGGCCAGTGGCTTGAGATTGATGGGTTCCAGGGAGGCTGTAAATGCCTCCCCAAGGAGTCTGACTCCTTCGGGGAAGAGATGACATCATCTTGCAAGACTCACCCACTCTGGAGCAGTACTGGCTGGTCTTGGGGTGCTGGGTGGGCGCCACCTCCTTCCACCCTCATTGTAACCCCAGAGGGAGCCCAGGTGACCAAATTGAGGATCAGAGAAGTGAGGCCACTCTGCAGGGTCCCCAGGCTGGGACAGAGCCAGGCCTGTCTTAACCCTCACCCCAGGCAACTTTGAGCATGGTAAGGTGAAGGAAGATGAACAGGGGGATGTGAATGTGGGAAGTGGGGCCTCGGGCCCCAGGCCCACCACTGGGCAAGGCAAGACGGTGCCAGGAGCCACGCCTCCGAGTGGACCACAGTGAAGCAGGGGTCTGGCCTGGAGCCTCCTCAGCGGCCTGGCGGGGGCACGGGCTGTCTCCCAGAGGCAGATGGCGAGTGGCCAGGACACCAGTGCTCCTCCTGCACCCTCAAATGAAGACCCCCCACCATCTAGTGAGACCCTCTGCTCTGGGGTGATCTGGGATTCTGGGGGGGCAGTGCAAACAAAGAGGTAAGTTTGTATCAAGTGTTTATTCTTTACCCTGACCTGGCCTCCTTCGTCCACCCCCAGATTATTCACAGAGATGTTCAAGGCGCTGCTATTTACAGCTGCAGAAATAAGCCCATGTCCAACCACGGGAAGAGGATGAGCAGCCATGTTCACTGCATGAAACTTACCCACTGCTCAAAATATTATTTTTTTTTAGGAGTTCTAAAGACCTAGGAAAATGCTCACAATATAAGTGAGGTGAAAAGTGACCCTTGATGACAAACGTACAAGGGCAGGCATGTATGTGCACACGCGTACACACACATGCTCACACATGCACACATACAAGCCCAGACCACAATATAAGTGAGGTGAAAAATGGCATTTGATGACAAGAGCAGGCATGCATACGCACGCTCACATACACACACATACATGCACACAAATGCACATGCACACACCCAGACCGGCCTGGCCGCCTCACCGTTGGTGGACAGCAGGGAATGGGCGGCATTCTGCTGCGGGAGCCACTTGATCTTGTTGATTTTCTCCTCTATCTCCAGACTCTTGAGATAGTCGAACTCTGGCTCGTGGCTCTGGAAAGTGCTGTAGACGTCATACTCGCCCTGGCTGTGTGGCGCATTTTTGCTCTGCAAGGAAACCAGACCCTGAGCTCCGGGATGGTGGGGCGGGAGCTGGCCGAACCCGCACAGCGCCCGGCACGGCCATGGCCAAGGCCAAGGAAGCTCTGTTTTTAAAATGTCCAATACCTTGCTCTGCGGCCCTGGCCCAGCCCCATTGCCCCCTCAGGGCAACAAGTAAGAAGAAGGGCAACCAAGGGAGCCGGCGTTTACTGAGCACCTACTATGCACGGGACACTAAGTGCTTCTCATGCCTCCTCTCGTTCTATCCTTGATGCCCCTCCATGATGGGCAAAACTCCTCCCACTTTATAGATGAGCAAGTGGAGGCTCAGAGGTGAATCGACCCTCTCCCCCAAGGCCAGGTGTCCACACAGTGGTGTCACTCACTCCACTGAGGTCTGTCTGGCACCAAGACAGACTTGAGGTCTGACCTGTTCCTTACATCCTTGGGTCTAACTTGGGCCTGGCTTGAGGAATGAATGAACTTTGGAGCAGAATTAACATTAGAGCAGAACATCCTGCAATGTCAGGCATAGGGATAGACTGGGATAAAGTATTGTCTCCCCCCGCCACACACACCGACTTTCCTGAGGTCTGGGCTCCCCTCCCGGTTTAGGCAGCCAAACTCATTAGAATAAGGACCTTCTGATGGAGTTCCCCAAATAGTCAGCTGGTGAGTCCATCGCAGGCACTAGGGACCACTTCTTGGTAGACAATTCAAGTTTATATGACAACATGAAACTACAACTACTTGGGAGCAAAATAAAGAAATTCAACCAAAAAAAAAAAAATTTAACCAAGCACAACTTCAAGTTTCCTGTTGGCCTTTTGAGAGTATCTATTTCTATTTCTTTTCCTCTTTTACTTTTGGAAAGCTTCAACATTCTTCAATATTTTTGCCTCTCATTCACTTCATCTCCTATTAGCACTGGCTATGGCAAAGGTCAGTGCGACTGGGATTAGGAAAAAAAATTAAAGGAGAAATATTCAAAACTGAGAAACCTGCCTCTGCCAATTTAATTTCTTTCTGCAGTTTGGCAAAAACAGATGACTTTGCAATCTCCAGTGGAGGCCTCTGGTCCTTCTCATGAATCAGAGTGCTCGAGCCACAGAACTGGGCTTAGATAACCAATTCCCGGCTATCTGCCTTCTGGTTGTGTGTCCTTGATAAGTTACTGCAAGCCCTCTGAGCTCTGGTCTCCTATCTGTAGACTGAGGATGGTAATAGCACCGAATGGCACCTCTAGGGTGGTGGTGAGGGAGGGTTATGGGAATGAACGTGGGTGAAGGCAGACCTCAGGGCACCTCGGCATGGGGACGATGCTGAGGAACTAGAGGGAGAAGAGTGATCCTTCAGCCCCTCTGCCCGTCACCCCTTCATCCTTCCCTCCGGCCCCCTTGTCTCCTTCTCTTCCTCGTCCGGCATCTCCTCTCCTCCCTCCCCCTCCCCTCACTGCCTTGGTGTTGCACCATCCTGTCTTTAGCATCTGATCCCAGCCCCCTCTGGGAAGCAGGGTGCTGTGTGTGACCGACAGACCACACCCAGTCTTGCTTTCTATTCCTGGACTTTGCTTACTGGCTGGGTGACTCTGCAAAGGTCCTCATTTAGGAAATGGGGTTTGGGTCTCCACCCTTGGAGGTGGGCAGTGAAGAGTAAATGGGAGAAGCACACGCAGTGTCTACATGTAGTAGGTGCTCAACAAACACGGCCTTTTAACCACCAGGTTCTTCCAGTGACTCAGAAACATGCCTCCAGGCAGGCTGTTCCAGACAACAGAACTCATTGGGGCAAGGCCCCGGGCTGAGTCAAATCATCAACCCTAGACAGAGGGCCGGCCCACGGCTGGGGAAGGTCCCTCCTCCCCTCCACCCAGCTCTGGTTGGGACAGCTCCAGCTCACACAGGCAGCGCTGTCATTATTTGCTCAGGCATGTCTGACTCTTTGCAACCCCATGGACTGTAGCCCGCCAGGCTCCTCTGTCCATGGCCATTTCTCCAGGCAAGAATACTGGAGTGGGTTGCCATGCCCTCCTCCAGAGGATCTTCCCAACCCAGGGATCAAACCCAGGTCTCCTGCATTGCAGGTGGATTCTTTACTGTCTGAGGCACCAGAGAAGCCCACACAGGCAGAGGGCAGTTTAATCAGGAGTCTGTTTCTCCAGGGTCTAGGACACAGTGACCCCTCAGCAGAGGGGGTTCAGAATATGGTACTCTGAGCCGACCAGGTGGATTCCCTCCCTGAGACCTGCCGGGTCCCATCCCTGCATGCCAGGGCACCCTTTCCTTCCAGCCCAGGCACCCCAGTGGGGTGCTGCACGTGGCACCCTGTGGGTTAAAGCCCAGGCTGAGTAGCCCTCCCTCCCTCCAGGCCCCACCGCACCTCCGGTTCCCGCTGGAAGATGACAACTCGGCCACCCTTGTCGCCTGTGGCCAGCAGCTCCCCAGTATGGTTGAACTCGACGGTAGAGATGATATCGGCTGTGGTGGGGGGCGGGGGGAACAGAGACAGGAGGGCGTGGCTCATTAGGACCCGGTGATGTGTAGGTGGAAGGAACTGCCCCCTCCCGCCCCCCAGGGCCTTCACTGGGTTGTAGGAGCCCTGCCTGGGGCGCCCCCCTTCCCCAGTGGCTGTAGGACCGAGACTTGTTCACGGGAGACTTTATTTCCTTCCTCCTCCCCTTCCTTTCAGACACAGTTGAAAGGGGGTTGCTTTCTGTGCTCACCAGGTGACCTGGATGCAAATCTGAAACTCACTAGCCCGACTCTGGGGGCCACGGAGACTAACTGTAGTCCTCCCTGCTCCCCACTGACGTCCCCAGGAATGGGACTCCCATCATCATCCCATTCTTGGCCTGGACTCTGCACGCACCCAAAGCCTTGGTCAGGCTTCGGCACAGTGGATCTACTTTCAAACAAACTGCAGAACTGACCACTCCTCCTGGCGGTGGCCCCAGGTAGGCACTCGGCCGGTCCCTTGGCTGGTATCCCTCCTCCCCTCCTCTCGCCCATGTTGAGTTCTCCTTAGAATGGCCAGGGAGAGGGCCAGCCTTAAGGCTCCCAAATCATGGGGGTGCTTCTGCTCAAACCCACTCCTTGCATCATTTCCTACCCCAGCGATAGCAGTTCCATTCTCCCTCTGGCTCGGGCCTGAGCCTTGGGATCATCCTGACTCCTCCTTCTTACCCTCCATGTCCAATCCTATTGGCTTAGCCTTCAAGATACATCCACATTCCATCCCTTCTCCTGCCTCTTGCCTGGAGGACCATGACAGTCCCCTACTGGGGCCCCTCTATTTCTCCTAGCCAGAACACAAGTTGGCCCTGACAGAGCAGCCAGAGGAAGCCTTCTCAGAACTTTCTAGAAGCTCCCCACCAACAGAGAGAAAGCAAAGGTCTCAGAATGTCTAAAGACTTGAATGACCTGCAGCCCCCAGAGGCAGGCCATATCAGGAGCCCAAACCTTCACCCTGTCTGGTACCTAATCCTGGCACTTGACGGGGTACCACCCCTTGTGACTGGCTTTGGCTTGCGGGATGCCAGCAGACAAGCAGTTGTTCTGAGTCTCTGCTGCTTCCTGGAGCAGGACCTGCCCAGGCCTGCAGCACAGCCATCCAGCTCACCCAGCCCAAGCAAGCCTGGGGGACTGGAGGGCCTGGTGGTCAGCACTCCCAGGTCTGCACAGTGAAGCTGAATCTCACCTTTATCTGGCACATTTCTGAACTAGCCACTGTGATTTTTGTGGAGGCCAGAAGCAAAGATAAATAACTTTGACTTCCTGCATAAATTTTGGTCATTCATCATTCCTTCATGTTACGGTCCCAAACCCTCGGCGGCGGCTGCTGCTGCTGCTAAGTCGCTTCAGTCGTGTCCGACTCTGTGCAACCCCATAGATGGCAGCCCACCAGGCTCCCCCATCCCTGGGACTCTCCAGGCAAGAACACTGGAGTGGGTTGCCGTTTCCTTCTCCAATGCATGAAAGTGAAAAGTGAAAGTGAAGTCGCTCAGTCGTGGCCGACTCTTAGTGACCCCATGGACTGCAGCCTACCAGGCTCCTCCATCCATGGGATTTTCCAGGCAAGAGTACTGGAGTGGGGTGCCATTGCCTTCTCCGAAACCCTTGGCAGATGTGTGATAACCAGTGTTTATTATTGAATGCTCGGTATTTTAACTCAGCAAACGGTAAGGAACCCCCTTATCCTCCACTACTCTCAGCCAAGCTCTTCCATCCCAATCTGGGTTCCTTGCTGATTCTCAAAATACCAGCTACCTTTTGTCTCAAGACCTGCTCTCTAACTTCAAGTGGTTTTCCCACTCCTATTTCCAATTCCATACACACCTTTACCTTTTCCAATCAAGTGCCTGACCCACACTGGCCTCTGAGCCACAGGGAAAGGCCAGCTCTGATGGCGAAAGGACATCTCAGTGGGGACAGAGGGAAGGTGGTTCAGAGGCAGGATGCTGGGCTGGGTGTACTCGCTGATCAGGATCAGAGCACATGTCATTCAACGTAAAGATGTGTGTGCACATGCCAAGTTGCTTCAGTTGTGTCTGACTTTTTGTGACCCTATGGACTGCAGCCTGTCAGGCTCCTCTGTCCATGGGATTCTCCAGGCAAGAATACTGGAATGGGATAAAGGGAGATAAAAAGCGAGGAGACCAGCTCTTGGGGACCATGGAGATGCTTGTTGAAATATGGAACCGGGAAGGGCATCAGGCCCCAGCTGCCCAGCACTGTCCCTGCGTGGACAGCCTGACTGGTCCAGGGACACAGGAAGGTTGCAGCTGGAGCCACAGGCCAGCAGGGCCCGGTTCCCACACGTGGGGCTGGTTCTCACTGCTTCATGTCAACAGTCCCTTAGGGGGAAAGAGCAGGATATAGAACTGTGTATAAAGTGTTTTTAATTATATAGCCCAGTGATCACAGCCATGTTAGATAGCAAACAAACTGGGCAGAGGTCAAACTAGCTGGAAGAGAATTTTCTACCACCTTAAACAGAGGCTGCTTTAGGGTAGCCGAAAGAACTTTTTTCCCTCTTCTTTCTGTGTTTCCATGTTTTCTATATTTTCTATAATGAATGAATATATTTTTAATAGCTTTTGAAAGTCACTCAGTCGTGTCCGACTCTTTGTGATCCCATGGACTATACAGTCCATGGAGTTCTCCAGGCCAGAATACTGGAGTGGGCAGCTGTTTCCTTCTCCAGGGGGTCTTCCCAACCCAGGGATCAAACCCAGGTCTCCCACATTGTAGGTGGATTGTCTACCAGCTGAGCTGCCATGTTAAACAGAGGCTGCTTTAAGGTAGCGGAAAGAAAAATTTTTTCCTTCTTCTTTCTATTTTTCCATGTATTCTAGATTTTCTGTAATGAATGAGTATATTTTTAATAGCTTTACTGAGGTTGTAATTGATATACACAAAATGCATATTATTTAATGTATGCAATTTAATGAGTTAGGACACATGCATAATATATATTTTTATGATGGAAAAATAACAACGCTATTAAACTAAAATGCCAATGTAACCACTGGTATCCAGAGCAAATGTGGTCATATAAATGCTGGGCAGTTACCACAGTAACAGACATTAACGTCTGCAGGAAATTTACAATTTATATGTCAGTTTTATATCCGCTGCCTCCTTTGAACCTCACGCCAGCCCCTGAGGGAGATATGACTATTATTTCTGTTGGCAGCTGAGGAGATGGATGGGGGCCCATTGACAGTGACAACCCCCTGAGCTGTTCATGGACCAGCCAGAAGTCCTGGGTTGGAGTCCTGGCTTCAACGCATGGGCTATGTGGCTTGGGTGGGCTACATCACTTCTCTGAGACTCAGTCTTGTCATCTGTAGCATGGCTATAGCAGTCTGCCCAGGATTAGAAACTCAGGAGAGATGGTGGAGATGACAGCCTTTGGAAAGGAGGAAGAACTCTAAGAACCTCTTGATGAAGGTGAAAGAAAAGAGTAAAAGAGCTGGCTTAAAACTCAACATTAAAAAACCAAGATCATGGCATCTGGTCCCATCATTTCATGGCAAATAAAAGGGGGAAAAGTGGAAGCAGTGTCAGATTTTATTTTCTTGGGCTCCAAAATCACTGCAGACGGTCACTGCAGCCATGAAGTTCAAAGACGTTTACTCTGTGGAAGGAAAGCTATGACAAAGACAAACCTAGACAGCGTAGTAAAAATCAGAGACATCACTTTGCCACCAAAGGTTCATATAGTCAAAGCTGTGGTTTTTCCAGTAGTCATGTGTGGATGTGAGAGTTGGTCCATAAGGAAGGCTGAGCACCAAAGAATTGATGCTTTCAAACTGTGTTCCTGGAGAAGACTCTTGAGAGTCCCTTGGACAGCAAGGAGATCAAGCCAGTCAATCCTAAAGGAAATCAGCCTTGAGTATTCATTGGAAGGCCTGATGCTGAAGCTGAAGTGCCAATACTTTGGCCACCTGATTCAAAGAGCTGACTAATTGCAAAAGATCCTGATGCTGGGAAAGATTGAAAGCAAAAGGAGAAGGGGGTGACAGAGGATGAGACAGTTAGACAGCATCACTGATTCAATGGACATGAATTTGAGCAAACTTTGGGAGACAGTGGAGGACAGAGGAGCCTGACGTGCTATGGTCCATGGGGTTGCAAAGAGTCTTACATGACTTCGCCATTGAACAACAACAACAAAGGACTATAACACCAAGGAATGATGAATGACCAAAATTTGCTGGACAGAAAATCAAAACTCTCTCTTGTCTTTGCTTCTGGCCTCCGCAGAAATCACAGTGGCTAGTTCAGAAATGTGCCAAATAGAGGTGACATTCAACCTCACTGTGCAGACCTGGGAGTCCTGAGCACCGGGCCCTCCAGTCCCCTTCTGCAAACACCGACAGAGCAGCTACAGACCTCAGGCCAGGGCAGTGCCTCCCCAGGCCCAGGAAGGGGCTGGTGGGTGTTTAACATCTACTCACTGTTACAGTTAAGTGTCTTCTAGAGTTTGCCTTCGGAAAAGTTGCCTCCCCTGAGAGGCGGAGGTTCTCACCAGTAAAACCACGCAATCAGAAAGTCCATCCTTTCATTTTAGAATGTTTGACACATCTCCAGCCTCAATACCACCTCCCCCAGGAAGGCTTCCGGGAGAGCCCTCCTGTTCCCCTGTACAGTGGTCCTTCCTACACCTATGGTCTCATGCCCACTATGTGCCCCTCCCTGGATGGTAGGCCCTGCAGGGGAGATAGCAATTGCAATAAGAGGCAGCACTTGGGTGAGTTTCTCATTTTCGTGGCTTTTAGCCTTAGGACAGGTTCTCGTCTGTGGCTACTGAAACTCAGATAGAAAGTCATACTCTTCGACTCGATAAGACAGAATCTGAGGAAGACCTCGTAGCTGGAAAATGAGGTACTTAATCCTGGAAAATGGGTCTACAGAGGAGTCCCCAAATGCAACACATAATTTGTGTTGCTCCAGTGTTTAGCTGGTTGCAAACTGCACATATACAACAGACTGCATGCAGAGATGTTAAGTCTGAAAGAAGTGAACTGGGATTTGTGCTGGGACTGAGTTTCAAGTTGAGTTCAACCAAGTTATGTGTGTGTGTGTGTGTGTGTGTGTGTGTTAGTCAATCAGTTGTGTCTGACTCTTTGCAATTCTAAGGACTGTAGCTTGCGCCAGGCTCCTCTGTCCATGGGTTCTCCAGGCAAGAATACTGGACTGGGTATCCATTCTCTTCTCCAAGGGATCTTCCTTACCCAGGGATCAAATTCAGGTCTCCTGCATTACAGGCAGATTCTTTACCATCTGAGCCACCCAGGAAGTTGCAAAATTTGTTTGCAAATGCAAAACAAAACAAAAACGCTCTTTGGAGGGACATAGCAAACATCTAGTATCTCTATAGTATCATCATTCTCAACACTGAGAATATTCTCCAAAGTTATATGAAGATATACAAAGAAATAGGAAAATATCACCCAAACTGAATATAAAGACAACCAAGGAAACAGACCCTGAAGTTCCCTGGACATCAGAATTAGCAAATGAAATAGTTATTACAACTATGTCCAAGGATATAAAGGAAAATATGCTCTCACTGCATGAAAAGAAAGAGAATTTCAACAGAGAAATACAAACTATTTTAAAAAGAGCTAAACAAACAATCTATAACTGAACATGCCATATAGGAAAAATCACTGAATTGCCTAACAGGAAATTTGAGATGACAGAAGAGTTAGTGAACTTGGAGATATATTAATAGAAATTACCCAATCTGAAGAGCAGAAAGAAAATAAAAAGGAAAAAACACAGATTCTCAGGAATCTCTGGGACAACATCAACAAGTCTTTATATATATACATTTAGAGTTCCAGAAGGCAAGGAGAGAATAGACGACTTGAAATAGTGACTGAAAAATGCCTCAATATGTTGAAAGTCTTTCATTTACAAATATAGGAAGCTCAGCTACCTCCACGTAGGATAAATACCAATCAATCACAACTAAACTTCAAACTGCTGTAAACCAAAACAAAGATGAAATTTTGTTAGAAGCAAGAACAAAAATCACATATTATATTCAGAGGCACCAGGAATCAGATAACTTCCCATCAGCCGACTTCTCATCAGAAATAATGGAGTCCAGAGGCTTTTAGGAAAATCTGAACACCTGTAAACCCAGACTTCTGTATTCATGGAAATACTTCTCAAGGATAAAGGAAAAATACAGACACTTTGGTGAGAGCTCTTCATGGACCAGTGATTTAATCTCAGGACAAGCCTACTGACCTCTTACTGCTCTGTCTTTAGAGATAAGAAAACTTGATGGAGAGGCGACATACTTGCCGGAAGTCCCACATGGTGCAGAGTTTTTGCAGTGGACTCCCCTGGCAGGAACCTGTCCCCACACTGTAGGGCCCAGGTGCCAACATCTGATGCCTCAGGCTCAAGGTCCCAAATCAGCCACTGGGAGAGGTCTGCCAAGCCCACCCATGACTGGCAGGTGCTCCAAGCCTCCCTGCTGTCAGTGATGACAGCCACATGAAAACCCATGGCGTCCTTCTACTTGTGCGGTCCCCTCTTCCCTCTGCTGCAGCTCTGGGAGTCCCCCAGATGGTGAGGCAGAGTGGATAGGGGCAGCTTGGGCCACTGGACAAAGAGCCATCAGTCAATCCTCTGGGACTGGGTGCAACGCAGCCCTATCGGTGCAAGCCCAGAGCCACCTGGTCTGGGAGCCAGAAAGCCACCCTGTGGTCCAGTATGGGCTCAGGGAGAAGTCGGGGGTGGTGTCCCAGGTAACCAGCCCAGTGACAGGTCCACACGGAGAGCCAGAGCCAGAGATGGGCAGTCAAAGACCGTGCTGTGGGTTGAACTGGGTCCCCCAAACATATGTAGATGTCCTAACCCCTGGTACCTGTGAAAGTGTTATTCACTCAGTCATGTCCAACTCTTTGCAACCCCATGGATTGTAGCCCACCAGGCTCCTCGGTCCATGGGATTTCCCAGGCAAGAATACTGGAGTGGGTTGCCATTCCCTTCTCTAGGGGATCTTCCCGACTCAGGGATGGAACCCAGGTCTCCCATATTGCAGGCAGATATTTTACCATCTGAGCCACCAGGGAACTGTGACCTTATTTGAAAATAGTCTTTGCAGATGATTCAGTTAAGATAAAGTCCTACTGGATGATGTGGGCCCTGCACCACTGACTGGTGTCCTGAGAAGAAGGCCATGTAGGGACACACACAGACCTACGGGGGAAGGCTCTGTGACAACGTGGGCAGGGACTGCAGTACTGCATCTACTAGCTGAGAAATATCAGGGATTGCTGGTCCCACTAGGAGCTGGAAGAGGCCTGCGCCAGATTCTTCCCTGGAGCCTTCAGAGCAAGCACGACCCTACGGGTACCCTGACTTCAGTCTCGCAGCCTCCTGAATTGTGAGGAAAGAAGCCACTGTTCTTTCAAGCCACTGAGTGTGTGGCAGTTTGTCACAGAGGCTCCAACCAATGTGCAGAGAGAACAGAGAGGAAACAGGACTGTGTGGGCAAAGGCCTGGAGCACCCAGGCCCCGTCCTGGGCTGCGGTTTCTCCTGGCACCGCATGGGGGAAGATCAGCCCTTGGAGCTCAAAGACGCCCGCTGTGACTTTTTCATCAAGAGGAAGGTATTCCAGTCCCAACCTCAGTACATACTGTGTGTGTGTGCTAAGTCACTTCAGTCGTGTCCGACTCTTTGCAACTCTATGGACTACCCATCAGGCTCCTCTGTCCGTGGGATTTCCCAGGCAAGAGTACTGGAGAGGGTTGTCATTTCCTCCTCCAGGGGATCTTCCGGACCCAGGTATGGAACCTGCATCTCTTACATCTCCTGCATTGGCAGGCAGGTTCTTTACCACTAGCGCCACCTGCCAAATCACACCCTCTCTGAGCCCTGACTGTCTCCTCCATAAAACAGGAGCTGTCATTGTCGCCTGGTCACAGTTCTTCTAGGGTTTCTGTGAAATTCACACAGCTCTGTGGACTGGAAAGCTCCCCGGAAACCCTGGCAGAGGGCTGCAAACTGGAGGAGGAGATTAAGCTGCTCGTCAGGGGGACTCCTCCCCCGTTCGTCCCTTACCATCCATCACGGTAAGTGCTGTCGACACCATTAATGATCCATCAGCGTCAGAGCTCACGGCGGAGAGGGGGCCCTTGGAAAGCCCAGCTTGATCCTTCTGATGGGATTGCTGCATTTAATTAGTATTGTCGGAGTCATCAGGGCTGCTGCAGGGGGAGGCGGGTGGGAGAGGAAACAGGTTCTGTCGGCTATTGATGAGGGTGTTTGGTGAGAGGAAGGAGGCTCCGTGTGCCCGGCATCAGTCAAGGATGGGACTCCATGAGCAAAGCTTACCCAGCATCTTTGTATGGGTTTGCATGGGAGGAGGGGCCAGGCTGAACCCTGGGGATAAGGACCCAGAGAGAAGCCGAGCCGGTTCTCAAGGGCCGCTCCAGGTCCAGGGAGAGGTGTGGGAGGTGAAGAGGTGCCCAGGGGAAGTGACGACTTCAGGATGGCAAGGGGTAGGATGCAGGAACGCCTCGTGGGACAGTAATCACGCAGGAGTGGTGTCTTGAACAGGAAGGGTGGCAGATTTATGATGCCAATGCCCCCTCAGCGGCTGCCTCTATTCACTTCCTCTACAACGTGATTTCTGGGTTCCTCCTATCCAGAGGTGGGGACCGTTCCCCCATCCTTGACTCTACTCTGACCTGTGACTTGCTTTGGCCAACAGAATGCAGAGGAAGGTAGGGGCTGCTGGTCCAAGCCCGGGCCTCAAGCGGTTATCGTGCTCGATGATGGCGAGAAGCCATGTGGAAGAGCTGGTACAGCCAAAGTCATCCATCCTAGGCCAGCCCATGGCTGGTCCATCACCGAACACGGCATCAAGCCCAGCGGGGACAGCAGAGACACCTCCTGACCTGCAGCTACAGTCCACACGAGAATGCATGGGTGCGTGTGCTCAGTCGTGTCCAACTCTGCGAATCCATGGACTGTGGCCCACCAGCTCCTCTTTCTGTGGAATTCTCCAGGAAAGAATACTGGAGTGGGGTGCCATGCCCTCCTCCAGGGGATCCTCCCGACCCAGGGATCGAACCCATGTCTCCTGCATTGGCAGGCGGATTCTTTACCAGTGAGCTACCTGGGAAGCCCACACATGAGAATGAGCACCACCAATACGTGAGGAAACACCCAGCTGACCCATAGACTCAGGGGCGAAAGTGCAGGCTTGCGATTTGAAGCCACAGAGCCGTGTCTGTTACGCAGCAGCAGCTGAGTGAGACAAAAGGGCTGCTGGCAGAGTATGGCCATCCCCACACCCCGCCCCTGGTCTGCTTTGGAGATCATCTTTATTTTTAGAGGTGGGGAAATCATTCAAAAGGAAAGACTTTCCTGATCAGCAAAAGCTCTTAGCTGTAGTCTATTTCTCCAGTAGGACTCGCACCCACCAGCCCACGCCATCCCCACCCCACCAAGATGCCTTGTCTGCTCTGTGCTCTGATGGCCAAGCTGCCCCTTCACAGCTCAGCCAGCAACCCTACTCACTCTCCTGGCCTCAGCTTGTGTTGCTGAAGCCGCCGGAGTCCTGTGTGCCGCCCTCTGGGTCCCTTTGTTCATATCACAGCCTCTCACAGGAACCCTGTGACCGCCCGGGGGGTGGGGGAGGGTGTGAGGCCACAGGAGGACAGAAGCTTGAAACCGGCTCCAGCTCAAGGCCTCACTCCCTGCTCAGTGGGTGCGTAGCCTGGAGCGAGTCTCACCTCGCCCCACCTGTAAGATGGGAATGCTCTCACTGACTCCAGCAGATGAGAACAGGATGCTGACATGGGGCTGCTCCTACCTCAGCTCCAACAGAGGCACCAGCCAGATGGGCATCAGGACTGCAGAGCAAGGTGAGTGAGTCCTGAGAACCCTCTCTGCGGCACTGGGACCCGATGGACCAGAAGGGCTTATACAAACACTAACCCCCATGCTACTTCCTGGGAACTGTTCTAGCGCGTTGCACGTGCCATGAATGACCTTTCTTCCATGAAGTTGCTTGAGGGATACTCTTGTTCCCATTGTACAGATGAAGAAACTGAGGCACAGAGAGAATTAATAAGTGGTCAAAAGCTGCCCAGCTGGTGGGATTGACACCAAGGCTGGCTCTAGCACTTGACTCTCTGACCTGGTGCTTCCCAAGACATTTAAAGGGATCAGAGATGACAGGCAGGGAGATTGGTGAAGACATTTCTTGGGAGATAGAGGTCCCAAGGAGTGAGTCCTCACCCACACCTTCCCTCCCCAAGCCTAGGGGGACCCCCACAGGGCTCCAAAGTATACTTCCTGAAGGTAGAAGACTGGCCTAAGACTCTGAGAGCAAAAGGGATCTGGGGTCTGGACTCTGACTCTGCTGGGGATGTGGAAGACCAATGGCTTTCACCCGTGTGCTTCCCGGGGACAGAAGAGAGCTGACATAGGTCCTCTTAGCCATACCTGCTCGCTCCCCAGGGATCAAGGAGAAAGCAGCAGAGGGAGGCCACTGTGTCCAGGAGGTAAGGAAAACCACAAGACGTACAGCTGTGACTGCCCATGTCCAGGGTTCTGCAAAAGGTAGCTTGGCAGGAAACTTCCAGATCACCAGCGCAGGACCCATGAGAGAAGTGGGCACCCACCTGCACCCACCCTCCCACCCCTGCAGCCGGAGGCCCAGGACCCTGGCTCTGTCCATGAGGGGCTGGACCTCTCACGTTAGGGGAGGAAGGAGGCATTCCTCCCCAGGGGTCCACAGGTGGGAGAGTCACTCGGGAGCCGTGGTCCCAGCCCACAGTTGGGACATCCACCCTGCACCCGGGATCTAGTGCCTATTTCACTTCTTTCTGTCTGGTGGCCCTGGGCAGGTCAGCGCCTCTCTAAAATTTCACCCCCTCCTTTTCTGAGAATGAGCTGCGTTGGGAACTACAAAGATCAAGAGCCCTGATGGCTGTGCTGGGAACTGCCCATGATGTATCATCTCGTCTCTCCATGTCCAGAACGGGGCCATGTCGGGGAGTCCTGGACCCAACATACCTCCATCAAGCTAGCTTTGTAAAAGGAAAGCACACCCAAATAGAAGACCCAGAGTGAACATTTAAACTGGGCCTAGTGTTAATTAATTTTAAAGGTTAAACTAATAATAATAATTCAATTATCTCAGGACCTGCTCAGAGAGCTCCAGGTGAAATGGAAGGTTGAAACCTCGAATGATGGTCCCCAAATGTGCCTACTTGTCATCAGCCAGTCAGAGGTGAGGATGGTGGGGATACTTGGCTCAGATAATGACCTTTGGGGGGCTTCCCTGGTGGCTCAGTGGGTAAAGAATCTGCCTGCAATGCAGGAGAGCTGGGTTCGATCCCTGGGTTGGGAAGGTCGCCTGGAGGAGGGCATGGCAATCTACTCTAGTATTCTTGCCTGGACAATCCCTATGAACAGAGGAGCCTGGCGGGCTACAGTCCATGGGGTCGCAAAGAGTCGGACACGACTGTGCGACAGTCATTACGGTCACAGTGACCTTTGGAGACCGGGGCTGCAGAGGGCAGCCTGGGTGGGGAGAAGCTGGATGGCCTGCAGCTGGCTGATGTTATCATGTCCTTAAAGTGTAGTTATGCCACGGTGCTGGTCCCACCTGGCACAGGGGAGGGTCTGTGTTCAAATCCCACTCCTAATGGCCGTGTGACCTTGGGTAAGGCACTTCACCTCTCTGCATTGATTTGGTTGTCTGTGAAACAGAGATGGCCTTCCACACCCTCCAAGGCTGCTGGAACGTTTACCCTGCATGTGGCAGGCACCCAGAAAGTCTGCCCATTGCTAACTGACAAATTCAAAAGGAGATTAATGGAGGAGTCGTGGTTTAAATTATCCTTTAAAGGGAATTGTTGGCTAGAGTTTGATGTTTTTAATGTGGACTGTTGGATAAAAGACTAAACAAACAAACAAAAAAGAACAGAGTTTCTGTTTGGGATAATGAAAAAGTTCTGGGAATGGATGGTGGTGATGGTTGCATAGCACTATGAATGGAATTAATGTCACTAAACTGTATCCTTGAAAATAAAGTCGTAAACTTTACCTTCTGTATATGTTATCATAAGAAGAAGTTAAAAAAATTGAGTACCTACTGTATCCCAAGCAATATTGTAAACACTGGGAACCCAGAGTGTTCATACCCCACAAGAAGCTCACTCTCTAATGGAGAAAATAGACACTAAACACATATTCATGACTATATGATTTTTCTGTGGAGGAGGTAAGAGCTAAGATAAAAACTAAAATCTAATAAGGAATGGGAGGGTTGGAGGTACTGTTTTAGTTAGGAAAGTCAGGGGAGACCTCCTGGAGGAGGAGGCATTTAAACAGACTTCCTACCTGAAGGAAGCAAGAGAGGGAGCCACATGGATATCTGGGGGCATGGCACCTGCAAAGGCCCTGAGGTAGCAGAGAGCTTGGTGTGCTGCAGGTCAGCAAGGAGGGCCATGTGTGAAGGTAACAGGCTCAGAGATCTGGGATGAGTCCTAGATCTGACTGCAGCATGGCTCTCCAGGTCCCTGGACCTTGCAAAGAAGGACTTGGGATTTTACTTAAGTGAAAGAGAAACCACACAGCATTTTGAGCCAGGAACTCATGATCTGACTTGGTTTAACAGCACTCCTATCCTCACGTGTGTCTCTTGCTAACGTAGGTGGGCTCTTCCCTTCTGTGCCCTGTCCAGGGTCTGGCACATCGGCAACTGTCAGGAAGGGTTTTTTAAGTAAATGCCACAAAAGCAGAAGCTGACCAGGCGGGGGCGGGAGGGTGGGGGGTGTGTGGGAGGGGCCTCCGCCTTGTCCCTTCACTCACTTCTCACTTGCCTGACACAGTCCCCCTTGTGAGTCCTCACTCTGGCTCCTCATCTCTTGGGAAAGGCATTGGCAACATGCTGCTTTTTATCATTGTTGCTTTAATTTTAGCAATTAAAATTAAATTGCTTTTAATTAAAAAGCAATTTAGCTTTTTAATTTTAGCATTAAAAAAAGTTGAGATGCAATTCAGGTAACACAAAACTCACCATTTCAAAAAGTATACTAGGGGGTTCTTAGTATATTCACTGTGTTATGCAGCCATCACCACTATCCATTCCAGAACATTCCCAGCACCCCAAACAGAAACCCCATACCTCTTAGCAGCAGTCTTTCCCCATTCCCTCCTCCCCCCTCCCCTGGCGACCACTCAGTTGCTTTCCATCTCTAAGGATTTGCCACCCTGGACATTTACATAAATGGAGTCATACAGTGTATGGCCTTTTGTGTCTGGCTTCTTTCACTCAGCATCATGTTTTAAAGGTCCATCTGTGTTGTAGCACCAATCAGGACTTCAGTCCTTTTCATGGCTGAATAATATTCCATCACGATCATGATAGTTTTAAAGGCAGGTCCTATTCTCTTCAATCAGAAAACAAGGCCACAGAAGAGGGCTTGGAGGGAGCTGAAAGCTTATGAACGGCCTTGTATCCTTGGATCCTGGACCCCAGTTTGCTCCCAGCTCTGCAGGCTGAGGGGCTGCTGTGGGGGCCAGATTAAGGATGGGGCAGCTCTACCCCTACGGTGAGTGCTCCAGGAGAGTCAGGGTACGAGGAAGGCCATGAGCTGTGGCTGCCAGCTCCTCCCTGCCAGCCCAGATGGGCCCCTGCCAAGTACTGTTGGCTTGGCTGGTGCAGAGGCAGATGGGCTTGGGGCAGTGGGGGCAGGGCAGCTGTGGACTGGCCTGTGGTCAGCAGACCTGGTCAGCCTGTTGGGTTTGACATGAGGCCAAATTGGATGGTGCTCACAGCACAGACGACTCCCAGATCTGACTGCAGCACGGCCCTCCAGGCACCATCCCTCAATCAGAGCCCCATGGGGCCTCACACTGGTCAGGCGGCCTGAGGCCAGGGTCAAGATGAAAGGGACCAAGAGAAGACCCCCTCCTCTCCACCTGCTTGCTGGCAGCATAAGCTCCTGAAAGTCCCACAGTGCAATGACCTGGGCTTCTCTCCCAAAGACGAAGATTCCCAGGGCCCTGCTCAGACCCACTGGATCAGTACCGTTGGCACCTAGAACCTGCATTTTGACGGGTTCTTCAGTGACACACTGTTTGAGAGCCATTGGTAATGTTCTAAGAGTTTTGGGAGTGAGACTGCTCAACTTTAGCTGGGCTGCCTGGTTCTCAGCAAGTTACAGACATTCTCTGAGCCTCAGTTTTCTGATCTCTACAATGGGTATCATGCTATCATCTCAGGATTGATAGAGAGGATTTAGTGAGGCAACAAGAAACTGCTCAAAAATTGTTAGCTGCAATTGCATACATGCTTAGTTGCTTTGGTCGTGTCTGACTCTTTGCAACCCTATGGACTATAGCCCACCAGGTTCCTTGGTACATGGGATTCTCCAGGAAAGAATACTGGAGTGGGTTGCCATGCCTTCTTCCAGGGGATCTTGCCAACCCAGGGATCAAGCCCATTTCTCCTGCATTGCAGGCAGATTCTTTACCCACTGAGCCACCTAGGAAGCTCCTAGCTGCAATTCAGTTCAGTTCAGTTCAGTCACTCAGATGTGTCTGACTCTTTGCGACCCCATGAATCACAGCACGCCAGGCCTCCCTGTCCATCACCAACTCTGGGAGCCTACTCAAACTCATGTCCATCGAGTCAGCGATGCCATCCAGCCATCTCATCCTCTGTCATCCCCTTCTCCTCCTGTCCCCAGTCCCTGCCAGCATCAGGGTCTTTTCCAATGAGTCAACTCTTCGCATCAGGTGGCCAAAGTATTGGAGTTTCAGCTTCAGCATCAGTCCTTCCAATGAACACCCAGGACTGATCTTTAGGATGGATTGGTTGGATCTCCTTGCAGTCCAAGGGACTCTCAAGAGTCTTCTCCAACACCACAGTTCAAAAGCATCAATTCTTCGGCACTCAGCTTTCTTCACAGTCCAACTCTCACATCCATACATGACCACTGGAAAAACCATAGCCTTGACCAGATGGACCTTTGTTGGCAAAGTAATGTCTCTGCTTTTTAATATTAGTAATATACTATTACTACACATGCAAACCAAATCAGAGGACTGTCTGGATATTAAAAGAAAATGGGGCAGGGAGAATTAATAGATGAGAGAGAGAAAGACAGAGGGTTTATGATATGGAGAATTTGCTGTTGGGGGACTTGGCTCTGGCTCCCACCCTGTTCTGGCTATCATTTCATGCCTCAGTTTCCCCGTTTGTGCAACGGTGATGGTAAGAGCAGCCCTTGCTGGAGGGCTCTGCAAACTGCAATGTGTTGTCCGGTGCCAGGCAAGGAACCCATCATGAGGAGGAGAATGGAGGCCTGATGCTGATCCAGACTGACTGCTTGAGTCTGGGCCAGGCCAGCTGGCTGAGGCTGGCTCCAGTCCTCCCAGGGCCTGGCTCCTGAAAACCCCATCCTCTCTGGGGCTATCTCAGTTCCTCAGGCCCCAGCCAGCAGGCAGGCAAGTGCAGCCAAATGGCCCTGTGACAAGAACACCCTTCGGGCCCCATCACATCAGTGTGTCCATCTGACCTCTTGCCAGGCCTGTGTCTGTACCAGGTAAGAGGAAGGGACTCGGGCACTGAGCTGGGTGCTGAGGTCACACTTGGCAGAGCTGCTGGGCCCTCTGACTGTGTCTCCAGCCTCTGCCATGGCCCAACCTATCGTGCCTTCTCTCCTGGATAATTATGCTACCTCTCCTTGGGATTTCCTGCCATCATCCTGGCCTGGGCCACCCAGTGGCTGGAAGGGCATTGCTCATCATACACAACCCTCCCTAGAGCCTCTGTGGCTCTCCATGGCCATCTCTAGCCTTCTGTCTACTCACAAAACAGCCCTCACCTTTCAGGCACCCCAACGGGGCTGTTGATTTATTTGAGAAGTACTTACTGAGCCCTAATGCTAGGCAACAGGAATTGAGAGGTGGGCCAAATGGGCACCTTGCAGCCCCTCCCACTCCCACCAGGCTGTCCCATGGAGGAGAGCAAATTCAGCGCCAGTCTACTCTTCTTCCCCCTCCCTTTTTATAAAAAATTGTTGAAATAGGGTTGATTTACAATGTTGTGTTAGTTTTAGGTGTATAGTGAAATGATTCAGCTGTCAGTTCAGTTCAGTTCGGTCATTTGGTCATTGTTTGACTCTCTGTGACCCCATGGACTGCAGCACACCAGGCCTCCCTGTCCATCACCAACTCCCGGAGCTTACTCAAACTCATGTCCATTGTGTCGGTGATGCCATCCATCCATCTCATCCTCTGTCGTCCCCTTCCCTTCCTGCCTTCAATCTTTCCCAGCATCACGGTCTTTTCCAGTCAGTTCTCCGCATCAGGTGGCCAAAGTATTGGAGTTTCAGCTTCAACATCAGTCCTTCCAATGAACATTCAGGACTGATTTCCTTGAGGATGGACTGGTTGGATCTCCTTGCAGTCCAAAGGACTCTGAAGAGTCTTCTCCAACACCACAGTTCAAAAGCATCAATTCTTCAGCACTCAGCTTTCTTTATAGTCCAACTCTCACATCTATACATGACTACTGGAAAAACCATAGCTTTGACTAGATGGATTTTGTTGGCAAAGTAATGTCTCTACTTTTTAATATGCTGTCTAGGTTGGTCATAGCTTTTCTTCCAAAGAGCAAGCATCTTATAATCTCATGGCTTCATTCACCATCTGCAGTGATTTTGGAGCCCAAGAAAATAGTCTCTCACTGTTTCCAGTGTTTCCGCATCTATTTGCCATGAAGTGATGGGACTGGATGCCATCATCTTAGTTTTCTGAGTGTTGTTTTAAGCCAGCTTTTTCAACTCTCCTCTTTCACTTTCATCAAGAGGCTCTTTAGTTCATCTTCACTTTCTGCCATAAGGTGTCATCTGCATGTCTGAGGTTATTGATATTTTTCCCAGCAATCTTGATTCCAGCTTGTGCTTCATCCATCCCAGCATTTCACATGATGTACTCTGCATATAAGTTGAACAAGCAGGGTGACAATATACAGCCTTGGCGTACTCCTTTCCCAATTTGGAACCAGTCGGTTATTCCATGTCCAGTTCTAACTGTTGCTTCTAGCCCTGCATACAGATTTCTCAAGAGGCAGGTAAGGTAATCTGGTATTCCCATCTCTTTCAGAATTTTCCACAGTTTGTTGTGATCCACACAGTCAAAGGCTTTAGCACAGTCAATGAAGCAGAACTAGATGTTTTTCTGGAATTCTCTTGCTTTGTCTATGATCCAACAGATGTTGGCAATTTGATCTTTGGTTCTTCTGCCTTTTCTACATCCAGCTTGAACATCTGGAAGTTCACGGTTCACGTATTGCTGAAGCCTGACTTGGAGAATTTTGAACATTACTTTGCTAGTGTGTGAGATGAGTGCAGTTGTGTGGTAGTTTGAATATACTTTGGCATTGTCTTTCTTTGGGATTGGAATGAAAACTGACCTTTTCCAGTCCTGTGGCCACTGCTGAGTTTTCCAAATTCGGTGACATATTGAGCGCAGCAATTTCACAGCATCATCTTTTAGGATTTGAAAGAGCTCAACTGGAATTGCATCACCTCCACTAGCTTTGTTCACAGTGATGCTTCCTAAAGCCCACTTGACTTCACATTCCAGGATGTCTGGCTTTAGGTGAGTGATCACACCATCGTGGTTATCTGGGTCATGAAGATCTTTTTTGTACAGTTCTTCTGTGTTCTTGCCACCCTTCTTAATATCTTCTGTTTCTGTTAGGTCCATACCATTTCTGTCCTTTATCATGACCATCTTTGCACAAAATGTTCCCTTGGTATCTCTGATTTTCTTGAAGGGATCTCTAGTCTTTCCCATTCTATTGTTTTTCTCTATTTCATTGCACTGATCACTGAGGAAGGCTTTCTTATCTCTCCTTGTTATTCTTTGGAACTCTGCTTTCAGATGGATATATCTTTCCCTTTCTCCTTTGCCTCCTGCTTCTCTTCTTTTATCAGCTATTTGTAAGACCTCCTCATACAACCATTTTGCATTTTTGCATTTCTTTTTCTTGGGGATGGTTTTGATCGCCGCCTCCTGTACAATGTTAAGAACCTCCGTCCACAGTTCTTCAGGCCCTCTGTCTATCAGATCTAATCCCTTGACTCTATTTGTCATTTCCCCTGTATAATCATAAGGGATTTGATTTAGGTCATGCCTGAATGGTCTAGTGGTTTTCCCTACTTTCTTCAAGTTTGAATTTTACAATCAGGAGCTCATGATCTGAGCCACAGTCAGCTCCCAGTCTTGTTTTTGCTGACTGTATAGAGCTTCTCCATTTTCAGCTGCAAAGAATATAATCAGTCTGATTTCGGTGTTGACCATCTGGTGATGTCATGTGTAGAGCTATCCCTTTGATGTCACAGTAATCCAAGTCTATGCCCCAACCACTAATGCCGAAGATGCTGAAGTTGAATGGTTCTATGAAGACCTACAAGACCTTCTAGAATGAACACCAAAAAGAGATGTCCTTCTCATCATAGTGGTGCTATGCTTAGTAGCTCAGTCGTTTTTAACTCTTGCGACTCCATGGATTGTAGCCTGCCAGGCTCCTCTGTCCATGGGGATTCTCCAGGCAAGAATACTGGAGTGGGTTGCCATGTCCTCCTCCAGGGTATCTTCCCAACCCAGGGATCAAACCCAGGTCTCCCACATTGCAGGTGAATTCTCTACTGTCTGAGACACCAGGAAAGCCCTCCTCATAGGGGGTTGGGATGCAAAAGTAGGAAGTCAAGAGATACCTGGAATAACAGGCAGGTTTGGCCTTGCAGTACAGACTGATTCAGTTATACATATATAAATACATGTATTCTTTCTTTTTACATTCTCTCCCATTATAGGTTATTACAAGACATTGAATATAGTTTCCTGTGCCACACAGTGACCTTCCCAGGTGGCGCTCTACCAGACTGTCACCAAGAGGCTGGGACATGGGAACTTTCAAGAGGAAGAGGGAGGGTTTATGGCAACATGGGTAGACCTAGAGATTATCCTACTAAGTAAGTCAGACAGAGAAAGAAAAGTATCATATGACATCACTTATATGTGGAATCTGAGAAAAGTGATAAAAATGAACCTGCTTGTAAAACAGAAAAAGACTCACAGACACAGGAAACAAACATGGCTACCAAAGGGGAATGGGGTTGTGAGGATAAATTAGGAGTTTAGAATTAGCAGGTACAAATTACTATATACTAAAGAGATAAATGACAAGGTCCTACTGCCTGGCACTACAATTAGGCTGCATGTGTGCGTGCTCCATCGTGTCTGACTCTGTACGACCCTATGGACTGTACCCCACTGGCCTGCTCTGTCCATGGAATTCTCCAGGAGAGAATACTGGAGTGGGTTGCCATTTCCTCCTCCAGGGGATATTTCCGAGCCAGGAATCGAACTGGGGTCTCCTGCATTGCAGGCAGATTCTTTACCAGCTGAGCTACCAAGGAAGCCCCAGAGTTAAGCATATGCCAATCATATATCCCAGCCATTTCTTCTCCCCGAGAATAACAAGACCCCATGAACACACAAAGACTTGTACACGCCTTCCCCCAGCAACTTCACCCACAGTAGCTCAAAACTGAAAACCATCCAAATATCCATCAACAGGGGAATGGACAAATTGTCACAGGTCCATACAGTGGAAGACTACTCAGGAATAAAAATGAACAAACTATTGATACATACAACAATTGGATGAATGTCAAAATGATTCCGTGGAGCAATGATTCCGGCAGAGTGTGCCCTGTATTATTCCATTTACATGAAATTCTAGAGAGTGCAAACTAATATCTACTGTTAGACAGGGGAGCACATCAGTGGTCACTATGACACAGAACACAGTCAGGGATGGACCACACAATAGAATAAGGAAATGTTGGGGGTGATGGAAATGTTCTAATTCTTAATTCTGGTGGTGGCCTCATAAGCATATACAGCTGTCAAAACTATGGGACTCTACACTTGAAGTAGAAGTGGTTTATTGTACACAATAACATTTTTTTTTAAAGTCTTTGTTTGCAGCAAAAGGGAAAAGCCCCAGCGGCAGGCACGTACCCTCTTCCAAAGCCTCCAGCGAACTGCTGATTTAACACCCTGAGACTCCACAGGCGAGCCGACCACCTGAGTAATTACATTAAGGGAAGCAATCATTTGGTGCATTTTTCAACAACTGAGATCATTCATATTTAT
The DNA here is from genome assembly GCF_910594005.1 of Cervus elaphus. Taxonomy (NCBI): domain Eukaryota; kingdom Metazoa; phylum Chordata; class Mammalia; order Artiodactyla; family Cervidae; genus Cervus; species Cervus elaphus. The sequence goes on from NC_057820.1 coordinate 14,056,508, forward strand.
CAAACTGCTAATTCATCTCGATTTGTCCCAGGAGATCTGATCCACCCTGGCCTGGCCATGAGAAATGGGTTATGCCAGGCACATGGAAGAACCTCATTAATTGCATACTGAATGAATTAATAACTGCCCCGTCTTCCTGGGTACACTCAGCTTTTATCAGTGGCCAATGGGAAGCCAGAAGTCAGTGTGGGCGACCTGAGCTGACCCTGGGAGAAGCCCAAGGCTACTCTCCTGTACCAACAAAGCTCTTTCCAGGACACTCTCAGATGCCAAGGCTCGGAACAGTGAGAAAAGGCAAAATCAGGACCATCTTGGTATGGCATTAAGGATGAGCAACACAGCAGAGAAGCTTGAAAACCAATGGCAGCTGATATCAGGTCAGATGCAGGCTTCTTCCAGAAACGTCTAGCTCAGCGGGATGACAGAAGTTTGAAGCAGGATAAAACTGCTGCAGACAGTTAAGCCAAATGGTCTTGGCCAGGGGTCCATAAAGTCAAGCCAGTCACTGCTGGTATTTCTCTTATGGTCCAGCTCCAGGTTGGACACCCTCAGAGCTCTAAGATGCTGAGTTTCCTTGGCCATGCAGGAAGTGACCTGGGGACTACAGCTTTCTCTTCCACCTTCATCTTGAGCCTCATCAATCACCTAAGTCAGCAGTTCCTAGACTGTGGTCCAAGGACCCTGGGCATTCTTGGGGTCCTTCCTTTTCCAGCTGTGTGAGTCAGGATGTTTTACCACATTTCCGCCAAACAAAATATCACAACCGACTGAATATAGAAGTACTGTGAGAATTCAGCTGTCCTCTATTAAGCCAGACATTACAGAGATTTACAAAAGTGCCACTCTTCTCAGTAACTTTTTTATTTAAGAAAATATAGTTATTTTTCAGAAAAGTATTATTTCTGTTAACATGTGATGGATTTGCTGTTTCTATTGTTAATCAATGAATATACACATATTTATGGGCTTCCTAGGTGGTACTAGTGGTAAAGAACCCTCCTGCTGGATGCAGGAGACATAAGAGATGTAGATTCAATCCCTGGGTTGGGAAGATCACCGGGAGGAGGGCATGACCACTCCACTGTTCTTGCCTGGAGAATCCCATGGACAGAGGAGCCTGGTGGACTACAGTTCATAGGGTCGCAAAGAGTTGGACATGACTGAAGTGACTTAGCATGTGTATACCTATTTCTAAATGTTTCGGTTTTCTTTTTTCATTTTGTTTATTCAAAAAGTTTATTGGAGTATAATAGACATACAATATTGTGTTATTAATAGTTTCAGGAGTACAGTAAAGTGAGTCAGTTATACATATATCCACTCTTTTTAAGATAATTTTCCTATTTAGGCCATTACAGAGTACTGAGCAGAGTTTCCTGTGCTGTATTATTGTACTGTCCTATTAGTTATTTGTTTTATAGTCAGTAGTATGTATATGTCAATCCCTGTCTCCCAGTTTGCTCCTCCCCCCCACCCCCTGGGAATCGTGTTTGTTTCTTACATCTGAAATCCTATTTCTGTTTTGTAGATAAGTTCAAATGTACCTTTTTTTTTTTTAAGACTCCACATATAAGTGGAATCATATGATAGTCATCTTTTTCTGTCTTACTTTACTTAGTATGAGAATTTCAAGGGCCGTCCATGTTGCGGCAAATAAACATTGACAGATACAGCCCACACATGCAGAGGCTCTTTGGGATAAGAAATCATTTTTAAGAGTGGAAGAGGGTCTTAACCTCAAAACATTTGATAAACACAGCCCTAAAAATATTAATAGCTGGGTAATTTGGGTGTTTGATCTATTAATGTATCTATTGATCCAAGCAATGTTCCTTACTTCTTAGAGCTCCTGGCCCATGGAGGACTCTTCCAAGTTCCTAGGCTGGGGCCGTTTGTTACAAGATGCCCAGAGCTTAAGGGAGAAGTTAAGGTGAGTCAATGAGACGTGATGATGAGCAAATCTTCCACTGGTGGCTTGTGGCTCCCAAGTCTTGGATAAGGGATGGGGTTTTTACAGTCAAGTGGATGTGGGAAGGAGGCTGAGCTGGGAGGGGCCGAGAGAACATTTCAAGGGGAAAAAGGATCTCAACTCACACAGACACTCTGTCAAAAGTAGAAGCATATCTAATGCACATTTTGCCCAGATGGCACATGACCAGTTCGGAGATCAATATTGGACCAAAGATAAATATTACCACCACAACTTCTGCACTATGGGGATAAGTGTGAAATTGTACTCAGCATTTGAATTACTAACCCTGTTAGGAGTTACTCAGCTCACCTGCCCTTCTAGAAAACTGACCCGTGATGAAGTCTTTCCTCTCCATCTCCTGGACTTAGGTGACGGTGAGGATGCAGTTTTGTGCATCTACATCCCTACAAATGGACGCTGCAGCAATGCTTAACCAAGGTGCTTCTGACCCCTCCAGGAGTGGAATTAGTCTGCTTCCCTCACCTCTACATTTGTTTTAAGTATTTTTACTTATCCTGTAAGTTGGGCTTCCCAGGTGGTGCTAGAGGTAAAGAACCTGCCTGCCAAAGCAGGAGACATAAGAGATGTGGGTTCAGTCCCTGGGTTGGGAAGATTCCCCGGAGGCGTGCATGGCAACCCACTCCTGTATTCTTGCCTAGAAAATCCTGTGGACAGAGGAGCCCGGCGGGCCACGGTCCATCGGGTCACAAAGAGTAGGAGGTGACTGAAGCAACTTAGCATGCACACACACATCCCATAAGTTGTGTCATGCATTGGCTACGAGAGTGATCTTCATAAACCTAGGG